>NC_079161.1:93180665-94430665 GCF_947563725.1 Argiope bruennichi
GTGCTTCTTAGCTCCGTCCCTTTTCTTTTCATGGTCTACTAGTTTATGGAGAACGTGTCAACAATTTCAGAGTGTTAGGTTTTCAAAAAAACCCCACCAAATATAATTTTGTCTCTAACATAGAAACATGATTCAAACGTCATTTTGAGCAGAAAGAAACAAATTATTTTTTATAAGAAAAAAAATTAATAAAACGAAGATTTTTGAGTCCGGACATCTTTAATTTTATGAAATATATATATACATATATATATGGGGGCACGGCAGTGCCCCCGCCAAGTCGAGCAAAACCAAGCGGCACGGCCGTACTATCCTTTTCTCGAAGCAGTTCAGGCCATTTTCGACCCCCTATAACTTCGTTGTGGATAAAACTAGAAGCCTGAATTTTCAGTAACCAAGCAGGCATTATATAAACACGATATATTTCAAATTTCATTAAATTTGAACCAGTAGTTTAAGAATTATAACTAATCAAAATTTGGGAATTTTGTCACTGACTGACTGACTGACCGATCATGAAAACTCTACGGCACTTCTAGCAGACACAGAGGCTTCAAATTTAGAATACTATTAGTGTTTAGTGTATAAATCAAGGAAAAACTAAAATATGCGTGTAATAATGGACGGATCGATAAATTTCTCGAAGTTTCGAGCATTATCCATTTTGACGGCAAATTCGTCGCCAAGTTGCCGCATTTATCACCAAGCTCTGGGATCACTGGCTCGGCATCCGACAGCATCCAATACAGATTACTGTAAAACGGTCATTCTTATGATGACACTATTCGCGTTGGGAAGCAACATTACAGGTTTGTAACAATATCTAATTTGAAATAATTCAATTTGAAGCTGTGGAAGCTACAAACGTAATGGGTGAATTTCAGATAATCAATCTGGCAGAAGAATATAAATATAACTTGTAATACAAATATATATTACAAAATATGTAATATAAATATATATACAAGTTATAATATATATGGTAGAAGAATATAAATATAAAGTCTTGACGGCTTACATCGAATAAATGTCGATTTTGGAAGTATTAGAGCGCATAAGTCCTCAATTTATGTATACAAGAGACTAAGAAGCATTTACTGTCCAGGCTTGTCAAAAATTGTAACATCAAAGCTTACGAGAAAAACCCATAGAGACAGGGAGTGAGCTTTGAGAAAAACTGTAGCTGAAGCTCAAGAAGTAGTACCGGAAAAGAAAAAGAGGAAGACTACATACAAAAATAAGAAGAGGACTATCTACAAAAAGAAATGAGATGCCATTAAAAACATAACTTGTAAAAAAAACCAAGTCTCGCAACTCAGTTCTTCTGTCGTAAAAAGTTGTGAGATCCATGCAATACCAAGTCGGTCAATTTATTCAGTCCCCACTTAAGGATCCTTCTGCCTTAAGTTATTACGTAATTAGCTAACCTAACAACATCTTATAGTGACCATATCAATATTAAAAATCTTTTATGGTTTAAATAAATAGATTGACTTGGCCATCGCATGAAAACACAATGTATCTTTACATTAAATTAGATTACATTAACATATTATATTAAATTAGATTGTTTAGTGCGATTGCCAAGTCAATCTATTTATTTAACCATAAAATTTTTTTAATATTGATATGGTCACTATAAGATGGTGTTAGGTTAGCTAATTACGTAATAACTTAAGGCAGAAGGACCCTTAAGTGGAACTGAAAAAATGGACCGACTTGGTATTACATGGATCTCACAACTTTTTACGATAGAAGAAATGAGCTGCGAGACTTGGTTTTTTTTGCAAGTTATGTTTTTAATGGCATATATATATATATATATATATATATATATATATATATATATATATATATATATATAGTATTTTTTTTTTTTACTGTTGATTAGTTCTTTGCTGTGTGATAGCACGAAACAGAAAGAAACAGTGGAATTTTAAAGCTGATTTGTCATACTTTGTTCTTTGAAAAATAATTTTTAAAATCCTTTCCATGAGCAAATTAAAATTTTACTATTAAAATACTTAAGTTTTATTATAGAATGTAATTTGAATTTGTCCCATTAAAGAAAGTTGCGGTAAAAAGTTTATTTGTTGTTTGCAAAGTCGATATGTATTGAAAAACAATGAAATGATTTCATAAAATTCGTTTCTGCATGTTTGATATTTGATGTATTTTAGTGTGTTAAAGCTTAGAAATCTTGTACAATTTTACTTAATCGTATACATAGTATAAAGTACAGTAATCGTCAAAAAATTCGAGTTGGAGACTTTAACGAATCTCCTCATTTTTAGAGCTCCTTGACTTCAAAAAACACATTTTTGGGTAATGTCTGTTCATCTGTGATAAAGATAACTCAAAAAGGATTTGAACAAGTCGGTGGAAGTTCGTTACACGATCTTTATACCAAATTTACTGATTTCTATCAAATTTTGAATAAAATATAACCAGAGGAAGTCCGTATGTTCGAATAGAAGTTAAAATGATAACTACAGAGCTGATTATTTATATATATATATTAGTAATGTAATACTCTGTCTAGAAAGCAACTGAGTTAATTCCCTTTGATGTCGAGACAGGTCCACTTCATTTTTAACCTTTTTTAGCCTTCACGATTTCGAATTTTTTTAGCTAATTCTTTGAGACTCGCAGTTTATCTCATTGCGTCTTTCACTGACACAAATTTTAAAACAGCTTTTCACATTTGCTTTTAACTTTTTATATAATTTAACCGCTTTTATTCCACTGGAAATACTGATTGTGTTTAGTTTCTTTCGAATCTCATATGCCTCTTCTAGATATTTTTGAGTTTATTTATTTAAACATCAGATTATATTAAATATGAAAGCCGTAATATTTTTTTAGTCTTACAGAGCTGTTTTTTGTGAAGAATTTACTTGATGATGGGAAATCGCATCCCTCCCCCACCCCCTAAAAATCATTATTGTCTGTGTTCATAGTCTTGTACTGTTCGTTTCAGTATCCTGAGACGACCACCTTTCGACGATTCTATCTCACAAAGGGATGAGACGCTGAATGATGAGGCGTTTCCGGGGTTCTTCGTCAATATTTGACCTCGAGTTTCGCTTTTACTTCTTCTCTCAATTCTTTTACCTTTTTTTTTCCCACGTGTATGCAAATATCTGATCCTTTCTGACTGTATTATTGTATTTTAATTCAGTCCGCAAGTAATCCGAATTTATCTTATTGTTAAATGTAAAGATCTCCTCCTTTCATCTTTCCCTCCCCCTCCCTCCTTATTTTGGTGAATTAAACCCATTCTAACTCATGCGCAAGAGCGCAGAGGGTTTTAGAATCCTTTGTTAAACAATAATGTCGCTTCATTTTCCCTCATTAGCAGCTTTTGGCTTCCAGCTGGTTCGCAATGATAGCACGTTACGCAAATGTTATCTATTAATTCTTTTTCAGCGTATATATTACCATTCAACGAGGAGGGCGGAAAATATTTAAAAAAAAAAATCAAGAAATTCGGGTCAATCTGAAATTTTAATCGAGAGCAGAAATAAGCTTAATCGTCGCCAAATGGATAATCGCCAAGACTGAACAATCGAAATTGTTACTCGTTTTCTTCCAAAACAATTACCTAATAAAAAATAGTCTTTGTATTATCTTACGACTCAAAAAATCATCTATATAATTATGTCAATTTGATTTCCGTATGATCCCTTCCTTAATTTTAATAGTATTTTTTTAATTCAATTTGATACAATGCTTTTAAAACTCATTTTCAAAATACTAAGTGTCCACTTATTTACTTTATAGTAAGATTTTCAATTCTTTTATGTCTTAATATTACAATTTTTAATTTGCAGGAAACTGATTCAATTGAATTGAAATTTTTTAGTCGTATGAAAGAACAAGGGGGATTTTTCAAAAATATAAGCTTGAATTCTATGTGAATCGTTTTACAGCCTAAAAAGTCAATAATCTTGGCAAACAAGCTGGTCGTCAATAGCAATATTGACGACCAGCAATATAAGATATGGGCAATATTTAATTCCAACATTGTGTCGTTGTGCAAACGTAAAGAGTTGAAATCTTGCAGATTGTGGATCTTTTTTTTTTTTAAGAAAGGCAAAAGGAGATGATATAGAAAGTTTTAGAATAGGTATGCTGGAATTAATAGTAAGAGATTATATTATGAATATCTTTACCTGAGCTGCCAGTTTTACATTCATTTTCTTTAGTCCACACACTTCAATATGTTTTTTTTTGTAAGCTTCATACAGGCAGAAGATTCCATAAAAAAAAAGAAAAAGAAAACAATTATTATAAATGTAAATGCCCACAATATAACCTATTTAATTGATTTATAAAGAGATTATAAAATTACCCTTATTGATTTATTTTTATTTATTATTGGCATTTTTATTTATTATTTATTAAAATTATTGATTATAAAATTACCATTATTTATTTAAAACCATTTATTATATCTAGAAAATATTATTAACAATTACAATATTGATAGAAGCACAGAGAAAAATATTAAACATTCAAATTCAGAGCTCTATTACACTAGCAAAATTACAATAAAAGTTAGGAAACATTCTGCCATCACATCATATTTAAAGCATTAAATCCATTAAAACATATTAATAAAAAATTTAAGATTCAATGAAATATAACTAGAAATATTATTTTATATGATTAAATTTACGAAATATGAGATTAATTCAATAACACAAATAGAATTTTCACATGTTCTCTAAATAAGGTAATTCTAGTTCTTTCAAATTTATTTTCTTATTTACTTTCAAAACAATTATTAAACATACTTGCTCTCATCAGAATAAAACTTGAATAATATCAATCCAGGTGTTCGATTCTGATCTTCTACAACAAAGGTAACACCTAAATTTGCTCGCAGGGAATTTTTTCGGTGATTTATCCGGAGTCACACAAGGTCCGGAGTGTGCATCCATTCAAAAATTATACAAAAAACACAGTACACAAGGAAGAAAATTGTAAACAAATAAAAATGGAAAATTCACAAAACATTTCTGCGCAATTTTTTTCTTCAGTTGTAAATTTTGTAGACATTTAAAACAGACGATTTTAAAATGTGTAAGAGTAAGGCACTGACCTATTCTGCTACTATTTTTTTCTTTTGAATTTTTTATTTATTATCTTCTGGAATTTTTTTATTGCATTAAAGTATTTAATTTAAAAGTGTATAAAAAGCTTAAAGAAAGGATAAAAATGTTATATTTTTCATCTTCTAGAAAACATAACTGACCCAGAGCAGTCAGTCATGTTGTACGAAGTAATAAAATGATTATAAGTATTATAATTTACACAAAATACATTTTTACGTTAATAATATGCATAAATGCCTATTACTGCCAAGCAGCAGCAGGTTTACAGCTAATAATTTACAAATCAAATTCATAAAAAAATGAATTGTCCATATCATAGTAAGTTGTTTATAGCAAGTAGTAAGTTGTAAGGCAAATAACATATTTACCTTGCTTACTTCTGTGTTGAAATTTGTGGTTTCAGTTTGTTTGGGATTAGTTAGTTCCCCTTCCTAATACCAGATGGTAGCGCAGTCAAGGTTGTCTTCGAAGTTATGCAGAAAAGATTCCTTGTTCTGCGTGGCAGTCAGACAAGAGAGACGTTCACAAGATAGTGTGAGCGATGAATAGCTCACGAGAAAATACAGAGCAAATTTATTTTAAAGATTACGCGGAAATCCAGCGAGTTTCTCGTGAAATCAGTAGTTTGTGAGGAAAATCATTTTCATTGTCTTAAAGAAATATTCGCAACTGTGATATGGAATGGCTTATCGAAAATTGTATAAAAATAAGTGAGTGCTTCGATGTAAATAAATGGATGACTAGTAAAAAAAAAAAACTGTTTTCTGATTTTTATTGCGTAGAATCTATTTTTGCAAACAGGAGCGCAGGGTATGTGCTCACGAACAGTGCAGAAATACATCGTTGGGGAAATGTCCCCTATATTCGACATTTAGTGGCTTCCGCGACAGGATTCGACAGCTGCACGCAGCGGAGCTCGTCTTCTTTTCAGTAGATCCATACTATAAATCTTCTTCCGTTTTTACAAACAATCCCGTCGGATTGTTTGTGAAAAAAAAAGTTTAAAAAAAAAAAAGATCGCCACAAAATCGATGTTTATCAGGAAGTATTTGATAACTGGTTAAAGGGTAACATTATTGAAGAGGTGGGAATTTGAGAGACTCCTAATGAACATTATTTACTCCATCGTCCGGTATTTAGGGAGTTTAGTGACACTACGAAAGTCAGGCCCGCTTTTGATGCTTCGCCACATAGCAAATGGACCATGTCATTGAGGGATTGTTTAGAAATCTGATGGAAATTATTCCTTCATTGATAAATAGTTTTTGTCAGATACGACAATAAATTTTCACCATTTTGTCCATTCATTTTCTTTATTCCAATTAATCATTCTCTGCAAACTTATAAACAAAATCAGAATAAGCTTAAATTACAGAAGCTGTTTCCACTCAAAACAAAAATAAAGGAAATAATACTACACTAGTTGAGTGGCTAAATATATAGATAGCTATACTTGACATACTCCCACCTTTTGCTAACACCAGTTTTATCAAATCAATCTTTTAACTGAACTAAAATTGAACCTAAAAGTCATTTTAAAGTTCACTTAAAAGTCTATTTTTTAAAGTTCAAAGCCCCAGAATCTGAACTTTATAGCTCGACCACTTCTGGCAATTATTTCCTTTAATATCTCTGGAAGAATTATGGAGATATTTTCCTGTTCAACATCTTCTTTTTCATTCAATTCCTACTATTAATTCACATTCTCCCTATATATCTCTACAAAATATATATATATATATAATCTTGTTCAAATTTTCAATCGTTAACCCTCTAAGGGTTCCACACGCATTTCGACGTAGCCCCATAGATGTCTTTAAAGTGCACTGCACGCATTTTAACGTAGGATAACGAACGATGCAAATTCGCTTTGCACGGAAAATCACGTAGGGGGTATACTGAACCAAAAATGGTGTCGACGTATTTTAACGTATTTCTTTCCCTCTATAAGTTTCGACATCTTGATGAATTGAAGGGGAGACAACACAATGAAGTTTTACGGCCATTTAAGGATGTCACAGGATCTGAGAGCCCGAAGGTTCCTTTAGGCGTAGGGCATTGTGATGGTGTTATGGAGGAATGAGGGGTGAGAAAGGAAAGGGCTCGCCCAAGAATAGAGAAACAGGAATTTTTCCACAATTGTGTCTCCCATAATGGCTCCATGTGGACTTACATTTAACTTGCATTTTGTTTCAATAGTTTTTGTTTGATATCGATAGAGATAGCATTTCTTTGATCTAAGCGTTGCCTCAAAATTCCATTGAGTTATTTTTTCTTAATGCAGTTTTAAGCTTACTTGTGATTAAACATCACATTGAAGTACTAGCAACTCGAAAGTGATATATTTGATAAATTGAAATCGATATAAAGTTAAAATATTAAATATATTTTTCATTCTTAGTTCAACTATTATTATGATTCAAATTTATATTTTTATGCTAATCTCTACCTCCAATTATTTTTCACAAAGTAAGCAGATGCAAATGAATTTTGCGTTTTAAAGCAGTCTAAATTTCAAAGAATATAATAAAATATATTATTATATTGTTTCTCTTATCTTGTAAAAATTTGGAATAATGTGTCGTTTTTTATAATGCGACTCCTTTTCAAAGTTTTTTAAAGAACTGAATAGAATAATTTCATTCAAATTCGTAAAAGAAACAATAAAAACATTTTTTAAGAATTATGTCTATTCAGAAAATTATTAATATTTAGTCTTAATATACCTTGATGTAGATGAAAGCAAATAGTAAAATAAATTTAATTCAAGGTTTGATTTATTTTGTTAGGAATATTTAGAAACGAATCACATTGTAAAAGTCTTAACATCGTAAACTATCTGAAGATATTTTTTCAATAGATATATTTCTCAGATGAAATTATAGATCTCTAAAACCCTTCTAAAAAAATAAGTAGGTAGTTCAAAAATTCTGTTCTTATTTTACAGTTCTTTGAAGCCTTTTTTTTTTTTTTTTTTTTTTGTTAATATGCTAATGAGAATTCTTCATTAAAGTCTAAAATCTGAGTGGATAAATGAGATAGCTTTTGATGAATCTTCTGCAAAGTGCAGCAAGATTTTTAATTACATGTTTTTAAGGACGTTCTAATGCAAAATAATGCTGATAAATGCTTCAGTGGTGCGCAGACAATAAATTGTTTTTGAATATTTAAAAGTGTAATATTCATAGTTATGCCTTGAAATCACAACCTGTTATTTACTCGTGTAAAATAAAAGATTATACATTATTTCACTCAGATTTGTTACTGATGGGCGTGTTACTTATGGAACAAAATTTCATAAACTGCACACATTGGGGCAGGATCAACCTTAAAAGTTGTGGAGTCCAAACTGGAAAACAATTTTTATCAATATTTTATTATTATTATTGTCAAAAGCAATCTAAGGATTTGCAATCAAGGTAACGATCACTGGTAGTATTTACCTCTCTACTTTCTCCTATGCATATGCTTATGAGTGCAGCGGTATCCTTATTTCTTCGCACATTTGAATAGATTCAAGTATGAATTATGTACGTCTTCCTATCCTTTTAGATTGGAGCAAAAATTCGATACATATTTGTAATAATGATGTCAGAGCAAAGAACCAAATTTCATTTATCTATTTTTTTTCTTGTAATTTTAAATGATTAATCAAACACTCACGAATAGACAGATTCACGGATAATCAATCCTTTTACAAATTATATTCAAAAAAATTAGTATAAATCTACATTTTGATAAAATTGCACGATAAATTTAACTGATCTAGTTGCTTTTGTTTTGGGGTATCATGTTCACACATTCACAGTCATATATATTTCCCATCAGCCAGTTTCATCTAATATTTGAGATAAAATTATATTTAAGTTAATTGCAATTAATTTACGAAAATTGCAATTAATTTAAAATTCTCTCAAATACTTTGACTGGAATGATTCCAAGGGTACATTTTAACCCTAGCTATTGAAGTGAGAGGAGGTTGAAAAAGGTTAATAAAGGGGTTTAAGTGGTTGAAAAACGGGGTTAAGCCATATCCAGTATGCTATATTAATCTGAAATTTCAGAAACAATTGTTTGTTTTTTAAGTCAATTATATAAATAAATACTTGTTATTCAAATTTTCCAAACATTTTAACAAGTTTCTAAAAGAGGCTGAATTTTTTAATCTACGTTATTACGTTTAAATATCACAAATTTTTAATTCTTAATGTGCTTTATTGTTTTTTTTAAAGTTGCATTTAATTTCCATGCATGTTTCTCAATACATTTAAAGTCCAGTGTTTATAGCTTTTTGAATCTCAAATGTGTTCCCAGTTCATATTGCAATATTTTCATAGTTCGGTGTTAAAAATTTTTTTTTAAATGTTTCTTTTGAATAAAATTCTATTTAATCGGATTTTTTTTTTTCTGTAGTGAACACTTACTTTAAATAAATAAATATATAAAAGTCTACTGACTATGTTACAAATTTTGGATACTTTCAAATCCGCTAATAACTAGATTTCCGAATGATTTCAAAATTTCTCAGACGTATATATATAATTCCAATCAGCGCCAACCTCAACCACAAGAGCAATTTCATTTATTTTTGCTTTATACTGTAATGATTCAGCTTCTTCCCTGGGTGACCACTGCGACATTCCTTTTTCCCACACTCGATAATTTACATTCCGGGCCATTCTTCATCAACGAAACTCCCACAGTGTTAAGTGCCTCCAGATTGCCAAATGGAAGACCCTCCTTTTAAGTACGGTCGTCTGGTCAATTAGTGCTAATCCAGATAAGGAACCACACGTGCGTTTCCCAGGGAAATAAATCGTGTCTTCGAAAGGCGAGAGTGTCAAACACTCCAGATGTCCTTCATTTTTCCCATTGTGGAGGGTGGATCATCAATGGACATTTCACACGGGCGACTAGAGACGATCCAGGTTGTTCTGAATGGTGATTTTGTAACAGGGAGTGGACAGGAAAGGTGGAGTCTGAGAGAAAGATAAAAGGTGAGATTTTTCGGAAGAATAAGGAGAGAGGAGCTTGGTATGAAGTGGACTTCTGAGAAAAATTCAACCCGAAGGAAATTCGGTGGATTCCTAGAGCTAACCCTGCAGTAGCCTGAGACGCCAACCGCCTGTTAGCTGTTCTTGTGAAGGCGTTTTCTCCAAATTTGTTCGAGGAACTATTCTTGTTTAAATTTCGTGCTATAAATAGCATCATTCATTTAACCTAGATGAGAAAGAGTTGTTTTTATGTAATAAAGCTGTAAATAAAGAATTTGATCATAACGCTACCTGTTATTGGATCGAGACTTTACAATACGAGAGCTTATAAGCATAGATGCATCATCAAAGATCGTATGTCTCTCATCACCTTCCTTTAAGAAAAATATTAAAAATATATATATTTCTTAGCTGTATATTCACTAGATACGTCATATGGCGGAAATTTAAAATTGTTTCCAAAACCTTTTGGTGCTCAAGCTGCCCCAACCATTCGACCGATTCTGCCAATTTTTATTTCACATTAAAACTTTCGTCCATTACATATGTCATCAATGATCGCCTTCTCTCTATGATTTCCCAATTTCGAAATAATGATAATAATGATGATGATAAACGTTTGTGGTTGATATTGTGCGTGGATATTATTTGTTTTCTTTCAGCATTTCTTTATAATTTTCGTTTCTCTGAGTGTTGGGAAATATATGAATACAGAATTTCTGAAACTTGCGAATAAATTTTTTACATCAAATTTTGGTGATAAATCTGCGAAAACCAGTTGTGTGATACGTGCAATTTATAAATATCGTACAGTAGAAGATATCTTGAATTATTAAGTTTAAAACTGCTTAAATGAAAAGTATCAAACTAGTTTTTCAGATTAGACGAAAATTAGAAAAAAAAATATTTATGTACATTGTATTTTTTAAAAGAAAATTTTAAACATTATAAAAGTATCGAAATTTATGAGGAATAAAATACTCCTGCTTAATATCTTAAAAGAATTGTTTGTTTGTTTTAGCTGCCTTTGAATGTTTTTGTAGATGACAGTTTTATTGAATGTTAACATAAAATGGTGGAAATAGATGAAGGAAAATATTGCAATAAATGTCGATAGTTTTAAATTTCACTAACGCTTTAAAATCACTAGAACAGTATACAACTTCAAAACTAAATTTTAAATAAAAAATATTTGATATGCTTTTACACTGGTGCAATTCATAAGGTTTTAAATAGTATATTTCATTATTTTGAATCATTTAAAAACGAAGATGCCACTATTTTTCAATAAAAAATAATGATTATAAACAAACTTGAATTCTGATAAAACTGCTATGAGATGTTTTAGGGCCTGGATAACTAATACCTAAGTAGCCAATTATGTAGCTCTAAAATAATATATTTTTTCAGCTGCCCAATCAATTTGCTGATTTGCACTCAAAAATTGTATGTTTTATTATAATAGAAGATGATGCCATTTCTTCTAAAATATAGTAAATCATTTCTATATTATTATTTATGCATTTCAGTTAACAGAACTATTTATGATTAACTCTAATTTTAGACATATGCTACCGTATTGCAAATGTTGATTACTCGATACAAAAATATTGCAATGATTTATTTAAAAGAATAATAAGGGAATATGAAGACAATTTGTTCCTACATTGACTGCTCTCTCTCTCTTTATGTATGTATGTATATATATATATATATATATATATATATATATATATATATATATATATATATATATATATATATATATATATATATATATATATATATATTACACATTGAGACCGAATATACATATAATGAAATTTCTGTTCAATGATTCTGCTGTGCAACGATTCGCAAAGTGTTATAACAGTGATCGGGGTTAAAAAGAAACAGAACAGTTTTCCCATTTACTATTCTTAGAAACCCTCTGATTTTTGTACCCGTACAAAATGAGTACGTTCGTAACGTACAAATCAGTTAAGTGGTTATGCCACGTTTATGCTTCAGTTCTTGGGTTAACGGGGGATGATTATTCTGGAGAATATATTCAAGATGTTCGGAATTTATTTGTTTAAAGAAAGATGTTTATTTTTAGAGCGTTTTACTAAAAAAAATCAGAAATCTGAAACTTATATTCTTCAGAGAAGAAAGAACTCACATGATTGTCATTCCAGCACTGAAATTCTTCTAAATGTCATTTGTAATAAATATGCTTGGAGATGTCCAAGCACTCCAAGTCCACTAAAGTTTGCAAATGTCTTTCACAATACGAAAATAAAAAAAAATTAGGTAATTTTCAAAAATTTTCGAAATTCGCCCTCCAAAAAATTATTGGAATATTAAGATTTTATTTTCCATACAAACAATATTGACGATAAATCAATATGTTGTTTTCGGGTAACTTATTGTTGGGTAACTTTCGGATAAGTTTTTATTCATAACTCGGTTAATGTGCTTAAATTCTTCCTGTTTCTTTAAAAAAAAGAATCAATTTTTTTTTTAAATCTTATTCTATCCAAATTTTTATCTTGATTCCTGTGAAACAATTTTGTTTAATTTTTGAAATATTTTTTAAATACATGTAATAATGATGTTCTTATTTAAATAACGGGTGAAAAAATTATTTTAAAATCTAAAGAATGTACAGACATTTTGTGATATTATGATCTGTGCAGTTATCTTCAGCAAATTTCGGAAAAGAATAATAAATCTTTCTTTTATGTAAAGACAGCCTTTCATGGGATAACGTAATTAAATATATTGGCTTGATTCTCGATAGCAAGCTTACTTTCAACAATCACGTCAAATATAATACCGATAAATTCTGGCAAAAATGCATCCAATATTTCCATTAATAGAACGAAATTCACCACTTTCACTAAACAAAAAAAAATCTTCTGTTCAAGCAAATCCTACATTCCATTATCCTCTATGCTTCTTCTTGGTAGATCCCTGCTGATCCAAATCTTAATGATGCAGATAATCTTAAGAAAGTCCGAAGTAAGCGAAATAAATTATGCAGATAATTATGCACCATGGTTCATACGCAAACATGTCCTTCATGAGGATTTAAAAATGCCCCAAATCGATCATCTTAAAGAACTTTAAAGGAAATTTTTTAGCCAACTAAACAATAATAAAAATCCTACCATCATAAATCAAATCCAATCTACTCAAACTACGAATAATATTTCTATCTATGATCTACTACTAAATGAAGTCTTCCACTTAAATGACATTAAAAATTTCTCAATACTTTTGCTTCACTTTACCTACCATCATGGTAATTAGCTGTATAACTCTTTTGCTTCTCATTGCTTCACCATTAGTATACTGGGAACAAAATGTTTTTTAATTATGTTTTTTTTTCCATACTCAATGTGATATCTTAATACTTAACTTAATACTTTCATACTCAATCTTGGTTGAATCTTTGTGCTCCGGCACTAAGATTCAACCAAATATTTAACAAAGGAGACCATATGTTATTATAATGATTCAAAACAGATTTGAGTGAAAATTTAATGAGAAATATTTAACAATTCGTTAATTTTTTTTTTTTTTCCTTTTTCCAAAAATAAATCAATAAATAAGAATTTTTTAGTTTATTATCTAAATGTTTTTATTTTTTAAATATGATTATGGATCCAATAAAAAAATTAGCTCAATTCTTTCTGGCAACATTTTCGAAGCTCCATCTGGTTGATTTGAAAATCGTTAGATAGCTATTATTATTTTCTGACATGATTTGTAAAAACTGTTAGCTTTTATTGTTGCAAAAAATTATGTAATAATTATTATATTTGTGTAGTAAATGCTTCAGGTGGGGAGCAATTTCTTACAATGTTACTTTAGAAGCCAATTTAGTCAGCTGAACTTTATATTTTCCATTTTCGAATGAATTGGTATTAAATTATCACTAAATTGGTATTATTATTTGCAACTTGTTTGTATAATTTAACAAATGTTGTAAGGACAATGGAAATTAAGAAGGAGAATTCTGTGTATTAGAAGTCAATGGTTGAATTAAAAAAAATCCTTTATGTATCATGTTTTTTTTATTTCATTCTAGTTTATTTTGATTTTTTTTTTTTTTTTTTTTTTACTAAATGTCATTTGATATTCTAAAATAACTGATTAAAAATTGCTTTTTGAATATATGTTTTCGACGATCATTAATTTCTGAAGAATTAATTAATCACTTTATTAGAAGTATTCTGAATCATATATCTTTAAAAGAGCAATTCTTGTGTGTGTGTATGTATATATATATATACAAAAAGAGAAAATTACGCAAAATTGTCCCCAAAATCCAACCACTAATTATTAATAATACGAACTAACAAACGATATCGGTATACACATATTCACTAATAAACTTTTCATGGCAGAGGAACGCCTTACATGGCATTGGCATACAATAGTTGCGAAATATTAACTTTTGGTGTAGATTTCGTATTTTTACTGAATCCATCGTGTCATCCTCGGCGAATTATTTGGCGATTAATTCCTGGCATGCGGTTAACAGTATAAACAAAAGAGAATTTTTGTTTCAGTCACGTTTTTCTCAATCGATTGAAACAAAAATTTGCTAAAAAGGTACATTTGTAGTCACAAAATCCCATACCAAATTTGTTGCATTTAAATAATTCCATTTTTGAGTTACCGCTTTTGCATGTTTCGAAAAAATACAGACTGACAGACAATCAACCGCTTATTCGATTTGACTCAAAATTCGACAGGTGTCTAGAGTGTAGATGTTAATTCTGTATGCCGAATTTTATCTACGTAGCTCTCTTCGTTTGATAATTATAGAGTTAGCTTATATTCGAACAGTCGGACTTTCTCTGAACAGATTTTACTCAAAATTTGAGAGAAAACTGAAAAATTAGTACAAAGACAATGTAACAAATTTCAACTGTCTAGTTCAAAGCGGTTTTTTTTTTAAAAAAAAAACTTTGTCTCAGACAGATAGACAGACGCAGATTTTCCAAAAATGTAATTTTTGATCTTAAGTAGGTCTGAACCGTTAAAATTCGTCAAAATCTGGAGTTCGAATTTTTTAACGATTACTGTACTTTCTCTATACAACATATACAAGAATGTGAAAAGTGTCCGTTTCCTTAACATCTGCTCCTCAGCTCATATATAACATTATCTATCTGAACAAATCTTCAGCCGTTTCGTGTGCCTAAAATGGCTGAACTCAAGCAACAAGTTATTCGTCCTCCTCCGATCAGCGATCGATATGGCTGCTTCGCTCTAACAGGTGGGCGAGCTTCCCACAATTCCCTGCGAATCTTCTGTCCCCACCCTCTTTGCGCTTTTCAATCAATAAATCGATCGTCGTGCAACAAAGCCCGCATTCACAGCTTGTATAAAAAGAAAGACATTCGGAACTCTAGTGAAATGAAAATATTGTTCTAAATTATACTTAAAAATATATTCGGAAAAACTAATTAAATTTGAACAGAAAATTTTTTTATAGCAACTTTATTGGTAGTATTTGAAGGAAAATTTTTTGCATTCTAAAATGGTATAAAAATAATTTTTAAACGGAATTATTTTGTTAATTTATCAGCATAAAAATAACAAATTCTCGTTAAATTTTTACTTAATTGAAATTTCAAAACAATCGTTCCGACGTACACGTTTCAACTCTTCAACGTACATCTGTGCCAAATTTGGTCGTTCTAAATCAAACGGTCCGTTCTGCACAACGCCACTACACACACATACATATTCCCTTTTATTATTATTAGTTAATGATCAAGGTAAAAAGAATTTTTTGACGATTACTATACTTTCTCTGTACTAAGTATATGCGGAAGTAAAAATAGGAATTAGACAAATTGAAGCAATTCGCTAAAACAAATGCTGCTTTTCCAAGTGAATGAATACATATCTACTCAGAAATGGCTGATGAATAGAAATATATGCAAAAATATTGTAGGGTAGAAAGTCGAATATTACGTCATAGGATCTAATTTAGAAAGTCCCTTTAAAATAGCAATTAACATTTTACATTCCAACACAGATCCAGATAAAGTCAAATACGAGGTAAATGAAAAATTGTCAGCCTTCAAGATATTGGAAAAAGCTCATTTAAAAAAATTACTAGGAACGGAAAACCGCTCCCAATTTTCTCAGTAGAAATAACGAAAAACAAACACAAAGTCAAGATTTACGAACTAGAAATCTTTTTATATTTAAAAATAACCAAAGGAAGTGGTCTTCCAAAAACTTTCTCGCGTGCTCTCGAATAAAAGTGTTACCCCAGAGAACATCTTACATAACATTGGCGCAGAAGAGTTACGAAATATGAATCTTTGACGCGAATTTAGCATCTTTGCTGAATGTATCGTGTGGTCCTTGAGTTATTTGGCGCAAAGTGTATTCGAAAATTAAATTCATGTTTTAGGTGCGTTTTTCCCAATTGATTGAAATAAAAATTTGACTCAAAACTATACTTGTAGTCTCAAAATCTCATTCCAAAGTTGATATATTTAAGTCTTTGCTACTTTGAGTCATCATGTTTACATGTTTCTAAAATTACAGACCGACAGACGGTTCAATACTTTGTTGGATTTGGAAATAAAAAAGATGATAAAAAAGAAAAATGCTCACGCGTTATAATTTTGATTTCGATGTTTATGTGGATTAATCCAAGTTGCAATTCCTAGATTCTTTTGATTTATAAGTTCACTAAAAGACAGGTAAGACAAAATTTTCTCTTACATTTAGAATTTGGCGTCAAGAAATCCCAAAATTTGGCATCCCTGCCACGATTTACGTATATAGAATTTACGTAAATAGATTTAGAATTAGAATTTAGGAATTATTAGAAATGGATGTCGAAAACATTAAAAAGATGAGTACTCCTACAAGTAGAAATTTTACGAGAGCATTAAGTAAAAGAGGATAATTAAAGTAGGGGACACAGATACCTTGGCGGCACACATAGTTCTTTTAGAACAAAAATATAAAGAATTAAACGATTCTGAGGCAAAGATTTTAGCTATTTTGCAAAGCAATGCAACGCGCACGCTAAAAATCTGGATTTAATCTGGAATATGAAACAATTATTACTTATGGAGATAGATTTCTAGAACCAAAAACGAAAAACAATTGAGTGGAAACATTAAGGAATGGCTCCAATGCTGGAGGTTGATTAAAAAGATTCAGGAAAATGAAGATATTGTAGGTGATGACAAATTTCAGAATTTGTTGCAATCAACACAGTAGTCTTCGCCAGGGTTGTATGACTTTTGCGTATGGATCATAAAACTGTCAATCAGTTGTCTCGTTTACAATGCGGTTGTGTTACTGAGAAGGGTCAGTTCTAGAAGAGGTTACAACATCTTAAACGTTATCTAAAAGTGTCATATTTGGCGAGAGTTAGCCTGATGTTCGACACAATTTCGAATACTTAACGATACGTTCATTAATATAATTTCATGCGTTTTAATACTATAGGAGTAATTTCCACTTTGCTTTTTATGAAAGATGGATTGCTTTTCAATGTATTTATTTAAAATTGTAAGATAAAAACATTGAGGAATGATATTTCTGCTCATATAAATAGTGTACCCTCTTCAAAATAATAATAATTTTTTCTAGATTTCAGATATAAATGCATTACTTTACATAAATATAACGTTTTGCATTAAACGAAAAAGTTTGCGTTTCATTAATTTTTGATTTATTTCTTCTTCATTCGTTTATTTAATTCAATAATTTCGAACATTAAAATATGTTATTTAAATATAGGCACTTAAAAAAGTTGTTCCTTAAATTTAAAGTACAATTAAATGAGGTTAGTGGTATTGGAATGATTTGTAAGGAGGGAAAACTTGCAAAAGCAATTCTTGAAATGCCGTGAGTAGTAAGAAAAGCTTCTAACTACGGATATTAAGTTTCCATGCTATATCAATTTAAAAAAAATCAGTTTCCAGAGTAGAAAGCCATTACAAATAAAAAATTTTCTGTTTGTCATCGTAGATATAATTTAAATATTGTTACATTTTTTTTTTTAAATCTGTATTCTGATAAAAATAAATTATTTGTTCATTGTATGACTTTGCATTTTGTATATGAAATATTGTAAGTATACGGTGCCTAAAATAAGCAACTTACTAAATCAGAAGTATATTAATATTTTGCTAACTGATCATTTGTATCTGCGAAAATTTGTAGAAGATATTAGCTGAATTCAAATTTAATTTTTTTCTAGTTGCACTATTTACTAAACCATAATCCAAATTTACTGTTAAAAAATAAAATAGAATTAAGAAAAATGATTTTTACATTAATATATATGGTATACGTTCTTCAGAAACTAATTTTATGGAAGATCGTTCTTATATGTACAGTAAATCATTAAAAATAGTTTTGAATAAAGTTCTGGTAATACACTCTTCAACAATATACATCTACACCTTAACTGAAATGTTTACTGATTAGCTATGCGTTTTTTCCATATTTTAATCAATGTAATTATTTCTTATTTCAGAAGAATTCATGGCCGTTTTAAACCTTCCAGGGGCCCTGAGATAATGCAAATCTCAAAGCCCTTTTTCTCTCCAATTTTTTAATTGATTTTAATTTTATTTTTATTCAGCAATTTTAAGTAGTAAATTTTGAAAACTGAAGTCGCAATATTATGTCCCTTTCTAAAAAGTCCGATTCAATATTGTACAAATAAAAAAAGTGCACAGTCAAAGCGTAAAATTAATTTTAAGCAAAATATTGAAAACAAAACACAACTTTCTATAACAATCTAAACAATATTGTAAAAGGAGGAAATATATTTTTTTAAACTGTAAAGCTCCAAATTTTTTAGAATTGTAAAACAGCATAACGAATAACTTGTAAATGGTAATTAGGAATATTACTAGAATAAAGTTCCAAAATTAATTTAATAAATACTTGATTATGACTTGAATAAATTGACTGCAGGGCCGTATGTCATAAATGAAAGTATAAAACTAAATACCTTTCAACAACTACTAAAAATTATCAAGAGTTGAGGTTATTTTTCTTTGTTGCTTTTTTTAACTAATAACTCTTTGTTAAGATTTGTCATTTAATCAGACTCGTCATATTTAAATACTTCTTCATCCAATTAGAATATTATGTTAACTTATCTGCATATGCATTTTGCGATTAATATTTATCATAAGTATTCTTTATAAGCTTCTTATGCATTCTACTTTCAAAATTTACATCATCAATGGAAAAATAAGAGAATACAGCGTTTCAAAATTATCTAAATTTGTAACAATGTCACAAAAGATAAAAGAAATCACACTAAGAATAATTTAAAACAATATTCAATACATTGAAGTATTATAAAAATCAAATAAATAGTAAATTCGGGAAAAGTTTTAAAAATGCTATCTTACGTATTATGGTTCCATTAAAATATCCCGAATTTTATTTTTAATTCATAAAATAAAATAAGGACTGATTTAGGAACTTAAATAACAAAATACCTGATAACATACGCGCGCGCGCACACACACACACACACACAAAGGGGAGGGGGG
Organism: Argiope bruennichi; assembly: GCF_947563725.1. Lineage (NCBI taxonomy): Eukaryota > Metazoa > Arthropoda > Arachnida > Araneae > Araneidae > Argiope > Argiope bruennichi. Next base: position 93,200,331 of record NC_079161.1, read on the forward strand.
AGGAGAGGGAATGGAAAAAATTGACTTTAAACACGGAAGCATATACTTTAAATTTCACAGGTATCTCCAAATTTTTCGTTTAAAATTATTCAAAAATTAAAGTGTGGAATATTCAGTCTTTAATCTAGAAATTTTAATTAACAAAATAAGATTTTCTACCAAGAATAAAAATGTACATATATATGCGTCTATCAATCTATTTAAAATATCGGCCATTGGACGTAGAGATGCTAAATTTAACACACGTACATATTTGGAAGAAAGAAATATGCAATTCAGTGCATTTAAAAATATTAAAACAAAAAAATAATGTTATCTCCAATGTAAATTATCTTAAAATTAAAAAAAAAAAACATTCATTTTATTGGTTTATCAGTCTGCGTATTTTTATTCTGTAAAAAGAATACAGATCTTAGATAGCATGTATGTTTTATAGACAAGATCTTCCGTTTATATTTGCGTATGAAAAGATAAAGTTTTCATATAAACGAGAATACTAGATTTTTAAATATAAGATAAGATGTATTTTTATAACTATATCAGGCTTGTTAAGTTATTTATTTCATGTGTATATGAATTATTTATTTGATTACCAGATTTATCAAAAGCTTTGAAAAGATTTAATTTCAAATAATAGCAAATTTATCAACTGTTAAATTCTCTTATTGACTTGTGTGTTATTAATTAGCTGAAATGCACATTTAAATAATCCACTTATCTTAAAACAATTGGAATCGCTTGTTATGGTAATAGTTAAGTTCAGGTGTTTCTGTTTCAGATTTTCTTTTAAACTTTATTGATTTTCATTTGAGAACTATATTTAGCATACTTTGACTGTGAATGAATAATGCAGAGAATTGATATGATTTGCAAGTAAAAACTAATTTTTACTGTGAGTTTTTAGAAAGTTATCACGGAAAAAAGTCAATATTTCTCTTAATTTTTGATTAATTAAAATTCTAATTAAAAATTCAAAAAATCATTTTCCTACCATCCCAAGTATATATTTGCCAAATTTGATAGGCAGACGACCTGGTATGTACAGAGCCAGTATATACACATAGAGACAAAAGTTTTTTCCTTGTGTTTAAGTATCAAAATTTAGTTAAAATATCAATACATTTTCTCGCCAAATACTTTTGCCAACAGAAAACATGTGTTTTAGCAAACCTAGACTAATCACTCCCTACCCCCTTTTTTTCAAAGAGCTACGCATGATTTATTGGCCTTTTATGATCCGTAAGCAAATGGCTGTACGCATTTGTCCCACTACCGTTTTTTTCAGGTATCAATTAATTAATCCAGTAACTTCTATTTGGTCGCCAAATCCTTCACCATGTCGCCAAACCCTGAGATTACTGACGCGACACTCGATCATAAATAATATAAGATATAGATAAATAATAAAAAGTGCCTAAAATAAAAAAAAAATTTGTTGGCCTAAGTAGGAATTGATTTAAATATTTATATATAGATATTACTTGTTTAGGACTTACATCGGATTTGTGAGGTATTCTTCAAGATTCTCCTTAGCATTTTCCAAACGATTTGGATTGAACGTTCCCAGAAACCACTCCACCGGCAAGCTATGGATGAATTGAACTTCCACGTAATTCTTCTATTAGCTGCTTCACCTTCAATCATATTCCAATCAATAGCTTTAAAAAGATTACTATCTTCTCTGAAGTTCGTGCGACTATCGCTGTAAATTACTTGAGGATGTCCACGCCTGTCAACAAATCTTTGTAAAGTTATAATTAAGCAATTCGTAGATGAGAAGTTATCAATTCCAGATGAAAAGCTCTAAATACAACACAGGTATGCAAAACAAACCACGCCTTTGTTCCATCTTTAAGAATAAGAGGGCCTGCTAAGTCTACTCTTACGGCTTCAAAAATTGACGCCTCTCTAATTCTGTTCTCCGGGAGTGATACAGAAATAGTCCTCATTTCTTCCACGCTGTGTCCTACGAACAATGCATCTAGAAATAGCTGATCTTACTGTTTTTCTTCCATTTATTATTGGTTAAAAGTGGATGAAGTCCAACATGTTGTAAATCAAATGATGTTCTAGGATGAGTAGTTTAACTCATTTATATGTACTTGGCAATAAAATTGGATACTTAAAATTTTCTAAATCTTTCCTCTCTCTCAGTTTTGTCTACTCACTAAATTCCTGTTTCATCTTTAAACACACTGATGGGCATTAACTTAAAACAAAACTTATGAGTACTATGGGCTCCGATTTCTGGAATCAAGAAAGAAAAAAAAATCCAACTGTTATTTCCAGGCAATCTTGTAATAATTCTGAAGTTAATACTTCTTTTTTATGGGTATAAAAAAGTCAATAATACGCAGAATATAAAATTGATAATAATGAATTATATTTATATAGGATTTCTATTTCATAAAATAATTAATAAAAAGATAAGTTAAAAATGCAATACTGCTTCCTCTAATTTTTTTCGTTCTTCTTACAGTACTTTATTCATATAATAATTTTTTTTGAAACTTTCATTTCTTTTGCCAATATTGACGTTAGTTTTACACCGCAGTTTGAACTCAATAGGAAGAGAAAATATTGAGTTTTATAAAAAAGTAAGTTATATAAAAATTGGACGCAGTGAGTCAGTCATATAGGAAAAAATTGTTCAAGAGAACTTAAGAAATAAACCGCTAACTGACTCCTACTAGGTATTTAAAATATATTATAAATTATCGATATGATTAAAAATTATCATATCAATAATTATTAATATAGAAAAATTTATTTTTTTAAAATATATTTTTAATTGTGTCAGTAATTAATTGACCAATTATTTGGAATTTTTTATTACAGGAAACTTAATATGCACATTACTTAATTTTTATTATTCATTTTTACTAATATTCTTTTCTAATAATATCATTACTAAATGGAACTTTATACACAAGAACCGCTTCACATCTAACACATTAACAGATTCGCACAGAAGAAATGATCGGAGCTGCCACTCAGTTTGTTTTGTTTACTAGTTGTCGACGTTATACATATTGTTGGAATTTTGAAATTCAAAGATCGCTAAGTTTTTGTTGCTTTTAAGATTACGGTGTATTTTGCATCTTACTCTCATGTTTAGAGAAGTTTTTATTTTTTGTTTCTCCTCCTATTTCTACTCTGCTTAAATCAATTTGTCCGAGGTAAGATTGTTCCTTTATATTTTCTGGATTCTTTTTTCATTGCAAGCTGAGTTACACATTGGTATCAGTGCAAGACTTTAGTGATGAGTCCTTTCAACTGAATTCTGAATCTTTCCCCTTCAACAAGATGCCTCAAATAACTGATATTTATTTTTTGAATGAAAAACTTGCCAAGGACCTTGTGCTAAATTTAGGTCAGAAACATTACGAGGAAATTAACGTTATTTTTTCTAATGCGAATGCTCCTTCTCAAATACCGCACACAAACCCTATTCTGATGCAAAATTTCATAAAGCAAAATATCGACAGGCACTCAAATATCACGAACATGAGATTTTCCCGGCAAGGGAAACTAATTTTTATTACAAAGGATCCGGGATCCGCAAAACAACTTCTCAGCTTAGAACAGATTAGCGATACTAAGGTTACTTCAAACGTTATTTGGGAAGGCGTTACTTCTAGATTTCTGCTTATTGATATCGCACACCTAGATCTAAAGGGAGCTAACTCAAAAATCTTAATTTTTGAGTTATGCACACCATCAAATTTCTTATTTCAATACCTACCGACTAATAAAAGATATTTAAAAATAATCTTCACTATTCGACGCTAGATAGCGACAAATGCCCCTTTTGTTGAACTAGCCAGCCTCGCTTTCTCTCCACCGCAACAGGACATCTCTACTTGCAATCAGTATTACAAGCGGAGCGCACTTTCCTGTCGTAAACAAATTGTAGTTATTTTGATTTGTACCCGTGTTGTCGAAATTTGAAGCAGTATTTTTTTGAGTTCTCGCCATTTTGATGGTTTGTGCTGAGTAAATTAATGCAACATTCTGTGTTGAACCAGTATTTCTGGCAGGGTGAGTAAAGTTTTTATTTTTATTTAGAATTCTTGCCGTATTGTTGAAACATTTTTGAATTTATAGTTGAGTCTGTTTTGTTGAGTCATTTTTGAAACTCCTATATTTCTTTAAAAAACAAGTTAAATTTACCTTTTTGGCTATTGGCGATTGGAGTCTTTTCATCTGAATATAATTTTATTTTCATTCTAGCAATTACACAGTTTGTTCCTTTTTTACTGATTAATTTTTGAGTTAGATCTCTTTAGATGAGCTCCAAGTCTAATTTTACAACATCGCTAATGAGATCGAAAACGTTATATTGATGGCTTTTTAAATTTATTTGACGCACAGGATCCTACAATTTAGTGAAATAAACATTTTCTATTTCAGACAAACACTGAAAAGTGGATGGTTTTTAATAAATATAGTATTAGAAAAGGAAAAAAGGCAATATCACTCCTATCATATTTACTCAACATGCAACTCTGGAAGATGACTTGAAGATGTCATCAAGTAGTGATGAAGTCTCATCTATAGAAACTCATGCCGCTTCATCCGTGGTTGATAACTCTATTCCGAGCACGTTTAAACAACAAAAGGCTGGTGAATCAAACTACTTTATTTCACCAATCCGAAGCGATGAAAGTGATATTGAAGACTCCGATGAAGATCCTTATTTCCGATTGATTCACAAAAGTAAGACCCCATCCGATGTCGTACTTTCTATTGCATCGTTGACGTCGTCCAGCACTAGCAGTAGCAGCTCGAATTCATCGAAATCTAATAGTTCGTTGGACACTGAAGATGATAGTGAGCAAGTAGACCCTCAAAATGTTACGGTTGCTGGAACTAATTCCCAAAAGCCCAAGGAGAGAGAAGAAAGGAGTAGAAAGAGAATACGTAAACCAGCGAAGTGGAAATCGAAAGTTGCAAAAGTGCTAAGAGATTCTCGCAAAGCCTACCAGTCTTTCTCGATATCGAAGAAACAAGTGCCACAGAGAAAAGTTGGACCGCCCTGTGGAGAAAAATGTCGGCTAAAATGCAAAGATAAGATCGATGAAATGGGACAACAGCTATTTGATGCATTTTGGGGACTCGGCAATCTTGAAAAACAGAGATAATTTGTAGTACGAGACTAGCAACAAATAAAACCTAAATATCGATACTCAAGCACACAAGATTTTAGAGCACTTAACACCGCCTTTTATTTTGAAGTTAATGGATCCAAAATTAGAGTATGCAAGCCCTTTTTCAAATCCACTCTTGACTTGAGCTATAAAGCGATAAAAACAGCACTTTCCAAGAAACGGAATCAGGAGCTATTCAAGCCGATTTGAGAGGCAAACACGTCAAATTATTGACTCACAAATTAAACAGAGCGTTATAGATTTTATAATTTCTATTCCAAGGATTGAATCCCACTACTTGAGAGCTCAAACAACAAGAGAATTTATTTCAAGTGACAAATAATTGCCCGATATCTGCAGAGATTATAAAAAAATATCTACTTAAAGTTAAAAATCAAGATTATCTTAATAGATTATTGTCATGCCCATAGTACACAACGATACTCAAAACTTTATTCAAATAAGTACAAAAACAGTTTTATAGCTATGATTGGTTGACCTCAGAATTCTGAGTGTTTTTGAGTTTTAACAGAGTCCTGAGTATCGTTCTGTAATAATGACATTATTAAAATCTAATACTAAGAATTAACAGAGAAAGGTCATACTTAAATAAAAATCAAATGTGATTTTTTATGTGCATTTAAAATTGTTTTTTATAGAACGTCAGGTTCCTATATTTTTTATGTTGCGTTAAAATTTATAAGAAACTTTTATTTCTTAGTATTACTTTTATAATTAAATGGGACATAAGAGACTGTCATTAATTAATTTTTATAGTATTATTAATAACAAATATTGATTGATTTCAGTATTTCTAGTGTTTTCTTGCTAATTTATCTTCCAATATACCCCTACTGCTGGTCCACAGACCACTCTATGAATTGGACTAATTATAAATAATACAAAATGTTATTACATTTTAAATTTATGTTGCCTTTACAAAAGAAAGCCAACTAAAAACTAAATTCACCAACAAGGGCTCAACTAAAAATAATGAAACAAATATACGTACATTATAAAGCAATAGGGAAATAACTATAAAAATCTAATTTTCAGCCCCAAAACATGATTAAAACACAATATCTTTCTTTTAGCTGCATATATAAAGCATAAATCAATACAGAAAACTCCTGCAGTGCACAGGGACACAGTAATCAGTTTTTCGTCTTTTCTGAAAAAAGTGCTTTTTTGAGTTAATACCTGTTTAGATCTAGGTGTGCGATATGCCCATATAAGTTCCGCTCAAAGAAGTTGCAGACGAACTGCGAAAGTTTAATGAGATTGAAATCAGAGACATGAGACGTTTTGTCAAACAAAATTCGACTCAGCAAACTTCTCCAATTCTCGTAACAATTCTGGGTACTTCCCTTCCAGATTCAGTTAAACTTTGGCTTACAATCCAGAAAACTCGACCTTTTTTCGATCGGCCTAGACAGTGTTCAAAATGTTACAGTTTCCTACACTCTTCTAGGATATGTTCGAAAGACCAAGTTTGCCAATTATGTGGAATTATGTCTGAAATTGTCAAAAACCCAATTAAATGCATTGATTGTCAAGGTTCTCATGCAACAACATCTAAAGCATGTCCCTTGTACGCCAAAGAACAACAAATTTTGGATCTAAAATGTCGTAACTACCTCACTACGGGGGAAGCACGACGCATATTTAATGCATCATCATTTAATACAACTTATGCGACTGTTACTAGATCTAACACGAAATCCATAGATTTTGAAAAATCTTTAAACGACAAAATGGAATCCATCATTCAAAACATCAATAAAAAAAATGGAGCAACACTTCAATACACGTTTGGAAATATTTCAAAAGACGATCGAGTCTATGGTGCAACAGTTAATTCATGTGATCGACAAAGGTGAAAAAATTAAATCTTCATCCAGGAAGAAAAAAGTTTTACTTTATGCTTCGAAGAATTTTGCTAGTTAACCCACGTAATGGGATGCTGGAGGCCCTGCTGAGACTTCGGATTAATAATTTTTTTTTTGCGCTATGTTTTCTTTTTGTGTTTTCTGTTCTTTTACTGCTTGTTATTTGTTTCTCTTTTTTGCAAAGCGCTGCTTCAGTTTTATCTTTCGCAAATGCTTGGGTTTTGTGTGTGTGTGTGTGTGTGTCACCCCGTTGTTTGGTTCACCTCTTGCATAATTTACAGATTGTTTTTTTTCTTTTCTGTTGGTTAAATCTATCAGGATGCGTTTTGCTCTGTGGAATTGCAGTAGTATTAGGAATAAATAAATCCGGCTTGGTATCCCACCCCCCTTCTCAATTTCAGATTTCTGAATTTTTCAAGAAACTTTTCTTTATGCAGAAGAAGATTTTCGTTTCTATAAAAAAAGGTTTTTTAGATCTCACAGGGAAAACAGACTGGGAGGGGGCCTTTTAATTGGAATCCCTGAACATTTGTCGGTATACATATGTTATCCCTTCCGAGGTTCCTTCAAAATTCGGACGCGGAAATCCTCACCGTTAAATTCATTACAACTTCTCTAAATTTTTGTATAGTTAACATTTATAATCCTACAGGTTTTGACATTGAAATTTTCGGAAACTTTTTTAACTGGCTTTCCGAACCAACGTTCATCTTTGGCGACTTTAATTTACATCATCCTTTTTGGGGCTCAATAACTTCTTCCAGACTCGGCAACAATTTTGTCGATCGGTTAACGGATTCAAATTTTGTCACTTTAAATACATTACTCCTGCAGGTAACCAATCGCTTCTGCATCTTTCCCTTTGTTCCAAATCACTCTTCTGTAGCTCAGATTGTTCTGTTGCTGAATCATCTTTTGATAGCGACTATTTCCTCATAATTTCCACCTGCAAAGTTTTACACAACAAACAAAGGTTCCTCACAGAAATTACATGACAATATATTCTATTTCAATCGAAACACATTTTTGAAGATACATAACCTAAACTCAGTCTCATCAAACATTTCAAAAATCATATCCAATAATACTAGAAAAATACCTTTGAATAATAAACAATACCGAGCCTGGTGGGATGAAACCTGTCACAAACTCTATAACCTTAAAATCATATATCGGAAGAAAGCATTAAGATGCATATCAACTAAATTTTGGATTCTTCACAAAAAATTCGCACGCAGATTCAAATTTTATGGTAAACAAGCAAAACAAAAATTTTGGGATAAATTATGCAATAGCGCAAGAAATCCTCGTTTATTTTATTCTATCCTGAGAAAACTGAATCAGCAATATGAAGATAATAAGTCCTTCAACACTATTTCTGTAAACAATTCTTTTATCACAAACCCATTCGTGAAAAGTAAAATGTTCGCATAATTCTGTGCCAACAATTCCAGTTCTCACGAACCATTACTAATCTAGATTATGGACAATCAGGAAAGCGAATGAAATGGAGCAATACAAATCGAAGAATTACAATTCACAATTAAAAAATTCAAAACCACAACCCCAGTTCCAGACCATATTCCCGCATCCTTTTTCAAAAAACTGTCAAAAACATCCTTCAATTATTTTAACACAACATATGTTCCCAAAACATGCACTTATTATTCCCATTCCAAAACCAAATCAATATAAGCTCCAGATAACATCATATAGGCCAATAGCTCTAACATCTGTTTTTTTTTCAAAATCTTTGAACGTATCTTATGCAAGAGAATTACCGATTTTCTTACAAAGAAAAAAAAACTTCATCCAAAACAATTTTGTTTTTTACCATACAAGGACAATAGGTCAGCCACATACTCATTATATTACAGCAGTTCAAATGCAAAGAGAGAGTAAAAAACATTTCATTGGTATTTGTCTCGACATCGCCAAAGCTTATGTTTCGTTGTATATTGACGGATTGATAAATAAATGCTAGAAATTGGGCATCTGCAAGAAGATATGCGCTTGGTTGCATCAATTCCTTTTTCACCGTACGTTCCAAGTGCGATGGAGACAAACACTCTCCGACATAAGAATTAAAAACAAAAGATTAGCACAAGGTAGTGTCCTCTCGCCAATCTTATGGGCAACTTTTATATCGGATTTTTTTGAAACTCTTGAAAAGGAAGTTGATTGTTTGATTTTTGCGGATGACATATTTATTTTTTGCTCGTACCAGTCTATTGAATATATTACTAAGAAATTACAAAAAACAATGGAAAATGTTCATCAATGGTGTATGTATTGGAAACTTTCAGTTAATGCAGGGAAAAGTTACATAACCGCTCTTTCAAACAAAATTAATTTTACCCACTCAAATATCTGGCTAGCAGGAACGAACATCCAATGTGAAAAACTCAATTACATTCCGCGGAATTCCTTTTTCAAAAAGAAATGAAAAAGGATCAATCTTCAATAAAATTAAAAATAAAACTTTAAAAAAATCAATGCATTAAAGGATTTTGCATATAAACATTATGGCCCAAGAACAAAAGATTTAATCACACTCACAGACAATAGCATTTGCGGCTTATTTTTTTACGCCAGTAAAATTATCAACAAATTTGCAGTAACTCACATGAAAGCATGTAATATTATTCAAACCAAAGCACTTCGCATTGCACTTGGTGTTCCACAGTGGACACCAAATAAAACTCTCTTTTACATCTCCAATAAGGAAATTCTCAGTGAAAAAAATGAAACGTTTATCCTTACAATTTCTCATTAAGCAGATTTCTATCAGTTTCTTCTCCGCCATCTACAAATTAGATTTAGAACATTTCAATCTTGCTGGTATTCAACAGGGCAAAATTTTTTTGGATAAAATTTTTTCTGATCTAAACATTAATTGGAATCGCATTATTTTTGATCAACATTTTTTACAACTTTCAAGAGAAAATTGCAGTATTATTAATTCAAAATACCCTTTACAAAACAAATCTTTCCCACACTCAGCTATTAATGGCAGTTTTTAAGAAACGCTACAAAAGGACTTCAAACAATGTTTCATAATCGTAACTGATGCACCTAAATCGCAAAACTTAACTTCAATCGCCGGCATTTCGTATCTGTCTCAATTTGCTTTTTTAACCTACTACATCAACTCAATATTTACAGCTGAAGCTCTTGCAATTTGCAAGGCTCTGGATTATCTTTCCGTTCCTAAGAAAACTTTCCCTCTTCTTACAGATAGTCTTTCAGTTCTTAGAGCACTTCAAATATTTTCCTATAAATCCCCATCCATCATTCATAAAATTGTGAAAAAATCTCAGATTAATCAACAAATTACTTTTCTATGGATCCCGGGGCATTCGACAGTATTAAGGAGTGAAAAAGCGGACTTGATCGCAAAATCAGTAACAGAAGTCAGCCCATGCATTGAATGGATCGCATTGGAAGACATCACCTGACGTATCAAACAAATCTCAAAAAGAAAAACAACAGACAGCTATAGACAGAGCAAATAGTATTTTATGAAATTCTTGGAGAAATTCCAGACATAAAAAATATTGGTAAATGGACAAGAAATAGAAGAGAAGACATCATTTGCGCTAGAATTTCTACCAAAACACTAATTACATCTGGCCTTCTACATCGTTTTAACCTGTCGAATCTACCAAATTGCGAAACATGACACTCTAGAGATGCATAATCCACGATTTTTTGAATAACAAGTAATATTGCTATTGTTATTTTTAAATATGCGTTCCAAATATCTGTTATTTCAATCATATTATTAATTAAAAATTATTACTTAATATTAAATATAAAATGTATTAATTGTAATTAATACTTAATTTACTAATTTAATTAACGTGTGATTCAATTAATTTATCTGTTTCAGCTTACTTCTTAAATTTTTTTTTCTCAAAACTATTTATTTAATTTATTTATTAGAGTGAACCATTTTCTGGAAAATATGAGTTAAAAATATATGTCATTTCTTTAAAATGTCTACTTTAGTCCTATATTCTACCAATAGATGGCGCCAGCAGTAAACAGAGTACATGTAATCAAAGTCAATCATGTCACGAGCAATTAAAAATGATCCGTATGGAATAGCGCATCATCAAATACGAATATCGGTCACTCCCGTAAAGTGGAGTGGTGACTTCGCTCTTTTCAGTGAAGCCTCGCACTTTCCGGTGAATCACCGCTCCGATAAATTTCAGTGATATGCAATTCAATGATACGAAACGATAATTCCAATAACCGGTCCGTTCACTTTTCAATCCAATCACTGATTTCTTTCGAGAGCTTCCATTGGACAGATCGTATCGTCACCGCTCCGGCAAATTTCCGTGATATCGTATCGATTGTTAGTTTCTATCGTGATCCAAAACTTGTAATCGAAATATCATCAGTAAGATCGTATAAAGGAATTGAATCACACCCCTCTTTGAAAAGGATTGATCACTTGTATTTGTGACTTTTTGATATTGGTTACGTAATAACCGCTCTGAAAATATTCGTCATCCCTAACTGGAGATATTGTTGAACGCTGTGATGATAGCCTTTGTTGCTAAAAATCTCCTAACCCACCAATCAAACAAACAAGCAAAGTTGTCGACCATTTACAGAATCGGAGGTATAACCACGATTAAAAATATTTTAACATCATATATTTTTTTAATGCTGTTTACTGATTTAATAAAATCTTTTTGTGGATTTCTTATATTTTGATGTATATTCATGCAAAATTTGATATTAGTATTGTTGTTAAACAATTCAGATTAATTTTGTTTTTGTTTCCCCAGTTTTTCCATAACTGTTTGATTTTTGAAATGAAAAATTCAAAAAAATTTCGCAGTGTTTAAAACATTTGAAATATCTTGATAATTGGAAACAGCCAATTCTATTAATTATTATTAAATAATTGTGCAGGTTATTATGAATTAACTGTGCAAGAGCCAAATTTAGTACCAAAACGCTCCAACCGATGAGTGAGCTTCTTACTTTCAAGTAGTAAAAAAGTAAGTCACTTCTCACTTCAAATAGAAGATGGTTGAGTGAAACATGAACTAAGAGTGATATATGACGTACTAGAAAATAATAATTCTTTTTTTAGCAACTATTCAGTTTTTCAAGAATTTCTGATTTAGTAAGAATTGGGGAAGCACATTTCTACTAAACTTCTTTACATTTCTACATCATCTACTTTATTAGATGTGAATTATTGACTGCATTATGTGTATATAAATTTTATTAGAGAAATTACATTTGATGTACTGCACATTTGATTTCTGGAAAGTTCCCAATGTATAGAAGTTTTTTTATGAATCTTTGTTTTAATATATGTGATGTGATTAAATTTACCAACAATTTTCAGTAATAAATTAACTCTTATGATTAAAATGCAATTTACTTTGAACGTACTGGTTTTACTAGTTTACACTGAATATATCTTCTTTGTTTGCTTGTTTTTTAGCAAAAATGAAATCAGAAAAATGTGTATCAAAGTAATTGAAGTAAGATGTGATTGGAAGGAATTTTTCTCAGCTTGCTAATAGTATGTAAGTTTGTTTTTCACCCATTTCTTTTTCATATTCAGATATAACATTGAATCCTGATAGAAAATTTCCAGATGTTAATTTAGTGATATTATCAGAACCTGCTTTGAATATTTAACTATTAATATTTAAAATAAAAATAATAAAAGAAATTAAAGTGTGCTGTGTTGTTAGAAAAGCATCTTGCATATCTACATTTCAAAATTCCAATGAGAAAGTGAAGCAGCTGTTCTTTATTTGTGAAGTTTCTCTAATTTTGCATCTCAGTTTTATATCCTTTAAAGCAGAAAAGACTTTCATATCCTCTATATTCAATTAAGAATTTAAAATTATCATAATTTTAAATTAAATTATATGAATTAAATTTAATATTTGTTACAAATATTTATATTTATTACTAATATGCCTTTCAGTTTGGGAATTTTTTATATTTAATTTAAATGATGTGATTGTTTCTGATTTGTTGCTGTTAATTGTGCAAATTCCTTGAATTCTTTAAACTTAACTGAAAACAATTAAACAATTTTTAATATTTTATTGACATAGATATAATTATATTTGTTTTAAGAACAGTAAGCATGGTACAATTGTGTTTATTAATCAGAAATTTTATTGCATAATTATTTGATATCAATATTTAAATAATTAGCTTCCTTATCATTTTAATTTTTTTGAATAAAACTTATTAATTTTATTCATACCAAATGAAATAAAGTTTTTATTTTATTTATATAAGTTGTCAATTATTAAATCAAATATGCATAGTGCATTTCTGAATATTTTTTATATATATATATTTTTTTATAAAATATTGTTATCAAATGAAAAAGTTCCTGTTTGAATTGATAATGAACTCATTGAGACAAATATATATATCTAAATATGATTTTAATATTTTATAGGCTAAATACACATTTAAGTTCATTTTTATTTATTTATTTTGATTTTTTGCTTTCAGATGCTTTAACTTAAAGGTATCAATCAATAATATATGAAGAAAAAATTTTTATATATCATTTTAATAACATTCCAAATCGGAAACTTTTGCCATATTAGTTTTTAGAGCATTTGCAAATATTTTCTATTTCTTATCGTGTTGTTGTTTCTATTTCTAATCGTGATAGGCACAGCACATTTCATTCTATTGATCTTCTTCACCCATATCAAAATTATATGTATAAATCAGCTTTGGTTGTATTTTGTACGCCTTTTTCTTTTGTGCACAAGTATTTCAAGTATTATCTACTATTTTTTGTCGATAGATTTTTAAAAATTTGGAGGATTTCTCAATTTTATATAATTTTTTTTTTATGTTTTAGTCAGTTTCAATTAAATAGGAAAGAACAGAGCATTTTTTTTTTTTTTTTTTTTGCACTACTTTTTTATGTCTGAAATGTGATTTCTATGTTAAAAAAATCAAACTTTCAGTCATAAATAATCATTTTATCAAGTCACTATGAATGATTTTCAACGAAATTTACAATTAATTCCGGATTTGGGAGCATTAGCTTTTGAATGATTTTCTTTGAGTGCTGTGTATTTGCAGAATTGATTTGTAAAACACCTGCTATGCTTATGGGCTCATTAATAAGTTTTAATTTTTTGTTTGAAATTAAAATTAGTCCTTTTAAAGAACTTGAAATTAAAATGAAATTGGTATAAGTAAGAAAAGATTTTTTTAAAGCCAATTTTTTGTAAAAGAAGTTGATTTTGTATTTGATATTACTATATGGAAAAAGTATGTGTTTCATGATTTGATGAAGTTTTGTTTTTTACATCTTGACAGACAGGTTTACTATAAGTTACTTGATGAAAATAATAATAGTACAGATATATTATTATTATTATAATTATTTTTGTTTTGTTAATTTGGCACCGCTACATTAAAATTTGATGCCGACATTGGGCTACTATTTATACTGTGTTATTACTAGTATTTGGTAATAAGTGGTGTCAGAAATTTAGCTTTACATTGACTATTTCAAGGCTTTCTTTCAACCTATACCTTGCACTTTAATATGCCTAGGCCAGAAATTTAGTGTCTAATTTAATGTATACATCCTTGACTTGTGCTCAATATTACTAGATTCATATTCAAGTTTATTAGATTTGTATCCAATGTTATTATAGTAATATAAAATAATACAATACACATGAATAAGATTATTAAATTATAGCTGAATTTTTTCTTCTACTTTAATCTAATAAAATAAGAATTTCATATTTTAGAAACATCAAATTTATCTACTCAATACTTCTTATTTATTCTTTGATATTTTTTACTGTAATATTTACTTTCTTCATGACTTTAATTTAGCATGTGAGTGTGATATAATTCACTACAAAAAAAATGACTTACCAATATGAATATTTATTTTCTTATGCTCATATTTTATTATACTGTCTTCCTGTGAATAATTCTTACAGAAAGTTTCACCTAATTTCTTTATTTGTTGCATGATTTTGATGATCCTATCTCAGCAAAGAATTATCACATTTTAATAGGCTTGTGGCATGTACTATTTTAGAAGTCTTATTTCTGTTCCTTTTATAGTGTTACACTTTTTTCTCCATTCCTATCTAAAATTTTAATTTCAGACTGGAAAAGGAAATTATTAAACTTTATATAGCTAAATATAATAATAGGTAAATAGCTTGCTGAATCAAAACCTATTCTTGATATATAAAGGATAATTTATGAAATTATTAAAATTAATTATTTTTTTGTAATATTGAATGTGTTTAATAATCTTTGAAATCCGTAAAGAATTTTACTTTACTGATTCAATATGGTGACTAAAAAAATGCCGATCTCCAAGTTTAAAGATTGATATTGTATTTTTATGATGTCAAATATATTACAGAAGAAAAAATAACCCCAATAATATTATTTTTAAAAAAACTATAAAAAATTTCATCATTGTTTAATTTTGAATTTAAATCATATGTTTAATTATTCAAAAATTATAAATAAATTATAAAATTATAAGGAAAATAATCCTATTAAAATAATGTAATGAAAAGAAATCCCAATATGCGGAGAAAGACCCCATCTTTAAACTCTGGCTAGCATGGAATATATTTTTGTAATTGTAGAAATTATTTGAAATTTATTAGAAAAATGAAAAGTGTATTCATAAAATACTGCACGAAATATTTTTTAAAAATGAATTTGGAAATGTATAGCAATGAAATTTCAGAAAAGCAATGAAATAGCAATGAAAATTGGAACCATATGTATTTTTAAAAGTAATTAATTAAAATTCATTGTTTCAAATTACCTCTCTATAATTGCATTTTCTGGGCTGAGTTGTCATCAGTTCAATTCATATTTTACTGGGTATTGGAATCGGTGTGAAATGAACATTTTTATAGATAACCTTTCATAAATTGAAATTTAAAAAAAATTATTATATTTCATAATTTATTAATGCTTTTAAATTAAATATGCTTAAGGCAGAATAGGCAGGTTTGTAGACTTGTCCTCAGTGGTGTACCTACATAAAAGGTCTAGAGCAAATAATGAAATACGCCCCTTTTTTCTTTTTCAATTTTGTATTGCGGCTTTTATGTGTGTTCTCATTTTTTTTAAGACCAGAGGATGCAGAGATTGAGAGTGTAGTTGAACTTGTATAATAATATATAAAACATTTTGGAATTAATACTATTTAAGCATTACAAATGACTTTGCAATGGTCATTATATATGGACGTTCCTTGATCATAAAATGTATCATAAGAATATTTCAAAAATGTTTGATGATAATGTGCACAAGAATCTTCTTCATTCCTGTTTTAATAACTCAAATCAGGTTTCATAAAAAATATCAAACAGTTGTTGGTATGTAACTTTTAATGCATTGATGAAATACAAATACAAATGATTTCTATTTATATCATACTTTACCCTTCAGCAGAAACGCCTACTTTTTGAACATTAGCACATGCACATGGTCATTTTGACCCCAAATTTTCAAGCACTTGCTGATTATCTTATCGGTTATTTGTATAAAAATAAAATATGATCAGAATATAAAAATGTTTTTCCAAGTAAATATGTTCTTATCTAAGATATCAATACAACTTTTAATAAGAAAACCCAAAATTGAACTTAGCCACTTTTTGCCATACGCTGTTGTAATCATTTCCATTTTCCGTGTGTATATATATATATAGTGTGTGTGTGTGTGTGTGTGTATATGTATGTATGTTATGATATTTTAAACTTTAATTTCTATTTAATTAATTTCCAAGATTTTATCTTAATTTAGCCCATAATAACTCCATTCTAAAATATTCTCTTATTTCTTGATCCAATTCCACTGTCGTTACTTAATTTATTCGAGAGAAGCTATGTAAAATTGCTGAATCGGCTAAAAGCCTAACTTTCTCACACTCCGCGTGAAGGGACAAAATACCGCTGAAGAGACAAATTCATTTTTAAAACCTCCCTGTGTTTCCTCTACCTTGTCGGCGCGTGTAACGAAAATCCCTATCGAAATCTCATTATTTATTAACACTATGAGGAAATATTTTCCCTATCAATTTCTCTGGTTATATAAGACCAGGGATAAAATGTTCAAGTGCTTTTTCATCATTCCTCTCTGTGTCGGTTTGTGTTGTGTGTATGCTCATCGTTTGTACATATGCCTGCTTCTTCATAATGAAGTGAAATGACGTCACGAAATCGAAAGTCTTTTCACTGTCTTCAAAACTGCATCCTGCTTCGTGTGCGCGCGCACACACACACACACACACACAATAATGTGCACAATTATTTCATGCTCAAATTAAATATATCCATTAAAATTTATAATTAGTTGCATTTAATAGTATATCTAACACTGTAACAAATTTAAACTGCACTTATGAAACATAAAGGTATGTAGTTACACGAAAACTGAAGCATGAATTAAAATTAACACTTAATTAATTGGTCCATGACATATAAAATTGTACTTCATTATAATTTAGTAAAAAATATTTTTTACTTATAAAAAAACTGTACAATACTTCCAGGAACATTTTGAAACGTTATAAATTCCCCCTCCTTATTTTTAATAATGTCAAAGTGTTGATGATTGAGTGGAAATAAGTTTATACTCAAAAGAAATGAAGCATAGAAGTTTTTTTTGTGTGTGTGTTTGTCACTGAAGTTCTGAGATATGAAAGCTGAAACGTCTTTCGTAGCGAGCACTTGTTGTTGCTATTGCCATTAAGTGTCAGTAGAGCTGCTTTATGTAATATAAAGAAGTAAATTTCAGAATTTGTATGTATAGTAAAAATATCTTATTGCTATTTGTTATCATATCTATACCAACTTTAATCATAGTATAGTATTTTTGTTGTTTATAATTTCCATGATAGGTCCTTTTATTTTTAATGAAAATCATTTTTTGTTTTCGCCTTTCAAAAGCATAAGTAGAAATTCCAAGAGATCAATCTTTCAGAATGGTGTTGATCTTTTTGGATTAAAAAAGATTTCAAAGAATCAAAGTATGGTTATCTTTCCGGCTTCTAGTTTGACACCACGGTTTTTTCCTCTCTTCTATTGATGCACAGAATAAGAAAAACTGGGAAATTTAGTTTTATTTTGAGTATTTTCTATTCATTATTTTGCCTTGAGATGTACATCTATTTGTATCAGTTATAAATATATTTACTAATATTCATGATTCAATTTTTAGGAACATAGTTTCGGATATTATATTTTATTTTCCAGCTATTTAAAAATCGAATCTTTTTTTTAAACATATTTGATGCTCACACTGAAAATTTTATTTTATTTATACAATCTCCAGTTATCTTCTTATTTCTTTTCACATAAATCTGAAAGAATTAAAATATCTACTCTTTGCTTTTCATGCAATAAAGGAATTTATTGAATATGAGTTTTGTTATAATTTTTTCCTGTTTAGCATATAAAATAACCATAAGCACTGATCCATAAGCTAATAACCTTAAGTTACTTATAATCCCCTATTCCCAATCAGGGAAGCCTGTTGCCAAAAGCTTTTAAACTTCTCACATTTTGCTGAGCCTGTTTTAATTTTTAAAAATCTTGTGAGTAAGGGTTCATTATAATAATTAAAAATATTCAAAATAAAAATTCAATAAAATAGAAATAAAAACTTTTTAAATACAACGAAATGAAATAAATTTTTCTTTTCAATCCAAAGAAAGGATTCTTTAATTTTGTGCACCATGGCAACAGCGCCTAGGGGTCTTGCCTTGCTTTGCGTATCCTAATTACATTATTTTTTTTCCCTCACTGAAAACACATACCAGTTATTTCGTCTAATGACATGGCTGAAAAAGAGCCAGATCTGCAACATTTTATTTTTAAATTTACAAGTACTTTCTGCTTTAAAAAATATATATATAAGTTTTAATTTATATGTCTTGACTCCAACATAGGTTTGTTTATAAAATAGTTTATTTCAGTAGACTCCCGATTATCCGCGGAGCGGATTATCCACGCCTGCCGCACAAAGTTTTTTTTTTTTTTGTTGACTGATTTTTTCAAAAAGGTGCAGTTTTAAAGTTATTCTTTTGTAATTACATAATACATTACAGTATTAAAGCAGTACATATGTATTAATTTTTCTGTGTATCCTTGATGCCTCTTGTAAGTACAAAGCACTTTTCTGTTTTCATTAACAAAATGCATTTTAGGTTCGTTTTGAGTGATATACTAAAATATTAAGCGTTAGTTAAACATTTCCTGCTGTTTATTTTACGTTTTATTGTACATAAAACGATGTTTCAATGTTGGAATGACTGTTTTCTCTTTTGCTATACCCGTTTTTAGTTTTTTTTTTCGGATTATCCGCGGCGGCCGCTCCACCCAATTCCGCGGATAATCGGGAGTGTACTGTATTTTATTTCAGTCAAACGAATTATAACGTATACCCTTAATTTCCGGCCGTATGAATGGTATAAAATACTTTCCGCCATTTGCAGAACCAATTATTTTTGCCTATAATGTTGAGATTTAATTTAATTGTAATTAAGCGAGTTTCTTTGAATAGATCTTTCGTATTTGCTAAATTTCGCTAATAATATATTTTTATTATCTTGACTTTAAATTCAAATATTAATTGAAACTGTATTAACTAAGATAAAACCAGCGTACTGGTTTCCCCAAAACTTTTTCACACACTTTCTTTTAAACTTATCGTGCCGGAGAACGCTTTACATGGCATTGACGTACAATAGTTACGAAACATTTTCTGGCCGGAATTCAGCATTTTTACTGAATCTGACGTGTCATTTTCGGCGATTAATCTCTGGCATGCGATTAAAAGTATAGAGAAATCAGATTTATGCTTTAGACGCAAATTTCTGCAATCGATTGAAATGAAAATGTAACAGAAAACTGTACTTTTATACAAAAATTCCATATCGAATTTTATATATTTAAGTCACTGAGACTTTGAGCTATCGTGTTTACTTGTTTTTAAAAGTACAGATCAACAAACAGGCAAGCCGTTGTTCAAGTTGGCACAAACTTTGTTAAGTGTCTAAATTGTAGATGTTAAATCTGTGTACCTTATCTTATCCATATAGTTCTCGCCGTTTCTTATTTATCAGATTAACGTATATTCGAAATGCTGGACAGACGCACTTCCTCGGAACAGATTTTACTCTAAATTTGCTATAAAGACCGTATACCAAATTGCATTCTTCTAGCTAAAAGCGTTTTTGATTTATCTTTGTGAAAGACATACTGTCCCTGAGTTCCAAAAACGTGTTTTTCGAACTCAGGGAATTGTAAGACGTGGAGATTCGACAAAATCTCGAATTCGAATTTTTTGGCAATTACTACGTTCAAATTTCTCTTTAAAAGCCAATAAAGGAATAACAAATATAAAATATAATTAGTTGAGATTTAAGTTAAATAATCTTGTTACATAATATCAGAACTGCCTTTCGTTCTTAAGACCTAATGAAACGTTATATCTAATGTTGCCAATCGGCAATGCAATTAAAAATGTGCCTACATCAAATATTTTATAGTGGAATGATCAAAAACAGATTTAAATATAATTTGAAATATTTTACTTTTCAAATAAGCATTCCTGATTCATCTTTGAAGAATAAAATATTTATTTGTGCACAAACAAAAAGACATGCAGACAAAGGTGAGAAATATCTAGTTACTTTCCCCCTTCCAGTACTCGATGTGTATATTGGAAATTCATTTAATATTATTTTCATTTATTGGCAACAACGGGATGAGAGTTGCAATTTCATCTTAGTAGTATTTCATGAGTCAAAATTATGTACGTGACTCGAGATTTTGACGAATCTCCCCGTTTTAGACCTCCCTGATTCGAAAAAAATGCATTTTTGAAAAAAAGCCGCGTGTTTTTCTGTGACAAAGATACCTCAAAAACGATTTGAGTTAGACGGTTGAAACTTGGTATGCGGTCTTTTCACCAAATTTGCAGATTTCTATAAAAGTTTGAGTAAAATCCATTCAGAGGAAGATCGTCTGCCCTGCTGTTCGAATATAAGTTAACACGATAGCTACCAATCGAAGAGAGTTAGATAAAATTCTATCCTCAGAGTTAACTTATATTACAGCGTAGACACCTATGAAATTCTGAGTGAAATCCAACTAGGAATTGACCGTCTTTCGATCTGTACTTCTAGAAACATGTAAACAAGATTATTGAAAAACGCTATGACTTAAATGTATCAATTTTGGTCCTGGATTTTGTAACTTCAAATGCAGTTTTGTTCAAATTTTGATTTTAATCTGTTGAGAAAAACGTGTCGATAACACAAATGCAGTTTTTCGGAATCATGAACTGCATGCCAGGGCTTTATCGCTAAATTTCTCGCCAAGGATGAAACAAAAGAAAGTCAAAATGCTAAAATCACGACAAAAATTAATATTTCGCAGTTATTGTACAATGCTATGTAAGGCGTTCTCAGAAATAATACCTTAATGAGAGAGTGTGCGACAAAGTTTTTGTGGCAACACTTCTCCTTGATTTTTATATTATTTTTTCTCAATAATCTTGTTTTTTCTTTATTTACAGGTACCAAGCATTATTGAAGACAAATGCAGGCGATGAACTTAAAAAAAAATGTCTCTCAATATCAACATTTACTATTATATAGACTACATTCGAGAAAAAATCTCCTACTTTTGAAGGATCTAAAAACTACTGTTTTATCATTCAATCAGCTTTTTAACGGCATCTAGAGGTTAACTTACGATTTAGTCCGTAGATAGTCTTAGTGGGAACGAACAACTTTGAAGTGTCAGTGTTTAAAAAAGTGCCAATATTTCGATTGCCGGCTATGTCAAATCCAATTGTTAGCCAACTCAAAAGTCTTTACAGGCTGTCCCTCCAAGACATTTCTCTAAGAAAAATGGCTGTCCTTTTGGTTAGTGACCCTGTCAAGTATATATCTCCCTCTACTGTGGTTTATAGAGATGGCGAGGAAAGAATAAAATTAAAACATGAACTGTTCAAAAGCATTGTAGCCGAACTCAGTTTACCTGAATCGATGAGGGAGCCGTTAGGTAATCTACTGAATCCTATTTTTATGGAAATATATAAATGGTGGAAGTACCACGAGTTCTTTTTAAGATCGAAGCATTCAATTTTTGACTGCCCAGAATATCTAAAATACTTGCATTGGACACATATGGGGACTGTAAACTATCGGAAAACAGCTGAGTCAATGATCCGCGATGAAAAGTTGGACATCAACCGGCGATTTAAGTTAGCTTGTCTGTATTGCCTTGATGAAGATATTCAAAACATTTGGCAAAAAATGTCCCCGCTGAATAAAAAGTGTTTTTATAACAATGGGCAATTTCCTCCATGCAATGATACGGGAGAAATAATTATCTTTTGGACTTGCATCCTAAAAGGAAGAGTAGATAAGTTAAAAAGCTATCTTGTGGGATGGGTAGGACACTACTCCTCTATTTATCAACAAGCTTTTGAATTGTTTGCGAAGAACGGTTATGAAACAGCGACTCAATATTTTTTTGAAAAGTTAACTTGCGAGGAAAAAGATGCGTCATTGGTGAGAACGGCCGAATATGTAGCAGAACACGTGAATGACAGCTTTCATCCATACACCGAGGTTTTCTACTATTTGTTGACCAAGATGAATACGGAACAGTTTCAGAACGTTCTCGAGAAGTCATCGTGTGCAATCCTTAGAAGCTTTATGGATTGGCCACGGCAAGATGCTTTTCCTGAAGTTGCACAGCTTGTATTGCCTTTCTTTGTAGAATACGATTATGAAATGCTGCAGTTTGTTCTGTTACAACAATTTAAATACTTATATAATCCTTCAAAACTTTTTCAGAATCTTTTTCTGATCACTCCTAAAGGTTTCAGACATTCCACAAATTATTTAGATAATTTTTTTAAACGTAAAGATACTGAAAATATCAAATTTATGTTTACAAATATGGACCCTGAGGAAACGTTGGAACTTGTCATGAGTCGTAAAGCACTGCACAAGTGTTATGAACTAGTAAAAGAAGGCAAGTGGGATTTTTTGGAATTTTTTATGCGCGAATCCAGGTTGTCCAAAGAAGACAGAGAGAGGTTCGCGGAAGCATTCAATTCAAATTTTTCATCACTATTAGAGCTGGAAATACGCGAACGCCTCACTAAGGTGGTGAACGATATTCCTACCGGTACGTCTAACCGGGACTTCTCAAATTGCAATAAAATAAATCAGATGGATCCAATGGATTTTCAACCAAGTGGACAACCTGATGAAGAACTAATAGAAAGGCCAGCCAAGAAAATTAAAAAGATTTAGGAAGCATATAATAATAACTGGCAAGGAAATTATGTTATGTTCTTACCACAAATTATCAAGAATCAGTAAGCATAACTTCAATTTTCTGAGAGGTAATTAAAGATTTGATTTAAAAACAGTTCGTTTATTAATTTTCTTTGTTCGGTATTCTCTTACATTCTAAATTGCATGTTTGTTATATGATATCGCAAAGCAAAACTGCACTGAAATAAAAATGTTTTACTGTATATTTTTATTTACTTAACATTTTTTTTCCTTTGAAAATTGCAAATTCTAAGATGGCAACTGTTAAAAAAAATTCCACCTTTAAGAAAATAAAAGAATCTTATCATTAAAAAATGTTTTGTACCACAAATTGTTTGGATTTAAAGAATAAATTGATTTTAAAAATTTCTTTTTGTTGTTGTTGTTGCAGTTTTGAAATTTTTTCCAAACTGCACAACGCACAAACTGCAACAACTACACAGTGTAATAAAAATGTTTTGCGATAGTTTGCTCTTTAGGGAACATTTTTTTTCTTTCAAAATGGTGCTTCCAAAATGGCAATTAAAAAAAATTCCAGCGTTAAGGAAATAAAAGAATTCTATCATTAAAATATGTTTTGTGCCACAAATTATTTAGATTTAAGGAATTAATTGACTTTACAAATTTCATATTTGTTTGTTGCAGTTTCGAATTTCTCTTCAAAAATGTCTCATTTAATTAGAGGGTCCGGAACACATTAAAAAATTTTGTAATTATTAATGTAAATATTGAAATTTTTTGTACTGATTAATCATCTAACAAATAAACAAAATTACAACACAAAAATGTTAAATATTTTTTTAATTTATTTATTTTAAAGGAGAAAAAAAAGGGGAGGGATTTTAAATCACTAAAACGCAAAATATTCTAGGTATAGGATTTAGTCGAGTAATATTTGAAATAAATTTTAATTAATCAATACTATAAAACAATTACAACTAGAAAGTTAACTTTTGGGTTTTCGCTTGCACTAAATAGAAGCACACACCGACTGAAGAAATCTTCAAAAGTTCATTTTATGTTGCCAGTCAATGTCCGCCAAAGGCAGAGTTCTGTTATTCTATTTGGCGACACATTGCAGTTTTGGCGATTGGAAAGAATTATCGCTGCAAACTTCTGCTTTGGTTTAGTGTCGTCCCGACAAGGAGCCAGCAAGAGAAGTTTATAAAAATCAGTTATTTTGGGGTAGACCTCTTCTACGTAGAGGCTGTACAGTAGGGTGGAACGCAAAAATCAATTTTTAATTTGTAACAACACGTAAAAATTGTCTTTTGGTGTAGATGAAATAAATTATAAATATGAAAAATTAAATATGAAAACATTTAGGAAGCAAATGATAATAACTGGCAAGGAATTTTATGTTATTTTCTTACCACAGATTATCAAGATTATGAATCAGAAAACATAAACATTCCAATTTTCTAGGAGGTAATTTGAAGATTTGATTCAGAAACCGCTTGTCTATTAATTTTCTTTGTAAGATCTGTTTGTATATTGTAACTGTATGTTTGTTCTATGATATCGCAAATCAAAACTGCACAATGTTATAAAAATGCTTCGTGATAGTTTGCTCTTTTGGGAATTTTTTTTTTCTTTCAAAATTGTGAATTCTAAAATGGCAATTGTTAAAAAAAAAAATCTAACGTTAAAAAAAGAAAAGAATTGTATCATTAAAAAATTATTTTGCACCACAAATTATCTAGATTGATGGAATTAATTGACTTACAATTTTCATTTAACAAATAAGCAAAATTAAGGCATCAAAATTTTTAGCAATTATTTTTAATTTATTTTTTTAAAAAATTTTAGGATAATTTTAAATTGCTAAAACTCAAAATATTCCTGGTTATTTTTCAAAAGTGTTTTAAAAATGAAACACAAATATATGAGCTTTAATTTCGATTCAGCAATTGGAAAAAAAATGTTAAATCTATAAAAAATGAAAAATATTTCTATTCTAATTTTTTAAAAATTATATTCTAATTTTTTATTCTACATTTTTTTATTCTAAAATTCTAATTTTTTTAAAATTATATTTTTTAAAGTACACATTTTTTTCAAATTTGCTGAATCAGAATTAATGTAAAATGTTTAAAAAAGATATGTTCCGAATTTCATCACTTAATCTTTAACGGGTCTTGACTTACAACAATCTGATTACAAGAAATCTTGAAAAAATGCATTATGGGGGGGAAATGCATTTAAAATTTGAACACCTTTCCACAGATTATCTGAAGCTAGCATTTGAAAAATAGGCATCATTTTGGTGAAAACTAGGGATTGCAATTCCGGGATACCGAATACCGGTATTTTAAGCCATTTGTACAATTTTGTAATACCGGTATTCACAAGTTTAAATACCGGTTTTTCGGTATTTACTAGAAATTTTAAAAATTTCTCCACTATATGTTCAGGTATTGCAAACATATCAAAATAGTATGCGTTTTTGTTTTTATGTCTCCATAACGAGCGAAATTAATTAGCTAATTAATGTCTTAATTAATTGCTTAAATCTAAATTAGCGAAACGTGGATTATCCCTGAGAGAAAATATTGTTTCCTTAACGACTAATGGAGCAACAATTATGAAAAAAGTTGGAAAGTTGATTGGTGCAAATCAGCAGTTGTGCTATGCACATGGAATTCAATTAGGAGTACAAGATGTACCAAAAAAATAAAGAACAGAAGAATCCAAATACTGTGGATATAGAAATTTCGGATTTCAACTTTGAAAAGAGTAAGACTGAGAGTGGTATTGACAATGAAGATAATAACAATGTAATTGTTGAAGAAGATATTGCTAATGAGGATGAAATATTAACCTATCAAGAATTCCTTCCTATAATTTATAAAGTTCGAAAAATGGTTAAGATATTTAAACGTTCCCCTATAAAAAGATATATTACTAAAATATATACTAACTGAAAATAAAACAGAATATATGTTAATATTAGATTCTAAAACACGTTGAAATAGTTTACTCCTAATGATGGAACGATTTTTGAAACTGAGAAGTCCAATCCAAAAAGCAATAATCGACTTAAACCTGTAAATTAATTTTTCAGATAGTGAATTCGACTCAATATTCAGAACTATATCATCTCTATACCCAATAAAACTGACTATTGAGGCATTATGTCGGAGAGATTCTTATTTATTAGCAGCTAATGCAACAATAAATTTCATGTTGCAGTCGTTAAAAGAACAGCATACATCACTATCTGAAGAATTATATATTACACTGAAAAATCGCACAGAAGAAGGGCATACCGAAATAGAAAATGTCTTACGGTATTTACATAATTATAATGATTTTAAAAATGAAAAAGAAGAAAAGAAAATAACCAATTCAAATCTGATTAAGTTTAGAGTAAATTTTCTTAAAATTTTTACCCATAACCCTATCCACATTCAGAAGAATTCGGTTCAATTATCGAAGATTATGATGTCACTACTGTCGATAGTGAAAAGGAATTGTCTCTTGAACAAAAATTAGAATTAGCGATAAAAAAAAAAAAAAAATTCAACGAACCAAAGTACAATACAGAAATTAGCTATATCCAAAACCATCCGACGAGAAATCGAATTTATTTGAAGATGAGGGATTTAGAGGTAAATACTTGGAAAAAGTATATCGCGCATTGCTAACAGTACCACCAACTAGCGTAGATACCGAAAGCGCGTTTTCGACAGCTGGTAATTTTTACACAAAATTACGTTTCAGGCTTAATGACAGTATAATTGATCCATTATGTTTTTTAAGATCACATTTCAAAAAGTTGTAATAGTACCATAGACTGAATCGTGATATTTACACTTTTTTGTGATATAAATAAATAAAATGTTTCTTTACTTTTTTGTGATTATATACTGTTACAATTTATAAGTTACAAATTATTTTGTGTGATATTTACATTCTCTAACAAAACTGGTAAATAAAACAAAAAAAAAAAAAAACACCTTTGTTTGCTTTCTTTTTCTAAAATTTCTAATACCGGTATTAAAACCGGTATCAAGATTTAAAAAATACCGTATACCGGTATTGAACTTTTCGTCCGGTATTGCAATCCCTAGTGACAACATCATCTCGAAGAGGAGTTTTAATGACTCTCTTATGAGTGGTGGGTCTTTGTTTCAGCTCCAGGGCTCGATTACAGAAGCTCCCAGATTGAGGCCCAGCATGGCATATATGTTTTGTTTTAGAGTCTGTGGAGCTCCAGTGTTGCAGAATCGCATAAATATCCGTCTTTTTCCTTTTGACATTGTCTGTGTTTCTAACTACGCTGTTGCGATACTATCTGGTAATTTTAGTATGGCTGCATCACTCAGGCGCCTATGCTTCTTAGCTCCGTCCCTTTTCTTTTCATGGTCTACTAGTTTATGGAGAACGTGTCAACAATTTCAGAGTGTTAGGTTTTCAAAAAAACCCACCAAGTATAATTTTGTCTCTAACATAAACATGATTCAAACGTCATTTTGAGCAGAAAGAAACAAATTATTTTTTATAAGAAAAAAAATTAATAAAATTTGAAGATTTTTGAGTCCGGACACCTTTAATTTTATGAAATCTGTATGAATTTTTGGGATTTTAAAGCTGATTTGTAATAATTTGTTCTTTGAAAGATAAATTTTAAAATCCTTTCCAAGAGCAAATTAAAATTTTATTATTAAAATACTTAAGTTTTATTATGGAATGTAATTTGAATTTGTCCCATTAAAGAAAGTTGTGGTGAAAAGTTTATTTGTTGTTTGCAAAGTCGATATGTATTGAAAAACAATGAATTGATTTCATAAAATTCGTTTCTGCATGTTTGATATTTGATGTATTTTAGTGTGTTAAAGCATGCAAATCTTGTACATTTTTACTTAATCGTATACATAGTATAAAGTACAGTAATCGTCAAAACATTCGAGCTGGAGACTTTAACGAATCTCCTCATTTTTAGAGCTCCTTGGCTTCAAAAAACACATTTTTGGGTAATGTCTGTTCATCTGTGACAAAAATAAAAAGGATTTGAGTGAGTCGGTGGAAGTTCGTTACACGATCTTTATACCAAATTTGCTGATGTCTATCAAATTTTGAATAAAATATAACCAGAGATGATCGAATAGAAGTTAATATGAGAACTACAGAGCTGATTATATATATTTATATAAGTAATGTAATACTCTGTCTAGAAAGCAACTGAGTTAATTCCGTTTGATGTCGGGACAGGTCCACTTCATTTTTAACCTTTTTAGCCTTCACGATTTCGAATTTTTTTAGCTAATTCTTTGAGACTCGCAGTTTATCTCATTGCGTCTTTCACTGACACAAATTTTAAAACAGCTTTTCACATTTGCTTTTAACTTTTTATATAATTTAACCGCTTTTATTCCACTGGAAATACTGATTGTGTTTAGTTTCTTTCGAATCTCATATGCCTCTTCTAGATATTTTTGAGTTTATTTATTTAAACATCAGATTATAATAAATATGAAAGCCGTAGTATTTTATTTAGTCTTACAGAGCTGTTTTTTGTGAAGAATTTACTTGATGATGGGAAATCGCATCCCTCCCCCACCCCCTAAAAATCATTATTGTCTGTGTTCATAGTCTTGTACTGTTCGTTTCAGTATCCTGAGACGACCATTTTTCGACGATTCTATCTCACAAAGGGATGAGACGCTGAATGATGAGGCGTTTCCGGGGTTGTTCGTCAATATTTGACCTTGATTTTCGCTTTTACTTCTTCTATCAATTCTTTTACTTTTTTTTCCCCACGTGTATGCGAGTATCTGGTCGTTTCTGACTGTATTATTGTATTTTAATTCAGTCCGCGATTAATCCCAGTTTATCTTATTGTTAAATGTAAACAATGCCTTTTTTCATTTTTCCCTCTCACCCCAATTTTTCGAATTAAACCCATCCTAACGCATGCGCAAAAGCGCGGAGGGTTTAGAATCCATTGTTAAACTATAATGTCGCTTCATTTTCCCTCATTAGCAGCTTTTGGCTTCCAGCTGGTTCGCAATGACAGCACGTTACGAAAATGTTATCTATTATTTCTTTTTCAGTGTATATATTGCCATTCAACAAGGGGGGTGGAAAATATTTTTTAAAAATGAAGAAGTTCGAGTCAATCTGAAAACTTAATCGAGAGCAGAAATAAGCTTAATCGTCGCCAAATGGATAATCGCCAAGACTGAACAATCGAAATTGTTACTCGTTTTCTTCCAAAACAATTACCTAATAAAAAAAGTCTTTGTATTATCTTTAGACTCAAAAAATCATCTATATAATTATGTCAATTTGATTTCCGTATGATTCCTTCCTTAATTTTAATAGTATTTTTTAATTCAATTTGATACAATGCTTTTAAAACTCATTTATCAACTTATCCACTTATTTACTTTATAGTAAGATTTTCAATTCTTTTATGTCTTAATATTACAATTTTTAATTTGCAGGAAACTGATTCAACTGAATTGAAATTTTTTAGTCGTATGAAAGAACAAGGGGGATTTTTCAAAAGTATAAGCTTGAATTCTATGTGAATCGTTTTACAGCCTAAAAAGTCAATAATCTTGGCAAACAAGCTGGTCGTCAATATTGCTATTGACGACCAGCAATATAAGATATGGGCAATATTTAATTCCAACATTGTGTCGTTGTGCAAACGTAAAGAGTTGAAATCTTGCAGATTGTGGATCTTTTTTTTTTTTAAGAAAGGCAAAAGGAGATGATATAGAAAGTTTTAGAATAGGTGTGCTGGAATTAATAGTAAGACAAAAGTATTATATTATGAATATCTTTACCTGAGCTGCCAGTTTTACATTCATTTTCTTTAGTCCACACACTTCAATATGTTTTTTCTTTTTTTTGTAAACTTTATACAGGCAAAATATTCCATAAAGAAAAAGAAAACAATTATTATAAATGTAAATGCCCACAATATAACCTATTTAATTGATTTATAAAGAGATTATAAAATTACCATTATTGATTTATTTTTATTTATTATTGGCATTTTTATTTATTATTTATTACCATTATTGTTTATAAAATTACAATTATTTATTTAAAACCATTTATTATATCTAGAAAATATTATTAACAATTACAATATTGATACAAGCACAGAGAAAAATATTAAACATTCAAATTCAGAGCTCTATTACACTAGCAAAATTACAATAAAAGATAGGAAACATTCTGCCATCACATCATATTTAAAGCATTAAATCCATTAAAACATATTAATAAAAAAAATTAAGATTCAATGAAATATAACTTGAAATATTATTTTATATGATTAAATTTACGAAATATGAGAGTAATTCAATAACACAAATAGAATTTTCACATGTTCTCTAAATAAGGTAATTCTAGTTCTTTCAAATTTATTTTCTTATTTAATTTCAAAACAATTATTAAACATACTTGCTCTCATCAGAATAAAACTTGAATAATATCAATCCAGGTGTTCGATTCTGATCTTCTACAACAAAGATAACACCTAAATTTGCTCACAGAGAATTTTTTCGGTGATTTATCCGGAGTCACACAAGGTCCGGAGTGTGCATCCATTCAAAAAATATACAAAAAACACAGTACACAAGGAAGAAAATTGTAAACAAATAAAAATGGAAAATTCACAAAACAAGATAAATCCAAGCAAAATAATAATTTCAAATGCAAAAAAAATGAATCAAAAGAGAATTTTCAAGATTTCAGCAACACGCTTAAAATGGCGGCGAGTTTTACTTTCGTTTCGAAAATTCGCGGCTTTTGT
The DNA here is from genome assembly GCF_947563725.1 of Argiope bruennichi. Taxonomy (NCBI): domain Eukaryota; kingdom Metazoa; phylum Arthropoda; class Arachnida; order Araneae; family Araneidae; genus Argiope; species Argiope bruennichi. Next base: position 93,231,531 of record NC_079161.1, read on the forward strand.
TTAGTTCCTGTACAAAGACATTAACAGAGGTGGCGTTACAATCGTTTACCAAACTTCGAAGTGAGACCGTTGGGTCTCTTTCTCTGTGGTCTACCCCAATATGACCCGAAAGGATGTAACACCTTGAAGGTTTCCGGGGAGCATATGGCCATTCCCTACTCTTAATTCATGTACTGAAGAAAATCGGGCAATATCATTGGATCGTTCCTCCGGTGACGTCACGGTTGCTCTCGCTTAGATTTTCCGCACAACTTTGATTTAATGATCTTATATCTACATTGTATAAACTGAATGAATTCGACTTAATACTTTGCAATATAATGTTCAATAACTTAGTTACGCATGCAGTGTTGTTTGCTATCTATATTTTTTATTCCGTTTAATAATACTATCTTAGATAAGAAAGCATTTTGATGGCGCAATTTGACAAAAAGGCAATCTTTATATAAATGAAAGTCGTGTCTATGCATTTGTGTCTCACTTCTCCTAAACGCCTTGGCTGATTTCAACTAATCTTTGCATACTAATTGTTCAGTCAGTGCATGACAATTCCCTTAATGACGAAGCAGGAGTTTAAACTTTCATAGGTTTATTTTCACATATATATATATGGAAACAATCATTTCTAAGCTACCACACAAACACATCACAACACAAAAGACGGGGGAGAGAGTATGTACATGTCGCCGCGTCGGCGTCTCAAATAGATCTGGTTAGGGGAGCAGAATTTCCCCTTTTCTCCACCGGAGGGAGTCAAAACTCAAACACTAATTGTTTATGGCAAGAAAAAAATGCAGTTAATTATTCAAAATACAAATATTACTTAATTAATTAATAATTAACTGAAAATGAGTCATCTTCCCAGATGTAATTTTGGTGGCATACAAACAGTGTTTTGATACGTTAAAATTCAGAATTTTAAATGTTCAGTAATTTTAAATTCATTTCTGTGCAATTTTTTTCTTCAGTTGTAAATTTTGTAGAAATTTAAAGAAGACGATTTTAAAATGCGTAAGAGTAAGGCACTGACCTATTCTGCTACTATTTTTTTTCTTTTGAATTTTTTTATTTATTATCTTCGCGAATTTTTTTATTGAATTAAAGTATTTAATTTGAAAGTGTCAAAAAAACTTAAAGAAAGGATAAAAATGTTATATTTTTCATCTTCTAGAAAACATAACTGACCCAGAGCAGTCAGTCATGTTGTACGAAGTAATAAAATGATTATAAGTATTATAATTTACACAAAATACATTTTTACGTTAATAATATGCATAAATGCCTATTACTGCCAAGCAACAGCAGGTTTTCAGCTAATAATTTACAAATCAAATTCATAAAAAAATGAATTGTCCATATCATAGTAAGTTGTTTATAGCAAGTAGTAAGTTGTAAGGTAAATAACATATTTACCTTGCTTACTTCTGTGTTGAAATTTGTGGTTTCAGTTTGTTTGGGATTAGTTCCCCTTCCTAATACCAGATGGTAGCGCAGTCAAGGTTGTCTTCGAAGTTATGCAGAAAAGATTCCTTGTTCTGCGTGGCAGTGAGAAAAGAGAGACGTTCACAAGATAGTGTGAGCGATGAGTAGCTCTCGAGAAAATACAGAGCAAATTTATTTTAAAGACTACGCGGAAATCCAGCGAGTTTCTCGTGAAATCAGTAGTTTGTGAGGAAAATCATTTTCATTGTCTTAAAGAAATATTCGCAACTGTGATATGGAATGGCTTATCGAAAATTGTATAAAAATAAGTGAGTGCTTCGATGTAAATAAATGGATGACTAGTAAAAAAAAACAACTGTTTTCTGATTTTTATTGCGTAGAATCTATTTTTGCAAACAGGAGCGCAGGGTATGTGCTCACGAACAGTGCAGAAATACATCGTTGGGGAAATGTCCCCTATATTCGACATTTAGTGGCTTACGCGTCAGGATTCGACAGCTGCACGCAGCGGAGCTCGTCTGCTTTTCAGTAGATCCATACTATAAATCTTCTTCCGTTTTTACAAACAATCCCGTCGGATTGTTTGTGAAAAAAAAAGTTTTTTAAAAAAAAAGATCGCCACAAAATCGATGTTTATCAGGAAGTATTTGATAACTGGTTATTTTCCTGTTCAACATCTTCTTTTTCATTCAATTCCTACTATTAATTCACATTCTCCTTATTTATCTCTACAATATATATATATATATATATATATATATATATATATATATATATATATATATATATATATATATAACAAATTTAACATCTTTAAAAATTTTCTAAATAAAGATAACTTTTCTAAAAGATTTAAAAGAGGTAAAGGGAAAGGAGGCAATTTTCAAATTATATTTGAGGAATTTCAAAATTACTGTAATCTGGAACACAATAGTGAAAACATGCACAGAATTAGGAAATACATTTTTGGTCTTAGAAATAATAAAATGAAATGGTTTTTAAATAATAAAATCGGGGAATTAGAGTTTAAAAATTCGTACACTAAATGTATTATTCTAGATCTTATTAAATGTAAACTTAACATTGGAAAAAACGATTTACTTTTTAATAATAAAAATAATGTTTACAAAGAATACTGTGTGATTAAATTCTTGGATATTTATTTCGAATATCTAAAATTACCCAAAATTATACATAATAATATATATTTTCCTCTTGCAGATAAAACTACTGTATCAATAGCGTTTAGTTACACTTCAACTTTAAAGAAAAAAATTTGTAATTATAATTACTATAGCAAAAATTTAGATAAAATAAATAAAACAGATTTTTACTGTAACAAAGAAAAATATAAAGATTTTATAGATATTGATAAAGGTCATATTATTACAGATAATTTAAAAATTATTGAATCCAACTCTTTAAGAGATTTGATGGGGAGAGGAACAAAATTTAGATTAAGAGAAAATATAAACCATAACAAAATTTTGATTTCTATTGGTAATGATTTGGATGTTTTTATTGCCAAATTATCTAGAAAATACCATTGGCCTGCGGAAGGTTTCGGGGAATGGAAAGTGAGAATTTTAAAGGAAATTAAAATAAAAATGAATACTGATTTTGACAGATCTAAAGAACGTGGGATTTATTTTAGTAAAACATTAAAAAACGAAATAAAAAATTTTAAAGAAAAATTTGTTATTACAGTAATAGATAAATCAGCAAATAATTTCTGTGTAATTGGTAAATATTATTATAAAGAACTTTTAATTAATGAATATAACTCTAATGCAACTTATATGTTAAAGAACACCGGGAAAAAGGAATTAGATAAAAGAATGCTAGCTTTCGCAAAAAAAACCAAAACTAAGACTTGCTCTCTTAACTATCCTTATTTATTCCCAACAGTTAAATTTCATAAAAATCCATTAAAATTCAGATTCGTAACCTGTAGCACTGGCAGTTATAATTACTATACGGGTAAACATTTCTTTAAATACTTAAAAATTATCCTGGACAAAATAAAAAATGAAGACAACTTTATTATTTCTAGTAACAAAGAAGTATTGGATTTTCTTAAAGACAACATTAATAAACTTAATACTTTTGATTTCGAAAATTTATACACTAATCTACCTCATGTAAAATTAATAAAGGTCTGCACTTTTATATATGACGAACATTTAAATGAAAATATCATTCCTAAAAATAACTGGCTTGAGTTATGTAATTTTAATATTACTGAAAATTACGTGTTTAATGGTATTAATTTTTATAAACAAGTCAAGGGCATTCCAATGGGAACAGCTTTCTCAAGTGCTTTAGCTAATATTTTTCTGCATTACTATGAGAAAAAAATAATTAAATATAATTTAATAAACGGGTGGAGATATATTGATGACATACTTTTGATTAACTTCGACAATACTAATATTATTACTAATTGCTATCCAAAAGATTTAATTCTAAAAGATACAAATAAAAATCAACTTGAGGCTACCTTTCTGGATTTAAAAATCGAAATTGCTAATGATAAAACAATAGTTGGTATATACGATAAAAGGGATGATTTCAACTTTAAAATAACAAAACTATGTAACTACCATTCCAATCTAAACTCTAAAATTTTCAAAAATCTAATTTTCTCACAAGTTAACAGGATCAAAAGGGTTTGCAATAATAAAAATTCTTATATTGAAGCATCAAACATCCTCCTTAAAAATTTAATTAAAAATGAATTTCCTAGAAATTACTGTAATGTCAATTTTTTGATTAAACAAGGTATGGTTTGGGATTAATCCTTTGGCTTAAATAAAAATAGAACTTACCTTGCATATTGGATCACTCAATAGATGGCGCTGGGTGCCTACCTCTGTTTACATAATTTACCGTTAATTTTTTTAAAAACAGGGAATCACAATCGATAGTTTAAAGTTTTCCTGACTGTTAATGGTATGTACTGGCCTTTTCGTTTTTAATTTTAATTTTTGTGCTAGTTTTCGTTTTTATTGTTATTTTTGTTATTGTATTTTTACTTTGTTGTGGTTATTTTCTTCTAATTTGTTATTTTGTATTTCCTTTCTGTTAAAATGGTATATCTCTTGAGCATAATTTCAGGGGATTTTCGGGTCACGAGGAATCATTATTAGACAATGTCTGTATGTCCTCACAGAAAAAATCCCTTTCTTTGAATCCCTGCCTGAGGGTGACCCTTGAAAAAGTCTTCAGGCCGGATTCTTTTTTTATATTTTTTTGGTTTAATTTTTATTTGATTTTTTGTTTTTCCTATTAACTTGATTCTAATACTTTTGTATATATATATATATATATATATATATCTTGTTCAAATTTTTAGTCGTTAATAAAATACTTTTTATTCATCCACCCAAGTTCAAATACATTTTTTTAAAACTTGTTGTGGATGACAATTGATGTTAATACAGTTTTTTTCATGGATCAATTAATTAATCCAGTAACTTCTATTTGGTCGCCAAATTCTTCACGATGTCGCCAAACCCTGAGATTACTGACGCGACACTCGATCATAAATAATATAAGATATAGATAAATAATAAAAAGTACCTAGAATAAAAAATAAAAAAATTTGTTGGCCTAAGTAGGAATTGATTTAAATATTTATATATAGATATTACTTGTTTAGGACTTACATCGGATTTGTGAGGTATTCTTCAAGATTCTCCTTAGCATTTTCCAAACGATTTGGATTGAACGTTCCCAGAAACCACTCCACCGGCAAGCTATGGATGAATTGAACTTCCACGTAATTCTTCTATTAGCTGCTTCACCTTCAATCATATTCCAATCAATAGCTTTAAAAAGATTACTACCTCCTCTGAAGTTCGTGCGACTATCGCTGTAAATTACTTGAGGATGTCCACGCCTGTCAACAAATCTTTGAAAAATTATAATTAAGCAATTCGTAGATAGAGAAGTTATGAATTCCAGATGAAAAGCTCTAAATACAGCACAGGTATGCAAAACAAATCACGCCTTTGTTCCATCTTTAAGAATAAGAGGGCCTGCTAAGTCTACTCTTACGGCTTCAAAAATTGACGCCTCTCTAATTCTGCTCTCTGGAAGTGATACAGAAATAGTCCTCATTTCTTCCACGCTGTGTCCTACGAACAATGCATCTAGAAATAGCTGATCTTACTGTTTTTCTTCCATTTATTATTGGTTAAAAGTGGATGAAGTCCAACATGTTGTAAATCAAATGATGTTCTAGGATGAATAGTTTAACTCATTTATATGTACTTGGCAATAAAATTGGATACTTAAAATTTTCTAAATCTTTCCTCTCTCTCAGTTTTGTCTACTCACTAAATTCCTGTTTCATCTTTAAACACACTGATGGGCATTAACTTAAAACAAAACTTATGAGTACTATGGGCTCCAATTTCTGGAATCAAGAAAAAAAAAATCCAACTGTTATTTCTAGGCAATCTTGTAATAATTCTAAAGTTAATACTTCTTTTTTATGGGTATAAAAACGTCAATAATATGCAGAATATAAAATTGATGATAATAATGAATTATATTTATATAGGATTTCTATTTCATAAAAATAATTAATAAAAAGATAAGTTAAAAATGCAATACTGCTTCCTCTAATTTTTTTCGTTCTTCTTACAGTACTTTATTCATATAATAATTTTTTTTAAAAACTTTCATTTCTTTTGCCAATATTGACGTTAGTTTTACACCGCAGTTTGAATTCGATAGGAAGAGAAAATATTGAGTTTTATAAAAAAGTAAATTATATAAAAATTTGACGCAGTGAGTCAGTCATACAGGAAAAAATGGTTCTAGAGAACTTAAGAAATAAACCGCTGACTCCTACTAGGTATTTAAAATATATTATAAATTATTGATATGATTAAAAATTATCATATCAATAATTATTAACATAGAAAAATTTATTTTTTTTAAAATATATTTTTAATTGTTTCAGTAAATAATTGACCAATTATTTGGAATTGTTTAGTACAGGAAACTTAATACGCACATTACTTAATTTTTATTATTCATTTTTACTAATATTCTTTTCTAATAATATCATTACTAAATGGAACTTTATACAAAAATGGAAGTAGAAGATTGCATCACACCGAGAGCAAAAAATTAAAAACTATTTTCTAAGGCAGTGGCACAAGAGCCGCTTCACACTTAACACATCTGAAAATTAGCACAGAAGAAATGATCGGAGCTGCCTCTAAGTTTGTTTTGTTTACTAGTTGTCGACGTTATACATATTGTTGGAATTTTAAAATTCAAAGATCGCTAAGTTTTTCAAAAAAACGAAGTTACGTTTAAGATTAAGGTGTTTTTTTTCTCACGTTTACAGAAGGTTTTATTTTTTGTATCTCCTCATATTTCTACTCTGCTTAAATCAATTTGTCCCAGGTAAGATTGTTCCTTTACATTTTATGCAAGACATTAGTGATGAGTCCTTTCAACTGAATTCTGAATCTTTCCCTTTCAACAAGATGCCTCAAATAACTGATATTTATTTTTTGAATGAAAAACTTGCCAAGGACCTTGTGCTAAATTTAGGTCAGAAACATTACGAGGAAATTAACGTTATTTTTTCTAATGTGAATGCTCCTTCTCAAATACCGCACACAAACCCTATTCTGATGCAAAATTTCATAAAGCAAAATATCGACAGGCACTCAAATATCACGAACATGAGATTTTCCCGGCAAGGGAAACTAATTTTTATTACAAAGGATCCGGGATCCGCAAAACAACTTCTCAGCTTAGAACAGATTAGCGATACTAAGGTTACTTCAAACGTTATTTGGGAAGGAGTTACTTCTAGATTTCTGCTTATTGATATGCCCATATAAGTTCCGCTCAAAGAAGTTGCAGACGAACTGCGAAAGTTTAATGAGATTGAAATCAGAGACATGAGACGTTTTGTCAAACAAAATTCGACTCAGAAAACTTCTCCAATTCTCGTAACAATTCTGGGTACTTCCCTTCCAGATTCAGTTAAACTTTGGCTTACAATCCAGAAAACTCGACCTTTTTTCGATCGGCCTAGACAGTGTTCAAAATGTTACAGTTTCCTACACCCTTCTAGGATATGTTCGAAAGACCAAGTTTGCCAATTATGTGGAACAGAATATGTCTGAAATTGTCAAAAACCCAATTAAATGCATTGATTGTCAAGGTTCTCATGCAGCAACATCTAAAGCATGTCCCTTGTACGCCAAAGAACAACAAATTTTGGATCTAAAATGTCGTAACTACCTCACTACGGGGGAAGCACGACGCATATTTAATGCATCATCATTTAATACAACTTATGCGACTGTTACTAGATCGAACACGAAATCCATAGACCTTGAAAAATCTTTAAACGACAAAATGGAATCCATCATTCAAAACATCAACAAAAAAATGGAGCAACATTTCAATACGCTTTTGGAAATATTTCAAAAGACGGTCGAGTCTGTGGTGCAACAGTTAATTCATGTGATCGACAAAGGTGAAAAAATTAAATCTCCATCCAGGAAGAAAAGAGCTTTACTTTATGCTTCGAAGAATTTCGCTAGTTCAACTAGTTAACTCATGCAATGGGATGCTGGAGGTCCTGCTGAATCTTCGGATTAATAATTTATTTTTGCGCTATGTTTTCTTTTTGCTGTTTTCTGTGCTTTTACTGCTTGTTATTTGTTTCTCTTTTTTGCAAAGCGCTGCTTCAGTTTTATCTTTCGCAAATGCTTGGGTTTTTTTCTTTTTGTGTGTGTGTGTCACCCCGTTGTTTGGTTGACCTCTTGTATAGTTTACAGATTTTTTTTCTTTCCTGTTGGTTAAATCTGTTAGGATGCGTTTTGTTCTGTGGAATTGCCGTAGTATTAGGAATAAATAAATCCGGCTTGGTATCCCCCCCCCCTTCTCAATTTCAGATTTCTGAATTTTTCAAGAAACTTTTCTTTATGCAGAAGAAGATATTCGTTTCTATAAAAAAAGGTTTTTTAGATCTCACAGGGAAGACAGACTGGGAGGGGGCCTTTTAATTGGAATCCCTGAACATTTGCCGGAATACATACGTTATCACTTCCGAGGTTCCATCAAAATTCGGACGCGGAAATCCTCACCGCTAAATTCATTACAACTTCTCTAAATTTTTGTATAGTTAACATTTATAATCCTACAGGTTTTGACATTGAAATTTTCGGAAACTTTTTAACTGACTTTCCGAATCAACCTTTATCTTTGGCGACTTTAATTTACATAATCCTTTTTGGGGCTCAATAACTTCTTCCAGGTTCGGCAACAATTTTGTCGATTGGTTAACGGATTCAAATTTTGTCACTTTAAATACATTACTCCTGCAGGTAACCAATCGCTTCTGGGTCTTTCCTTTTGTTCGAAATCACTCTTCTGTAGCTCAGATTGTTCTGTTGCTGAATCATCTTTTGATAGCGACTGTTTCCTCATAATTTCCACCTGCAAAGTTTTACACAACAAACAAAGGTTCCTCACAGAAATTACATGACAATATATTCTATTTCAATCGAAAAACATTTTTGAAGATACATAACCTAAACTCAGTCTCATCAAACATTTCAAAAATCATATCTAATAATACTAGAAAAATACCTTTGAATAATAAACAATACCGAGCCTGGTGGGATGAAACCTGTCACAAACTTTATAACCTTAAAATCATATATCGGAAGAAAGCATTAAGATGCATATCAACTAAATTTTGGATTCTTCACAAAAAATTCGCACGCAGATTCAAATTTTATGGTAAACAAGCAAAACAAAAATTTTGGGATAAATTATGCAATAGCGCAAGAAATCCTCGTTTATTTTATTCTATCCTGAGAAAATTGAATCAGCAATATGAAGATAATAACTCCTTCAACACTATTTCTGTTAACAATTCTTTTATCACAAACCCATTCGTGAAAAGTAAAATGTTCGCATAGTTTTGTGCTACAATTCCAGTTCTCAAGAACCATTACTAATCTAGTTTATGGACAATAAAGAAAGCGAATGAAACGGAGCAATACAAATCGAAGAATTACAATTCGCAATTAAAAAATTAAAAACCACAACCCCAGTTCCAGACCATATTCCCGCATCCTTTTTCAAAAAACTTAACAAAAATGTAAATTATTACATCCTTCAATTATTTTAACACAACATATGTTCCCAAAACATGCACTTATTATTCCCATTCCAAAACCAAATCAATATAAGCTCCAGATAACATCATATAGGCCAATAGCTCTAACATCTGTTTTTTTTTCAAAATCTTTGAACGTATCTTATGTAAGAGAATTACCGACTTTCTTACAAAGAAAAAAAAAAGAGAACTTCATCCAAAACAATTTGGTTTTTTACCATACAAGGACAATAGGTCAGCCACATACTCATTATATTACAGCAGTTCAAATGCAAAGAGAGAGTAAAAAACATTTCATTGGTATTTGTCTCGACATCGCAAAAGCTTATGTTTCGTTGTATATTGACGGATTGATAAATAAATGCTGGAAATTGGGCATCTGCAAGAAGATATGCGCTTGGTTGCATCAATTCCTTTTTCACCGTACGTTCCAAGTGCGATGGAGACAAACACTCTCCGACATAAGAATTAAAAACAAAAGATTAGCACAAGGTAGTGTCCTCTCGCCAATCTTATGGGCAACTTTTATATCGGATTTTTTTGAAACTCTTGAAAAGGAAGTTGATTGTTTGATTTTTGCGGATGACATATTTATTTTTTGCTCGTACCAGTCTATTGAATTTATTACTAAGAAATTACAGAAAACAATGGAAAATGTTCATCAATGGTGTATGTATTGGAAACTTTCAGTTAATGCAGGGAAAAGTTACATAACCGCTCTTCCAAACAAAATTAATTTTACCCACCCAAATATCTGGCTGGCAGGAACGAACATCCAATGTGAAAAACTCAATTACATTCCACGGAATTCCTTTTTCAAAAAGAAATGAAAAAGGATCAATCTTCAATAAAATTAAAAATAAAACTTTAAAAAAATCAATGCATTAAAGGATTTTGCATATAAACATTATGGCCCAAGAACAAAAGATTTAATCACACTCACAGACAATAGCATTTGCGGCTTATTTTTTTACGCCAGTAAAATTATCAACAAATTTGCAGTAACTCACATGAAAGCATGTAATATTATTCAAACCAAAGCACTTCGCATTGCACTTGGTGTTCCACAGTGGACACCAAATAAAACTCTCTTTTACATCTCCAATAAGGAAATTCTCAGTGAAAAAAATCAAACGTTTATCCTTACAATTTCTCATTAAGCAGATTTCTATCAGTTTCTTCTCCGCCATCTACAAATTAGATTTAGAACATTTCAATCTTGCTCGTATTCAACAGGGCAAAATTTTTTTGGGTAAAATTTTTTCTGATCTAAACATTAATTGGAATCGCATTATTTTTGATCAACATTTTTTACAACTTCCAAGAGAAAATTGCAGTGTTATTAATTCAAAATACCCTTTACAAAACAAATCTTTCCCACACAGCTGTTAATGGCAGTTTTCAAGAAACGCTACAAATGGACTTCAAACAATATATGTTTCTTATCGCAACTGATGCATCTAACTCGCAAAAATTAACTTCAATCGCCGGCATTTCGTATCTGTCTCAATTTGCTTTTTTAATCTACAACATCAACTCAATATTTACAGCTCAAGCTCTTGCAATTTGCAAGGTTCTGGATTATCTTTCCGTTTCTAAGAAAACTTTCCCTCTTCTTACAGATAGTCTTTCAGTTCTTAGAGCACTTCAAAAATATTCCTATAAATCCCGATCCATCATTCATAAAATTGTGGAAAAATCTCAGATTAATCAACAAATTACTTTTCTATGGATCCCGGGGCATTCGACAGTATTATGGAGTGAAAAAGCGGACTTGATCGCAAAATCAGTAACAGAAATCAGCCCATGCATTGAATGGATCGCATTGGAAGACATCACCTGACGTATCAAACAAATCTCAAAAAGAAAAACAACAGACAGCTATAGACAGAGCAAATAGTATTTTATGAAATTCTTGGAGAAATTCCAGACATAAAAAATATTGGTAAATGGGCAAGAAATAGAAGAGAAGACATCATTTGCGCTAGAATTTCTACCAAAACACTCATTACATCTGGCCTTCTACATCGTTTTAACCTGTCGAATCTACCAAATTGCGAAACATGCCTCTCTGAATTATTTGGATCATATCTTACTGCACTGCCGAAAATACGCAAGCACCAGACGTAGGCTCTGGTCGAAGTTGGGCCTCAACTCTCTTTCAACCAGAAATTTTAAACAACTCACGAGTAAAGCATTTGCAGATAAACTATCTCTCCATATTTTCCTCCAACACTTGAAATTTTTTGACATTTATTAACTGGAGATATTGTTGAACGCTGTGATGACAGCCTTTGTTGCCAAAAATCTCCTAACCCACCAATCAAACAAACAATCAAAGTTGTCGACCATTTACAGAATCGCAGGTATAACCAAGATTAAAAATATTTTAACATCATATATTTTTTTAATGCTGTTTACTGGTTTAATAAAATCTTTTTGTGGATTTCTTATATATTGACGTATATTCATGCAAAATTTGTTATTAGTATTGTTGTTAAACAATTAAGATTAATTTTGTTTTTGTTTCCCCAGTTTTTCCGTAACTGTTTGATTTTTGAAATGAAAAATTCAAAAAAATTTCGCAGTGTTTCAAACATTTGAAATATCTTGATAATTGGAAACAGCAAATTCTGTTAATTATTATTAATTAACTGTGCAGGTTATTATGAATTAACTGTGCAAGAGCCAAATGTAGTACCAAAACGCGCCAACCGATGAGTGAGCTTCTTACTTTTAAGTAGTAAAAAAGTAAGTATTTGTTTATACTGTTAAGAGAAATTGTACAGAGAGAAAGTGGTATTTTCGCCAACGAAATTATCGCCAATCCTTCACTGTTATTTAATAAGTACGAGGAGGGTTTCTGAATATTTTTTATTAAAATGAAAAATTTTAAACAACCTTGTAACAAATTTAAGTTTAAACTTCAAAAGTTAAAATTGAATTAAACGTAGTTAAATTTTTTTAAAAATAATTAAAATTTTGCCAGAATTATTGGTTTGTCAATTTATAGCCAACTAACGAAAGGACCAATCACATCACTCAGCAATGAATTTAAAAACGTGGGAAAGAAAATCTCTTGAATGATTTTCTAATTTTTATATGATATAGTATTTGAATACAGTGCCCTTGTGAATCAAATGACGGAAATTAAATTGAAATGCTCACTGTCATTTGTTTATTTGATAATTCAGTATTGGGAATGGCAAATACTGGCTTAGTTAACTAAAACATAAACCTTTATCTTGCTTTATTTCAGCATTTTTCTTTAACTTTTTGAAAAATAAGGGAAAAAATTATGCATATGGGTCTAGGTAAAAATTCAGTACATTAAATTTTGATCTTGAAAAATGCATACTCATGATTTTTTAGCATTTTCCGATTTATAACAATTTACATTTTTTTTCTTCTTGGGCATAAAACGAGAGGTTATTCAAGTATTTTATTTCAATAATTGTTCATATAACGATTTACTTACAGTAAATTAAAAATATTTTATAACAAAAAAAAAAAAAAAGACAGAAACAAAACTTTTATTTGATTTTGAGCTTTCATTTCAATTTTCTTCTTACATTATTAATTAAGTTAAACCATTTCATCATTTGTTTTTATTTACAGGGCTTTTTTTCTATGAAATTCTAAAGATTAACTAGATTTTTTTTTTTTTAAATCTCGCTTCAAATAGAAGATGGTTGAGTGAAACATGAACTAAGAGTGATATATGACTTACTAGAAAATAATAATTCTTTTTTTAGCAACTATTTAGTTTTTCAAGAATTTCTGATTTAGTAAGAATTGGGGAAGCACATTTCTACTAAACTTCTTTACATTTCTACATCATCTACTTTATTAGATGTGAATTATTGACTGCATTATGTGTATATAAATTTTATTAGAGAAATTACATTTGATGTACTGCACATTTCATTTCTGGAAAATTTCCTATGTATAGAAGTTTTTTTATGTATCTTTGTTTTAATATATCTGATGTGATTAAATTTACCAAAGATTTTCAGTAATAAATTAACTGATATGATTAAAATGCAATTTACTTTGAACATATTGGTTTTACTAGTTTACACTGAATATATCTTCTTTGTTTGCTTGTTTTTTAGCAAAAATGAAATCGGAAAAATGTGTATCAAAGTAATTGAAGTAAGATGTGATTGGAAGGAATTTTTCTCAGCTTGCTAATAGTATGTAAGTTTGTTTTTCACCCATTCCTTTTTCTTTTTCATATTCAGATATAACATTGAATCCTGATAGAAAATTTCCAGATGTTAATTTAGTGATATTATCAGAACCTGCTTTGAATATTTAATTATTAATATTTAAAATAAAAATAATAAAAGAAATTAAAGTGTGCTGTGTTATTAGAAAAGCATCTTGCATGTCCACATTTCAAAATTCCAATGAGAAAGTGAAGCAGCTGTTCTTTATTTGTGAAATTTTTCTAATATTGCATCTCAGTTTTATATCCTTTAATGCAGAAAAGACTTTCATATCCTCTATATTCAATTAAGAATTTAAAATTATCATAATTTTCAATTAAATTATATGAATTAAATTTAATATTTGTTACAAATATTTATATTTATTACTAATATGCCTTTCAGTTTGGGAATTTTTTATATTCAATTTAAATGATGTGATTGTCTCTGATTTGTTGCTGTTAATTGTGCAAATTCCTTGATTTTTTTAAACTTAACTGAAAGCAATTAAACAATTTTTAATATTTTATTGACATAGATATAATTATATTTCTTTTAAGAACAGTGGGCATGGTAAAATTGTGTTTATTAATCAGAAATTTTATTGCATAACTATTTATATCAATATTTAAATAATTAGCTTCCTTATCATTTTAATTTTTTTGAATAAAACTTATTAATTTTATTCATACCAAATGAAATAAAGTTTTTATTTTATTTATATAAGTTGTCAATTGTTAAATCAAATATGCATAGTGCATTTCTGAATATTTTTTTTATATATATATTTTTTTTATAAAATATTGTTAACAAATGAGAAAGTTCCTGTTTGAATTGATAATGAACTCATTGAGACAAATATATATATCTAAATATGATTTTAATATTTTATAGGCTAAATACACATTTAAGTTCATTTTTATTTATTTATTTTGATTTTTTGCTTTCAGGTGCTTTAGCTTAAAGGTATCAATCAATAATATATGAAGAAAAATTTTTTATATATCATTTTAATAACATTCCAAATCGGAAACTTTTGCCATATTAGTTTTTAGAGCATTTGCAAATATTTTCTATTTCTTATCGTGATGTTGTTTCTATTCCTAATCGCGATAGGCACAGCACATTTCATTCTATTGATCTTCTTCACCCATATCAAAATTATATGTATAAATCAGCTTTGGTTGTATTTTGTACGCCTTTTTCTTTTGTGCACAAGTATTTCAAGTATTATCTACTATTTTTTGTCAATAGATTTTTAAAAATTTGGAGGATTTCTCAATTTTATATAATTTCTTTTATGTTTTAGTCAGTTTCAACTAAATAGGAAAAAAAAGAGCATTTTTTTTTTTTGCACTACTTTTTTTATGTCTGAAATGTGATTTCTATGTTAAAAAAATCAAACTTTCAGTCTTAAATAATCATTTTATCAAGTCACTATGAATGATTTTAAACTAAATTTACAATTGATTCCTGATTTGGGAGCATTAGCCTTTGAATGATTGTCTTTGAGTGCTGTGTATTTGCAGAATTGAATTGTAAAACACCTGCTATGCTTATGGGCTGATTAATAAGTTTTAATTTGTTTGAAATTAAAATTAGTCCTTTTAAAGAACTTGAAATTAAAATGAAATTGGTATAAGTAAGAAAAGATTTTTTTTAAGCCAATTTTTTGGAAAAGAAGTTGATTTTGTATTTGATATTACTATATGGAAAAAGTATGTGTTTCATGATTTGATGAAGTTTTGTTTTTTACATCTTGACAGACAGGTTTACTATAAGTTACTTGATGAAAATAATAATAGTACAGATATATTATTATTATTATAATTATTTTTGTTTTGTTAATTTGGCATCGCTACATTAAAATTTGATGCCGACATTGGGCTACTATTTATACTGTGTTATTACTAGTATTTGGTGATAAGTGGTGTCAGAAATTTAGCTTTACATTGACTATTTCAAGGCTTTCTTTGAACCTATACCTTGCACTTTAATATGCCTAGGCCAGAAATTTAGTGTCTAGTTTAATGTATACAACCTTGACTTGTGCTCAATATTACTAGATTCATATTCAAGTTTATTAGATTTGTATCCAATGTTATTATAGTAATATAAAATAATACAATAAACATGAATAAGATTATTAAATTATAGCTGAATTTTTTCTTCTACTTTAATCTAATAAAATATAAGAATTTCATATTTTAGAAACATCAAATTTACCTACGCAATACTTCTTATTTATTCTTTGATATTTTTTATTGTAATATTTACTTTCTTCATGACTTTGAATTTAGCATGTGAGTGTGATATAATTCACTATACAAAAATGACTTACCGTTATGAATATTTATTTTCTTATGCTCATATTTTATTATACTGTCTTCCTGTGAATAATTCTTACAGAAAGTTTCACCTAATTTCTTTATTTGTTGAATGATTTTTACGATCCAATCTCAGCAAAGAATTATCAAATTTTAATAGGCTTGTGGCATGTGCTATTTTAGAAGTCTTATTTCTATTCCTTTTATAGTGTTACACTTTTTTCTCCATTCCTATCTAAAATTTTAATTTCAGACTGGAAAAGGAAATTATTAAACTTTATATAGCTAAATATAATAATAGGTAAATAGCTTGCTGAATCAAAACCTATTCTTGATATATAAAGGATAATTAATGAAATTATTTAAAATAAATATTTTTTTGTAATATTGAATGTGTTTAATAATCTTTGAAATCCGTAAAGAATTTTACTTTACTGATTAAATATGGTAACTAAAAAAATGCTGATCTCCAAGTTTAAAGAGTGATAATGTATTTTTATGATGTCAAATATATTACAGAAGAAAAAATAACCCCAATAATATTATTTTTAAAAAAACTATAAAAAACTTCATCATTGTTTAATTTTGAATTTAAATCATATGTTTAATTATTCAAAAATTATAAATAAATTATAAAATTATAAGGAAAATAATCCTATTAAAATAATGTAATGAAAAGAAATCCCAATATGCGGAGAAAGACCCCATCTTTAAACTCTGGCTAGCATGGAATATATTTTTGTAATTGTAGAAATTATTTGAAATTTATTAGAAAAATGAAAAGTGTATTCATAAAATACTGCATGAAATATTTTTTAAAAATAAATTTGGAAATGTATAGCAATGAAATTTCAGAAAAGCAATGAAATAGCAATGAAAATTGGAACCATAATATGTATTTTTATAAGTAATTAATTAAAATTCATTGTTTCAAATTACCTCTCTATAATTGCATTTTCTGGGCTGAGTTGCCATCAGTTCAATTCATATTTTACTGGGTTGTACCATAAAAATTGAAAGATACAATCCAATCCTATATTTTACTGGGTATTGGAATCGGTGTGAAATGAACATTTTTATACATAACCTTTCATTAATTGAAATTTAAAAAAAAATTATTATAATTCATAATTTATTAATGTTTTTAAATTAAATATGCTTAAGGCAGAATAGGCAGGTTTGTAGACTTGTCCTCAGTGGTGTACCTATATAAAAGGTCTAGAGCAAATAATGAAATACACCCCTTTTTTCTTTTTCACTTTTGTATTGCGGCTTTTATGTTTGTTCTCATTTTTTTTAAGACCAGAGGATGCAGAAATTGAGAGTGTAGTTGAACTTGTATAATAATATTTAAAGTATTTTGGAATTGATAGTATTTAAGCATTACAAATGGCTTTGCAATGGTCGTTATTTATGGACATTCCTTGATCATAAAATGTATCATAAGAATATTTAAAAAATGTTTGTTGTTTGATGTTAAATGTGCACAAAAATTTTCTTCATTCCTGTTTTAATAACTCAAATCAGGTTTAATAAAAAAATCAAATAGTTGTTAGTATGTAACTTTTAATGCATTGATGAATACAAATACAAATGATATCTATTTATATCATACTTTACCCTTCAGCAGAATCACCTACTTTTTGTACATTAGCACATGCACATGGTCATTTTGACCCCAAATTTTCAAGCACTTGCTGATTATCTTATCGGTTATTTGTATAAAAATAAAATATGATCAGAATATATAAATGTTTTTCCAAGTAAATATGTTCTTATCTAAGATTTCAATACAACTTTTAATGAGAAAACCCAAAATTGAACTTAGCCACTTTTTGCCATACGCCGTTGTAATCATTTCCATTTTCCATATATATATGTGTGTGTGTGTATGTATATGTATGTATGTTATGATATTTTAAACTTTAATTTCAATTTAATTAATTTCCAAGATTTTATCTTAATTTAGCCCATAATAACTCTAAAATATTCTCTTATTTCTTGATCCAATTCCACTGTCTCTACTTAATTTATTCGAGAGATGCTATGTAAAATTGTTGAATCGGCTTAAAGCCTAACTTTCCCACACTCCGCGTGAAGGGACAAAATACTGCTGACGAGACAAATTCATTTTTAAAACCTCCCTGTGTTTCCTCTATCTTGTCGGCGCGTGTAACGAAAATCCCTATCGAAATCTCATTATTTATTAACACTATGAGGAAATATTTTCCCTATCAATTTCTCTGGTTATATAAGACCAGGGATAAAATGTTCTAATGCTTTTTCATCATTAATCTCTGTGTCGGTCTGTGTTGTGTGTATGCTCATCGTTTGTACATATGCCTGCTTCTTCATAATGAAGTGAAATGACGTCACGAAATCGAAAGTCTTTTCACTGTCTTCAAAACTGCATCCTGCTTCGTGTGCGCGCGCACACACACACACACACACACACACACACAATAATGTGCACAATTATTTCATGCTCAAATTAAATATATTCATTAAAATTTTCAATTAGTTGCATTTAATAATATATCTAACACTGTAACAAATTTAAAATGCACTTATGAAACATAAAGGTATGTAGTTACAAGAAAACTGAAGGATGAATTAAAATTAACACTTAATTAATTGGTCCATGACATATAAAATTGTTCTTCATTATAATTTAGTAAAAAATATTATTTACTTATAAAAAAACTGTACAATACTTCCAGGAACATTTTGAAATGTAATAAATTCCCCCTCCTTACTTTTAACAATGTGAAAGTATTGATGATTGAGTTGAAATAAGTTTATACTAAAAAGGAATGAAACATGGAATTTTTTTTGTGTGTGTGTTTGTCACTGAAGTTCTGAGATATGAAAGCTGAAACGTCTTTCGTAGCGAGCACTTGTTGTTGCTATTGCCATTAAGTGTCAGTAGAGCTGCTTTATGTAATATAAAGAAGTAAATTTCAGAATTTGTATGTGTAGTAAAAATATCTTATTGCTATTTGTTATCATATCTATACCAAGTTCAATCATAGTATAGTACTTTTGTTGTTTATAATTTCCATGATAGGTCCTTTTATTTTTAATGAAAATCATTTTTGGTTTTCTCCTTTCAAAAGCATAAGTAGAAATTCCAAGATATCAATCATTCAGAATGGTGTTGATCTTTTCGAATTAAAAAAGATTTCAAAGAATCAAAGTATGGTTATCTTTCCGGCTTCTAGTTTGACACCACGGTTTTTTCCTGTCTTCTATTGATGCACAGAATAATAAAAACTGGGAAATTTAGTTTTATTTTGAGTATTTTCTATTCATTATTTTGCCTTGAGATGTTCATCTATTTGTATCAGTTATAAATATATTTACTAATATTCATGATTCAATTTTTAGGAACATAGTTTCGGATAATATATTTTATTTTCCAGCTATTTAAAAATCGAATCTTTTTTTTAAACATATTTGATACTCACACTGAAAATTTTATTTTATTTATACAATCTCCAGTTATCTTCTTATTTCTTTTCACATAAATCTGAAAGAATTAAAATATCTACTGTTTGCTTTTCATGCAATAAAGGAATTTATTGAATATGAGTTTTGTTATAATTTTTTCCTGTTTAACATATAAAATAACCATAAGCACTGAATCATAAGCTAATAACCTTAAGTTACTTATAATCCCTTATTCCCAATCAGGGAAGCCTGTTGCCAAAAGCTTTTAAACTTCTCACATTTTGCTGAGCCTGTTTTAATTTTTAAAAATCTTGTGAGTAAGGGTTCATTATAATAATTAAAAATATTCAAAATAAAAATTCAATAAAATAGAAATAAAAACTTTTTAAATACAACGAAATGAAATAAATTTTTCTTTTCAATGCAAAGAAATGATTCTTTAATTTTGTGCACCATAGCAACAGTGCCTAGGGCTCTTACCCTGCTTTGCGCATCCTAATTATATTATTTTTTTCCCTCACTGAAAACACCTACAGTTATTTCGTTTATTGACATGGCTGAAAAAGAGCCAGTCCTGCAACATTTTATTTTTAAATTTACATGTACTTTCTGCTTTAAAAAAAAAATGTAAGTTTTAATTTATATGTCTTGACTCCAACATAGGCTTGTTTATAAAATAGTTTATTATTTTATTTTAGTCAAACGAATTATAACGTATACCCTTAATTTCCGGCCGTATGAATGGTATAAAATACTTTCCGCCATTTGCAGAACCAATTATTTTTGCCTATAATGTTGAGATTTAATTTAATTACAATTAAGCGAGTTTTTTTGAATAGATCTTTCGTATTTCCTAAATTTCGCTAATAATATATTTTTATTATCTTGGCTTTAAATTCAAATATTAATTGAAACTATTAATTCAAATATTGTATTAACCAAGATAAAACCAGCGTACTGGTTCCCCCAAAACTTTTTCACACACTTTCTTTTAAACTTATCCTGCCGGAGAACGCTTTACATGGTATTGGCGTACGATAGTTACGAAACATTTTATGGCCAGAATTTAACATTTTTACTGAATCTGACGTGTCATTTTCGGCGATTAATCTCTGACATGCGATTAAAAGCATAGAGAAATCAGATCTATGCTTTTGACGCAAATTTCCGCAATCGATTTAAATAAAAATTTAACACAATACTACTTTTTTACAAAAATTCCATATAGAATTTGATATATTTAAGCCATTGAGACTTTGAGCTATCATGTTTATATGTTTCTAAAAGTACAGATCAACAAACAGGCAAGCCGTTGCTCAAGTTGGCACAAACTTTGTTAAGTGTCTAAATTGTAGATGTTAAATCTGTGTACCTTATCTTATCCATATAGTTCTCGCCGTTTCTTATTTATCATATTAACGTATATTCGAAATGCTGGACAGACGCACTTCCTCGGAACAGATTTTACTCTAAATTTGGTATAAAGACCGTATACCAAATTGCATTCTTCTAGCTAAAATCGTTTTTGACTTATCTTTGTGAAAGACATACTGTCTCTGAGTTCCAAAAACGTGTTTTTCGAAATCAGGGAATTGTAAAACGTGGAGATTCGACAAAATCTCGAATTTTTTGGCAATTACTATGTTTTCTCTATTCTACGTATACGAGAAAGTAAAAAAGTTGAAACTTTAAAAATTAATATCGTTCACTTGAATTTGGAATACCGACGTTCAAATTTCTCTTTAAAAGCCAATAAAGGAATAACAAATATAAAATATAATTAGTTAAGTTGAGATTTAAGTTAAATAATCTTGTTACATAATATCCGAACTGCCTTTCGATCTTAAGATCTAATGAAACGTTATATCTAATGTTGCCAATCGGCAATGCAATTAAAAATGTGCCTACATCAAATATTTTATAGCGGAATGATCAAAAACTGGGTTAAATATAATTTGAAATATTTTACTTTTCAAATAAGCATTCCTGATTCATCTTTGAAGAATAAAATATTTATTTGTGCACAAACAAAAAGACATGCAGACAAAGGTGAGAAACATGTAGTTAATTTCCCCCTTTCAGTACTCGATGTGTATATTGTAAATTCATTTAATATTATTTTCATTTATTGGCAACAACGGGATGAGAGCTGCAATTTCATCTTAGTAGTATTTCATGAGTCAAAATTATGTACATGACTCGAGATTTTGACGAATCTCCACGTTTTACACCTCCCTGATTCGAAAAAAATGCATTTTTGAAAAAGGGTCGCGTGTTTTCTGTGACAAAGATACCTCAAAAACGATTTGAGCTAGACGGTTCAAACTTGGTATGCGGTCTTTTCACCAAATTTGCAGATTTCTATAAAATTTTGAGTAAAATCCATTCATAGGAAGATCGTCTACCCGGCTGTTCGAATATAAGTTAACACGATAGCTACCAATCGAAGAGAGTTAGATAAAATTCTATCCTCAGAGTTAACGATTACAGAGTAGACACCTATGAAATTCTGAGTGAAATCCAACTAGGAATTGACCGTCTTTCGATCTGTCCTTCTAGAAACATGTAAACACGATTATTGAAAAACGCTAGGACTTAAATGTATCAATTTTGGTCCTGGATTTTGTAACTTCAAATGCAGTTTTGTTCAAATTTTGATTTTAATCTGTTGAGAAAAACGTGTCGATAACACAAATGCAGTTTTTCGGAATCATGAACTGTATGCCAGGACTTTATAGCTAAATTTCTCGCCAAGGATGAAACAAAAGAAAGTCAAAATGCTAAAATCACGACAAAAATTAATATTTCGCAGTTATTGTACAATGCTATGTAAGGCGTTCTCAGAAATAATACCTTTATTAGAGAGTGTGCGAAAAAGTTTGTGGGACACAACGTCTCCTTGATTTTTATATTTTCTTTCTCAATAATTTTGTTTGTTCTTTTTTTACAGGTACCAAGCATTATTGAAGAAAAATGCAGGCGATGAACTTAAAAAAAATGTCTCTCAATATCAACATCTACTATTATATAGACTACAATCCAGAAAAAAACTCCTACTTTTGAAAGATCTAGAAACGACTGTTTTATCATTCAATCAGCTTTTTAACGGCATCTAGAGGTTCACTTACGATTTAGTCCTTAGATAGTCTTAGTGGGAACGAACAACTTTGAAGTGTCAGTGTTTAAAAAAGTGACAATATTTCGATTGCCGGCTATGTCAAATCCAATTGATAGCCAACTCAAAAGTCTTTACAGTCTGTCCCTCGAAGACATTTCTCTAAGAAAAGTGGCTGTCCTTTTGGTTAGTGACCCTGTCAAGTATATATCTCCCTCTACTGTGGTTTATAGAGATGGCGAGGAAAGGTTAAAATTAAAACATGAACTGTTCAAAAGCATTGTAGCCGAACTCTGTTTACCTGAATCGATGAGGGAGCCGTTAGTTAATCTACTAAATCTTATTTTTATGGAAACATATAAATGGTCGAAGTACCACCAGTTTTTTTTAAAATCGAAGCATTCAAGTTTTCAGTGTCCAGAATATCTAAAACACTTGCATTGGACACATATGGGGACTATAAATTTTCGGAAAACAGCTGAGGCAATGATCCGCGATGAAAAGTTTGACATCAACATGCGATTTAAGTTAGCTTGTCTGTATTGCCTTGATGAAGATATTCAAAACATTTGGCAAAAAATGTCCCCGCTGAATAAAAAGTGTTTTTATAACAATGGGCAATTTCCTCCATGCAATGATACGGGAGAAATAATTATTTTTTGGACTTGCATCCTAAAAGGAAGAGTAGATAAGTTAGAAAACTATCTTATGGGATGGGTAGGACACGACTCTTCTATTTATCAACAAGCTTTTGAATTATTTGCGAAGAACGGTTATGAAACAGCGACTCAATATTTTTTTGAAAAGTTAACTAGCGAGGAAAAAGATGCGTCATTGGTGAGAACGGCCGAATATGTAGCAGAAAACGTGAATGGCAGCTTTCAACAATACACCGAGGTTTTCTGTTATTTGTTGACCAAGATGAATACGGAACAGTTTCAGTACGTTCTCGAACATTCATCGTGTGAGATCCTTAGAAGCTTTCTGAATTGGCCACGGCAAGATGCTTTTCTCGAGGTTGCACAGCTTGTATTGCCGTTCTTTGTAGAAGACGATTATGAAATGCTGCAGTTTGTTCTGTTACAACAATTTAAATACTTATATAATCCTTCAAAACTTTTTCGGAATCTTTTTCTGATCACTCCTAAAGGTTTCAGACATTCCATAAATTATTTAGATAATTTTTTTAAACGTAAAGATACTGAAAATATCAAATTTATGTTTACAAATATGGACCCTGAGGAAACGTTGGAACTTGTCTTGAGTCGTAAAGCACTGCACAATTGTTACGAACAAATAAGAGAAGGCAAGTTGGATTTTGTGGAATTTTTTATTCGCGAATCCAGGCTGTCCAAAGAAGACAGAGAGAGATTTTTGGTAGCATTAAATTTTTATGCTCCATCACTTTTTGAGCTGGACGTTGGTGCACATTTCATTAAGCTGGTGAACGATATTCCTTAACGGTACTTCTAAGTATACGGTCTAGATAACTGCACTTCTAACCGTGACTTCTCAATTTGCAATAAAATAAATTAGATGGATCCAATGGATTTTCAAGCACGTAGGCAACCAGATGAAGAACTAATAGAAGAAAGGCCAGCGACGAACAATAAAAACATTTAGGAAGCAAATAATAATAACTGGCAAAGAATTTTATGTTATTTTCTTACCACAGATTATCAAGATTATGAATCAGAAAACATAAACATTCCAATTTTCTAGGAGATAATTTGAAGATTTGATTCAGAAACCGCTTGTCTATTAATTTTCTTTGTAAGATCTGTTTGTATATTGTAACTGTATGTTTGTTGTCTGATATCGCAAAACAAAACTGCACAGTGTTATAAAAATGCTTCGTGATAGTTTGCTCTTTTGGAAACTTTTTTTTTTTCAAAATTGTGAATTCTAAAATGGCAATTGTTAAAAAAAAAAAAAAAATCTAACGTTAAAAAAAGAAAAGAATTGTATCAATTAAAAATTGTTTTGCACCACAAATTATCTAGATTGATGGAATTAATTGACTTACAATTTTCATTTAACAAATAAGAAAAATTACGGCATAAAAAATTTTAGCAATTATTTTTAATTTAATTTTTTAAAGAAATATTAGGATGATTTTAAATTGCTAAAACTCAAAATATTCCTGGTTATTTTTCAAAAGTGTTTTAAAAATGAAACACAGATATATGAGCTTTAATTTCGATTCAGCAATTGGAAAAAAAATGTTAATTCTATAAAAAATGAAAAATATTTCATTGAAAATTCTAATTTTTTTTAATTATATTTTTTAAAGTACACATTTTTTTTCAAATTTGCTGAATCAGAATTAATGTAAAATGTTTAAAAAAAGATATGTTCCGAATTTCATCACTTAATCTGATTACAAGAAATCTTGAAAAAATGCATTATGGGGGGGGGGGAAATGCATTTAAAATTTGAACACCTTTCCACAGATTATCTGTCGTTAGCATTTGAAAAATAGGCATCATTTTGGTGACAACTAGGGATTGCAATACCGGTATTTTGAGCCATTTGTACAATTTTGTAATACCGGTATTCACAAGTTTAAATACCGGTTTCTCGGTATTTACTAGAAATTTTAAAAATTTCTCCACTATATGTTCAGGTATCGCAAACATATCAAAATAGTATGCGTTTTTGTTTTTGTGTCTCCATAACGGGCGAAATTAATTAGCTAATTAACGGCTTAATTAATTGCTTAAATCTAAATTAGGGAAACATGGATTATCCCTGAAAGAAAATATTGTATCCTTAACGACTGATGGAGCAACAATTATGAAAAAAGCTGCAAAGTTGATAGGTGCAAATCAGCAGTTGTGCTATGCACATGGAATTCAATTAGGAGTACAAGATGTACCAAAAAAATAAAGAACAGAAGAATCCAAATACTGGGGATATAGAAATTTCGGATTCCAACTTTGAAAAGAGTAAGAATGAGAGTGATATTGACAATGAAGATAATGACAATGTAATTGTTGAAGAAGATATTGCTAATGAGGATGAAATATTAACCTATCAAGAATTGCTTCCTATAATTTATTGTTCGAAAAGTTGTTAAGATATTTAAACGTTCCCCTTTAAAAAGTATATTTTACTAAAATATATACTAACTGAAAATAAAACAGAATATATGTTAATATTAGATTCTAAAACACGTTGGAAGAGTTTACTCTTAATGATGGAACGATTTTTGAAACGAGAAGTCCAATCTAAAAAGCAATAATCGACTTAAACCTGTAAATTAATTTTTCAGATAGTGAATTCGACATAATATCCAGAACTATATCAGCTCTACTTCCAATAAAACTGACTATTGAGGCATTGTGTCGGAGAGATTCTAATTTTTAACAGCTAATGCAACAATAAATTTCATGTTGCAGTCACTGAAAGAACAGCACACATCACTATCTGAAAAATTATATATTACATTGAAAAATCGCACAGAAGAAAGGCACACCGAAACAGAAAATGTCTTACGGTATTTACATAATTATAATGTTTTTAAAAATGAAAAAGAAGAAAAGAAAATAACCAATTCAAATTTGATTAAGTTTAGAGTAAATTTTCTTAAACTTTTTTACCCACAATCCTATCCACATTCAGAAGAATTCGGTTCAATTATCGAAGATTATGATGTCACTACTGTCGATAGTGAAAAGGAATTGTCTCTTGAACAAAAATTAGAATTAGCGATAAAAAAAAAAAAATTCAACGAACCAAAGTACAATACAGAAATCAGCTATATCGAAAACCATCCGACGAGAAATCGAATTTATTTGAAGATGAGGGATTTAGAGGTAAATACTTGGAAAAAGTATATTCCGCATTGCTAACAGTACCACCAACTAGCGTAGATACCGAAAGAGCGTTTTCGACAGCTGGTAATTTTTACACAAAATTACTTTTCAGGCTTAATGACAGTACAACTGATCCATTATGGTTTTTAAGATGACATTTCAAAAAGTTGTAGAGTACTCCAGACTGAATAGCGATATTTACACTTTCTTGTGATTTAAATAAATAAGATGTTCCATTACTTTTTTGTGATTATATATTGTTACAATTTATAAGTTACAAATTATTTTTTGGGATATTTACACTCTCTAACAAAACTGGCAAATAAAACAAAGAAACATCTGTGTTTTCTTTCTTTTTCTAAAATTTCTAATACCGGTATTAAAACCGGTATCCCGGTATTAAGATTTAAAAAATACCGAATACCCGTATGGAACTTTTGGTCCGGTATTGCAATCCCTAGTGACAACATCATCTCGAAAAGGAGTTTTAATGACTCTCTTATGAGTTGTGGGTCTTTGTTTCAGCTGCAGGGCTCGATTACAGAAGCTCCCAGATTGAGGCCCAGCATGGCATATATGTTTTGTTTTAGAGTCTGTGGAGCTCCAGTGTTGCAGAATCGCATAAATATCCGTCTTTTTCCTTTTGACATTGTCTGTGTTTCTAACTACGCTGTTGCGATACTGTCTGGTAATTTTAGTATGGCTGCATCACTCAGGCGCCTATGCTTCTTAGCTCCGTCCCTTTTCTTTTCATGGTCTACTAGTTTATGGAGAACGTGTCAACAAGTCTTAGGTTTTCAAAAAAAAAAAAAAAAACACCAAAATATCATTTTGTCTCTAACATAGAAACATGATTCAAACGTCATTTTGAGCAGAAAGAAACAGATTATTTTTTATAAGAAGAAAAATGAATAAAACTTGGAAGATTTTTGAATTCGGACAGCTTTAATTTCATAAAATGTGTATGATTTTTTTTTTTCTTTTTCTTTTTTCCTGTAAATTGGTTCTTTGCTGTTTGATAGCACAAAACAGAAAGAAACTGGAATTTTAAAGCTGATTTGTGATACTTTGTTCTTTGAAAAATAATTTTTAAAATCCTTTCCATGAGCAAATTAAAATTTTATTATTACAATACTTAAGTTTTATTATAGAATGTAATTTGAATTTGTCCCATTAAAGAAAGTTGTGGTTAAAAGTTTATTTGTTGTTTGCAAAGTCGATATGTATTGAAAAACAATGAAATGATTTCATAAAATTCGTTTCTGCATGTTTGATATTTGATGTATTTTAGTGTGTTAAAGCATGCAAATCTTGTACATTTTTACTTAATCGTATACATAGTATATAAAGTACAGTAATCGTCAAAAAATTCGAGCTGGAGACTTTAACGAATCTCCTCATTTTTAGAGCTCTTTGACTTCAAAAAACACATTTTTGGGTAGTGTCTGTTCATCTGTGATAAAGATAACTCAAAAAGGATTTCAATAGTCGGTGGAAGTTCGTTACACGGTCTTTATACCAAATTTACTGATTTCTATCAAATTTTGAATAAAATATAAACGGAGGAAGTCCGGATGTTCGAATAGAAGTTAAAATGATAACTACAGAGCTGATTATTTATATATATATTAGTAATGTAATACTCTGTCTAGAAAGCAACTGAGTTAATTCCCTTTGATATTGAGGCAGGTCCACTTCATTTTTTAATCTTTTTTAGCCTACTCGATTTCGAATTTTTTTAGCTAATTCTTTGAGACTCGCAGTTTATCTCATTGCGTCTTTCACTGACACAAATTTTAAAACAGCTTTTCACATTTGCTTTTAACTTTTTATATAATTTAACCGCTTTTATTCCACTGGAAATACTGATTGTGTTTAGTTTCTTTCGAATCTCATATGCCTCTTCTAGATATTTTTGAGTTTATTTATTTAAACATCAGATTATAATAAATATGAAAGCCGTAGTAT
Source organism: Argiope bruennichi (assembly GCF_947563725.1). Lineage (NCBI taxonomy): Eukaryota > Metazoa > Arthropoda > Arachnida > Araneae > Araneidae > Argiope > Argiope bruennichi. The sequence goes on from NC_079161.1 coordinate 93,260,030, forward strand.
TTTTTTAGTCTTACAAAGCTGTTTTCTGTGAATTTACTTGATGAAGGCAAATCGCATCCCTCCCCCACCCCCTAAAAATTATTATTGTCTGTGTTCATAGTCTTGTACTGTTCGTTTCAGTGTCCTGAGACGACCATTTTTCGACGATTCTATCTCACAAAGGGATGAGACGCTGAATGATGAGGCGTTTCCGGGGTTGTTCGTCAATATTTGACCTCGAGTTTCGCTTTTACTTCTTCTTTCAATTCTTTTACCTTTTTTTTTTCCCACGTGTATGCAAATATCTGATCCTTTCTGACTGTATTATTGTATTTTAATTCAGTCCGCAAGTAATCCGAATTTATCTTATTGTTAAATGTAAAGATCTCCTCCTTTCATCTTTCCCTCCCCCTCCCTCCTTATTTTGGTGAATTAAACCCATTCTAACTCATGCGCAAGAGCGCAGAGGGTTTTAGAATCCTTTGTTAAACAATAATGTCGCTTCATTTTCCCTCATTAGCAGCTTTTGGCTTCCAGCTGGTTCGCAATGATAGCACGTTACGCAAATGTTATCTATTAATTCTTTTTCAGCGTATATATTACCATTCAACGAGGAGGGCGGAAAATATTTTTAAAAAAAATCAAGAAATTCGGGTCAATCTGAAATTTTAATTGAGAGCAAAAATAAGCTTAATCGTCTCCAAATGGATAATCGCCAAGACTGAACAATCGAAATTGTTACTCGTTTTCTTCCAAAACAATTACCTAATAAAAAATAGTCTTTGTATTATCTTAAGATTCAAAAAATCATCTATATAATTATGTCAATTTGATTTCCGTATGATCCCTTCCTTAATTTTAATAGTATTTTTTAATTCAATTTGATACAATGCTTTTAAAACTCATTTTCAAAATATTAAGTGTCCACTTATTTACTTTATAGTAAGATTTTCAATTCTTTTATGTGTTAATATTACAATTTTTAATTTGCAGGAAACTGATTCAATTGAATTGAAATTTTTTAGTCGTATGAAAGAACAAGGGGGATTTTTCAAAAGTATAAGCTTGAATTCTATGTGAATCGTTTTACAGCCTAAAAAGTCAATAACCTTGGCAAACAAGCTGGTCGTCAATACTGCTATTGACGACCAGCAATATAAGATATGGGCAATATTTAATTCCAACATTGTGTCGTTGTGCAAACGTAAAGAGTTGTAATCTTGCAGATTTTGGATCTTTTTTCTTTAAGAAAGGCAAAAGGAGATGATATAGAAAGTTTTAGAATAGGTATGCTGGAATTAATAGTAATAGAAAAGTATTATATTATGAATATCTCTTCCTGAGCTGCCAGTTTTACGTTTATTTTCTTTAGTCCATATACTTTAATATGTTTTTTTCTTTTTTTTGTAAACTTTATACAGGCAGAAGATTTCTACAAAAAAAAAGTTATAAAAGTAAATGCCCACAATATAACCTATTTTATTGATTTATAAAGAGATAATAAAATTACCATTCTTGATTTATTTTTATTTATTATCTGCATTTTTATTCATTATTTATTACCATTATTGATTATAAAATTACCATTATTTATTTAAAACCATTTATTATATCTAGAAAATATTATTAACTATTACAAGATTGACACAAGCACAGAAAAAAATATTAAACATTCAAGTTCAGAGCTCTATTACACTAGCAAAATTACAATAAAAGTTAGGAAACATTCTGCCATCACATCATATTAAAAGCATTAAATCCATTAAAACATATTAATAAAAAAATTTAAGATTCAATGAAATATAACTAGAAATATTATTTTATATGATTAAATTTACGAAATATGAGAGTAATTTAATAACACAAATGGAATTTTAGCATGTTCTCCAAATAAGGCAATTCTAATTTGTTCAAATTTATTTTCATATTTAATTTCAAAACAATTATTAAACATACCTGCTCTCATCAGAATGAAACTAGAATAATATCAATCCAGGTGTTCCATTATTTTCTTCTACAACAAAGATAACACCTAAATTTGCTCGCAGGGAATTTTCTCGATGATTTATCCGGAGTCACACAAGGTCCGGAGTGTGCATCCATTCAAAAATTATACAAAAAACACAGTACACAAGGACGAAAATTGTAAACAAATAAAAATGGAAAATGCTCAAAACAAGATAAATCCAAGCAAAATAATAATTTCAAATGCAAAAAAATAAATCAAAAGAGAAAAATCTTCAAGATTTCAACAACACGCTTAAAATGGCTGCGAGTTTTACTTTCGTTTCGAAAATTCGCGGCTTTTGTTTAGTTCCTGTATAAAGGCATCAACAGAGGTGGCGCTACAATCGTTTACCATACTTCGAAGTGAGACCTATGGGTCTCTTTCTCTATGGTCTACCCCAATATGACCCGAAAGGATGCAACAACTTGAAGGTTTCTGGGAAGCATATGGCCATTACCTACACTTAATTCATGTATGGAAAGAAATCGGGAAATATCATTGGTTCGTTCCTCCGGTGACGTCATGGTTGCTCTCGCTTAGATTTTCCATTCAACTTGGATTTAATGATCTTATATCTATATTGTATAAACTGAATGAATTCGACTTAATACTTTGCAATATAATGTTCAATAACTTAGTTACGCATACAGTGTTGTTTGCTATCTATATTTTTTATTTCGTTTAATAATACTATTTTTTTACTTAGACAAGAAAGCATTTTTCTGTGGCGCAATTTGACAAAATGCAATCTTTATATAAATGAAAGTCGTGTGTATGCATTTGTACCTCACTTCTCCTAAACGCCTTGCCTGATTTCAGTCAATCTTTGCATACTAATTCTTTATGGCAAGAAAAAAAATGTAGTTAATTTTTCAAAATACAAATATTACTTAATTAATTAATAATTAACAGAAAATTAATCATCTTTTCAGAAGTAACTTTGGTGACATACAAAAAGTATTTTAATATGTTAAAATTCAGAATTTGAAATGTTCAGTAATTTTAATTCATTTCTGCGCAATTTTTTTCTTCAGTTGTAAATTTTGTAGAAATTTAAAACAGACGATTTTAAAATGCGTAAGAGTAAGGCACTGACCTATTCTGCTACTATTTTTTTCTTTTGAATTTTTTATTTATTATCTTCTGGAATTTTTTTATTGCATTAAAGTATTTAATTTAAAAGTGTATAAAAAGCTTAAAGAAAGGATAAAAATGTTATATTTTTCATCTTCTAGAAAACATAACTGACCCAGAGCAGTCAGTCATGTTGTACGAAGTAATAAAATGATTATAAGTATTATAATTTACACAAAATACATTTTTACGTTAATAATATGCATAAATGCCTATTACTGCCAAGCAACAGCAGGTTTTCAGCTAATAATTTACAAATCAAATTCATAAAAAAATGAATTGTCCATATCATAGTAAGTTGTTTATAGCAAGTAGTAAGTTGTAAGGTAAATAACATATTTACCTTGCTTACTTCTGTGTTGAAATTTGTGGTTTCAGTTTGTTTGGGATTAGTTAGTTCCCCTTCCTAATACCAGATGGTAGCGCAGTCAAGGTTGTCTTCGAAGTTATGCAGAAAAGATTCCTTGTTCTGCGTGGCAGTGAGAAAAGAGAGACGTTCACAAGATAGTGTGAGCGATTAGTAGCTCTCGAGAAAATACAGAGCAAATTTATTTTAAAGATTACGCGGAAACCCAGCGAGTTTCTCGTGAAATCAGTAGTTTGTGAGGAAAATCATTTTCATTGTCTTAAAGAAATATTCGTAACTGTGATATGGAATGGCTTATCGAAAATTGTATAAAAATAAGTGAGTGCTTCGATGTAAATAAATGGATGACTAGTAAAAAAAAACAAAAAAAAAACTGTTTTCTGATTTTTATTGCGTAGAATCTTCTATTTTTGCAAACAGGAGCGCAGGGTATGTGCTGACGAACAGTGCAGAAATACTTCGTTGGGAAAATGTCCCCTATATTCGACATTTAGTGGCTTCCGCGACAGGATTCGACAGTTGCTCGCAGCGGAGCTCTTCTGCTTTTCAGTAGATCCATAGTATATCTTCTTCCGTTTTTATAATCCGATAGAACTGTTTGTAAAAGAAAAAAAAAAAAGATTTTTTTTTTTAAAAGAAAGATTGCCACAAAATGGATGTTTATCAGGATGTATTTGATAACTAGTTAAGGGCCGCGGTGGCTCGGTGGTAAGGTCCCGGCTTGTGAGAAGCAGATTTTCAGGTTCGAGGCCCGATTCCACCGAAGAACCCTCGTGTAAGGGGGTCTGTTGCACGTTAAATCTGTCATGCCATACGTCGTCCCGCTGGTGTGGAGAGGAGGGTGCCAGCTTAAGTTTCGTCTTCGTCATCTGACCGCAGTTCAAAATTACAAGGTCTGTCCCAAAATAGCCCTAGTGTTGCTTTACAACGGGACGTTAATATAACTAAACTAAACTTGATAACTGGTTAAAGGATAACATTATAGAAGAGGTGGGAATTGAAGAGACTCCTAATGAACATTATTTATTCCATCGCCTGGTATTTAGGGAGTCTAGTGACACTACGAAAGTCAGGCCCGCTTTTGATGCTTCGGCACATAGCAAAAGGACCATGTCATTGAGTGATTGTTTAGAAATCTGATTGAAATTATTCCTTCATTGATAAATAGTTTTTGTCAGATACGACAATAAATTTTCACCATTTTGTCCATTCATTTTCTTTATTCCAATTAATCATTCTCTGCAAACTTATAAACAAAATCAGAATAAGCTTAAATTACAGAAGCTGTTGCTACTCAAAACAAAAAAAAAGGAAATAATACTACACTAGTTGAGTGGCTAAATATATAGGTAGCTATACTTGACATACTCCCACCTTTTGCTAACACCAGTTTTATCAAATCAATCTTTTAACTGAACGAAAATTGAACCTAAAAGTCACTTTAAAGTTCACCTAAAATACTATTTTTGAAAGTTCAAAGCCCCAGAATCTTAATGTAACTTTATAGCTCGACCGCTTCTGGCAATTATGTCCTTTAATATATCTGGAAGAATTATGGAGATAATTTCCTGTTTAACATCTTCTTTTTCATTCAATTCCTACTATTATTTCACATTCTCCCTATACATCTCCACAATATATATATATATATATATATATATATATATATATATATATATATATATATATATATATATATATATATATATATATATATATATATATATATATATATATATATATATATATATATATATACAAAAGTATTAGAATCAAGTTAATAGGAAAAACAAAAATCAAATAAAAATTAAACCAAAAAAATTATTAAAAAAATATTAAAAAAAGAATCCGGAATTATATATATATATATATATATATATCTTGTTCAAATTTTCAATCGTTACTAAAATAGTTTTTATTCATCCACCCAAGTTCGAATACATTTTTTTAAACTTGTATTGGATGACAATTGATGTCAATACAGTTTTTTTCAGGTATCAATTAATTAATCCAGTAATTTCTATTTGGTCGCCAAATCCGTAACCATGTCGCCAAACTCTGAGATTACTGACGCGACACCCGATCATAAATAATATAAGATATATATAAATAATAAAAAGTAACTAAAATTAAAAAAAATTGTTGGCCTAAGTAGGAATATATATTTATATATATATTATTTGTTTAGGACTTACTTCGGATTCTGGTTTTATTTCTAATGGATATAAGCATTGAAGCGGTCTTAGAACCTCTCCATCCAATGTCGTAACTTTAACCATGATGTTATTGTCCTTCCCGGGATACAACTTGACTATTCATCTCAAAGCCCAAAATGTTCGCCTTTTATCTTCGTTTTCAATTAAAACTATGTCCTCAACTTTTAATTCATAAGCTGTTCATTCATTTGTTTGCTTGAGTATGAGATTTCCATGATATTCTACTTTAAAACGTTTTCTCAACTCTTCTCGAAGTTTTTGTTGATATCTTAATCTTCTTATTAAATGTATCTTGTCTATATGGTCAAGATCTATCATACCAACTTCTGGAATTTCTTGCAGGAACAGTGAAGGGACTATTGGTTTTAACTCGTCTGAATTTTTCGATACATAAGTTAACGGTCTCAATTCACATTCGCAAAGTAAACTAAGTATCTTTTCATAAGTTAGTGAGGCATTCTTCAAGATTCTTCTTAGCATTTCCAAACGATTTGGAATGAACGTTCCCAGAAACCACTCCACCGGCAAGCTGTGGATGAATGGGGTCAATTCACGGTCACGTGTCAGGTACCAAACAAACCGTTTCTGTTCAATTTTCAACCGTTCTGCGCATGTCGGGATGTCTGCCGATAACGTTGATAAACCGTTGTTTAATAAATGTTACGCTAGCCGATCAATTATTAAAAACTTCTGATTTTTTTTAAAGATATTATTTTGAATTATTTTCTTCAAATTTTCGTAGTTTTATAACTTTATTTCTTATATTAAAATTTTAATTAGTATTTTCAATGGAAAATACTAATTAAAATTCTTCTTTTTGTATAATTGTATAATAATTATTTAATTTTGTATAATTCCTAATTTTGTATAATTCTTGTTTTTGTATAATTAATTAACGTCGCTTTTTAATTCGTTTGCTACTGCTTTATTCTTTCCTTTCCCATATCCTTCCCCCCCCCTTTTTTTATTCAAAGGATACATTTTGACAAATGACTATGGCAGTGTTTTTGAAAAATTACATATTATTTAAATATTATTGAATGTTGAATCTTATAAATATAGTTCTTTTTAAAAATAAATTATTACACTTAGATAAGTTAATATTTTAAAGTCTATTAATAAAATTATTACATTTTTTTCTTATGTAATGATTTTTATTAATATTGAGACTTTGATGTTTTCATTTGCTCAGAGGAAAGAGCATGAAATTCAAATTAGTATATATTGAATAAATTATGTTTACAATTTCAAATTATGAAATATAAACGGTATAGATACCTTTTTTTAAATATATGCAACTTATGAATCAATTATTTCATTTTAATTTGTAGAGATCATTAAAGGAAAACAAACAAAATTACAGTTTCATATTTTTTATTTACACATTACAAAATATATATATAAAATATATATGATAATTATTTGAAAAAATGTGATCAAATGGATGTTTTAATATACGCACTAATTCAAAAAACTATTTATCAACATTTATTTTTCTAGACAGAAAAAATATAAACACAGTATGACAAGAATGTCAATGTAAATGCAGAAATCAATTTTATTCAACAGAAACATTCTAAATACTAAACAACAGTTTTTTTTTTTATCACGAATAAAAACTTTATGTTGAACAATATACTTTTAAAGCAGAACATTTATGAAATTTTTTTTAAATGTTAAAGTTACATTGATAAAAATTACATGGAATGAATATCATAAAATAAAACATACAATACAGTAAATTTAATAAACAAGAATAAGGGAATAAGGTCATGATATATATATATATATAACTTAAATAGGATATAAAGATAAGTTAGAGGAAACACTTTTATGCTTTTACAGAATTTTATAATTCAAAATTGATATGTTAAAAAAAATAGAAAAAAAAAGTGAAACATGCATGTAGCAATGAAGTTGGGAATAAAAATTAAATAATAAATGCTGATATGGAAATTGATTTTCAATGAAAAGACCTGTATTTATTAAAACAGAAATCACTGAGGTGCACAATAGTATAACAGGATATGATAACAGTCAATTTCAGTTTAAATACAATGATCTATTGACATTTCATTTTTAACAATAGAAAAGTTGTTTGATATAAATTCACTTTGAATCCATCACAAATCTGCAAATGTAATTAGAAAACTAGTAATAATGCTTTCTAGAGGCATCCATTTTGCTCCTTTGTTATTAGACATGATTACCCAGCAATAACTGAATAACATGAATTACTAAAAGATAAAGAAAACTTTAAGGTTCATAATAAAAAAGTAAAACCTCATAATGCATTTTATTATAATGCCAAAAACTAAAAATCAAATGCAAAAATTATTTGAGGTTAATTAATGGTTTTTATACTTAACTAATTTATATACTTAATTAAATGACATGTGTTTTCAAAATTTAAATATATATACAGTGGGTCCCAAAATTGAATATACACTATACTCTTTTTTATTTAATTTTATTCTTTTTGATCTTAACATTCCTATTTATGGCTAATATTTATAAGAACGACAAAATATACATTAACAAATATATTAGGCATTATTTGGCAAAACGGACTAATAAAACGGACTAACGGCAAAACGGACTAATCAATAATATTTTTATTACAGTAATTTTTATGTCAAAGTTGCAAATTCAAAAGTCACAAAATTGAGTATACAGTTTACAAATTATGCGACTTGACTACCATTATTTTTTTTTCAAATTAATAAGTTAAATAGTGTTGTTACTTTAATTGGCATTCATTGATTTCCAAGTGAAAATAAACGTTTTGGTTATCATAATGAGCTCCAGAAATGAAACAAATGTTGAAATTCGGAAACTTGTTATTCGATTGTCTGAAGATGGTACATATCTACGAGAAATTGCAAGGGAAATTCAACGCAGTCACAGATGCGTTCAAAAAATTATCCAGAAGTATACAATGTATGGACAAATTGCTAATAAACTTGGAAGAGGAAGAAAAGAAATCCTCAGTGAAACGACCAAGAGAAGAGTTATTCGGGAGGTAACAAACAATCCTAAGGTGAGTGGTACAAAAATTGCTACATCTACTTCAAGAACAATTGGAAAGTGTGTTTCTGCAAAAACAATTCGATGAGTAATCCGAAAAGCAAATTATAATGATCGCGTAGCCATAACAAAACCATTCATTTCCAAAGTAAATAGAGAGAAAAGAATTTCATTTGCTAAAAGTCATATTTCAAAGCCTCCCGACTTCTGGAATCAAGTAATATTCAGTGACGAAACTAAGCTCAATGTTTTTGGTAGTGATGGTCGATGTTATGTTTGGAGAAAGCCCAATTCTGAACTTCTTCCTAAAAACACCAATCCTTCTGTCAAGCATAGAGGCGGTTCACTTCTTGTATGTGGCTGTATGTCTGCAAAAGGAGTGGGAAATTTAGTTTTCATTGATGGAATCATGGACAAAATTAAATATTTGGATATGTTGAAGAACAATTTAAAACAAAGTACCCAGAATTTGGGTTTAGGGTCAAGTTTTTTGTTTCAACAAAATAATACACCATAAAACATACAAACATACAGCTAAAATAGTAAAGTTATGGTTGTTGTATAATTGTAAAATGCAATTGCACACCCCTCCTCAATCTCCAGATCTCAATGTGATTGAAAATTTGTGGGCAAAATTAGGAAAATCAGTTCAAAAACACGATATTAGGGGCAAGGAACACTTAAAAAGAGTATTACAAGAAGAATGGTCGAAAATATCCGGCGAAACAACTCCAATTCTTGTCAACTCAATGCCACACTGTTAACAAGCTGTTCTAAATGCAAATGGGTATGCAACAAAATATTAATTTATCTTTTTCTCTTTTTGTCGACAGATTTTGCTAGATGTATACTCAATTTTGTGACTTTGGAATTTGCAATTTTGACATAAAAATTACTGTAATAAAAATATTATTGATTCCTCCGTTTTGTTTTTTAGCCTAATACTTTTGTTAATGTATATTTTGTCGTTCTTATAAATATTAGCCATAAATAGGAATGTTAAGATCAAAAAGAATAAAATTAAAGAAGAAAGATTATAGTGTATGCTCAATTTTGGGAGCCACTGTATATTTCTTATATATAGCATTCAATTTATCAAATTAAGAGCACGTTTAATAAAATACATCAAATATATATATATATTATAACAGTCAATAAGAAAATTCAATTTTCAGTAGTTAGAAAAGATTTCACTTATTAAATAAATCTTTAAGCAATTTATTCACTTCCACCTAAGTTTAGCATTATAGCAGTTGTTATTTTTGCAGCAGGAGTTTGTTTACTTATATTAATTAAATTTAGATAAGATTATTTTAGAAAATGCAATGTAATATTCATGTAAACATTTTAAAACCTTATAAGCATATTCAAAATTATCAGAAATTTCATCAAATGTGAATAAAGTGAATTAGAAATGCTGTCACGATTTTGTTTGATTGTTTTTGTTGGCAAATCGCTTACCAAATTCTTTTTTTCGAAGAATTTTTCTAAAAAATTACTGAAACATTTGCGATTACTGGAATTCCATTTACGATTTAATAAATGAACACACACTGAATGAATTCTTCAAAATGATCGAAGCATATCACCGACTTCAATGGTTTGAAAAAAATCTATACCAAAGGTACCAACCCTAGACAGGATTGTTGAAAGGAAAATAAGAAAACATTTTATCATGACAGTCACTCTTGTGTTTCGCATTAAAGCATCCATCAGCACACCAGTATTTCCTCTCTTAACACATAATAAGAGGAAAGAAAATGACTCAAAAATTATAACTTCAAATGTAAACAAAAAAATCCGCTTCATACTCGGCGGAGAACGTTAATGGCAGACTAATCGACGAAAGCGGTGCGGATGAAACTTAAATGCCATGCGCGGATAGCTCATGGCATGTGACTTTTACGTCACATGAATTGACCCCATTGAACTTCCACGTAATTCTACTTTTAGCTGCTTCACCTTCAATTATTTTCCAATCAATAGCTTTAAAAAAGGTTACTAGCTCCTCTGAAGTTCGTGAGACTATCGCTGTAAATTACTTGAGGATGTCCACGCCTGTCAACAAATCTTTGTAAAGTTATAATTAAGCAATTTGTAGATGGAGAAGTTATCAATTCCAGATGAAAAGCTCTGAATACAGTACAGGTATGCAAAACAAACCACGCCTTTGTTCCATCTTTAAGAATAAGAGGGCCTGCTAAGTCTACTCCTAAGATTTCAAAAATTGAGGCCTCTCTAATTCTATTGTCCAGGAGTGATACAGAAATTGTCCTCATTGCTTCCACGCTGTGTCCTACAAACAATGCATCTAGAAATAGCTGATCTTACAGTTTTTCTTCCATTTATTATTGGTTAAGAGTGGATGAAGTCCAACATGTTGTAAATCAAATCATGTTCTAGGATGAGTAGTTTAACTCATTTATGTGTACTTGTCAATAAAATTGGATACTTAAAATTTTCTAAATCTTTCCTCTCTGTCAGTTTTGTCTTGACTCGCCAAATTCCTGTTTCATCTTTAAACACACTGATGGGCATTAACTTTTTTATATCTTCAGATGAAAAAGAGCCTTGTTGCTTCATCTTTGCTATGAACTTTTCTGCTCTTTCTAGCTCACGAACCTTGAGCTTTCCATCTTCTCTTTTCTTTCGTGAATTTTCTACGAACCTGTACATCCCGACCATTCTTAAAATTTTGGTGTACTTGGAAAAGTAGCTAAAAACTCTTGAAGACAAATCGTTGACATTATTTAATGCCTTTACTTCAAGCTTGCGCCTTTCAAAATCAACATTCTCTTTGTTATCAATTAATTTGGTCTGTGATCTTACAAAAAAAAAATTGTACATTTCTGTTATATTATGGTTTCGGTCGGATGAAAAAAAAAGGCGTAAAACAATATGAACTCAGTTATTTTGTTTCATTTTGTGTCAAAGCTATGGAGTAAACTAGTCTTCGTTTGAAAAAAAAAAAGATAAATGTATTATTGGAACATAGAAATAGTACATTATCACTTTAAACCTCTATCTCTGCACCTGTAGGGACATAAAACCTGCTCAAGAGTTTGAAAATGTTGCTTAGGTCATCGAGTTTACGCAACTGCACGAAATCTCAAATACAATAACAAACAGAAACCAATCAGATTCATTCTGAAGTAATATAAACTATTTATATTCTGAACTTGTGAATCTAGGAGGCAAAATGCTTCAGTTATAATTAGAAGCTTGACAGAAGTCTTTTTTCTAAGTTATAAAGATATTAGGAAACAAACAAGTAAAAAAATAGCAATTCTAAGTTGATGAATCATTAAAAAGGACAGAAATCAACGTATTAAGAAATGGGAATTTTAAGAATGAAATTAGTAAAACAGGGAACAGCAATCGAAAGAGAAAGGTTTTCTTTTTGTGTTGGATTTCAAAAATTCAGAATTATATCTGTGAGGAAGAAATGGAGAGCTATCTTCCTAAAAAGATTGACAGATGCATGTCAAGTTTTGCTCTTTTTTATTTGCTTGAACAAACAAGCAAAAAATAGTAAAAAGGAGAAGAATCAAGTCTACAGGTAACAAAATAACACTTGCTGAAAATTCAAAGATCATTTGCAGAATACTTCATTGAGAAATTTGTACAAGGTGGGTGAAAACATGCCCTCGGCTCATACTTATAGATTGGTTTCTGTATATCCCAACTTAGTATTGCATCTCTGCGTTACGCGAAACTACTTACAAATAAGCTGTACTACTTTGAAGTGGCCCTGATCTACTTAAGTTTTTTTTTTTTTTAAATTTTGTATGGGAATATTTTCATTTATAGATTAAGTAAAAATTGAAATAAAAACCTTGAATTTTAACCACACTTTGTAAAACTTTTCAAAGTTTATTTTTAGAAATTCACTGAACTGTCACAATACTATGGAACGGAAATTGTTCAAACCCATTCATAAAAAAATGCTTAGGTTTGTAAAGTAATAATTACATAACAACAGAAATATTTCAAGATATTTTAAACTTCTAAATTTCAAATAAATGTCATTTTTTATAACGAGTAAACAAAACTTATGAGTACTATGGGCTCCGATTTCTGGAATGAAGGAAGAAAAAAAATCCAACTGTTATTTCCAGGCAATCTTGTAATAATTCTGAAGTTAATGCTTCTTTTTTATGGGTATAAAAGTTCCAACAATATGCAGAATAATATGCAACAATATGCAGTGATCATAATGATGAATTATTTTTATATAAGATTTCTATTTTCATAAAAATACTTCATAAAAAGATAAGTTAAAAATGCAATACTGCTTCCTCTAATTTTTTTCGTTCTTCTTACAGTACTTTATTCAGATAATAAATTTTTAAAAAACTTTCAATTCTTTTGTCAATATTGACGTTAGTTTTATACCGCAATTTGAAATGAAAAGGAAGAGAAAAATATTGATTTTTATAAAAAAATAAGTTTTATAAAAATTGGACGCAGTGAGTGAGTCATACAGGAAAAAATTATTCAATACAACTTAAGAAATAAAACGCTAACTGACTCCTACTAGGTATTTAAAATATATTATAAATTATTGATATGATTGAAAATTATAATATCAATAATTATTAATATAGAATAATTTATTTTTTATAAAATATATTTTTAATTATATAAGTAATTAATTTACTAATTATTTGGAATTGTCAAGTACAAGAAACTTAATACGCATATTACTTAATTATTTTTATTCATTTTTACTAATATTCGTTTTAAATAATATCATTACTAAATGTAACTTTATACCAAAACGGAAGTACAAAAGTGCATTACACCGAGAGCAAAAAATTAAGAACTATTTTCTAAGGCGGCGGCACAAGAGCCGCTTCACACTTAACACATCTGAAAATTAGCACAGAAGAAATGATCGGAGCTGCCTCTAAGTTTGTTTTGTTTACTAGTTGTCGACGTTATACATATTGTTGGAATTTTGAAATTCTAAGATCGCCAAGTTTTTGAAAAAAACGAAGTTACGTTTAAGATTAAGGCGTGTTTTTTTCTCACGTTTACAGAAGGTTTTATTTTTTGTTTCTCCTCATATTTCTACTCTGCTTAAATCAATTTGTCCGAGGTAAGATTGTTCCTTTACATTTTATGCAAGACATTAGTGATGAGTCCTTTCAACTGAATTCTGAATCTCTCCCCTTCAACACGATGCCTCAAATTACTGATATTTATTTTTTGAATGAAAAACCTGCCAAGGACATTGTGTTAAATTTAGGTCAGAATCACTACGAGGAAATTAACGTTATTTTTTCTAATGCGAATGCTCCTTCTCAAATACCGCGCACAAACCCCATTCTGATACAAACTTTCGTAAAGCAAAATATCGACAGGCACTCAAGTCTCACGAACATGAGATTTTCCCGCCAAGGGAAACTAATTTTTATTACAGAGGATCCGGGATGCGCAAAACAACTTCTTATCTTAGAACAAATTAACGATACTAAGGTTACTTCAAACGTTATTTGGGAAGGAGTTACTTCTAGATTTCTGCTTATCGATATGCACACATGTGTTCCACTCAAAGAAGTTACAGACGAACCGCGAAAGTTTAATGATACTGAAATCGGAGAGATGAGACGTTTTCTCAAACAAAATTCGACACAGCAAACTTCCCCAATTCTCGTAACAATTCTGGGTACTTCCCTTCCAGATTCAGTTAAATTTTGGCTTACAATCCAGAAAACTCGACCTTTTTTCGATCGGCCTAGTTCAGTATTCAAAATGTTACAGTTTCCTACACTCATCTAGGATATGTTCGAAAGACCAAGTTTTCCAATTATGTGGAACAGAATATGTCTGAAATTGTCAAAAACCCAATTAAATGCATTGATTGTCAAGGTTCTCATGCAACAACATCTAAAGCATGTCCCTTGTACGCCAAAGAACAAAAAATTTTCTTTGGCGTACAAGGGACATGCCATTAAAATGTCGTAAAAAATTTTGGATCTAAAATGTCGTAAGTGAAGCACGACGCATATTTAATGCATCATCAAATACAACTTATGCGACTGTTACTAGATCGAACTCGGAACCCATAGACTTTGAAAAATCTTTAAACGACAAAATGGAATCCATCATCCAAAGCATCAACAAAAAGATAGAGCAAAGATATTGGAAATATTTTAAAAGACGGTTGAGTCTATGGTGCAACAGTTAATTCATGTGATCGACAAAGGGGAAAAAATTAAAAAGGTAAAAAAATTAAATCTCAATCCAGGAAGAAAAAAGGTTTACTTAATGCTTCGAAGAACTTCGCTAGTTCTTCTAGTCAACCCATGCAATAGGATGCTGGAGTCCCTGCTAAATTTTCGGATTAATATTTTTTTTTTTTTTTTTTGCGTTATGTTTTCTTTTTGCTGTTTTGTGTTCCTTTTCCGCTTTACTGCTTGTTATTTGTTTTATTTTTTGCAAAGCTCTGCTTCAGTTTTTTCTTTTCCAAATGCTTGGGTTTTTCTTTTGTGTGTTAGTGTGTGTGTCACCCCGGTGTTTTGTTGACCTCTTGCAGAGTTTGCATATTGTTTTTTCCTTTTTTGTTGGTTAAATCTATTAGGATGCGTTCTTTTCAGTGGAAGCGCCGTAGTATAAGGAATAAAAAAATCTGGCTTGGTATCCCCCACCCCCCTCTTCTCAATTTTAGATTTCGGGATTTTTCAAGAAAATTTCTTTATGCTGAAGAAGATTTTCGTCTCTATAAAAAAAGGTTTTTTTGGATCTCACAGGGAAGACAGACTGGGAGGGGGCCTTTTAATTGGAATCCCTGAACATTTGTCGGCATTCATAATCCCTTCCAAGGTACCTGAAAATTCGGACGTGGAAATCCTCACCGTTAAAATCATTACAGCTTCTCTAAATTTTTGTATAGTTAACATTTACGCTCCTACAGGTTTTGACATTGAAATTTTCGGAAGCTTTTTTAACTCGCTTTCTGAACCAACGTTCATCTTTGGTGACTTTAATTTACATCACCATTTTTGAGGCTCAACCACTTCTTCCAGACTCAGCAACAATTTTGTCGATTGGTTAACGGATTCAAATTTTGTCATTTTAAATAGTTCGAACCCGACTAACATTACTCCTGCAGGTAACCAATCACTTCAGGATCTTACCCTTTGTTCGAAATCACTCTCCTGTAGCTCAGATTGTTTTGTTGCTGAATCATCTTTTGACAACGAATATTTCCCCATAATTTCCTTTGTTTTACACAACAAGGGTTCCTCACAGAAATTAAATGGCAATCTATTCTATTTTAAACTGAAAAAATTTTTGAAGATACAAATCTTAACCTAAACTCAGTTTCATCAAACATTTCAGAAATTATATTGTTACAAACATGTAATTTTGCTTCCCATCACGAATAGAGTTATCGTTAGAAAGACCGCTGTACGATCTGTCCTGTGTGTGGTGAGCGGGTGCCGCGTCCGTGACCTCAGTGATTGGTGACCATTTGGCTACTTGGCGATGAATTTGGCGACGAAATGGATAACACTGGAAAGTTCGAGAATTTTCATGATTCATCCACTTGGAACCGTTATACGCCATGATTGGTATAGAAGATTCTATTTCCGCCTCCTGCGAATTATAAAAGGCTGGTAATTGGAAGTCGTGTGTGTTGTGTAGTCGGAGTCGCCGACAAGTAACAAGTCTTAGAGAGGATAGCGAAGCAACGGCGGATTGCCAGCGTTTTGTGAAGCTATTGCAGAATTGCTGTGTGCTGAGTCTTGTTATATACCGTGGAAGCAGCGTCATAGCCAGTTGTGAGAAGTAGTAAGTCGGCAGCTAAAGCGAGAATTTCAGCCGTTGGAGAGACGGTAGAGCGAAGCTTTTAGGATCACCTCTCCTGCTGGATTCTGTCTAGCCGTGTGCTGTGGACGATTACTACCTGTGGACTATTGTCGTCTGTAGTGTACTGCTGTGTACTGCCATGTGTTCGTCTCAGCCGTAAATATTTGTCGCATGTGTATTCGTCTTCTTTGTGTTCGTCTCTTCATGTAAATAAACGTCGTTGCTTTCTACTGAGGCCTGCTGATTGTGCGTTCTCTTCACCATACACTCACTATCTAGAAAGAACCCGATGCCACAAGGAAAATCCGTAACATTTGGTGTCAGAAGTGGGGTAGTGGTTAACAGTGTACGATGCTGACGAGATACTAGAGCAATGGAAGAAGAAATGAAAGCCTTTAAGGAAGAAATGAAAGTCGGACAAGATAAACTTTTGCAAGAAATGGAAGCCTTTAATGAATAATTGAAAGCCGGATATGAAGAAATTTAAGAATGAATTAAAGAAAGAATTTTTAGAAGATAAAGGTAGCAAAATCGAAGATGTCCAAGATATCACAAATGAAACTGAAAGAAACGGTGAGAGCCAAGTGGAAGAAGAAGAGACCGAAGACCGAATGGAGACCGGTGTCACTGAGGAGGAACTTAGCCATCCGGAAGATGAACCAAAGTTCAATAAGGAGATGCACGAGCAGGGAGACTGTCAAATAATTGCAGAGCTGAAAGAGTCTTCTCCGAATGAGTACCTTGAATTAGAATCGAAGGAGCAAACATTTGGGGATGGAGAAGATGAAGTCTCTTTGAACGGGTCTGTTAATGGCTACCCGTGCTTAATGCCATGGATGCGGGAGTTAATGCGACCCCGTTTGGATTGGATTCGTCCCAGAGGGTAAAGGGACAACCTCTCTGCAAGCCTCTTGATATTTCCTGGCATAATGATACGGATGAAGACTACGTGGCTTTAATCGCTGATCCCTGCTGTCTCGGCCTCAATTTCCTTCAAGAATTTGGCTACGCTGTGGACTTGGATACAAGTAGGAACCGAGGAATCTCCTATGTTTCCGGACAAATTACGTCGTCGCAGAGAAACCTTTAAAGCAAAGGCAAATGAGCTCTTTAGAAAATCCTGTATAAAGAGCTAAGGAAAATTCTCGAGTGCCGAGAATGAGCCAGGAGTAGGCGGAAACATTCCCATGAAAGCTATGCAGACGAAGGCGAATCCCTGGCTTTCAAGTGGACTCCGGAAAGTACTGTTAGACCATCCTGATATTCGGTTGGTTCGATGGAAGAAGTTTACGACCAACGGACCAGCCAGGCTAGAATTCGTTCCGGAAAGCTCAGCTACGACGCGATTGTTGGCTCCATGGGGCACCTTGCATTTTAAGAAGAGAAATCAAGTCTGGATGTACAATCCGAAACGACGAAGAAGTCCAAATCAAAAACATTGAGAAGGTTCGGATGGATCTTTAGTCGCCGCCAAATTAGTGCATGATGTCATCTTCGAAAGCGCGGAAGTCGCCTAACGCATCATCATCATCACATTGTTGGGAAGTCTACGCCTAGTGTGGTGCTGTGCGCTGTCCTGTGTTCGTCTCAGCTGTAAATATTTCTCGTCTGTGTATTCGTCTTCTTTGTGTTCGTCGTTGTTTTCTACTGAGGCTTGCTGATTGTGCGTTCTCCACACCATATCGCTATCAAAAGAAGACGACTACAAAAGAGAAATCCGTAGCAATTTCCTATAAATCCCGATCCATCATTCATAAAATTGTGGAAAAATCTCAGATTAATCAACATATTACTTTTCTATGAATCCCATTGCATTTGTCAATATTATGGTGTGAAAAAGCGGACTTGATCGCAAAATCAGTAACAGAAAGCAGATCAGGCATTGAATGGATCGCATTGGAAGACATCACCTCACGCATCAAACAAATCTCAAAAAGGAAAACAACAGGCAGCTATAGGCAGAGCAAATATTATGAAATTCTCGGAGAAATTCCAGACATAAAAAATATTGCTAAATGGACAAGAAATAGAAGAGAAGACATCATTTGCGCTAGAATTTCTACCAAAACACTCATTACACCTGGCCTTCTACATTTTTTTAACCTGTCGAATCAACCAAATTGCGTAACTTGCCACTCTTTGAATGATTTCTATCATATCTTACTGCATTGCCGAAAATACGCATGCACCAGACGTAGGCTCTGGTCGAAGTTGGGACTCAACTCTCTTTCAACCAGTAATTTTAAACAACTCATGAGCAAAGCATTTGCAGATAAACGGCCTCCATCTTTTCCTTCAACACTTGAAATTCTTTGACGTTTATAACTGGAGATATTGTTGAACGCTGTGATGACAGCCTTTGTTGCTAAAAATCCCTTAACCCCTCAAGCAAACAAACAAACAAAGTTGTCGACCATTTACAGAATCGGAGGTATCCCCAATATGGAAAATATTTTAAGATTATAATTTTTTTTATGATGTTTACTGGTTTAGTAAATTCTTTTTGTAGATTTTTTATATATTGATGTATATTCATGGACAATTTGTTATTAGTTTTGTTGTTAAACAATTAGGATTAATTTTGTTTTCGTTTCCCCAGCTTTTCCGTAACAGTTTGATTTTAGAAATGAAAAATTCTAAAATATTTCGCAGTGTTTAAAACATTTGAAATATATTAATAATTGGAAACAGCAAAAGTTTTAATTTCTGGTTACTTTCAACAAAATGGGGTATTATCAGTTTAATGTGGAAGAGTCAACCGATGAGTGAGCTTCTTACTTTCAAGAAGAAATTAAGTATTTGTTTATGCTATTAAGAGAAAGTGTACAGAAAGAAAGTGGTATTTTCGCCAACGAAATTATCGCCAATCCTTCACTGTTATTTTATATGTACCGAGGATGGTTACTGAATATTTTTTATTAAAATGAAAAATTTTAAAAAAGCTTGTAACAAAATTAAGTTTTAACATTACAGTTAAAATTGAACTAAACATAGTTAAAAAAATTTAAAAATAATATAATTTAAATTTTGCCAAGATTATTGATTTGTGAATTTATAGCCAACTAACGAAAGGACCAGTCACATCAATCTGCAATGAATTTAGAAATGTAGGGAAAAAAATCCCTTGAATGATTTTTTTTATTTTTAAATGATACAGTATTTTAATTTGATTCTATTTGAATACAGTGCCCTTGTGATTCAAATGAAAGAAAGTAAATTGAAATGTTCACTGTCATTTGTTTATTTGATAATCCAGTATATTGCTTACTGGCTTAGTTAACTAAAACATAATCCTTTATCTAGCTTTGTTGCAGCATTTTTCTTTAACTTTTTGAAAAATAAGAGGAAAAAAATGATGTATTTGGTTCTAGGTAAAAATTGAGTACATTAAATTTTGATTTTCAAAATTACATACTGATGATTTTTCAGCATTTTCCGATTAATAACAATGTGCATTTTTTTCCTTAGGATTAAAAAAAGAGGTTACCCAAGTAGCTTATTTCAATAATTGTTCATATAGGTATTGATTTACTTACAGTGAGTTAAAAATATTTTGTAACAAAAAAAGTAAGAAACTAATTTTTTATTTGATTTGGAGCATTCATTTCAATTTTCTTCTAACATTATTAATTAAGTTCAACTATTTCATCATTTGTTTTTATTTACAGGGCTTCTTTTCTATAAAATTCTAAAGATTAACTGGATTTTTTTAAAAAAAAATCTCACTTCAAATAGAAGATGGTTTAGTGAAACAAGAACTAAGAGTGATATATGACTTACTAGAAAATAATAATTCTTTTTTTAGCAACTATTCAGTTTTTCAAGAATTTCTGATTTCGTAAGAATTGGGGAAGCACATTTCTACTAAACTTTGCATTTCTACATCATCTACTTTATTAGATGTGAATTATTGACTGCATTATGTGTATATAAATTTTATTAGAAAAATTACATTTGATATACTGCACATTTGATTTCTGGAAAATTCCCAATGTATAGAAGTGTTTTTATGTAAAAAAAAATAATATAAATTGTTTTAATGTAATATAAATTGTTTTAATATATGTGATGTGATTAAATTTACCAAAGATTTTCAGTAATAAATTAACTGATATGATTAAAATGCAATTTACTTTGAACATATTGGCTTTACTAGTTTACACTGAATATATCTTCTTTGTTTTCTAGCAAAAATGAAATAAAAAAATGTGTATGAAAGTAATTGAAGTAAGATGTGATTGGAAGGAATTTTTCTCAGCTTGCTAATAGTATGTAAGTTTGTTTTTCACCCATTCCTTTTTCTTTTTCATATTCAGATATAACATTGAATCCTGATAGAAAATTTCCAGATGTTAATTTAGTGATATTATCAGAACCTGCTTTGAATATTTAACTATTAATATTTAAAATAAAAATAATAAAAGAATTTAAAATGTTGTTAGAAAAGCATCTTGCATGTCCACGTTTCAAAATTCCAATGAGAAAGTGAAGCAGCTGTTCTTTATTTGTGAAGTTTCTCTAATTTTGCATCTCAGTTTTATATCCTTTAAAGCAGAAAAGTCTTTCCCATCTTCTATATTAAATTAAGCATTTTAAAATTATCATAATTTTAAATTAAATTATATAAATTAAATTATATTTTTGTTACAAATATTTATATTTATTACTAATATCAATTTCAGTTTGGGGGATTTTTTGAAATTTAATTTAATTGATGTGATTGTCTATGATTTGTTGCTGTTAATTGTGCAAATTCCTTGATTTCTTTAAACTAAACTGAAAACAATTAAACAATTTTCAGTATTTTAATGACATAGATATAATTATATTTGTTTTAAGAACAATGGGCATGGTAAAATTGTGTTTATTAATCAGAAATTTTATTGCATAATTATTTGATATCAATACTTAAATAATTAGCTTCCTTATCATTTTAATTTTTTTGAATAAAACTTGTTAATTTTATTCCTGTCAGATGAAAGAAAGTTTTAAATTTATTTATATTAGTAGACAATTGTTAAATCAAATATGCATAGTGCATTTTTGAATTCTTTTTTTTTTTTTAAAATATTTTTATGGTATGAAAAAGTTTCTGTTTGAATTTGTAATGAATTTATTGAGACAAAAATATAAATATGTTCTTAATATTTTATAGGCTAAATACACATTTAAGTTTGTTTTTATTTATTTATTTTGATTTTTTGCTTTCAGATGCTTTAGTTTAAAGGTATCAATCAATAATATATGAAGAAAAAATTTTTATATATATCATTTTAATAACATTCCAAATCAGAAACTTTGGCCATATTTAGCTGAGTTTATGATGTTAGATATAAAAGTTTAATTCAATTTTGATCAAAAGTTACATAAAAAAATGAGAAAAGTTATGTGGAGGGCAGCATAAAAGACTTTGTGATTGCAACATTTTTTTTCATATTATTATTATAGTTATTTTACTCTACATTCTATGCATTGTCTTTGAATGGTGAATTTAAATAATCATTCTTTTGCAGTAATGCATAAATATTTACTTTTAGTCCTTTGTTGCTATTTGTAATTTGATCCAGCAATCCAATTTATAATTTGATACTAGCGTTTAGAGCATTTGCAAATAACTTCTATTCCTTATTGTGTTTTTGTGGAGATAGGTGCTGCGCATTTCATTCTATTGATCTTCTTCACCTGTATGAAAATTATACATATATCAGGTTTGGTTGTATTTAGCACACTTTTTTCTTTTGTACAGAAGAATTTCAAGTTTTTTCTACTATTTTTTATCTATAGATTCTTAAAAATTTAGAGGATTTCTCAATTTTGTATAATTACTTTTATGTTTTGGTTTTGGTCAGTTTGAACTAAATAGATAAAGAAATAAAAGCAATTTTTATGTTTTTTGTATTACTCTTTTTATGTCTGAAATGTGATTTCTATGTTAAAAAAAGTAAAACTTTCAGTCATAAATAATTGTTTTATGAAATCTCTATAAAGGATTTTCAAACAAATTTATAGTTGATTCCTGATTTGGGAGCATTAGCCTTTGAATGATTGTCTTGAGTGCTGTGTATTTGCAGAATTGATTTGTAAAACATCTGCTCTGCTTATGGGCTGATTAATAAGTTTTAATTTTTTTGTTTGAAATTAAAATTGGTCCTTTTAAAGAACTTGAAACCAAAATGAAATTGGTATAAGTATAAACAGAATTTATTTATTTTTTTATTTATTTATTTTGCATATTGGTCATTTTATAGTACTATTTTGGAGCTAATTTTTTTTATAAAAGAAGTTGATTTTGTATTTGATATTACTATATGGAAAAAATATATGTTTCAAGATTTGATAAAGTTTTGCTTTTTATATCTTGACAGACAGGTTCACTATAAGTTACTTGATGGAAATAATAATAATACAGATATATTATTTATTGTTTTTGTTTTGTTAATTTGGCTACAGCATCACTACATTAAAGTTTGATGCCAACATTGGGCTACTATTTGTACTATATACATATTTTAGTTTTGCATTGACTGGTTCAAGGCTTTCTTTGAACCTATACTTTGCACATTAATATGCGTAGGCCATAAATTTTGTGTCTAGTTTAATGTATACATCCTCGCCTTGTTCCCAGTATTATTAGATTGATATCCAATGTTATTATAGTAATATAAAATAAAATAATACAATACACATGAATACAATTATAAAATTATAGCTGAATTTTTTTTTTCTACTTTTATCTTATATAATAAGAGTTTCATATTTTTTTATTTCATTTTTATATTTCGTATTTATTCTCATATAGAAACGTCAAATTTTACCTACTCAATACTTCCTATTTATTCTTTGATTTTTTTATTGTAATATTTACTTTCTTCATGACTTTGAATTCAGCATGTGAGTGCAATATAATTCACTGCAAAAGAATGACTTATGATGATATGCTCTTATATAATGCTATGAATATTTATTTTCTTATACTCGTATTTTTTTCTACTATTATACTGTCTTCCTGTGAATAATTCTTGCAGAAAATTTCATCTAATTTCTTTATTTGTTGCATGATTTTTATGATCCAATCTCAGCAAAGAATTATCACATTTTAATAGGCTTGGGGCATGTGCTATTTTTGAAGTCTTATTTCTGTTCCTTTTATAGTGTTACACTTTTTTCTTCATCCTATCTCAAATTTGAATTCAGACTGAAGTAGGAAAGTATTAAACTTCAAATAAACTAGTAAATAGCTGCTGAATCAAAACATATATCTGATATATAAAGGATAATCAATGAATTTATTTAAAATAAATATTTTTTTGTGATATTGAATGTGTTTAATAATCTTTCTAATCTGTAAAGAATTTTATTTTACTGACTCAATATGGTAACTAAAACAAATGCTGACCTCCGAGTTTAAAGAGTGATCATGTATTTTTATACTGTCAAATGTATTACAAAAGGGAAAAAAAAAACTCTAATAATATTTTTTAAAAACTATAAAAAATTTCATTGTTGCTTACTTTTGAAATTAAATTATATGTTTAATTTTTCAAAAGTTACAAGGAAAATAATCCTAATAAAATAATGTAATGAAAAAAAAATCCGAATATGCAGAGAAAGACCCCATCTTTAAACTCTGGCTAGCATGGAATATATTTTTGTAATTGTCGAAATTATTTGAATTTTATTAGAAAAATTAAAAGTATATTTATAAAATACTATTTGAAATATTTTAAAAAATGAATTAGGAAATGTACAGCAATGAAATTTTTGATATAGAAAAGATAATTGTTTGAATTTTTTTAGTAGTGTAAGAATCTTTTTTTAAATGTAGTATTTTGGAAGTTATGAAAGGTCAAAGCCAGAATGCATTTTCAAATAAAAAAGAAAAAAAACTTTGAAATTTACTTTTCCACATTCCAAGTATATTTGGGTCCATTTTCATAGCTCTAAGGCATGAGGAGTTTGCCCTCCAAAAAAACTATCATTTATCAAGTCTCCCCAACTTAGCCCATACATTGAGTCTTTTTTTTTTTTTGTCAAACTTTTTCTTGTGAAAACCTGCAGCAATCACATAGCAAAATTGGAACCATAATATGTATTTTTAAAAGTAAGTAATTAAAATTCATTCTTCAAATTTGCTCTCTATAATTGCATTTTCTGGGCTTAGTTGTCATCAGTTAAATTTATATTTTACTGGGTTGCACCACAAAAATCCAAGGATCCAATCCAATCCAATCCAATATTTTACTGGGTACTGCAATCGGTGTGAAATGAACATTTTTATAGATAACCTTTTACAAATTGAAATTTTAAAAAAATTACTATAATTCAACATTTATTAATGTTATTAAATTAAATATGCTTGAGGCAGAATGAGCAGGTTTGTAGACTTGTCCTCAATGGTTTACCTATATAAAAGGTCTAGAGCAAATAATGAAATACGCCCTTTTTTTCTTTTTCACTTTAGTATTGCGGCTTTTATGCTTGTTCTGATTTTTTTCAAGACCAGAAGATGCAAAGATTGAGAGTTGAGTTAAACTTGTACAATAATATATAAAGTATTTTGGAATTAATACTATTTAAGCATTACACATGGCTTTGCAATGGTCGTTATATATGGACGTTCCTTGATCATAAAACGTATCATAAGAATATTTCAAAAAATGTTTGTTGTTTGATGTTAAATGTGCACAAGGATTTTTTTCATTCCTGTTTTAATAACTCGAATCAGGTTTCATAAAAAATATCAAATAGTTGTTAGTATGTAACTTTTAATGCATTGATGAAATACAAATACAAATTATTTCTATTTATATCATACTTTAACCCTTTAGCAGAAACACCTACTTTTTGAACATTAGCACATGCACGTGGTCATTTTGACCCCAAATTTTCAAGCACTTGCTGATTATCTTATTGGTTATTTGTATTAAAATAAAACTTGATCAGAATATATAAATGTTTTTCTAAAGAAATATGTTCTTATCTAAGATATCAATACAACTTTTAATGAGAAAACCCAAAATTGAACTTAGCCACTTTTTGCCATACGCTGTTGTAATCATTTTCATTTTCCTCATTCCATTCATATAAAACTTATTATTTTTAATATAAGTACTTTTTTTCCTGTATAAAAATATCGGAAATATAAGAAAATCAGCATTTTACAAATAGTTTATATTTGTAATTTTTTTAGAAAAAGAAGGTTAAACATACCACTTTGAAAATTCATATCTTTTGTCTTTCATTTCTATAAACATACTCAAAAAATACTTTTATTATTTCTCAATCAGAATAAAATCAATTATTAACATACATTTTAAGATAATTTATTCATATTATACAGGAATTCATTTTATATAATGAGTTGTTAAATTTGTATGAGCAGAAAAGGATTCCATCAGATTTTCTGGTGTGTTCAGAATCTGCATTTTGTTCAGTTCTGTGTCAGATTCACCCTTTAAGATTTCATGAATGCATGATGAATCTGAGCTGTCGTCATTCTGTCTCTAAGTAGGAAAACTTGTGAGAAACCCTCTTGTAAAAAATGAGATATATAGTTTTTTCGATTTTTATTGTTCTAATCTTCTTCTGCTGGCTCCCCCATGAAGGTTACGAAGTAACAAGAATTAACTTTTATAAATTCCTAGAATTTCTAAACAAAAGAGAAAGGATGAGTCAAAAGACCCAGTGCGTTTGATGATGGGTTAAGAACATATAAAATATGTTCAGATCTCTTAAGCCATCAAAAATGAATATATATATATGAAAAATATTTAAAAAAGTTTTATACACACACTCTTGAATAAAATATAATATATTGACTTAAATCTGAAACTATTAAATTATTGAAATAAATTTGTTAACACATATAAAATAATTCAAAAGTCTTGGTAATTAAGTAAGTACCTATAATAATGGGCACAATTATTTCATGCTCACCATTAAATATTTTCCAATAAAATTTACAATTAATTACATATAATAGTATATCTAGCACCGTAGGAAATTTAAAATGCACTTATAAAATATATAACTAAGAAGTTACACGAAAACTTAAGGATGAATTAAACTTAACACATTACCATGACATATAAAATTATACTTCATTATAACTTAGTAAAAATTATTTTTTACTTATAAAAAAGTGTACAATACTTCCAGGAACATTTTGAAATGTTATAAATTCCCCCTCCTTACTTTTAACAATGTGAAAGTGTTGATGATTGAGTTAAAATAAGTTTATACTCAAAAGAAATGAAGCATAGAAGTTTTTTTTGTGTGTGTGTTTGTCACTGAAGTTCTGAGATATGTAAGCTGAAACGTCTTTCGTAACGAACACTTGTTGTTACTATTACCATATGTGTCAGTAGAGCTGCTTTATATAATTTAAAGAAGTAAATTTCAGAATTTGTATGTGTAGTAAAAATATCTGATTGCTATTTGTTATCATATCTATACCAACTTCAATCATAGTATAGTATTTTTGTTGTTTATAATTTCCATGATAGGTCCTTTTATTTTTAAAGAAAATCATTTTTGGTTTTCGCCTTTCAAAAGCATAAGTAGAAATTCCAAGAGATCAATTTTTCAGAATGGTTTTGATCTTTTCGGATTAAAAAAGATTTCAAAGAATCAAAGTATGGTTATCTTTCTGGCTTATTTACTTCTAGTTTGGCACCACGGTTTTTTCCTATCTTCTATTGATGCGCTGAATAAGAAAAACTGGGAAATTTAGTTTCATTTTGAGTATTTTCTATTCATTATTTTGCCTTGAGGTGTACATCTATTTATATCAATTATAAAAATATTTACTAATATTCATGATTCAATTTTTAGGAACATAGTTTCGGATAATATATTTTATTTTCCAGCTATTTAAAAATCGAATCTTTTTTTTAAACATATTTGATGCTCATACTGAAAAATATTTTTTATTTATACAATCTCCAGTTATCTTGTTATTTCTTTTCACATAAATCTGAAAGAATTAAAATATCTACTCTTTGCTTTTCATGCAAAAAAGGAATTTATTTAATATGAGTTTTGTTATAATTTTATTCTGTTTAACATATAAAATAACCATAAGCTAATAACCTTAAGTTACTTATAATCCCTTATTTCCAATCAGGGAAGCCTGTTGCCAAAAGCTTTGAAGCTTCTCTCATTTTGTTAAACCTGTGTTAATTTTAAAAATCTTGAAAATAAGGGCTTATCATGATAATTAACAGTATTCAAAATAAAAATTCAATAAAATAGAAATAAAAACTTTTTAAATACAACGAAATGAAATAATTTTTTCTTTTAAATGCAAAAAAATGATTCTTTTATTTTGTGCACCATGGCAACAGCGCCTAGGGGTCTTGCCCTGCTTTGCTCATCCTAATTACACTATTGCTTTCCTTCACTAAAAACACATGCCAGTTATCTCAGCTAATGACCTGACTGAAAAAGAGCCATATCTGCAACAATCGGGGAGAATTAATTGCTATTCATATTTAAAAACATAAATCGAAAAGCTTATTTTAAATGAACGGCAATGATGCAAGGACGGCTCATATAAAGATTTAAGTCAGAAGATGTTTTCTCCGAGTTAGTTTAACCTATCAATACATAACAAATACTTTTTTTTTTTTTTTTTTTTTTTTTGTATCTGGGTAAAGTCCCTCCCTCCAGATTTCATTTTGCAATAAATCTGTCAGTGACCTGGGGGACGCCGCAACGTCACTTTTGAATGTACATGTACTAGTTCTCATTATCTCATTTGTCCTGAAGTTTCGATTATTCTTTAGTGTTCTCGGGAACAAGGTTTTAAGAGAATGATGATGAACACTTGTGATAAAATTATAAAATTTGCGATATTTTTGTGATGAATTTCAGAAAAAAATGAGGTTATAGGTCTGTGCTCTAAATTGCTTAAAGTGTTATTTTGTCTAATGTTGATAGTTCTAGTATATTTTTTTTTTATCAGCTCTGTGTTTTCATTTTCTATTTTAGTTAAATGGTTGTGCTTTAAATACTAATGAGTTGTTATTTCTGTACAGTGTATTATATCATCCATTGAGCATGGCGATTTTATTTTTAATTTACAAGTATTTTCTGCTTTTTAAAAAAATGTAAGTTTTAATTTATATCTCTTGACTCAAACATAGGCTTGTTTATAAAATAGTTAATTATTTTATTTTAATAAAACGAATTATAACGTATACCCTTAATTTCCGGCCGTGTGTGTTGTATAAAATACTTCCCGTCATTTGCAGAGCCAATGCTTTTTGCCTATAATGTTGAGATTTAATTTAATTACAATTAAGCGAGTTTCTTTGAATAGATCTTTAGTATGGGCTACATTTCACTAATAATATAATATGTTGACTTTAAATTCACATTGTAATTGAAACTATATTAACTAAGATAAAAAAAAGCGGAAGTGTTTTCCCAAAAAATTTCTCGCATATTTCGTAATAAAATTTTCGGGCCGATGAACGCTTTACATGGCATGAGCGTACAATAGTTACAAAACATTAGCTTTTGGCTTGCATTTAGCAATTTTATTGAATCTCACGTGCCATTTTCGGCGATTTATCTCTGGCATGCGATTAAAAGTATAGAGAAATCAGATTTATGCTTTAGACGCAAATTTCCGCAATCGATTTAAATGAAAATTTAACACAAAACTGTACTTTTATACAAAAATTCCATATCGAATTTGATATATTTAAGCCATTGTGACTTTGAGCTATCGTGTTTACATGTTTCTAAAAGTACAGATCAACAAACAGGCAAGCCGTTGTTCAAGTTGGCACAAACTTTGTTAAGTGTCTAAATTGTAGATGTTAAATCTGTGTACCTTATCTTATCCATATAGTATCTTATCCATATTATTATTTATCATATTAACGTATATTCGAAATGCTGGACAGACGCACTTCCTCGGAACAGATTTTACTCTAAATTTGGTATAAAGACCGCATACCAAATTCCATTCTTCTAGCTAAAAGCGTTTTTGACATCTTTGTGAAAGACATACTGTCCCTGAGTTCCAAAAACGTGTTTTTCGAACTCAGGAAATCGTAAAACGTGGAGATTCGAAAAAATTAAAAAAAAAAATTGAAACTTTAAAAATTAATATCGTTCACTTAAATTTGGAATACCGACGTTCAAATTCCTCTCTAAAAGCCAATAAATGAATAACAAATATAAAATATAATTAGTTAAGTTGAGATTTAAGTTAAATAATCTTGTTACATAAAATCCGAACTGCCTTTCGTTCTTAGGACCTAATGAAACGTTATATCTAATGTTGCCAATTGGCAATGCAATTAAAAATGTGCCTACATCAAATATTTTATAGTGAAATGATCAAAAACCGGGTTACATATAATTTGAATTATTTTAGCTTTCAAATAAGCATTTCTGATTCATCTTTGAAGAATAAAATATTTATTTGTGCACAAATAAAAAGACATGTTGACAAAGGTGAGAAACATCTAGTTATTTTCCCCCTTCCAGTACTCGATGTGTATATTGTAAATTCATTTAATATTATTTTCATTTATTGGCAACAACGGGATGAGAGCTGCAATTTCATCTTAGTAGTATTTCATGAGTCAAAATTATGTACGTGACGCGAGATTTTGACGAATCTCCACGTTTTAGACCTCCCTGATTCGAAAAAATGCATTTTTGGAAAAAAGCCGCGTGTTTTTCTGTGACAAAGATATCTCAAAACGATAGACGGTTCAAACTTGGTATGCGGTCATTTCACCAAATTTGCAGATTTCTATAAAATTTTGAGTAACATCCATTCAGAGGAAGATCGTCTGCCCGGCTGTTGGAATATAAGTTAACACGATTGCTACCAATCGAAGAGAGTTAGATAAAATTCGATCCTCAGAGTTAACGATTACAGAGTAGACACCTATAAAATTCTGAGTGAAATCCAATTCGATCCTCAGAGTTAACGATTACAGAGTAGACACCTATAAAATTCTGAGTGAAATCCAACTAGGAATTGACCGTGTTTCGATACTTCTAGAAACATGTAAACACGATTATTGAAAAACGCTATGACTTAAATGTATCAATTTTGGTCCTGGATTTTGTAACTTCAAATGCAGTTTTGTGTCAAATTTTGATTTTAATCTGTTGAGAAAAACGTGTCTATAACACAAATGCAGTTTTGGGGAATCATGAACTGCATGCCAGGACTTTACCGTTAAATTTCTCGCCAAGGATGGAACAAAAGAAAATCAAAATGCTAAAATCACGTCAAAAATTAATATTTCGCAGTTATTGTACAATGCTATGTAAGGCGTTCTCAGAGATAATACCTTTATGAGAGAGTGTGCGACAAAGTTTTGGTGACACCACTTCTCCTTGATTTTTATATTTTCTTTCTCAATAATCTTGTTTGTTCTTTTTTTACAGGTACCAAGCATTATTGAAGACAAATGCAGGCGATGAACTTAAAAAAAATGTCTCTCAATATCAACATGTGCTATTATATAGACTACATTCGAGAAAAAGACTCCTACTTTTGAAAGATCTAAAAACGACTCTTTTATCTTTCAATCAGTTTTTTAACGGCATTTAGAGGTTCACTTACGATTTAGTCCGTAGATAGTCTTAGTGGGAACGAACAACTTTGAAGTGTCAGTGTTTAAAAAAGCGCCAATATTTCGATTGCCGGCTATGTCAAATCCAATTGATAGCCAACTCAAAAATCTTTACAGACTATCCCTCGAAGACATTTCTCTAAGAAAAGTGGCTGTCCTTTTGGTTAGTGACCCTGTCAAGTATATGTCTTCCACTACTGTGGTTTATAGAGATGGCGAGGAAAGGTTAAAATTAAAACATGAACTGTTCAAAAGCATTGTAGCCGAACTCTGTTTAGCAGAATCGATGAGGGAGCCGTTAGTTAATCTACTGAATCCTATTTTTATGGAAACATATAAATGGCTGAAGTACCACGGGGAATTTTTAAAATCGGAGCATTCAAGTTTTGACTGTCGAGAATATCTAAAACACTTGCAATGGACTCATATAGGTACTGTAAATTATCGGAAAACAGCTGAGGCAATGATCCGCGATGAAAAGTTGGACATCGATCGGCGATTTAAATTAGCTTGTCTGTATTGCCTTGATGAAGATATTCAAAACCTTTGGCAGAAATTGTCCCCGCTGAGTAAAAAGCGTTTTTATAACAAAGGGCGATATCCTAGATGTTATCTAACGGAAGAAATCATTATTTTTTGGACTTGCATCCTAAAAGGACGAGTAGATAAGTTAGAAAACCTTCTTGCGCGACGGGTAGGAAACTACTCTTCTATTTATCAACAGGCTTTTGAATATTTTGCAAATAGCGGTTATGAAACAGCAACTCGATATTTCTTTGAAAAGTTAACTTGCGAGGAAAAAGATGCATCATTGGTGAGAACGGCCAAATCTGTAGCAGGATGCGTGAATCCCAGCTTTCAACCATTCAATGACGTTTTCTGTTATTTGTTGTCAGAGATGAATACGGAACAGTTTCAGAACGTTCTCGAAAATTCATCCTATGCGATCCTTAGAAGCTTTCTGGATTGGCCACGGCTAGATGCTTTTTCCGAAGTTTCGCAGCTTGCATTGCCCTACTTTGGTGAAGACGATTATGACCAGCTGCATTTTTTTCTGTCCCAAAAATTTAAATACGTATATAATTCTGCAAAACTTTTTCGGAATCTTTTTCTCATCACTCCTAAAGTTTTCAGACATTCCACATATTATTTAGATGATTTTTTTGAACGTAAAGATACTGAAATGATCAAATTTATGTTTAGAAATATGGACCCTGAGGAAACATTGGAACTTGTGTTGAGTGGTGAAGCACTGCACAATTGTTACGAACAAATGAGAAAAGGCAAGTTGGATTTTGTGGAATTTTTTATTCGCGAATCCAGACTGTCCAAAGAAGACAGAGAGAGATTTTTGGTAGCATTAAATTTTTATGCTCCATCACTTTTTGAGCTGGACGTTGGTGCACATTTCACTAAGCTGGTGATCGATATTCCTTAACGGTACTTCTAAGTATACGGTCTCGATAACTGTACTTCTAACCGTGACTTCTCAATTTGCAGTAAAGTAAATTAGATGAATCCAATGGATTTTCAAGCAAGTAAGCAACCAGATGAAGAACTAATAGAAGGAAGGCCAGCCAAGAACAATAAAAACATTTAGGAAACATATGATAATAACTGGCAAGGAATTTTATGTTATGTTCTTACCACAAATTATCAAGATTTCGAATCAGAAAACATAAACATTCCAATTTCCGATTGAGAAACCGCTTGTTTATTAATTTTCTTTGTAAAGTATGTTTGTACATTGTAACTGTATGTTTGTTGTATGATATCGCAAAAAAAAAAAAAAAAAAAAAAAAAACCTGCACAGTGTTATAAAAATGCTTCGTGATAGTTTGCTCTTTTGGGAACTTTTTTTTTTCTTTCAAGATTGTGAATTCTAAAATGGCAATTGTTAAAAAAAATCTAACGTTAAAAAAAGAAAAGAATTGTATCATTAAAAAATTGTTTTGCACCACAAATTATCTAGATTGATGGAATTAATTGACTTACAATTTTCATTTAACAAATCAGCAAAATTACGGCATAAAAATTTTTAGCAATTATTTTTAATTTATTTTTTTAAAGAAATATTAGGATGATTTTAAATTGCAACAACTCAAAATATTCCTGGTCATTTTTCAAAAGTGTTTTAAAAATTAACACAAATATATGAGCTTTAAATTCGATTCAGCAATTGGTAAAAAAAAAATGTTAATTCTATAAAAAAAAAAAAAAAAAAATGGAAAATTTTAATTTTTTTATGTCATATTTTTTAAAGTACACATTTTTTTTAAAATTTGCTGAATCAGAATTAATGTAAAATGTTTAAAAAAAGATATGTTCCGAATTTCATCACTTAATCTTTAACGGTTCTTGACTTACAACAATCTGATTACAAGAAATCTTGAAAAAATGCATTATGGGGGAAAATGCGTTTTAACTTTGAACACCTTTCCGCAGGTTATTTGAAGCTAGCATTTGAAAAATAGGCATCATTTTGGTGACATCATCTCGAAGAGGAGTTTTAATGACTCTCTTATGAGTGGTGGGTTTTTGTTGTAGCTCCAGGGCTCAATTACAGAAGCTCCCAGATTGAGGCCCAGCATGGCATATATGTTTTGTTTTAGAGTCTGTGGAGCTCCAGTGTTGCAGAATCGCATAAATATCCGTCTTCGTAATTTTGACATTGTCTGTGTTTCTAACTACAGAATTGCAATAATATCTGGTAATTTTAGTATGGCTGCATCACTCAGGCGCCTGTGCTTCTTAGCTCCGTCCCTTTTCTTTTCATGGTCTACTAGTATATGGAGAACGTGTCAACAATTTCAGAGTCTTAGGTTTTGAAAAAAAACCACCAAATATAATTTTGTCTCTAACATAGAAACATGATTCAAACATCATTTTGAGCAGAAAGAAACGGATTATTTTTAATAAGAAAAAATGAATAAAACTTGAAGATTTTTGAGTCCGGGCGCCTTTAATTTTATGAAATGTGCATGAATTATATATATATATATTACTGTTGATTGGTTCTTTGCTGTGTGGTAGCACAAAACAGAAAGAAACAGTGGAATTTTAATGCTGATTTGTGATACTTTGTTCTTTGAAAGATAATTTTTAAAATCCTTTCCATGAACAAATTAAAATTTTATTATTAAAATACTTAAGTTTTATTATAGAATGTAATTTGAATTTGTCCCATTAAAGAGAGTTTTGTTGAAAAGTTTATTTGTTGTTTGCAAAGTCGATATGTATTCAAAAACAATGAAATGATTTCATAAAATTTGTTTCTGCATGTTTGATATTTGATGTATTTTAGTGTGTTAAAGTATACAAATCTTGTAAATTTTTACTTAATCGTATACATAGTATAAAGTACAGTAGTCGTAAAAAAATTTGAGCTGGAGACTAATGAATCTCCTCATTTTTAGAGCTCCTTGACTTCAGAAAACACATTTTTGGGTAATGTCTGTTCATCTGTGACAAAGATAACTCAAAAACGATTTAAGCGATACGGTGGAAGTTCGGTACACGGTCTTTCTACTAAATTTACTGATGTCTATCAAATTTTGAATAAAATATAACCAGAGGAAGTCCGGATGTTCGAATAGAAGTTAATAAGATAACTACAGAGCGAAAAACGCTAGACAGATAAGACGGTACACAGATTTAACATCTATACTGAAGACACGTATCAATTTTTGAGCCAAATCCAACCAATGGTTGATTGTCTGTCGGTCTGTATTGTCAGCAACATGTAAATGCGATAGTTCAAAAACGTAGTATCTTAAATGCATGAAATTTGGCATGTAATTTTGTGTTAAATTTTTGTTTGAATTGATTTAGAAAATGTGTCTAAAGTATAAATTCGTTTTTCTGATACTATTAACGGCATGCCAGGGATGAATCGCGAATTAATTCGCCAAGGATAACACGCCAGATTCAGTAAAAATGCTAAATTTACGCCGAAATATATTTCCTAACAATTATACGCCAATGGCATACAGGCGTTTTCTGGGATGACAAATTTATTAGAGTGTATGCGAGAACGTTTCGGTGGTGGTGGTGGTGGTAGCGGCTCCCGCTAATTTTAAAAAGAGATAAAACCTGAAACCTGAGAGAGATTTTTTTCCAATAATCTTTATATATATATATATATATATATATATATATATATATTAGAAATGTAATACTCTGTCTAGAAAGCAACTGAGTTAATTCCCTTTGGTGTCGAAACAGGTCCACTTCATTTTTGAACCTTTTTAGTTTACACGATCTCGAATTTTTTTAGCTGATTCTTTGGGACTCGCAGTTTATCTCATTACGTCTTTCACTGACACAAATTTTAAAACAGCTTTTCAAATGTGTTTTTAATTTTTAATATAATTTAACTATCTTTATTCCACAGGAAATATTGATTGTGATTTGTTTTATTTGAATCTCATTTGCATCTTCTAGATATTTTTGAGTCTCTTTATTTAAACATCAGATTATAATAAATATGAAAGCCATAATATTTTAATAGTCTTACAGAGGTTCTGTTTTCTGTGAAGAATTTACTTGATAAATGCAAATCGCATCCCTCCCCTCCAAAAAAATCATTATTGTCCGTGTTCATAGTCTTATATTGTTTGTTTCAGTATCCTGAGACGACCACCTTTCGACTATTCTATCTCATTAAGGGATAAGACGCTAAATGATGAGCTCATTTCCGGTATTCTTCGCCAATGTTTGATCTTGATTTTCGCTTTTACTTTTTTGTTCAATCCCCACACACACACACATGTATGCGAATATCTGGCCGTTTCTGACTGTATTATTTTATTTTAATTGAATCCGCGTGTAATCCGAGTTTATCTTATTGTTAAATGTAAACAATGCTTTTTTTCATTTTCCCCTCTCACCCGTATTTTGGCAAATTAAACCCATCCTGACGCATGCGCAAAAGCGCGGAGGATTTAGAATCCATTGTTAAACAATAATATCGCTTTTTTATTCCTCATTAGCAGCTTTTGACTACCAGCTAGTTCGCAATGACGGCACGTTACGAAAATATTATCTATTAATTCTCTTTCAGTGTACATATTGCCATTCAACGGGGAGGGCAGAAAATATTTTTAAGAAATCAAGAAATTCGGGTCAATCTGAAATTTTAATCGAGAGCAAAAATAAGCTTAATGGGGTCAATTCACGGTCACGTACCAAACAAACCGTTCTGCGCATGTCGGGATGTCTGCCGATAACGTTGATAAACCGTTGTTTAATAAATGTATTAAAAACTAGCCGATCAATTATTAAAAACTTCTGCTTTTTTTTAAAGATATTATTTTGAATTATTTTCTCCAAATTTTCGTAGTTATACAATTTTATTTCTTATATTAAAATTTTAATTAGTATTTTCAATGGAATTATTGTTTTTGCATAATTAATTAACGTCGTTTTTTAATTCGTTTGCTGCTGCTTTATTCTTTCCTTTCCCATATCCTCCCCCCTTTTTTTATTCAAAGGATACATTTTGACAAATGACTATGGCAGTGCTTTTGAAAAATTACATATTATTTAAATATTATTGAATGTTGAATCTTATAAATATAGTTCTTTTTAAAAATAAATTATTACTCTTAGATAAGTTAATATTTTAAAGCTTATTAATGAAATTATTACATTTTTTTTTCTTATGTAATGATTTTTATTAATATTGAGACTTTGATGTTTTCATTTGCTCAGAGGAAAGAGCATGAAATTCAAATTAGAATATATTGAATAAATTATGTTTACAATTTCAAATTATGAAATATAAACGGTATAGATTCTTTTTTCTAAATCTATGCAACTTATGAATCAGTTATTTCATTTTAATTTGTAGAGATCATTAAAGGAAAACAAACAAAATTACAGTTTCATATTTTTTATTTACACATTACAAAATATATATATAAAATATATATGATAATTATTTGAAAAAATGTGATCAAATAGATGTTTTAATGTACTCACTAATTCAAAAAACTATTTATCAACATTTATTTTTCTAGACAGAAAAAATATAAACACAGTATGACAAGAATGTCAATGTTAATGATGAAATCAATTTTATTCAACAGAAACATTCTAAATCCTAAACAACAGTTGTTTTTTTTTAACACGAATAAAAACATTATGTTGAACAATATACTTTTAAAGCAGAACATTTATGAAATTTTTTTTTAATGTTAAAGTTACATTGATAAAAATTACATGGAATGAATATCATAAAATAAAACATACAATACAGTAAATTTAAAAAAACAAGAATAAGGTCATGATATATATATATATATAGAACCTAAATAGGATATAAAGATGGGTTAGAAGAAACACTTCTATGCTTTTATAGAATTTTATAATTCAAAATTGATATATTAAAAAAATAGAGAGAAAAAAAGTGAAACATGCATGTAGCAATGAAGTTGGGAATAAAAATTATATAATAAATGCTGATATGGAAATTGATTTTCAGTGAAAAGACTTGTATTTATTAAAACAGAAATCACTGAGGTGCACAATAGTATAACATGATATTATGATAACAGTCAATTTCAGTTTAAATATAATAAACTATTGACATTTCATTTTTAACAATAGAAAAGTTGTTTGATATAAATTCACTTTGAATCCATCACAAATCTGCAAATGTAATTAGAAAACTAGTAATAATGCTTTCTGGAGCCATCCATTTTGCTCTTTTGTTATTAGACATGATTACCCAGCAATAACTGAATAACATGAATTACTAAAAGATAAAGAAAACTTTAAGGTTCATAATAAAAAAGTAAAACCTCAAAATGCATTTTATTATAATGCCAAAAACTAAAAATCAAATGCAAAAATTATTTGACGTTAATTAATGGTTTTTATACTTAACTAATTTATATACTTAATTAAATGGCATGTGTTTTCAAAACTTAAATATATATATATTTCTTATATATAGCATTCAATTTATCGAATTAAGAGCACGTTTAATAAAATACATCATATATATATATTATAACAGTCAATAAGAAAATTCCTATTTTCAGTAGTTGGTAAAGATTTCACTTATTAAATTAATCTTTAAGAAATTTATTCACTTCCACCTAAGTTTAGCATTATAGCAGTTGTTATTTTTGCAGCAGGAGTTTGTTTACTTTCATTAATTAAATTTAGATAAGATTATTTTAGAAAATGCAATGTAATATTCATGTTAACATTTTAAAACCTTATAAGCATATTCAAAATTATCAGAAATTTCATCAAATGTGAATAAAGTGAATTAGAAATGCTGTCACGATTTTGTTTGATTGTTTTTGTTGGCAAATCGCTTACCAAATTCTCTTTTTCGAAGAATTTTTCTAAAAAATTACTGAAACATTTGCGATTACTGGAATTCCATTTACGATTTAATAAATGAACACACACTGAAGGAATTCTTCAAAATGATCGCAGCATATCACCGACTTCGGAGGCTTGAAAAAATCTATACCAAAAGTACCAACCCTAGGCAGGATTGTTGAAAGGAAAATAAGAAAACATTTTATCATGACAGTCACTCTTGTGTTTCGCATTAAAGCATCCATCAGCACACCAGTATTTCCTCTTTTAACACATAATAAGAAAAAAGAAAATGACTCAAAAATTATAACTTCAAATGTAAACAAAAAAATCCGCTTCATACTCGGCGGAGAACGTTAATGGCAGACTAATCGACGAAAGCGGTGCGGATGAAACTTAAATGCCATGCGCGGATAGCTCATGACATATGACTTTTACGTCACATAAATTGACCCCATTGTCGCCAAATGGATAATCTCCAAGAGTGAACTATCGAAATTGGTGCTCGTTTTCTTCCGAAACAATTACCTAATAAGATAGTCTTTGTATTATCTTAAGACTCAAAAAATCATCTATATAATTATGTCAATTTGATTTCCTTATGATTCCTTCCTTAGTTTTAATAGTATTTTTTAATTCAATTTCATACAATGCTTCTAAAATTCATCTGTCAAAAGTGTCCACTTATTAACTCGATAGTAAGATTTTCAATTTTGCTTTTATTTCTGAATATGTACAATTTTTAATTTGCAGGAAACTGATTCAATTGAATTGAAGTTTTTCAGTCGCATCAAATAACTAGGTGAATTTTTCAAAAATATAAGCATGAATTCTGTGTGAATCGTTTAACAGCCTAAAAAGACAATAATCTAAGCGAACAAGCTGGTCGTCAAAAGCGGCTAATATTGTCGAAGTTCATTTGTGAAATATCATTACAACAATTCACTAAATAAATAACTCTGAACGTGAGAGCGCATCTGTATGAGCGAGATTCGCTCCTGGGCAATATTTAATTCAAACATTGTTGGGCAAACGCCCAGCGTTGTAATCTTGGAGATTGTGGAGCATTTTTCGTTAAGATAAGTTAGGTCAGGTTATGATCAGTGTAAAATACTGTTTCAATTCCAAAACCCCATTCTTTAATATATACATATATATATAATGATGATATTTTAAACTCTTAATTTAATTCAAATTAATTTCCAAAAATTTATCTTATTTTAGCCCACAGTAAAATATTCCCTTATTTCCTGATCTAATTCCACTTTCGGTTTAATTAGTTCCTTTGTAAAAAATAATGCGCCATCAGTACTACGTATCAAATGTAAGTGATACTTCCGTTGCCCTTGTCAAAGGTCAACACATATATTCCATCGGTACGTGGCCGGAAATCCTATGTTATATAAGACTAGTGATCATTTGTTTCGGCCCTGTTTGAACTTTTCTTTACTTCTGCTTTTGTGCTGCGCTGCGCCTTCTTGTAAATAATCATGCCTGTCTCATGGAGAGAATAAAACGAAATTAAAAATACAACATATTTTCTATGTCTTCAAACCTGCCTTCTGCTGCAAACAAAATAATGTTACATATATGTATATATCTTTGATATGACAACACTTATTTATGTAATAACGTTTGACATTACCGTGTGTTGTTTGCGATTGGATGATAATATTGCATTCTAAATGATTAAAACCTAGTTATGGTTTTTATAATGTTAATCTTCTATTACAACTGGCATAACATAGGATAACATTTTTATAAGCGTTTTGATAGAGACTTGAAGCCACTTCTATTTGTGGAGCACCTTTGTCTTGGTCTACCCCAATATGACCCGAAAGGTGTAACACCTTGAAGGTTTCCGGGCAGCATATTGCCATTCCCTGCTCTTAATTAATGTACGGAAGAAAATCGGACAATATTATTGGTTCGCTTCTCCAGTGACGTAACGGTTGCTCTCGCTTAGATTTTCCGCACAACTTGGATTTGATGATCTTGTATCTATATTGTATAAACTGAATGAATTCCACTTAATCCTTTGCAATATAATGTTCAATAACTTAGTTACGCATACAGTGCTGTTTGCTATCTATATTTTGCATAATTTTCCATTTGATAATACTATTCTGTTACTTTGATAAGAAAGCATTTTGCTGTGTCTCAATTTGACAAAATGCAATATTTATATAAATGAAAGTCGTGTCTATGTATTTGTGTCTCACTTCTTCTAAATGTCTTGGCTGATTTTAGACAATCTTCGCATACTAATTCCTTATTGCAAGGGGAAAAAATGCTGTTAATTTTTCAAAATACAAATATTACTTTATTAATTAATATTTAACTGAAAATTAGTCATCTTACCAGAAGTAACTTCGGTGACGATTATCTTAAAAGAAATATTTTGATATGTTAAAATTCAGAATTTTAAATTTTCAATAATATTAAATTCATTTCCGTGCAATTTTTTCTTCAATTGTAAATTTTGTGGAAATTTAACGCAGACGATTTTAAAATGCGTAAGTGTAAGACACATGACCTACTCTGCTACTATTTTTTTTAATTTTCTATTTATTATCTTTTGGAATTTTATTATTGAATTAAAGTAGTTAATATAATAATGTCTAAAAAGCTTAAAGAAAGGATAAAAATGTTATAATCTTCGTCTTCCAGCAACCCTAACTGACCAAGAGCAGTCAGTCGTGTGGTACGAAGTAATAAAATGATTGTATGTATTTTAATTTTTTTCAAAATTAGATGTTACATTTAAAATATGCATAAATGTATATTAATTCCTTGCAGCGGCGGGTTTTCAGCTGATAATTTATACGTCTAATTCAAAAAAAAAAAAAAAAAAAAAAAAAAAAATTAAAAAATGAATTCTTCGTATCGTAGTAAATTGCTTATAATCTTTCCATTGGGATAAATAACATATTTACCTTGCTTGCTTCTGTGTTGAGATTTGTGGTGTCACTTTGTTCAGGATTAGTTCCCCTTCCTAACCCCAGATGGCAGCGCAGTAAAGGTTTTCTTGAAAGTTATACAGAAAAGATTTCTTGCTCTACTTGGCAGCTAGAAAAGGATACTGTTACAAAATTTTCCTTGTGGTTGTATTGGAGGCAATCCAATTAGCAGGATCTTACAAAAATAAAGCTCTTTATTTTCACGAAGTTTAACAGGAAAACTCTGAAG
This sequence comes from Argiope bruennichi, assembly GCF_947563725.1. NCBI lineage: Eukaryota > Metazoa > Arthropoda > Arachnida > Araneae > Araneidae > Argiope > Argiope bruennichi. Next base: position 93,301,715 of record NC_079161.1, read on the forward strand.
AAGCACAAAGCAACAGAAATATCACTATGAACAAATATCGCCAATCAATCGGAATAGCACAGCACATTTAATCACTAGCTCTGCAGTTTGCTTTCTGTCTAATACTCCCATTCCTCCTTGGTCATGAGTGCATGCTCCACAGGAAGTGATGTCACTTCAGGAGATGATGCAATCTTGGGAAATTTTCAGAACTTTCTCCAAGCTTCAACGAAAAACTGGTCTCGGTTGATATAATGTTCAGACTAGGCCTGTTATAATGGGATATAATATTGATATAATGTTCTGGATTCTTCTAGAAAATTCCTTTCGGCGCCAAGATTGCCAACTTTTGTCACCAATGTCGCCAAATTTCTCGCCAAGACTGGCATGTCAGGGATACATTTTACCACTTTGTAATACTGCTCCCTCCTTCAAAGACTCCACAACCGGGGCAGTCTCATTACATAGAACTATGATCAGTGGCCTGGTACGGAGCCAGCCGATTAATGTGGATGACTTTTGGCTTGGTATTCGACGACCTCCGTACCCTGTAAACGACATTGTTTAATCTCATGACAATAGTATAAGGTTCTTCCCAGTTCTGTTGTAACTTCGGACTCGGACCTCTCCGCCGCTTTGGATTATATATCCAGACTAGATTACCCTCCTTAAATTGGTGGTTGGTCGCTCTGGAGTCGTGACGAGTTTTCATTCGTTTGCTGGCCAGTTTAATTCACTCTCTGGCAAAAGCATGTATGCTTTCCAAACGCGCTTCTAAATTTTTCATGCACTCATTCGGCGAGGAAGGAGTTTCACTCGATCGTCCAAAGAGAATATCATAGGGCAATCACAGCGTTCGACCAAAAAGCATTTCTATTGGGATCAGTCTGGTCGCCTCATGTTCTGCGCTCCTGTAGGCCAAGAGAAAGAGTGGCAGATGTACATCCCAATCAGTCTGATTTTTCGAAACAAATAGAGACAGATTATTAAAAATTGTTCGATTATACCTTTCGACCAATCCATCGGACTTGGAATGCAACCCTTTCGTTCGAGTCTTCTTAATCCCCAAAAGTTTACAAAGTTCAGTAAATAGTGAAACAGGGTACAGCAATTGAAAGAGAAAGGTTTTCTCCATGTGTCGGATTTCAAAAATTCAGAATTATATCTGTGAGGAAGAAAGGAAAACTATCTTCCTAAAAAGATTGACAGATGCATATCAAGCTTTGCTGTTTTTTATTTGCTTGAACAAACAAGCAAAAAATAGTAAAAAGGAGAAGAATCAAGTCTACAGGTAACAAAATAACACTTGCTGAAAATTCAAAGATCATTTGCAGAATACTTCATTGAGAAATTTGCACAAGGTGGAGGAAAACATGTCCTCGGCTCATACTTATAGATTGGTTTCTGTATATCCCAACTTAGTATTGCATCTTTGCATTACGCGAAACTACTTACAAATAAGCAGTACTACTTTGAAGTGGCCCTGACCAATTTAAGAAGATCTATTTTACTGAACTGCTACAGTACTATGGAACGAGAATTGTCCAAATCCATTCATAAACAAATACTTAGGTTTGTAAAGTAATAATTACGTTACAATAAAAATATTTCAAGATATTTTTCACTTCTAAATTTCAAATAAATGTCATTTTTTATAACGAGTAAACAAAAGTTATAAATACTATGGGCTCCGATTTCTGGAATCAAGGATAACCACACACACACACACGCTCGCGCACACACACACTCACACAAAACTGTTGTTTGCCTGCAATTTTGTAATAATTCTGTAGTTAATACTTCTTTTTTATGGGTATAAAAACTTCAGCAATATGCAGAATATAAAGTTGATGATAATGATGAATTATTTTTATATAGGATTTCTATTTTCATAAAAATACTTGATAAAAAGATAAGTTAAAAAATGCAATACTGTTTCCTCTAATTTTTTCGTTCTTCTTACAGTACTTTATACGTATAATAATTTTTTAAAAACTTTTTATATCGCAATTTGAATTGAAAAGGAAAAGAAAATATTGATTTTTATCAAAAAGTAGATTATATAGAAATTGGACGCAGTGAGTCAGTCATACGAAAAAAAATTATTCAATACATATTAAGAAATTGTATCGGATTGGTATGAGCGAGGATAGAACCTGGAAACTTGTGGTTCGCAGCCCAGTACCATGACCACAATACAAAAGAAATTGCCCGTGTAGCGTAGCTGTTAACGGGCTTATAAACTTTCACTACAAAATAAACCGCTAACTGACCCCTACTACATATTTAAAATATATTATAAATCATTGATATGATTAAAAATTATTATATAAATAATTATTAATATAGAATAATTTATTTTTATCAAATATATTTTCAATTATGTAAGTAATTAATTTACTAATTGTTTGGAATCCGAGAGCAAAAAATTAAGATCTATTCTCTAAGGCGGATGCACAAGAACCGCTTCATACCTAACAGATTCGCACAAAAGAAATGACTGGAACTGTCTCTGAGTTTGTTTTTGTTAACTAGTTGTCTGCCATTTACAGAATCGGAGGTATCCCCAGTATTGAAAATATTTTGAGATCATACATTTTTTTAACGCTGTTTACTGGTTTAATAAATTCTTTTTGTGGATTTCTTATATATTGATGTATTTTCATGCAAAATTTGTTATTAGCATTGTTGTTAAACAATTAGGATTAATTTTGTATCCGTTTCCCCAATTTTTCTATAACTGTTTGATTTTAAAAATGACAAATTGGCAGTGTGTGAAACATTTAAAATATTTTAATAATTGGAAAAAGCAAAAGTTTTAATTGACTTCCACACTTTCAACAAAACGGGTTATTACTAACAGTGGAAGAGCCAAATGTAGTACCAAAACGCGCCAACCGATGAGTGAGCTTCTTACTTTCAAGAAGAAAATAAGTATTTGTTTATGCTGTTGAGAGAAAATATACGAAAAAAAAGTGTCATTTTCGCCAACGAAATTATCGCTAATCCTTCACTGTTATTTAATAAGTACGAGGATGGTTTCTGAATATTTTTTATTAAAATGAAAAATTTTAAACAAGCTTGTAACAAATTTAAGTTTATACTTCAAAAGTTAAAATTGAATTAAACGTAGTTAAAAGTTTTTAAAAATAATATAATTAAAATTTTGCCAGAATTATTGATTTGTGAATTTATAGCCAAATAACAAAAGGACCAATCACATCAATCTGCAATGAATTTAAATATGTGGGAAAGAAAATCCCTTGAATGATTTTCTAATATTTAAATGATACAGTATTTTAATTTGATTATATTTGAATACAGTGCCCTTGTGAATTAAATGAAAGAAAGTAAATTGAAGTGCTCACTGTCATTTGTTTACTTGATAATCCAGTATTGGGAATGGCAAATACTGGCTTAGTTAACTAAAACATAACCTTTTATCTAGCTTTGTTTCAGTATTTTTCTTTAACTTTTTGAAAAATAAGGGAAAAAATGATGTATATGGTTCTAGGTAAAAATACAGTACATTAAATTTTGATTTTCAAAAATGCATACTGATGATTTTTCAGCATTTTCCGATTAATAACAATTTGCATTTTTTTTTCTCAGGATTAAAAAAAGAGGTTATCCAAATAGCTTATTTGAATAATTGCTCATATAGGTATCGATTTACTTACAGTGAGTTAAAAATATTTTGTAACAAAAAAAAGAAAGAAACTTAATTTTTATTTGTTTTTGAGCATTCATTTCAATTTTCTTCTAACATTATTAATTAAGTTGAACTATTTCATCATTTATTTTTATTTCGTGGGCTAGTTTTCTATAAAATTCTAAAGCTTAACTGGATTTTTAAAAAAAATCTCACTTCAAATAGAAGATGGTGAAAGAAGATCACTTCAAATAGAAGTGGTACATGAACTAAGAGAAATATATGACTTACTAGAAAACAATAATTACTGTTTTTAGCAACTATTCAGTTTTTCAAAAATTTCTGATTTAGTAAGAATTGGGGAAGCACATTTCTTCTAAACTTTACATTTCTACATCCTCTACTTTATTAGATATACATTATTGAGTGCATTATGTGTATATAAATTTTATTAGAGAAATTACATTTGATATACTGGATATATTTTTTCTTATGAAAATCCAAGGTTTCTGGAAAATTCCCAATGTATAGAAGTTTTTGATGTATCTTTGTTTTAATATATGTGATGTGATTAAATTTTCCAAAGCTTTTCAGTAATAAATTAACTAATATGATTAAAATGCACTTTACTTTGAACAAGTTGGTTTTACTAGTTTACACTGAATAAATCTTCTTTGTTTGTTTGTTTTCTAGCAAAAATGAAATCAGAAAAATGTGTATGAAAGTAATTGAAGTAAGATGTGATTGGAAGGAATTTTTATGAGCTTGCTAATAGCATGTAAGTTTGTTTTTCACCCATTCCTTTTTCTTTTTCATATTCAGATATAACTTTGAATCCTTATAGAAAATTTCCAGATATTAATTTAGTGATATTATCAGAATCTGCTTTGAATATTTAACTATTAATATTTAAAATAAAAATAATAAAAGTATTTAAAATGTTGTTAGAAAAGCATCTTGCATATCCATGTTTCAAAATTTCAATGAGAAAGTGAAGCACCTGTTCATTTTTTTGTGAAGGTTTTCTAATTTTTCATCTGAATTTTATATCCTTTCAAGCAGAAAAGACTTTCCCATCCTCTATACTAAATTAAGAATTTGGAAATTATAATAATTTTAAATGTAATTATATAAATTATATTATATATTTGTTACAAATATTTATATTTGTTACTAATTTCCCTTTCAGTTTGGGGGATTTTTTAAAATTTAATTTAATTAATGTGATGGTCTCTGATTTGTTGCTGTTAATTGTGCAAATACCTTTATTCCTTTAAGCTAAACTGAAAACAATGAAACAATTTTCAATATTTTATTGTCATAGATATAATTATATTTGTTTTAAGAACAATGGGCATGGTAAAATTGCATTTATTAATCAGACATTTTATTGCATAATTATTTGATATCAATACTTAAGTAATTAGCTTTCTTATCATTTTAATTTTTTTGAATAAACTTATTGAATTTATTCATAACAAATGAAATAAAGTTTTTATTTTATTTATATAAGTTGTCAGTTGTTAAATCAAATATGCATAGTTTATTTCTAAATTCTTTTTTTTAAAAATATTTTTTTTAAATATTGTTATGGAATGAAAAAGTTCCTGTTTGAATTTGTAATGAAATTATTGAGACAAAAATATAAGTATGATTTTAATATTTTATAGGCTAAATACACATTTAGGTTTATTTTTATTTATTTATTTTTATTTTTTTCTTTCAGATGCTTTAGTTTAAATGTATCATTCAATAATATATGAAGAAAATTTTTTTATATATCATTGTAATAACATTCCAAATCAGAAACTTTGGCCATATATAGCTGAGTTTATGATGTTAGATATAAAAGTTTAATGCAATTTTGATCAAAAGTTACATAAAAAAATGAGAAAAGTTATGTGGAGGGCAGCATAAAAGACTTTGTGATTGCAACATTTTTTTTATATTATTATTATAGTTATTTTACTCTACATTCTATACATTGTCTTGGAATGGTGAATTTAAATAATCATTCTTTTGCAGTAATGCATAAATATTTACTTGCAGTCCTTTGTTGCTATTTGCAATTTGATCCAGCAATCCAATTTATAAATTGATACTAGCGTTTGCAAATAACTTGTATTCCTTATTGTGATGTTATCGAGATAGGCCCTGCACATTTTATTCGATTGGTCACCTTCATCCATATCAAATTATACATCGCAATAAATCATCTTTGGTTATATTTTGCACACCTTTTACTTTTTTGTACACGAGAATTTCAAGTATTTTCTACTATTTTTTGTCTATAGATTTTTAAAAATTTGGAGGATTTCTCAATTTTATATAATTTTTTTAATATTTTTTTTTAGTTTCAACTAAAGAAAAAAAAATATTTTTTTTTTGTATTACTTTTTTTATATCTGAAATGTGATTTCTATGTTTAAAAAACCAAACTTTCAGGCATAAATAATCGTTTTATGAAATCGCTATAAATGATTTTGAATTAAATTTATGATTGATTTCTTATTTGGGAGCATTAGTCTTTGAATGATTATCTTTGAGTGCTGTGTATTTACAGAATTGATTTGTAAAACACCTGCTATGCTTATGGGGGGATTAATAAAATTCAATTTTTTGTTTGAATTTAAAATTAGTCCTTTTAAAGAACTTGAAATTGAAATGAAATTGGTACAAGTATGAATAGAATTTTATTTTTGTATATTGATCATTTTATAGTACTATTTTGAAGCTAATTGTTTGTAAAAGAAGTTGATTTTGTATTTGATATTACTATATGGAAAAAATATGTTTCATGATTTGATGAAGTTTTGTTTTTTACATCTTGACATACAGGTTCACTATAAGTTACTTGATGAAAATAATAATACTACAGATGTATTATTATTATTATTATTTGTTAATTTGGCTACATCATCACTACATTAAAGTTTGATGCCAACATTTTGCTACTATTTATACTATATACATATTTTAGCTTTGCATTGGCTGGTTCAAGGCTTTCTTTGAACCTATACTTTGCACATTAATATGCGTAGGCCAGAAATTTTGTGTCTAGTTTAATGTATACATCCTCGCCTTGTACCCAGTATTACTAGATTCATATTAAAGTTTATTAGATTGATATCCAATGTTATTATAGTAATATAAAATAATACAATACACATGAATAAGATTATTAAATTATAGCTGAATTTTTTCTTCTACTTTAATCTAATAAAATATAAGAATTTCATATTTTAGAAACATCAAATTTACCTATTAGTTTTTAGAGCATTTGCAAATATTTTCTATTTCTTATCGTGATGTTGTTTCTATTCCTAATCGCGATAGGCACAGCACATTTCATTCTATTGATCTTCTTCACCCATATCAAAATTATATGTATAAATCAGCTTTGGTTGTATTTTGTACGCCTTTTTCTTTTGTGCACAAGTATTTCAAGTATTATCTACTATTTTTTGTCAATAGATTTTTAAAAATTTGGAGGATTTCTCAATTTTATATAATTTCTTTTATGTTTTAGTCAGTTTCAACTAAATAGGAAAAAAAAGAGCATTTTTTTTTTTGCACTACTTTTTTTATGTCTGAAATGTGATTTCTATGTTAAAAAAATCAAACTTTCAGTCTTAAATAATCATTTTATCAAGTCACTATGAATGATTTTAAACTAAATTTACAATTGATTCCTGATTTGGGAGCATTAGCTTTTGAATGATTGTCTTTGAGTGCTGTGTATTTGCAGAATTGAATTGTAAAACACCTGCTATGCTTATGGGCTGATTAATAAGTTTTAATTTTTTGTTTGAAATTAAAATTAGTCCTTTTAAAGAACTTGAAATTAAAATTAAATTGGTATAAGTAAGAAAAGATTTTTTTTTAAGCCAATTTTTTGGAAAAGAAGTTGATTTTGTATTTGATATTACTATATGGAAAAAGTATGTGTTTCATGATTTGATGAAGTTTTGTTTTTTACATCTTGACAGACAGGTTTACTATAAGTTACTTGATGAAAATAATAATAGTACAGATATATTATTATTATTATAATTATTTTTGTTTTGTTAATTTGGCATCGCTACATTAAAATTTGATGCCGACATTGGGCTACTATTTATACTGTGTTATTACTAGTATTTGGTGATAAGTGGTGTCAGAAATTTAGCTTTACATTGACTATTTCAAGGCTTTCTTTGAACCTATACCTTGCACTTTAATATGCCTAGGCCAGAAATTTAGTGTCTAGTTTAATGTATACATCCTTGACTTGTGCTCAATATTACTAGATTCATATTCAAGTTTATTAGATTTGTATCCAATGTTATTATAATAATATAAAATAATAGAATACACATGAATAAGATTATTAAATTATAGCTGAATTTTTTATTTATTTATTTATTTTTGCTATTTCTATCTTATAAAATAAGATTTTTATATTTTAGATTCAATAAATTTACTTACTAAATACTTCTTATTTATTTATTTATTTTTTGTAATATTTCCTTTTTTCATGACTTTGAATTCAGCATGTGAGTGTGATATAATTCACTAAAAAAAAATGACTTACTTCTATGAATATTTATTTTCGTATACTCATATTTTTTTCTACTGTTCTACTGTCTTCTTGTGAATAATTCTTGCAGAAAATTTCATCTAATTTAGTGCATGATTTTTATGATCCAATCTCAGCATAGAATTATCAAATTTAATAGGCTTGCGGCATATGCTATTTTAGAAGTTTTATTTCTGTTCCTTTTATAGTGCTATGCTTTTGCCAATTGTTTTCTTCATCCTATATAAAATTTGAATTTCAGACTGAAATAGGAAATTATTAAACTTCAAATAAACTAGTTAATAGCTTGTTGAATCAAAACATATTCTTGATATATAAAGGATAATTAATGAAATTATTTAAAATATTTTTTGTAATATTGAATGCCTTTAATTATCTTTGTAATCGGTGAAGAATTTTATTTTACTGATTCAATATGGTGACTGAAAGAAATGCTGATCTCCAAGTTTAAAGAGTGATAATGTATTTTTATAATGTCAAATATATTGCAGAAGAAAAACAACCCCAATAATATTATTTAAAAAAACTATAAAAAATACATTAACATCAATTAATTTTGAATTTTAATTATATGTTTAATTATTCAAAAATTATAAGGAAAATAATCCTATTAAAATAATGTAATGAAAAGAAATCCCAATATGCAGAGAAAGATCCCATCTTCAAACTCTGGCTAGCATGGAATATATTTTTGTAATTGTCGAAATTATTTGAATTTTATTAGAAAAATAAAAAGATCATTTATAAAAAACTATTTGAAATAGTTTTTAAAAATGAATTGGGTATAGGAATGAAATTTTAGAAAAGATAATTCTTTGAATTTTTTTAGTAGTGCAAGAATCATTCTTTAAATGCAGTATTTTTGAAGTTATGAAAGGTCAAAGCCAGAATGCATTTTCAAATAAAAAAAGAAAAAAAGCTTTGAAATTTACTTTTCCACATTCCAAGTATATTTATGTCCATTTTCATATTTGAGCAGTTTGCCCTTCAAAAAAACCTCTGATTTGTCAAGTCTCCCCAACTTAGTCCATGGATTGATTTGTGTTTTTTTTTTTTTGGCAAACTTTTTTTCATGAAAACCCGCAGCAATCATATAGCAAAATTGGAACCCTAATATTATTTTCAAAAGAAATTAATCCAAATTCTTTGTTTCAAATTAGCTCTCTATAATTGCATTTTCCGGGCTGAGTTGTCATCATTTGAATTTATATTTTACTGGGTTGCACAATAAAAATCCAAAGATCCAATCCAATGCAATATTTTACTGGGTATTGGAATCGATACGAAGTGAACATTTTTATAGATAACCTTGCATAAATTGAAATTAAAAAAAATAATTATAATTCAACATTTATTAATGTTATTAAATTAAATATGCTTAAGGCAGAATAGGCAGGTTTGTAGACTTGTCTTCAGTGGTGTACCTATATAAAAGGTCTAGAGCAAATAATGAAATACGCCCCTTTTTTCTTTTTCACCTTAGTATTGCGGCTTTTATGCTTGTTCTGATTTTTTTAAGACCAGGGGTTGCAAAGATTGAGAGTGTAGTTAAACTGGAGCAATAATATATAAAGTATTTTGGAATTAATACTATTTAAGCATTACAAATGACTTTTCAATGATCGTTATATATGGACGTTCCTTAATCATGAAATGTATCATAAGAATATTTCAAAAAATGTTTGTTGTTTGATATTAAATGTGCACAAGAATTTTCTTCATTCCTGTTTTAATAATGCAAATCAGGTTTAATAAAAAAATCAAATAGTTGTTAGTATGTAACTTTTAATGCATTGATGATACAAATACAAACGATTTCTATTTATATCATACATTAACCCATCAGCAGAAACACCTACTTTTTGGACATTAGCACATCCACATGGTCATTTTGACCCCAAATTTTCAAGCACTTGCTGATTATCTTATTGGTTATTTGTATTAAAATAAAATTTGATCAGAATATATAAATGTTTTTCTAAAGAAATATGTTCTTATCTAAGATATCAATACAACTTTTAATGAGAAAATCCAAAATTGAAATTAGTCACTTTTTGCCATACACTGTTGTAATCATTTCCATTTTCCTCATTCCATTCATATAAAACTTATTATTTTTAATATAAGTACTTTTTTTCCTGTATAAAAATATTGGAGAAATAAGAAAAATCTGTTTACAAATAGCTTATATTTGAAATTTTTTTAGCAAAAGATGGTTAAACATACCTTTTTGGAAATTCATATCTTTCGTCTTTCATTTTTATAAACATATTCAAAAAATACTTTTATTATTTCCCAATCAGAATAAAATCAATTATTAACATAAATTTCAAGATAATTTATTCATATTATACAGGAATGCATTTTATATATTGATTGGTTACATTTTTTATGGGCTGGAAAGGATTCCATCAGATTTTCTGGTGTGTTCAGAATCTGCGTTTCGTTTCAGTTCTGTCTACAGACTTGTACTCAGTGGTGTACCTATATAAAAGTTCCAGAGCAAATAACGAAATACGCCTTTTTTTTTTTTTTTTGACTTTTGTAATGCAGCTTTTACAAGAATTTTTAGTATTGCGGCTTTTGTGCTTGTTCTGATTTTTTTAACAAGAGGGGTTCCAAAGATTGAAATTGAGTAGTTATATAATAATATGTAAAGTATTTCGGAATTAATATGATTTAAGCATTACAAATGACTTTGCAATGGTCGTTATATATGGACGTTCCTTGATCATAAAATGTATCATAAGAATATTTCAAAAAATGTTTGATGTTAAATGTGCACAAGAATTTTCTTCATTCCTGTTTTAATAACTCAAATCAGGTTTCATAAAAAATATCAAATAGTTGTTAGTATGTAACTTTTAATGCATTGATGAAATACAAATACAAATGATTTCTATTTATATCATACTTTAACCCTTTAGCAGAAACACCTACTTTTTGAACATTGGAACATGCATGTGGTCATTTTGACCCCAAATTTTGAAGTACTTGCTGATTATCTTATTGATTATTTATATAAAAATGAAATATGATCAGAATATATAAATATTTTTCCATTTAAATATGTTCTTATCTAAGATATCAATACAATTTTTAATGAGAAAACCCAAAATTGAACTTAGTCTCTTTTTCCAATACAACATTGTAATCATTTCCATTTTCCTCATTCCATTCATATAAAACTTATTATTTTTAATTATTTTAACTTTATTTTTTCCTGTATAAAAATATTGGAAAAATAAGAGAATCTGCATTTTACAAATAGTTTATATTTGAAATTTTTTAAGAAGAAGGTTAAATATACCACTTTGAAAATTCATATATTTTGTCTTTCATCTTATAAACATACTCAAAAAATACTTTTATTCTTGCTCAATCAGAATAAAATCAATTATTAACATAAATTTCAAGATAATTTATTCATATTATACAGGAATGCATTTAATATATTGATTTGTTACATTTTTTATGGGGAAGAAAGGATTCCATCAGATTTTCTGGTGTGTTCAGAATCTGCGTTTCATTTCGGTTCTGTATCATAGGTGTCTTCTATAATTTCATGGATCTGTGACGAATCTGAGCTATCATCATTCGTTCTATAAGTAGGAAAACTTGTGAGATCTCTGAATATATGTTTATAACTGATATACTCATAACCTTCCTTGAATCTGGAATGCTAGCACACGCAGGGTCAGTTTGATAACAATCATCTTGTAAAAAAATGAGATATATTGTTGTTGTTTTTAATTTCTATTGTTCTAATCTTCTACTTCTAGCTCCCCCATGATGGTTATCATGTAACATGAATAAACTTATATAAATTCCTAGAATTTCTAAACAGAAGGGGAGGGGAAAGGATGGCAAAAAGACCCAGCTCATTTGTTGATGGTTTAAGAACATATAAATTCTCATAAGCCGTAAAAAATGATATTATTACTAATATTGAAAGAGTACACTGCTGAAAGAAGTAAATAAGCCAGAAAAAGCTTTCTGGCTTATTTACTTCTAGTTTGGCATCATAGTTTTTCCTACATATATACTTTCTTGCTCTTAGGCATTGTTTGGAATCTTTTCATATTTAATTAAATTTTAAACTATTAAATTATGGAAATGAATTTGTTAACACATATAAAATAATTCAAAAGTCTTTGTAATTAAGTTAATGCCTATAATAATGTGCATAATTATTTCGTGTTCACATTAAATATATCCATTAAAATTTACAGTTAATTGCATTTAATAGTATATCTAGCACTGTAACAAATTTAAAATGCACTTATGAAATATAAAGGTATGTAGTTACACAAAAACTTAAGGATGAATTAAAATTAACATATTATTAATTTATCCATGATATGAATAAAATTTCACTACATTATAATTTAGTAAAAATAATTTTTTCTTATTTAAAAAGTGTACATTAATCCAGGAACATTTTGAAATGTTACAAATCCCTCCTCCTTACTTTTAACAATGTGAAATTGTTGATGATTAAGTTGAAATGAGTTTTTGTGTGTGTGTGTGTGTGTGTGTGTGTGTATGTTTGTGTTTGTCACTAAAGTTCTGAGATATGAAAGCTAAAAGGTCTTTCGTAGTGAACGCTTGTTGTAGCTTGTATGTCAGCTGCTTTACATAATTTAAATAAGTAAATTTCAGAATTTGTATGTGTAGTAAAAATATCTGATTGCTATTTGTTATCATATATATGCTAACTTCACTCGTAGTATAGTATTTTTGTTTTTTATAATTTCCATGATAAATCCTTTTATTTTTAATGATAATCATTTTTGGCTTTCTCCTTTTAAAAGCGTAAGTACAAATTCCAAGAGATCAATTATTCAGAATACTGTTGATCCTTTCAGATTAAAAGAGGTTTCAAAGAATCAAAGTAATGTTATATTTCTGGCTGATTTACTTCTAGTTTGGCATCACCATTTTTCCATGTCTTCTATTGACACAGTGAATAAGAGAAACTGGGAAATTTAGTTTTATTATAAGTATTTTCCATCCATTATGTTGCCTTGAGATGCATGTCACATTCATATTAATCATAAATATATATTCCAATATTCGAAATTCAGTTTTCATGAACTTAGTTTCTGATTATATGCTTTATTTCCCAGATATTTAAAAAATGACTTTTTTTAAAAACACATTTGATGCTCGTACTGAAAAATTTTGAAATTTCTACAATTTCTAGTTATGCTGTTATTTCTTTTCCCATTATTCTGAAAGATTTAAAGTCTCTACTCTTTGCTTTTCATGCAAAAATTAATTTATGTAATAAGAGTTTTATTATAGTTTATTCATTTTAACACATAAATTAACCATAAGTACTTAACTTTAAGCTAAGAACCATATGTTTGTTATAAACCATTATTACCAATTAGGGGCACATATTGCCTTTGAAAGCCTTTAATTTCCTCTCATTTTGCTGAGACTGTTTTAATTTTTTAAAATTTTATGAATAATATCTTATTAGAAACTAAATTTTCTTTTTAATATAATGAATAAATTCCTTAATTTTGCACACCAGCATAATTTAATCTTGCAATTCCTTCATTTTTTAAATTGTATAATTGTAAATTAAATTAGTTTAATAGTAAAATATCTGTTTTTTCAATATAATTTATCAAGTATCAGTTATTATGTTAAAGAAATATTACTGACTGCAATTGATGACAAAATAAATAAAAAAATATATATGATGTGGTAGCTTTTTAGTTACACCAAAAGAATTTATTCAAATATGCATTAAATTTGTTAAATAAATTACTCTCTAAATTCTTTAGATTCTGCCTTCAGTATTGTAAATGTAATCATGGAACATATCTTTTTTTATTTTTAATTTTTTTATTTGCATTATTCTTCGCTGCAAAAACTATATAATTACAGATGCTTCTAAATTTTTAATAGACTTTGAATAAAGATGTCTTGATAAAAGAATGATTAAAATAGTATTTCATAGAATATCCATATATAACATATTCACCCCTTTACATATGAATTTACTTAACTTCCTAATTAGATGGCAGATCTTATTTGAGGCAATTATTATTATTTTAATCCTTAGAATAGTACAAGGGCATATGAGATAATGATGGGTTTTCAAGTGATATTTCCATTTTAAATTACTTAATGCTTTCACTTAATTGCAGATTAAAAATTTAATAATTCAATGCTTGAGTCTTACTCGTTGTATATGAAGCACCAATGCATGTAACTGATAGGATAAAACTCACTTTTTATGAGAAATATTAGCTTGTAGTAGGTTCAAGGGAAAAAAGTACTTGACCATAAGAACACATGCCCCAAAAGAAAGATGGGGAGTTCATATTCAAGATCTAATTTTTTTTAATAAAACGCATTGGATTTTTTTAAAGCCTAAATATGCATTGAAAAATGAATACATGGGAAATCTAATGTTTAAGTAGTTCATTTTTTACGAGAACATTTTTCTTATCCTACATAAAAATATTAAGTTTGTATATAGATAGAATGTATAGAATATATTTACAAAATATTCTTAAGAAACAACATCATTATATCTATTCCGTATTCAATTTTGTTCTATAGTAAATTTACTGTAGAACAAAATATATGCAAATATATTACTATAATCCGAATAGTAATATCTTTTATATATATTATAAAATATATTACTATAGTCCGAACTATAGTAAATTTTTGTTGAGACGCGCACTTATACGAAATACATCGTACGGATTTGTAATGTGTCTTACTTCCTGCTCGTTGTTTTAATCCTTATTTAAAAATTATTTTAGGTAGGTGACCACACACACGCACGCATGCACACACACACACACACACACAAATCGATTTTCGGGGAAAGCATCGAATATTTTTATATTTATTCTGGATTTCCAAAAAGTTTATATAACTTTTTAAATTTAGTTTCATCATTTTATATAGTTTCTGATATAAAATGATAAGAGCATTCATATGTTCGTTTAGCATGATACGTCATTCAGGTGCAATCTGTGTTTTCATCTAAATACTACAATCTAGAATGAAATATAACCATATTTTTTCCAAAATTCAATCTCAAGAACCTCACTAAAAAGTACACTCAAATGTTTTTTGATGGTCAGTAAAAGAAAGAACATTTTTTTTATAAATATCTTTGTAAATTTTAAACAATCAAAGAAAGGACCAGCATCTGAATAAAAAAAGAAGCTAAATAATACTTATTTTCTTCAATTAAATGTAATTGTAAATTAATTCCTATGAGTTATTTTGAAGCCAAATTAGAGAAATTTCGCTTATCCCCCTGTCGGATTGGTCTTGCTCCGCCCACTCCTCGTTGGCAAATCTCTGCCACCGCCTCTGAATGACCTGGTTGAAAAAGGGCCAAATCTACAACAACCAGGGAGAGTTAATTTCCATTCATATTTAAAAACAGAATTGGGAAAGTTTGTTTTGGGAGACGATACAAAGATGGCCCATGTAAATCTTTAAGAGTCAGAGGATGTGTTCGTAGAGTTAATTTTTTCTACTGATACATAATAAATTTTTGCTGTGTTTGATTTTTTTTTTTTTTAAATTCTTTCTGCATAGGATGTTTACAGGCACGATGAGTCAAGCCTTGAAACTGTTTCTATATTTAATAATGTCTGCACTGCTTTTCTGTATTGACTGTTATTTAATTGTAGATAATATTTTTTTGATAATTCCGGATTCATAGCAATATGAGTTATTTGTTTCCTTTAATGTTAAATATTTCAATAAATTCTTCAATTTTGTTTTTCTGGTTCAATGACAATTTCATTTTTTCCCCATTCTTTTCTTATTTCTTAAATAGCAATTCATTTCATCGTGTTCTTTAATACATGCTTTCCTTCGAGTTCATTTTTTTTATATCTTTTTTCAAAATAAATAAACAACTGACAGTTATGTGCTTCATTCCTTCCTTATTGGCTGTGATTGGTGAAAACGATTTTCATAAGCAATTCTCTTATTAATTTACTAAAATGTTTAGTTTCAAATCTTGTATTTTTAACTTGCTTCAGAATAGCTTTATATTTGGGACATGCAACTGCCATCTTCTAAATATTCATGCAAGAGAGCAGGTTTTACATCATCATGGGTGGGTTTTTTGCGTGTCTCTGCAATGTGCTTCTGTTTTTGTATATGCCTTTGTGGTTTCTCGTGTTTTCACACGAGAAACCTCGTGTGAGTTTTATCAAAGTCAGACCCACATTTTTCTGAAAGCCATTTTGCAGCTAACTTGGCTTTGCACTTTTCAGTGTTTCAGTTCATTTTGTTTTCAATGTTTTTCGAATATTCAAAGACCTTTTTACCTGATGGATGCTTAAATTCTTTGGTTCGATTCCTTAAATTCTTTGGTTCGATTTTATTTATTACTAGCCGCCTTTGGCGACCAGCCGGTTCGCCAATCTTAATGTTCGTTAAAATTTTAATAATTAAATATTTTATGCAATTCCAACTTTAATAGATTCTTCAGCAAAATATTTTAAAACTTCAAATTTTGATAGTCATATAATTCACTCATAATATTATAAAGGCCTTCAGTCATAACGTGATATGTATCTCTCTAATTTTCTGTTACCCCTCGTAGAATTTATGCTTTAAATTAAAGTGTAAAGGATTAATCTGCAATTAATATAATAATATTTTCTACTGAAACAAAGCATTTTTTTTAATAATATGATTATTGATAATAGAGTCACTGAGCGTTTAAACTTTATGGGCACTAAAGAATATCTTTCTTAATTTATATAATATCTCAAGAATTTGTCAACAAAATTTTCTCAGATTCATCATGAACGGATCGATTCATTAACAATGTTTCATTTTAAATGCATCAAACACTAAGAAAATAAAATGAATTGTTTAAAATAATCGGCCGAAAACAGGTTTAAAAAAACTACTTAAAAAACGATGCACTTAAAACTATAAGTATATATCAAAAAATATATAACTAACATAAATACAATTTAATTACAAAAGCATTCAATTAGCCTAAAAATAATTTAAATTATTGAAAACAGGTTAAAAAAAACTACTTAAAAAACGATGTACTTAAAACTATAAGCATATACAAAAAATATATAACTAACATAAATACAATTTACTTACAAAAGCATAGAACTAACCTAAAAGTAATTTAAATCGTCCGTTGATATGGTTGCCATGCCAACAATCAGAACATAGTGCGCATGCGTGAATTTTCTTCGCCTTTTACGGTAACGCAAATGCGTGAATTTTTCTACGCCAGTTGGGGTAATGCTATGCAGATTATACATTTTTAATTTCCTTTATTCTGTGTTATTTTAATTCAAAAGTACTTCAGAATGAATCTGAAACATGGATTAATTAACAATGTTTAATTTTAAATGCATAAAACATTAAGAAAATAAACAGAATCGTTTGAAATAATCCGCCGAAAAATCTTAACCCTAGCCTCATTACTGTTGGGAGAAAAAAAGAACTAAAGCCTAAATCATTTGGCGTTGATGAAAATGGAAGATTATTTTGGCGGAAAAGTTGGCGGTGGGGAAAATGGAAGATTTGTTTGGCGGGAAAGTTAGTTTTTAATTAATAATTAAAATTCTAATTAAAATTTCAAAAAAAGGGACCCCAGGTGCACATTCCCGACCTCTAAGGTATACATGTACCAAATTTGGTAGATGTAAGTTGAATGGTCTGGCCTGTAGAGCGCCAACACACACACACACACACACACACACACACACACACACACACACACATTGAGCTTTATTATAAGTATAGATATAGATATAGAATTATTATTTTTAGTCGTTTCGCCTTTTGATTTTCATAAAAAGAATTTTCAGCTAAATATCGTTCTTTAGCTAATATTAACTAATGTCATTATCTATATCTTAGCTAATACTCAGCTAAATATCGTTTAGGCGTTGTTATGAATGTGTGCCTTGCCATTTCTTTCTAATCAAGCATTGGATTCTTTGAATCAGATGCTATGTCTATAGCGTTACATACGGATAAATGTTGGGCGATCTAGATTTGAAAACTAGAATAGCATCCTAACTTTTTTTTTTTCTGATTAAAAAATGTAGCACTCGTTGAAATTTGCTGAGATATTTGGTCTGCTTACGAATTTAAATTAAAAATATGCAAATTGTAGAATATCAGTCATAAACAGGGCCTAACTTTATGCTCACCTTGTTTCATCTTCTCTAATCATAATCCAATAAATAATTTCTAACCCGCTTTCTCTTAATTTAAAGATGAGCGCATACTTCCAGTTGGAAAAGTGCTTTAAATGTTTAAAGAATTATATTTTGTGCTGTTTGAATGAATAAGTGTTTCTAAAAAAATATAAAATAAAATTTTCATACAGCTACCTCTATCCTGTTAGTTACATTTGGGGCAATGTATTGGGGATTTGACGTACATAATTGCTTATATTTGGTTTGGTATTTGGCACTTTCTTAACAAAGAAAAAAATTCCTCGCTTTGACTAAAACTGATCAAATTATAAAACGTTCGATTTCATTAGTCTTAAGTTAATCAATAATTAATAATGTGTTCGAGTTTTGTTTAGAATCATTCATGTCCTGCATCTGATGAAGTGTCATGGAAACAGGCAGGCTCTCCCTACAGATGTCCTGCCAGCCTGATTTGAAGTCAATCAACAGCAGTTTCGATGACATTTCGATCTTTGATTGTTTTGATCTTCCTGCAGGCATTCATTTAAATGGTCTAAAGCTGATATATTCAAAGCTTAGTCGCAGAAAAGCGAAACTTGTTCATTAAAGGAAAACCCAAATATCTTGCGGTGTTTGAGATTTTCATAGCATTTTTTTTTTGTACCACGTATACTGATATTATATTGTTACGAATCTGTAATGCTGCTTCCTAGCATAGTTGGTTCCATCATCAGAAAGAATGTTTTACAGTCATCTGTATTGGACGGAGTCTGGATGTCGCGTCGGAGGTCCCAGAGCTTGGCGACGAATTTGGCGACTTTGGCGCCAAAATAGATTATACCCGAAACATCGAGAATTTTCCCGATCCGTCCATTAGGAGATATGCCTCGAAAGTTCCTGATTGGTTGAGAGGCTTCTAGCCCCGCCTCCTGAGACCTATAAAAGGAGGCGGTCTGCAGCTGCCGGGGTAGTTGTAGTCGGAATCGACGGAAAAGAACTGGCTTTGCAGAGATTAGCGGAGCAGCGACGGAGTCAAGCTAGTGCTGAACTAAGTTGTGCGCTACTGTCTGCAGTAGAGTCTCGTTGTATGCTGCTGTGTGCACGTCTCAGCTGGAAGATAATTGCCTTCTCTATGTTGTAAATAGTTGTCGTCTTTGTGCTGTCCTGTGTGTATTCGCGTAAATAAACGTAGTTGTTTTATTTTCTACTGCCGCCTGCTGATGGAGCGTTCTCCACACCATATAACTTCCACTATCCAAACGAACCCGGAAATTTCGTAACAATATGTATTGGTATACTGTTGCTTTTCTCAAACCGTATCCCCCAATTGAACCACTACGGCAAAGGCACACAGCAAAGGACTAGAGATTAAAATAAAAACAGCACGCTATGGTTTCTCCAAAATTGGCATCTTCAAAATAATTTCTATTTAACATCGATTAACAACTTCCTGAAAAATAAAAAAATTCTTCGAAGAATTGGATGAAGTTTGTTAGGAAATAGTAATTTACGCTGTCTAGCACCTCTAAGATAAAAGAAGGCAAAGAATACTTAAAACCGACTGATTCTTTCTGCACTTGATGCGCAACCACACCTACAATCCAGTTTCACCATCTGAGTGAAACTGCATTGTATTCATATGCTTACATGCATCCACACTGCAGTATTAATTATGCTTTTCTGTAGCTTTTTCACCCCTTTTTTGTACTAATAATAACTAAAAATTATATATTATTTTTATGTCTTTTATAGAATTTCCAGATTTACTGTGTAAATGCATTAGCATTGCCACTTTATTTCTAGCAATAACCACATTCCGTGTTTTTAGAGGCCTCGAGCTGAAGACCATAAAAAAATTCGTATACTGTGAGGAATTCTTTGAAGTTATTGTCCATTGCCCAACATTTTTGCCAGTGCATCTTTCCATTATGTTATTTTACAAATTTAAAAAAAATAATTTGCTCAATAATTTAAATCCTATTATTAGATATTCTTTAGAATGTGTTAATAAAATTTTCTTCATTTTTTTATTATTATTTTGAGTGACATGGCTTTTCAATGATTTAGTTTTTGTGTGAATATTATAGTAGAACCAACTTTTAAAAATTGATTTCAAATTAAACATTTGGTATTTAAGTTTGTAAAAGTTTCCTGCGTAAAGCTGCTTATGTAAAGATTAAACTAAAATCCAGAAAAAAATTTGATTTTGAAATTTTGGAGCGGAAAATTTGTTCCTAGATTCATTGCCTAAGAACCCCCTAGAGGGCTTTATCTCGTCTTACTCATATTTAAGTAATGCAGTGCTTACCCGCTGCTTTACACTCTGCTTGGAAAAGAAAAAAATTACAAACTGTGTAAATCTCTTTAATTTTTGAAACTCGTCTTTGTAAGAACTGCCTGCAAAGCGGACTTTGTAAAATATGCGGGTGGAAATCCTGGTCACGAGAGTCTTTAGCCATGACAAATTGTAAGGGAGGGACGTAAATAAATCCCCCCACGTAAGTCTTGATTTCATACAAATTTCTTTAAAATAAATAACTTCTGTTGTGTTTTTACTTACATTTTTTATTGTATTCTTAACATTTAAATGTGTGATTAAAAAAAAACAACGATTTAAAAATGTTTTTTGACTAATTTTTCGTATAAATCGTGGGAAACAAATTCTTTCAAAGCCATACTTAGTTTTTTAAGTATGGATAATGGCTGAAAAATGATTTGACGTCAATTGCCAACACTAGGTTTTAGTCCAATGTTTATAATAATTACAAATATGAGCACATATTTATTAAAAAAAATTACGGAAACTCTTTTTTATCAGAGGATACTCTAGCATCACTTTTTTTCCCCCTTTTCTGTTATGAAACATCTTTTGCAATTTGAGAATTTGTAGCTCATCCATTTTTCTGCATTTAGAAGCATGTGTCCCGAATTTTCACTTTTGACCAGTTATTAATTTTTCTTATTTCCTTTTCATAACTTTTTATAATTTTTCTTTCTGGGCATTTCGAAGAATATCAAAGGAAAAACAACGGAGTGGTCTCCTAAAAACTTTCTCGCATACATGGAACGCCTTGTATGGCATTACCGTACAATAGTTGTTATTGAACGGTAATGTCGTGAAAGATGTTAACTTTTGGCGGGAATGTAGCATTTTTACTGCATTTATCGTGTCATCTTTGGCGAATTAGCTGACGATTAATCCCTAGCCTGTGTTAATAATATACAGAAATAAAATTTGTGTTTTAGACACATTTTTCTCAAAATATCCACGACAATTGTTCAAATGTGACGATTGAAACTGAAATTTCACTCGAAACAGCACTTTTAGTCACAAAATCCCATATTGAATTTGATATATTTAAGTCACTTTGTTTCTGAATTAACGTGTTTTCATGTTTTCTGAAAGCACAGACCGACAGATGGTCACCCCGTAGTTGGATTTGTTTCAAAATTTGAGAGGTGTATATGTTATAGACGTTAATCTGTATCCCGAATCTTATCTCTACAGCTCTCTCCGTTTTGTATTCATTATGTTAACATATTTTCAAATAGCCGGAAAGATGGACTTTCTGTGAACGGATTTTACTCAAAATTTGATTGAAATCTGACAAGTTGGTGTAAAGATTGTATACCAGATTTCAACCACCTAGTGTTTTATGTTTGTCACAAACAGGCAGACTCTGAGTTCCAAAAATGTGTTTTTCTAACTCAGGGAATTGTAAAACGTTGAGATTCGTCAAAATCTCGAGTTCGAATGTTTTGACGATTGCTATATTTTCTCTTTACTACGTATACAAGACGAAAGAATGTCAGAATGCTAAATTCACACCAAAAGTTAATATTCAGTAACTATTGTACGCCAAAGCCATGTAAGGCGTTCTCAGGGTTGACACTTTATGAGAGTATATGCGAGAAAATTTTGGTGAGCCCACTTCCCCTTGTTTTTTATTAGCTTTTTCAATAATCTTTTTTATTCTTTCTTTACAGGTACCAGGCAACACAGCAGAAAAATATAGGAGGTTAAAAAAAAAAAATTCTATGAACATCACTAGTTTCAGAAAAGTTCCTAAGAAAGTTAATTCCAGAAAAAGAAAGCTGCTTTTGAAAAATACAAAAGAACTACTTTTAAGTTAACAGCATTTGGAGCGTTAACTTAAGATTTTGTTCGTGGCTAGTCTTAGTTGCGAACGAACAAATTTCAAATATCAGTGTTTCAACGACGATTTTGCAATTGATGGCAATGGCAAATTCAATTGATAGCCAACTCAAAAGTCTTTGCAGGCTGTCCCTCGAAGATATTTCTATAAGAAGAGTGGCTGTCCTTTTGTGTAGTGACCCTATCAAATTTATGTCCCCTATTAGTGCAGTAAATGTATGTGGTGGGAAAAAAGCATCAAGAGTTGAAGTATTCAAAAGGACTATAACCGAACTCTGTTTACCTGAATCGATGACGGATAATTTAGTTAATATAATGAATTTTGTTTTCCTAGAAACACATAAATGGTTGAAGTTCCACGAAGAATTTTTAAAATCGAAGCATTCAAGATTTAAATATCCACAATATCTAAAACACATGCATTGGACACATATGGGAACTGTAAATTATCGGAAAACAGCTGAGGCAATGATCCGCGATGAAAACTTGGACATCGATCAGCGATTTAGGTTTGCTTGTCTGTATTGCCTTGATGAGGATATTCAAGACCTTTGGCAAAAATTGTCCCCTGCGAGTAAAAAGAACTTTTATAACAATGGACAACCTTGTAGATGTGGTCTACCTGGAGAAATCATTGTTTTTTGGACTTGCATCCTAAAAGGACGAGTAGATAAGTTAGATAACTTTCTCGTTCGAGCGGAAAGACGCCACTCTTCTTTCTATCAATATGCTTTTGAATCTTTTGCAGGTAAAGGTTATAAAACAGCAACTCAATATTTTTTTGAAAAGTTAACTTGCGAGGAAAAAGACGCATCATTGGTGAGAACGGCCAAATCTGTAGCAGCAAGCGATAGTTCCACCTGTCAAGCATACACCGACGTTTTCTGTTATTTGTTGTCCCTGATGAATGCGGAACAATTTCAGAACGTTCTCGAAAGTTCATCCTATGCGATCCTTAGAAGCTTTCTGGATTGGCCAAAGCAAGATGCTTTTTCCGAAGTTGCGAAGCTTGCATTGCCTTACCTAAAAGAAGACGATTACGAACAGCTGCATTTTTTTCTGTCACGAAAATTTAAGTACGTATATAATTATCCGAAACTTTTCCGGGATCTTTTCCTGATAACTCCTAAAGATTTCAGACATTCCACATATTATTTAAAAGATTTTTTTAGAAGGAAAGATACTGAAATTATCAAATTTATGTTTAGAAATATGGACCCTGAGGAAATATTGGAACTTGTCTTGAGTGGTATAACACTGCACTGTTGTTACGAACTAGTGAAAGAAGGCAAGTGGGATTTTTTGGAATTTTTTATGCGCGAATCCAGGTTGTCCAAAGAAGACAGAGAGAGGTTCGCGGAAGCATTCAATTCAAATTTTGCATCACTATTGGAGCTGGAAATACGCGAACGTCTCACTAAGGTGGTGAACGATATTCCTGCCGGTACTTCTAACCGAGACTTCTCAAATTGCAATAAAGTAAATCAGATAGATCCAATGGATTTTCAACTAAATGGACAACCTGATGAAGAACTAATAGAAAGGCCAGCCAAGAAAATTAAAAAGATTTAGGATACATATAATAATAACTGGCAAGGAAATTATGTTATGTTCTTACAACAAATTATCAAGAATTAGAATCAGTAAGCATCATTTCAATTTTCTGAGAGGTAATTTAAAGATTCGATTTAAAAACAGTTCGTTTATTAATTTTCTTTGTTCGGTATTTTCTTACATTCTAAATTGCATGTTTATTGTATGATATCGCAAAGCAAAACTGCACTGAAATAAAAATGTTTTACTGTATTTTTTATTTACTTAAAATTTTTTTTTTCCCTTTGAAAATTGCAAATTCTAAGATGGCAATTGTTTAAAAATATTCCACCTTTAAGAAAATAAAAGAATCTTATCATTAAAAAATGTTTTGTACCACAAATTATTTGGATTTAAGGAATAAATTGATTTTAAAAATTTCTTTTTGTTGTTGTTGTTGCAGTTTTGAAATTTTTTCCAAACTGCACAACGTACAAACTGCAACAACTGCACAGTATAATAAAAATGTTTTGCGATAGTTTGCTCTTTAGGGAACATTTTTTTTTCTTTCAAAATTGTGCTTCCAAAATGGCAATTTAAAAAAATTCCAGCGTTAAGGAAACAAAAGAATTCTATCATTAAAATATGTTTTGTGCCACAAATTATTTAGATTTAAGGAATTAATTGACTTTACAAATTTCATATTTGTTTGTTGCAGTTTTGAATTTCTCTTCAAAAATGTCTCATTTAATTAGAGGGTCCGGAACACATTAAAAAATTTGTAATTATTAATTTAAATTTGGAAATTTTTTGTACTGATTAATCAATTAACAAATAAACAAAATTACAACATAGAAATGTTAAATGTTTTTTAATTTATTTATTTTAAAGGAAGAAAAAAAGGGGGGAGGGATTTTAAGTCACTAAAACGCAAAATATTCTTGATATAGGATTTAGTCGAATAATATTTGAAATAAATTTTAATTAACCAATACTATAAAACAATTACAACTAGAAAGTAAACTTTGGGTTTTCGCATACACTAAAGAGAAGCACACACCGACTGAAGAAATCTTGAAAAGTTCATTTTATATGTTGAGAGGGGGTTGCCAGCCAATGTCCGCCAAAGGCAGAGTTCTGTTATTCTATTTGGCGACACATTGCAGTTCTGGCGATTGGAAAGAATTATCGCTGCAAACTTCTCCTTTGGTTTAGTGTCGTCCCGACAAGGAGCCAGCAAGTGAAGTTTATAAAAATCAGTTATTTTGGGATAGACCTCTTCTACGTAGAGGCTGTACAGTAGGGTGGAACGAAAAAAAAAATCCATCTTGAAGTGCCGCAATAACTTCTTAAGGAATTTTGCGTGCTTCGATTATGAAATAAAACTATAAAAACAGTTTTAGTATTGCACTGGCATGGCAATGAGTTGTCGTCGGAGCGGTTGTTATTGCGGTAGGACGGAGATTTGTCTGCTTCTGGTGACAAGGACAGGCCTGGTTTCAAATCATTAGCTTTGCCGAATTCACTTGAGTTGGCCTCTTTACTCCGTCTATTGTGTAACTAATTAACGAAACTGATTTGTAAGTTTGTGTGCTTTGCTGTGAGTATGAATGGCTCAGTCTAAATGAGTGAGGACAAAACAAATATCGGAGTGTTTTATTTTTGAGAAATTTACTGATTTGCTTGAAGATAAATTCACTACTTGCGAATCTAGTGCTACTGCTATATTAGACATAAACTCAAAATTGCTTCAAAGAAGGATCCTTCTGTAAGCGAAGTATGTGACACTTTAGTTCCCGTAATAGAACAAATATGGTTCTATTTCCGTTGCTTTTAGCAAAAGAATTTCACGAATGATAAAAGTTATCATGTTAAATGCAGGAATTTATTAAAGTCTGAAAGCAGAAAAAGTTCAGATAAGTTTGATTCCAAACTCACAGAATTTAGAGAAGAAGCTTGACGTTTATTTGGTATTACTGACTTGCATAAACGAAAAAAAAGTGCCAGTTATGGAATAAAAGGTTCTAAACGATCAACGCTCTAACCGGGAAATGGTTATAAGTAATATTGATATTGCTACCACAAATGCTTTGAGGAAGAAAGAAGCAAGAAAGAGTAAAGAGCTACACAGAATAGTTTAATAAAAAACGGACAAAAAATACTAGTGCATCAGAACGATGACTGGCGACAATGACAACGCTGATGAATAACAGGGTTCTTTACAAAAAGAGGCAAACTAACCAGATCCATTAAATAGATAAGAAGAGTAAAACTGCTAGTTTTATCTCTTAATGCTTTGAGGAAGAAAGAAGCAAGAAAATTAAAAAAAATTTTCATGTACTTATTTGAAGAACGTTATAGACCAGATTATTCAAAGAAATGGGTACTTTGCTGCTTCAGATAATATCCTTTTGTCCATGCTAAGTGATGAACGTAAAATTCAAAGAGAATTTGATTTACGACGTGTTTTAAAAGCAAGAACAGAAAATAAAGACAGAGTCAGGAAGTTTAACGTTCCAAAGACAAACTTCGATGCAAAAGATTACATCAACATGATCTCATGGCTTGAAAATGACGTAACTGAACCCCCCCCCCCCCGCTCAAATATGTTTCCAGTGACTTTCTCAAAGACTATGCAGAAGGCATCTGAAGCTGAACCAAATAGTATAGGGGGCTCGGTTATCGACTTTCCCCGGCTTCCTTGTCACATGCAAGCAGTGGAAAGAGCTGTGAAAATGGTGGCCGAATCGGCTCAAAATGTCCGTGGTTCAATCGCAAGAGAAAGATACATAAGAGCAAAAAATGACTGGCGTGTGAATATGTTAAAATTTAATTACAAAAAAAACAAAAACAGTTTAACGTGGCAATGAAGTAGAAGCAAACATTTTGCAACTGTAACATTTGTAATCATTAAGGTTACAGAAGTAAGAAACGCAAAATTGGACTTAAAAATATTTTATTATTATTATTATACCTTGTAATTAATAATTTTTCCAATGGAATGCTTATATATGTATTTAAAATCATCTTTTGTAACATTATACGAATAAAAATTCATAAAAAAATATTTTATCAATGTTTATAATTTATCATTTTTTTTACAAACTTTTAGCTTTTTGTTGCACCTCCAGATACTGCAACCAGAATTTTTTTAAATTGTTTTTGAATCTAAAAGTTAATTTTTCTCCACTATTACCAAACTAAAATATAAGAAAAAAATTTTAAGGCCATTTTCGTTCCACCCTACTGTACAGGTTGACTGTTGGCGTGAGATTCAATGCATGGGCTCAAAGCTGAAGAATGTTATGCTCCAAGTGGGACATTTGGATTGTTGGAGTCTGCAACTTCGTAACTAGTCAACGAGCGTTGGGTCGTTAAGATGTAAGGTCCATGACGTCTTGGTGTAAACTTTGCTTTCTTTCTATTCTGATGAGTAGTTACCAGGTACATATGATGCAGCATTTCTGCGCTTCTTGTCCGTATACTCTTTGCATTGATCTTGCTTTTTCTCCACACGATCTCTTATCTTCTAGTGTAAAAAGGCAAATTTTCTCAAAATTTTTCAAATGGAGTTTGGCAAATTAAAATGTCAAATTTTCTCAATTGGAGTTATCTCAGCTACGTAGTTATGGTTATGTATAGCAGAACGCAGATTATGCTTGACGCCATCTGCTGTGCGCATCTCTCTTCCAAATTGAAGAAAGGTAGCAGAACACTCTGTTGAGCTGCATTTAACAGAGTTCATTTAAAATCGGATCGCTGGTAGTTCTGCTCAGGTTGTATGAGGGTCGTTCCCAACTAGGATTGCCATTCTGGGTTTTAAGTCGCCGTTCTTCCGCTCGACCGGGTTTGCTTGAGGACAGTATACTGGAGTCGGGATTTGATAAAGGTCTAGTAAATTACAGATTTGTTGTATGACAGCACTTATGAACCGAGTGCCATTATCAGAGATGAGACGTCTTTGTAGCCCGTATTTCAAAATAACCTCTTTTAGCAATGTTATTGCGCACTCTTGTGCTGTAGCATCCCTCAAGGCAAAGAGTTCTGCCCATTTTGTTGCCGTGTCTTCATTGATGAATATCCACTTCTTCCCATCTGGTGTTTCTTGGAGAGGTCCGAAAAGGCCGATTGCTAGTGTTTCGAATCGTTGGGAATAAGCTTTGGGTCCTTAATTGTTAGCGGATTTCTGATTTTCTAATCTATATCTACGACATTCGGGGCATTTCTTGACGAACTCTGAGATAAAAGATCTCATTCCCGAACAGTAATATCTTTAAATCCATTGATATGTCCCCTCTTCACAATAATGACCAGCGGTCTGGGCATCATGATGTTCTTCCAAAATGTTGTTCCACTCTTGTTTGGGAACTATTAACTGAGCTTCCTCGGAGTCAGATTCATGTGCGTATCTGTACAGCACTCCTTTGGACATAAAATATCCTCGACTCGTCCAAGGAAGGAAATTCTCGCCTTTTGAGCTTTGCTCGAAGGTGTCTATAATCTTCTTCAAATCTACATCTTTAAGTTATTCCTTTCGTATGTCAATCGACGATCTGGTGGGGTGGTCCACCATAACAGCACAGCACTCACCATGGTTACACACCAGTCGAGATAACATATTTGCCACCACATTAGCTTTCATGAAAGCGTATTCAAACTTCAAATTAAATTACTGTATTTGTAGAGCCCATCGTGCAAAACGTCCTGCAGGTGTTTTCAAATTGATTAATTACTTCAGCAGTTGATGGTCGGGAACAACTCGGATTTCAGCACCCTCGATGTATCCTCAGAATTTCTCCATTGCCCAGACCACAGCTAGAGTTTCTCGTTCTGTGGTTGAGAAATTTTTCTCAGCTGATATAAGAAGACGACTGACGTACTCGATTGGGTGTTCTTCGGAACCTTGATTTTGACTCAAGATAGCTCCTAAGGCATAGGCTGACACAGTAGTTCTGGGGATGAAAGGTTGGTTCTCGTCTAATTGTTTTAGAATTGGTGATGAAATCAGACTTTTCTTCATCAGAACTATTTTGCTCTTCCGAACTCCAGGTCTAGATAGTTCGTTTTCTGGTAAGAGTACTTAACGGTTTTGAGACACCAGCAAAGTTGGGAATGAAATGTCGGTAGCAATTGCAGGTTTGCAGAAAAGACTGAAGCTGCTTCACCTTCTTCGGTAGAGGAATGTCTATAATGGTTGACATTTTGGCAGGATCAACTTCAATACCAAATCTCGTGATGATATTTTACTTTCTGACACATGAAGTGACACTTCTCTCGATTTGCTGCTGAAGCCTTTTGAAAAATAGGCGCGAATCTTCAATGTGTTGTTCAAAGGTTGGGGATAATGTCATCAAGATAAGCGAAAATATTTACTTTTACTCCATTTCGGAAGAGGTCGATTAATCTCTGAAAAGTTGCTACATCTGTTTAGAAATGGAAACGCATACAAGGGAACTCCAAATGGACAGACGAAAGCTGTTTTGTCCATGTCAGGAGAATACGTCTGAACTTGATGACACCCTGTCTTTAAGTCAATGATGAACATGTACTTAGTCCCTGAAGTTTTACGCAACAGATCATCCATACATGGCAATGGATAAGGATCAGTGAGTTTAATTTTCTATAGTCCATGCATAACCTGAATTCTCCATTTGGCTTAGGAATTAACACCACTGGTGAAGCATATGGGGAGTCACATTCTTCTATAATTCTAGAGTCAAGGTGAGATTTGAGTTCTTTTTTAGGTATCGAAAACCACTGGTCGAGCAGGCGACATGCGATAAGATGTTGTTGCAACCGGAGGTGCGTTTCCTGTATCAATTCGATGTTCAATGTGCGGTTTTGGTTCTCCCCTAGATTAAAGTTATCCTGGTATTCCATCAACAAATGGTTCAATCGGGGCAGTTGGAGCGTGGTCAAGCCTTCTTCCTTTTCTCTAAGACGACAATTCTTTAGTTGAACAGCTTCACTAATCTATGATGCAGACAAGTCGTTATGCAAGGCATCGAGTTTTTGATAGGCATTTGGTCAGAGTTCCGTCTCTTGCAGGATCGACTAATAAGAGAAACTCAGGGTCTAGTACAGTTTCTGCTGGCCGTTGGAGACTGACTAGTATATCATCTCGAAAAGGGATCTTCCTCTTTTGATCTTTGTAAAAGTGCCAGTTTTTGGGCTCCAGGTCAAGTACTATTCCAGCCTTTCCAAGGAAGTCGGTCTGTTCGGTGAGCAAAATTCTGTTTCCTTTTGCTTTTGGCAAGCTAGAAGGTCCAACATAAAAAATTTAACCTAATAAACCTTTAGCTTCGGATACCGGTGTATTATCATAATTTACATCAATTAAACATCAATAAATTCTTCTAGGGCGTTACAAGTACCTTCAAACTGTGTATACACTGCTTTCAGCTAATCTATTTTGGCTTCCCGATGAGTATCACATAATGGTTTAAGAATAATATTTAAATGCTTTGCAGAATTTCCCATCTCTTTCCCATTGCAGAAAATAAACAATATAAACGTTGCAATATCCTCCAAAGTTTTTTTTACTCTATATACTGCTGAAGCGGAATCACAAATTAATAAATTAAAGGAATGTGATAGGCAAGAAGCATAAATTGCATGTGGATTTAGAGAAAGTATTCTAGATTATACTCCTTTATGTTTCCCTTTCATGTGACTACCGTTGTCATATGCTTGCCCTCTACAATTCATAATATCTAAATCAAGCTCAGTAAATCTTTTCTATATAGTTTTTTGTTAGTCCTTCTCCAATCACTTAAGTTACTTCAATAAACCCTATAAATGACTCGTTTATAGTTAACCTTTTCTCTTCAAATTTTACATACCTAATAATGATTCAAGTTTGTTCTTTATAGCAAATATCAGGAGTACAATCCCTTTGAATACTAAAGTACGTGGTTGCTTTTATATCATGTTTAATTTTGTTAAGGACTTCATTTCCTAATGCAGAGATAATTTGTTCTTTTGAATTATGTGCTAAATTATGCACGATTCTATTTTTCGAATTTATTATTTTGTTTATATGATCCGTTAGCACAGGGTCGTTTTTACTTAATAATTCGATCAAACATAAAAAATTTCCATTATTAGGCTATCCTTTTATTTCGCGATTTCCTCGAAGTGAAAGATTAGAAAAATAGAATCATTTAACTTGATTTGTTTTACCAAAAGTTGAAAGTAAATTTAGTCGTTTTAGTAATTCTTCCCAAGCAATAAACGAATTAAAATGACAACTCGAACGCTCATGATCTTGGATTACAGTTGACAGCTTTCTTTAATTATTATAGCCGCCTATAAATCGTGTAATTTGGTCATCTCTTCTTTTGGAAAACAATATACAACAAAAACAAAACACGGAGTCTTGCGTTTTTGAATAAATTAACCATCTGCGAAGTTGGGTTTCACCATTTGGCATTTTTTAAAAGTAGTACATAGGGGAAAATGATCTACCTTCAGTATTTTTAGCAACAATAACAACAAAAAAATCCCTTGTGTTGTACAGGTCTGCTTTAACACAAAGCATTCTAAATTTATCAGTTATAATACTTGGCCATAAACCAGGATCATTTATACTCTCTTGATCGTATTTGTTATTGTCATTTCCGTCATTATTTTCAGATTCGGTCATATTTGTATAAACACACGGTTCTTCAACAAATTTCACCGTTTCAACATTTTTATTTCAACTGTGTACTTGGAGTAGAAATTTCTTCCCCAGATGATGCTTTAATTGTAATTTCTGAAGTTGAAGCAATTTCTTTTCCAGAATTACCTCGAAGCCAAGAAAAGTGATCTACTAGTGACTTCTTGTAAAGTTTAGCTTTTCTTCTTTTTTCTTTTCTGATAATTTTCTTTTTTGACACCCAGTGCGATATTTTATTGGCATGGATATGGTTATATCTAACAGTATTAAATAGTTTATAGAACGAATTATCAAATTAATATATGCTATACTATACGCTATTACCTAGCAAGTGAGATAAGTGACTGCAAATCCACTTACCTTATATTAATAATATTTGCACTAAACTATAATATAACTGTAAACTTCGCATATTTCCAAATCCGTCGATTGCTCCATTTAAACTTCTTCCTTAATTCTTCTTATTCCGGTCGTGGCCGGTGAAGAAGTAATGCAGTGTGCATTGCTAGGAGTTGATCGTTTAATTTATCTTCGTTTTACTTTTTATTTCAACAACTTAATATAAACAAATATCCACAGATGCCCACATAAAATATATTACGTTAGATGCAGAAAAAAAAGTAGGTAGTTGATTATTTACAAGTCCTTTTGAACCCAGCATCATCCTCGACTTCTGGGAACCGCATGCGCCCAGAAGTCGCGCCGCTCTGTCTTAACATGTCTGAAAGGGATCTCCTTATTCATAAAAGAACTCCCCCCCCTTTTTTTATAGGTATCACTGCGATCGTTGCCCAGTAACAGCGTAAGTCGAAGTTCAGCCAGCCACGTGGAAACAAACGTATTTAGTATATGTAAACGCTATTATTGTTCAGGACGCTATTTTAATTCCTGATCACATCTTGGCTCCTCAATCACGGAGCCCCGGTGCATAGAATCTACCGCACTCCCCGAATGGCCGGCCCTGTGTGGAACAACAATGCTTCAGAATCCCATAAATATCCCTCTTTATCCTTTTGACATTGCTTGTTTTTCTAACTACGGAGTTGCGGTAATCTCTCGTAATTTTAGTATGACTGTATCACTCAGGCGTCTGTGCTTCTTAGTTCGGTCCCTTTTCTTTTCATGGTCTATTAGTGTATGAAGAACATGAAAACAATTTCAGAGTGTTAGATTTTCAAAAAGACACACCAAAAAATAATTTTATCTCTGGCTCTCATTAAGATAGAAATATGATTCAAACGTTATTTTAAGCAGAAAGATACAGAAATATTTTTTAAATAAGGAAAAAACAAACAAATAAATAAATAAAATTTGAAGATTTTATTGTCTTGCCCCCCCCCTCTCCCTTAATTTTTTTGTATGATGAAATGTGTATGAATATTTTTTTTTATACTGTACATCAAAATCAATTTTGTGTTGAATTTTTGTTTGAATTGATTGTGAAAATGTGTCTAAAGAATAAATTCATTTTTCGGATACTATTAACGTCATTCCAGGATTGAATCGCCAAATAACTCACCAAGTATTCGCTATAGATTCAATAGTACTTCTGAATTCACGCCAAAAGATAAAAAAATTATTTCGATGTGAGATCATAGACTCAGTCGCACCACTTTGGAAGATCCACGAATTTGAATCAACACTTCAAGGATGATCTATTGTCAAAGCATGATAAGACTCCGTTACAATCCGGTTGTAACGACTATCAAAAAGCCCCAAGAAAAAATTTCGCCAATTTGGCAATTTTAATCTTTACTTTTTACTTATTTCAATGGTTATTTCTGAACTAGGAATTTATATACAGGGTTAGCAAGAATTAAGTTACCCACTTCAGAGGGCTCTAAAATGCGTTCTATTGATCCAGATGATGAACTATAGATTATTGAGATGATGCGCTTTACTTTTATTAAATAAAAACAAAATAGTACAAAAATGCATCGTTAGATGGCGTTGTAATACACGTAAAACCATTTAATATGGTTTATAATTGTTAAATAAAGTAAAATTAAAATTGCTCAATATGTCCTCCTTCATTTTCAACAATAAGCTCTAATCGGAGAACCATATTTTCTATAGATGACCGGAGTGAGTCTGCCGGAATATTAAGGATATGGCGCCGAATGTTGTCCTTCGGATTTGCTGGAGATGATGGCCTTTGACGGTAGATATTTTTCTTCAAATAGCCCACAACCAAAAGTCTCAAAGGATGATGTCCGGTGAGCCAGGAGGCCTTTCAATTGTGAAATCATGGCTAATAACTCGTGCTTCTGTGAAATGCTGTATTAACAATCGCTTTACACGACGATCAATATGAGGTGGTGCACCATCCTGCATGAAAATGATGTCTTGAAAGCATCCACGCTGTAGAAGAGTTGACATTACAAAATCCCTCAGCATATCACGGTACCGTTGTCCCGTGACGGAACAGGTTTAGATTCCATTTGAAGTTATCTCTTCAAAGAAATACAGTCCGATGATAAAGGTAGCTGTAAAACCACACCATGCTGTCACTTTTTCAGGATGCAAGAGTTGTTCCTGGATAACGTGAGGGTTTTCATCTGCCCAAATTCGACAATTGTGGGTGTTAAGTTGCCCATTGAGGCAAAAGTGGGCCTCATCACTCCACAGAATGTTCCATGGCCAAGTTGTGTCACCCACCATTCGAGAAAAAACTGAAGTGCAAATGTTTTACGGACCTCTAAATCGCTGTCCTGCAACAGGTTCACAGACTTGATTTTGTATGGATAAAAATGTAAAATCTGCCGTACTATTTATGCGGCGACTTACTGTGGTTTCAGCGAGAGCCGTCGCAACATTTACGACGCTGGAAGACTGTTTTTTTTTTTTTTTTTTTCCGTCTTCTACCTGGAAGAATGCCAGGTTGCCTAGTTTTTCCAAATTTCTGCATACTCTTGCATAGGGTCCCTGGAGACATTGGACCTATTCGTATCTGCTTCATACGACAAAATTCCTTTAGAGCTGCAACAGAGTTTCATTGGTTCTGGTAGAACAATTTCACCAGTTACGCTTTTTCATGCGACGTAGGCATGACGAACAGAGAAGAAACTAATGTTCGTGCAGAATCTGACTTCTCTTTATCCAAAGAAAAATGGTAATAGATATGTGCTGTATAAATGTAAAGCGCATCAACTGAATAATCTGTAGTTCAAATTTTATCATATTTGGATCAATAGAACGCATTTTAGAGCCTTCTGAAGTGGGTGGGTAATTTATTTCATGCTAACCCTGTATATTTATACACTTGAGTATATTTGTATAATTTGGCAAAATTTTTTTAGCACTTTTGGGTCGCCGTTATAACTGAATTAATGAAGATTCCTCTGTAATTTTTTGTTTTTGTTTTAATATGATTTCTCATCTTGCGCTCTTCACAAAATTTAGAAATGGGGCGTCATTCTCCGCCAGCGAAACAATGTGCAATCTTTGTTTCAGGTTTGATGCCACATTCTTCAAAATTATTTGTGGTTTTATTAGATTTCTTCTTTGGTGCTTTAAAGTTATTCTTCGTCGTTAATATACTTTCATCTGGGATTTCTAATAAGAATTTTGCTCTGAAAGGATAAATGTTTTTCTTCACAGTAATTGCTGTTAAAATTTCTACTTCTTTACCAAGATTTGAAATGAGAGGTACGAATGGTTTTGGCAGCCATAACAACATTAGAAGAACAATTTATCTGTCTATAAGACCATATCCTCCATTTGCAAGTTTTCTCTGGAGCTTCCATTTGCCTTCCTATTTAATCTTTTACCCATTCTGCTGTCTTCACAACAGTGTGGCAAAAGTATTGCATAAAGTGTAAAATGGCCAGACTGAATATGTAGTGTAATGTATTGATCTAGACTGATCAAATAACGAAGCAGAATTTCCAGATAATTCTTTATTTTACAGCCCTATATATACAGATGAACAATTTGTTCTAATCTTGGTTAAATAAATAGTTATTTACATCTGTAGTAGGAGCTACAATAGTCGAAGTCGAAGGGTTTCTTGAAACTCAGTTGGTTCACAGACTCCGAACACGTGGGCGTAGTCCAACAGCCTCCTGCAATTCGTTTCTTTTACTCTCCCTAAAAAAAATCTCCGCACTTTATTTCGGCGACAATCTCCGCCTCTTAATTTGCATTGGTCATTTGAGCTCTCTTTTGGCCAATCGGGGTTCAGCAATATGCTCTCTCAGCGACGCCAGTAGATCGTGGGAAGGTCCTTTCACAAAGAAAAACATCTAGAATCCCGATATGTGGACACCCCTTTCTCTTTGAAGGTACCATCAATATCTCTTGGACGAGAAATTCCACCATGTGGTCTTTCACTGTAGTCGCTAATGAACAGATGCGAGACCACCCAGGTGAAAAGATCCACCATCTGGCTATCTCGAGGAGTTTAGTAAGTAACAGCGACGGCACAGCTAGCTGTAAATGTCTTATCAGTATTGGGAAACGGGGAATGTTAGTGTAGCTTCTTCAGATACACATATTTTATCTCTGATATCACCAGAAAATTTTGGTTCACAATAAGGAACAAGAGTGTCAAGGCTTCGGCATTTTTCCTTCCTTCTTCATGAATTATTTCACATCTGGAAATTTAATAGCTTTTTTAAAGCTCCAGCTCCTTGGGTCAAATACTCTAAGAATTGCAGTTATCGCCATTTACCTTTGAAAGTTTAAACTCTTCAACCATATTCCAAACGTCAGGAAATACTAAACACTAGGTGGAAAGGTCTCCGCCAAAATTTCTGGCATACTTTTTAATAAACTTGTCATGCCAGAGAACCTGTTAAATGGCATTGGCTTACAATAGTTACGAAATATAAACTTTTGGCGTGAATTCTGTATTTTTACTGAATTCTATCGTGTTATCTTTGGCGAGTTATTTGGCGATTCATGATTGACATGTGGTTAACAGCATCCAAAAATCAAAATGATGTTTTAGACAGGTTTTTCTCAACCGACTGAAACGAAAATCTGGCCCTAAATTGCATTTGCCGTCACAAAATCTCATACCAAATTTGATATGTATAAGCTGATGTTAAATCTGTGTACCGAATCTTATCTATCTAGATCTCTTCGTTTTGTAATCATCGGGTTAACTTATACTCGAACAGCCAGATAGAAGAACTTCCTCTGAACAGATTTTCCTCAAAATTTGACACAAATATACAAATTTGGTGTAAGGACCTTATACCAAATTTTATCCCTCTAGCTCAAATCGTTTTTGAGTTATCTTTGTCACTGTTCCGTTCTTATGCGACTTTATCAAACGTTTATTACTACAAATATTATAGTAGATTACTACAAACATTATAGTATAGTGGTTAGTATAACATTTTTACTTGTATATATAGTATATAGTTTTCTTGTATGGCAACATTGTGTATTAATTTCAGTTTTGGAATTCTAGTATTTTGAATACAAAGTTAGATATTTCTTCATCTTGGGCAGATTAATATTATCGAACTTTATTTTCTGATATAAAAGTAAAATATACGGCTTGAACACGCAACAGTCAAAGACAAACAGACGGGCATTTTCCAAAAATGTGTTTTTCGAATTCAGGGACGGCTGAAATGTGGAGATTTGTCAAAAACTCGAGTTCGAATTTCTTGAAGATTTCTGTACTTTCTCTATACTACGCATACGAGAAAGTAAAAAACTCATTTTTTTAAATTTCTTTTTTTACTTCGTCACAAAGAATATCCAAAACTTTCCAAATTAGGCTTAGGAAAATGACGTTTCCTCTTTTCCCCATAAAATCTGCATAAAAAGGTGTTGCTATTTCTTGTAATATAAAGATACAATATAGGGCAGCATTTGAATAAATCAACATTTAATTCTAACAGGAGGGTTCGTAATTTTCTAGCAGAGCACTTATTGACGTAGAGAACATAAACTATAATTTTTAATTCATTTAGAAAATTT
This sequence comes from Argiope bruennichi, assembly GCF_947563725.1. Classification (NCBI taxonomy): domain Eukaryota; kingdom Metazoa; phylum Arthropoda; class Arachnida; order Araneae; family Araneidae; genus Argiope; species Argiope bruennichi. Next base: position 93,339,392 of record NC_079161.1, read on the forward strand.
TCCCAATCGGAAATATTTGCTTATCTCTAACGATTTAGAAATCAGCTATTAGATCATGATGAGAGCTTGCATTTTGTATAATGGGTTCGTTTGCACGTTTTGTTTTTTAAAAATGAATCCATGTCTATTCAACTGATGAAAGCCGAAAGTATAAATTAAGAAAATAATTATTGTAATGAAATTGCAACTTTTTCAAACAATAGCAACCTGATTATTTCTAGATAATCGTGAAGTAAATAAGAGTTAAAAAAATGTGCTATTAATTTAAGATGAAAAATTTTAGATTTTGTTATTCATACTGAAGAAGAATTAAGGGAACCAAAAGCTGTAAGTCAAAAACTACATATTTCAGCTTTATGTGATTCTCTTATATCTCTTGAATATTTTATTTTCATTTTTTCGTAGGCACGTTGGAATTAACCAAATAAACAAATTCTTGTTTTGATGGATAATAAATAGTTTTGCTCGTAATTATTATTGCAATTAAAATATCACTTCTTTTTCTAAATTACGTTTTGCTCTTTTGTGCTGTTTGCATTAAATAGAGAAAAACTCAATTTTTTTAGATGGAGCACTCAATTTTTTAGAAAAGAATATTTCTTTGTCATAATTTTTAACTTTCGATTCACTTTATCTTAGAGATATATGTATTCACTTTAGAAAATTATTATGTAAATAATGATAAAATAGCAACAAACATCGGTTCTAGTATAGATTCGGGTGCCCCTTTGATTGGCGACAAATTTCAGCGATAAAGCACTACTTCTGGTTTCCATAGTGTTTTGTTTTCATTGACGTTACTGTTGGGATACCGACCGAAAATGACCGGGTAAAAGTGAATTTTAGTGTGCACTCAGCTGCGCCAACAATGCCAAGTCGCCAATAAAGATGGCGGATAAAATAAACAAATACTTCAAAGGAACAGTTACGGTTACCATTTCCCGCCATCTAATTAGGACTTTTTACTGATAAGTATTTTTTTTTTTTTTTTCATACTGCCCGGTGCCTTCTACAGATGCCGAAGGCATCTGTAGAAGGCACCGGGCAGAATTTTTTTACTTAAAAAAAACATCCTACGGCTTCGCTAGCAGCGGGAGCGGGAAACTAGTAGCTTCGCTAGAGCATTGAACATAAAGACTGTGTGGATAACAGAAACAGCACATAACCAAAAGAAAAGAAAAAACAGAAAAATAAGCAATCGGAACATTCTCCATACAAAATTTCAAACAAACATACTTTTCCCAACTTCATCAACTCGTAAAAAATATATATTTCACTCACCCTTCATCCATTCTGCCGGTTCGATATCAAACCATTCTCAATACAAAATTTCAAACAAGCATCCTTTCCTAACTTCATCAACTCGTAATATATATATATATATATATATATATATATATATATATATATATATATATATATATATATATATATATATATATATATATATATATGCATATTTAACTCACCCTTCATCCATTCTACAGATTCGAAATACTCCCGACACAACAAATTATGAAGAAATCCAACCGTTATAATACCAAAAGAATTACGAGAACTGCGAAGAATTCTATTGCAGCTGTCTTTTAAAGTGAGAATGCAGACGATTTTTTTACGCGCATACTGACAATTAAAAATTGCAAAAGAATAAATATTTTCTGTTCGTATTCACATTAAAAAAAAAGGAAGAAGAAAATAACTTTTAATTATAAACTTAACTTTCTTTATTTAATAAATTTTATTTATAATAAAGAACAAAATTAAAATCTTTAACCGATATATTTTTAATATTTTAATTTAACATTTTTCATAATGTAATTGTAGTTTATGTACACTCAACCATTGCAAAAAGTAAACAAAAGAGCAATACGGTTGCTATAAGAGGGATCCGATGGGTTGCAATGTTGGCGACAAACAACTGGTGCACACTAATCTTTACTTAGGCCAATGACCGATCTTGGTGTCAAAAGAATCGCAAAAAAAAAAAAAAAAATCAAGGGGCGCCCGATTGTAAACATTTATCCAAATATCAACTTATTTTCTACAATTATTTTCCATCCAAATAAATATATAAATTAATGCGAGTTATAGCTTCAATGAAGGTTTATCTTAATGGTATCGGTTGAACCGGAGTTTAACCCCCTTCTTCGTCAAATTACGATAACGCGCCAAAGCTGGCAACCTCCAGACTGGCAAACCTATTATCTTTCGCCTTTATTATGCGCTATGATTGGACATTGCTCCCTCGCTTTTGAACATTTCGGAAAACACAGCGCAAGACCGTTGTCGTCGAGTTGGCGATTTTTCAAAATTGCGCCAAGCAAGGGGTTAAGCTCCGGTCGTACCATGGTATCTAGTGAACGCATCGATAAAGTGTTTATAGAATCCCGAGTTCATTTCCCCCAACACACGCTTCGACTTATTTCTGTTGAAACCCTTGAAATATAATTTCTATATTTCAAAATCAACTGTAATTGCGATTTAAGACCAGTTGTTGAAAGGGAGTTAGTCAGCACATCTTTTGGTAATAGTGACGTTAACAACAGAATCGTCACCGCTCCTGATTAATAATGAACGGTTGAAATCCGCTCCAGTGTAACCATTCCCATCGCCAAGAATGCCAACAATGCCAAATCACCAAAGTCAATAATAGAGATGGCTGAAAGGCACTTCAAAAATTTTCATATAAATCCCCTTCCATCATTCATAAAATTGTGGGCAAAATTGTGGAAAAATCTCAGATTAATCAACATATTACTTTTCTATGGATCCCAGGGCATTCGACAATATTATGGAATGAAAAAGCGGACTTGATCGCAAAATCAGTAACAGAAATCAGCCCATGCATTGAATGGATCGCATCGGAAGACATCACCTCACGCATCAAACAGATCTCAAAAAGAAAAACAACAGACAGCTTATAGACAGAGCAAATATTATGAAATTCTTGGAGAAATTCCAGACGTAAAAAATATTGCTAAATGGACAAGAAATAGAAGAGAAGACATCATTTGCGCTAGAATTTCTACCAAAATAATCATTACACCTGGCCTTCTACATCGTTTTAACCTGTCGAATCAACCAAATTGCGAAACATGCCACTCTTTGAATAATTTGGATCATATCTTACTGCACTGCCGAAAATACTCAAGCACCAGACGTTGCCTCTGGTCGAAGTTGGGCCTCAAATCTCTTTCAACCTGCAATTTCAAACAACTCACGAGCAAAGCATTTGCAGATAAGCTATCTCTCCATATTTTCCTTCAACACTTGAAACTTTTTGACATTTATTAATTGGAGATATTGTTGAACGCTGGGATGACAGCCTTTGTAGCTAAAAATCTCTTAATCCCCCTCAAACAAACAAACAAAGCTGATAGGTCAACGGTACTTGATTTAGAGTTGCTAGAAAAACTATTCCTCTTTCTTGTTTGAGTTAGCATATTGGTGATAAACACAAAGGGCACATTAAAGTCGATTCCTACCTATTCAATAGTATTTTGATCAGTGCAAATTGCTAGAAAGTTTCTACTCTGGTATACTATACTTTAAAAAAAAAAACCCTACTATTTTAAAAACTTTTGGTTAAAATGCAGAATCAGCCAATTTTTTTACCACGTTTATTCATAAGCAATTTCGCTCTTCCGTATTACCTTCTGGAAAGTCTGCAACTTCAGGAAACAAAAAACGAGTTGGCGCTTTTGAAAATCGCGCCAAGCTGCGGCCGATATTACACTTTCAGCAAATTTTCAATGAAACTTGTTGTTATGAAATATTTATACATAGTTTCTATTTCTTTACAACAGTTTTGATAAGTGTACACATTTCATTAAGACAAAAACTGAATTTCTTTCATAATTCTCTAAATTCGGTAAGGTCAACATCAATAAGATTTCACGAAAAAGAATGACTTTGGTAACGGAACTGTTCTATGTTTTTTAGTTTAGTCAGTACTTTTCCATTAGGTCAACAAAAGCTATTATCAGAAACAAATATTGTCACCATTTGTCATTTTTCTGTTTGTACCTAAATAGCGATTTTAAAACTTGAGAACTCAGTAATACATCAGATATTCGCCAAATGAATTTTTTTCAAACGATATGTTGTCAAATTAAATATAAATAAATAAATAAAAGCTAACATAGAGGTTAACGAACGAAACTGAGAGGAACTGTACCGTGTTTTTAAATTCAAACGGTTCTTTTTCATTGAGTAACAGCAGTTATTGCCAGAAATAAATAAAGTCACAATATGTCAATTTTCTCTTAGTTTTTGTGATTTGAGAATTCGGTGTTGCATCATATATATTTATCAAACGAAATTTTTTCAAAATATATCTTGCTAAGTTAATGACGATGGCCAATCTAGAGGTTGGCGAAAAAAATTGAGATTCGTCAATGAGTGGACAGGGCAGCAGTGTTATCTAAATTTTACAGTTGCCAATTCGCAAATAATTACAGTAATCGCACGCTTGTTATCAGCTAAAAGTTTTCGATTCAATTTGAATTCGAAATATTTTGCGGTTTTATCTTACTTTTGTCGCTGTCGAGATAACAAATTTGTTTTTCTAGTACTTGGAAATTACCAGACTATTACAATTACTTTCGCAGCAGGGTGTTACAATAAAGCCACTGCATCCTAGGACAATCAATCGGATGAAAAAGTATGAGGTTAAAGTAGTTTAGAATCCGAAGCTCTCAGTTGGCTGTTGCAACTCCAAAAACGGAGCGAAGTTTTTCGAATGAAGACAATTTTGAAACATTTTTCCCAACCCTCAAGATATCCATGCCTCCGAAGTTTCTCTCTCATAAGGTGAGATTCATTTAAGTCTCTTTTTTTTTTTTTTAACTTGGTAATGTTTATAAGATGGCATATTTTCTTTAAATTATGTGGTTCAAAATTGGTACGAGCAGCTACCAAATTTAGTACGTCTTCTTGAGTAGTAATTGCCTGTCAAGAAAGTATTTTTCTAAATTTTAATTAGATATTTTTAATTAATAAAAAATTAATCGTTATGTAATATTTTCCCCAATAACTCTAGAGGATAATAGCGCACAAAATATTTTTAAACTTCTTTATAATTAAAAAACTTTTTTCATTAGCAATTTGATTTCTCTGTATCTTTTCCATTTTTAATAAAAATTTTAAAACTAATTTTAAAACTGCAAATAATGCTCATTATTATTGAATTGATTTTTAATATCATTAATTTATCAACTTATTTTGTCGTACGTTTTAACCAATGTGATACAATAAAAAAATTCCGAAGCAGAATTATGTTTTTCCTTGAAATTATATTTTTAGGTTGATATACGCTATTTAGATTTTTCAACAAATAGTGTAAAATAGGAACATCGTGACTTAAAGATTGAAATGGCTGAAGAGATCAAGTCTAACACATTATGTTAGAATTGATCATTTCGATGCAAAAATGTTTTAGAAAAGAAGATTAGAAATTTAAGATTTTTTCTTTCTGTCTAATTAATCAAAATAGATTGGGTGAAACAGTTTCCATGTAACACGAATTCTCTCTTATGCATAATACTCTCTCATCTAAATCGCTTGCCAAACTCTAACCACAAAAATTTTTGTAAAAAAAAAAAAAAAAAAACTTTTTTTTTAAAATCTATTTTTTATATGGATTTACTAGCCGCCTTTGGCGACCAGCCGGTTCGCCAATCTTAATGCTTGTTAAAATTTTAATAATTAAATATTTTATGTAATTCCTACTTTAATAGCTTCTTCATCAAATATTTTAAAGCTTCAAATTTTGATAGTCATGTAATTCACTCATAATAATATAAAGTCCTTCAGCCATAAAATAATATGTATCTCTCTAATTTTCTGCTAGTTCCAGTAGAATTTATACTTAAAATTAAAATGGAAATGACTAAACTGCAATTAATATAATATTATTTTTTACTGTAACAAAGCATTTTTTTTTAATATGATTACTGATAATAGAGTCACTGAGCGTTTAAACTTTATGGGCACTAAAGAATATCTTTCTTAAGTTATGTAATATCTCAAGAATTTGTCAACAAAATTTTCTCAGATTCATCATGAACAGATCGATTCATTAACAGTGTTTCATTTTAAATGCATCAAACTTTAAGAAAATAAAATGAATCGTTTAAAATAATCGGTCGAAAACAGGTTTAAAAAACTACTTAAAAAATGATGTTATACATTATACAAAAAAAAAAATATATAACTAACATAAATACAATTTAATTACAAAAGCATGCAACTAACCTAAAAATAATTTAAATCATTGAAAACAGGTTAAAAAAATCTACTTAAAAAACGATGTACTTAAAACTATAAGCATATACAAAAAATATATAACTAACATAAATACAATTTACTTACAAAAGCATGCAACTAACCTAAAAATAATTTAAATTATCCGTTGATAACGGTTGTCATGGCAACAATCAGAATGCGCATGCGTGAATTTTCTTCGCCAGCTCCGGTAATGCAAATGCGTGAATTTTTCTACGCCAGTTGGGGTAACGCTATGCAGATTATACATTTTTAATTTCCTTTATTCTGTGTTATTTTAATTCAAAAATACTTCAGAATGAATCTGAAACATGGATCCGCCGAAAAATATTAACCCTAGCCTCATTACTGTTGGGAGAAAAAAAAATTGAAGCCTTACTCATTTGGCGGTGGGGAAAATGGGAGATTTTTTTGGCGGAAAAGTTGGCGGTGGGGAAAATGGAAGATTTTTTTGGCGGGAAAGTTAGTTTTTAATTAATAATTAAAATTCTAATTAAAATTTCAAAAAAAGGGACCCCAGGTGCACATTCCCGACCTCTAAGGTATACATGTACCAAATTTGATAGCTGTATGTCAAATGACCTGGTCTGTAGAGCGCCAACACACACACACACACACATTGAGCTTTATTATAAGTATAGACTACTTTGGTATATTTTAATCGGTTCTTTTTGTTTACCTTCCTTTGATGTAATTTGGAGACTGAACTTTATGAATTTAATTACGATATCATGTAGTTTTATAGGTACTATTTCGTTAGAAAGCGTGACCTCAGATGTAGAGAGAGTTAATCGTCGCCAAACGTTATTACGTTGACGCCAACATTCATCGTTAAGATTTGATGATGAGAGTTATTGCTTAAAACTGAGAGGTGGCCCGCTAACTAAAGAGTGCTATTTTCTATCGATTCTACAGAAATTATTTCAAAAACCGGATTAGTATTAATGTGAAAGTCGCCAAAATATGTTCAAAATTGTCAAAAGCAAACTTACATTTCACCTCATAAGCTTGTTATATTATTTTAGCTACAGGTTATTTAGCTGTTTTATGTTGACAGTAACAGATCAATATTATACAGAATAATTTAAATCTCTTACACACACACAGGTACTTTGACTTCAGAACCATAGTAGCTATAATCATAAAAGTGGTATCTAGGCATAGCAAGACGGTAAGGCGCTGTGCGCTTACAATGCCACCTGATGGTAAACTCTGAAGTATTCATATCTCGAAAATGCCACAGGATGGGATGAAGATACAAGTTATAAAGATTCCGAGCATTATCACTTTAGTACAAAAAGACGCACATTAATACTAAGAACAAAATGCTCAAAAATACAAACTTGAGTGTTCGCACTTTTAAAGCTATGACGACACAAAACGTGTTAAAAAGCGGAAAATACAAGTAGTTATTTCAAAATATTTTTATTTTCGTTGCCCAAACTATCCTCTATCATGTATTATATAGATTTGCACCATTATTTGAATTTCACTTTGAGTACTTCTAAGATAATAATTTAAAAGGTATCATTTTTTGTGTGCCCCAAAACGAATATTTTCTCTTTTTATCTATGCCTTGTGACGTCACAATTTCGGAAGACGTGAAACAAACATGCAATTTAAGCGTTCTGTTTTTATTATTAATGTGTCTTTTTGAACTAAATCGACAACATTCTACAATTAGTAATTGGCAATATTTCCCCATCTCATACCAATTGTGAGATAGGAATTCTAACGCTTGAATTATTCACCAGTTAGCGCAACAGGTTGTCTGACATTATATTATACCTATAGTCTGCGTATTTTCTGAAGGCGGTTCAAGGTCACATTTTTCTACCGCGTTACTGGTACCAGACAACCAATAACGAGGTTGAAAATGCAACCTTGAACCGCCTACAGAAAATACACAGTCTATAATATACTATATAATACGTATATTATTATACCTAGAATGCTATTATTTTTATAGTTCGAAAGTTAAAAGGAATGTAAGGGATTTAAATGGGTATTCTGCTTAATAATAATGATAAAATGAAACAATATGGTGGAAATACTGTATGTAGCTTGATTCTTGAGATTCAAAATCGTCCCTAAGACTATTCAGTCTCACGTAATGCATAACATATGTCCTCGTTCAATTTCATTGCTAAATCTTGCAACAGGAAAAAAAAGCGTTCATTACAGCCTGGATTTAGATTATTATAAAGGCTAATTTTAGATTATTATACAAGGCTACGTTTCTGAAGGGACTGTGATCTCACTTGTATGTATTGATACGAATGAGATTGATTGATTTATTTATTGGTGTCCTCCAATTCTTACTCTATTGATGTATTAGTGTCCTCCAATTCTTACTCCATTGATGTATTAGTGTCGATGAGAAAGAAGAGCTATACAGATTGAAAAAATGAATGAGGTTTACCATTCCATCAAACCACACCAGTGGATCCATCGGCAACATAGTTACTTTGGCATTATCTAATGTGGAGAACGATGCAACTATTGGCGTGCCTTGGCGGAGAGGACTCTCAACAATTTCTGAAACTGCAATCCATGCACAACATATGTTTGAACAAAAATGATTTTTGTATTAGTGAAAACAATCAAATCATATCAAGCTTTTCTGAATGCTGCGTCTATATCTTTCCTCTATTATGAACGTATAAGAGTTGAAATTTGCTTCATGGGTAGGCACATTGCCAAAAGTGATACGCTGGATTTCATAGAAAATATAGCAACTCATGTAATCATTCAGAATAAATAACAACCACCTAGTATCTCGGTGTTGTCGACTTCCTCCTTTACGATGATTAGAACCTTGTAAAGTCTCAGTTGTAAAGCCTATAATTCTCTCTCTGTTTTTTATATATATATATATATATATATATATATATATATATATATATATATATATATATATATATATATATATATATATATATATATATATATATATATATATATATATATGTGTGTGTGTGTGTGTGTGTGTGTGTGTGTGAGCTGACATTCAACGGTGAATGCTGACATCTTCAGATATGTAACGTTAACGTATATGGCACAAAAATCACTCTTATTGCTTATTACAGAATGGCAATAGTAAAATGTAAACAAAACGCCATACAAGCGTTTCAGACTTCTTCATTGCAGGTTTTTACAGCTGTACACACCTTTGTTTAACTAACTAATGGAGTTGCAAAATATTATTAGATTCTAGGTATGAAATTAGGTATGAACTAAAACTCCATTTGGTCAGAGGATAGAATATGAAAAAATTTTAGAAGCATCAGCAAACAAAGTTTAAGTGAGAGTGGAAAGAGGTGAAATGAATAATCGTTATGACTTTTCTATGGAAATTCATGTTCATATCTTCCCAAATTATTAGCTCATAAAAATGGTTTATCTTTAAATAAAAAAAAATCCTTTTTGATAATATCAATTTCATTTCTGCACACCTTTTTTTTTATTTTCATTTTTTTTGTTGAAAAAAAATTACTTTAGTTTCTGTTTGAAGAAACGTTACAATGAAATTCAAATTCATCCTTTAAAACACTCAATCGCATGCTTTAGCCAATGTTAAAATTAACATTTTAAAAAAACTGCTTTCTTCAAGTATTACTGTCGAAGTTGAACCTTTGCTTACTATTTGATTTCGTAATATATACATTTTTTTAAAAAAAATTGCACTGTAGTACTTTTAGTACTCTGATTCAATAAAATTCATATCTTTCAGTCGTACCAAATAACACGTTGAAAGTTTTTAAAAAGTACATTCCATACTCATTATTTTACTGTTTAAGATTCAATAATCTAGGCGAACAAGCTAGTTGCCAAAGGTGGCTAATTGTGACGAATTGTTCTAGTATTTTTATTTTCACGTATATGAAGTGAAGTTACTGAGCAGCTTTTCCGGCGTGTGCAGGACTTTGGTGATGGAAAAGAGGTGAAAGTCACAATGGAAGATTCGAATGCGGAGGATCGGAAACCTTCTTCTTCAAGTAGTTGCTCAAGACGGCTCTCCAGGACCGCCAAGGTCAGTGAATTTCTGTATCTTCTGTCTCTAAAATGCACAAAAACTAATTACCTACAACTAGCCACCTAATTTTTTACTCATTCATCATATTTAGCTTTAAAAAATTCTCATAAACGCTCAAATGTTTGTTTTTAAAGCATCTCCTAATTCCATTATGGTCAAGTTTAGTTTACTTATAAAAAGTGTCCCAAAGTTAACGCAAGATTTGAATTTCCCACCATTCCTGCAGTGAAGGGTTAGCAACCCTATTAAACAAACAGTTTGGCAGCTGATAATTTTAAGGTTTAATAAAAATAAAGCGTTACAAAACAGAACAATGTGTTTTCATTGTTGAACAATATTTCAAAAACATTGAAAGTCTGGAGGCCACAGTTCAAAACGTTGAGAGGATATTCAACGCTGTATCGACGAAATTCAGCCATATTTATATAAAATTGTCATGGGAAATTTCAACAAAAGAGTGCTACGCTGGCAGAATTGTGGAGCCATTTGCCCTACGTGTTATTCCATACATAACTCTGACCTGTGTACTTTACGATTCAATAAAAATATAAAAATTTAAAGGAAAAAAACTGTGTTTTCTATTTAATTCAAATCTTGCTTCATTTTTACGAACCCTAAACTATCAGCTGCCAAATGATTTTTTTTAAATAGGGTATCCAGCACTTTACTGCAGGAATGGTGTCAAATTCAAATCTTGCGTTAATTTAGGGACATCCTTTTTAACGTTCCGTTTAAAAGCAAGACGAGAGTTATTTTGTGACTCGCCTCGCAAAGATCTATTAAATGTGTAGGACGCGTAATAGGATCGCCACCTAAACTGGCATCTTCTTCTCTCATCATTTCGGTCAAGTCTCCATTTCCTGGTTCGGAGAGGAAGGGCTTTATTACTTGTCCATTTTTCAAGATTGCGAAGTCCGTATGGAGGATAAAGTGTCATAATAAAGCAAGTTATATCAGTATAACTATGAAAATATGGGATTAGTAACCATTAAAAATATATAGACAAAGAGATAGTTTTGCAATAGTCAAAAAATTCGAATTCCACATTTTGATAAATTCCATCGTTCCAGACTTTCATGAGTCCGAAAAACATATTCTTGGCATTATATCTGCTTGTCAGTTAAGCTATGAACACGATAACTCAATGAGCTAGGCAGCTGGAATTGGGTATGTGGAATTACGAACCAAATTTGTAGATTTCTATGAACAAAATCCTTTCACAGGAAACCTGTCTGTCTAGTTGTTTGTGTATAAGTGAAGATACTTAATACGAAACGCAAAGAACTATATAGATAAAATTTGGTATGTAAATTTAGCATTTAAAGTGTAGGTCTGCATCAAATTTGGACCCAAATCCATCGAGAGATTTGCTGTCTGTCGGTTTCTACTTTCGCATGCATGTAAACGCCTTAATTCATATTTTTGTAAGTACAATTCAGTTTTAACGGTGACCAAACAGCGCCAAGAAAAAATTTCGCCAAATTATAAAATTATACTCATGTACATTATTATTTATTATGAAAAATTTTGCACATGCGAATCACGTGCTATATAGTTTGACGATTGAAATCACCAAATTGGCGAGATTTTTTCTTGGCGATTTTTGATTGCTATTTTTATAGTTTCTTTTCACTTTTTTACAGAGTTCATGGCGAATATCTTCCTCGAATACCAGGCCAAGCCCTTTTCTTGAAACGACGTTCGAATGGCTACGGTCACTTACTCCGAAAAAACTCCAAGAGTACGAGCAAGAAGATGCCAAAGAGGTAAATTATTGTTTAAAACCAAGTTGCCAGGAGTTTCACGCTGGAGTGGAGTAAGGTTGGAATGGAAAAATTAAAAAGAATTAAGATAATGTTTCACAACGAATTCTAAAGCCCTCCGAGTTTTTGCGCATGCGTTAGGATGGGTTTAATTAATCAAAATAGGGGTGAGAGAAAAGATGAAAGGAGGAGTTGTTTACATTTAACAATAAAGTAAACTCGGATTACTCGCGGTTTTATGAGACTTAAACATTGCAGATAATTAATAATACTGACGGGAACAATAGCTTCTGAGGGTAAAAACCCCTGAGTACCCTGAGCAGAAGTCTGACTTCTAGCTCATATGAAGATGACACTCACACATTCGCTTGCACAACCCATGGGGGGGGGCACAATCACACACCTCACAGATAGCACAACAACCATGCCCGCACCAGGACTCGAGCCCTGGACGGCCAGATCACGGGGAAGACGCGCTACACCCAAGCCAGGACATCCACTCATTTTTCTTATAGTACAGGATAACTACAAAGCGTAAAGAATTGGATACATAAAATTTGTTATACAGATTTAAATATGAATCTGTAAGCCTACATCTATATGAATACAGATGTAGATAAGTGTCAAATTTAAAACCAGATTCATTAAGGCACTAGACATCCGTTTGTCTGTACTCAACATGCATATAAAGTTGGTAACTCAACAAGACAGAGACTTAATTAAATAATATTTGATAAGTGATCTGGTGATTTTTAATTGTGATTCTGTTTCAAATTTTAGTTTAAATAGGCGAGAAAAATTATTCAAAGTCTCACTTTCGAGATTCAGAAAATAAAAATCTGAACACTCGTCAAGTTCAAGACATAGAATTCAAAGTCCTTCATTTTTATGCAGTTTCATGAGCGGAGATAGCTCATTTTTTAAAGGAATATCCGGGAAAATTTCGGAGATACCACTGCCGTTGGCAATTTTTTCTGTAAGAACTAATCTCTATAAATTCTACTTTCCCGGATAAGAAGTATGGAGAAATTGTAAAAATCGTCAAAAAATTCGAACTCGAGATTTTGACGCATTTTCACATTTTAGACATCCCTGAATTCGAAAAGCACTGTTTTAAAAAAATGTCCCTCTGTCTTTGACAAAGATAACTCAAAAACGCTTTGAGTTAGACGATTGAAATTCGGTACACTGTACACTTCGGTATTTGATCTAGACTGATCAAATAACGAAGCAGAATTTCCAGACATTTCTTTATTTTACAGCCCTATATATACAAAAGAACAATAAATAGTTATTTACACCTGTAGTAGGAGGCACAACAGTCGAAGTCGAAGGTTTATCTTGAAACTCAGTTGGTTCTCGGACTCCGAACTCGTGGGCGTAGTCCAACAGTCTGTCTGCAATTCGTTTCTTCTCTTCTCCTAAAGAAAATCTCCGCACTTTATTTCGGCGACAATCTCCGCCTCTTAATTTACATTGGTCATTTGAGCTCTCTTTCGACCAATCGGGGTTCAGCAATATGCTCTCTCAGCGGGACCAGTAGATCGTGGGAATGTCCTTTCACAAAGAAAAACATCTAGAATCCCGATATGTGGACACCCCTTTCTCTTTGAAGGTACTATCAATACCTCTTTGACGAGGAATTCCACATGTGGTCTTTCACTGTAGTCGCTAATGAATAGATGCGAGACCACCCAGGTGAAAAGATCCACCATCTGGCTATCTCTAGGAGTTTAATAAGTAACAGCGACGACACAGCTGGCTGTAAATGTCTTATCAGTACTGGGAAACGGGAAATGTTACAACACTGTCTTTTCACCATATTTGTAGATTTTTATCAAATTTTGAGCCAAATCCGTCAGAGGAAGTCCGTGTGTCCGGCTGTTCGAATGTAATTTAACACGATAACTACAAAAAAAGAGAGAGAGAGCAAATGGATAAAATTCGATGTACAGATTCTATATCTACAATGTAGACACCTATCAAATATTTTAATCAAATTCAACTGGCGGTTGACTGTCTGTCAGTCTGTCCTCTCAGAAACATTCAAATAACTCATAAACGCAGTGACTTAAATATATCAAATTTGATATGCGTATGATTTCTTTTAGCACAGAAGCGGAGTGTCTTCTGCCGAGACACTGATCAAAAAGAAAAAGATACTCACGGTGCACACAGAAGGTAAGGATCTGAATTTTTTAAAAATTATATTAATTTCAATTTATTTTTCCACGGAAGGGTATGGTTTGTATGCAGGGAGAAAGGCGGGACACGTCCGTTCTCATCAAAACGCAAGAATGAAAGTGTGAATATTTTTTCCCTTAGTGTCTTTAGTATAGGGATTACTTTGACATGTGCCGATTCAGGAAAGGGTATCTTAATCATCTTTGGAAGATATGCCCCATAGGAATTAGAGACTTTTATCCCTTTCGCTTGGAGCTTGAGTATTGCAATGATCATCAATTTTCTTAGAATGCGTGTTAGAAATAATGAAATAAAAAAAGTGGAATTTCGGTCACAAAATAAGAGAGCATTTTAGAATAAAGAAGCATGGACTTATTTAAAATAAAAATAATAAGAAATCAATTAAAATATAAGTAAAATTAAAAGAAAATATTACACAGATATGTAGTGATATTTTTAAATCTAAATAAACCTTAATTATTTTCCTAATTTTGACTTGAAATTAGCCAATATGAACTTCACTCTAAAATGTTTTCTTATTTCTTGATCCAATTCCCACTTTTTATTTAATTAATTCTGCATCTGCTCTATAAGACTACCGACTTCAGCATTTTCACGCGCTCCAACTGAAGGGACAAAATTCCCCAACATACAAAATTCCCCTCACAGCATTCTTTAAAGGATGCCTCAGATTCCCTTTCCTAAGCCTACACGTATCAAAGAAATCCTTATCAAAATATCATTGTAAAATCCCTGGAAGGAAAAATGTCGGCCTATTTTTTTTGCACGTGTCGCGATGTAGACTGACGCATTTTTTTATAACCGTTTGTTTCTTGTATAAAGTATGCTTTATGGGTTAAAATACAGCGAAGGGAAAATTTCAAAAGTTCCTTCTTCTAGGCCACGTATTTGCCAAAATATATTTGCTTTTAAAAACACAAATATTTTTATACTATTTATTTCACAATTAAAATTTATTATAAGGGTACTTTGAAAACATGTTTTAGCAGTTGCGCGTTCGAATAGAAGAAGCTTTCAAAATTTTAACTTAGATTTAAGGGAAGCATTTTATGTACCAGAAGCGGCGATAAAACTGACGTCCGTTTACATCGCGATACAAATGCAGAAGAGACCGAAAATTTTCCCTTCAATGGTTTTTATAATGAGATTTTTATAGGGATATAAGATTTTTATCCCTTCACTTGGAGCGTGTGAAAATGCTGAAGTCGGCAATCATATAGAGCGTGTGTGGAATTAATTAAATTAAAAGTGGGAATTGGATCAAGAAATGAAAGAACATTTTAGAATGAAGTTTATATTGGCTAATTTCAAGTAAAAATTAGAAAATTAATTAATTATGATTTAAAAATATCCTTACACATTTATATATTTCAAATTGCTCTGATCTTTCGAATGCTTCTCTATGTATTTAGAATTGACAGGGAGATTCAAAAGTAATTAATAAAAGTAAAAAAGTAATTCAAAGGGTATAAGTAATTGTATTTTGCCTGCAGATCCTCCCAGCCATCGTCGGACATTGAATTTGTATGAGGCCTTCGGAACCACGGCCAAGAAAACGGCACCCGGATCCGGATTACAGCCCCTCTTGGTGGTTGAAGTGAATGAAAATGGCATGCTGAAGTGAGTCCGATCTATCAGTTTCATTTTTACTCTATAGAACGAAGTACAATGTGTTTGTAGACATTTCAAGACTCTCCACGCTTCAGACTTTTATGAATCCCAAAAACACATTTTTGGAATTATGTCTGTCTGTGAACACGATCAGCCAAAAAGGATTTCAACTGGACGGATGAAATTTGGTATGTGGTTTATCAAGAAATCTGGGTATTTTTTGTATTATCCAAACAAAACCCGATATATTTTCGCCAAACCCGATATTATCGCCAAATGATAGCTTCTGCGCTAATAACCGGAATAACTTTTCATTATGATGGCGCCAAAGGATTGGCGGATTTTCACGAGCATTGACAGGTCTTCGAAATAGTTCCATAGTACAGAAATTTGTTGATTTCTATGAAATTTTTAACGAAATCCATTCGTAAGAAGTCTTTATGTGGCATTCGTTTACATTACACGCGATATTCGATGAAAAAGGATCACGATCATTGCAAAAAAATAAACAGGTAACATCTGATACAGTGATTTAGCACCTAACATGCAGATCTGCATCGAAATTTGAACCGAATCCTTCCACTGATTGACTGTTTATGATTCTCGTACTTTCGCTTCCGTGTAAACGCTATATATCAATGAGCTGTAGTAGTCTATCTAAAACTTTCACTCATACTCTTTAATAAATTTAACATGCCCGAGCACGCTTTACTTGACATTGACATACAATAATAACGGAATATTAATGTTTGGCGCTTCTTTTTCGAGTTATTTGGCGATTGATCCTTGGCTTTGCGGTTAGTAGAATACGAAAATCGAACTTTTTAAAGAACGTTTTTCTCAATCGATTGAAACAAAAATTTGACGTAAAACTACACTTGTAGTAACAAAATCCCATACCAAATTTGATATATTTTTGAGTTTATGAATGGTCACGTTTACGTGTTTCTGAAAATACAGACCGACTGGAAATCAATCATTGGTTGAAATCGGCTCAAAATTTGATAGATGTCTGCACTCTAGATGTTAAATCTGTGTACCGAATTTTATCCATCTAGCTCTCTTCGTTTTGTAATTATTGTGTTAACTTATATTCATACAACCGGACTTCCTGTGAACAGATTTGACTCAAAATGTGATAGAAAATTTCAAATGTGGTGTATAAACCATATAACCAAATTCGTCCGATTATCTCAAAATGGTTTTGAGTTTTCCTTGTCACAGACAGATATTTTCTAAATGTGTATTTTTAGGGTGGTCTAAAACGTGGAGATTCGTCAAAATATCGAGTTCGAATTTTTAGAATGTACTTTTTGTGTACTACTTATACGAGAAAGCAAAAACGCAGTGATTGATTAAATGAATAAAATTTGGTTTGTGATTTTGTGACCACAATCGTAATTGTGTCGAATCATGTTCATGTGGTTGACAAAAACGCTTCGAAAATCCATACTCCATTTTCTTTATTAAAGCTCACAGTTCTTAAATTAAAATTGTCCTGATTTGTAATCATGTTTCTTTTATAAACGCTTCCTTCAAACAGTCGTTTTATCAGCATGCCTTGACAGTAATCCTCAACGTTTCGCACAATTCCGAAAAATGACAGAATTTTGTATTGCTTGGATTCTTGTAGCTTCATTATGTATTGTTAACAATTTATGTAATATTTATGCAAGAAGAATTGATTTTTCTGAGCCACTTTGTATGTTTTGCATTTACTAACAATACATTTTATTCCTTACTAATCATCTTTGGCTACCATCTGGTATGCCGAGGTTATTGACCATCGTTCATTTCAGTTAAATAGTTTAGTTATAATACTTTATATCCCTGATACTGTGAAATCGCCAGACATTAAAGAAATCTTATTCGTCTTATGTATGTTGTTATTGTTGTTTCTAAAGGCACTTGTTAAACCCACTGACTTTAGTAGTCAGTAATTTTAAGCCAATGATACGCCTCTTGTTTTTTCAGTAGAGCCATCTAGGGCTAAGAGTACGACTTAGCTACACACTCGTCAAAACCCTTTTTAAGGAGCGGATTTCATTCATGCATTTCATTCATAGATCGTAATTTAGGCCTGAATCAGAGAACGATCACCCCTGATCCAGTACCCCCAGTGGTATCACTCTCAACATGGAGGACTTTGTGACTACGACAGATTTATACGCGCGCCAGCCACCACATACACGGAGAGTCTTCGGCCGGCGGGGTTCGAACTCGCGGAACCAAAGGACGCGAATCCAACGCCCTACCAACCAGGCTATCCCGGTCTTTATGTATGCTCCGCACATTGTGAACATAAATGGAGACTACTATCCTGAAAATTCAGCTTAATTTTTAATTAATTAACATATCATAAATAACGCTCTGTAGGGCACATTCCCACCTTCAAAGATGCATATGTGCCAATTTTTTTAGCTGTTGGTGAAACGATCTAGCCTGTCATTCGTAAAGGTGTGAGCAGCTTCGATCCTATTCCTGGTTGTGGTGATGTTCAACATGTGCTCTTTAGTTTTCGTAATTCATCACAGATGGTGCTTGGATCATTAATATCAGGAATGTCAGAATCAGTATTCATATAATCAAATGGGCTAACGACTTTCTCTGTCTACTAAAAAGACTTAGATATTGTCACCTCGACGGGTAGACTGTTTTGGTGCCCTTCTAGAATAAATCCTAAAAAGGAGGGGCCAGGTGATTAGCAGGAACTTCTGTTTGCTCTGACATCAGCACTGGAACAACATGTCACGTCAATTCAAATCTCAGACATCGAATCCTTTGAATACCCTGCTCTTTAACATTAGTCATTATTTGAATAAATATCCTATTTTTTAAAATCGATCATTATTTAAATACCCTTTTTTTAATAGTAGCCTGTTATTTTGTGGTGGTAACTTCATAAGCCAGATAACAACCTCCGGAAAAGAAAGTACACTTTTGTGTAGTGGCTTTGTTATTCGGCTATGAACCCTAAAGTTGCGAGTTCGAATCTCAAACTAGCACATTGGTGAACTTGGTTCTGAATAGATGCAACCTTCACGCAGCTGTCGTGACTCCATCTACCGAATGCAAACACTCATACACGCTCGCCATAACTTGCACAATTTGGACAAAAAGCCTGTTCTTTGAAAGTAGTGCCTTGTATGAAAGTAGTTATTTGAAAAGGCACCTTAATTACCTTATTCTTTAAAGTGATCGTTATTCTTCTTCAGGCGCAACCACGTGCCTTACAAGTATTCGATGGAAGGCAAGTGGCTGCTCTACGGAAAGCACATCTACGTTTTGAAAGGACATGCCTTCATCGAACACAAGTCCAGTCCCACCTTTGTCTCTTGCCTGCTATGCGTTACAACGGGATTCCGGATGCCTCAGAACTTCTTTCAGTGCGTCGGTGAGTGGAAGTCATTTTACTTATTTTTTTACTTTCTCGTATAGAGAAAGTATAATTATTGTCAAAAAGTTCAAACTCGGGATGTTGTCAAATCTACCTGTTCGAAAAACCCTGAGTTCGAAAAACACATTTTTGAAACAAATGTCCGCCTGTCTGTCTATCTGTGACAAAGATAGCCCACAAATGCTTTAACATAGATGGTGAAATTTGTATTCTATCTTTACCTTAAAGTTGCAAACTGTTATCAAATTTTGAGAAAGATATGTTCAGAGGGAATCCGGCTGTCCGAATATACGTTAACATGATAATTACAAAACGAATAGAGTTAGATAAATAAAATCCGGTGCACACATTAAACATCCATAGAGTAGACACCTGTCAAATTTTGAGTCAAAACCAAGAAAGGGTTGACCGTCTGTCGATCTGTACTTTCAGAAACATGTAAACGCGATAAATAAAAAACGCAATGGTTTAACTCAGCGTTTCTCAACCTCTCAGTATTCGCGGCCCAGTTTTCAATCATAATTTCCATCGCCCCCCCGCTTACAATAAAATGTATACAATAATAATGAAAATTGAGTATTTTTTATTCTGTTTTTAAATTATTTTTAACTAACTGCCAAAACAAGAGTAAAACCGAGCCAACGTTGGCGAGAAACCACATTTGGCATTTTGCCAGGCGGATGGTGAACAGATGAAGCGAATGAAAGCGGGGAAAATTTAAATATTATATTTGAAATGAAAATAGGGAGATAACGTTAAAAGAATATGAAAGTAGAAAAATTCGTCAATGAAAGTTAACCTAGGCGGGGTGAGCTAAATTTAGAAAATGGGAATACATTTTTTCGAATAATAAAAGAAATAAAACAGAAGCATGACTAAACAAAAGTGAAAAAATAAGCAATGTTTGTGGAAGGGAATCCACACGACCGATGCCGTCTCGAGCAGGCGCAGAGCAAATATTTTCACATAGAAGGAAGGAAAATGTTCGATAACGCAAGTTTCAATTCCTGCCAGTCTCATTCGAGTCGATCCTTTTATCGCTATCGAATCTATCGTGAATGTGTATGTTTATGTTATGTTATGTGAACGTTATATGTTGTCGTGTTAATTGCATTATTAAATATTCATGACAGTAGATTTATGCAGACTCATGGATAAATTTTTAAGGGGAAGTAAGCGAGAATTAGACGACAGTCAAGCACCAACAAATACACAGTCGAGCGTGGTTCCGAAAATAAAACCAAGAAAATATTCTCAAGAATACTTAAATTTTGGGTTTATCAGTACTGAAATAAATGAAGAAGAAAGGCCCCTGTGTATCATTTGCTCAAAAATGTTGGCCGCAGACAGCATGAAACCTAATAAACTTAAACTACGACATTCGGAAACGCTTCATAGTGAGTACAACAAACCCAGATAATTCTTCGAATTAAAATTAAAATTACATAAAAAGCAAAAATTACTTTTTAAAGAAACTTTGTAAATAAAAAGGCTTTAATTGCACCTTACAAAGTTTCATATAAAATAGCCAGATGTAAAAATTTGTGATAATATGCCAGTAGTAGAACTACTTTTCTGCAAAGCATTAGAACTCAAAACAACAGTGCTCGCATTATTTGCTATTTTAAATTATTTTATGAATGAGGCAAACATAGAATGGAAAAATTGCATCGGAATATGCACCGAAAGTGCTCGTTCAATGTCCGGATACATTGTATGATCCACAGAGAAGCATTGGTTTCGAAAGAAATGAGTCCTGGTCTGAATATTCTGTTAATTACGGTTGTAACCGTAATAAATTATATAAAAAGGAGACCCCTGAAATCGAGAATCTTTTCCGCACTTTGTAAAGACATGGGTTTAGTACATTCAGCGTTACTATTTTATTGCGAGGCAAGATGGTTATTGCGTGGGACATTTTTGTAATGTGTTTATGAATTAAGAGAAGAATTCGCCATTTTCTTAAAAAAAGAAAACAGACCGGAGGCCGTGAATTTTCGCGATGGTTTATTTGTATTGAAATTGAACTACTGGGTCGAACTATTCGAGAAATTAAATAACTTGAACTTTCAACTCCAAGGAGCAAATAGACATATGTTGGATACGAGTGATAAAGTTAATGCTTTTTGTAGAAAATTGGAATTGTGGAACAGAAATTTAAAGCAAAAAAAAACCTAACAATGTTTGCAAATGTGGATAATTGTACTAACAAAGCTGAAGAAGAACATGTAAAAGTTGTATTTGTAACCATTGAAAATCATTTAGCCATGCTGGCAAAAAACTTTAAAAGGTATTTTCTTGTTGACGACAAACTGATAACAAGTTACGAGTGAGTTAGGGATTCATTTCATAAGACTGCCGAAGGACTCTCAAATGATGAGGAAGAAAAATTCATAGACTTCACTACAAGTGGCGAAACTAAAAGAAAATTTAGTAATAAATCACTATTTGAATTTTGGGCAGGAGTAGAGGGTGATTTTTCTGCACTAAAAACAAAGGCATTTCGCATTCTATTACCATTTTCAACATCATACCTTTGTGAAACTGGATTTTATGCTGTGGCTTCTTTGAAGACAAAATACAGATCTCGGCTAAATATAGAAACAGAACTGAGATTGGCTATTTCTAATATTAAGCCTTCCTTCGAAAAATTTTGCTCTGAAAGACAGGCCCAAGGAAGTCACTAATAATTATTAAATTTGTTTTTAATTTAGTATGATTTAATCAAGTAAATTTTGATTTAGTAAGTTGTTTTACTTTAATAAGTTATTAAATATGCCGAAATGTGTTTTTTTCTCTATGTGTATGTGTGTTTTCCTTTCAATCAGTTGATCAATTTTTTTAAATAACATTTTATCTTGGATATTCTCGCGCCCCCCTTTTAGTGTGCTTGCGGCCCCCTAGGGGGGGCGCGCCTCACTGGTTGAGAATCGCTGGTTTAACTATATCAAATTTGGTGAGGCATTTTCTGATTAAAGTGTAATTTTGTGTCGGATTTTGGATTCAATCGGTTGAGAAATACGTGCCTAAAGCACAAATTTTGTTTTCGGATAATATTAACCACATGAAAGTGATTAATCGCCTAATAACTCGCCAAGGATGACACGACAGATTCAATAAAAATGCTAAATTCTCGTCAAAGGTGAATTTTTGTAACTATCGTACGCCAATGCCATGCAAGGTGGCCTCTGGCATAACATGATTATTAGAGAGTATGCGAGAAAGTTTTGGGGAGACTGCTAAAAACGAGTGAGGAAGCGATATAGGTGGTCATATGTGACTCCTCTGACACATCTTTTAAAAATTCAATGATTTACAACAAAGGCGCAGAGATGAAGGAATGTTTTCGACATGTTCAGGTTTAATTTATCAATCTAATTCTGCTTCTGGACTTTAGTAAAACATATGTGCGAACAAACAGCATCTGCACATAATAATTTAACAATGAAACAAATGGCATTTTTTTAATAAGAAATTATTCCTGACTGCCAGCCTAAATACAGGCATGGAAAAAGTAAATGTCCTTTAGAATGCTTTTTATAATTATACTTAAGTTGTGACACTTGAACCCTGTTTACTAAGTGTCCACATTTGAACTTCGATTGTAAAAAATCGATCGGTTCTTTCGCTTTATTCCTTGATCCTCAATATATCTGTCGACAGGCCTTGTTCTGTATAACTTGGCATTACCGCGCCGCCCATAAATAGGAAATCGTCAACTATATCTCCTATGAATATGGTTGATGATACCTACATCTTTTTATCTACAGATACGAACTTCTATTGATAACTTCGGACGGCTGAATTTGTTTGTAAAAGACTTAAATGTCAATGCAGCTACCCAAAAATATATCATCACGATCCTCGACTTCACTCTATCTGTAGGTGCGCCTTTCAATTCGCTGAGCTGCAATCCTTTTGGGAAGAATTTTTAATGTTCTCTGATATAGGTGGTATGATATTGTAATGAATCTGTAATGTTGCTTCTGAGCAGAACTAATTCCATCACAAGAAAGACAGTTTCAAGTACAACTCTTTTGATAGTTAAACGGATGTCGGATCGATAAACCCGGGCTTGGCGACAAAACTGGTGATCATTTGGCTACTTGGCAACAAATTTGGCAACTTGGCCGACAAAACGGATTATACTAGAATCTTCAGGAATTTTAGCGATCGGACTTAACAGGAGGTGAATTACGTTGATTGTTCGAGAACCTTCTGTGCTGTGTTCTGGAAGCTATGAAAGGACAGGTGTCCAAGCCAAAGTCAGTCGTATAATTAGTAAAAGTTGAGTCAGCGATTATCAGTCCAATAAAGTATAAGCGTCGTGGGGAGTTCAAGCAATTAGTGGATTGAGAATTGAGCCATACGCCAATTCTTGGAGTTTAGTCCTGAAGCAGAACGAAGTCGTGTGCTGATTAGCCAGTCGTATAAAGTGAGTTGGCTGTTGAGTACAGCTACAACGAGGAGACAGTGGAGAGTAGTAGGCGTTTGGAGAGATTTTAGTGAACAGCTACGTGGATTCTCTCTTCCTGCTGAGTTCTGCCTGACCGCTTTGTGTTATGCGGTGGTTGTTTACTACTGATTCTTACTTGCGGGATACTGTTTGTTTCAAATACTGTTTATATTGCTTATGCACATCTCGCTTGCATTTTGTCGTCCGTGTTATCGTGTTAATAAAGTCGTAATTTGTTATTGAGGCCTGCTGACTGTGTCACCATACGCTCACTACAGTGAACCTGTCGATTTTAGTAGAGTTTTCGTAACGATATCTTCTCCAGCGCTAACAGATACTCCTTTACAATCAGTTTAAATAGGATCACATGCAGTTTGTCTTCTTGCATACAAACCTTAATTAATTATTATTACCACCTGAGAATGAAACGAAAATGTTTCTTTTTCGCCAGACTGAAGAAGCCATAAAGCGATCTTCAGAAGGGTTTGTAACTCGTGGTTGATTCGAGACGTATCTCTCTAAAATAGAATTTTTGGGTTGGGACTAAGTTTATGATTCTTAGATACATCATCAAGAATCTTATTCCTATTTGCTCACTCTTTAACATTCTTTTTTCTATCTTCCACTGAAATTGGAATAGAAAAATTTCCTCATGCATTTCCTATGAATAAAATCTCAGTTCTAACTACTATTTTTTCTATATTCTATATGCCAATTTTAAGCCCTTTGATAAAAGCTAAAAGAATATATAAATACTAACAATATGGTCTGCGAACAGCTATTACTAAATGTTCCTAGTTCTTTTGTAAGATTTTCTTAGGGCTGTAAATGGTCTACTACAATCACTACATAAAATATTAAAGAAAATATCATATATTTTAATTTTTGTAATGTACTATTTTAATATCTGTAAAAACCATTTCAGACTGCGAGTATGTCTGCAACAATTTACAAGAAGCCTCAGTTACAGAGGACTGCGCAGTAGCTAAAATTTTAACCCAGGAAATGTAAGTATGTGGAACGGCATTTCATTTTTTTTTTCTATGAGAATCGGATAATTTCTAAGGTTTTGTTCAGGAGGAAAAGCACGCTACTTTTTCAATAGAGTCGAAAACGTGCACAGATGAAACATCAAATGCAATGTTCCAAATTAATATAGATACCACGTGACACCACGCACGTTAGACGCTTTCAGTCGGATTACATGACGCGTGCAATTACTTTTGCCACGTGACTACAACGCCACGCGAAATGATCCTATTGCGGTCGCTATGGTGATTGGATAATTCGGTTGCCTCTTGAACCATTTCGCAGTTTCGTTGAAGAAATCTGACTATTCAATACCCACAGAATTATTTGTTCGAAAGACTTAAATAGACATGTGATATCACCATTTTTAAATTGATGCTTATAACGAAAAATTATTAATGATTCAAATATCAATCATACAGCGATTTGCTTCGTAAATTTCGACATGTAAATATTAACTTACTAAAAAATATTAATATTTAATATTATCTCACTTATTAAGCGCACGACTGTGTTTCTATTGTTTGACAACGGATTCTAAAACCCTCTTCGCATTTGCGTATGCTTTAGGATGGGTTCAATTTGTCAAAATAGGGGTGTGAGGAAAGATGAAAGCATGTGATGTTTACATTTAACAATAAAATAAACTCGGATTACTCGCAGACTGAATTAAATGCGGTCCGAAACGACACGATATTCATATACAAGTGACAAAAAAAAAAAAAAAAAAAAAATCTAATAGGGCGAAAATTAAGCTCAAAGAATGACAGGGATACCCGGAAATGCGCTCATCCTTCCTCGTCTCTCCCCTTAATGAGATAGAATCGTCGAGAAGTGGTCGTCTCAGAATACTGAAACGAACAGTAATCTCTGTATTGTGTACAAATTTTTAAAAAAAATCGATATATCGTAACTATTTAGATATGATAATAAAAATTTAGTCATAACAGTATTTCATACCATTCATTTCGAAATTATAATGGCATTCATAAAATATTAAAAACGTCCTTCCAAATTCTTTTTAATCGAAAAACAGACAGGTGATAGTGTATTTTTGAATTTACATACTATTTAGGATTGGGTGAATGATCTCAGCATCTCCAGAAACACAGTTTTACCCTAATTGTTATATTTTACTCTAATTATTATGTGCCTTGGCCGGATTTTCGAGCAAATGCAGTTACAATTCTAAGCACTCTTTCAATTGAATTGATTTTGAAATAAAGTTATGTTAATATGCCATTTTAAAGCAACATTAGGATTATTTTGGGATGGATATCATATTTTGGTCCCACATCAGATAACGAGGACGACACTTGAGCTGACACCCCCTTCTCCTAAACTTGCGCACCACGTCAGCGGGTGGACGTTTGGTCAAGATGGACCGCTTACACGGCGACTTTTCGGTGAAATCTGGTATCAAACCTTTAACCCTCCGATTCCGAAATCAAAAACTTACTACTAAGTCACCGCAGTCTCTGATTTGGGATAGTATTATATTGAACGGCAATGGTCAGCTAAATATTACTTATAGGATAAGATTAAAAAAAAGGAAAGAAAGAAAAGAAAATCATTACCACTTTCAACCCATGTAAGAGAATGCCGAAATATGCAGCGAAAAAACGTTTGAAACATTTAGAAAATATATAAAAGCTCTACAGTCTCAATAATGCCACTAGAAATATCTTATCAATAGAGAGGTGTATCACTACAAGTGTGAAGCATAACATTGTGACTAGGGATTGCAATACCGGGATACCGGTATTTTGAGCCATTTATACAATTTTGTAATACCGGTATTCACAAGTTTAAATACCGGTTTTTCGGTATTTACTAGAAATTTTTTAAATTGTCTCCACTATATGTTCAGGTATCGCGAAAATAGCAATATATTATACGTTTTTGTTTTTATGTTTCCCTAACGGGCGAAATTAATTAGCTAAATAATGGCTTAATTAATTGCTTAAATCTAAACTAGCGAAACATGGATCATCCCTGAAAGAAAATATTGTATCCATAACGACTGATGGAGCAACAATTATGAAAAAAGTTGGAAAGTTGATTGGTGCAAATCAGCAGTTGTTCTATGCACATGGAATTCATTTAGGAGTAATATATGTATTATACCAAAAATAAAAAGAACAGAAGAATCCAAATACTGTGGATATAGAAACTTCGGATTCCAGCTATATTACATTGAAAAATCGCACAGAAGAAAGGCATACCGAAATAGAAAATGACTTATGGTATTTACATAATTCTAATGATTTTAAAAATGAAAATGAAAAGAAGAAAAGAAAATAACCAATTCAAACCTGATTAAGTTAGAGTAAAGTTTCTAAAAATTTTTTTCCCCACAAATCTTTCCACATTTAGAATTTGGTTCAATTATCGAAGATTATGATGTCACTACTGTCGATAGTGAAAAGGAATTGTCTCTTGAACAAAAATTAGAATTAGCGATAAATAAAAAAAATTCAACGAACCAAAATACAATACAGAAATCAGCTATATCCAAAACCATCCGACGAGAAATCGATTTATTTGAAGATGAGGGATTTAGGGGTAAATACTTGGAAAAAGTATATCGCGCATTGCTAACAGTACCACCAACTAGCGTAGATGCCGAAAGAGCGTTTTCGACAACTGGTAATTTTTACGCAAAATTACTTTTCAGGCTTAATGACAGTACAATTGATGCATTACGTGTTTTTAGATCACATTTCAAAAATTTGTAATAGTACCACAAACTGAATAGTGATATTTAAACTTTTTTTGTGATTTAAATAAATAAGATGTTTCTTTACTTTTTTGTGATTATATACTGTTATAATTTATAAGTTACAAATTATTTTTTGTGATATTTACACTCTCTAACAAAACTGGCAAATAAAAAAAAAGAAACGCCTGTCTTTTCTTTCTTTTTCCAAAATTTCTAATACCGGTATTAAAACCGGTATCCCGGTATTAAGATTTAAAAAATACCGAATACCGGTATTGAAATTTTGATCCGGTATTGCAGTCCCTAATTGTGAATTTAAAAGAGAAAAAAATTACGAAAATGGATTTCTAAGCTGATTTTTTCCCCTTCTTTTTTTAGGAATTTTCCTTATGACACTGTTGAATCGAAAGTGGAGAAAGTTAACTTCTTGTGATTTTCCTGAGTTTTAGTTCTACAGGCAAAAGGAATTCTACAGTTTGAACACACTGATTGAGCTTCCAACAGAGTGGAACGAATCATTATGCAGAGCGAAGCGCAAAACTTATAAACAGCTATGTAGTATTTACCACAGTTACCATGGCAACTCATTCAAGACCAAACGATTTTCAGTTGAGCCTGAGCTTCATATCTTGCACATCGCAAACTTGCGCCAACAGTATTTATTGAGTCCAGAACGCGCCAACATTTTTATTTATTTTATTTTGCATTCTTTTGCTTAACAAGAACGCCAGCATTTCATAACTGAAGTATTAATGAGACAAGTGGCAACAGGATTTTTGTTGTTTTCTATTAAGCGTCTCAACACCAAAGTTTGCAAAAAAAAAAAGACTGTGTTGAGGCATTTTTATTCCGCTCGGCCAATTTAGCTTCAGCTAGTTTGCAAGCAAAAGATGCCATTAATGATTTTTTATTCGTGTCTGTATAGTTGTTACAACGTATTTTTCTATTTTAATCATAATAAATAAATATAATCTGTCCCATTATTTGAAAATAGTTATTATTTCATTTCAAATGCCATGGCCATTAGAATTTGAGGGCGACCTTATTTATTACGTTAATACATGCAAGATATTCGAATCTCCGTTTCACCATCGCAACCCAAAATAAAACATTAAATAAAAATTTTTTTATAATAAAACCTTAATTGCGTAAAGTTACCTTTAAGCAACATACCTAATTCTCTCTCTCTTTTTTAATCTATTATGAGAATAAAGTTAAGATCAAATGCTGTCATTGCCAATAAGATACTGACTGAAAATATAATTTATCGTACTGTGCATCCACCACGAGAACACTTCCAGACAAATGTTTATGTTAACGGTGGTCACTAATAAAACGGATTACTGTAGAAAGTTCATTTCGCATTGGTAGAAATTCATTCACGTTTCTTATATTGGCACGTTTAACGCCAAATTGGCGATATTTGTTTTTATTGCATTTAATTTTTAAAAACAAATTCAAAAAATAATTTACTAAGCCGAAAATCATTTGAATATATCGGAATATTGAAAATATCTGATAATCCTGTCATATGTACACAAAGAACAATACAAATTAAATAGAAAATCTGAATAATTATTTGTATGTCTAACGATTGCACAAAAGAAGAAAAAATAATTAAGAAATCTAAAGTAGAATTATGCATGACAAAAAAATGAATCGTCTTCTTTTCATTTGTTTTAAATTTATCCAGTAATATCGAATTCTCCGGAGCAAACGCGAGGTAATCTGTCTAATTTAACATAAAAATAATAGTGTCATTAATCGTAATTATTTCATAATTTTTATAAACGGTTGTTCATTGTTAAATATGCTTGAAACTTTCTGAAATTTATATTTATTTATTTTTTTCTGAAGTATATACTATTTTCCAAAACATAAAATTAATAATTACCATACTGTCAATTTTTTAAAATCTAACCTTGATTTGTGATTTATTTTCAATATGCACAAGCTTTCTGTAACATAACTAATTTCGCAAAGTTTATATGTAAAAGTATTCTGAATTTGAAAATAATTCAAGTGTTCATTCAGGCGCGTGCTAGAGGTCCCGGACTTAATGGAAAACCCAGATAAATAAACCCAACAATGCTTTATACTATTTGCCGAAAAAAGCTGTAAAAGTTTACTCTAAAATAGTATTCTAGATGAGCATTTATTCATTTTCCCCGGGTTGAAAAAGAAATCTAGTTATTCTAAACTTTTTCAAATAAGAGGGTGATAAATGAGCTTTTCTTTTCAATGTATATCGGTAATCATGAGCAGCGTAGCATTAAAGGATCCATAAATTCCTGCATTCATTTTATCATTTGGGGTTGAAAATTCCATCCCTAATATCGCTTCAAACTGAACGCCAAGAAAAAAAGAAATCCCGAAACTTCCATTCGATTCCTCCCACTCGAAATGGATCTTCCCTATAGAAACCTGTTTCTATAACCCCCGCCGTAAACATAGACATTTGTCTGGAAGTGTTCTCGTGGTGAATGCACAATATTCTGTTCTTGCAACATTAAAAACTAAGCGGGATCGAAGTTTTTTTTACTAGCGACAGCTTATTTATTTTCTAAGCACGGCTAGGGATATTACATTTTATTCTACAACTAGCAGTACTCGCACAGCGTTGCCCGTGGTATAACATCCAAGAGGAAAAATTAACTTTAAACTTAAGTCTAGCCTCCACCCATGCCACACGAACATAAAAATATATTTAAAAATCATCAAGAATAACTACAAAACAATTTTTATAGCACATATTCAGAAATATTTAGTCTGTTAAAAAGATAAAAATATGATATGTCTATAGACAAAACAATCCACTAAAAATATTCGATAGAAGAGTTGTTTTAAAATTTTTGTGATGAGATTCATTCCGTCTCTTATTCAATTGCAATGCAAATTAAAGAGAGACGTTTACTTCGCTCAACAGAAGACTCTCCTTCCCTAAGTTTCGACATTCTTTTTCTAATATTCGCTAACCGAACGTTTCTTTCCTCTACATTTTCATTATCACGCTTAAAAAAAAAAAAAAAAAAAAAAACCCGTAGCATTTTGGCATTTAATGTGCTCCGGCCAAGGTTGGATTTCCTTTTTTTTGGGCATAATGAGCTTTGAAATGCTGTTTAAAATTAGACTAAACAAAGAAATGTATCGCATATGCATACCACAGCTCTTGCTATTTGCACAAACGCAGTTTGTGGCTTCCGCTCATCCGCGGATAAGTGCAAAGCACAGATACTGCTTGCTGTTTTACGCATGGGAGAGTATTTTAAGTCCATATTTATTATTGTTCACAATTCTTTTTTACTGAACAAAAACCCAGGACTGCCGAGTAGTAACATATTAACTCTTACTGTAAACTATATATAAAATATAATGCTTTAAAGCATTTTTTCTCATTTTGTTCAAGAAAGGAAATTAAAAGATTTTAATCAATTATTTAAAAGAAAATCAGAAATTTAAGGGTTAATTTTAAAAGTTGGACTTCGAAGAGTACTGAGTCACAATACAATCCATGAGTACAAAATTTCATGAAAATAAGGACAACAGATTTGTATGGACAATGCAAATACACAAACATTCCCTTTTAAAAGTATAGATGCACATTCTTATGTTGATTACTTTATACATATCTTTCAAAGATACAACATGGGGGGGGGGAGGACTTAGTCATTTTCTTGAATTTACAAAAATACGAAGGAACTTTTTAAAAAAAGAAATCTATTATACTTTATATTCAAAATTTTAGTAATGCATTATTTAAATTTGTCACCAATTCATTAAATGTTTCAATCGAGTTTTCTTTCTATCTAAGAAAATATTTTCTTTCATTGTTTTAAACATTAAATTAGGTGCGAAAATTATCAATTTTCTTTATATTGGTTTTAAGGCAGACTATCAAACAGGCACATCCTCAAAAGCCCCCATACTTTAGAGCACCGTGATTTTTCCTTTCCAGTATTTTCAAAGCTATTTAATTCTGAATTTTCATTTTATTTCACAAGAGCGATGTACTCCAATTTACTCAAATTAAAATGCTATTTTAATTAGTTTATTATTATTATTTTTCAATTCGCTAACAGATAAATATGAACTTTTTTTTTGTAATTAGTTGACTGACTTGTAAGTCAACAGTCCTAGCATACGAGGGTCGCCTTTTAAATTTTTACAAAAGGATGGAAGAAAAAGAATTTTTTTTGAGAATAAACTATTTTATTGCTTTTTAAAATATTCGCCTTTAAGATTTATGCACTTTTTCATCCGTTCAAACCGAATCTTGAAATAATTTTACCACTCTGAAGTTGATATCTCAGAAACATGGTTTTGGAAAACATCAGCAGCTTCTTCAGGTGATGAAAATCGCTGCCCACGCATTTTTTGTTTGACATAAGGAATCAAGAAAGAGTCGTTAGGCGACAAATCAGGAGAATATGGGCAATGAGACATTCATTCAATATTTTTATCTTCCATATAATCAATTGTTTCAAGTGCTGTCTGCGAGCTGGTGTTGTCGTGATGAAGAACGATGCGGTGATTTTTGTTTCCTCTGATTTCGTTGATGACTTTTGGCAAACAAATTTCTGTGTACCATCTACCGTTAACAGTTATTCGATCCTCTAAAGGAATAGTTGCGATATGTCCTGTCAGGCCGAAGAAACAAGCAATCATTTTCTTGGAAGTGCTTCATGAACTTAGTAGCATTCGGTTCATTTTGAAACTCCCAAACAGTGGATTGCTGTTGAGTTTTAGGCTCATACAAACATATCAAAGCTTCGTCACCAGTAACGATGTTGTATGCGGATTTTGCTGTTCCCAATTTGAATTTTTTTTTTTAGCATTTCCTTACACCCATTTGCACGAGCCTCTTTTTGTGAGCTTCTGTCACATTGTGCGGAATCCATCTGGAACAAATCTTTTTAACAGCTAAATGTTCGTGCAAAATGGAATGTATTGCAGTCTGTGATATGCCAAGGGATGCTTCAATCTCAACGATACTTGACATGCGGATCTTCTTCAATCCTCTTGCGCACAGCATCGATGTTCTTTGGAATCACTACCGATTTTGGTCGTCCTTCACGAGATTCATCACTGACGGATGCACGACCACGACGAAATTCTGCAAACCAATTGTAAACAGTCTTCTCTGATGTTGCTTCATTACCAAAAGTTTCACGAAGCGATTCCATGCGTTCTTGTTGAGTGAGGCCTTTCTTAAAATCATAAAAAATCATCCAACCTTCACGAGTTATTTCATTTTTTTCACTCACTTGCTTCTTTTGAACACTCACTGTAAACAAAATACGCAGACGATTTCTAAGATACCCTCTAATTCCAAGATTTAAAAATCTGAATTTTACAAATATTCTGAAGACAATTTTCAGTAACGCATTCCTTCTATGGGTCGTTTGTAAAGACTTAAAAGGCAACTCTCGTACTTTCTATCAAATTACATTAAAGAAATTTTGCATTTTTCTGTCATTTTGTTTAAAATTATTTTTTAATTTAAAATGTTTCCAAGATGAGATATAAAATCCCCATGAAGGGACCCACAATGTTTTATTTCATTTTGTCACAATATTTCTTACATTAAAACTGCTAAAACAAAGATTTTATAAAAAACGATTAAAAAAATAGTTTTGAAGTGGAAAATAGGGCTCCAAAATCAATATTGCCTATATGTCTCTAGAAAGTTTAGTTGGCCTGGACAAACTTAGAAAATATTTTAGGGCTGGGCTGGTATTAAAATGCAGAGAATAACATAGCCTTTAGAGCTGTATACATAAAAACTTTCAATATTAGTTGCCCAGTCGTCGGTAGCACTTCTGACCGATATGTTACATGTAACATAGTATCAACAAATTACTGAAGAACAGATATTTCTAAAGAATTTTAATTCATTTAATTTTAGTTGACTTTAAAATATACTTCATTTAATTTTTGAACAATTATTAATAATAATAAATGAATAATTTTAAACAAATATATTCAAATTTTATTTAATAGATATTTATTATTATCTAATTATATAAGTAAAATTTTTTCACAAAAAAAAAAAAAATCGCACAACACGATTTAGCTTATAAAACAAATTAAACCTATTTGTTAGACATTTACAAATTTGTTTCATTGTTTTGCTTTTCTTTAAGTCATCAATCTTCAGTTTAACTTTATAACCAATACTTATATTCATTTTTATTATGAGGAGCGCCTTCAGTGTTTTTGTATTCATGCTAGAACAGGAAACCGCCTTAACCACGCTAAAATTATTTTCCCTATCAGTGAGCGAAGATTCGACTAAAAGGTCTTTTCGAAGATTTTTTTTCTAGTTTTTCAACTAATTTCCGATATTGAAGGGTATACTGCAAAAAGGATATAGTACCAACCTAAGGGAATTTGGAGTTACATGTACTATCAGGTGGTGAAAAAAAAAGTTCATTTAGTGCTAGAAAGCTGTAGCTCCAATCGTTGATTCTCGCGTTACTCAAGCCATGGAGTCGTCTGTCTCATTGGTTTGTTGCAATATAAAGGTAGCTACTGGAGCTATCACCATTTCCTTCTTCCACTTAAGAGTGCAAAATATAAGGATGAAATGGAAGTAGCTCGCAAATACATTCCACAAAATAGTATGTGGTTCTACGATGAACTACAACCCGACGACGTAGCAGATCCCGACGTTACAGAGGGGAAGTCTGATGATTAATGGGAATACATTTTTTTGATTTTAAGGCCAAGCTTCATGTACATATTTTTTATATTTTACTTTAAATAAAATAATATTAGAATAAATTGTATTTTAATTGTGAAATATTTTTTATAGAATTAGACTATCTATTTGGTTCCAAAAAAGAGGTGGCTCCAACATTCCAATGTCATCTGGAAAATATATTTTTGACTGACAATACTGTCATAATATGTAGGAACAAATAAGAAGATTGATCAAAAGGAAAAGCTGTACACAATTTGGAATTTTCAAACGTTTTTTTACAGTTTTCTGCAAACATCAATAATTGGAGCTAGCTCCTTTTTAAAGCAAACCCCCCCAATTACCATGGAAATAATGTAGTTGTTGGAAGATACATACATATAAAACATATTTCATAACAAACAATTCGTCTGCAACCACAAGGAAAGAGGCCTGCTTTTTAAACATAACATTTATTAGTTCTAGAAAGTTGTTAAGTATAATCTTATTGCGAAAAACGTTTCTTGCGTAGTTAATTCAATGTACATATATTCAATATCATACATAAATTACAGATCAACAAAACAGAGCGAAGGAAAACCACTCTTTATCAGAGCTCTCATCACAGATAGTGTGTGGATTTCCTGAGGATCACTTTGCTTCGGGGAAGAAATTAAGCTCAGGCACCCTCCCAGGTCTGGGGCTACTCGAGAACGCAGAAGAATCTCTCAGATCCAGCGAGGTTAATGGTTACTCACTTATTTTTATGACTCCCTGTGATTAAGATAAAAAATACAAACTGTTGACGATCTTGGCATTTTATGTATAATGAAACTAGACTATATAAATTGAAATCTGAAAATCTCCAAGTTAATCCAGGGGCCATAAAGATAAACATTTTTGAAGATCTTTTGTTTTTGTTTTTTAAATATACATTCAGTTGTTATTTAACATATTAGATTTCATTACATGTTTGGAGAAAGTTAGAATTGGAGGAGATCCACAATAGGGCAAACATATGATATTATGTTCCCTATCCCTTCTAATGACCATGAAATAATTCAAAATGCACTGAAAAAGGCAAAAAAAGTTATATGGAAAAAAGGTGATAGAGGTTTGCAGATTTTCATGGTATTTATCAGACAATGTTCATACATGTTTTCATATGACGTTTGGAAGCTTCATAGTGTATATACACATATGCACACGATGGATTTTTAAAGCTCCAACAACTTTTATATGCCAGTAAATTGATTTTCAAATACTGCTTTATTTTGTTTTCCTAATATTTAAAATTATGTATTTGTGTTTTAATTTGAATTAATCAGCACAATTTTTGATATTATTCAAATGTAGCCAAGAGATTTCATAGACAACCAAGAGATTTCATAAGCCACAATTTCAATAAATAGCATCGCAAAACATATTATATATAAATTTCTGGAATTTATTGTTATGGTTAATCCATAATCACCAATAAGTTCAGTGATGATTATGATTCACCACCAGTAATCACCAGATTAATCACAATTACTACAACTTAATACAATTTTCTTATATTATAATTACTAAATCTATCAAATGCTGCAACTGCCAGATATGAGAGATTCATTCTACTGTAGTTAGGTTTAATTAGTGTTGTGATGCATAGAACTATTACATTCAGACCAGCAATGCTTAGACCTACATGAGAACACTACTTCTTTTTACGTTCAATGTTCCAAGTATCCAAACCATTATTTTCTGCATTCAGCAGTCAGCTTTAAAAGCAGCCAAACTGTACAATTTATGAAACCTTACCGGAAGTTTATTAGGACAACATTCTTGAAATTAAAACTATAACATGAAAAATGAGAAGAAATGATAGCCTGAGCAATTAGGAGGCACTAGAAGCCGAATGTTGTAGCATGGCACTTGGAGGGCTAATGTTCAAAACAAATAAGCACTTTGTGAATTGTCCAAACAGTATTCAATTATTCGTTGGTTGCATTCCACATAAAAAAATATATACTTATTACCATAACGCATAAACAGGAATTATTTGAAAGAAAACTTTTCAACTGAATACAAGATTAGTATAAATTGCACATAAAAATAAGTAAGAATTTTCAATGTAGTAATTAAACACAACTCAAAACTTGAATCAAAATCAACACACTGATTAAAAAAAAAAAAAAAAAAATACAAAATTGGATATAGATGCAGATATTTTGATACATAGAATCATCCTGTAAAAACATAGCATTTCTTCCAAGTTTTACATTGGAAATCATTTCAAACAAATACAATCTTTAAGTAAAATCTATACTTGCAATATCACAAATTGTATACAAGGCTAATAAAATATTAACATTATAGAAATTTGATTTTTTTCTTCTTTCAGAACACCAGAAGTAAACATTAATAAAAGATGCTATTAATCAAGACTTTATGGAATTAAAAAAACAAAACCTAAAAAATGTATTGAGCAAAATTAAAATTTTAGAATATTTTTTTCTTTAGTTTAAATAAGACAAATAATTCAAACAAAATTAGAGGCAATAAACTACAAATTTTTTTAAAAAAAATATAATAACTTTGCTATTTGGTAAATTTTTTGGCAAAAATCATTATCCGTTTTATACAGATAAAAACAGTAATTTTTGACAACAAAATAGTGCAATTTTATAAATATTGATTTTAGATGAGAATTATGAAATCTATGCATAAAAACTTCATAATAACAGAAAATTCTAAAAGAATATATTTGTTATTGCTGGTCTACACTATGATATATACATTTCTTTATAAGAAATCCACTCATTCAAAATTTGGTATATTATAGTTAACCACATTGTTAGTAAAACTCTTACTCAAAGAAGGAAACATTCTTATTATTAAAACAATATTTCTTGTCAAAAACACAAACGATTCTTTTAAATCAAAATAATTATATTCAAAAATAGAACACTTGTACATGAACCTAAAATAAATAGTAATATAATGCACTTGCATTTGGAGACAATAATGGTCAGTTCAACCATTTATAATATTGCTTACTGTCAATAGCCAAAGAAATAATAGAAAGTAAAAGGGAAAAAGGGGGGATAAGAATTATAACTAGTAACAAAGCTCCCCACCACAGCAGGCAGCTACACATAAATTATTCTCAAAAATTTTTGGTACAAATAAAATACATAGGCATAAATTATATATTACAATTCTCGAAGGATTATACAAAAATAAATGAAACCGAAACATTCAATATTCAGTTATTGCTTCTCAAATGTCAAGACAATGGAAAAATATTTATTTTTAAAAACTTCTCATTTACAGATATAACATTCAAAAATTTCAAAAAAAGCAATGGAAAAGAGAGAGAGAGCTTACAAATGTAAGCCCTTTATGATGAAAAATTTAACAAAATGTGTTGGGAAAGTCTAACAAAATAAACAAATCAAAAACACCTCTACAGACTAGACAAAACTCCTAATTTAAAAAAGTGCAATATTAATTTATTTTTGCACATTCAATGAAATCATTAGAACAGAGCATTTCATACAAAATCATTAATCTAAAATTCACTGTAAAATTACAAGATACACCAAAACAAACAAAAAAAAATTTACAAATACATAATGTATATATGTATGAATGAAACAAAAAATATGAGTTCCCAATGCACTTGAAATATTCATTCCGATAATACACCCTATTTTTACATTTTGTACTCTTAACATTCAGTATGAAGGTAGAAATCGTGGCTGAAAGGCAATTTTTAATTTGAGGAAAAATTTCCACTTAAGAAGTAAAAACTGATGTAGAAGTCAACCACAGTTCATATAATTTGCAAGAAGTTTCGAGTTTCCCATCAGTTACTATGGTAAGTTGATTGAAAAGGAAAAGATAGTTTATAATTTATATTATTTTACTACTATTAAATATTTTAATAATATATTAAAAAGTAATTGATATTCCATACAACCTAATTTTACATTTACAATGAGTTGCTTTTCCCACCTTAAAAATTTCAAGCCCTCTATATCTCCACAAATAAACAAATAATTTTTTATCTAAATATTTTTCTCCTTCTATACCTCTCTCGTAACTTCTTCCACAATGTCAAATTCCGTTATCGATAATCGCAATGATTGCATGCCAATCAACTATCTCAATGGAGACATTCACCATCAACTATAGAATATTTTAGATTGAAATATATTTTTTCATTAATTATTTTCACCAAAGGTTACAGCAGATTTAAACATATTAGATAACCCCTAAAAATTATATTACGCTACAGCAGCAACTGAAATCAGTAAGTAAAATTTTCTTAGATACAAGATATCAAGGTAATTAGCACAAAGAAATTACTGGCAATTTTTGTTTATTAAACAATAAATAATTAAAAAAAAAAGTCTAAGAACAAATTGTCTTCTTTCAGAAGTCATTTTAATTTTAATAGCAAATTTTTAAAAATCCTGAACATAATTATGCAGTTGGGAAGAAATGATCAGAAAACCATTTAAAAATGTTTGCTTATACAAAATAATGCGAATCTCTTGAAGCAAAATATGCAATCCAAGTTTGAACTTTCTCAAGTTTTCAAAATTTTTCATAAAGGAGCATATTGTTGTTTTCTATTATTAATATCTAATTCAGCAACTAGAGTCACTCTTAATGAGATTGTCATCTGCAAAGTAAAAGTATTTCCCAAAATAATAATATAATAAATCATACAATAAGTTTAATTAAAATAATTAGTTTATAGGAATTACAAGTAGGAATTTTCAAACTGATAAATTAAAAACAAATGTCGTACAGTTATATCGCAATGCCATTCTAAGCAATAATAATTTATGCACTTTTGTAGATATCATGAGAGTCAGTTATTATTTTAGATGCAAAACTAACAAATTTCATAAAAGATCCATCAGAGCATGAGTGCATAACTTTTTTACACCCCAGTTAAGTTATTGTAATTAATGATTATCAATATCACAAAGAAATAGATTATACGACAGCATCTCAAATTGGGTTGACTTCTACCGTTATTAAAGGTAGGATATTTTGACAAAGGAGCACTTAAGAATTTGGAAGACACAGACCATATAGTTCAATTACATGGCAATCATTATGGCACTGTTATCAGTTTTCAGACCATCTACAAAAATAGTTGGCAACAGCAAACAAATACAATTTCGAACTCAATTCTCTCCCAAAAATTAAGAGAGAATCCATTTAAAATTATTCTTCAAATATCTATTTAAATAATTGCATATTTTTAAAAAAATGCTAACATCTAATTTCTACTTTATTGCTTTCATTTAAGCATCAAGTGTTCTAACAAGTATTTCTTTATTAAAACATCATATATTTAGAAATAAATCCTGAATTATATAGCAAAATTATACAGGAAAGAAATATTTGATTAAAAAAAAAAAAACCTATCAATAAGAAAAAGTGCATTTTGAAGTTTTGTCGCATTGCTTTTCAAGTTATTTCCTTTCTGAATTCATTTGTGAATTTTAATCAAAAGTACAAATTGTGCATTAAAATTAAAATAATTGGGAATGAACTTTGCAATTAAATAAAGCATCATTAGTGAAATATAGTTTAAAAAAAATTAGTTTTATACAATATAATGAAGCAAGCAAATATTAACTGTAAAAGGGGCAGGGGGAAAAAATCTAAACAATACTTTGTAATTACACAGAACTCACTATAATATGCTAAGTATGCAAAAATGATTTTTGTTCAAATCTTTTAAAAATCAAAACAGTCTTTTAAGTGATATTACATATGTCTGTTCTTTAAGTTTGTTCGGGGTTGCAACTGTTATAGAATAACAGAAAACTCACCTCAACAATCGACAAATCACATTTAATTTACTTCTATTAACATACTAAAACACATTAAGATGCACTTATTTTCTAAAATAATTCACATGCATTTGAAAAAAAAAATTACTTTTTATCATCGTAACACGAATAAGGCATTAATATATACTGGCAGAAGCAATGCTTTGGTATAATAAAAATGGAACAACATTATATATATATATATTTATAATGATTGTTTGATTTTCCATAATGTTGATGGGTAATACAAAAATAATTATTAGTAAAAAGAAGGGAGTAGGAAGGGGAGCCTGAAACCTATATTATTATTGCATGGTTTCAAGTTTCAGTTTCACATGCAAAGAAAAAAAAAAAAACTAAGGAAAAATACTTAAAAATCAGTTGCTTCTAAATCTAGTTGCATAAATTCTCTGACCAACGCAAAATATATTCATAATCGAGCTAAAAGATTTAGCCTCAAAATTGAGGATACTAAATAATAATAATAATAATAATAAATCTATAGTTACGGATAAGTGAAATTGAAAGGAAAAAAAAAAAAGAACATTACTTTAAGTATTATTATGCCAAATTAAACAGTATTGAATAATATTTATTTGTAAAGATCAGTAACGGACAATATACCAACTAAAACTCAATTTAAAACAAAAAGTAATTAATTCCATGGAATTGTCTCTATAGTACTAAAATGTGTAGCTTTAACATGAATCGGTGGTTTAGTAGCAGAATTTTCAATTTAACAGCCATCTCAAATTAACAATGACAATAGATATCTCAAAAAGCAAAATAAATGCTTTAAAAACAATTTATCGTTCATGCAATTAATAATCAATCATATTAATATCAGAATTAGCAAGTGAAGATAAATTTTATTTCTTAAAATTATACACATATATATTTAAATAATTTAAATTTTTTTAAAAGGCCTACAAAATTTTTTGCCTTTAAAATAGGGAGGAAAGAGCAGAATCTTCATTATTATAGTTTAAAAAAATAAATAATCCCTTGAAAATACACTTAAATAAAGAACAAAATGTGGAAACTAAAGTTTAACAAACAATTAATGAAACAAAATTCGTATCACACAGTTTGTTTGGTAACTTTAACCATAATGTCCCAATTATTTTTTGTGGACAACTCTGAAAAATATGAGAAAAACATAACAATGTTCCATGAACAATTATTCTATATGACTGGACTTGGAGTCAGAATCCATAATTGAAGAATGATTGATTTTAAACAATATTCCATTTTTAAATTTTTCTTTTTCAAATGTTCTGTATATAATATTTAAAAAAAAAATAATCTACACTTCAAATCAGTTTGCAAACACTAAAAAAAGCTCAAGCACCACCAGCACTGCAATCAGTAATGATAACCAAACATCCTCATTTCAAGAAAAACTAATAAGCTGCTCATATAAACTTTGCAACGGTCAAAAATTTAAAATACAGCAGAGATCAACAAAACTTTAGTCAAGAGGCATTGACATCACAACCATAAGGGAATGGACTCGACAGGGAGGAAGGGAAAACAAATCAGAGGATGGAGCAAAACATCCAATTACATCGAATAAGAAAGTATTTACAAAATGAAACAGCCAATATGGAAAATATGTGCAAGATATTCTCTCTAACTAAAAATAGTATCTATTCCTGCACTGATTCTCTGGAATGGGTTAGGGGTTACGAATCCATACGACGATATTTCTTGACACGTTTCCATTCCCCTGTACTGTAGTTCATCTGGAAATGTGTTTCAACAATCATGGTCTGCACCGTACCATCCACTTGTTGTACTTTTTCTTCGTTCTCACTGAGCATGATCGTCACAATCTGGCCCAAGTGCGGGCATGGGTTGTCTGAAAAAGAAAAATTGTTATCATATAATTGAAAATGAAGGTTGTTTCTTTGTAGTATAAAATCCTAGCATTTGATCTAATCTCTGATTTCTAGATGAGTTCAATTAAGTTCAGTTACAATGTCTCATTCAAAAGGAACATAATAAATATTTTAGAATGGACCTCATAATTTTGAACAGTGGTCAGATGACAAAACACCTAAGCTGCCACTCACCACTCTAAATTCTGCACCACGCTAGTGGGAAGACATTTAGTCCTCACTGATTTAACATGAACGAAATCCATACATTTGCAGTTCTTTGGCGGAATGGGGCTTAGAACATAGACCCCCACCCCCATCTCTGAAGACCAGATCTTATCACTAAGCCATTGTGGTCTCTGATTTCTAGAAAAATATTTCTAGATATCAGAAATTACATTTTATATAAATCCTCCTTACAAAATCTTCGGAATATCTTTTAAAAAATATAAAAGCCAACTTCTCGACTCACTTTCATTTTCTTAAAAATAAAAGTGAATGATATTAATGACAGCTTTCTCACTAATTGGATGTTAAAAAGATAAAGAATGAACAAATCTCATAAAATGGTAGATTTAAATTTAAAAGTGAAATGTATTTGATACATCTTTTTCACGATCATTTAAATTTTACAAACTTTAAAAATGGCCCATCAATTTCATTAAGTATTATCATACTTTTAATAATTAGAAAGTCTTAAGCATGAAACAACCATTTCTTTTAAAAAGAGAGAGAGAGATATTAATGATAGTTTTACTAATAAGATAATATCAATAAAAAAATTGACATAAAGAAATAAAATAGTAACAAAACGTTCTTTCCCTTTGAAATGTTCATATTATATTCCATTGATAAATTTCAAAACACTAAATTTTAAGAAAATAAATAGAGCAGCTTAATCAATGAACTGATTTTTTTAAATAAATTTTTTCTCTAAAAAGTACAGTTTACAACTGAAATCAGTCGACAAAATAAAAAATTTAAATTAAGAGGAAAATAAAGATAAGTGAAGCTGCAATTAACAACCAATTAATACATATGTAAAGTGTATTCAATTCCAATTTTTTGTTCAAACAGAAGAAAAGATTAACAACCACACTTTTTACAAAATATTAAAAAAATCAATAAGCAACTATAATAAAATAAATGCATAAACCAATTAAAAATTTTAAGCTTTCATCTGAAACTTTCAATACATTAATATTGCATATGTAATCAATAATAAGTTTATTTTGAGTTAACTTGGTAAGTAAACTTAAAGTAAAAATTGAATAAATATTTAAACAAATTTTCAAAAATTCCATAAAATTTTTGATTTAATATTCTATTTTTGGCTGAATATTTAATTTTTAAAATATTGTACAATTAATAATGAACATTATTTTTATATAGGGGAATAAATTTGAACATACCTCTAGAGCCAGCTATGAAACCCAATATCAAAGCCTTCTCTGGTCTCGTAACTTTGTTTGATTTGTTGAACATATCTTGAGCTTCCTGCATTTGCTCTTTCTGCAAAGAGAAATTAATTTATAAATAAATTATGTATCCCATCAAAAAAAAGAAAAATTAGTTATCTGAAACCTCTAGGTGAGATAAATGACACCTGCAACTATATTCATTTCAAGAATTCAGATAGCATATTCTCTACCTTTATTTAAATTTGAGTTTTAGGGCATCAATTACTGTCTAGTTTGACTATAAGTAAAACTTAGTTTGAAAAACCAGTTCAATAAAATTTATGCAGAAATTTGTATTAAAAAAAAACTATATCCGAAAATAAGTATAGCAAGGAAAGATGATAATTTTTAATACATAACAGATTTAACAAGTACACAAGTAGTTTAATAAATAACTACAATTTAAAAAAAAATTAATAAACAGTATATAACTTTTAGGATATAACAATTGGACAAGATTTCAACAAAAATGCTTGATTAAAAAAAATTAAAAATCTCTTATTGCTTTTTAGACTGTACATTAATCAAATCTTTGTATGGAACAATAGCCTAAAAAATGCATTCACTTAAAAATTTATTCACTAAGGACACAAGATTTCAAACAAATTCTTTGTTTGACAGTATTTATCGAAATAAACTGGAATTATATATATATATACAAATTTCGTAAATTTAAGGCATCTCCTACAAATCAAATATATATAGAGATTATAATCTGACTTTTATTTGGAACTAGGTGATATACCTGGTTTCGCCTTGGGTTAACACTTTTAATATACATAACCTATGAACTTTTTATAAAAATGAGAGATCAACTTAACTTCTGACTGATCTACTTAAAATTCAAAATCATTTGGATTAATTACAAGTCCATAGCAGAGAAATAAGAGCAATTGATAAAGGATTACAATTAATATTTCAAAAATCCTAAACAGAAAAATCAGAATGTAAAATCATCACAATTTACATTAAATTTCGTTCAATATACTAACAAAACATTACTT
This sequence comes from Argiope bruennichi, assembly GCF_947563725.1. Lineage (NCBI taxonomy): Eukaryota > Metazoa > Arthropoda > Arachnida > Araneae > Araneidae > Argiope > Argiope bruennichi. The sequence goes on from NC_079161.1 coordinate 93,383,759, forward strand.
AAAATGCAACTTTACTTAATAAATTATCATAACACTGAGCATTAAGAAACTTTCATTTTTTTTTTAAATTAAATTCAGAATCACACCAGAATAAATTTGAAAAATTGATTAATTAACATTGTTTTCAATGCATAAAACAATAAAAAATATTAATATTTTACTTTGAAACAATAGGAGAAACACTTTGAATCTTGCGTGATTAGTGTTTGGAGAACAGAGCAAGTTTTAAAAGTCTACCAGCAGGGAAAAAAAAAAAAAAAAAAAAAAGTTTAAAACATTGTGCATATGTGAATAATTTTTCATGCTATCAAAGGTTTTAACTCATTAATGTAGGAAAAGAATCAGCAGCTTTTCAGAAGCTTTTAAAAGATCTTTCACTTATTTGAGACTTTAACTACTACACAGAATACTCAAATCGAGGAAAAAAATGAAATTTTCTCAATTAAAATTTTTTAATAGACTAATAAACGACTATTATACAATCTATTTTGAATTGCTACAGCATTCAAAGTATTATATAATGCTAATTAAATATTATTTATTTAAGGAAATTTTATTAAATTTTTTATATAATTCTAATGAATAGATAAAATAAGTTACTGTGTATATATTAATTATTAAATCTATTAAACATAATTTTATTTTGTCACTTAAAAAAATTAATCATTTTTTTTCCTGCACAAAGTTTTACATCCACATCTTCTTAATTCTTTAGAAAATCAAACTTTAGTGATCTTTGCATTTACCAAGTTATACAGAAAATTTATTACAAGCAAAAATGCACAGTAAATGTAAAATGTATAGAGAGAGGCAAGTTTCAATCAAAGCTGAAAATTATTAATATGACAGTTAACCATCGCAATTTTCTTCTAATTTCTCAATCTATCTTAGTGTCTGTTAACGTTTTGCTTGCATGTGACTTAGTTGACTATAAGAATTTGTTATAAACAGTTTTATCAATCAGACACTCTTATCTTAAGAGCACCAACCTAACTGATTTTAAAATAAAAATATTGGTTTATTCATTTAAAAACTAAAATTCTTTGATTTGACAGTCTTCTTATTTTAATCATATTTTAACAACTTCTAAATTATCTCAGAAGAGAAATATGCAAAAACTCACTGTTAGTGAAAGACTCTTTTTAGGAGGTGGTGTTGGTTGAACTATTGTATGCATCTGGACTTGCTGCTGAGGCTGTACCGCAGGAGGAGGCTGTAGAATTTGTGTGGGCACCTGTTGCTGTGGCTGAACAGGCATGTGTTGCAGTTGTAGGGATGCAGTCCCTAGTGGCGTTAGGTTGCCAATGGTCGTTGCATGGATGACTTGTGTTTTTGGAGTTTCAGGTTGCGTTGGTGCAGCATTGACAGTTTGAGCAGGAGCTGCCACCTGATTGGCTGGCTGTTCAGCGGTGGGAGGATTCGTCAATAAAACTTCTCGTTTCACCACAGGTGTCATGGTCGTAGTTGCAACTGTAAAAATTAGAAATTAAATGTTACTAAAAATTTCTAAAAACCAAATTTACTTTTTAAGTAAAGTAACCATCTAGAAGACAAGATAAGCTTCATTTCAACTGAATTTTTTTTTTGCAACAGAAGAAAAAATTTCCACTATTTTTATACCTAATATTTATTTTATAGGTTTCCTTAAATAAGGTGTTTTCCTTAAGGGTATACTTTAGTGAATAATGCAAATAATAAAAGTCTATAAAGAACAATTTCTCATATATTCTTTACGTAAGTGTAAAAACAAAGTAATCTTCTGTGATAGATTAAATAATAAATTTTTAAAATATTAAATTACTTAAAACATTACTGAAATAGAAATCAAACAATTACTTAATAGAATGATTCCAAATACTGCTATTTAATTAAATATCATTTAGCATAAAATTTAATTCTGTATTTTATAATTTATATCAATTAAAAATATCTAAGATATTATAGCATAACGAATCCCAAGCCCATAAATTAGTTTTATTGACACTTCCTTAATATCAGTAAAAAAATAAACTTTAATTTTTTTTAAAAATTATTCTGTTTTTTATGGTAAAAATTTCAAATAATTTTCTCTGTAACTTTTAGCCTAAAGGGATCAACATTTAGCCTTATCTGGTAAAACTGCCTAATAAATATTTTCACCAGATAAAAATTTTCAGGCTATATTCCTTTAAAAAAAAAAAAAAAAAAAGTTCATTTCTCATTTTTCAACAAATATATTTCATAAATGCGTTTTAATTTAAAAAATTACACACAGGATATTCTATCAATGATAGCTAAAGATATCTTTAATAATATGATTTCCCAGAATGAATTTTATCTTTGGGCAGAATTTAGGAGTTCAGCGTAGAATTAAAAAAAAAAATAGTTCAAAAGAAAATAATTTAATAATCAATTCAATTTCAACATAAATAACAATAATATAAGCCTTTTATGACATATGAGTTTAAAATTAAAGTATCAAAACAGAATAATTCAGAGAAATTTCATAAATGGAACACGTTTCTGAAGCAATATATACTCAAATTTTGCTGCTATTTGAAAATATTAAGCAAGAAAATCCTGAACAAAAACTTTTAAACAATTTTATGCATTAGATTATGAAAATAAAGCTTATCTTTCAAAATCTTATATTATAGGTTATGCTAACTACTTTAACATTAAAAACGATATTATAGTTTACCGAAATCAATTATTAATCACAAGTTAAAGGAATAAAATAACAAAGAAGAGAATGAAACCAAAGAATTGTATTAAAGCAGATTTCCCAATCCTTAATTCTATGAATATGTCTCATGTCCTCTTCAAAAATGTTTTTTTAAATTTTTCATCTATCATAAATAGATAAACTGTCACTTCCAATTTACAAATAAAAACCAATTTTGCTTCCAAATTCTTCCAATTTATAGAAACATTTCTCTACTGCATGTGATTAAATGATTTTTAAAAGCTGATACAAATATCTTTTGCACAAAATTTTACTTTTAGCTATATCTTAAATGCTATTTCAGGTTATGACATAGATCTTTTCTCATCTACTTTAATTATTCCATATAAAAAATTATTTAATAGCCTTTTGCCTTTCTGTACTCCTTCAAAAAAAAAAAAAAAAAAAAAAAAAAAAAATTGGTACAAAATATTTAGTAAAACACTGATAGTTTGAACTAGCATTTACATTTAATAATGAAAGATAAATCTGTAGTTCAATAACCTCAATGCATTTACATTCAACTCTACTTCGATGAGTAATACGATTGCCACCCAATTCTTAAATATGCTAACATTCTAACCCATTTTTTTTTTTTTGCATATCATTCTTATACCTTTAAATCAATAAACAAGGCGCACAAACATCGCACCATTGCCATTCTTTTAAATTGACAAAAGCATGTAAGCCATTCATGATATAAATCAGACCATTGATACTTCTGCATTACATGATAATAATTACCGACACTTAGATCTGTGATATTTGACTTTAAAATATTTAGTAATGCATCTTGCCACTGCTCAAGATATTTACATTTTAATATTTTGAATATTTATTTGCTAACCAATTTGTTAATTTGATAAAGCAGTAACTTGATAGAGCAGTATTAATAAATTATTTTATTGACTCAAACAACTTGTTCTAATGTTATTCTTCTCATGTTCTACTTCTGTAGTCTAAAGAATGTCCATAATAGTTCATTGTTCTATTTTTTTTTTTAATTTGTATCTGAAGAAAGAAATAAAAAGAGTTGAGAATAATTTTTTTTTCCTTTCAAAAATTTTATGTCAAACTTATCTTTTTAAATTATAGTAGACCTATGCCTTCAATAGAAGAGAAAATAAACTATGCTTTGAGTTTCTGAGTTAAAATTTACATTTGGTTTACCAGAAAATGTTTAGAACTCAAAACAAGAAAGAAATATTCATTTATAAGGAGATGAATAATATTTAAAGAAACACATTCTACCACTGATAAGCATGTAAGCCATGCCATGATAAGCATGTTTTAAGGTACAGTAGCATCAGCCTAGTAGTAAAATTATATGGATAGCCAATTACAGCATACAAATCAACAAATAACAGTAAACAGTATTTAAAAAAATATATATATGCAAGTTAATTATGAATTGTATGATATAAAAGCTGGAAAATTTCCAAGATGTATAGAATCAACAAAACTTGAGAAAAAAAAAATGAAAATGTTTTACTATATTTATAATATATCAATGAAAACAAAATATAAATAAAAATTTCTAGCACATAGTAAAGTTTGTTATGTTACATAAATTTAATAATTTGAGATATAAAATGCATTATATACAGTATGCCACAAACTCTTCATTCTGAACTAAACTGAAATCATATGATATGGACTAACTGTTGAGAAACTGACAGTATGTCAGAAATTCATCATTCTGAATTATTAGTCCAAAATAAAATACTTTACATAGTTACATTAATTTTAATTATGATTCATTAATTTAACATTTTATTAAAGATATCTTTTATTCTGAAATGTAGATTCAATAACTCATGAATTTCTTTCCAACAGGAAAAAAAAGAAACCCGATGAATGAATCAGAATTCTAAATATTTGAAGGATGATTGCAACCTCCTTACTTCCCATGATGGTCAGTAAAGGCAGTACCTTTTTAAATGTTATTTTAATCTGATTCAAAATAATATTACCGTTGTTTGGTTTTCTGACTAGTATTTTAATGACTGCTTTTTTACCAGGTAAAGTTGGAGTTGTATTGGCTGTAGTGGGAAGAGGAGTAGCTGGAGCTGGTGAAGCATAATTGGGTGTTGCGCCACCACCAGGGGCTATCACCGCAATACTTGGACCAGAGAGCTAAAGATTAAAAATGAAAATAATTATTTAACATACAACAAAATTAAAATTCTTCAAAAATTGTTAATAAAAAAAGCATATCCAAATTTACAATTTACTATATGTCTCACGACCACTGCTTGTACTTTTAAGAATAATTCTCTTACAATCTATATAAATATTTCGCTTATGCGACTTGCAAAACATTCATTACTTAGCTGGAGGAATTAGCAACACTGCAGACATGATCCAAGCGATTTCTTGCTACGTCTCCAATTCTTCTGTATTGCCTTACTTAATAATGTATCTCAACCAAAATATCATTCAAACAAATAAAAGAAAACAAATTTAAGATTTTGTAGGAGTAATATATGCTTTAGTTTACAAAACAAAATTTTGAAACTACAGAAACATCACACATTAATTTCATCATTTTGAATACAGCTAATCATTCAGAACGCTCCATCATTATTGCTCATTATAATATAAAATTTCAAGTATAATTAATAAATTAAAATAAAGTAAAAATTTAAATCTGTGATAAAAAATATATATTTATGCGATACGATGTATTAATCGAAGTTGATTAATGCGAATAAATCCATCTAATTAGTACTTGCTGCCTTTAGAAGTTATTTCAATTTTATTAACATTGAATGAACTAATTTTTTAATTCTATTAATAATTTTTTAATTAAATTTAACAGTAATTTTTAATAAAAACTAATGCCAAAGATACAGAGGGGAAAAATTATTAATTTATTTATGTGACATTTAGATGATTAAAAGCAACAATACAATATTATGTGGATATATCCTCCAACATTGATTACCAAATTATTCAATAGATAGTTCCAAAGAATTTTAATTAATTAAAACATATACTTTCAAGCATTATTCAAAATTATTTAGCATACATATATTAATGACCAAAATACACTAATTTTAATTAAAAAATTAGATATGATTTTGTTGACTACACAAATTAACATTTGTTAAACATTTACAATGTTTTTTTCATTAAATAATATGATTTTTCCTTTTCCTTCATCATTAACATCACACACTGTCTGTCATCTGTCATCATTAACATTTTTATTATAAGGAGCGACTCTAGTGCTTTTGTATTTATGCAGGAACAAGATTGCATTTTTTTTCTTTTTTAACCATTCTAAAATTTTTTTCATTATCAGCACTGCTGTGAGTGATGATTTGGGAAGACAACATTTTCAGCTTTTTTATAATTTCCATAATGTAACTATTCATAGATTTTTTCTATATATCCATAAATATGGAGTTTTTATTTAATTTTTGTAGCAATTACAAAAATTTCTTAATCATTGGTGGATATGTACAAAAATTAATCAGAAATATTTTTTGTAAGAATAAATCCAAATAAGCTCAATTATAATTACTGATCTATGATGGGAAAAGATAACAGAGAAAGTATGAGTTTTTTTTAATTGCAAATGTTTTTTCAGTATAGCACATAACATGAAAGCAAAAGCTAATAATGTTATCGAAAATTTTATAGTATTAGAATTATTTTACATGAAATAATTGGCCAGCCAGTTAAAAAAAAAAATATGATGCTTCAAATGAAAATATTTCCAAAAAAATGATTTCTATAACCTGTTCAGGACAGTGATCATGTGATTATCCCTTCATGGCTCACAATATTATATTTATCTTTCATGATATTGTATATATCTTTCCGCTGAAGTCAGAAAGGCTCATTTCATATATAATATTATATGAAATGAGATCACAATCATGAGATCAGAAATATTTGATTACCATTCTGAATGGTTTAATAATGACAGCAGTTTGAGAATAATTGTTTTCCAGTTAAAACGTCATGTAAAAAGTCTTACATTTTAAAATCTATTACCATGTTACAGAATTTTTAAAACAATAAAGCAATTTAAGTAACTGATGAAAAACCGTGAATATCATGAATAAATAGGTCACCTGTGAAGTAGTGAGAAGCCCAGCAGCATAGTCTGGCGTACTTGGGGAAGAAGTGACAGGAGGAGTTGCCCCGTCCTTTTCCTTTCGAGCTTCGGGTGTTTCGACCTCTGAGAAAGTTTAAGAAAAAAGGATTATTGAAAATATAAATAATTGAAACACAAAATACATAAACACATAAAATAAATAAAATCTTTTGGCACTTTCCAAGATTTGGAGAGTAGCGGAAGAAACTTTTTTGCAATTGTAATATTTTAGTTAAGAATTTTTAGTGATTTAAATAGAGTGGATACAAAGAAATATAATAATTTAACAACAATAAAAATCATTACATGTATTTTAAATTTTACTGATTACGATTACACATTTCCATTTTCTGTAGAAATAACTGCTTTCTTATATTAAATTCTACTTTGAAAATTATCTTATGAAAAATTTTAAAACCTGGTGTCAACTTTGCAAGCAAAGAACATGCATAATAACAAAAATTCAGAGTATTGCATAAGTCTTATCCTTACTTAAAGATCATTAGCTATATCTATTTAAAAAATGAGGATAAGATACCTTAATGGATTATTGAACATTTCAATTCGAGTCTGAACAGTCTTATTGAACATTCAAGATATTCGATATAAAGACACTCCAACAACCTATAGCAGATTATTTTATACGACACCTTTGAATAAAACAAAACTCTCAAAAAGTATCTTATTTTAACCTTTTGACTCTGGCAATCATGAATAAGCAATATAGCAAATCTGCATGCATTACAATGATCATCAATAAGCAAATTCTTTTTTTTTTTTTAAATAAATTATTATGTATTGCATATGTCAACCATTCTATAGATATCCACCAGTAATTTTCACTTTTCATATTTTTTTGTCATTTATTACAATTGGCATATTAAACATATATAATTTCACCCATATTTAAAAGGTCATATATGGATTAGGAAAAATGCGAGATGTCCAAACTTCACAATTTGAAAAGAAAATTGAGCCACTCATCCCAAACTTTTACGGCTGAAACTATTTCAGCCAAGGACTAAGTTGAACTCCTTAAATCATACATGATGTTTAATATAAATGAAATTCAAATCTTTAGTTCCCCAATAAAAAAAAAAAAAGCTATGACTTTGCATAGTAATGAGAACACATATTTGTTAGCCATGCTTTTTGAGATATTAATTCAAACAAATTATTAAAAAATCAAGATGACTAATATATAAATTAAAGATATACTCAATTTATCACTGGAACTTCAGTAACAATTTTTAAAAAGAATGTTTCAAATACAGACTCAAATAGCAAGCCAAAGAAAAAAAAAAAAAAAAAAAAAAAGACTAGCAATTACCTGGAAGTTTCTTTCTCCTTTTGGCATCTCGACCATAGCCCATGGGCTGCTCATCTATTTCAAGTAACTTTAAAGAAACAAACAAAAAAAGTTATAAAATCTGCAACAAAACAGCTGCAATTTTAAAAGCAAAATATATAAAATGATAAAAGTTCTCTCATTAAAAATTATAATTTCAAATTATAGTATGGAATGTACCTTTATGCCTCCATCCTTTCGCCCAGCAGGTGTTCTGGGAGGAACTCGACTAGTAGGTGGAGTACTGGAATTCAGTCGTCCGAGGGGACTGGCACGAGACTTGAAGCCAGATGCATTAATTCGGCTAGGAATACCACGCAAAGGAGCTGGAAATTTAATTTTTAAGCAAGTTAACATACAGAATATTTTAATGCTGTTACATGTCAGCATGAATGCAGATGCATATTTACAGGGTGGGACAATATATGCTTAATAACCAGAAAATAAACACTTTGGCAAAACATTATATATACATCCATCATTCAAGTTAATTTCGAAATCAGGTAATGTGATTTTGCAGCACTCTGTGCACATTTTTTGGGAGTTCAAACATAATCAGAATGATATATTCTCCCATAGTCAAAATGAAGTCTTTTTCTCTCACAAAATGAGAATGGGATTTCTCACTCACATAGAATGTAATGAATAACGATTGTTTAATACAATTTTATACTGACAAGCATGCCACATTTTTTTCAGGCAATAAAATTATTACCATAAAACTCAACAACAGACTCTTTGCAGTTAATTTCCCTCCAATAAACAGACATTTTTTGTGATATGACAGTTCTTTAATTATTGCCAATGTATATATTAGGAAACAGTGTTAATTATCTAAAATGACATATTGCCAAGATAATAACATGTAAAAAAGAAATAAAGCTATACAATTTTCTTTTATAGCTATGTTCAGTTCAAAACTCTATATAAATTACATTTTGTTTGGCCTTTGATCAACTACAGAGAAAGATGAAAAAAGAAAAACCTAAAGATGCAGAAACAGTAACTAATCTTACTGACTGAAAATTGAACTCTAACAAGAATAAAAAATGCTCTAAGGGCACTAATGTTTAGAAAATGCCAAACTTTATGCCAAATTATTTATACAATACTCTGTCCAAAATATTTTTCAAAACTATTTTCTTTGAAGTAAACAATAATTATGCATCTTTTAATTTGTAATGGAAAATAATTATAGCCTTTAAATCATTTGCAACCTTTTTTATAACAACCATAAACCACAAATTTTTAAACTACAAATATTTTCTATGATCCAACAATGCCATAAATAATGAATCTAATTGCTAGTGAAAGTGACAGATAAAATTAAAATGAACACAACAGAGTACAAAATTAACTCCACATTTTCTTATATACTTTCCCTACGATTTAAAAAAGCTAAAAACTAAAATTTATCCAATAAAGCCTCAGTTCAAATTTTATTTCTCATCTTAATATCCATGATGTTACAAAGACTCCACAAACCAGTAATACCATCATGCATAACAAAACAGAAATATATGATACACTCTGAGATGTAAAAACCTGAAAGAAAGTGGATTAGTCATTATTATGACTAATCTTATAACTATCATTAGATCTAGTTTAGTTAAGAGATTTCATTGATGTTTAGAGATTTAAACACAAACTTTAAACTTATTAATATATATATGTATGAAGAGCTTTTAAATACTCAACATAAATATTTATAATTTCAGTTCTTAACATTTCATGCTTAATGACAGCAATACTGGAAATATGGCAATTTTAAAGCTATAAGTTTAAATCAAAATTTATATTATATAAATTAGAGAAAAGAAGATTATATATATATGTTACTATCACATTCTTCATAATGTTCAAATTAACCAAATAATTGAACATGTGATGAAAGAAGTGAAAAGGAAGAAGGATTGGATGAAGACAGCATGCAAACCATAAAGGTAAAGTGGGGAGAAAAAAAAAAAAAAAAAAGGAAAGAAACGATTGTAGATTTTTATAAAATTTATTATATCAGTACATGTTATGAAGGATCACTTTAGATTGCCATAAACTATTGTATAAGCAAGTAGACATCTAAAATTATATATAATTTCATTAATAAATATGTAATTTCATGTGATACGTATTAATTTTTTTTCTAACTTATGAAGTTATATGTATTTTGGTTTAAAATAAATTATGCAATTTTCAATTTTATTCAGTTAACAGTGGTTGAAAGACTGAAAGATGTGGATAACAAACAAGAGATATTATAAAAAGCGAGTTCTAAAAACATATATTCAATTATCAGGTAAAACTATTTGGTAGTATCGGCAAGATCCATTGCTGACAATTACAACAGATTCCATGTCATTCTATTTAGACACAAATAATAAGTTTCTAAATTTTTAATAAAAAAAAATACATGAATGCAAAAAAAATTATACAGAAAAATTAATTATCCTTACTTGCATCATTTATTGGTTTGATAAGGCCACGGCATCGAATAGGGACAGATGGAGTAGTGGAATTCTTCTTAGAATTGTTGACAGCATCACTAGCTATAAAAAAAATAAGGCAAAACATTTTTGTTACAGATAACATAGCTAAATAACAGTAGATAGACACTAGTAGCTAAATAACAGTAGATAATATTCAAGAATTGAAACATTTTTGTTGAAGAAAATTTATTTACCAACTCCCAATGATTTATACATGCTTGCACAGAGCCACTTACTTTTGGTATTTGTTTACAAAATTTAAAATAAAAATTCATGTAGGATGAAGAACTTTATTCTATTGAAGAATACAGGAAGAGAAATCTCAAAGATGAGTTAGTAAATAATAATAAAAAAGGTTTATATTAAAGTACAGTAACATACAGAAGGTATAAGTGAAGATCTGGTTACATTTTATTAAGTAATTACTATTTTATTAATAAAACATATAAAAACATTTTCATTCTGTGCAATTTAAGATGTATGAATCTAGCTAATGAATGAATTTCAGCTAACAAATGATTAAATAAGACTTACATTTCTGCAGCAGTTCAGCTCTGAGGGTAGCTGACTTGGGCTTCTGTTTGAGGGTGAAATGTTTTGCAGGCTGGGGCAACTGCCCAACCACAGAGGTCAGGGCTGTGCGGTTCAGGTACAGGCATTCCATTGGAAGCATAGCCTGATCACTATGTTTTCTCACTGAAACAAATGAACAGTTTTTCCATGAAGAGAATTAAAGGCAACAAGATCTTTGCAAATCAGTTCCTCCAGCAAGTTTTTAGCATAAACAATTCTACTATAAAAAACAGAATAAATTATATTCTATTATTTATCTTATTATAGATTTCTTTTGTATTAAAATATAACATACTCCTTAATATTTTGAAAATAAAAATAAACTGTAAACTTTTTAGATGCAATTTACAATGTCTGAAACTTAGAATAATTTAGTAACTATATTTTAAATGTACAATAAATATTTTTAATAAATCACATGACCCCCCCCCAAATATTAGGAAAATAATATAATAAATTAAATATTTTGATTATAACTTTTATTTATAAATAAACAACAATAAAGCAAGAAGGAAAGTGCGTAAAACCAATATGGATATATGAACCATACTTTTAAGATTTATTATTCCAGAAATATAATTGTTTGAAAGGAATATTTTTTAAAAAATGAACTTGTAATCTCAAAAAAAAAAAAAAAATTATTACAAAGAATATTTAAGAATGAATGTTTAAATTACGCATTTAATTGTGTACAGTGGAAGGGAAAGCAAGCCTGTACACAATTAAGCCTGTAAGAAATTAAGAAAGCAGTTTGAAAACATGGAAATAATGAAATAAATAAAATTTAGCTGAACATATCAAGAAATGAAATTTTTATCTAAAGAAAGAATAAAATCATAAAGATTATTTAATGGAATGATATTTTCAACCAATCTTCATTCATATTTTAATCTGCTATGCAATATTAATATACAATATAAATTAAGTTATATACTGACATAGATTTTTCTTAAGATAATCTACAAAAAGATTTAATCATAATTAGAATTTGTACATATTATAAATAAAAATATAATGTCTGTAAATTAATATATTTTGACCTTTGCAATATTTTATTCCCCTTTCTTCACATTAATACAATTTTCTTTGAAACATTATAAAACCTAATGAATATTATTTATTATATAGGTTATAAAATTATGATTGTAAAAAAATGGTGAAATAAAAATTATTCACACTGTATCAAGTAAAATTAAGATTTCTAGTGTTTGTATTTTAAAACTTTTTAAATAACTGATTAGGCAAATATTTAATAACATGAACATTTAATAATACATTCAAAAAGAACAATTAAAATTTTAACACATGCTAAAATTACAATATAAATTTATTGCTGTGAAAACATCTTAAATATAATTAATGACACAAACTTAAATAATATAAAACATAAACTAAGATTAATAAAAAAGAAAAGGCTTGTTTGGATTTTATATGTGGAATCCACATCTAACATTCTTTCGGTGCGTTGTGCTTATTCAGGTGACAGATCATGCTATTCTGAACGACAGTCAAAGGAAGATGCAGCAGTACCTGAATTGGAACCCGATTCTTGAAACGACACTTCAGCCCAATATAAAGACATTCAGAAATATTTAATCAGCAAATATGACAGCCTTTTAAGATACCAAGACTTGAATTCTTAATGGTCCAATAACTACACTGAGACTGCCATTAGCTTACAAGTCCCAAATTACTGCAGGGTACCCTAAGATTGACAAATTTAAGTTCAGGTTTTAGCAATGAATTATCTTAAACTATTTTATTATTTAAAATAGCAGCATATTTTTAAAAAAATTCACTGAAATGAGATTTGTAAATATTACACAAGAGGAAATATATATATAAAGATATTTTCTAGCTTATATTAATTTCCAAGTTATTTCATTTCATATCACACAATAAACTAACAAGAATTTCTTGTGGCAATAAAATATTTCCTATAAGGGAAAAAAAAAAAAAAAAAAAAAAAAAAAAAAAAAGCCCACTTGAAAGCCACTAACATTAAAAAAGCAGTCTATTTTACAATTAGTTGCATTACTTTTCGCTAATCTATCAAAACCCATTATTTTGCATCATGTTATATCAACTGAAGCTTAGCAGCATGAACTGAAAGCTCAAGTTCATCTTTGAATCATCATCACATGTTGATTGACTATGGATCCTTCTTTAATATTATTTGTTCTTCTATTTTCATGCAACATTGCAGAAAACTAATGTTTTGTTAACAAATTTAAATAAAATTGCACATTTTAACGATTGTTAACAAAGTGCAAAATGCAAGTTCTGAGTCTGATCAAATGATTAAAAGTCACATAATATTCAAAATGAATCTGAGAATATAGATCTGAACAAAGTGCATAATATGAGCCTGAGCAGTCGATCAAAAATTATGTGCTTTGGCACATAAAATTGAAAACAAATAAGAGATGAATTTCATACCTTGTCCATTTATCATTCTATCTATTAAAATGCCCAGGAAATGTATGAGATATTATTTGACACACTGTTGGCCGATTTTCTACATTCCATACCAGATTTTAAATGTTTCGATAACATATATTATTTTCTTTTTATAAATGGCTATAATATTGCATTTTAATGTGAATTTACTGAATTTTTTCCCTTTATATTAATTAAAAAATATCTTCCTAATGCTTGTAATACAAATCTTTTCTTTTTCGATAATGGCGGCTTATTATACGAGGCTTGAATTTTATGGCTTATATGTATTTTGACTTTTAACTTGCATGTCTTATGCTACACATTATTATTTTTTTATGGTGGCTTAGACTCCTGATCTTATTGATTTTATAAACTTTAATCATTAAATTTTGTATCTTTAAATTATAGGGGGAAAAACATACTAAAAAATTCAAAAGTTATAATTTTATAAATAGCAACAGCAACAAATCCAAGCCTCTTAGTTAAAAAGACTCCCAATTTCCATTTTTAAAATATTATATGTAGTGAAATATAAATACAATAATGTTTAAAGAAAAACTGTACAATAGATTAAAGTCCACTACTCTGTCCTCTGAAGCAATGATTTATCAACAAAAATGAACAAAACTTATGCATATTCAATCTTTTCACCCTAAATCCAAAATTAATTTAAATATTTATTGGTTTGTTGAAATAAATTAAGTGAAGTAGGAAGTTAAATTATATGATATATATATTGGTTACCTCTATAAAACAGAAAAAAAAAAAAAAAAAAAAAAAATGAAAGAAAACTGTGCATCTGCAATATCACTATGCTTATGAAATTTTAATTTCTCTTTTAAAATTTTAAAACTACAAGCTTCAAGATTAGCTAAGCATACAATGTCAGAAGTCTGTAAAAAATTATATTCACTAATATTTAATTCATTGCTTAATGCTTTACATTAGTTAATAAAAAGAAATGTCGATAAAGGAGAAAACATAGAACATAAATACAAGAAATGAAAAATATATATAAATACCTAATTTCTTTAGGTCATTTACAACATCTGTAAAGACAGAAGCATTTTCTTCAATCTGGAAATTTAAAAGTCCAGTACTGGGGTAAGACTTTAGAAGCTCGGCTAACATAGAAACCCATTGGTCACTGTCTACTAAAGCGACTTCAAGGATCTCTTCAAGCTCAACCTTCCACTAGAGAAAGAAGACAGCTCAAATTAGTAAAACTTGGCCTTGATAAATAATTTAATGTAGAGACAATTGAAAATTTCTGAGTTTTTTTTTTTTTTTCTTTCCAAGTAACAGTTACAAATCCCAATCTTATTTAATAATTTTACATTTATAATCAAAACTTTATAATTTCAAGACATTTCTTAAAGTTCAAAATCAATACAAGTATAACAATATAATTTAAGTAAAAGACAGTAATTAAATGGTATGAAATATTTCAATAAAAATATTTATCAGACCAAATAATAATAATAATAATAAAAAGTACAGTAATAAATAAAAAAAAGTATAATAGTAAGAAATAGTTCATAACAATTTTAGACAAGCAGTATTAGCATAATACAATCTTGGAATTTAGTTACGTATTTATATTTTAGAGATTTATAAAAAGTTTGGAAAATCAATTATGAAAAGCAAAAGAAAATTAAAAATAATGAAACAAGTTTTAAAAAATATAAAATTAAAATATACAATTTCATTCATATTGTTACAAAATGTAAAAATACAAAAAAAAGGGGGGCACTAAATTTAAGAAAATGTATTGTCTATGGTCTAAACTTAATAAACAAGTTTAAAAAAATCCATGTTTCTATGCAGTTGTTAATTTTACTCATATTTAAATTCATATAAAAATATTCTGACTTATTTTATAACATTTATAATTAGATATAAATGGATCATTTATTGAAACAGTTCTTAAAAGAAGCATTTTCTTATGTGCTTGGTTCTATTTTTTTAATGGCACAAACACATGCACAAAGGTGACATACTAAATAATAAGATCAAATTTTCATATTGTTCCTGATGTTTAACATTTATCACCAAAAATAAATCTCGACCCGAAAATTCTTTTATTATTAGTATGAAAGTCATCAATGTGCATATAAGCATAACTATTAAAACTTTGTTTCACAAAGTCAAATTATTACAACATAATCAGATTAATGTATTGCAGACAGGAACATATTCTGAGAAATGTCATTTTGATACAAGGTCACAGTCACATGATCAAATTTCTATCCAATAGTAGCTATGGGTAATTTGGTCTGACAGCCCATTGAACTGGCATTGAGACTGGCTGAATTTTAATAAAATTAATATTCACATTTGGAATACTCTAGTTTTGAAACTGTGATTTAAGCATACACAGGCCACACAAGGGAAAAAAAAAAGAATCTGTATAAGCCAATTATACAAGATGCAAGATTTACCTGTTGTTAAACTAAAGGAAAAGTACTTAACCCTTAAAAAAATAGAAGTTTCTATGGTATTTCAGTAAAGTTTAATACGAGTATCTTTAAACATATAAAGTTCTTTCTCAAAGCAAAAAAAAAAAAAAAAAAAAAAATAAAATAAAATAGTTCTTTAAATTCTGTTTGCTAAATTTCCCATCATTTTTATCTTGCACAATAAAGTGCTAGAACCCTAATATAATTCCGCCTCCTAAGATTTTCATTTTCTTCTTCACTGGTGCGACAGTCCCAAGTGGACCCCGATCTTCCTCAAAATTCCAATCCTATTTTTGACAAGATTTTTCCATTTTGTTACCCTAAAAGTTTTCGAGTCTTTTACCAGGCA
This sequence comes from Argiope bruennichi, assembly GCF_947563725.1. NCBI lineage: Eukaryota > Metazoa > Arthropoda > Arachnida > Araneae > Araneidae > Argiope > Argiope bruennichi. The sequence goes on from NC_079161.1 coordinate 93,400,225, forward strand.
CTCAACCCAATGCCATTTAGACATGCACAAACTAAACTAAGTTATCTACATTGGCTTTAAAATTTAATATAATATGCTATATAAAATTGGCACATGCATTAAAGCATTCTTAATTTTTTTGAAATTTGCATGTTCAAAGCTTTCTTGCATAAATGACTATCTTTCTATTTAACTTTATGTGAATACAGAATTTATATATACATATTGTGATAGTTTGAATAAGCCTAGAAATGAAATTGTTTTCAATCATAATATTTGGAGTAATGTAGACATAACAAAATTAGTTTATGCAGGTTATTCCTTATGTATTTTATAGTATAAGAATTTAAATTCAAATGAATAATCATGGTAAGAATATATCAAAACCTTGCAGCTTTTATGGCCCTATCAATATTTATTTAATTTACAATCATTAAATCTATAGATACGAAGGTTACTCAAACTACAAATGCATTATTACAAAGAATGTCATTTCACTAAGTCCAATATTCAAAATGAAAATATTGCTTTAAATAAAAGATCCCAAGCATGAATTATGAAGATTTTAAAGAAAGATAGGCATAACAACAGCAACTTAAGATAACTAGATGGGTTTATCACCCCTTAAAGCATTCATCGCCAGCAGAATTTTTCAGCATACATAATTTATTAACTTTCGCTATCCCCCCCTCAATGACTCTTCCTCACATTGACAGAGTGTTGCATAATTGTAAACCATATTAAGACAGTTCTCTTCTAGAGGATTAATAATACCATGTTGAACTATTAAACATATACAATAATAAAGAATATAGAAATTTCAATCACTTCCAAAGTTATCTTGTATACAAAGTAATTAGAATTGATTATTTTTAGAACTATGCGGAGAAAAACTGATCATGAAAGTATTAAATCACAATGATAGCCATTTTTTAAATGAATGTTTGGTATAAAATTTTTTTAAAAAAAAAAGCCCATAAAAGATCAATCTTTAGTATATAATAATCCAATTATCACCATTTATTATTCATTCATAATTGTGATAAACCATATTCATCTTAAATTAAGACTAATAGACATCTCAAACATTTCCACAATGTGGATATTTTAAGAATATAGACTAAGACATCCTGGAATAGCTTGGACAGATTCAAATTCCAAAAGCTTACTACAAATTTGAAATAAATATTACAGATATAAAATAATATGACATCCCAATTAACTAGATAAATCCCTTTCTCTCCAAGAAAAATGGTCCCAAATCGTAAAAGTTTCATGTTTTCATCAATGTTCTATTTTATATTTATTAATAAATAATACATATTAAAAAATTTACAATTTTTTGAAAAGCTACTCCTTTCTAACTTTTATGTAGACATTAGGATCTCTTTAATATGATAATTGGGGTAAAGGCAAAAAAAAAAAAAAAAAAATAGTAATGCAGGAAGGAAAAATAATAGAAAAACATAAATTAACAAAACACTTCAACAAACATTAATAACCTTTTAAACTTTTCCTGCGAAATTTATTTTCGCAGGATGAGAAATTTATTTTCATCATCTGATTTCTTAATAAAATATATATTTTTTGGAATTTATTCCAGGTTTCCTCCCTTTGGTCAATGTCCCAGACTGAAGTTCAGTATTGCAGCATGTTAAGAGTAAGGAAAAAGTTTCTTCTCTTTTCAAGTAATTATTTTAAAGAAAGATCTATTGTCTCTTTTGATTGCCACTGTGGTCATTATTACCTCTCATGAGCAATTGTGATTCAATCATCATTAGAAGGACTGAATAGGATATTACAGCCAAGTGATATATTAGGTGATAAGAGAAAATATTTACAATATTGTAAGAAAATTTTTTATTATTAATTCCATATTTTAAATTTTCAATTGTTCATAGTATATTAAATTCTTCATTTAGTTCATCCAGATTATTACAAAAAAAGTATTGCAACTGAAAAGAAATTATTTTTATGATATATAAATAATTTTTAATCTTGGAAGCTAAATCTACAAAAACAGCTCCACTTTAGATTACATAAATGCATCTACTTCAGAATTGTAATTAGAAATACAAGATGCATTAAACTTAGATCAAAAGAATTGACCAATAATTGTTGATTTGATAAAGAAATACTAGGAAAATAAAATTAAAAATATTAGCTTTTTTCAAAATTTTTTTCTAGCCACTAGTTTCAAGTCAGATGAGGCAGGTTTTGAGCCTTTGGTTTGTAATCCTCATTACAGATTTGAAAAAAACAGTTCTACAATAATAAGCTCTTATATTTAGTGGACATTTCTTTTCCAGTCATCCCTTTTCACAAATTCAGAATACATACCACAATTCATTCTATAGCCACTGCCATCCCCAACCTTACGTTCTTAAGAAAATGGATATTTTTAATTCTACCTATACATTAAGATTACAAATAATGAGCCATTTTAAAATGTTTCACTACTTCAACTTAAATTATTTATTTGTGAAATGCATTTGTCCCAAGTTTTTCACTGAAAGCAGAAAATTTATTATAAATTAGTTGCCATTGGCGACCAACTGGTTCACTAAGAATATTGGTTATATTTGACTTAAAATAAATCATTCAGATATATTTTCATGTTTATAATTATGCCAAATAGTCAGGTATTAAAGTTATGCTATTTAAATTGTCACACATATGCTCCGTTCTGCAATAATATGAACCTTTTTGATGGAGTGTAGTCCTATAACATCATAGTCTTATTAAAAAATGCAAATATTTGATTCATTCCATCTTCTGACTTTCACAATACTACAACTTCACTTTTTTTTATTCATCTCGTACAGATAATTATCAGAATCCTTTTTCCCAGTTTTCAACAATAGAAAGAAAAATTGCACAATTCGGTGTTGGATGAAGCAATGAAAATCATGTAAATCTCAGGGCAACAATTAAGCAAAAAAAAAAAAAAAAAAACCAATATTTGACAAAAAAAAAAAAAAACTATTAACTTGGTACCATTAAAAAGACAAAGTTTAAAATTTTTTTAAAACTGTATGTTTTACAGCATACCATATATTTCACGTAACCGCAAACCATGCAAAGTTTGGAAACTGTAGGTCTACAGAGCACCAGCATGCACACATTAATCCTCATTACGGATATAGAAAGCAAGTTTGGCTATCGTTTTATTATTATACCACGAGAAATTGTCAGTAGGGATTTAATGTCTCGCACACTATTCTGTAAACAAATTGAACAGAAAATGAGAAGGTATTTTATTTCCAATTGCTGCTTTTTAACTGGTCTGCTATGCATTGTAGTAACACTTCATGGTAATTAAACTATTTATGATACTATAATCTCATACAAAAGTTTGTGAACATTTAAAACACTTTACAGATTCTTAGTAGAATGAGATTAATAGTTGTCGTCTGATTCACAACAGTCAATTTATTTTTTCATTTACCATTAATAATTTAACATTTTTCGATCAATTGAATGCTAATTCTAGATAAATAAATCTATTTTGTTTCATATAAGGACTTAGACTGAAATACTTAAGTCGCAAAATATTTAGATTTTTTTAAAAATTGCTATAAGGAATTAAATTACAATACCTAAATTTCTATAACTAGAAAAACTAATTTATCATCAAGTGACTAAAATATGTATGAAAAAAATTAGAGAATTTCTTTTAAAGTACACATTACACTGGGAACTTAATATTATATCCCTTTATTTCTGCAGTTATTCATTAATGCTATTGATATCGCAGGTACATAAATGAGAGTTAATAAGACAAGATTTAGATTATCAATTAAGAGTAATAATCTGTCACTTGAAATTGAACAGAATATTCTATTGTCATGTAATGGCTGCATTTAATTTTAGGTAGCTAATTTGTAAATATTTTTTTTAAAAAATGGAAATGCTCCATATATTTAACAGTAAATCTTTCAAAATCTATATACATACATAAAACTGAAATTTAGAATTATAGATATGCATATTTAATGCAAATTTAAGTATAATAGATTCTGTGTACTTAAAAATCATTCAAGGAATTATTCTGAATATTCATTAACCAGTAATATAATTCATTAATTTGTTTATTAGATAAGACAGCATGCAAGAATGAAAGGCATCATACACAGAATGTTTATTTTTAATGAGTTTTTTTCAAATTATACTCATAATTGCAAACGACTTCTCAGTTTTAAACAAAAGTTGAAAATATCGTTCGTTTTTATAACTTTAAAAAACAAACACAACAAGCAGAACATTTTTTTCTAGTGCGGCAGATACGATTTTAAATACAATTGCTACTTCGGTATGCTAATGATTTTGATATAACAAAAGTATACGTTAAAACTATAACACATTCATATTAATATTTTCAAGCAGTTAATTGCAAATGAAAACTAATTAATACCGAAATAAATGGAATTAAATCCTAATCTATCGATCGCACAACGGTTAATTCGAACTTTCGTCAACTAGCTCTGACAGTTTTTGACTCTTACGCAAAACTTTTATTCATCCTACGATAAGAAGAATTAGTATTCTAAGCAACAACCACCTCGAAAGAAAATGTAGGGCACACGGTACATGGCACTTTGCCAGTCAATCTACAAAAACCCATCTCCAACTATTCAGATAGATCATTCTAAGTTATTCATGAAATTATTTATAAGAATTGCGAATTCAGATGGTGCAATTTCAGTAATTTATACAGAAGAAGATCAAATTCGATATTTCACCGGGTTAATAGAGCTAATTAACATAAATAAAATATCTAAATAATCCAAACATATGTTTTTACCTCCTCGACGTTTCTCCTAGGTATGTGCAAAAATGATAATAGCAATTTCAACTTAACTTGCGACTGTAATTCGATGAAACATTCACGAATGTTTCGTAAGACATCTTGATTTAATTGGGAGCAAATTGAACCACCGGACCATAAGTCATTACTTGTTCCAAGTTTATTATGAAGCCAGAGAGACGTGTCACTGTCTCTCACATGCGCCATATTGGAAACTCTGCCTGGCCAGCGCCATTTTGTTGGTACTTAAGAAGTTGTTGCCAAACAGACGCGAAAAGTTGTTTGTAAACATTGAGAAAAGTTTTGGCGCCCAAGAGTGCAAACTTTTTGCTTGACAGTTACCATAGCAACAATCAGCAATTTTTGTGCTGCACATTTTGCAAAGTTTATCAGCTTCCACAGGTTTAAAATAATTATACATTATTCGTAACTATATTAATGATGAAAATTTATAGCACTTAAAAGACAAAAAAGTTTTTGAAACAATTATTCATCAAACTTAGTGAAGTATCGATGTATAAGAATGATTTATCTACTCATTATGAGTTATTTTATTGCCAAAATTAATCTACCTGAATCAAACTAATAACTTCATATTATTAATATCAATCATTGAATGGAATATACAATTCATTGAATGGAAGTTGTCCTGCAATCTTAGTTAGAGAAGTAGTCAAAAATTTGCTAACGCTCTTCAGTCTGCCTAAAAATATAATCTTTTTTCAAACAACCGTATTTTTATGAAAATTTAGAATAAAATAAAGAAAATATTTCTTCTATTACATGTTTATTGACACTTATCTTCAGCTGGAGAGAAATCTAGGTTATAAGATGCATTCACTTCGCTGTGCAATTTTTTTTTTTTTCCCTATCTTCTTTTAACCGACTGATTTTATTCATTTCATCTTGCGTAACAAACTTGTCGAAACTAATAGAATAGATAAAAATTACAAAATAGATTTGGGATTCTCTTTTCAGAATGTCCATCATTGTTTATCTTGCAACATTTTCAGATCTTTTTATGGAATATATGAAAGGATTTACCTTCTCATTACGATGCAAGGTAATGTGCAATGTAATAAGACAATTAAATCTGAGGCTCAGATGTCAAATAAATTAATTCCATTTCGACTGATCTTTAGAATTTTCTCAGAGTAATATTAAACTGAAGTTTCTGACAATAATCAATTTCCGATTAAATATACACTGCATTGAAAAAAAAAAATGTACTAAAATTTGACCAGATAAAATTGAAACAATATTTTTTTAGAATATTGAAACAGTGTTTGTTAAATTATATATATTGAGTTCCAAAATTAAAAAAATACAATATCCAAACTTTTTCAATTTTTATTCGTTGAATTATTCATTGAAATTTCATGTCCTTTTATTTCATTGAAATTTATTTCTCCCATTGTTATAAATATTTCCAAAATTAAATCTGTCTATTAGAATATAAAAAAAAAAAACAACAACAACAAAAACAAACAAACACCCCTAAGCTTTTGATAGCATGCATCTGCAATTTTTTTTTATCGCCTGCTTGATACATTTCTACTTATCACTTACCTTGAGGTTAGAATTAGGAACTTTTTAAGTAGGTTGCGGCATATTACACTCAAGACTATTAGGACCAGAAGAGGATGGATAACAGTAAAACCAATCTTGATTAAATGACTCTTCCTTACAACTTCGAGTTAAGAATTTAATTTGAAGCAAAAAATGAGCAATTTTCGTTCTTATTGTTAACTATATTTGCTATTAGAATAATTTATGGAAGTTAGGCTTAAGAGCAATTACTTGAAAAAATATCAAATATCAGGAAAATTATCATTATTCAAAGATCATATACCGCTTGTACTTTCTCATACAAAAAGTATTGTAATTATCAAAAAATTCGAACTCTAGATTTTGAAGAATCTTCAGATTTAAGCGTCCCTCAGTCCAAGAAACATATTTTTGGCATTATATCTACCTGTTTGTCTGTGAACACGATGATTCAAAGCAGCACTGAGGAATAAATCTTACATACGAACATTAGACCAAATTTGTAGATTTCTATAATATTTTAAATGAAATCCATATACAAGAAGCCTGTCTGGCTGTTTGAGTAAAAGGTATTCGATAACTGTTGTTGTTTCTTATGGCACTTGCCACTGACAAGCTTGCTCTTTGAAGACAGCGGATTTAAGTCTGAGGGGCAGCGCCTCTTTTTTTTTAATCGGAGAGTCAACTAGGGCCAAGAGTACGACTTAACTACATACACATCGCAACCCTTTTCTCTTGACGGACTTCATTCACGCATTTTATTCACAGATCATAATTTAGACCTGAATTAGAGAAGGATCATCTTTGATCCAGTACCCCGAGTGCCTTTCGACATGGAGGACTTTGTGACCACGACAGATTTATACGCGCATCAGCCACCAAGCCTAGGGGAATCTTCGGGCGGCGGCGTTCGAACTCGCAACCTAAGGGACGCGAATCCAACGCTCTACCAACCAGGCCGGCCCTATACAACTTGGTTAATGTAGTTATATGAAATATAGATTATTATTAAATTTGGAACCAAATCTGTCAAACGGCTTATCGTCTGTCGGTAAGCATTTTCATATACATGCAAACATACTTACTAATTATTTATAAATTTAGTGGTTTAAGTCTCATGATAGATTCCGTCAAAGTTCTATATTTTGTAACTATCCTTCACCAATACATACAAGCTACTCACAACATTATTAAATGTTTTCAATTTTGTGCGGAAATAGGGAGATAAAAAAATTTATTAAAGAGTATGTGCAAGAAATTTCCTGGGTGACTATACCGCTGAGATCTAGTTTATGAAAAATAAAATTTTAGCACTTAGAAAAAGATAGAATAAAGTTTTCAGTAAAAAAAAAGAGTTGATTATCAAAGTTTGTTGAAACATAAAAAAAAATGGCAGGTTCTAATAAAAATATAAGTTATTGTGGCTATGTATGCATGTATACAAGAACTATATGTTCAGAAGAACTTGTATAATATGAAGTTAGCAGAATCACATTGAGAATTTGAACTATCCACAATTTCGAATGGAGGAAAACTGATAACAAAAATTAATGCAAATCATAAATCTTTAAATTACTGGAAAAAGTAAAGGTGCATTTTTAATATTCAAGTAATACATAATAAATTATCAATAAATAAACTGTAAACAATTCGGATGAACAAAGTAATAAGGAATGTAATGACTATAAATAAATAAGTAATTTTAGCAAAAGTTGAATATACAGAAATTTCATTCCAACAATTGCATTTGAAATTCAAAAATAAAAAGCTTATCATAAACTCAAAGTTAAAACGTAATTAACATTTAGTGTGTTTAAAATGTTTTAAAAATTGGGAATTTTTTTTCTGCTTTCTTTTTTTTGATTAAATATATTTTATAGCAGTAAAATTTTTGAAAAAGAAAAAAGCCTTAAAAAATCGTTTATAAAATTCGTACCTTTAGCATTTTATAGTATGATAATGTTATAGCTTTGATTTTTCGGCTGACTTGATTGCATCAGTTGTTACCATCTGTTCGTGACAATGTTTCTATCATGTAATTTGAAAAAGAAATAACAAGATTACTAAAATCGAAAATGAAAATTCTGTCTACAGTTAATGCCCAAACATAACATTTTTTCATCATAACAGTGACAAAAGCACACAAGTAAAAGATCTGATGAAGTAAAAAATTGTTCCGAACTTCAGTGCAAAAGCAATATACACAAACTGACACAAATTGAGCTTGAAATTAAGTTTGAAAAATTAATCAAAATAAAATTTAAAAAATTGCCCTCAAGATTGGAGATAATTGATTCAAGATAATGCCATTCTAAATTTAACAATTTATGAGTTTAAAATGATATAAAAATGCTTTAATACTGCAATGTGTCCCTCTGTTATTGAGAAAAAAAGTTAAAATTTAGAATAATTTTTAATTAATTAAAAATATTAGGATTAAAAAAGCCCTAAATGAACGTTTGTTACCAAGGAAGTAATTACTTATCAAATTTAATAGATATATTCATTGAGCAATGATTTTTGGAATCATACAGTTTACAGAAAATAATTGACAGTCTTAAAAAAATATTATCATGTTAAAATTATCTTTATTGGGATCACTGAGAAAATAAGAAACAAACGGGTTTAACTGCCAAAAACCATTCGGAAAAAAAAACTTTTTAGTATTTACATATTATTTGAAATAAATCTCTATTATAGAAGGTATTTTAATATTACATTAAAAGGAAATTCCAAGAAAATTACGAATTGTCAATGCATTCGAATTGAAAGGAATTTTTCAAGTTAATCTTTATTTAAAGATTTTTTTCTTTTTATAAACGAATATTTATTTTATCTTGCAAATCTATTTAATTTTTTTCTTTTCATTTGGAAATTTAGATGGATGGACCATTAAAATGGATAGACACCATTATTAACTTAAAAATCTCCTAATCAAATTTTGTGTAAACTATTTAAAATTTTCAGTATCTATTTTATTTAACAAATATATTCAATCAGATTAAAATTAGGCAAAAATACCAATAATCTTTTGTTTCTGGGCAATATTTTGCGAGCAAAGTGAATTTAAATAAACTTTTAAAATTCTATTATTTACATTGATTGGTTTAATTTAAAGAAAATATCCTCCCATATTAAAATTACCAAACATTTTTCGTTTCTGGAATTCAATGCATTTCTTTTTTTACACCCCACCCCACCCCCAATCCGCTCTCCGAAAGAAAAGAATAAATTTAAATATCGTGCTGCCATCTATTTGACAATAGTTGAAATAGTAGTTGAATATAAATCCTTGATCTTTCAGAATGGTAGTGTCATCTATCGGCTAGGATGTATATTAAAACATTGGCAAATAAATATAATTGTAAAAGTTATCTTTTCTTTCTTTTTTTTTAGGCCTAAAATTTGTCAACACGATTAAAATTAATAAAATATAAGTTATAAAATTTTTTCAATTTTGAAAAGTGTGAAGCAGTTCCAGTTTTATAGAATCTTTAACTTCAAAATGGATTTTCCCTTCTTAAAAATGTCAAATTGCAAAATTGAAGGTATTATTTCAATGCATGCGATAATTGTACCATGCTCATTAATACATAATTCTTGCAATGATTTACTTGAATGAAGGATGTTCCAAAAACTTTACAAAGTAATAATAATAATAATAACATAATAACTAATAGCATATATGGGATTCATAATTTTTATTAATTGAAACAAAAATAATTTTTTTTCTTCAGTATCTCCTTAAACGGAAGTTTATTCGGGAAAGTTTCGATGAATGTGAGAAGGGGTGTAGGGCCCTGAAAATTTAGAAATTCTTACGGCCTCAAAATGTTTTTTCTAAAAAATGTGAACTAAAATGAAAAATTTTGGAAATGAAAAATTTTGGAATTACCCAATTTGTGCTTTTATTTGATTTTTCACGTATCATTTCCTTGGATATGTTAACGGCAAAATATTAAATCCGGCATTCTATGCAATGCCAGATTTAATATAATAATGCAATTCTATAAGGCATTGTATAGAATGCCTGAAAATAGCCGGCAGTGTATGGAGCGATTTATATTTCACACGTTTCCTATGAATTTTATATAAAAGACGACAAAGTATGAAATATGTCTCCGATTTGTTTCGAATATCACGTGGCTAGACAAGTGACTTTAAACCCACGCCTCAGGCATCTCCGATTCAAAATGTCATTAAAGCCTACCACGTTGCAACAAGGAGGTTAATTTTAATTTATTATTATTTTTTATATGAAAATTTTGTTTTCCTTAATAAAAATGTCATAAATTTTGTTTTGTACAACTTTTATTTTTTAATGTATTTTAAATACATTTTTTTAATGGCACTCTTATTATTTTTTGAGAATAACATTAGTTTATTTGAGGCATGCACGTCATTTATAAAATGCTTAGATAATATATATACATTGCCTAGGGAAAGTATGTAGTAATTCTCATATTTCATACTTTGCCTAAAAATGTCCGGCAATGTATACAACGTCTAGGTATTCTTCAGAATGTTTCGTACTTTGGCGGTAACATATTTACTGACATTACAATTACTTATCGTTTGAATTTAAGAACTTTATTTTTCATTCTTTTCACAATCACTTGGAAATTGTTTTTTTTTTTTTTTTTTTTTTTTTTTTTTTTCATTTTGTTTATTGTTTCAATACAGTTCTGGCATTACTTTTGAATGTGTGGAAAGCTTTTAGAAAGTTTGGATTTTTAAAAATATTACCTTATAGAACTGGTTTTAAGATACTCGCCTAAGTTGTAAACTTCTTTTAGACTGAAAACCACAAATTATATTGGTAAATGCACTAATTTGAAAGCTTGCACCATTGCATTTTCTTACTTCGTTACTTCAGTTCTATGGTTTGATTTTGTTTTGTTTGGTTTATTGGCGCAAGAGCCATATCTTTAGTTCTATGATAATTGGAAGTAAAAATCATTTTAATAGAACTTAACATCTAAAAATGGAGCTGTAAGCAATGCTACAAATAAGCGGTTTTCATTAATTTTATTAAAATTACTTTAAAAATGAATGATTTTATTTTCTATTTCGTTTCCTCTACTATATATTAGATGGCAGTCGCTTTTGTCGACCAGCTAGTTCAACGGAGATATTTTTTATTTAATTTCAGTTGAATGATTTAGATATACAGCACACTCCCGAGTATCCGGTTCACGATTATCCGGCCTATTTTTTTCATCGTAATTAAACGAGACTTGCAAGATATAAGTTGTGACAAGAAAAGAGGAGCGTTCTGCGCTTTGTTCATTGTTTTGTCAATGTGTAACGGACCTCAGTTGTTGTCCTGTTCCTGATTATAACTGCGCAAAACGTACAAGATTCGTAAATTGTTCTTAGAGTGTACTTAATGTTTTCTTTGAGAGTGCCACAGTGAATATTTCAAAATGGGGGATAACCGGAAAAAAAGTGTAGTGATTATGGAGGAGAGATTACAGCGACTAGATTCTGACGTAACAGAAAAAATATCCAATTTCTTCTATGATTCACTGGGCCGCGATTACATTCTACTTCTCTTTAGATAAATGAAGGGTTTAGTACTCAATAAGAAGTAAGAAAATACGTATTATAATAAGGAATTTTGGTATAAAAATTTTGTCTTCTGGTATTGGTGGGCAAAGAAGTGATCTCATAGAACTCCGGTCAACCCTTCCGCCACATTAGGCCGGATACTCGTGTGATGTACTGTATTTTCATATCCATGATTCTACTAATCCTATAAGATATTAAGTTTTTGCCAAAATGCATCAGGAGCTTCGATGGCCTGGTGGTAAGGTCTCGGCTTCGGACCCGGAGGGTTTCAGGGTCGAGACCCGATTCCACCGAAGAACCGTCGTGTAAGGGGGTTTGTTGCATGTTAAATCCGTCATGACCAAACGTCCTCCCGCTGGTGTGGTGTGGAGAGGGGGTGCCAGCTCAGGTGTCTTCCTCGTCATCTGACCGTGGTTCAAAATGACGAGGTCCGTCGCAAAATAGCCCTAGTGTTGCTTCAAACGGGACGTAACTGTAACCAAACCAAATCAAAAAAAGAAAAAAAATAAAAGCTTTCAATCGGATTATTTTAACCCAAGGAAGCAGTTATAGTTCTAGCCTATTTTCCAATCAAAATTTTCTTTTCTTTTCCTCCCCCCCCCCCGTGCAAAAAATTATTGACTACGGGTAAGGGAGAAAATACCTTGCATGGCATTAGCGAGCAAAAGTTACGAAATACAGATCTTTAGCATTGATCTAATAATTTTTCTTAATAAATCGTGCGGATACATATATTTTGAAACACTTTTGCCCTCTGAATGAAACCAAAAGTTAGCGCAACACTATAGTTATAGCGCAAGCTAACACACCGAATTTCATTGATTTAAGTCGTTCCGTTTATGAGTTATTGCATTTTAGTGAATGCGAAAGTACAGATCGACAGACGTATACATACTCTTTGACATATATGTTCAAATTTTATAAGAACCTAAACTTTAGATGACAAACCTCTGTACCAAATTTTAACTACCTAGCTCTTTGCATTTTGGTATTATCGACTTCACTTTTATTCAAACAACCTAAAAGATAGATTTCTTGTGAATGGATTTCGTTCAAAATCTGACAGAAATCTACAAATTGAATCGTTAGCCCACATACCAAATTTCATCCGACTAGCTCAAAGCGCTTTTAAGTTATCATGTTCACAGACAGTCAGTTAGCCATCGGATAAATAAAGAGGCAGACATAATTTCAAAAAAATAAATGAATAATAAAAAAGGGAAAAAGAATTTTTTTTTTTTTTCTATCTCAAGGAGGTCTGAAACATGGAGATTCGTCGAAATCTCGAGTTCGAATTTTTGGATGTCATAATACTTCGTATACGAGGAAGTAAAAGAAGGCTTTCGAAGGTGGTCGACGATCGGGCCGCGGTGGCCTGGTGGTAAGGTCTCGGCTTGTGAGCCGTAGGGTTTCAGGTTCGTGACCCGATTCCACCGAAGAACCGTCGTGTAAGGGGTTCTGTTGCACGTTAAATCCGTCATGACCAAACGTCCTCCCGCTGGTGTGGAGAGGGGGGGGGGTGCCAGCTCAGGTGTCGTCCTCGTCATCTGCCCGCGGTTTAAAATGACGAGGTCCATCCCAAAGTAGCCCTAGTGTTGCTTCACAACGGGACGTTAATATAACTAAAACTAAACTAAACTAAGGCAGTCGACGACCTTCAAATTTTCATCCGCGAGAACCGTAAAGTTAACGGTTTTGCTATCTCAGTAATTTTATCATCTCTTATAATATGTGTCAATTCGGAACTGCTTACGTGGAGATTAAATTAAAAATCAACAGAAGATTTCTAGTTTTGGGATATATTTCTATCAATTTTTGAATGAAATCCATTCACAAGAAGTCTGTCTGTCTGACTGTATGAATGACCGAATAGGAAGAAAGTTAGATAACTTGATATGCAATTTTAGCATTCTGTCGGTCTGTAAACTCAAAACTCGAAAACTCAAGAACGCAAAGGCTTAAATAAATAAAAACTGTCATTTTTTACTACAGTTATAATTATAAATATAATGTTAATTTCAATCGGCCGAAAAAAAAAAAGACATCCGAACTACATGTTCTGTTTTCTGGTACTTGTGTACTAACCGCATCCCAGCAATAAAGCGCCAAAGAAGTCAGCAAAGAGTTCACGTCAATGCACTTTTTCAAAAATTTTGTTCAGCAACGGAATGTGGTTAATAATACACAAGCACCGGTTTTCTTTATTATACTACGAAGCACACAAATCTCTTGTGCAGGACACTGAAAATAAAAATCTGAGCACTCACGACATAACAATTTTTTGTGGAGTGGGGAATGTAAAAACACCTTTAATTGTCTGTGAGCGACGACTTCTGTTAGTTTTAGGTTGCCCTAAGATTGCTGATGAATGCTTTAAGTCAACGCAGATTGGCATCCTTTTAAGTGAAAAATGGAATGACGTTGAAAGGGACGCAAAAAAAAAAAAAAAAAAGAAGAAGAAGAAAAAAGAAAGAAAGAAGAAGAAGGAAAAAAAAAAAAGAAAGAAATAACAATTATTAAGTTTTGTTTTCTATATGTAATTTATATGCTTTAAACTATTACTAAGCATAAACTGATTTATTTACTGTTACCCTAAAAATGCTTTTTAGACACACACACACACACAAAAAACATTTCAAAATTTTGTACTGTATTTAGATACAAAATAGTAATAAATGTTCATGATTTAACCATATAAATCCTTATCTGACCCCCCCCCCCTTCCCATAGTTTGGTTAGGAGGGGTTGTGCGATACCACTCTCCATCCTCCAACGTATCTTAGAAACGTGACATAGATGATCACTGCAGTAAACAACGTCATTGGTAGCATTTTCAAAGATGAAACTTTTAATGCATCCACTTAAAGAAGGAGATATCAGCTCAGATGTCGTCGTTGTCATCTGACCGTGGTTTAAAATTGCGACGCCTATCTCAAAATAGCCTTAAGGCTGCTTTAAATCAGGAAGTTAAGGTATACGACTACATTCGGGTTGCATTATTGGAAAAACGCTGTATAATAGTTCTATTTAAATTTTTGCAGAAAATGGATAAACATCTATGAATATAATATATATACGAGTTAAATTCCAAAAAAAAGGGGGAAGGGGGGGATGGAATTTTCGTTGCTGTTGTTGAAAAGAAATTTAAAACAAAATCTTCTAGTTCAAAAATTTACTAAATGATTTGTTCAAAATTTTGCGCATAGCTTTAAAATTATATTGCTCAATTTCTGAACTAAAAACTTAGCTATTATTCTATTTGTCTTTAAATATTAAAGCTCAACTGATAAATAACGTGGAATGTTTACTTTATTTTTTATACTGTGACATATTAAAAAACTATAGAAGATTTTTAAATAACAGATTGCTTATTCTCTAGTTCAAGAATTGAAAAACATATTGAAAAATTACTATACTGAATTTGAACAAAATATATGCAACAGATTTTAATTTGAAATGTCTTTCATAAGAAAATTCAATCAAAGTATAAAATTTAAGGAAATAGAATTTAAAGATGCTAAATAGCATAAAATATACATTATACAAATATAAAAATCAATGCAATGTCTCACAAAATTCAAAGGATTTTACGAAGGAGACTGCTTAGAAATTAAGAAAATTGAATATAAAATGTATTGATATTTTCGCAAAAAAAAAAAAAAAAAAGAACTGTTCTACATAATCACCTATCTTAATGCAATCAAATTAAATTAATTTTTATTATATCCACAAATGGCGCAGCAAGAATAAGTGGCGCCGAGGGCATAATTTAATGCCTCCTCTTCTCCACTCGAGAGCAAGGAGTTAGCAAATTCAAATGTTGTCCAGTGCACTATTTTTAGCTTCTTTATAGTATTTAATTTAAGAAAACGGCATAAACGCTTTAATATTGAATTCATAGCTCCGTAAGACATGCTCGATGGGCAACTATACCCTCTTACCTTCCGATTGCTACAACAGTGGAATGGGCATCCTGGAAAACGTGTTGTCTAAGGTAACACCTGAGAAATGCACGTGGTGTTCCACTGCCACAGAGAATTAGTAATTGCGCGATGGCAATAATTATGATGATTGACCGAACTATTATCTCTATCTCTGCTTATAATAACGGAGAATGTGTGTATGTGCGTGTATTCCTTCTTCTGAATAACACAATAAGAATTTTTAGAACTTATTGATCCAATTTTGTAAAGCCATCTGCAGAAATTAAAGCATACGAAATCGTTATTCAATATTAATGATCCATCTACCACAATTAAATGAATAAATACACAAACTCAATTATTGGCAAGTAGATCATTCATTTCTCAGATTATCTGAGGTTATAAATGTCAAACTGCTGATAAAAATCAGTGGGAGTGGTCTTTCGAAACTTTCTCGCAACCTCTCATATAAATTTGTGATGCCATAGAACGCCTGACATGGCACTAGCGTACAATAGTAAAGAAGAATTTTTTGGCGTGAATTTAACATTTACAATGAATCTATGGTGTGATGCTTGGTGACTTATTTGGCGACTAATTTCCGGAATGCGTTAATAATATCCAAAAATAGAATTTGTTCTTGTGACATGCTTTTCTCAACCAAATGAAACAAAAAAATTGGCGCAAAACTCCACTTGTAGTCACAAATTCTCATATTAAATTTGATACATTTAAGTGACTGTATTTTTGAATTATCACGTTTGCTTATGTCTGAAAATACAGTCAGAGAGACAGTTAACATTTAGTTGGATGTGGCACAAAATTTGACAAACGTCTACACTATATATGTTAAATCTATGTATTGAAATTTCTATACCTAGCTCTATTCGTTTTGTAGCTATCATGTTAACTTTTTTTCGAATAGCCGGACAAACGGACTTCCTATGAACAGATTTTACACAAAATTTGAGAGAAATCTGCAAATTTGGTGTATATACCAAATTTCAACTGACTATCTGAATGCGGGTTTGAGCTATCTGAGTCACAGACAAACGGAAATTTTCCAAAAATGTATTTTTCGGACTCAGGAGGAGATACTTTGCAATGGAGAAGTTTGAATCACTAAAATTAGAAAATTTGATAGAAATCTACAAGTTTGGTTGTTCGTTCCATATACAAAATTTCATTCGACTGGTTTTAGCTGAATATCTTATTTCTTGTCAATTTTAGTATGCATCTCACTTCTTAGCAAAAAAATTCCGAAAGTCCGAAATGCCTAGAGAAATCTACAAATTTGGTTGTTAGTCTTTATACCAAATTTCAATCCACTGGTTTTTGCCGAGTATTTTATTCCTTGTCATTTTTAGTATTCATCTATCTTCTTAGCAACAAAATGTCAGAGAAATCTACAAATTTGGTTGTTAGTCTTTATACCAAATTTCAATCCACTGGTTTTTGCCGAGTATTTTATTTCTTGTCATTTTTAGTATTCATCTATCTTAGCAACAAAATTCCGAAAGTCCAAAATGTCAGAGAAATCTACAAATTTGATTTAAAAAAAATAAAGCAGCGTACGATATTTCATGCCTGAATCTGATTGCTTCTTTAAAATATTATGATTATGAACCGATAAACGGACAACCCGCGGTAGTGGTCTCTCCTGAACTTTCTCGGTCATTGTCCAATAAAGGTCTGATCCCTTTTTCACCTCATAAAAATGTGGTCTTTGGCCAAAGTCACGAATGTCTTGGATGGCATTGGCTAATCTGCCGTACGAAAATGTATTTTGAGCGCTTCCCCCACCCCCTATCGACTGAAACGAAAACTACAGTTGACACGGAATTACGGCTGTAGTCGTAGGATTACATATCGAATTTCTTTGAATTATGCCAATGTATTTACATGCATGCGAAGGTACAAACTGACAGACAGTCAACCCTTAGACAAATTAGTTTCGAAATTTCATAAGAATTTACATTTTTGATAGTAAACTTGTAAACTAAATTTTGTCCAACGAGCTCTTTATGTTGTTTAGTTATTGTGTTCAGTTGTACTCGGACAGCCAGTAGAAAGACTTCCTCTGAATAGAATTGATTCAAAGTTTGATAAAAATCTGCGAATTTTGTCAAAAGTTCACAAAATTCGTCCGTTTTGCGTAATGCGTTAATAGTCTGAATTTTTTTTATGATTACAATACTAAAACATGTTTTATTCTGAAACTGAAGCATGGAAATTAATCAAAATTTAGGTGCAAATTGTTTTTGGCTATTACAAATTTTTTTCTTTGCACATTTCGTCTGCAAGAAATTAGAAAAGATAAATAAAAAAAATACAAAGAAAGTTATATGAAGATAAAAACAATTTATGAAATGTTTTAAATTTTTGTTATGAAACCTATGCTTTACAGCTAATATTTGTTTCCGACTTAACAGAAATATAGGGGGAAAAAGAATAATTGATAAAAAAAAATCAGTAAAATAAAATTTAAGCTGTATTATATGAAATGTATTAAATAGATTTCAGAAAGAAAAAAAAATCAGAAATAAAGATTTTCTTCTTACATCTCAGATGCACATTTAATTGCCTTTTGTAGTTCGGTGTCACTTGGTTGTTGCACGTGCGCGGTCTTATCATTACAGCTTAGCACATTTTTTAAATGCCAAGACGATTTTATTAGAGAAAAAAAATTTTCGAAACATGCACAACATTTTTCTTATTAAATTATTTGGATGATGCATTATTTAAACGCTGTTTTTTGAAAGAAAATTATAAAAGTGAGCGAAAAAAATACCAGCAGTTCATTTTATGAATATTTATTTATGAATTTTATATGTTTTTGCCGTTTTTAATTTTTAGAAAGGATTCTTAATATTGTCTAGTATGGAATTGTTAAATTATTTCAATTTTTAACTTAAAATATAAATTAGAAATGTACCGTTCCATTTTACTTCGTATTTTCAGAAATATATATCTCTACTAATAATAAAGATGAATATGTGTATGTTGGCCCTCAACAGATTGCGCCATTTATCCTTAGAGCTATCAAGCTTGGCAAATATTTGGAATTATTATTATTATTATTATTTGAAATTTCAAATAGAACTAGGGGGCTCCGCCCACTGCTCGCTTATGTTCGCCAACCCGTAGGAATTGCTAATGCAGTTCCTCTCGGATCGCTTCGCTCGCTAGCCATCTACTAAACCACTTTAGTCTAGCAAAAGATATATTCAGATTCAATTTATTCCAAAATATGATAAAACAATAAAAGAAATAAAAAATCTAAAGCAAAAAGTACACTCGTAAAAATCACCTGCATTAAAGTTCTTTATAAACACAAATAACCTTTCATACCAAAGAAACAAATAAAAAAAAATGCTTTTCTCACAATTTTTCAAATTTTGGAAGTATACCATAGAAACAAAATAAAAAAAATTTGATATTTACAAAAAAACTATGCTTCCGATACTTTCTTCCTCCGATTGAATCATTGATCAGAGAGTTTTTCAATATTTCCGGTGGATTCAATAGATGTTCCATAACATTTTTTTTTTATCATGACAACGTATAATATGATTTTTTATCATGACGTATATTTGCCACTTGAATTTAGTTATTTTTCTCAGCAACGTGCCTGGCAAAAAGAACGGAACTTTACTCCTGTAGTTCGGAAATGTCGCTCCGTACACCTAAACGTTTAACCCTATATCGTTCATGACGACTGGATCTTCTTTTGAACAATTCTTGAGCATTTTCATACCACCTGTCTTCCCTTTTTCGACGATTTCGTTTTAAAATCGATACGGCACGACTTAAATTCCTTGTAAAAAATTTATCCGTTTTTTGACCGTTAATTTTTTGTTTAAAAATTTTTCAAACCGACGCAAGAATACTGTTCGCTTGAAATCTTACCAAACCGCTTGTTGATGTTTCCAGGCGAGGTCGAAGTGTTTCCAAACGGCGATTGGCAAATTCGGCCTGATTTTGCGCCCACGTAAGCGGTTTATATATATATATATATATATATATATATATATATATATATATATATATATATATATAGAGAGAGAGAGAGAGAGAGAGAGAGACTTTATTGAATTAAAAATTAAGCGAAATTTAAATCTGCCATAATTTATGAATATTGTTACAGATCTGTGATGCTGCTTCCCAGCATGGTTAGTCCAATCACTGGAAAGAACTTTTTACGATCAGCTTTGTTGAATGCTTATCGGATGCCGAACCAGTAATCTTAGGGCTTGTTGACAAACACAGTGACAGTTTGAGGACTTGGTGACGAATTTGGCGACAAAATAGATAATACTGGAATCTTTCAGAATTTTAGCGATTGAGTCAATAGGAACCGAGATATGCCTGATTGTTCCAGAACCTCCTCTACCTGTCTTCGGGAACTATAAAAGACCGGCAGTCTCAAGTCGAAATCAATCTTGGGAAGAGTCACCGCGAATAGTTGTATCAGTCTGCGAAGTGCCGACGTTGTGAGGATCTCAAGCGATTGCTGAACTGAACTATGTGCCGAGTCCTGGTGTTTATTGTGGAAGCAGCATCGAGTTGTGTGTGTAGTAGCCAATCGTGTAGTAGTGAGTTGGCAGTTGGAGACAGTAGAGAATTGCAGACGTCTGGAGAGACCTGTTAATATTTCTATAAATACTGACATATTCTAATGTATAAAAATGCTTGTTTTAAACGCAGTGTTTTAAATTGTAACGTGCAGACGTTGCTTTGGCATTGACACACTTTTTTAAAGGGGTTTTAACAAAATTATTTTCTAGAAATTTTTAATTCAAAAAGAGACAAATATTTTTATTATAAAAATTGAAAAAACTTCCTCTTATTTGGAGTCATTCTGATCAGTCAATATGTTAATAGATGCTATTTACAACTTATAATAGCTATAAATAAATAATGACATCGCGATATATCGAAAAATATCGATATTTGTTGAACGATTTATTGCGATGATAAAGTTTCGTCATCGTCTAGTTTCGGCGTCATACACAGTTGTTAGACCAAATAAAGAATCTTCTATCAGATTTTCAGCAAGCATATCCTTGTTGACACTAAATTCACTTTCCCCAGCCGTATGACAACACGAGAATTATTTTTTCTATTTCTCCCAAAACCACAAAATTCTTTGGCCCTTAAAACATTAGAACAGAAATCTAAAAGAGTTTCTTCATTGAATTAATCAAACTGTTCTTTGTATTCAAGTTAGTTCCGTTAAATTTCCATCGTCTTAAATTTAAGCTAGATTTTAGCGTTTTTTAGTGTTATCTTCCGAAAATATCATGCCATTAAAACTATTTTACAACCATATTCAAGTTTCAAAAACAATGAATTTTTCAGTGAAATAAATTTTATTTCCATAAAACTTCAATGAATTTTCATAATTGTTTTTAAAAAATAATATTTAATATATAGCAATATTTTTTTATTGATGGAAAACAAAGATATATACGAACTGTTGCCAGAAGACATTAGCAGAATTCTGGAAGAACACTGAAAGAAAAACTTAAAAGTAGACGATTTATAATTTATGTCGGAAATAACTCTTCATTTGATTTATTTTCATGGCTTTTATTAATGAAAAATTAATTATTTAACTAATTGTCCAGCATATTAATTAAAACCTTTCTTATGTTTCTTGATTTATGAACAAAATTCGAGCAAATATTAATAACTTATAGAGAAAAAAAATCAGTTAACGACTGTTTTTAAAAATCGTTTGATCCGATTAGTATTCTCATTTTATTTAAAAAACATTTCAGACGATGAAAAATATTTTGTAAAAAATAAATTTTTGCATTAGAATTATTAGACACATAAGTATTTTAATCTCTAGCAATGCCGAATATATCAGCTAGTCTCCGTATACAAGTTTAAAATTTTTCCTAATTTAATAGAGAAATTTACTGTCTTTGCTTTATTTTTAGCATATGACAATATAAATATGGATTTATATGATAAGAGAAAGAGTACTGCTAAATAATTAAAAATTAATTTGACGCTTTTTCAACTGTATTATTCTACCAAAATCATTGTTGCATCATTCGAAGACTTAAAATATTAATGTTTCAACGGCAATTTTATTTTCGAACATTTTTATTTTTTCTTTTTCTTTTTAAAACTTTTGAGATTCAATTTGTTGTTCAATCTGAAGCAGTATTTTTGTTATGATTAAATTCAAACTAATATTGTTGCTTCATGAAACTATTCAATTTTATATTTCTGCGTATGTAAAATTAAAATAATTGTTTTCTTTGATATCAATTCCGAATGAGGATTTTCACATCCGCGTTTATTCCATAGCATATATAGGTTACCGGCAAAGGACAAGTCAAAGTAAAAATATTTTATGAAATTATTGACCTTCATTCAAGAGTTATTTCATAGAATATTTACTTGCAAACACCTATCTACCTTACCCAAAAGCTGTGAAGCTCATAGAATATCTCGTTATTTCATGAAATAATTGATAAATGAATTCTATGAAATGCAAATAATAATTCTATGAAATACAAATAATAATTCTATGAATGATAAATAATAATTCTATGAAATACAAATAATGATTATATGAATGATAAATAATAATTCTATGAAATACAAATAATGATTCTATGAATGATAAATAATAATTCTATGAAATACAAATAATGATTATATGAATGATAAATAATAATTCTATGAATAACAAATAATGATTCTATGAATGATAAATAATAATTCTATGAAATACAAATAATGATTCTATGAATGATAAATAATAATTCTATGAATAACAAATAAGGATTCTATGAATGATAAATAATAATTCTATGAAATACAAATAACAATTCTAAGAATGATAAATAATAATTCTATGAAATACAAATAATGATTCTATGAATGATAAATAATAATTCTATGAATAAAAAATAATAATTCTATGAATGATAAATAATAATTCTATGAATAACAAATAATAATTCTATGAAATCACAGATTTTACATTTTAAAGCTAATATACAAACGCTTTAATTTGCACGTGAAGTAATTTGCATTTTACTGATTCGATTAAATTCATATTTTCAGTATTATTTAATAGCAAAATTATATTTTAGATAATGCATTCTGTTTTAATAATTTTAACAGCCAAGGAAGTCAGTATTCACAGCTTGACAAGCTAGTTTCAAAAGGTGGCTAATATCTTATCAGTTAAGAGATTATATCAATTATATAAAGCTGCAGTTTATAAATTATTTTAAGTGCATTTCTAAAAAGGTCATAGACTTTTGTTTCAAGAAATTATAAGTACCTTTAGTAAAAATTGTTTTAAAAAAGATTTAATTCGTGTGTTAAACAGTGGATTTTTTCGTCAATTTAATTATTTTCTTCTTTTCCTGTTTTATTATTAATTCATTATTATAAATAATGTAAATCAGTTTTTCTCACAAATTCACTATCTAATGATGTCATATATACATATATATATATAGAGAGAGAGATAAATCATAATTTAATTAAATTAATAAATTGATTTGTTATTAAAATTTTAAGATATTAATAAATATTATCATTGTTAATGTACAAATGCAGGAGATCTCAAAACTCAAACACAACAACAAGTAGTTGGAAAAAAAAAACGACTACAAAATTCAATTTTAACAAATACGAAACATGTTAAATAACATAAAAGTTTGGAAAAAAAAAAGATATTCTAATACAGAGAAGATTTATTTGCTATTTCCGGAACATAATTCTAAAACAGAACTTCCTAAATTGTCAGGTAACGACTCGTTTTTTCTTTTCTTAAAACCCAGAAGGAAACGAACGGTAAAATCAAAGAAATAAGATTTGTGGAATCGTGCACATGTTTTAGCGGAAATATAATTTTTTTCTCTCACCGGCGCTTTTTCATCCAACACAATCCATCAATCAAGATGTCATAAAAGAAATCGAAAACCTCCATAGACCGAAAAAAACGGCTCTGAATGTCTTTTTATAGAGAATTTAATTTCTTTTTTACAACTTCATTCATGTCATCCTTCCGTTGCTACCGATTATTGGCCTATCAACCCTAAACATTTTCGCAGATCGTCACAAATTTAGTTTTCAGTCTCTACTAAACAGAAAATTATTATCAAAAAAGAGAGAAATCGAAGGGAATGGTCTCCTCCGCTTTTTAGTAGACAATTAAACTCTAGTTATCAGACCCAGATCAGATATGAGCTAGATAATCGAATATCCGAATTAATGGATACATAAAAACTAGAGGGAGTGGTCTTTCCCAAACTTTCTCACATATACTCTAATAAAGATGTTATCCTCAGGGAACGTCTTACATAGCATTGGTGTACAATAGTTACGAAGTTTAGTTTAGTTTAGTTATATTAACGTCTCGTTTGAAGCAACACTGGGGTTATTTTGGGACGGACTTCGTTATTTTGAACCGCGGTCAGATGACGAGACGACACCTGAGCTGGCACCCCCCTGTCCACATCACACCATACCAGCTGGAGGACGTTTGGTCATGACGGATTTAACATGCAACAGACCCCCTTACACGACGGTTCTTCGGTGGAATCGGGTCACGAACCTGAAACCCTCTGGTTCCGAAGCCAAGACCTTACCACCACGCCACCGCGGCCACAATAGTTACGAAATATTAACTTTTGGCGTGAATACACCATTTTTACGGAATCTATCGTGTCATTCTTGGCGAGTTATTTGGCGATCAATATCTGGTATGCGGTTGATAGTATTTGAAAATGGAATTTGGGTTTCAGACACGTTTTTCTCAACCGATTGAAACAAAAATTTGATAAAAATGTACATTTCGAGTCAAAAAATCACATACCAAATTCGATATTTTTAAATCATTTCGTCTTTGAGTTATGGCATTTACATGCTTCTGAAAGTACAGACTGACAAACAGACAACCCATTGTTGCGTTTGGTTGAAAATCTGATAGATGTCTGCACTATAGATTTGTAGTGAATGCCTATCATAAATCCTATATATTTATCATAAATCATATCATATATCTGTACACTACAGGCTCCGTCGAAGCTGCGTGTGATGTAATTGCCGCACCGCTCATCATCCGGGTATGCTTCTAGAAAGCTATTCTCTCTCCTTCTCTTCGGAACTCTCTCGCGCAATGCCTCGGTGAAGCTCGAAGTAAAAATCAAATGTTTAGTTTCTTTAGTTAAATTGTAAATAAAATTATTTTTCTAAACCGTCTCAATAATTGGAGTCGCAACAAATACACGCAACCCTAATTACGACCAATTTAAATCTGTATAATGAATTTCATCTCTCAAGCTCTTTTCGTTTTGCAGTTATCGTGTTAAATTATATCCGAACAGCTGGACAGACAGACTTTCTCTGAGCAGAATTTGCTCAAAATTTGATAGAAATCTGCAAGTTTAGTATAAAGAACGTATACTAAATTTCATCCATTTAGAGAAAGAAGTTTTTGAGTTATTTTTGACACTTCAGATATTTTCCAGTGTGTTTTTTAATTCAGGGGAGGTGTAAAATGTGGAGATTCGTCAAAATCTTTATTTCAAATTTTTTGACGATTACTATACTTTCACTATACTATGTTTATGGGGAAGTGAAAAAGGTTTCGGGTGTTTCTTAGGATAAAAACAAACGAAATTTTCTTATAAAATAATAATTTAATGATTACAAAGTGTTGTAATCAACACTACTTTAATACTTACATCTATATATTTAGAAAAAAAAATGAAAGAATCCACTAAGCAAAGAACTTTTATTTCAGACTTGTCGCCTTTCATGACCTGCGGATTCTTGAAGGTGAATGGTTTCTAAAATTTTCAGTTAAATGTTTTATGTAGCTTGGTCCTAATAATGTCTTTAACAAAATATTTTTTATTTTCTGTCCATTTCTCAAACATTCGTAAAAAAAGGATACATTCTGCTATTTCTAGTCTTTTAGCAATGTAACCTAATTTCTAACATAAAACATTGTAAAATTTAACATTTTTCTTTATGTTAATAGTATTTTAAATATAAATTTAAATCCTCTATTGATTTTTTCTGAGAATTAAATAAATATATAGCTTGCTTTCCAAAAATATGCTTTGCCAATAATGATTTGTGTTAAGGACAGAAGTTGAATTTCATATTTTGCACATTTCATTATTTTTTGTATTAATTTCGATAGCAATTTCATTTGTAAAACAAAAACAAAAATATTTGCAATTTTAATTTATAATGAATAACTTTGGCGTTGAATTCTTATATTTTCTTCATGAATTCATTCAGAATTTTTATGCTTTTGTAAATTTCAGTTCATTACATACATTTCAGAAAATAAATAAACCCACTGATGCCTGAGTTTTTAGTTTTCAAAAGTATTTTGTATACTGCTTACAAATAGTGTTTAAACATAAAAAATTATTAAATATATAATTCATTTTTTATTTAATTAGAACATTTAAACATTCCTAAAAAGGGAGATCTTAAATTGCTCAAAAATCTCTAAATATGTAAAAATACATGAAAATATATAAACGAAAGAATTGTTCATAGTAGTATGTATCTCAAATACAGATAGAATTATCTATAATTTTAAAAACTTTTGTTTTTCCCTTTGATACTGCAAGCAGTGTAATTCTTAAAGAACATTAAAAAAATCTTTATATTATTTTATCTTTATATTATAAACAATTTTTATATTATTGATAAAATGCCATTTGTTAAAAGCGAATTAAAACAAAAGCATAAGAATACATTATAATTTTAAAGTCATAACATTTTATTCATGTATGACTTTAGCATACATGAAGAGCATTTTTTTAACCGTCTCTAAAAATGGAGGCTGGCATCAATGGGTTAAATTAATAAACGAAATACTAATCGTGTGAATTCAGCTTATTCTCAAAAGCAAATTTATAAATATTTGATTCATTTTAGAAATTTCAATAAATGCATCAAACATTAATCGTTTGAATTTAATTGTTAATTGTTACTACTGTAAGAAAAAAATTTATTCAGAAAAAAATTGATTTAATAAATTTAGACAAACGGAAAAATAAAGTAATTTATGCATTAAAAAATATCTATGTATTTAAAGCAATCAGTAAGAAATTCAATGAAGTAATTATATAATTCAAATAAATTAATTCTAATTTTGCAAATATTGATTAAGTAATATAACGAATGAAAAAAAATTCTATGTTTTTAAATAAATAAATAATATAAATTAATTTTTTATCTATATTTATAAATAGAAGTGATTATATGTCGGCGCTGTCCACATGGATCTATAGCATTTACAGAAATAAAATTTGGCATACAAAAATACCAACGCACCTCAAAGCCCAAATTTTAAATGTCAGTGTAGAATATTTTTTATTTAATATTTTATATTGTTTTGGAAGAATTTTAGCACTTATTTCCCCGTAGCATGGATTCCAACGATTGTAGGAAAAAAAAGTAAACAATTTTCATTCTAATGAAATTTGTTTTGAACCTTTGATATAATTCACAGACTTCTGACTATTTTAAAAAATTAATTATTATTAGAAATTATAAAATAGTTATTAAAATTATTTACTATTAGAAAAAAAATTAAAATTTAAAGATTCTTTATGTAACTTTAAAATTGCAACTTTCTTATGCAACTTTAAAATTAAAGGTTCTTTAGGCGACGTTCTATTTTCATCATCCTTTTCAAAATTTGTGATGTGATTGTTTGAATGTTTCACATTAATATAAAACAATAATACCAAAATACCTACATTGATTGATTTTTAATTAATTATTTTCCATATATACTGAATAACTTTTTTTCCCTGATTCAGTCAACGAAGATTGTGCCACAAGAATAATTTGGCAATATGCCAAATCAGAATCCAGGGAACCAAGAATCATGAAAATTTATTTAAAAACAAAACGGTGTGATCTCAAAACTTTCTCGCGTACTCTCTAAAAAATGTGTTCTCCCAGAGAACGTCTCGTATGGCATTGGTGTACAATAGTTACGGAATATTAAATTTTGGCGCGGATATAGCATCTTAACGGAATCTATCGTGCCATCCTTGGCGAATTATTTGCGATTAATTCCTGGCATGTATTTAATAATATTCGAAAAACAAATTTGTGTTTAAGACGTGTTTTTTCTATCCGATTGGAACAAAAATTTGACACAGAACTATAATTGTAGTCCCAAAATCCCATACCAAATTTGATATATTTCAGTCACTGCGTCTTTGAGTTATCACGTTTACACGTTTCTGAAAGTACAGACGGTCAATTCCTAGTTAGATTTGGTTCAAAATTTGGAAGGTGTCTTGACTATAGATATTGATTCCGAGTGATTTTGAATTTTGTCTGTCTCAAACTCTTTGTTTTTTAGCTATCGCTTTAACTTATAATCGAACAGTCGAACAGACGGACTTCCCCTGAACGGATTTTGCTCGAAATTTGATAGAAATCTGCAAATTTGGTGATAAGACCGTATACCAAATTTCAACCGCCTAGCTCAAAGCGTTTCTGAATTATCTTTGTCACAAAAAGACGGACATTTTCCAAAGATGTGTTTTGCAAGTTTAGATAATTTTTGTGTGTATCTTTGGTGTTTTCTGCCGCAACATTCTATTCAGTTTCAAATATAAATTGAATTTATATAAGAATTATTATTGTTTGAAGAAACCATCTAATTATAACCGAATTATAACGTAACATTACAGTAAAAAAAATAACTTAATTGAGAGTTATTAGCATGATATGAAACAATGAATTTCTGAAATGGTGCACGGTTGTGTGAGAATTCAATCGATGTTTTTCTTCCCAGAAAATATAAAGTAAGTATAGTTTCTTCGATTGTCCTGGAAAATTGTAAATGACAGGTGTCCACTAACGATACATCTAGAGGTCATGAGTTTTCATATGAAATTAAATTTTTGAAATAGATTAAGTGGTTAGGGTTGGCAAATTCCGGCGCGGTTTTTTTCAGGTTCTGATTTCGTTAATATTCATCATGTGACGGGCAATGTTGTACGTCTATTTTAAATTTTAAGTATAATAAATGCTATTAATTGATTCTAAATTTTTTTATAGGAGAGAGAAAAGCATTTTAAATAAGCAAAATAAAATTATATTTAAATAATATGATTAATAAATAAAAAAAAACTAGCAGTACCTGTGCGGCGATATCAGTGATATGATGAATGCTAGTGCAATCAAACCTAATGAAACTTAAAATACAGCTGTCAATCTATACTTACAGAAAGCTCAATGTGTGTTTGTGTGTGTGTGTGTGTGTTGGCGCTCTACAGAAGACCATTTGACCTACAGCTACCAAATTTGGTACGTGTATACCTTGGAGGTCGGGAATGTGCACCTGGGGTCCCTTTTTTGAATTTTTAATTAGAATCTTAATTATCAATTAAAAACTAACTTTCCCGCCAAAATAAACTTCCCTTTTCCCCACCGCCAAATGAGTAAGGCTTCAGTTTTCTTTTCTCCCAACAGTAATGAGGCTAGGGTTAACATTTTTCGGCGGATTATTTCAAACGATTCTGTTTATTTTCTTAATGTTTTATGCATTTAAAATTAAACATTGTTCATTAATCCATGTTTCAGATTCATTCTGAAGTACTTTTGAATTAAAATAACACAGAAAAAAGGAAATTAAAAATGTATAATCTGCATAACGTTACCCCAACTGGCGTAGAAAAATTCACGCATTTGCGTTAACGTAACTGACGTTGAAAATTCACGCATGCACATTGTGTTCTGATTGTTGTGACTGCGGTTTTGATTTAAATTATTTTTAGGTTAGTTGCATGCTTTTGTAATTAAATTGTATTTATGTTATATATTTTTTGTATATGCTTATAGTTTTAAGTGCATCGTTTTTTAAGTAGTTTTTTTAAACCGGTTTTAGGCCGATTATTTTAAACGACTCATTTTATTTTCTTAGTGCTTGATGCATTTAATATTAAACATTGTTAATGAATCGATCTGTTCATGAAAATTAAGTTCGCAAATTTTTAGACATTTGATTCAAATTTCGTTCATTCAGTTTATACATTGCACTATATTTAATAGAATAAAAATCTGAGAAAATTTTGTTGACAAATTCTTGAGATATTACATAAAGGAAGAAAGATATTCTTTAGTGCCCATAAAGTTTAAACGCTCAGTGACTCTGTTATCAGTAATCATATTATAAAAAAATCCTTTGTTTCAGTAAAAAATGTTATTATATTAATTGCAGATTAATTCTTTCCACTTTAATTTAAAGCATAAATTCTACGGGAGCTAACAGTAAATTCGAGAGATACATATTAAGTTATGACTGAAGGCCTTTATAATATTATGAGTGAATTATATGGCTAGCAAAATTTGAAGTTTTAAAATATTTTGATGAAGAAGCTATTAAAGTAGGAATTGCATAAAATATTTAGTTATTAAATTTTAACGAACATTAAGATTGGCGAACCGGCTGCGGAAGTTTGGAGAAGAGGGCGTCAGCACAGGTGTAATTCTCATCATCTTCCTATGGTTCAAAATTACGAGGTCCGTTCCTAAAATAGCCATAGTATTGCTTTAAAAAAAGGAACGTTAATATAACTGAACTGAACCCCCAATACCTTATAAATGTTTTACAGCCTTTTTCATGAGAGATATGCGTTAAATAAAATATATCTATCTATTTTCAGAACCAATGTGTTTTATTGTTATAAAATGCAACGTTGTAATTTGATTACAATTAAGAGAGTTTCTTCATACAATCCTTTTGATAAAGCTAAATTTCGCAAACAATCTATCATTGCATCCTGGTTTCAAACTCAATTTCTAGTTGAAACTGCGTTAATTAAAATAATTTTTCTCATATTTATCTCCAAAAGAAATCATTGTAATTGACGTTTCCCGAGAGTCAAACATGTATACAATCTAAAATCGAGAGTTATTGCCAAATGGTGGTTAATAAATTCTTTAAGATTTTGCGTCCACATAAGCTCTTTCAACACATAATTTTAAAGTTTCAAAGTTTCCCAATTTGGCAACATGCCAAATCAATGAAGAAACAAAATTTTATATTGGGCGGTCGGGAGAAGTTAGACCGGAAGTTAGTCGGTGGGAATTAAGTCACTGACCGGAAAAAAAGGCATTCAACTCATCTGGAAACTAATTAATAAAAAATGAATCAATGAAGGCACTTTGGTCGTTATTGCTTTAAATTGGGAAGATATAACCTAAAAAATATTGAAAACGATAATGGAAATAAAAAATCATATGCAAAAATTTTAGATTTAAATTTAAAAAAATTTCGGAAAAAAAGATTAATTCTCAAAAATCTCTAAAAAATTCAGTAAATAAATAGTGCTTGAAAAATTTGAAATAGATAATGAATTTAAAATAAAAATTTTCTTGCAAAGTGATGAATTAAAAAAATTATAAAATTCAAGTAAACACAATTACAACTTTTTTTTTCCAATCCTAGTACGTATCTCAATAAAAGCTCCATAAAAAAAGCCTACCTGGTCTTTTGAAGAAAGAATAAATAAATATTTTTTCTTTTACATCTTTAAAGTTTTCAATTTCAAAACATAAAATTATTCAACTTCTAATTTCATTTATGTTCTATCATTTCATTTTATTAGTATAGAAGAAAAGCAGCCGATATTTTTTCAGTATAATTATAAAATCAAACGATAAATTTTTAATCTGTAAATATTATTTTCTTTATCTAATTTAATGAAGAATAATTGTATACTATTAATTAATTTCTTAAATACGTTTAAAACGCAGGCGATTAACTCTTTGTTCTTAATGCACATTCAAGAATTGGATTTTAAGGATTCTGTTTTGGCAACATGCCAAATAGTTTGTGGGAAATGTTTTATTTTCTTCATTGACTGGATCAGCGGGAAACAAATGTATTCAACTCGTCTGAAAAATAATGAGTTAAAAATCAACCAATGAATGTATTTTGATTGCTATTATTTTAAATTAATGAGAAATGTTCGAATAATCAACTCGCAAATTTCGAAAAAAAATCATGGAAATAAAAAGTCGGGTTCAGAAATGTTAGATTTAAATTTTATAATTTTTAAGAAAAAGAGGATAAAATTTAAATTTTTTTAAAATTCAGTCAATTTTGCCAACGGCCCGAAACAAATTTCTTTAGAACGACCATTGTTTGCTAATTTAGTCAGGACAAATATTTTTTAAAAAGGAAAATGGAAATGCGACAGATTTGTCTGGACATAGTTGACACGTAAGCATGTCCTTTTATAAGTATAGATGTTTAATTTTAATTCATTATGTATTAAAAGAAATAAATTGTATGTTATCAAATAAATTAATAAAGTGCAAAATGGGAATAATTTATAGCACAACACAAATACTTTATATTATGATAAATATATCAAATATGTTAATACTGCTTTATTTTAGTAAATGAGGTAAATTTATGAATGAGAAAAATAAAATTTTGGAACATTTTTTAAATAAATGAATTGTGAAACATTTTTTAATTTACCAAAGGAAGAAAAAAGAAGTCCTCGTGCACCGAGCAGAATGTAGAATAAAAATAATTTGTCTATGTTTTATGTGGATGGTGGAATTGATAAAATGCCACAGATTAGCTATCGGTAAAAACTTCACCGTTCCATTTTCGCTTTTTACTGTTCTCATGGAATTCCCAGTTTTATCTCATTTAAAACATCAGCTGCAGTTTTCTTTTCTTTTCTTACTTTTTTTTTTAGCTTTCTCATGTGTTTAAAGATACGGAACGTTTTTATTTAGTGCCCTACATACAATGAGGAGACAAGAATATGCACTTTGAATCACAATTTTTTTGCGTCTTGTATTTTGTTTCCTAATACAATCAGGAGTATTATGTATGCATTTGAGATATAATTCACTTAAACTGCGTTTTGTGTTTAGCTTCCTAATACAGTAAAGAGAATAGAGTATACATTTTGGATCTTAATATTACGGCCTGTTTTGCGTTTAACTTCATGAAACGATGAGGAGAATAGAGTATGTATTTTGAATGTCAATACGATGTTATACTTTGTGTTTAACTTCATAATGCAATGAGGAGAATCGAGTTTGTATTTTGAATATCACTTACGAAATGACACATTTTGTATTCATCTTCCTATTAGATCTAGGAGAATAAATTCCATTTAGGAGAATAAAGTATGCTTTTTGGATCCCATTATTTGTGCGTTTTGTATTTTGCCACCTAATACAATAAAGAGAATCGAGTGTGCATTTTGGATCTCAACAATACGGTGTGCTTTGTGCTTTGCTTCATACAACAATGAAGAGAATCGAGTATGTGCTTGAATGTTACTTATACGATGGAGCATTTTTTATTTGGCTTCCTAATACAGTAAGAAGAATTTAGTATGCAGTTTGGATCTTAACATTACGGCGTACTTCAAAATTAACTTCATAATAAAATGAGGATAATCGAGTATGTATTATGGAACAATACGACATGCTTTGTGTGTTTAGTTTCATAATACAATGAGGAGAATCGATTATGCGTTTTGGATCTTAAGGGTGCTGCGTGCTTTGTGTTTAGCGTAATACAATGAGGAGAATCGAGTATGCATTTTGGATCTTAACAGTGCGGTTTGCTTTGTGTGATAATACAATGAGGAGAATCGAGTATGTATTTTGAATGTTACCACGTGATGGCTCATTTTGTGTTTAGCTCCCTAATACAACAAGAATTCCTGTCATTGACCCATTTAATTTAAAATTTAATGCACATCCACAGATGTCGAAATAGAACCAAATGTCAAAATTAGTTAATCAAGCAGGTAATTCTCTCCTATTCATATACATGCGGACATATAATTTACCTATGAATAGATTTATTACTAAATTAGAGCTGATCGACAATTTTGATAAGAGAAAACGTATTCATTTATTCAGATAGCTGAGTTTTTTAATAAGAACATTCACGAACCCTAAAATAGGAGGATTAACATATAGTTCAGGCACTGACAAATTTATTATAATATCTTATACAAATGTGAAAGTCTAAAAATAAAAGCATATGCTACATTCAATTGATCTTGCTTGTTACTTTACTATATTTTCGAGCTCGAATGGACTCGAACGGAAAAACGGACAGATTTTAATTTTATGGATTTCGCCAAAGAGTTGATCGAAATCAGCAGTTCGGAATAAAAATCGTATTCTAAATTTCAATAGCTTAATCCCTAGAAATTTAACTTTCATAGATAATTTGAATTTTTTTTTGAAATTTAATTTTGATTAGAATTTTAATTAATTAGAAATTAAGCGGTATTTCGGCGTTTTTGCTCGACAACTTCTTAAAATAATATTTTATATATATATATATAAAAGAATTTTTTAAAAGAAAAAAAGAAGAACAAATTTTATGCTGTAGCAAAATTTGAAAAAAATGCGGTTTTAATAATTCCAATTTAATAGTAAAATTTTTTATCAATTTAAAAAAATACTAATTAAATTTTTTTTTTGTTTAACCCTTTTGTTTTGTTTAAAGGGTCATTTTTTTCTAGTCATATTATGTTAAAATATTTTTAGGCTTGAAATTAGAATAAGAAAAGGGATTCATTTAGCTTATTAGATAAATTTAATTTGATTCATTAATTAATTTGGTTAATTAATAATTAACAAATCAAGACACATCATTTTGTCTGAGATAAAGAACTGAAGCATCTGACTTACTAAAAAAATTTGTCCGAGCTTATGTCAACCTACATAATTTGAAACAAAGATTGATAAATTGGGTGGGAAGCATACTTCCCACGGCCCTAGAAAGGGTTAATATTCAAAAATAAATTATGTTATTGCCCTGAAATTCAAACCATTTTCTTGGTTTTCACGCGATAAAATATTTCTAATCAGTAATATTTAATCGCGTGGATTTTTTTTCATTGGTAAAAGCTAAAGAAGAAGAATTCTATTTAATATCTTTGTAGTTTACAAGACGAATTAGAAAAAGGAAGTTATGATACCACGAAATTTCGAACATTTATGTTTTTAATAGCATTATGAGTCATAGACTAGTCTCCATTAGAAAGTTTCAAATACACAAAGAACAGAACATAAGACAATTAAAATTATACGGTTGTCACATGAATATAAAGATATATACAAGCGATTTAAATGAAATTAAATATAATCAATATTACCAGGAAACCAGCTGGTTGCCAAACGCGAATATAAATGTATGAAAATTTTTTATTAAAAATTACTTAAATTCAAGAAAAGTATATTGAATTGCACCAAATTGAAATAATAAAAAAGACAAAAACAATTTAAATTTTAAAAGCATAAAAACAAATCACTTTAGGGGTATTAAATTTTTGGCATTTATTATAAAAAGGCAGCGTTCTTTTTTTATTTTTAGATTTCAAACATTTAAATTATTGACGTTTTTGCATTGGCAGCAAAACGTTACATTTGACATTTGATCAAAGGTTTCACGGAAATCCTCATCATTGAATCATTCTTTTCCAAAATATCAATAACCGCTCTTGTAACATCGAATTCAATCAGCTAATTGTTCTGCAAGAGCGATTCATTTTTTTTTATTATTATTCAGACGACAATAAAGGAAAGAAACGAAATCGTTTGCAGGTTTATGACACAGCCGTATGAAATTGCGTGCAACTAGTTTACCTTTGAAAGCGCAATCTTTCATTTGCTTTTTTAGCTTTTTCATAAAGCGTTGCACTCCAAGCAAAATTCCTTGCATTAAATAGATCTGGATCGCAAGGGCGTTTAATAAAAACGAGAAACGTCTCGAGATGAGGAGAAAAAAAATTGGAGAGGATTCCAAATTTATTCCAGTTTTTTTTCATAACCTTGCGGTTGTATTCGTAGAAGCTGAACTCTACCGGTTTCAGTCAAAGGGTGTGTTTCCAGGTTTCTTTCATTTAACCTGAGGTCTCGGCTTCCGCGAAGGCTTCCAAGGAAGATCCATTACTCTAATTAATCTCAATTAAACAGTCCACTTCCGGCGCGTCATTTCCGCCTATTTGTCTTCTCGTAATGGCAGCGAAATGTTCCGGAAAGAGTTTTAAAGGCCGTCGGAGAATTACGCGGTATTATTATTGTAATGATTCGTCAAACAAATGGCAATAAATATGGTTCACGGTTTAGATTTCGCGCGAGTCATTTCTTAACCGATTAGTCTCTGTGGTTAACCATTTTATATTCGAGTCATGCTGACGTGATATGTTCATAATTGAAGAATATTTCGAGCAGCGTTTTATTTTCATAAATATTTATTTGACAAAAATTAATAATATAAACATACATCATAAAAATTATAATGATTCTTTATGGAAAAATTCTCTATTTCAGATTATTTGAAACTATTTTAATCTAACTGAATTAACAGTAAAATTAAAAAAAAAAAAAAAAAAAAACTTTCGGCAAACTGGAAAGAAAGATTCCTTTACATCTAAGTTTCTATCTGACAACATAAATTGTTGATGTTAGAAACAGTCAAAATGAGGGCTTGAAAATCACTTTTTAGCCTTTAACTTCTAAGATATTGCAATTATCAAACCCTTTAAATAATAAAGTTGCTTGTCTTAATGAGGTTCGAATTTTGCTAATTGGAATTATGTTTCTATCTTCAATATTAAGAAAGTCATGGCGAAATGAAAATTTCACCCCCCCCCCCCAAGTATTTTTATCTCTTTTGAGCTAGATGAACTATCTACGAATCCATCCGAGAATTTTACATTTCTAACAACATACTCCAAGTCAATTAAAATGCAAACAAAATTACTCTGGTTATCCTATTCGCAAGATAACCTGACCAAAACTTTATACGTACGTATGCACACACACACACACACACACACACACACACACACACACACACACACACACACACACACACACACACACACACACACACACACACACACACATACACACACACAGAGAGAGAGAGAGAGAGATTATTTTTTTTTATAAGAAATAAATTCCTGGAAAACATAATGAGATTTTTTTTTTCAAATGTATTAAAAATAGAAATTTAATTTATGGATCAAAACATTGGTATCATAGACTAGATAATTTTTTGAATTTTAAGATGGCGTAAAAGACACTTTCGTGCTGTAATAGTTTTGGAATTTACCATGGAAAGAAGCCAAAATTCCGCTTAATATTTAATTAATGAAAATTATAGTTAAAATTTCAAATCTAATTATAATTTTCAAAAACAAATTAATTTGAAATTAAATTTCAAATTAACTTAATTCTTTGTACGGAGGTTCATATTCCCACCTCCCTAAGTATGTATGGGCCAAATTTGGTAGCTTTAGGTCAAACGGTCAGGCTTGTAGAGCGCCCCCCCCCCACAAAAACTTTTGAACGAAGGGTGATTTTGGGTTTTAGGGACTATGATCAGTAAAGAAGTGAAGAAATTTTCTCGAAGTCTTATCTAGAGCCATTTCAATGGGTTATCTTCCTATCGGAATCTACCTAAAAAAAATTGTCTTATTTTCCTGTTCTAGGACTTTTTCGCCATCGATAAGTAAATATCCATAGAAAATATTTCCATGAATAGATGGAATTTTTTTCTCCCTTTAAATTCACGCAATGATAGAGGATAGACTCTAAATTAAAGTGTTTTCTATTTTCTCTCATATCTTCACGAATGTTTCCTGAAATGGATAATTTATTATCTTCCCGGAAGATTTTTTATGTGCATATTTTGATTTGCAATTTCAGTAGATTTATTAGAAGAAACGATCCCATCACATCGATCTAGAATTTGATAACGATCTTTGATAATATCGACAACTACGGAATAAATTAAAATAATCGTTGCGATTCATTTATAACGCATAAATTGAACATAATTAAAGAAAATTCATTACAAAAGATTAATAACTCGATTTTAAAAAATAAACTATATGTTCGTTTTTACTTTCTTGTATAGGAAGTATAAAAATACAAATTATTTTAATCGTTAAAAATTCGAAGGTTTCGGACTTTTCTGAGTTTAAAAAATATATTTTTGGAATAATATCTATTCCTTTGTTTGTCTATAAAGACATTAATTCAAAAATGCTTTCAGATAGACAGATGAAATTTGGTATATTGTCTTTATATTAAATTTGAAGGAAATTTATGTGGAGGAAGTTTATTTATCCTGCTGTCCTAATACAATGCTAATACTATAACCAAGAAGCGAAAAGAAATAAGCGGGTAAAATTTCGTACATAGATTTAATATCCAAAGAGTAGATCTATACCAATTGGCATCTCATCCATAAAAAGTTAGTTGTCTGTCTGTCTGCACTTTTGCATGTAAATAAATGAGATAATTCAAAAACACACAAGCTTAAATAAATGGAATTTGGTATGAAATTTTGAGACTACAATTGTAGTGCGAAATCATATCACTAACATGTTAATTCTGTCACATGCTGCGGGCTGCGATGGCCTGGTGGTAAAGTCTCGGCTAGTGAGCCGTAGGGTTTTAGGTTCGAGACCCGATTACAGCGAAGAACCGTCGTGTATGGGGGTCTATTGCCCGTTAAATCCGTCATGCCAAACGTCCTCCCGCTGGTGTGGAGAACGGGCGCCAGCTCAGGTGTCGTCCTCGTCATCTGACCGCGGTTCAAAATGACGGGGTCCGTACCAAAATGACCCTAGTGTTGCTTTCCAACGGGACGTTAATATAACTAAACTAAACAAACTGTCACATGTTGCTTTAAATCGGTCGGGAAAGAATCATCTTAAATACATATTTGCTTTTCCAGTTTTTAAATATTAACTGCGTCCCAGCGATGAATCGTCAAAAATCTTCATCTAATAAAATCTGTCCAAGCTTTCTTCACCAGAAAGTTAATAATTTACGAAAGCGATTTTCTTTGCTGCGAAGCACACAATTTTCCTATGAAGGACATTGAAAATAAAAATATGAGCACTCACGGCGTTCGCAGTCTTGTTAAACTTTTCGCAATCTTATATTAGCTACATTAATTTATGCTATCATATTTATCAAAAAGAAAAAGAGAAAAATGCGCGAAAATTCAGAGAGGCCCAAAGATTTCCTCCTAGAAATATAGCAAACTTTATTCACAATGAGTGTTTTAAAAAAATTCCCTTTAGTCAGATATCCATCTGGAGCCATTGAGCAGAGAAAAAAAATAACTAACCTCTAATCAATATGTATTAACATATTTACACGCACTGCAAAACTTAAAAAGAATTCCAGGAAATATATATTGAAATTTTTTATACTAATGAAATAGTATTTATGTGCCACGAGAAGAAACTTTTTATTAATAACTTTCATTATCCCATTATATAATGATCACTTACGTCTCTATTCCTACTAATCATAAAGAAGATTGCAAATGGAAAAGATCGTTTGATCCAGAGTTAGCAAATTCGGCATAAAAGAAAAGCAAAAGCATGACGCCAAAGCGAAAAACTATATCTCAGATATATTTTGAAGATGAAAATTCTGCATCCTGGTGTGATTTTATATTGAAATTTTAATTAAAATTTCAATTTATTTATTTAAAAGTTAAGCTAGATTGTAAAATTTTTTTGTAACGACTCCCTAAAATACTATAGCCCGTAATTGATTTTTATATAATTTTAAAATAAAAAAAATGAGTTGCCAACACATTGACAAAAATTGAAATTGAAAACAATTACTACAAATAAAATCTAGGAAAGAGAAAGGTTTTTAGCATGTGGCTTTATTAAATGGAATAAATGTAAAATGTGATATTTTCTTTAACAAAAAATGATGACTACAAACGGTTTTCTGTGACGTTTTACAATAACTACAGTATATTAATTTAATAATTCAGTTACATTTATGGTATACCTAGTTTAATATTTACAGGATATCCGCTCTAAAGAAAGCGCAACAAGTAATTTCTAATCCTTTATTAATTGGAGTAAATCTAATAAAAAATGGTCTAAATACAATAAATAATTATATTTTTATTAGTTTGAATCAGTAAATGTTCTGATGAATTACGAATTTTAAAGTTTTATACAAATCTTCTTTTCTGTGAGTCATATTTAACAAAATATGACTCTCAGAGACATTAATGTTATAAATTTAAAAAAAGAGTTGTACTTTTTTATAATTAAAATTGGTTTAGTTATGAAAATTTAAATGTCTTTGTTCTAAAAAATCGCTCAGTTTCAGACCTCTTCATACATCGTTTTGAAGAAAATACGCCAATCAGCGCTTGAACTTTTCCCAAGACTAAAAAATGATATTCGAAGATTCATAACTTGGTTAAGCTTCATTTCAGAATATTGAAATACGATATGGTCAAGGTAATTTTACTGAATATGATTTATAGGATCGAAGGACTGTATAAAATTTCATAACTGTTTCAGAAGTATATTTATTGATTGAAATAAAATAAAATATTATTTACAGCATTTAAATCTTTTTCGAAGGCAAAACTGAATTTTATGATAAATCAGAGAAAATTTTATTGAATAATTCTTTGAAATAGTTCATAAATTATTTTTAAAATATTCTGTAGTGCACGTAGTATTCTGTAGTAAGATTACAATACTGAGGAATTAAATTTTTTTCCATATTTTTAAAGAAAATATGTTTGATTGCAGGAAAAATATTTTCGTATTTACTAAAGTTTTATCTCTTCCATTTCAAATTCAAATTTAAATCGTAATGCAGCTGACAGCAAATTAGAGAGACATTTAGTACAATCCACTAAATGTCGCAAGGCTTCTATTAAGTATGAGTTATGTGAGTATTGAAATTTGAAGCTTCAAAATATTTTTCAGAAGATGCTATCAATGTTTATAAATATTTAACTGAAAATTTTAGCAAACCAGTTTGCCGCCAGAAGAAGATTATTAAATGAATAAAACTGAAATAAAAAGCAAATAAATGAATAAGCAGCAAAAAATTGCCTATACCTTTATCCAAAGCATGCATTTTTATAATTATATTTTTTAGTGATATGTTTAAAATTAAAAAAAGGTCTTCAGATATCTATATCTGGGATAAAATAATTAAGCAAAAAATTTATGAGTTCAACGGTTAAAGTCATCAGTCAACGGTCATCGGTATCAGCAAACGGTTCTTTTCAAAATAATTCCTAGAAATGCTTAAATATGCTTCACAACGATTGAAAAAACATTAACTGTTGCAGCTACATCTATAATTACAGAGCGAAATCTAAACTGAAACCCACAAAAGCAGGGAGAACCGACCCATAACAACGTCCAAAAATAACAAAATATGTAATAAATACAAGGCGCTCACAGTAAGTAATAAATACAGGAGCAGCTGCTAACCGAGAATTCCGTTTTGACGGCATGCCATTCAGAGTTCAAGACCATCTGACCGCAGTTCAAAATTAAGAGACCCGTCGCAAGAACAGCCCTAATGTTACTTCAGAACGAAACGTTAATATAACTAACAGTTCTTGATAACTAATTAAACAATTTATGAATATAATTTTTTTTTTAAATTTTTTCTTTCTTGTACACGTACTATAAAGTTATTGAAATCATCATCAATTATAGAACATGTAGTATAGCAAATATTGTAACCATCAAAAAATTCTAATTCAAGATTTGACGAATCTCCATATTTTAGACCTCCTTTCGATCGAAAAGCACATTTTTGGAAAATGTCCGTCTCTTAGTCTGTGACCTAGATAACTCAAAAACGTTTTGAATTAGACGAATGAAATTTGGTATAGGTTCTTTACTCCAAATTTAAAGATATCTATCACATTTTGAGCAAAATTCGGTCAGAAGAAATCTATCTATCCAGCTGTTCGAGTACAAGTTAATCCTATATTATCTATACTTATAATAAAGCTCAATGTGTGTGTGTGTTGCCGCTCTACAGGCCAGGTCATTTGACATACAGCTATCAAATTTGGTACATGTATACCTAAGAGGTCAGGAATGTGCACCTGGGGTCCCTTTTTTGAAATTTTAATTAGAATTTTAATTATTAATTAAAAACTAATTTTCCCGCCAAAAAAATCTTCCATTTTCCCCACCGCCAACCTTTCCGCCAAAAAAAATCTTCCATTTCCCCCACCGCCAAATGAGTAAGGATTCAATTTCTTTTTTCTCCCAGCAGTAATGAGGCTAGGGTTAATATTTTTCGGCTGATTATTTTAAACGATTCTGTTTATTTTCTTAATGTCTTATGCATTTAAAATGAAACATTGTTAATTAATCCATGTTTCAGATTCATTCTGAAGTACTTTTGAATTAAAATAACACAGAATAAAGGAAATGAAAAATGTATAATCTGCATAGCGTTACCCCAACTGGCGTAGAAAAATATACGCATTTGCGTTACCTAACTGGCGAACAAAATTCACGTTCTGATTGTTGTCATGACAACCACTTTCAACGGATGATTTAAATTATTTTTAGGTTAGTTGCATGCTTTTGAAAGTAAATTGTATTTATGTTAGTTATATATTTTTTTGTATATGCTTATAGTTTTAAGTACATCGTTTTTTAAGTAGTTTTTTGAAACCTGTTTTAGACCGATTATTTTAAAGGATTCATTTTATTTTCTTAGTGTTTAATGCATTTAAAATGAAACATTGTTCATTAATCGATCTGTTCATGATGAGTCTGAGAAAATTTTGTTGACAAATTCTTGAGATATTAAATAAATTAAGAAAGATATTCTTTAGTGCCCATAAAGTTTAAACGCTCAGTGACTCTATTATCAGTAATCATATTATTAAAAAAATGCTTTGTTTCAGTAAAAAAGTATTATTATATTAATTGCAGGTTAATCATTTACACTTTAATTTAAACCATAAATTCTACGAGGGGTAACAGAAAATTAGAGAGATACATATTACGTTATGACTGAAGGCCTTTATAATATTATGAGTGAATTATATGACTATCAAAATGTGAAGTTTTAAAATATTTTGCTGAAGAATCTATTAAAGTTGGAATTGCATAAAATATTTAATTATTAAAATTTTAACGAACATTAAGATTG
Source organism: Argiope bruennichi (assembly GCF_947563725.1). Lineage (NCBI taxonomy): Eukaryota > Metazoa > Arthropoda > Arachnida > Araneae > Araneidae > Argiope > Argiope bruennichi. Next base: position 93,443,068 of record NC_079161.1, read on the forward strand.
GCGAACCGGCTGGTCGCCAAAGGCGGCTAGTAAATATATAAAACGAAAAAAGCTAGATAAAAAAAACATCGGTACACATATTTAACATCGACAGTGTAGACTCCTAAATTCAATGAGAGATTGACCATCTGTAAGTCTGTACTTTCCGAAATATGCAAATGCGGTAGCTTAAAAACGTTATGGCTTAAATAATTAAATTCGATATGTGATTGACTACAATTATAGTTGTGTGATCAATTTTGGCTCCAATTGGTCAGAAAAAAATGCGTCCAAAACACAAATTCCAATTTGGGACACTGTCAACCGCTTACCATGGATTGATCGCCAAACAATTCGCCAAGGATGATCCGATAGATTCATTAAACGTGCTGAATTCCCGCGTAAGTTAATATTTCGTTATTATTGTACGCCAATTCCATAGAAGAATATCTGAGAAAATTTTGGGAAGGCCCACTAGTTCAATTTTGGTTGACATATTTTTCAAGTCACAGCAAGTTCATAATTTTAATCTCTAATATCCCCGAAAGTTTTACAAATAACTCCATGAACCTTCTTCTTGCATTTTATTATGATTGACTAACCACCTTTGGCGACCAGCCAGTTCGCCAGTATTAACGATCACTAAAATTTCCAATTAAATATTTTCTGTAACTTGGTCTCTTAATAGCTTTTTCTTTCAAAATATTTTTTAGCTCCCTATTTAAATAGTTATATAATTCAGTCATACTGAATGCAGGCCTTCAACAGTTCTGTTCATTGTACTACTTATCTCTCTCTTTAATTCTCTGTCACCGCCCATAAAATTTCAAATTTAAATAAAAGTGCAAATGTTAAACTGCAACTAATATAAAAGCATTTTTTTTTACTGAAACCAACCCATATCTTTTTTTTAAATATGAAAATTGAAACCAGAGCAGTTCGACATTGAAGTTGTATGTCCACTGCAGAATAATTTTTGTAATTTATATAATATCTTAAAGAATTTTTCAACAAAAATTTCTCTAATTCAACTTAAAATTGAGTTTTTAGTTTTATTTTCAAAATATTTAAATGATTTAAATAAAAATATTTTATTTTATTTAATTTAATAAATGCACTCATGAAAAAAAATTATGAAGTTTAAATTTTGCACAGTCCTTCGGTCTTAAGTAATCATTTTCTGCGAAATACTTTAGACACTACAACTTTTAAATAAACAAATAAAATTTATATCTTCTTCGATCAAATCTGGCCAATTCATAAATTTTTTATATATCAATTTTAGAACAATCAACATTTTTATAATCATAGGCCAATCACTGTCGAGAAACCCTGGCAGAAGATTGGCGTATCTGCTTTGAGACGGCCGATGACGTGATCTAAATTCGCCAGTTTTTATTGAAGAAGTATATTCAAATTTCATGAATTAGTTTTAGTCATTGATTTAGTGATAGGAGTTTAAAAATTTTTATTTAAAATATTGGTGCCTCAAAAATATTTTGTTAAATATGATTCAAAATCAGAGGACCTATGTAAAAATTTAAAATTTGTTGTTATCGAAGCATTTATCGACTCACGTTACAAAAAATATAATGATTTATTTCATTTAGACCATTCTGTTAGCAGATGCAGGTCCCAAATTAGCTAATGGGTGCTGATTAGAGTGATGAGCTTATATATATATATATATATAAAACCATGTTTCCCTTAAATAAAACTGAATTATTGAATTAATTATATAGCTATTGCATATATTGTATATAAGACGCAGAAAACTTTTCCTCCATTTACTCTTTAGAAAATATCATATTTCAAATTTTTTTCATTTCATTCAGATACGTGCTGAAAATTACACTTTTATATGTTTAATTTGCAGTAATAGTTGATTTATTTTTTAATTTGAGCTTTTGCCAATGTGATGGCAGCACGTTGATAAAAGTTAATTTTTTTCCCATTGACGTGCTCGTGCAGATTAAATTTTACTTGCGACTGGTGCGAAATATATTGTTAAAAAATATGATGAAATGATTTTTTTTTAAAATTCGTTAAAATTAGAGATTTAGTTTATAGGTTAAAGCCTTAGTATCATTGAAAAGATTTTTTTAAAACTTCATTATGATACAAATACAATTTTCAAGCAGTGTGAAAATCAAATACGTGCTATTATATTTTCGGAAGTTAAATATAAGTTAGTTAAAAGGAAATTAAAGTTCGGAACAGGAAAAATATCAAAATTTTGTTAAACTTTTAATGAACTAAAATTTTAATTAAAATTTTGAACAACTTCTAAAATTAAAAACAAAAAATTCTTTTTATTTCTTTTTCTTTCTTTCTTTCTTTTTTTTTTTTTTGAAATTACTAGATTAGATACACGTGGACCAAAGCTTGCTTTGTCACGTTGATGCTCTACTTGATTATTATCTTTGTTTTTTAATATTTTGTAAGCTCCGAATGGCAACTGTAATAAAAATGGAATAATGTTATGGTATTTTGAGAATGGCTTTTGAGTAGAGTTTCTTATTTTGATGATATTAATAAGCATGATTTACGCCACAAATATATATTTCTGAGTGAAAATTTGGGAAGTTAAACAAAGAGAGTATATATTTGAACTATAAAAAACGTTTGTGTTAATGTGGAAGAGGAGAAATTTCATCCATTTTATGACTACACAAAACATCGAGTTTTAATATACTTCTGGTTCGTAAAGTACAAAGTACGAAAACGGAACATGCTTCTCTTTTATTTAATTATTTTTTCAGCCATTAAAAATTATTGCAAACATTGTATGAAATTATGTGAATTAGAAAATTACCGAATCGTTTTTTTATATATAAATTTAAGGTATAAATTTATGCATAAATTTATGCGAGTTACCGTTTTCCCGTTTATTTAAAAATAAACCAATTATTTTTTTCTAAAATTAATTAATCTTTGTGACATTATTATGTATATGTGAACTACAAGATATTTTGACTAAATATCCATCTGCTGTAAGATAAATGTCATAAATCCAGTATAAGGCTCAATCATCCGTGTTGCCATGAGATTATGGTAAAACTCGAAGATAGATAAAATATTTGAAATTTTTCTGTTTGCTTCCGATAAAAAAAAAAAAAAAAAAAAAAAAAAACAAGATACAGTGCAAACGATTTAAAGCAATATAAAATAAAAGTCAAGTCACAAATTTTTTTTTCCCGACACAAAATTTGATTTGAGAAGTAAAATTCAAAAAATTTGGCAAAGAGAAAACAATTAAATTTTTTATTCATAAAGTAGAATTTTCTCACATAATTAGGAATTATGAAACATTTCGGAACAATTGCTACAATTTGTGTTGCTCGATATGAAAATAATTTTATTTGTTTTGTGAATAAAAAAATCAAATTAGCTGTTTAAAGATAAGCAGTAGAGTGAATGTCAAATGCTCTAAAGTTTAAAACTAGAAAAAATTAAAAATAATGTTTATTTGACGAAATCCCAATATTATTTTATGTCTATTTTAAATTTAGTTTAGTAGAAAATCTTGAATACCGCCATATTGTTTCCTTGTATAATGCTGCGCAAATGCGATGAAATCAATTCTTAATTCATAAAAATTAACTATTTAATTTATTGTTAAAAGAGCTTCAATAACACCTTCTTCAAGTTTCATCGTAGATTTGAGCAAAATTTGAAGAAGAATTTAGATTTAAATTAGTATAGAGAACAAAAACATTTACTCTTTTTTTTTTATCCATATAGATGAGCACTCTAAGAAATGCCCACGCCCTGATTAATATAGGATTTAAAAAAATATTAAATATAAATTGACTTACGTTAGTTGTTATTTATTGGTTGATATAGGATTTTTTAAAATATAATGTTACTAGGAGTCTACGTCCCCTGCTCGAATTCGCTCGACAACCCCGATGTTGTCCTCAAACCCTGTATATCTTCGGGTCAGTAGAGTTTTTCGGAAGGAATGATTCCCTCCCATCAGTCAACAAAAGTAAATGGAAACAAACTGCTTTTAAAATGCCACAAACAAACAAAAAAAAAAAAAAAAAATCAATTTGAAATTTTTTTTAAAAAAGTGAAATTTTAACTTTTTTTTTTTTTTAGAATTTAAGAATTAAAGCAAGAAATTAAAAAAAAATATACAAATTAAAAGAAATTTTTTTTTTTAAATCCAGTAAAAGATACTTACTAATATAATGTTTCATGTTGCTTTTACTAAGAACATCTTTAAAAATAATATTTTTAATGTTACTTATTTTAGCGTAGATTCTAATTCCAGCTCTAGATTTCGCTCTAGATGATACAATAAAAAAAAAAAAATTGACCAAGTGAAGATATTACTTTGGTCACCAATTGCGGGACCAATTTTTATCAAAATTCTGACCTTGTGACTTAATTGAAGGTCATGCCGAAAGCAAGTCTCACAGGAAAATGCAACCTTTTCAATATAAATCTGCATCATTTTTTGAATTAGTAGTAATATTTGGTACATGGACAATTGTGCCTTTATTGTGATCCGTCAATATTTCAATGTGCAAAACGTAGCGCTTAGTTTTTCTGACCACAAACTGAGAACCATTTCAAAGCCCATCACTCATGCACAAATTTCTCCGCAATGCAGCCTGGCTTTGAGCAACGCTTTACTGGTGGAAAGCCGGAGTGAGTGTAAGGAATTGATGATTACATACATTGCCGATCGGCTTACTTCTAATTCCTAACTCAAAGTCCCGCAACCAGAACCTTCTTTACCACGTGTCTCCAATATATAAACATAGCAGCTTCACGTTCAGTTTTTCCTTTATGCTTGGCACATTCCTTTTCGGTCTTTTTCCGCATTTTGCTTTCATCTGATATCGATGGATCAACACAATATTATTAAGAAACAATACTGGATTAACGCTTGTATTGCTTAGGTATTCAGACCATTGTTAGTCGAGAGACGAAAAATCTCCTTTACTTGGAGAAAGTAAACAAATTGGAAAGCTATTCATTAGTGTTGCCACAAATGGTGTGTATAAAAGTGGAATTAACAAATAATATTGTTTTAAAGTCATTTAGTGTTAATTAAAGCTTTAATTTTCCTCTCCTATCCTAATTTCACTGTCAAGTTCAATATAAATACTTATTACATAAATATTTTTCGGAATTGTACTTTCAATTAGTAAGTATTTTGCTTTTTTATTTTGGTTCTATTTTCATGGTATTTTGTGGTTTGATTTGCTGTGGTCTTATTTGAAGTGTTTTTTGCAATTGATTTTACTTGTTTGTAGTATAATTATCTTTAATCTTGTGATACTAATTTTATCTGGAAAACCTCAATTTTCTGGGATTTTCGGGTCACGAGGGGTCAGTTTGTTGGACGAAAGTCAGAACCCTCATAGAAAAAAATCCCTGGTTTGAATCCTTGCCTGAGGGTGACCCTTGAGAAAGTCTTCGGGCCGGATTCCTTTTATCTTTCTTTTTGATTCTTTGGCTGTAAACTTAATATTGATTTCTAATTTTTATTTGGTTAAATCATAAATAACTTATTTTTTAATTAAAATGTGAATATTAGTTGAATCAAACGATATTTAAAAATAACCGAAAGTTAATTTTCTGCAACAGTTTTTAAGAATTCTTTAAGAATAATGAAAAGCTAAATAAACATTGCGAGTGCAACTCGAAGAGAAAATCTATAAGATGATTTAAATATCTATAATATTACGACTCAACTAATGAATAGTAATATCATAGATAAAAACTAACTAAACTGATAAAAACTAACTGACTAAAGATGAACTATTTTCTTTCGAAAACGTAGTTTAAAATTAAAAAAAAAAAAACTATTTAATTTATTGCAATGAACGCTTCCTTAAAACCTTCTTTATTCACCATAGTATTTAACAGCGAAATTTGAAGAAAATAATGATTATAATGAAAATAATGATTTTGATTAATTTGCTTTTTCAAGAAGTGCAAATATTTTGTAAGTACCATTTTTTTGCATTAAACTTTTTATATTTAAGTATAACATTGCAATGATTTAATTAGAACAATATTTATATTAAAGGTGGGTTTACACTCAGTCAGCCACAAACCATCCAGTAAAACCACGCATGCGCAGAAACTGTACAGTAGCAAGGCACTTGTCCGTCGAGACATGAATTTGCTATTGTTCACTCTCTCAGCGAATGCGCAATCTTCTTTTGCGCATGCGTGACTTACTAGAATTTTAACTGGTTGAGTGTAAATTCACCTTAAAATCAAATAATTGTAATGAACCAACAGCAGCTGTTTCATTATTACCACAGATGAAATATAAAGTTTCATCAATGGTAAACAAGCTATTGGCTAACTGATAATTCAGATCTCCATTCAAGATTAAAGTACTAACTAAAGTTTTGGATCAATTTTTATCCAAGAATAAAAACATTTTTGGATTGCCATAAAACTTGAATATTCTAATCTAAACGGAAGATATAGTATTTGAATATTTCTGATTATTTTGGAAGAATTAATGACTCAAAAGACAAATAAATAAATAGAATAAAATAAAATACAACATTAAATTTAGTCTCTAAAACTTACAGTTAGTTCACAATAAACATTATTTCTTTTTAAAAGAGAAAAGCATGATATGAACAAATGAAAAGTCGGAAAGAAATACCCATTATTATTTATTTTGAAACATAGAATTTTAAACGTTATATTGTAATTTTAAACACTTAAACTTTCTTTAGAAGAATGGTTATTCAATATTTGCACACATTTTGATTTAGGAAACATTTTATCAATAAAGAAAGAATGAAAGAAAGATGAAGTGAAATCATTTTTGTGAAAGAATTTTTTAAAATCAAAAGTCTTTTTACTTCTTTTTTTTTAATTTTACAATATATTGTTTGTCTTTTTCGGGAAAACCTCAAAAAGAATCATTCACTGTTGAAGGAAAAAAAGAGAATCCTTAATATAAAAATGACCTATTTTTCTATTGAAGGGCTTTTTTATACCTTCATTCTGTGAGGTCTAATTTTTAGGAAAATCCACTGAAAATACACATGTGGGGAAAAATTAGAACGGAAAAAAAAGTACGTATATCGCTTCCACGGTCAAGAACCATTTCTTTCCAGAAATATTTCCCAGAAACAATTAAGCGTGCTCCACAGCGATTGAAAACAGGGCTGGCAACGTCTGTAATTACTGACTGAAACCCAAACCAAAACCCACAGAAAGGCGTGAATGGGATCGTTCATAAAAACCGACATTTAGGGTAAATATACGTTGTCACACAAAAGAGTAATATTATTTACGGAAGAATCATATCTCTCCCGATTCGAACCGTTTAAAATGTCATTGCCACACATTTTTTGATAATTCTTCTGCGGTTAACCGCAAAAAGCGACTTGTTGAAAAACTTCTGCAGATGATAGTTGACAGTGGAGGGCGTGACGTATAGCCAAAATTCAACGATGTGATAAGTTTTTATTATTTTTTTTTTCGTAGAGCAGATGGGAAATATGGGACATCTGTTTGAAGAATAAAAGTTTTAGGTTTATCTATAATATATAACACAAATAACTCTACAAAATAATATAACTTTTCTAAATAACAGAAATAGCTCTACAAAAAAAAAAAAAAAAAAAAAAAAAAAAAAAAATTATAACATATAAAAACATCTCTATTATTGAGTTAAAAAGAAGAATTTTAATTAATTGTTTTCTACTTTCTACTTATTAATTTCTTATTCATTATTATAACACAATACACATTGGGATTAAAATCCACAAATTTATATTTATGAAGTTTTATAATTCTTGCTAATTACATCACATTAGACGACCCGTAGATATTTAATATCTATGTTATGTAATAAAATAAATTTCGATAACATTTATGAAGCACAAATAGAGGGCATTATCAATTTTGGATCATTTCAGTAGAAAGCAATTAATTATTTCTCTCACCAAGAAAAATATTTGTTAATATTTTTCTTGGTGAGAGAAAAGAATATTAGTAATTAAAGGTATTCTCGGTAAAAAGAATATTAGTAATTAAAGAGTTAGGATATTAATGACGTCAGAGTCAATAAAATATCTGTACTATGAAAGGAAATTAAATTAGAAGAATATAATCTATACTTATAATAAAGCTCAATGTGTGTGTGTGTGTGTGTGTTGGCGCTCTACAGGCCAGACCGTTTGACATACAGCTACCAAATTTGGTACATATATACCTTGGAGGTTGGGAATGTGCACCTGGGGTTTCATTTTTCGAATTTTTAATTAGAATTTTAATTATTAATTAAAAACTAACTTTCCAGCCAAAAAATTCTTCCATTTTCCCCACCGCCAACTTTTCCGCTAAAAAAATCTTCCACTATCCCCAGCGCCAAACGAGAAAGGCTTCAGGTTTTTTTATCCCAACAGTAATGAGGCTAGGGTTAAAATTTTTCGGCGGATTATTTCAATCGGTTCTGTTTATTTTCTTAATGTTTTATGCATTTAAAATTAAACATTGTTAATGAATCAATCTTTCAGATTCATTCTGAAGTACTTTTGAATTAAAATAAAACAGAATAAAGGAAATTAAAAATTTCTAATCCGCATAGCGTTACCCCAACTGGCGTAGAAAAAAATCACGTATTTGCGTTACGTAACCGACGAAGAAAATTCACGCATGCGCATTCTGTTCTGATTGTTGCCATGACAACGTTATCAATGGATGATTTAAATTATTTTTGGGTTAGTTGCATGCTTTTGTAAGTAAATTGTATTTATGTTAGTTATATATTTTTTGTATATGCTTATAGTTTTAAGTACATCGTTTTTTAAGTAGTTTTTTTAAAACCTGTTTTTAACCGTTTATTTTAAACGATTCGTTTTATTTTCTTAGTGTTTGATGCATTTAAATTTAAACATTGTTAATTAATCGATCTGCTCATAATGAATCTAAGAAAATTTTGTTGACCAACTCTTGAGATATTACATAAATTAAAAAAGATATTCTTTAGTGCCCATAAAGTTTAAACGCTCAGTGACTCTATTATCAGTAATCATATTATTTAAAAAAATGCTTTGTTTCAGTAAAAAATATTATTATATTAATTGCAGATTAATCATTTACACTTTAATTTAAAGAATAAATTCTACCGTTTTCAACCGTTTATTTTAAACGATTCGTTTTATTTTCTTAGTGTTTGATGCATTTAAATTTAAACATTGTTAATTAATCGATCTGCTCATAATGAATCTAAGAAAAATTTTGTTGACCAACTCTTGAGATATTACATAAATTTAAAAAGATATTCTTTAGTGCCCATAAAGTTTAAACGCTGAGTGACTCTATTTTCAGTAATCAGATTATAAAAAAATGCTTTGTTTCAGTAAAAAATATTATTATATTAATTGAAGATAAATTCTTTCCACTTTAATTTAAAGCATAAATTCTACGGGTGCTAACAGAAAATGAGAGAGATACATATTACGTTATGACTGAAGGCCTTTATAATATTATGAATGAATTATATGATAATCAAAATTTGAAGTTTTAAAATATTTTGATGAAGAAGCTATTAAAGTAGAAATTGCATCAAATATTCAATTATTAAAATTTTAACGAACATTAAGATTGGCGAACCGGCTGGTCGCCAAAGGCGGCTAGTACATAATATTTTTAACTATCCTTCTCTTAGCTAGTGTATAAAAGATTATAAACTATCATTTACTTACTTCGGTATTTATTTATCTGAGGTAAAATCTAGGAATCAGAACAAAATCCTTTATGATATTATTCTTTTCTTTTACGTTTTGAAACTTAAACCTTTTTCTCCTAGAATATTTTTATTTATGTGATTTTCGTTTGGTTTACACTATAGTTCAATTTACATTACTATATATATCTTAAACTTTGAAAAGCATAAAAATGGTAATACTATCTTAGGAAATTTTGAAATTAATTTTTTAATTTGAAATTCATTATAAGGTTTCAAATTCTCCAAAACGGTTTCAAAAACTAAATAAATTAATCTATTAATTGATAATTACGATATGAATACTTTAAAAATTTGAACTGAAATGTCGATTCCAATTCGTCCTGTACTTTCTCGATAGTCTAACAGTGACGAGCAGTACTCGCCAGAAATTACTGAGAACTGTTTCTTTTTTACTTTCAAAAATTCCAACTCTAGATTTTGACGAATCTCCTCGTTATAGGCTTCCCTAAGTTGAAAAAACACATTTTTGTAAAATGTCTGTCTGTCTGACTCTGACAAAGGTAATTCAAAGACGCTTTGAGCAAAATGGTTAAAATTTGTTACGCGATCTTTATATCAAATTTGCTTATTTCTATCAAATATTGAGTAAAATATGCTCATTGGATGCTATCCGGCTGTTCGAATATAAGTTGACATGATAGTTACAAAACGAAGAGTGTTAGATAGATAAAACTCAGTACACATAATTTATAGTGTAGATACTTGCGAAATTTTGAACCAAATTTAACTATTGGTTGATTGTCTGTCGGTCTGTACTTCAAGAAACAAGCACACGCGAGAATTCAAAAATGCAATGACTTAAATATATCACATTTGTTATGGGATTTTGTGATTACAAGGGCAGTTTTGTGTCAAATTTTTCTTTCAATAGGTTGAGAAAAACGGGTCTGAAATATAAATTCTTTTTTCAGATATTAACCGCATGCCAGGAATTAATTGCCAAAAAAATAGCCAAGGATAACACGATAGATTTAGTAAAATGCTAAATACGCGCCGAAAGTTAAAATTTCGTAACTGCCAACGCCATATAAGGGTTCTCTCGCATAACAAGTTTATTAGGGAGTATGCGAGACAGTTTGGGAGTGACCAATCTCAATGGTTATAAAATGTCTTTTTAATAATAATAATAATAAAAAAAAACGCAAATTTCAGTATCGACTTTTTTTTTAAATTAGAAAATTAAATAGTCTTGGGTAGTGTTGACTGAAAATAAAGTAAATTTCAAGGCATTTAAAATAGTATATTTGTTGCGAAAATTGTGATTTCTGCAACTCTCATTGTTCTTAAGCCTCATATTGCAGCTGGTGACAAAAATTCGAAATTAATTTCTTTTTTTCATAGACAAACTTGATTGATTGAATTTAAATAAAATTTGATCGTACTTGATTAAGTCGAGTTTTAACAATAGCGTTCCAAATACCTTATACTATCTTTTGAAAATTCTGTAATTAGTTTAAAGAGTAGTTAGAAGTTCGTATATCATCGATAATTCTAAAGTTGTAGTTTAAAAAACATGTTTTGGGAAATCCAATGTACACACGGAATTTAGTGCGTGTGTCTCGCATATATATTATACCGCATATAAAATATGTTTATATTTCTTTATTTATTTAATAATACGAACTTCTTTTATGATTCTTTAAAAATGCAAGTGAGTCAGCACGAAAAATATTTCGCATACACACACAAAAGAAATCCTCTTTTCCAAGAATTCTGGTTCTAAAGTATAAAGCATTTCGAATTTCTGCGAAATGACAACTCTGTTTAAATTGCGTTTGTAAAACGCATTAGGATAGTTTTAGTTATCAGTATTAAACAATTTTTATAAAAGAACTTTTTCGATCGTTAAAAAAGGATTTTTCGTATTTCTGTCATCTTTTTTTTTTTTCTCCTTTCTTTTGAAAAAATATGAATTTTTAAAAACAAGTTAAGAACATTGCGCACAAAATCGTTTGCAAAGTTTGTTTAGTATATATTTCGAAGATCTTTATTTTTTTCTGAAAGTAGATGAACTATTTCTTGGAAAGGATACTCAATTGTAGACGTTTGAGTAACACGATAGTTTTTCATAGATGCTTCAATAAGTTGAAAGCAATACGTAAAAAATAAATAAATAAAAAGAAACAAAAAGAAAAGGATAAAAGAAAGGATCTTTTTGGATCTTATATTCGCTTTAAATGCTATAGTTATTGTACTGAAGTGGAAAATTCTAATACATTGAAATCTAATGAATAAATTAATCAGTAAAATATACGAAAATGATTTATTGTTTATTAAATAAACGATTTTATTTAAAAATTAAAATCAACTAAACAAGGTAATTATAAAATTAGCAATTTGATAATTATTACATAAGTGCAGTTTCCAGATTTTTTTAGATTTATATATTGGAGTTACATACGACTTTGCTGATGGTGAAATTATCATCAATATATATTAATAGATATTTTTCCTTAATATTACGAAGATTACAGCTATCACAAATAAAATCAACTGTTGAAAGGCTACACGACGTGATTGTCATACGTTAGAAATACAAAATTATTTTTATTATGCATAATTCTTTTATCGTTTGCAACATTATTTTTAATTTAAATGAGGATATCTTTTCTGTCAAACGATTTTTTAACCATGTAGTTTTTCGAAAAATTATTGATTGTTTTGAAAGTTTTTTTTTAGAAACCGAATGCTAATTTTTATCATTTATTAATAATTTGTAAAAAATGATAAAAAATTCATAAAAAAAACAACACAAATGGCTTTAAAGGATAATATAATATTTTTATTCAATAAGAATGGCAATGTTGAAGATAAAATAATCATTTCCATGCATAGAAATAAAATTTTTAATTAATGAAAAGTAATCTGTAGAGTTAATATTAGCTAAAACCTTCTGAATGCTTCTTAATGTTTGCTAGAAAACTTGGAAGAAAATACATAATTAATTCCCATTTTTATTGTATTAAATCTATGAATTTTCACTTTTATTTATATAGATCCACCTATAAAACTGTTATTTCTGTTTGAAATATTTATCCAAGAAAATTATCCTCGAAAATATTCTATTTCATTGTTCTTGCATGTTCTAAATATGTTCGTGCTAATATTTCATCTTCCAAAAGTAACAGAAAAACTCCGTTTCTTTCCCAGATCGAAGCAACCGAATTATTCTTTATTCCATTCCATTTTTTTCGCCTTCCGCCGATATGACAGACGATATCTTTCACAAAACAGCAAACGATTCGTAATATTGATCTTTTTTACTCCGAAGAACTTACCTGGGGTGCGCAATGTACTTATTTCGTAGTGCGTAAGGCGCGTATTTCCAGGTAAAATGCATACATTTTTTTTATATGTATTACTTTCAGATCTTTCACCGGAATTTCGTAGAAGATGCTACGTTCGAGTAATGGACAGATAATAGAGACCTTATTACTTCTACATGTCACTTTTTTTTTCGTCCACCTCCTCTATCTTGAGATATGTTTTAGCACGAAATAAGGCGTTGAGCGAGGATATACTTAAGTACCCTTTTGCCCAAAATTCCAGGTAGGATTCGGGTGAAGATTTCCGCTTGCATGCCAAATGAGACATTTATTTATTTTTTAGATGTTTGTTTCTCACACATTGATTTTTTTTCTTCTTGCTGATGTGGGTCAAATTCCAGAACTCCAGGAAATGTTTAGCTTGTCATTTTGAAAAAATGAATATGTTACTACTTACCCGCTAATGCCTGGCATTAAGGTGCTTGCTTTTAACACATCATTTACAACTTTTTTTACTTATCATTTGCTTTTTTTCCTTTCGTTGTTCCGAGAACTCCTTAATCCAAAGGCATTTTGACGAGAGTGAAAAGCTGATGTATATTGAAAGTTGCATAACTTTATTAAAGAAATGTTAACCTCATATTTAGTAGCGGCAATTTTCTCTTTTTACTTGGAAATCTGAAATCTAGATATGAATAATGGACACTCTTTTTCCTTTTGGTAAAAGGTGATCCTTTCACTTTATTATTTATTTATTATTTTTTTTTTGGCAACGAAGAAATCGGGTCTGAAAGGTTTTTCAGAGAAATTAAGTTTTAAAAAGATTTTGTGGAATAAGTGCAATGGAATGCCATTTGATTTATAAAGCATCTTGATATTTTGAAATTTTTTATGATGCTAAATCTGCAAAGGGAACTGAAGCGTATCTGAATTGTGGGGAAATTTTTCCGAGAAAACTGAGCGTTTAATTTGCCTAAAGAAAAGATTTAACTACAAAAAAAATCAAAATTATTTTGATTCTTTGTAACTTTTCAATTTTCTGAAGTATTAGAAATACGATTTCAAAACGTACAATTTTTTTCTGCATACAAAAAAGGCTTTACAAAGTTTTGAAACTGGCTATGGTTCCAAAGCGTAAAAAAGAATTTTTATGTCGTTAAGAGCTTAATAGTGCTTGGTAGTAGATATTCCATCACTAATAGACAAGTACGATAAAGAATATTATTTTGATTTAGGGCATTTCATTAAAATTTAAAAAAAGGAATGCTTAAATTATATTTTTATTTGTCTATATATATATAATACTAACAGGTTTATTTTACTAGTAAGATATAAATATTTTAATATCTTATTAGGTAATGAGATTATTTCTAGTGAAAGATAAAGACGAAAATCGAAATCAAACTAATATCTCTTTCTAGTACAGAAAAGTACACTCTGGTACATAAAGTAATATAATAATGAAAAAGTTCATTAGAAAGTTTTCACAAATATCTTTATTTAAAATCTTCATGAGTCAGAAAGAGCTATTTTCGGAATTTTGTCAGCTTGTAAATACGATGATGACTGTCAGTAGCCGTAGCACAAGTCACGGAAGTTCACGCAACTATTTGATTTTTGTAAGCTGGATATATTATTACGAGATCAGATGGCAACGGAAGCGGTTATTTTTTAAAAAAAATTTAGAACAATGAATGCTTATGAAAAATGATGACGAAAATAAAATGTTAACGACAAAAATATAATTCTAGTTTATATTATACTAAATATAATTCTGGTATAGAAAGTACACAAAGAGAAAGTATTATAACGATGAGAAATTTCATTAGAAAATTTTTGCAACTATAATTTTAATCTTCCATGACTTCGAAGAGTCATTTTTGGAATTTTGCCAGCGTGTGAAAACGATGGTGAATGCTAGCAGCCTTAGCACGAGTCACGGAAGTTCACGCAACTTTTCGATTTCTGAAAGCTTAAGATATTGTTACGAGATCAGATAGCAACGGAAGAGTTTTTCTTTTTTTTTTCAGAACGATAAATGTTTTTGAAAAAGGACAATAACAATGATGTAAATATAATTCTAGTTTATTAAAAGTATTTAAATTTTATCCTGAAATAGTATTTCCTTTTAGTACAATTATCTTCTATTTAATAAGGCAAGAGTTAAATGACGAAATTGATCTCAGGTTCTTTATGTCAAAACTTTGCAGATTTGTAGCAAAGTGCGGACTAAATCTGCCAAATGAAATACGGCCAGTCGCACTTGAATTCTATAACAGAGTAATACAAGCTATATGAATGATATTTAATGTATGATTTTATTACTTTTTATGGTTTTGACTAGTATTAGACATATAGCTTTATTCCTAAAATTTGTTATATAATTTTATTCTTGAGAATTTGTATATAGTTTTATGACTAATATTTGTCATACAGTTTTATTCCTAAAATTTTTTAGTTTATGACTTTTGCACAGCTTGGCCAGTATTGGCCCTTGCGCCATAAAAAAAACAATAAAATCAAATCAAGTTTACGACTAGGATTTGGTATATAGTTTTATTCCTGAAATTTAACATATAATTTTATTCGTGAGATTTTGTATATAGTTTTATGACTAGGATTTGTCTACAGTTTAAGTCCTAAGATTTTTTTAGTTTATGACTAGGATTTGGTATATAGTTTTATTCCTGAAATTTAACATATAATTTTATTCTTGAGATTTTGTATATAGTTTTATGACTAGGATTTGTCATACAGTTTTATTCCTAAGAATTTTTAGTTTATGACTAGGATTTGCCATACAGTTTAATTCTTAAGAATTTTTAGTTTATGACTAGGATTTGCTATATAGTTTTATTCCTGAGATTTAACATGTAATTTTATTCGTGTGATTTTGTATATAATTTTATGACTAAGATTTGTCATGCAGTTTTACTTCTAAGATTTTTTAGTTTATGACTAGTATTTGGTATATAGTTTTATTCCTGAGATTTAACATATAATTTTATTCGTGAGATTTTGTATATAGTTTTATGACTAGGATTTGTCTACAGTTTAAGTCCTAAGATTTTTTTAGTTTATGACTAGGATTTGGTATATAGTTTTATTCCTGAAATTTAACATATAATTTTATTCGTGAGATTTTGTATATAGTTTTATGACTAGGATTTGTCTACAGTTTAAGTCCTAAGATTTTTTTAGTTTATGACTAGGATTTGGTATATAGTTTTATTCCTGAAATTTAACATATAATTTTATTCGTGAGATTTTGTATATAGTTTTATGACTAGGATTTGTCTACAGTTTAAGTCCTAAGATTTTTTTAGTTTATGACTAGGATTTGGTATATAGTTTTATTCCTGAAATTTAACATATAATTTTATTCTTGAGATTTTGTATATAGTTTTATGACTAGGATTTGTCATACAGTTTTATTCCTAAGAATTTTTAGTTTATGACTAGGATTTGCCATACAGTTTAATTCTTAAGAATTTTTAGTTTATGACTAGGATTTGCTATATAGTTTTATTCCTGAGATTTAACATGTAATTTTATTCGTGTGATTTTGTATATAATTTTATGACTAAGATTTGTCATGCAGTTTTACTTCTAAGATTTTTTAGTTTATGACTAGTATTTGGTATATAGTTTTATTCCTGAGATTTAACATATAATTTTATTCGTGAGATTTTGTACATAATTTTATGACTAGGATGGATTTGTCAAGCAGTTTTACTCCTAAGATTTTTTAGTTTATGGCCAGGATTTGTTATATAGTTTTATTCCTGAGATTTAATATATAATTTTAATCTTGAGATTTTGTACTTAGTTTTATAACTAGGAATGGGTATATACTTTTATTTGGGAAATTTCAAATATATAGTTTTATTATTATGATTTGACTTATGATTTTATTCCTTGGATTTGGCGTGTGATTTTATTATTAGGTTTTGGCATATAGTTTTATTCCTTGGATTTGGCATATAGATTTATTATTAAGATTTAAGATATGGTTTCGCTAAAATTCACTAAATAGTTTTATTCCCAGGATTTGGCATATAGATTTATTTTTAGGTTTTATGACATGGTTTCATTCTTAAAATTCGGTGTTTTATTTTCTTACTAATATTTGGCATGTCATTTTATTACAAAGTTTCTCCATTATAGTTTCATTCCTAGGATTTGGCATTTGGTTTTATTATTAAATCCTTATAAAATTTCAAGTCAATTGTATCAAAGCGTTAACGTCTGTCTATCAATGTACTCATATGTTTGCGAAAGTGACAATAAAAAAAATCAACAAGCAAAATGAAAGAACCTAAATTGTACGCCAAAATTATATGCTTGTGCCTGATTTAGAATTAAGTGCATAGTGAGCTGATTGCAATATTTGGTTGTTTGCTCGTGAATATTTGAATACTATAACTTAAGTGCAGTAAAAAGATAAGTGAATGTTACGTTTAATTTTGATTCTAAATTCATAGATATATAATAATTTTTGAAACGGAGTGGAATGGTATTAAATAATTTTTTATTTAAATATTTTTAAATATAATTTTTTTTAAAATTTCGAAGAAGCTTAATACAAAACTTGTGTTATTATCTAATTATTAAATAAGCCGATGAAAGAGTACTTTCTTTAGTTCATTGGGACAACTAAGAGTTTTGTTTTTAAAATTAATTGTTTATTGCTTATACACTGATAGGTTTTTTTGATGTTACTGATGTAAGTCAAATTCTAGAGCATTAGGGAAGTTTAGTTTGTCTATGTGTAAGAACAATACATGGAAATGGGCTCTAACTATTTAAAAGAATTTAATAGACAACCAATTATACAATACATTAAGCCTACAATTACACAACAACAATTCTACATTTAGCCAATACTTAAATTTACAGCTTAACATAATTAATTCTCGAAGTCGGTCGGTTTACACAACTCACAGTCTTGCAGCTAGCATCGTACTGCCGTGCATTAGATTGGCGAGTAGTTTGGCGCTTGGTTGGCGCACTGGCATTATTAAAGAGTGTTGTTATACATTTAGATAAACGCATATGCAAAAGGTGAAAAAAGGTAAAAGGTCTTCTTTGGAGCCACATGCAGCATGAAGGGAAAGAAACTGAATTAAATGTACCCTCTATAAAATGCATAGGGAGATACATAATAATAATAATAATAATAATAATAATAAAAACCACCAAGTGAGTGGTATCTTCACCAAACTTTTTCGCACATACTCTGACCCAACATAAAATTATGGATCTTAATCAAGGCATTGAATGGCACGAGAGCTCAGATTGTATTTTCAGAATTTCAAAATTGAGAGCTGTGCGGTTCGTAGTAGGCAAAGAAAATAGATTCTGTTGTATTTTTAACCACATGTCATTGTTGTGTAATATTTATAAAGAAACTCATTAGCGTCGGATCTTTGGAGATTATTTTTGGCAAGTAATCGCTGGCATACGATTAATTCAAGAGTAACAGAAAACAAAATATGCATTTTTGAACGCTTTTTAGCTGACCAGTTAAAACTAAAATTTGACGTAGATTTGCATTTGTAATAATTAGATCACATGCCAAGTTTACTTTATTTAAATCATCACTTTTATATGTATGTGAGAGCACACACATACTGACAAATGGTCTACCCTTTGACAGATATGCTTCAAAATTTAATAACACTCTGCTAATCACGCGTTTTTGTCAAACAAATGTTATCGTGCTGTACCCGTTAAATACACCGATATACGTTGATAGCCTTACTAAATAATATAGATAAAAATACAATTTAAAGTAAAACAAAATAGCATTAAATCAAATTTTTGATATTATGTATATATATTTTTGGTTTACAAAAGAATGAATGCATTGAAATGGAGAATTATGTATGCAAAAATCAATATTCCAAGTTTTCAAAACTGAACAACAAAAGCTCAGGATAACTTATTTGAAACATTTTTTTCAAATAACTCACGTATAAGAGCCAAACGATCGTTTTCCTTTCTGATCTTACTTCCCTGTTATCCAATCGAATTACTCAGAATAGAAATCTGAACCTTCTCAAACTCACGGCCAAACGAAATATTTCAATTCCAATCCGCTTGTGTCCCACAAATCATCAAGAGTTTATGGTCCTGCTTTAAAAAACCCGCCTAAGAACAGAAGTTCGAGAACAACTTTGATTTCAGTGATATATAAATAAAGCTCCTCAATATATAAAGCTCCTCAATCACGTATATGTTTAATTTTTATAATATCAATATATTGATTGGTTACAATCTTATACGGGATATTATTTTCGAGAAATCATTGTCAAAGTTCGAAAATTATATTTATCCTTTACTATGTTTTACATCTGGAAGCTTTACTGGCAAGTTGTTTTTCGTTCTTTTTCCTCGAGTAATAAAAAGCGTTTTCTTTCAATAATAAGAATAGATTACTTTATTTTTGTGTTTCCTAAAAGCAGTATATTGTTACAAACCTGTAGTGTGTCTTCCCAGTACGGTTAGTTCAATCCCTGGATAGACCGTTTTACAGTAAGCTCTGTTGGCTGCTGATCGGGTGCAGAATCAGTGATCTCATAGCTTGGCGACAATTTAACGACTCGGCGACAAATTTGTCGACAAAATAGATTTTACTGAAAACTTTCAGAATTTTAGCCATTGAGCCAATTGGAATCGAGATATGCCTGATTGATCCAAAACCTTCCCTGCCCACTTCCCTGGAACTATAAAAGGTTGGCAGTCTCAAGTCGAAGTCAATCGTGTCCAGAATTGTGTATCGAGTCGTCGAGAGGAAAGCGAAGCAATGGTGAAATAGTTGGACCAGTCCAGCGAAGAGCTCAAGCGATTGCTGAATTGAGCTGTGTGCTGAGTCTTAGTGTTTATTGTGGAAGCAGCATCGAGTCGTGTAGCCAGCCATGTAGTAATGAGTCAGCAGTTGGATACAGCTAAAGCGAGGGGAGAATTGCAGACGTTTGGAGAGTCCGTAGAGTGAAGCTACGTAGATTCCCTCCTTCTACTGAATTCTGACTGACCACTTTGTGTGCTGAGGTTGTTATTACTACCGATTACTACTTGTGGGCTACTGTTGTTGTAGTGTGCTGCTGTATGTTGCTTGTGTTCGTCTGGGCTGTATATTTCTATCTTTGTATTTTTGTCGCCTTCATTTCAAAAATTTTGGCTTTTTTTGCCTTATTTCCAACAATATTGTTGTCATAAAACTCAAACCGTTTTCCTTGTTTCATCAAATACATAATCGTAAGATTTAATATAATTAACACATCTTTAATGTCTGATAATTTGACGGAATCATAAGCATGAAGTTATATGTAAATAATATGAACTGAAATTAAAGATAATCTTAGGCAAATCATCTGATCGGCGACGACGGCTAGTAAATCACAAAAATTTATATACAGTGCAAATCGCATGCAGTATGAAAATCACAGAAATGTTTTTTCTTAGTCAGCATTAGGGATACTAATCAATCAACATTTTTCTTAGTGCACTTAATGACAACGGTTACTGGTGATTGATCGCTTCTCGAAGATTTGAGGAATCCCTTCATAATGGAAAAAAAGTAGCATTTGGATGTTTTGAAGTTTTCTTTCCCTTGAAGATATGATGGATCTATTTGAGACGATGAAACAAACATCTGTGGCCCTTTATCTGGATACAACAAATGACCATTCACAATGACTCTTTTGTTGAAGAGGATCCACATCTAGCGGTCCGTAGGCGCTTAACTATGTGTGGGGAAACGGGTGATATTACATCTGGCCGGAATACCAATTACCATATGAGGGAAACGGGAAAATGTTACAGTGTCTTGCTGTATTTTAGCTTTCATTGTAGTCGTTAATGGAGTCTAAGCATCTCTTTATTATTATCTTATAATATTGATAAAAAGAGGTAATACATTTTTTCTGATTTTATGTAATCCTATTAAAAAAAATCATGACTTCAAAAAGAGAAACAGTGCTTCTTTTCACTAGCAAAGAGAAATCGCAGTAAAGGACTGTTGGCATCGCATTCACAGCTTTATCAACGCTAAATGAGAGTTTCTCCCATTTGGAAGAAAAATTAATGAAACAGCAATTTAAATCAGGTTCTGAATATTAGACTGTAAGAAGAATACAGTTAAGAATCTAATGCAGTTAAAGTTTCAGTTCTTAGAATTTGAGAGACGTGGATAAAGTGAAATATCACACGAATTTATAAATATATTTATAAATGAATACACTAATATTAAATCCTTATTATGCTTGCATAGTATGCACTATTTTTATTATGGTTTGCAGTTTACTCGGAAGTTTTAATCAAAAAAAGTTTTTGATTAGCACTCCAAAATGTGAGTCATATTGACTGAATGCAAAATGTGAAAGCGCGTTGACTGATTGGATCATTTTATAGGAAGGAATGTCTGTTAACTTTATATTTAGCGACGACATTAATTTTTTTTCTTTTTTCTTTTCTTTTACCTGGAATTCCAAATCTACCTATGAATCATGACTTTTTTTTCATAAAGTATAAAGATGATGAAGCTACTTTTTTTTTTGGCAATGAAAATGGGACATGAAGGCTTTTCCAAGAAATCAAGTTTTAAAAAGACTTTGCAGAAAAAGTGAAACGGAGTGCGTTTAATTTCTTGCTATTCACTTTCTAATTTCATTCAACTTGACTTGTTTCATAATTTGCAAGGATCAAATTTTATAATCGATTTTCCGCTCACTTTCTTATACGCTAGAGTCTTAAAATTAATGTAAATTTCATTTGATGAGCTGGAATTTTGAGATGCCGTAAATTTCCTATGATTAGCTACAGTTTTAAATCTGTTTAAATTTTATTTGATGAGCTGAACTCTGAAAATGCGTAAATTTTATTTGAGGAGTTAGAATTTTAAAATTGTATAAATTTCAATTGATGAGTTAGAATTCTGAATTTCGTAAATTCCAATTAATGAGCTAGAATTTAAAAATTTCGTAAATTTCATTTGATGAGCTGGAATTCTTACTTTCTCAAATTTCATTTGATGAGCTGGAATTCGGAAATTTTGGAAATTTCAATTGATGAATTAGAATTTTAAAAATGCGTAAATTTCATTTGATAAGCTAGAATTTCTGAAATTTCTTAAATTTCACTTGATGAACTAAAATTTTAAAATTTCGTAAATTTATTTGATGAGCTGAAATTCTAAATTTTCAAATTTTATTTGAATTCGGAAATTTTGTAAATTTTATTTGATAAGTTAGAATTCTGAAATTTCTTAGATTTCACTTGATGAATTAGAATTCTAAAATTGCGTAAATTTTATATAATGAACTGGAATTCTAAATTTCGCAAATTTAATTTTATGAGCTAGAATTTTGAAATTTCGTAAGTCTGCGCGTTCAAGATGAAAATGCATTATTTTAGTGCTTTCAAAATTCAACTATCTGTTAATTAAGTTTAGCTTTGTTTAGTTATAACAACGATATATTTGCAAGCAACTATTGGGCTATTTTGGAATGAACTTTGTAACTTTGATCCCCGGTCAGATGACAAGGACGGTAATTGCACTCTAGTAGTCCGCTCTTCAACTTCCGAACTGTATAACGATACAACTATAAATTGGTGGATTAATACAATAAACTTTTATTTCACACTGGTACCGCCAACTGTTAGTAAATTTGAGAATAAATGATTTTAAGATTTCATAATATTAATAAAAAGAATAATAATTTAAAACTAAAAATAAGAAAAAATAAATTAAAAATGTTACGTTTTTAAAAATAGTTTGTTTTTAAATCAATTTTTATTTTTTCTTATTCAAACACCTTGTAATTTAGAAATGTTATTTGATTCAAAACCTACCAAAGAAATTAACGCCAATGAAAGACACTATGTACTTAATATATATTGGATATTTTTATAACAGTGATACATATTTTCTATTTGGGGTAAACACAGTGCTGACCAATCGCTTTCTTACAATGTTGAAAAATAGAAAAGGAGCAATTATATTGGCTGTCCGCTCTCATAGTGGCACAATTACTATTTTCTAAATTATTAGATATAGTCATAGATTTCCAATTTGTAAAATGCTTAAATGATGGAAAAATTAGATTTTAAATTGTTTGCTTCAATGAATGTAATTTTTAAAAAACTGCGAATTGTAATATTCTCTCGGTCTCCTTATCAGTCATACTTAAATAAGGAATTATTAATAAACTAAAACATACGATTAAAAATATCCCTTTGTTTTATAAAGGAAATTGACCAAGTTATAATAATTTAACATAAACAGAGATCTATGCAAATTTATTTTAAGAAATAATTTGAATAAGTATCATGATATTACATAAATTGAATTTACAAACGATATTTTAAGATTTCTCTCCAGCCGTAAAATTCGTCTAAAATAGCGATTTTTAATGTTTCAAAACTCGATCAGATTTAGTCGCATAACAATGAATTTTTTTCTGTAAAATGTTATATTGTCAAGAATATTTTATTAAATACGAGTATGATTAATAAGCATGGGGGTTGTATAAAAATTAGATTTCGTAAAGATTTTAAAAGTATATGTATTAACTCAAACGAATAAAATATAATTCTTCCTCTCATTTAAAGCATTTTTCTAACTGGAACTATACGTCTTAAACATATATTAGTTATTAAGCTACGATAAGAATGGACACCTGCAAATAAAAATCTCAGTGTAAATGAATGTTCGGCGTTGATGGAATATTGCCCAATTTACACTAACAAATAAGAAATGCCAAAATAGTTTACATACTTATGTAATCCAGGAAAAATACTAAAAGAAATGCTTAAAAGCAGCTTATTAGAAATTTATAAAAGGATCAATTATTAGTTTGGTTAATTTTCGTCTATTTTAATAAAAAAAATATTTGCTCAATTAACTGCCTCGAAACGTTCATTTAAACCTCTTTTCCATATTTCTGAAAGCGTTTTTCTTCAGTATTTCTGAAAAGTTTTAAAAATCGTCTGATTCGACTATTGATATTAACATTTTAATTAAAAAATGCTTCAGACGATAAAGTGATTTTGTATATTATAATATTTTATGCAAAAGTAGTTTTTGAGTTAAAAATATTAAGCATTCCAAATAACGCCAAAAGTTATTGAAAAATAAATAAATAAAAAAAAAAACCTATGAAAAAGAGAAAATTAAGTAAAAAAGCTTGGAGTTTTCATTACGCTAATAAAAATGTATTTTTTAAAAAAACTATTTTTATTATTTCTTGATAATAAATCTTGCTATTTAGAGACGTTATTGGACTTCAAATCTGCTCAAGAAATTAATGCACATCGAAATTAGTATTCGAACTTGAGATTTTGACGAATCTCTACCTTTTAGACCTTCCTGATACCGAAAAAGACATGTTTAGAAAATATCCGTCTGTCTGTATGTGAATAAGATAACTCAAAAACGATTTCATCTAGACTGATGAAACTTGGTATATGGTCTTTATACCAAATTTGTATAAAATTCTGAGCAAAATCCACTCAGAGGAATTCTGTCTGTCTGATTGTTCGAATATAAGTTAACACGGTAACTACAAAATGAAGCGATCTAGATAGATAAGATTAGGTAAGTATTAACATCTATCAAATTTTGGACCAAAACCAATGAGGGTTGACCATTTGTCGGTGTGTACTTCTAGTTGTTCATCTGTCGGTCTGCAAATGCGCTGGTTTAAAGACTATATTGACTTATATACATATCGAATCTGGTATGTGATGTTATGGCTGCAAGTGTAGTTTTGTATCATATCTTTGCTTCAATCGGTTGACAAAAAACACAAATAAAAATGTACAAATTCGATGTTTGGATTACTATTAAACGCATGTCAGGGATGAATCACCAAATAACTCGCCTAGGATGACACGATAGATCCAGTAAGAATGTTAAATCCACGCCAAACGTTAGTATTCCGTGACTATTGTACGCCAATACCATATAAGGTGTTCTCTGACATAAACTCTCTTATAACACGTTTATAAGAGAGTTTGCGAGATAGTTTCCAGGAGAATCTTCCCGCTGATTTTCAAACGTGCAAACAACTGGTTTACAAGGTTTACTCCATGCATTTATTCTTGTAAAGTACTGAGTGTTGTGTTGTCCTTTGTAAATGTTCCTTTACAAGAAATTACGTTTATGGAACACTAGTCACCATTTGAGACCAAAAATATAAAAAATATATTAAATATAATATTTTTTTAAATATATTAAATATAATAATTATCGGGGATAATTATTATATTTAATATATTTAATTCAAGTTAATGGATTAAACATAACTTCATGTTCTTGCTTTCATCAGACTGTTACATATTAAATCCATGTTATTTTAATTGTCTCGCATGTATTTTGTTCAATGCATGAGCGAAACCTCTCAAATGGAGATAAAACTTATGACATTTTAGCTCTACTAAAAATACAAGATAGATATGCGCTTCATCTATCTTTTAAATTTCGAGTTATTGTAATTCCTCTTTTCTAATTCGTTTTGTATTCGACACAGATATTAAACAAAATTCTTCTTCTTTAGCTTTCAACAATGGAAAAAAAAATCGCTCGATTAAATATTGGATATAAAACGAAAACGGTTAGCAATATAGTTAACTGTTGGAAATTAGATAAAATATTTTTGAAAAGTTGTCAAAATTTGGGACAATTTTACTTGAACATTATGTTGGGTTTTATTTAAAAAAGACAATTTTTAAAGTTTGAAATAGTGTAAAATTTATTATTCGTTATAATATTTTCGGAAGTTATGGCTTAAAAACGCTAGAAATTAGCTGAACTTTTAATTAATTAAAAGTTTAATTAACATATCAAAAATATGCCCATGCGCATGTACCATTCCCTTATACATATGTGCCAAATTTGGTAACTTTAGATCAAATGGTCAAGCTTATAGAATGTCAACATACACACACACGCGTGTGTTCGCCAGTGATAAAATATAGATGAAATATTTATACGGTAATATATTCAAAAGTTTTTTTTTTAGAATTTTTAGATGATATAAGTATCAATTTTGTATTACAATAATTTCCTAATATTAGGAAAATATTATAGTACAAAAGACAATTTTTGTATGATACAAAGGGCAATATTTGTATTAAAGTACAGGAAGAGTTATCAGGGAAAACGCCAACATTTTGTTTTGTTTTAAATTTAAATTTTATTTAAAATTGATTCTTACGTGAATCATTCCGAGATTTCCATTCCGATTCTCCAATGTACACATACATGTGTCAAGCTTAGAATATGTACATAGTTCTAGCCGCCTCTAGAGCTGCTGGCGCCGCACACACACACACACACACACACACACACACACACACACACACACACACACACGCACGCACGCACGCACACGCACACACCTTTATTATTAGTAGAAATAGATTCCTATAACAATTACTTGTTGCTGTCGTGTGATAAGTGCAAATAAAAATAAGGAGAGAAAGGGAGAGGGGAGGGCAATTAGATCGGGCCGAAAGTATGCAGAACAGCCCTGGCCACATCTTCAGCTTTATCGGAATAAAGAATATCCCTGGTGCAGTCAGTGTCTATTTCGAAGAAGGCTGCAATAATAGAACGGCAGCTAAAAATATGCTCCGGATCCAGCTGCACGTCTGGAAAGTGTCTGCATTCTCCATAGAGTCTGGAGCCAGTCGGCCATGATCCTCATACCCCTCAGGTGTCTTCTGAGTCTTGCAATTGTGTTTGATGCCTCTTTTATAATTTAGTTTGTCAGGGAGAATTTCTTGCGATTGTTACATATAATAATTACTGGGCGGATAGATAAGTGACTTAAAGAATTTCTGGATCACAGTCGAATTTATGTTTTTCAGGTGATAGTAAAGTCACAAGAATTGAAGTCATTTGGTAGAATTTCCTATATAAAAATAAATTTCTTGCAATCGTGTCACCATTATATAATGGATTTTTATTACATTATATTATTTTAATTCTTCATTTGGTTTGTTTTACGGAATTACATAAGAAAAAAAAATAGATAAAATGTTCTCTTTCTGGCACTTAGAGAGGATTTCTATAACACATTCCGTTGCTTTTACTTTTTTGAGTAATTTTTTTTTTACTACCCTCAGAAAAAAAAAAACAAAAAAGAAAAAAACCCCCGAAGACTTTCAGAAAAATTCTTGAAGCTGACGCTATTTAATATAGATAATCCTTAGAGGTCAGGGTTTTCTTAACACGTACTAGGTAAGCTTTGTCAAGGTCACGGCTCGAAGAATATTAGAAAGAGAAAAAATAGATAAAAGAAAATAAAAAAAGATGAAAAGAAAATGTAGAACATAAAAGCAGTAAACACTGGAATGCAGGTACGCATAGTTTAGTAATCTGAACATATCAGAAAAGAGCCAAGCGTTTAAAAAAAACTGATTTTGGGATTCACCATTTTTTCCTGAAACTTAAAAAATGATATAATAAAATATAAATAAATATAAATACTACAATCGTAAATTATTTGTTAAATACAGTGTATTATAATTGGAAATGAAAAATGTAATAAACCATCCACTTATATCGATTAGTTGAATTTTGATTATGTTTAATTAAATCTCTTATGCATAACTTGATGTTCCAGATTCCCTAATAATTTTTAAGCTCCAACTTGTGACGACTTTAATGTCGTGATAATTTAATAGCCTTTCACTTGTTATGTTTATAGTGTACATGAACATTTTTGATGATTTTGAGTTCTACAGTATCATACTTTTAAAAAGTGTATCTTTATTATTTATCTCAAATACATTGTGTTTTGAGGTAATGCCATTTCAATTTACGATTCCTTATAGAAATTGCGCTGACAATTGGCAGAATTTTTCTTTCTTAGCCCTCAACAATGGAAAAAAATATTGCTATTAAATGTTGGATGAAACTGGGAAAACAGTTTAATTTTTGATGAAATTCAATGTTGAAAATGACGCAAAAAGTATTTTTCATAAATTATAGCATTTAGGAGAAAAACTGTGTCAATTATAAATTGGTATAATTAAAATGTCAATTTTTTAAAATCATTTAAACAGTGGAAATAATCAGCTTTCAGAAACAAAATTTTTATGAATCATCATAAAAAAACTAAGATGTTTAATTTTTAATTAATTAAAACTTTAATTGAAATTCGAAAAAAATTGCTCCGAATTTCACAATTTCATTCTCCCAAATATATCTCTGCTAGATTTGATAACTATAGTTCAAACGATTTATTCTGTAGAGAGTTATCATACACGCGCGTGTACACACTCACGCACGCATACTAAGAGAAGGAGAAAGAAGGAGAGAAGAAGAGTATCAAAATTTACTGATACAATATTTTGCCACGGAGGAAAGGTAGACACTGCGGTGTATTTCCCTTTAGTTATTAGAATATTTATAAAACTGAACATCTGCTTCAGTAATATTGTTACGGATTTACTTCAAATACCTTCACTACAACTACTAAGTCCGTAAAAGTCACCGGGTTCGTCTATAGTGGGTGTATGGTGTGAGAACAATCAGTAGGTCTCAATAGAAAAAAACAACGACGTTTATTTAACACGAAGACACTAATAAAAAGACAAAAATATACAGGATAACACACAGCAGTGCACTACAGCAACAGTAGCCCACAAGTAGTAATCGACCACAGCACAGAAAGCGGCCAGACGGAATTTAGCAGGAGGGGGGGGGATCTTCGGAGTTTCGCTCTACGGTCTCTCCAAACGGTTGAAATTCTCCACTGTCTCCTCGCTTTAGTTGTATATACTACGCGACTGGCTACTCCTCACAAGAATCGATGCTGCTTCCACAATAAACACAAGTATTCGGCACACAATTCAGTTCAGCACTCGCTTGAGCTCCACACAAAGCTGGACTATTCCGCCATTGCTTCGTTATCCTTTTGACGACTCGTTTCACGACTCCGATGATTTTTTGAAGCTTGAGACTGTCGGTCTTTTATAGTTCCTGGGAGGCAGGCTGAGAGCCTTCTGAGCCAATGTGGCGCATCTCATCTCCCATTCGATGGATCGTTAAAATTCTCAAAGTTTCCAGCATTATCTATTTTGTCGCTAAAGTTGCCAAATTCGTCACCAAGTCACCAAATAGTCGCCAAGCTCTGGGATTTCTGACTCGGCATCCGATCAGCACCTACAGGGCTGATCGTAAAACGGTCTTTCCAGTGATTCGACTAACCGTGCTGGGAAGCAACTTTACATTCTTGTAGCAATATGAATACCCAGCAGGTTAGATGAACAATAAATAAATCAAAACGGATATTTAGTCACAATGTTTATAAAATAAGAAATAAACAAAATCATTAACATATTATCATAGTGTTCCTGAATTTGAAATGAAATAAACCATCTTATTAAAATAAGGGCTTCAAAATGTACATATACTGACTGAATACACATGCACTAAATTTATGTCGATAGCTCTGGCATTATTAAAAAATCACAACACAAGAATAAATTTGGACTCTTTTTCCCTTTATTCTGGTCATCATTGCTTAGCAGGCGCTGCCTTGCTACCGCACACACACTCGCTAACGCTACACGATACACTGAAGTGTTTTTCCCTTTGCCGCAAGAGGGCAGCACAGTGGCAGGTCGGAACACTGACTAAGCCACAAAATATCTAAATTTGCTACTGGATAAGCACATTAAAAATATAGCACATGGGCTATGTAACTGTAATGATGAATTATAAATTTTCTCTCTGTTTCATCTCTCTTTCTACATATATACAACCCTGACTCGAATTCAAATTCTAACCGAATTTGTTAATCGTCATTTGGCATCAGATCGTATGTTCGATGAAAGTCTGAAACAACGCTTTCTTTTGGAGTTAGATAATTGAAATCAACGAAAGATATGTGTAATGCGTTTTTGTGTACTGAGCGAAATTTCAAAACTACAGGAGCATCGCCAATTAATTTCACCACTTTATAGTATAGCAACCACTCAGAATGATCTGTTATTGTTTCTCAAGTATAATTTTTAAAAAAAATATGACAAAAATGAAAAATAATTTTTTTTGTAATAAAAAGTAGTTCATCAAAATAGATTGACATGACTAAATTAATCTTATAAATAATTGCCGCCTTCGGCGATTATTCCTATGTTGTTAATATTACTTCAATTAGTTTTGATGAAATGAATCTTATGAAAAAGAGAAAGAGAAGTAAATTCGATTTTGATTTTTAAACAGCTTTGAAATATATTTTTATTTTCTAAAATTTATTTACATCTCTCTTTGATAATAGAAAATTTTTATTTCAAAGATTAAAATTTAGTTTTTAGTAATGTATGAAAATTTAAACTAACATTAACATCGAGCATTTTAAACCATTTAACTTTGTTGTTTGTTTGTTTCTTATGACACTTGCCACTGACAACCCCGCTGTTACGAAGACAGCGATTTAAGCCTGAGGGGGAACGTCTCTTATTTTTTATAGGAGCGCCAACTAGGGCCAAGAGTACGACTTTGCCACTCACGCATCATTCATTCGCTTGCACAACCCTTTTTTACAGGAGAGCACATTCACACATCTCACAGATAGAACAACAGAAGAACAACCATGCCCAAACCGGGACTCGAACCCGGGACGCCCAGATCACGGGAAAGACGCGCTACCCCTATGCCAGGACGCCGGCCCATTTAACTTTACTTCCAGAAATGAAAATATTTATAAAGTCTTACTACTAGCAGTAAACTTCTTATTACAGTGAACTCTCCTATAACGCGGTGAGTGCGTACCTCGTTGTATGGAAACCGCGCAATAAGAAACTCGGATTTAACCGTACAAACCAGGCTAATTCGTAGCGCGTTCTATGGAAACCGTCTACCGCGTTTTATGGAAACCGCGCTATAAGAAACTCGGAATTAGTACAAATCACATCACTCGTACCGCGTTATATGGAGACCAATAAATACAAAAGACAAGCGATATAAACTTTCTATTTAATCCTTTCCTTGTTTCTTTTGTGTTTGACATGATGCAAATCTAGGGTTAATAATTACTTTATTATTATTATATTTGAACAGTTGAAGAACATTACTTACAGTCTTGTGTAATGTTGTCCAATTATAAGCCACAAATTAGGCAGCAAAAAGCTAAACGAATGGACGGTGCAGACAAAATTTTAGAAAGAGTTGGTCACCAACGAGACGTACTGTGAAAGAGCTCTGAGACGACTAAAACCGGTGCCGTAAACGGCTAAGAGATAAGCTTGAATGTTTATATAAACATATCTAGTTAAAACCATTCATTGGGTGCACGGAAAGAACTGATGCGACGTTGTTGAACGGAAACCGGGCTGTAAGAGTACCGCGCTATAGGAGGGCTGTCGCAATTTCAGCTCCGCGTTCTGAGAGTACCGCGTTATAGGAGGATTGACTGTACAATACTTGATACAGCAAAACTCTATGGCGAACGAGAGAAGAGAGTTGGGATGAGGTAGTGATAAAACTTTTTTCAAATTAAGTTTGGAAGACTTGCCAGATTTCTTAACGCCTTAAAGTAATTCGTAGTATAATTTTTTCAAAAAAATTTATTTGGCCTGTTTAAGTTTTAGCGAAATTTTGTATTTCATGTTCTATTATTATTAATTTAAGAGTCGTGTAGGAAGGCATCTTTTATTTTTAATTAATTAGGCAGACATTTTCATATTAACTGTTGCTTCTGTATACATTTTATGTCGTCACATGTATTTTTTTGTTTGTGTCGTACTTCAGTGTATTTTGAATGAGATAATGTTATATCGTTCGCTGGAGGGCGGGGAGTGCTCTGTGGTAAAGCTGATCACTCTGTGCGCTTGCTTCAACAACAAAAAAGTTCAATTAAACAAAGGATTTTCAACAATCTTCTGATAACCGCAATTATTTTTCCATAATCCCAAATGAATCACAACATGATTATCGCACTATTATTATCCATTTTTATATCCGCATTTTTTTGTCACTAGACCATTCAACAGTGGTTTTCCAAATATGCCGCTGATTAGGATCGCTAGACTGAAATGGGTTCGAGAGCGGGTCGATTAAAAACTTTATTTACGAAGTTGTTAATAAATAAATTTGTAAAAAATAAATTATGTGAATGATAATATATCTGTATACTAATAACTCTTTATCAAGTCTAATTGATCAGGATCTTGTATCTTGAACTTTCACCCATTTATTAGAATCTTATAGCTTTAAACGAGCAATTCTCGTGTATATATATATATATATATATATATATATATATATATATATATATATATATATATATATATATATATATATATATATATATATATATATATATATATATATATATATATATATATATATATATATATATATATATATATATATATATATATATATATATATATTTCGCATATCTCAGAAACGGCATTAACGATTTGGATCGAATTTTATATTTAAATGAGATTTTGCATTTTAATTTTACCTAAGTAAGGTCTTTGCTGAAAAAACAGGAATTCACACACAAATACATTTTTTTATAACTAACTATTAGAGCTTCTTTCTTCTTTGTCTCATAATGACAATGCCATACAGCGCCATCTTGTAAATGTTTGTGGTACTTGCATTATTGCCATAGGATGATGACCTACTAGTATCTCAAAATTCTGAGAGATGGCGCTGATGGATGTGAGATGAAGCAAGATTGAAAAATATTCATACGTTCTAACACATTTATACATGATACGTATCGAAACAGTTTTTCAGAAAAACACCATTTTATTAAAAAAAATGCCGAGAGAAGCTTGGTCTCATAGATACTATTTATAAAACAGCATATCTTCATCAATAATATTGTGTATAAACGTCCTGGGGAATTCCGGAGTCCGATAAATAAAAAAAATATCTATTCACAAAATTTGTAAAATACAGCATATTAACCCTTTCTAGGGTGGGAAGCATATTTAAGTATGCTTCCCACCAAATTTATCAATCTTTGTATAAAATTATGTAGGTTGGTATAAGTTCTGACACATTTTTTTAGTAAGTCAGAAACTTAGATGCTTCAGTTCTTTATCTCAGACAAAATGATGTGTCTTGATTTGTTACTTAATTATTAATGAATCAAATTAATTAATTAATTTAAATTAAATTTATCTAATAAGCTAAATGAATCCCTTTTCTTATTTTAATTTCAAGCCTAAAAATATTTTAACATAATATGACTAGAAAAAATTACCCTTGAAAGGGTTAATCTAAAACAAATAATCTTATTAGAAGAGAGAGCGGGGCCAAATTGCATAAAATACTTCCGCCAGTGCGAAAATAAAAGAAATTTTATGCTCGCACTGGCCACAACACCGCAGTTATTCATTCCCGTGCGCCATTGTAATTATTGACGAGTTATCAATCTTTCATATCGATTCATTTTGTTACTAAAGTTTTGGACGAAAATCATTTCTCCATGTTTTACATAATATATATATTAAACTTTGCTTCATTCATTTTTTTTATTTTTAGCTGCAATGTCATCCAAACAGGAAAAATAGAACTTTCTATTTTAAATGCCACAAAGAACAATGTTCCGGGTTCAACAGAACGGCAATATATTCAAAATATTGTTACCGAGATTTCAGCGAAGTTGTCTTAAAAAAATCCCAAAAGAAATTCTTCGGCATCCCTTTAAAAAGTGAAAGGTTAAAAGCGAAATGATTTTACTCAAATTCGTGAAAATGGAGACAATACGAATGATATCCGATTGCAACCACAGAAGAAAGATTTTACTGGAACGGTTTTTAAACAGAATGCTGCTTACAAAAGATCCCAAATAGGTATCTTCAAATGTCAGAATTAAGAAAGTCCTTCTTTCACTTAAGAAAATGAATTGGATCCGTTTATAACATGACAACTCTGACGTTCTCCTTCTTCCTTTTTTTAGATTTTGTAATTCGAACAAATCATGACAGTGTCTTTTTTTTTAACTGGCTAAAAGCTTGTGGCAACAGTGCAACTGCAGCTGATTCAAGTAAAGTTTAGGTGTGACGTATTGTCTTTTTTTGTGCATTGCTGTCTGTTTTAATAAAAGTTGATGTATTGTCTATGCAATTCTGAACCTCACAAGCTTATGTATTGCATAAGATGCATGCAACGATAACGGTTCTTATTTTAGATCAAGAGAGAAGATGATTTGTAACACCATTTAAGAGAATTTACGTTGTTGTTATTAGAAAATTGCAGCAGACGACAATTTTTCTATAATTTAGCGACAAACGAAATTTACTATAAACATCTTTTAAAAATAATCAATATTAGTATACTAATAAGAAGTTTTAAATTTTATTTTTACTACAATTTCAAATTTTAGATTGCAAGATCATTTGAAACAATCGCGGTATTTTTTTAGAAAGATTAAATAAGCAGACGATATCAGTTTTTAACTACATGACAATAAAATAAATTTAATAAAAGTACATCTGAACATCTCATTTATTATTAACTAGCCGTCTTTGCCGACCAGCAGGTTCGCCAATCTTAATGTTCGTTTAAATTTTAATAATTAATTAGGTTGAACCGGAATACTCCGGTCGTACCATTAAATATTTTACGCAATTCTAACTTTAATAGATTCTTCAGCAAAATATTTTAAAACTTCAAATTTTGATAGTCATATAATTTACTCATAATATTATAAAGGCCTTCAGTCATAGCGTGGTATGTATCTCTCTAATTTTCTGTTACCCCTCATAGAATTTATGCTTTAAATTAAAGTGTAAATGATTAATCTGCAATTAATATAATATTTTTTTACTGAAGCAAAGCACTTTTTTAAAAATATGATTACTGATAATAGAGTCACTGAGCGTTTAAACTTTATGGGCACTAAAGAATATCTTTCTTAATTTATGTAATATCTCAAGAAAATTTCTCAGATTCATCATGAACAGATCGATTCATTAACAATGTTTCATTTTAAATGCATCAAACACTAAGAAAATAAAATGAATCGTTTAAAATAATCGGTCGAAAACAGGTTTAAAAAACTACTTAAAAAACGATGTACTTAAAACTATAAGCATATACAAAAAATATATAACTAACATAAATACAATTTACTTACAAAAGCATGCAACTAACCTAAAAATAATTTAAATCATCCGTTGGTTGTCATGTCAACAATCAGAACACAGTGCGCATGCGTGAATTTTCTTCGCCAGTTACGTTAACGCAAATGCGTGAATTTTTCTACGCCAGTTGGGGTAACGCTATGCAGATTATACATTTTTCATTTCCTTTATTCTGTGTTATTTTAATTCAAAAGTACTTCAGAATGAATCTGAAACATGGATTAATTAACAATGTTTCATTTTAAATGCATAAACATTAAGGAAATAAACAGAATCGTTTGAAATAATCCGCCGAAAAATATTAACCCTAGCCTCATTACTGTTGGGAGAAAAAAAATACTGAAGCCTTACTCATTTGACGGTGGGGAAAATGGAAGATTTTTTTGGCGGAAAAGTTGGCGGTGGGGAAAATGGAAGATTCTTTTGGCGGGAAAGCGAGTTTTTAATTAATAATTAAAATTTAAAAAAAAGGGACCCCAGGTGCACATTCCCGACCTCTAAGGTATACATGTACCAAATTTGATAGCTGTATGTCAAATGACCTGGCCTGTAGAGCGCCAACACACACACACACACACACACACACACACACACACACACACACACACACACACACACACACACACACACACACACACACACACTGAGCTTTATTATAAGTATAGATGAACAAATAGGAAGAATTTAAAAATTTAAAAATTATATTCTATGTTTTATATTCCAAGATTACTTGGAATAATTATGTTGTTCTCATTGGAAAACCAAATATAGAAAATAGCGAAACTTTTCTGCACTTTAATAATATAACACATAAATAAATTTAACAAAAAAAGCTTTCTAAAACAGTCTTTTATTTTTTTTATCTTAATTATATTCTACTTTCTCTTATATATATACTAGCCGCCTTTGGCGACCAGCCGGTTCGCCAATCTTAATGTTCGTTAAAATTTTAATAATTAAATATTTTATGCAATTCCAACTTTAATAGATTCTTCAGCAAAATATTTTAAAACTTCACATTTTGATAGTCATATAATTCACTCATAATATTATAAAGGCCTTCAGTCATAACGTGATATGTATCTCTCTAATTTTCTGTTACCTCTCGTAGAATTTATGCTTTAAATTAAAGTGTAAAGGATTAATCTGCAATTAATATAATAATATTTTTTACTGAAACAAAGCATTTTTTTAATAATATGATTACTGATAATAGAGTCACTGAGCGTTTAAACTTTATGGGCACTAAAGAATATCCTTCTTAATTTATGTAATATCTCAAGAATTTGTCAACATAATTTTCTCAGATTCATCATGAACGGATCGATTCATTAACAATGTTTCATTTTAAATGCATCAAACATTAAGAAAATAAAATGAATCGTTTAAAATAATCGGTCGAAAACAGGTTTAAAAAAACTACTTAAAAAACGATGTACTTAAAACTATAAGCATATATAAAAAAAATATATAACTAACATAAATACAATTTAATTACAAAAGCATGCAACTAACCTAAAAATAATTTAAATCATTGAAAACAGGTTAAAAAAAACTACTTAAAAAACGATGTACTTAAAACTATAAGCATATACAAAAAATATATAACTAACATAAATACAATTTACTTACAAAAGCATACAACTAACCTAAAAGTAATTTAAATCGTCCGTTGATAATGGTTGCCATGCCAACAATCAGAACACAGTGCGCATGCGTGAATTTTCTTCTCCTTTTACGGTAACGCAAATGCGTGAATTTTTCTACGCCAGTTGGGGTAACGCTATGCAGATTATACATTTATAATTTCCTTTATTCTGTGTTATTTTAATTCAAAAGTACTTCAGAATGAATCTGAAACATGGATTAATTAACAATGTTTAATTTTAAATGCATAAAACATTAAGAAAATAAACAGAATCGTTTGAAATAATCCGCCGAAAAATGTTAACCCTAGCCTCATTTCTGTTGGGAGAAAAAAAAGTTGAAGTTGGCGGTGGGGAAAATGGAAGATTTTTTTTGGCGAAAAAGTTGGCGATGGGGAAAATGGAAGATTTTTTTGGCGGGAAAGTTAGTTTTTAATTAATAATTAAAATTCTAATTAAAATTTCAAAAAAAGGGACCCCAGGTGCACATTCCCGACCTCTAAGGTATACATGTACCAAATTTGGTAGCTGTATGTCAAATGACCTGGCCTGTAGAGCGCCAACACACACACACACACACACACACACATTGAGCTTTATTATAAGTACTAGCCGCCTTTGGCGACCAGCCGGTTCGCCAATCTTAATGCTCGTTAAAATTTCAATAATTAAATATTTTATGTAATTCCTACTTTAATAGCTTCATCATCAAATATTTTAAAGCTTCAGATTTTGATAGTCATGTAATTCACTCATAATAATATAAAGTCCTTCAACCATAACATAATATGTATCTCTCTAATTTTCTGTTAGTTCCGGTAGAATTTATGCTTAAAATTAAAATGGAAATGACTAAACTGCAATTAATATAATATTTTTTACTGAAACAAAACATTTTTTTAATAATATGATTACTGATAATAGAGTCACTGAGCGTTTAAACTTTATGGGCACTAAAGAATATCTTTCTTAAGTTATGTAATATCTCAAGAATTTGTCAACAAAATTTTCTCAGATTCATCATGAACAGATCGATTCATTAACAATGTTTAAGTTTAAATGCATCAAACTTTAAGAAAATAAAATGAATCGTTTAAAATAATCGGTCGAAAACAGGTTTAAAAAACTACTTTAAAAAGGATGTACTTAAAACTATAAGCATATACAAAAAAAATATATAACTAACATAAATACAATTTAATTACAAAAGCATGCAACTAACCTAAAAATAATTTAAATAATTGAAAACCGGTTAAAAAAATCTACTTAAAAAACGATGTACTTAAAACTATAAGCATATACAAAAAATATATAACTAACATAAATACAATTTACTTACAAAAGCATGCAAGTAACCTAAAAATAATTGAAATCAACCGTTGATAACGGTTGTCATGGCAACATTCAGAATGCGCATGCGTGAATTTTCTTCGCCAGCTCCGGTAACGCAAATGCGTGAATTTTTCTACGTCAGTTGGGGTAATGCTATGCAGATTATACATTTTTAATTTCCTTTATTCTGTGTTATTTTAATTCAAAAGTACTTCAGAATGAATCTGAAACATGGATTAATTAACAATGTTTAATTTTAAATGCATAAAACATTAAGAAAATAAACAGAATCGTTTGAAATAATCCGCCGAAAAATGTTAACCCTAGCCTCATTTCTGTTGGGAGAAAAAAAAGTTGAAGTTGGCGGTGGGGAAAATGGAAGATTTTTTTTGGCGAAAAAGTTGGCGATGGGGAAAATGGAAGATTTTTTTGGCGGGAAAGTTAGTTTTTAATTAATAATTAAAATTCTAATTAAAATTTCAAAAAAAGGGACCCCAGGTGCACATTCCCGACCTCTAAGGTATACATGTACCAAATTTGATAGCTGTATGTCAAATGACCTGGCCTGTAGAGCGCCAACACACACACACACACACACACACACACACACACACACACACACACACACACACACACACACACACACACACACACACACACACACACACACACATTGAGCTTTATTATAAGTATATATATATAATATTATAGAGAAAGTATACTAATCGTCAAAAAATTTGAACTCGGAATTTTGATGAATTGCCACGTTTTCTAACTTCTTGAGTTTGAAAAACGCATTTTTGGAAGATGTCTGTCAGTGTTTCTGTATATTTACGGCAAAGATAAATAAAAAACACTTTGAGCTAGACGGCTGAAATTTGTTGTACGGTCTTAAAACAAATTTTCAGAATTCTGTCAAATTTTGACTAAAATCTGTTCAAATGAAGTCCGTCTATCCGGCTATTCGAATATAAGTTAACACGATAATTACAAAACGAAGATAGCTAGATGGATAAAATTAGGTACGCAGATATAACATCTATAATGTGCACAACTGACAAATTTTGAACCAAATCCAACTACAAACTGACTATTTATCGGTTTGTATTTTCAGAAATATATGAGCGCTATAATACAAAAAACGCAATGATTTAAATATGTCAAATTTGGTATGAGACTTTGTGACTACAAGTGCAGTTTTGAGTCAAATCTTCGTTTTAATCGATTCGGAAAAATGTGTCTAAAGAAAAAATTTGATTTTCGGACACTATTAACCGCATGCCAGAGATTTATCGTCAAATAACTCGCCAAGGATAATACGATAGATTCAATAGGAATGCTAAATTAAGGACAAAAGTACAAAAGTGAATGTTTCGTAACTATTGTATGACAGTGCCATACAAGGTGTTCTCTGGAATGGCAAGTTTATTTATTACAGAGTATGCTAGAAAGTCTTGGAGAGACACTACCACTGGTTTAGTTTTTAGTTTATTGTTCACTGGTATAAATGCTATTCAGACTTTAAAACAATTTTTCACAAATTCTCTACTATTTAACATATCTTGAATGGAATCAAGTTTAATTAAATTGAACGATTAACTATATTTTGAAAATATTGTCGTGACGAGCACGCAAATGTGCATAATTTTGAACCACCATCAGCGCCGGAAGTGAATGAAAAATCAATGGCAACATTCCATCGTCATAAACGTAAAAGAAACCAAGTTAAATAAATTATATAAAAAGAAAAAGTCGCTAAATTATTCTTATTATACTTTGTGTAAGTTATTAAACTGAAAAGAATTAATAATTTAAATTTCATATTTTGGAATAATGCTATTTAATGTATATATGATTTGAAGTTTTTTTAAAAACTATCCATTGAAAACTATTGCTTTGCTAATATATATATTATTCATTAAATGCATATAATTGATAATAGAGATGAAGTGATCAGTTTGAAATATTTCATAAGTAAAAATAAGCAAAAATAAAAAAACCATCAATAATTTGTGTGCAAACTTATGCTACAGAAATCTTAACAGCTGATTTTTTTTTCTTCGATTTGCTCAAAATACTTTAAACTATTAGAAATATTTTATTAAAAGTTTTGTGAGAACTTATTAGATAGTTATTTTTTTTATTTATTGAAGATTATTTCCCATTTACAGAAAGGATTATTTTATCTTTAAAAATTTTCCTTTTGAGCAAAAATATTACAGAATTTCAAATCATTTTATTGATTTGCCCCTGAGATGCCAATCACAATGTTTAAATATATTTTGTATATATCATTCTTTGAAAATTGTTGTTGCGATTTTAAAAAATCGTTTGGTGCAACCAATATTCATATTTCAGTTTTTGAAAAATTAAAGGAAAGAATATATTATGGAATACAATATATTATGTAAAATAATCTTTTACATAAAAAGTTTGCATTAAAAAGTATCTTTTGCATAAAAATGCTGTACACGAAAATATTTTTCATCCCAAATAATGCCAATTATAGCAGTTAACTATTAAATAAAACTGAATGAAATAGATTTTAATTTATTGAAAACTAGCCGCCTTTGGCGACCAGCCGGTTCGCCAATCTTAATGTTCGTTAAAATTTTAATAATTAAATATTTTATGCAATTTCTACTTTAATAGCTTCTTCATCAAAATATTTTAAAACTTCAAATTTTGATTATCATATAATTCATTCATAATATTATAAAGGCCTTCAGTCATAACGTAATATGTATCTCTCTCATTTTCTGTTAGCACCCGTAGAATTTATGCTTTAAATTAAAGTGGAAAGAATTTATCTTCAATTAATATAATAATATTTTTTACTGAAACAAAGCATTTTTTTATAATCTGATTACTGAAAATAGAGTCACTCAGCGTTTAAACTTTATGGGCACTAAAGAATATCTTTTTTAATTTATGTAATATCTCAAGAGTTGGTCAACAAAATTTTCTTAGATTCATTATGAGCAGATCGATTAATTAACAATGTTTAAATTTAAATGCATCAAACACTAAGAAAATAAAACGAATAGTTTAAAATAAACGGTTGAAAACAGGTTTTAAAAAAACTACTTAAAAAACGATGTACTTAAAACTATAAGCATATACAAAAAATATATAACTAACATAAATACCATTTACTTACAAAAGCATGCAACTAACCCAAAAATAATTTAAATCATCCATTGATAATGTTGTCATGGCAACAATCAGAACAGAATGCGCATGCGTGAATTTTCTTCGCCGGTTACGTAATGCAAATACGTGATTTTTTCTACGCCAGTTGGGGTTACGCTATGCGGATTAGAAATTTTTAATTTGCTTTATTCTGTTTTATTTTAATTCAAAAGTACTTCAGAATGAATCTGAAAGATCGATTCATTAACAATGTTTAATTTTAAATGCATCAAACATTAAGAAAATAAACAGAACCGATTGAAATAATCCGCCGAAAAATTTTAACCCTAGCCTCATTACTGTTGGGAGAAAAAAAAAATGAAAGCCTTTCTCGTTTGGCGCTGGGGATAATGGAAGATTTTTTTGGCGGAAAAGTTGGCGGTGGAGAAAATGGAAGATTTTTTTGGCGGGAAAGTTAGTTTTTAATTAATAATTAAAATTCTAATTAAAAATTCGAAAAAAGAAACCCCAGGTGCACATTCCCAACCTCCAAGGTATACATGTACCAAATTTGGTAGCTGTATGTCAAACGGTCTGGCCTGTAGAGCGCCAACACACACACACACACACACACACACACACACATTGAGCTTTATTATAAGTATAGATGAAAATTTCTTTTTGTATATTTTGTAAACAAGTGTTATTTGTTTCAAAAATATCTTTCGCAATCAGTATAAAATGAGAACAATTCATCTTCAGGATGAAGACCAATAAAATAATACATTTTTAGAATTCTGATTCTATGTCTTTTGTTTGATAAGTTTTTTTATGGTATTACTGAAGATGGTATTACTGAAATGATTTATTTCATTTCAGTAAATATTACAGATTATTTGGAACATTTATTGACAACAATGTCTGGTGAATGTTTTACTTCATTGATTTTTGTTGAACTTATATATTATGCCAAGATGGAAATTCAAGATCCTTAGCAAGCAGTTATTGCATTTTAAAAGAATTTTACAATATAAGAAAATTGTTACCAAGATTTTTATGCGATGATAATTTAAACTTGCACAAGAAATTCTGTTTGCAAAATTATAATCTGAAACAAACAAAAAAGTTTTACTTATGCTCAGGAAAATGTATTTTATGTCGCTTCCGAATGGCGGTTAAAAGATCTGTACCTGTGTTTTTTGAATGTCATGAAATTCAGATTTTGGCGTGCTGTTGTCAATGTTATAACTAAAATATTTTTTTTTCTTTCAAAAAATAAAAAATTGCTTTCTTTGAACATTAATGCCGAAATATAATTTATATTTCCTCGTTTATTTTGTAGCAAATATACATTTTAATTTACATTCATAATAATTTAGTAGCGCTTTGATATAATTAAATTCCTTTTTTTAGTTATATCAAACAAGAAGGTGAAATTTTAAAACGCATTTCCTATTCATGGTTTAGCATGATAAAAAATCAATAATATGGGCGAACAAACTAGCCACCAGAGGGGGGGGGGAGTAGTTTTAAATAATTAAAAATAATATAATTATGACTAAAAACACTATTTAGCTTAATTTTGGTTTCGTTTGGTTTGTAACATATTTCTATTTCGTTTCAGAAATGTGAATATCGTTGATAAAATTTACAATTTTTTGGTACAGATCCATTCTGACCACAAGCATTTAAATTTTAAATGGAAACCCTTAAATTTATGGTATTGCAAGTCTTACTCGGAAACCTTATGATGAAAATTAGTAGCGTTAGTACAAATATGCATATTTAAAAAAATAAAATATTTATCTACTAGCAAACGAATTCTGATGCAAGTAGATAAATGATAATAAAAATATGAATCTTTAGGCTTATTTTGCAGAAATTTCCCTGTTTAATTAAGAAAAATATATTTTTCTAGGTAAAAATTAAATTATTGTCAAACGACTTATTTAGAAATTTTTTTTTATATGTCAAAAACGATTTATTTAGCCAAAACGTTGAGAATTTCAAATCACGGTAATTCCTTATGTTGCCACTTTAACAAACAAGAGAATATCAGTTTTACACAAGCATTTGAATGTTTATGAATATTTTTTTTTTAAAAAAGTATTTGCTTACCTTTTAAAGCGAGTCTAGTGTATTATTAAATATGCGTTTGCTTTTTGAAGCTTGTTAAATAAATAATTATTGGTGGAAAAAATTTAGATAATTGTTCAAAACTTGACTGCAACCGCAAGAATTCAAATTTACAAATCAAGGCCATTCATTTTCTGGTGTTGCCACCTTTCCAGAAATTCTTACGCAAGAAGAAGCGCAAACGATAGCACGCGCGTTTTCAAATGTTTACGAATTTTTTCTCCCGGTTGCTGACTTATCGCCTTTTTCCTATGTTATGTAAAGAGACGAAATATAGGAAAGGCACTCAAGGAATGTGTACAACTCCGAAAGTAACTTCCGGTAGCCTTAAAAAAAATGCGTTCAAAAATGTAAATAGAAAACGGAATCTAAACTGAGAACCGCGTTGCTATTTTGGGCTCGCTGCCGGACATAGCAGCCGTAAATATTCCATCGAAATTCTTCTTTCCGTTTGTAGCGAAGGAAACACGTGGCATTTCTCCTACTTCTTTCTCACCTGGAAGTTATTAATAAGCGGACCCCTTCTAAACATAGAACGCAGGTGTTCTCGTGAGTAATTCGAATGCAATTAACACCCGAGGTTCACCAAACTCCCGCTTTTCGCGGCAAAAAGGACTGTCCCACTCACGTGATGCTTGAAATAGAGTTGACTCACGCCATTCGGAAGTTCCTTGGATGAGTTTTTTAATGATCTGTTATGATTCTTCGCTGTTTGGAGTCGGTTTTTGTCAACAGGGTTTTTTTTATGCATTTATTCTACATAAAGTCACTCAAGGATCGAGTTTTTCAGAGCTTCCCTTAATCATTATAGAACTCAAAATCAAATTATAGTGGGACATTTCATAATCAAATCACTATCTTAAGATAACAACAACTTTGAGGGCATCCATTTAAACTAGGAATTTAGGCGAATCAGAGCAGCTTGTCAACGCACGACAATGATGGAAATATTCTTGACTTTAGTATACTTTCGGCTCAGTGTTCGATATATTGCAAAAGATAAAGTGCATCCTGGGTGAAAGTGAGTGAAGAGGAGGTGCAAGGTGGGTGGCTGCATGCAATTCTGTTCCCACCCACTGGGGCGACGAAATA
This sequence comes from Argiope bruennichi, assembly GCF_947563725.1. Taxonomy (NCBI): domain Eukaryota; kingdom Metazoa; phylum Arthropoda; class Arachnida; order Araneae; family Araneidae; genus Argiope; species Argiope bruennichi. The sequence goes on from NC_079161.1 coordinate 93,487,524, forward strand.
ATCAAATGTAGAGTGGGAGAGGGAAAACATGACGGTGACGATACGCAGGCTTAAATATTTTCGTCAACGGAAGCTGACATCGTTCATTTATGCCTGCACATGGTGTTAAGAAGTTTCCTTGTATGCTCACGTAGATGAGTTTTAAAACGCCGGCAAACTCTCCCTAAGCAGGTACACATTGGAAGTTATTTGTCATCATTCTAATTTTTAAGGCCACTTTATTTTTTTGTTCTCCTAAAACTAAAATTATGTGTTTGTGTTTCAGTTTTAAATAATCTTTATGAATTTTAGATATTATTTATTCAATTATGCTCTATAGATTAAAAAAAAGAAAAAAAAAAAAAAAAACCAAACAAAGCATTTTGAAGATTGAAATTCCTATCTTTAAAACATTAATAAATAATTTCCTAAAACACATGCAAATAATCGATTTATCCTTTATTTCTTGGGATTAAAATACTTTCACGTTAAATATTTTTAATTTAAAAAGGACTTTTAAATAAAGTATGATAACGTATAAAATACTTTTATGGGTTGAAATTGTTTTACAATTGTTATGAGAATGCCAACTGACCCAGACGTGGTTTTAAAAACATCAGATATCTAATTTCCTTCATATTAATATACGAAGTCAATAGCTGCTCCTGATATAAATTGCAAATCGTATCATTTTAAACTTTCAATGACCTTCCAGAATTCTGCTTATATGTTCGGGCAACAGTTCCTCATACATATTTTTGTTTCCCAAAAATAAAAATAAAAATATTGTTACAGATATTGCTTGTAACAATAGCAGATGTACAATCAATATTTGTTCCTGATGTAAATTGTTAATCTTATACTTTTAAACTTTTGTTCTTCCAAAATTCTGCTAATGTGTTCTGACAACAGTTAGTTCCTCATACATATTTTTGTTTCCAAACGTTAAAATAATATTGTTATCGTTAATGTTGCAACACTATTTGTATCATTAATAATTGCACAATCAATACTGTTCCTGATAAAATTTGCAAATCGTATGATTTTAAACTTTTAATGACCTTCCAGAATTCTGCTAATACGTTCGGGCAACAGTTCCTCACACATATTTTTGTTTCCCAAAAATAAAAAAATGCTGTTATAGATATTACTTGTAACAATAGCATTTCTACAATCAATATTTTTTTCTGACATAAATCGTTTATCTTTCACTTTTAAACTTCTGTTTTTCCAGAATTCTGCCAATGTGTTCTGGCAACAGTTCCTCATACACCTCATACAGATTTTTTTCAAACGTTAAAAAATATTATTATTGTTATTTTTGTAACAATATTTGTAACAATAATAGTTGCACAATTAATATTTGTTTTGATATAAATTGTTAATCGTTCACTTTTAAACTTTTGTTCTTCCAGAATTCTGTTAATGTGTTCTGACAATAGTTCCTCATACGTATTTTTGTTTTAAATTAAAAAAAAATTGTTACGTTATTGCTGAAATAATATTTGTAACAATAATAGTTGCACAATCAATATTTGTTCCTGATATAAATTGTTAATCGTACGCTTTTAAAATTTCTGTGATTTTCCAGAGTTCATTTAATACAGGGTATTCACCAAGTCTTGCACTCATAAAAAAATTATTGAAAAAACTATTTCAAATGCAGGCATACATCTTTTTTTTATTTTAATCGTTATCTGAAACAGTTTTTTCCCACAGCGTTAGTATGCTTTATTATGTGAGCATTTCGTAACTTTAGGAAGATCTAGACAATATTCGATTTCTGGTATCCGCCAGCATGTGAGTCGTTATCGATGATATCGCATTCATTATTTTTTACTTTAATGTATCCATATTATGCTACAAATACTTTGCAATGCCCTCCCAGTTTGCGTCTTTATACATTTTCAAATCGTCTTTACAAGCTAAACGGTTATTCATTCTCATGAAAACGCTGAACATACTTTGTAATGTCTTGATCTAGACTGATCAAATAACGAAGCAGAGTTTCCAGACAATTCTTCATTTAACAGCCCTATATATACAGAGAACAACTTGTTCTAATCTTGGTTAAATAAATAGTTATTTACACCTGTAGTAGGAGATACAGCAGTCAAAGTGGAAGGCTCTCTTGAAACTCAGTTGGTTCTCGGACTCCGAATTCGTGGGCGTAGTCCAACAGTCTCCTGCCATTCGTTTCTTCTCTCCTCCTAAAAAAAAAATCTTCGCCTCTTAATTTACATTGATCATTTGAGCTCTCTTTCGGTCAATCGGGGCTCAGCAATATGCTCTCTCAGTGGTGCCAGTGGGTCGTGGGAAGGTCCTTTCACAATGAGAAACATCTAGCATCCAGATGTTTGGACACTCCTTTCTTTTTGAAGGTACTATCAATAGCTCTTCGACGAGGAATTCCCACATGTGGCCGTTCACTGTAGTCTCAAATGAACAGATGCGAGACCACCCAGGTGAAAAGATCCACCATCTGGCTATCTCGAGGAGTTTAGTCATTAACAGCGACGATACAGCTGGCTGTAAATGTCTTATCAGTACTAGGAAACGGGGAATGTTACAACTTGGCTATTTCTTTCACAGACGATATTTTCAGTTACCGATATCAGAACCATCGACATCACTTTGGCTAGTTGGGATTATGAGGGGAAAAAAGGATTTTTTTCTCATATGGATCAAAATAAAGTAGCAGAAATGGTCTCCCCAAAATTTTCTCGCATATATTCTTAAAAACTTGTCATGCCAGAGATGCCTGGCATGGCACTGGTGTACAATACTTATGCCATAATAACTTTTGGGGAGAAAAATGGGAATTTTTATTGAATCTATCGTGTCATCCTTGGCAAGTTATTTGGCGATAAAACAATCCCATGAGTTAATAGTATCCAGAAATCAGATTTGTATTTCATGCACGTTTTTCTCAGCCGATTGAAATAAACAATTGGAACAGGACTACATTCATAGCCACAAAATAACATACAAAATTTGATATACTTAAGTCAAAACATTTTTTGAATTGTCGCATTTACATAGTTCTGAGAGTACGGATCGACAGACAGACAATCTCTTATTGAATGTGGCTGAAAACTTGATAGCTGTCTACACTATAGATGTTAAATTTTTTATTGGATTCAATCTATCTAATTCTCTTCGCTTTGTAATGATCGTGTTAACATATATTCGTACAGAAGGACTGACATTTTCCAAAAATGCGTTCTTCGATCTCATGGAGGTCTAAAGCGTGAATAATCGTCAAAGTCTTGAGTTCGAATTTTTTGACGATTACCATACTTTCTCTATACTACGTATACGGGAAAGTAAAAACTAGTAAGTCTACATCTGAAATTGTTTTTAAAAAAATAAATTTTCTTTATCCGTGCAAGACTTTGTTGATATGCAATATATTCTGGAATACATGTAAACCTCTTGTATACAGAATTCATACAAGAGGTTTTGCATGAATTCTGTATAAATCGATTCTTCTGTAATCGGATAACTCTGAATAAATGTCTCGATAAAAAATGTTGTATACCAATTTCTGATACCAATTATATTAATGCTATATGATTAATGATATGATTAAATGTATATAGAAGAATTTTAAAACTGTGATAAATTTTCCAGTGTGAAGAGAGACATTCGAATTTATTTGTCATACTTCTAATTTTTAAATTCTGTATATTTTTGTTTTTCTAAAATCTAAAATGATGTGTTTGGGTTTTAGTTTTAAAGGATCGTCATGAGTTGACAATATTATTTTTTTAATTGCGCTTTGCAGCTTATAAAAAGCACCAAAACATTTAGAAGACTGCAGTTTCTATCTCAAAACATATGTAAAAAAAGTATATAAAAACGTATATACAAATAAGCGATATAAGTAACTGATGTAACCGATTTCATAGGATAAAAATACTTTCATGTTAAACATCCTTAATGTAACAGTAATATATAGAAGTTTTTTTTATGTCAGTTTCTACTTAGGTCAACAAATATTTTTATTTTAGTTACTTTTTATTAAATAATTACAATTAATATAAATAAATGTATACATATGACAGAATTACAATACAAAGGGGCAAAATGATGCTTGGCAATAAACTTGGCTATCATTTGGTGACATGGCAAGGGATTTGGCGACATTGGTGACCAAATAGAAATGACTTCTACAAATTTAATTAATTAATTAATATTTGAAAAAAAAACTGTATTAACATCAAGTGTCATCCACTACAAGTTTAAAAAAATGCATTTGAACTTGAGTGGATGAATAAAATGTATTTTATTAACGATTGAAAATTTGACCAAGATATATATAGAGAGAGGGTGAGCTAATAGTAGGAATTAAAAAAAAGGATTTTTAAACTAAAGTGTGATAATATGTAAAATAACTTTATGGACTGAAATATTTTAAAAAATTATAAGGAGAATATCAGTTGTATCAGACAAATTTTAAAAACAGCCGATATCTAATTCCCTCCATAGCAATATACCAAAGCAAGTCATACTTGACTGCTAATCGTGCACTTCTAATTTTTTAGTGTTCTTCCAAAATTTTGCTAATGACTTCTGGCAACAATACTCAACATTTATTTTTGATTTTCAACAATAAAAAAATATTGTTCAGAGATTTTTGTTGCAAAATTTGCAACAATAATAATTGCATAACAATAGTTGTTCCCCAGGCAAATTCGATCATTGGACTTTTAATGTCCTACCAGAATCCAGTTAATACGTTCTGGTAACAGTTTTTTTTGTATTTATTCTTGTTTTTCAAAGGTAAAAAATATTTTTTATAAACGTATGATGTTAGGAAGCTTCATATTGTAATCATATAAAAGATTTTTAAAACTCCTGTAAGCTCTGCATTAAGATTGAAGTTATTCGTCAACATATTATGTTTTGCTGAATTCTAAAATTATGTGTTTCTATTTTAGTTTTATATAATCGTTACGAGTTATACTTTTATTACGTCTATTTATTTAATTACGTCTTATAGATTGCAAAACACAATCATGTTAAATATAAATTGTTTAAAAAATATTTAATATGATATATTTTTATGTTAAATATTTTTAACATAAACTGAAATTTTGAATAAAAAAAATAATTTCTAATATTTTTTTTATCAGATGAAACTTTTTTTAATTAAAACGAAAAATATCAATTGAATCCGACTATTTTTATAAAACACCAATATTTACTTTTCTCTAATATCAATGTACAAATAAGTGGTTTTTCTGCTATAAATTATTAATCATTTGCTTTTAACCTTTTTTTAAAAAAGTTCTTGCAGAATTCTGCTAATGTGTTCTGGCAACAATTCTTCGCATCTAATTTTGCTCTGCGATAATAATAAATATTATTAAAAATTATATATAAACTATCTTTTTAAAACAAATAAAAAAAACCTGTCAAAATATTTGAAAAATAAAATAGAAATATTAAAATAATATAAACAGAATAATTCAAAGTCTCTCTGTTAGTAGCAATGGAGTTATCTATACATTTCTTTAACTCAAAATTGTCTTCATTTATTTAATTACTTATATTTTGAAAGGTCAATAAAAAATTGAAGTAGGAAATGAATAGAAATGAAAATGGTATCATTGAAGATGTAAAATTTTCTATTTTAAAGTGATACAAAAATATTTCTTACGATACGATTTGTTCCGGGTTAGTTACTGTGGAATGTTATAAAAAATTCCGTTTAAAATATATTTAGTTCAATATTTAATTAACTTTTTCACTTTGAAAAAGGGACAGTAATCATTCTCTTTTTTTAGTAATAACTGCACGATGTTTGATTGAATTCAATTCGGTCTCGTTGCTTAGCCATAATGCTTTTTATTTATATGTAGATTATCTGAAAAAATAATATATATTTAAGGAATGAACGAGATATTATAGCTGGCCTTTAAGATTCTAATGGTTAAGTTTATTTAATATTGTGATGTATGGAACTATTAAATTTAGACCAGAGATCGAAACCAGTGGAAGTGGTCTCCCTAAAACTTTCTCGCATACTTTTTAATAAACTTGTCATGCCAGAGAACGCCTTACATGGTATTGATGTGTAATAGTTACGAAGCAGACGATGTTGATATATCTAGGGGTCGAAATTCCCATATGAAACAAAGATTAAACCTAGAATTAGAAACTTCGAACTATTAAAAACCCAGATATGAGGCTAAACCCTCTTCAAAATTTCGCGATATAGTAACTTTCTTATTCTTTTCGTTAATATTAATAGGAGATCTTCTTCTTTAGATTTTAATAAAGACAGAAAAACATATGATTAAATAATTGATATGCAAAATCTATCTATTCGTCGAGGCAAGGAAATGATCCAAGGCTTTATTTAGTTCTATTTACATTTTGGGTTTGAAAGTCATAACAATAATGTAAGCTAATGTTGGAAATGAGTTAAAAATATTTTTAAAACATTACAAAAATTCTAGAAAATTCTGTCTGGCAAAGTTGTTAGATCGATTTCTTGTTCTTGCAATAGACGGTTATTAAGATTTAATTGATTTTCAACATCGTGTTAAAGTCAACACAAATGGAATGTAGCATCTTCATGGTAATGATGAAACATGGATTTTCGAGTAAGTTAGCTTCACTAATGTATTGTGAAGATCGAATATCTAATAAAGCCTTAAATATCCGACATCGTTGCAGCTGGAAAAAGACCCTGAAAGAACACGACCATCGATGACATTCTAGAATCCTTAAACGAGATAGACGAACTACATTTCTTCAAACTGCCATAAATTTCAATGTTGGGACATGTATCATTGCGGACTATTCAACTGATGATCATTGATATCAGCTTTTAGAGCCGAAAGACTTCTCGTGAACCATTTTTACTTGGGATTGCTAACGCCGTTATTGGACAATTTATAACCCAAAACATGTTGCTTTTTCTGACGAATCTCATTACCAACTGAATCTTCAATGCTAGGGCATCAACAAGTGTTAGCGTGAGAGCTATTCAATGGACCATCATTGATATGAACTTATAGACGAAAGCTCTCTCATGTATCATTTTTACTGCGCAATACAAAGCTTTATGCCTTGCTTGGGAACACTAACATCGATATTAGACTGTTGATGACTCGAAACACGTTGACAAATATCATTTGGAACTGTATCGAGCGCATGGACGTGTATGGATATGGAGACAATCTTATGAACCCTCAGAGAACTGTTCTCTATGGGTTCATGAACGGGTGAATGGGGACGATATGGGTGTTAACATGATGTGGAAACCACTGATATGTCAAGAGATGAATCTGACAAGTGACAGGTACATAGTGCCCTGTCCATTCACTTAACCCATTCATGCCCATTAGGCATTTCGACGAATTTCAACAAATTCAGCAGTACGGTGTGACACCCTAAACGTCGAGAATCACTCTCTACTTCAGGAACACTTATTAGTCATCTAAATTCCCAGACATGAACATTACTGAACATATACATGAAACCTTACAACGTGTTGTACAGAAGAGACCTCCATCACATCGCACTCCGGTAGATTGCGGATTGCCCTGCTGAATTCATGGTATACATTACCTCCAGTATATTTTCAGACATTAGCCGAGTCTATGTCACGATGTTCTGTTGCACTTCTGCATGCTCGTGGGGGTCAACATGGCAGTAGTATGCGAGTTTTTCTGATTTTTCAGTGTGTTTAGCAAATTAAATCGTTTTCGAAAATGAGCCACACATGCAACTGAATATATATTGGAGAAAATCATGACTATTGTCATGGGCTTAATGACATCTTTAACTGATAAATGATGAATTTGGCCAGATGTTGGAATAAATTCTGGCAGAAGCAGTCGGCTCCTGCGCCAAACAAATGACAATTGAAAGCGTGATAGGACTCAGCTCAGATGTCATATCACGCTTATATGTAAAAATGTATATAATGCAAACGGATTGACAAATTTGGAATTATAATTGCAAAAATTACATATAATTACATATAATTACAATTACAAATTGTAGATTTTTAATGAGGAAAGTATTGTAAAGGGTGTTCCAAAATTATCTCCAGATTTAAATTTGCCACAGTTCGTGCAGTAAAGTGTTGGCAACATTATTTAAAAAAAATATATGACAGCTAATAGCTTAGGGTTAATAAAAATGGAGAATAAAAAGATAGAATAACGTGTTTTCATCGTTGAACAATACTTCAAAAATAATGAAAGCCTGGCCGCCACAGTTCGAAAATTTGAAAATGGGTCCTAAGGTCGTGTGATTTAACACCACTGGATTTCTTTTTATGGGGTTATTTGAAATCAAAGATCAACAAGCCCACAAGCACGCGTGCTTTGAAGGAGGAAATACAAAATGATCATGGAACATTTCACCAAATGAATGCGCATCTGCCATCAAAGCCTTGGAGGCAATTTGCCCTATGTGTTATTCCATACATAACCCTATCCTGCGTACTTTACAATTCAGTAAAAATATAAAAATTTAAAGGAAAAAAAATATGTTTTTTATTCAAATTTTGCATTAACACATTGTTCTATCGTGTAACGCTCTGTTACCGTAATTGCTGAAGAAGATATTGCTAACGAGGATGAAATATTAACCCATCAAGAATTGTTTCCTATAATTTATAAAGTTCGAAAAATTGTTAAGATATTTAAACGTTTCCCCACAAAAAATGCCATATTACAAAAATATATACTAACTGAAAATAAAACAGAATATATGTTAATATTAGATTCTAAAACACGTTGAAACAGTTTATTCCCAATGATGGAACGATTTTTGAAACTCAGAAATCCAATCCACAAAGCAATAATCGACTTAAATTTGCAAATTAATTTTTCAGATAGTGAATTCGATTTAATATCGAGAACTGTATCAGCTCTACTTCCAATAAAACTGACTGTTGAGGCATTATGTCGGAGAGATTCTAATTTATTAACAGCTAATGCAACAATAAATTTTATGTTGCAGTCACTGAAAGAACAGCACACATCACTATCTGAAGAATTATATATTACTTTGAAAAATGGCACCGAAATAGAAAATGTCTTACAGTATTTACATAATTATAATGATTTTAAAAATGATAATGAGAAAGAAGAAAAGAGACTAACCAATTCAAATCTGATCAAGTTTATAGTAAATTTTCTTAAAATATTTTTACCTATCCATATTCAGAAGAATTCGTTACGGTTATCGAAGATTATGATGACACTAATATGGATAATGAAAAGGAATTGTATCTTGAACAAAAATTAGAACTAGCGATAAATAAAAAATTTCAAAATACAATATAGAAATCAGCTACATCCAAAACCATCCGAGGAGAAATCGATTTATTTGAAAAAGAGGGATTTAGAGGTAAATACCTGGAAAAAGTATATCGCGCATTGCTAACAGTACCATCAACTAGTGCAGATGCCGAAAGAGCGTTTTAGACAGCTGGTAATTTTTGCACAAAATTGCGTTCCAGGCTTAATGGCAGTACAATTGATGCATTATGTTTTTTAAGATCACATATCAAAAATTTGTAACAGTACCACAGACTTAATAGTGATATTTACATTTTTTTTATGATTTAAATAAATAAGATGTTACCTTACTTTTTTGGGATTCTTCATATACTGTTATAATTTATAAGTTGAAAATTATTTTTTGCGATATTTACACTCTCTAATAAAACTGGCAAATTAAACAAAGGAACACCTGTTTTTTTTTTTTCTTTTTCTAAAATTTCTACTACCGGTATTAAAACTGGTATACAGGTATTAAGATCTAAAAAATACCGAATACCAGTATTGAACTTTTGTTCTCCAATCCCTAACGGCATGTGTTTGATAGTATCCGAAAATGGAATTTGCGTTTTATATGTGGTTTTCTCAACCGATTGGAACAAAAATTTGACATAAAACTACGCTTGGAGTCACAAAACCCCCTAGCATACTCGATAGATTTAAGTCATTGCGTTTTGGAATGATCGTGTTTACATAAGTCCGAAAGTACAGACAGAAAATCCACACTTGGCTTTGCTTCAAACTCTGAACAGGTGTCTGGACAATAAATGTTAAATCTGTGTAACGAATCTTATCTATGTAGCTCTCTTCATTTTGTAGTTATCGTATATCATATATTCGACCAGCCGGGCAGATGAACTTAAATTTTACTTAAAATTTGATAGATATTTGCAGGTATATTAGGTGTAAGGGTCGAATACCAAATTTCAACCACCTAGCACAAAGCGGTTTTGAGTTATTTTTACCACAGACAAACAGACAGATGAACATTTTACAAAAATGTGTTTTTGAACTCAGGAAGGTATAAATTTTCCGAGTTCGAATTTTTTGACGATTGCTAAGAAAGTACAAAAAGGAAAAGAACGAGATTAATAAAATTCGATATACAAATTTAATATCTAAACTGTAAATATCTATAATATTAGAACCAAGTCCATCATAAAATTGACTGTTTCTTGATCTGTCATTTCACAGGCAAGTAAACGCAATCAACTGAAAAACGCAACGGCTTATGTATACGAAATTTGATATATAATTTCGAAACTACAATTGTGCATTTCTATGTCAAATTTCGGATTGAATCGGTTGGAAAAAACGAGTCCAAACTATACATTTGGTTTTGTTTTACTTGCGGATGAATCGCAACTCAGCGTTTCATCGCACTCCAATAAGCTCGGTTGTAATTGTTGTTGCCAGAGGTTTGCAGGTGACAATGCGCAATTACTAGAGAATAGGGTAAAAAATTCCGAGAACAGCTCTTCCGTTGGTTGGTTTTATTTATTATAAATCTTATCGATAAATTGCAAACGTGATCTAAACATGTGCATTGAGCAATTTGCAGAAATGACATTAAAGAACATGATATGGTATTTCTGAAAGCACGAATTAAATTATCAGGGAAAAACCATAGTGGGCGGAAATATCTGTAAACTTCCTGACAAATTGGATATTACGGTAGCAAACATTCCGAAAATCGGCAATTAAAAAGGGAAAAAAACTACCTTGAACTTGTGTGGAAAACAAAAGGTCAAATGCCTTTCATAATCCTTGCATATTTTTTTTTTATATATTTAGCGCCTATTAAAGTTGTTATTTCCAAGTCGGCGCTTCCATCCAATCATTTTTAATTTAATTGAACTAATTTGGCACTAGATAACACGAAATGTAAGAGCGCCGAAACTCAGTTATATATTTAAAACCAATTCTTGGACATCATTTTCGAAACATTGTTGTTTGTGCAATATGTAATAAGTGGAGTTTATCATTGTGGTTTTCACTTATTAAAAGAAAAAGGGATTTTACTATCGAATTATACCTTCTTCTTTGTGATGTGTTTGATTTGCCTAGTTTGAGTTGACGGAGATCCATCAAAATCTTGATATCGATCTTTTGAGTGATTACAATATTCTCTCTTTGCATCATTCGTACTCCCCTCCCCCCAAAAAAAAACACCAGTTTTATTAAGAAGAAATTTTACATTCAGGAAAATTAGCCGGTAACATGAGGTCAGTTCGTTAAATTTCAAGAATACAACATTGAAACAATTCTTTTATTTTTGTAACGTTTTCGTTTTAGTTTGTACTATTCTGTATGAATATGCTTAAAATGTATACCCTTTCCTTCTAAACAGATATTTTCCACTCTTTTTCCTCTAATTAAGTAAAATTTGCATAGTCATAAGTGGATTTACATACTTCTTGTGAGTTTCACATATTCTATATCTTCAATGTATTATATACAGAGTGATTCATATTGAATGAGAAATAAAAAAGAATACATTAAATACTATTTGGTAAAGAACCACGCATCTGCAAAACATTTAACGGTCAATGTAAAAGTTACAGCAAATGGGTTATTTATATAAGAGTTTCCCAGATATAGAACGTTGGGATTAATTTTCTAAGGGATGTTGTTTAAGACAAAGTATTCGTGCTTCCACTTTCGGAAGATTTACGGCGACTGAACAATAAAGAAATCATCTTTAAAAGAAAGTGTTCGCCACCGCCGTTATTAAAAGGGCGTCATCCATGCAGGAGAAAATGTTCTGTTTTGAAATGCATCAAAATATTTTCGTTTAGCATCGGTCAAATACATTTTTGAGCTGCATTTGGAACCTTCTCATCATCACAACATCGAACGGTCAATGTAGCAGTTCATGTAAGAGATTCCCAAATATAGACCCTTCCGATTTTTTTCATAAGCATGAAAGACAAGGTATTCTTATCTCCATTTTTCAAGGATTTACGACAACTGAAGCATCAGATTAACTGACTTGTTAAACTCATTAACAGGAGAATACTATCTCGAGTGTTACAGGAATTTAAGGAATCTCATTGCTGTGTCATTTACCCTATTCACCTGTTATGTCCAGAGATTAAGAACCGTAAGTTCAAGCACTCCGTGACACTCCCCTCAAATCGGAAAATGTTGCAGGAATTGGAATACCACAGACATTGCCTGTTTTATGTATTATTGTCATGTAGAATAGCTATAGAAACTCCGGTTATGGTAAATTATTTGAGAATAAATTTGATTTATCAAAACAAATTAATTACTGCTTTCACAGGTGTGTTTTAACCGGTTCACTGCGGGATTTATAGTTTAAAGTCCTTCAAGTTCCTCTTTTTAAAGTAAAAAGAAAAAAAAAACTGCATATACATGTAGAAGACAATATAAATAAATGGTTGTATAGTAAATTTCGCAAAAAATTATAATAAAACGAATAAGATTTTATTTTTATTAGATAAAAAATTACATATCGATTGCGCCGAAATGAAGATTTGGATTGGCACCTATGCACGTAGAACGGACTTAAGTGGTTAATTTTATTTCATTCAATATGAACTACCCTGTAATTACTTAAAATTTCTAATTCTAAAGAATCTGCATAAATTGTCTATTTAATCATGATAAATAAACGGAGAAACATGATCTATAAGTTTACATATCGCAATTGCACAGATAACATTAGATAACATGATATGGTAAGTTCTCAAAATATGCATTCAATTATCTGGGGAAAAATATCTTATTATCCACTTTTTTGAAGTTCTGTATGAAAAAGGATTTCATTGTAAAAACTCCTGACGCAAATAAGCAGTTAAAGGAATGAACAAGTGTGTTTTGCAGTGCCTTGATAGAAAAAATTTTATTATTGTTGTTTTCACCAAATATATCAGTCATTATTAAATGTTTATGACATGTAAAAACCTAATGTTATGAAAGTTATTCTAAAATATCATGCCATTATAAAATGCTTCTTTATATCATAAACATATCATAATATGTTTATGTTATGTTATGAAAAGGATTTGATTTTACATAGCAAGCTATTCTTATTCAAATACAAATTGCAAAAATGATCATATATCTATAAACTAATAATTATTTACAGTTGCATAAATTTGTTAAGGAAAAATCTGTGCTTATTACCTGAATTATATTGATTATTGATCCAGTTTTCTTAGCTTAGCAAACAGCTTAAAATATCTGATCAGGATTCTACAAGAGCGAGAGTGATCTTCCGAAAATTTTTGTAGCAAATTCCTTCGTAAGTGGATTGTACTACGGACTCGAGTGAATACTGCAGATCTTCGGTACAAGTGCTCAGATTTTTATTTTAAGAGTCGCGCAAATAATCACTTTGTGCTTTGTAATATAGTGAAGAAAAGTGAGTATGTATTTTGGTCGTCTTTTTAACTTTCTCGTATACGAAGCAAAAAGAAAGTATCGTAATCATCAAAAATGGTCGAACTAGAGCTTTTAAGGAATTTTCATTTTGTTTTAGACTTCTCTAAATCCAAAAAAAAAAAAAAAAAAAAAAATTGCTATTATATTTATCTATTTCTCGCACTGGAAGGCACCTCAGAAATAAGACTGAGAAAAAGAAATGAGAAAGGGTGGTGGCTACCTGCTATTGATGATGGGACGTGCTTTCCACAGGAAGGGTTGCGCCGTGGCCAGTGATCGCCCTTAGGACTCAATCATAGTTCCAACCAGGCGTATAGTTCGCGGTGGCCCGGTCCATCAAATTTATTCCGAATGCCTTAATTAGGCGTGGCGGAGTAACCAGTGTGGTTATATCTGTCTATATGTCGGTCTGTCTGTGACAAAAATAATTCCAAAACGTTTTGAGATAGACGGACGAAAATTGATATAAGGTCTTTACACCAAGTTTGTCATTATTTAAGCAAAATACATTCAAAAGAAGCCTATCTGTCCTGCTGTTCGAATATAAGTTAACACGGTAACTACAAAATGAAGATATTAGATCGTTATAATTTAGTACATAGACTTAACATTTAGAATGAGGACAAGTATTAAATTTTGAACCACATGCAAGATGATTTTGATCGTCTGTCAGTCTGTAATTTTAGAAGCATGTAAGCACCAGGACTTAAAATATATGAAATTCGGTAAATGACTTCCTGGCTGTAAATACTGTTTTGGGTTAAATTTAAGTTTTAAAAATGGTTGGGAAAAACATGGATAAAGAACAAATTAAATGGGCGGATGTTTTAAATCGCCTCCCATCCCCCTCAAAAAAAAATTTCGTCAAAAATGGCACAATAGATTCAGTAAAAATGTTAAATTCGCATCAAGAGTTAATATTTCGTATCTATTGTACTCCAATGCCATGCACAGAGTTCTCTGCAGTGTCCAAAGTCCAAAATTTTTTGCGGGAGATGGGGAAAACACTTTTATTATAAAGTACGCGATAAAGTTTTGTTGAGATCACTCTGGAAGCTTTCCAGAAAAGCTTACAGCACACAATTTTTGTGTGCTCGCTTTGCAGTAATAAGTGTAAACGCTTTCGTTGATGATTTACTGATCTAAACATTATGTTTCATTTGATATAAAATAATTAAATACGCATATTGCTACGAAAATCGTCCGGTGGACAACGAAGAATTAAATTTCAACATGCTGGATCATGGTAAATGCTTTATTCCACAATATTTATTTCATGAATACCGCAGAAAGTATGGAGAACAAGTAACGGAAACAGAGCCAAATTACAAGAGAACAGCCCAAATAGATATTAACAAACAGGGAAAACTTATCGTTTAACAGAAAAAAGTAAGAGCCCTCATTATAATCATCCAATCACTCCGGAGACACTCCGTAGACAGAATGAATCTGCCGCTTTATCTCTCGAATTTTTGTCTGTTCTCCAACAGTGCATGATGTCACATGGAAATTATTTGAAAAATATGCAGATTTTGGTTCTGGATAAAGATAGGGCCATAATTCTTATATTTTTTAGAATCTTCATTTCTGTTGCCAAACTCGTTAACAGAGGATAGGTTTGCCTCCAAGATGCAGATCGTTCATTCACTGCACATTAAGTATCTGTGAATTCTTATCATGAGACAATCATGGCAGTGAAACAGTATCAAAGTTTCGTAACACCATAACTTTTTTCAGTTTTTTTTTGTTTGGTTCAACATATTATAGATTTACAATTATGATATCAAGACCATGTATTAAACTTTATATTTCTATTTTGCTTAATTCTAGAGTTATATAATTCACATAGAAACATATCTATTGACAGATAGTTAAAATTTCGACTGTTGATATCACAAAGAATTTGATTGTTGATCTGATGTTTAGGGGAGGGGGGAGGGAGGAGTTATCATACTATTACGGAAAATTCACCACAAAGTCCTGCAAATCTGTAAAATTAACGGGTTCCATGTAGTGGGTATATGGTATCACAATCCATTAAGCCCAGTGACAGATTATGGCGTTTATTGAGCAAGAAGACACGAGCACACAGATGATAATAACAAAACCGAGGTGTGCACATGAATAGCACTTGCAATAAACAGCAGCATATTATTCGGTAATACATGACAACAACAGCACAAAGTGTCCAGACAGAACTCAGCAGGAAGAGTGACTTCACACAACTATTCACGTCCCTTCAAACGTCTGCTATTTTCCACGTCTGGTCGCTTGAGCTGTCGACTCACTATTATGCGACTGGCTACTCGATGCTGCTTCAATACTTGTCCCCAAGACTCTGCACACGACTTAATCCTCAACTCACTAACCGTTTGAGCTCCACCCAATACTTGTGCTTCGCTCACTTGAATTCAACTCTGATTCACCTCAGATTTTAGCTTGGTATGCCGGCTTTTTATGGCTTCTGCAGATGAAACACTTCAAAAATTCAAATTTTTGAAAATCCACCGCATAATTCAAAATTTTTTTAAATTCTGTGGTGGATTTTTCAATAATTTGAAGCTAACGAGATCAAAATAAAATTTCGAATTGTCCAAAAATTGGGATTAAACCAGACGTATTGTGTTAAGGTCATATTAGAAAATTCAAGAAATCTGAAAAAAATATCAAATTATTCGAAGAATTGAATTAAAAAGCACAGATTAGCCAAGTTCTGTTTTAACATAAAACGATAATGCTACTAGAAAACGATATTTTAGCGAGATTTTTAAATCCTTACATCTTTTATAACATGAAAATCCGGAAATTTATTAATGGTGTTATAAAATTGTTTTGCCTTCTGTACAAAAAGGGAACAGAATTTTACAAGTGACATAACATAGATATTTGAATCAAAACTGCTTAAGTAGTTCTTCGGAATGAGGTTAAATCTCGTCTTTTTATTCAAAAATTATCACTCACATTTAGATAAGTTAAAAGTTCTATCTCAATTTCGGAGATAACATTTTTTATTGCTGACGTAAAGAATTGACTCGGACTACAGATAGCAAACGATTTCCATGTCAAAAAACGTTTCTTTAACTGATTTTATTTCTCATATAATTTCATGCTTGTGTTTTATTATTTATTGAAGAAAATTTACAAGTGTTTAATCTATACGATATTTTGATTTCCTTTTATCCTTTTATTACAGCATTTTCTCCAAGGAAAAAACCTGTAATAGATGGATTTGGCCACCTGAACCTTTGGCTGTTTTATGTATAGGATAAAATATTTGCATACCTTAAAATGCATATGAATGTTTATGAATTCATTATTTGTCATAGGATTAAAATCGTGAATTGGGGCCAACCTGATGATTAAAAATATGGATTTTCTTTAAGTCTACCCCTATCATAAATTTTAAAAAACATAACTTAAAATTTACGATCATAAGAAATTCAAAATCAAATAAACCGCCACAGATTAAAACAACATTTAAAAATGACACTATGGTTACGTTCTTGCATAGAGAAAGTATAGTAATCTTCGTAGAATTCGAACTCGAGATTTTGTCAAATCTCCGCGTTTTAGACTTTCCTGAGTTCGAAAAACTTATTTTTGAAAAAAAAGTCTGTCTGTGGCAAAGATAAATATTCCAAATATTACCAATATTCCAATATATTACCTAGATCCAAATATATCAAAAATATTTGGATCTAGGAGGATGAAATTAGGTATAAGGACTTTAAATCAAATTTTTAGCAAAATCCACTCTGAGAAAATGCGTCTGTCTGGCTGTTCGAATATAATTTAATACGATAACTATTAAACTAAGAGAGTAACATTGATAAAATTCGATGCACACAATTAACATATATTGTCTAGACATCTATTAAATTTTATGACAAATCCAACAAGTGTTTGAGCGTCTGTCGGTCTGTACTTTTCGAAACATGTAAACGCAATGATTTTATCGGAATGTGATGATGTAAATAAAGTTCTGTGTCACATTTTTGTTTTAATCGGTGGAGAAAAACCCATCTAAAACGCGATTATAGGATATTATTTACCATACGAAAGGGAGTAATCGCCAAATAATGCGCCGAGGATGACGATAAACTCACTAAAAATGCTAAATTCACGTGAAAGGTTAATATTTCGTTACTATTGTAAGCTGATCTGTGCAAGGCGTTCTCTGAGATAACAGATTTATTAGAAAGTATGTGAGGAATTTTGGAGAGATCACACCCGCTGGTTTTATCAAGCGAAATGACATTCATTTTGCTCATATTCACACATGTGCACACTGATAGTCCCGAATATTATCTTTTAATGTCGGGTACATTTTATAGTTGCTGTGCACTCCCCGATGTTTTGAACCAAATTTAATAATATAATGGGTTAACAAAAGGGGACATTATTACTAGGGTTAATACAAAAACCGACTTTTTGAAAAACCGGTTTTCAAATTCAATATTTCCAAAAAGACCGGTTTTAGAATTTTTGTCAAAAAAAAATGAATAGGGAAAAATAAAATATTTTTCTCTATTCTATTTTTTAAATTTTATTTTAATTTATATAAAATAACAAAAAACGAAATCAATATCAAAGTCAAAATATAAAAAACAAAATTAAAGATTACATACACATATTACTTACACAAAATAACGAAAACTCAAACAAAAATTTCAAATAATATTTATATAATTTTCACTCATTTTAATTTCTCCTAAGAAAATAGGATTTTAAAAAACATAAAATATCCACTGAACGGTGGCTAAGTCTCGTTCTTATTTTGGACACAATATTGCCTGGAATCGAAAATACTCGTTCACTAGTTACTGAGTTTGGCATCAAATTACAAATCTAAGTTTTTTGTTCTTTTATTCGTTTGTTCAAATAATGAAAATTCAGCTTTCAGTGCCTTTGGATTTGTAGGTTTTTCTTCAGTGTCTTCAAGAAACTAAACAATTATATTATTTCCGACAGTTATGTTATGAACTGCTTTCAACTGATTATGTAGATTGCTCGTAGATGATCTTTTGCAGCTCAACATTTTATTACAATGATTTCAGATTGCCTTGTCTATCCCGAACTTTTTGAAACTATCCCAAACTTTTGACTTACTCATTTTTATCTAAAATTGAAATTAAAGTTATTGAATAAATATTTTTGACGTTTATTTTAATTTTATTATTATAACTATTAATATTAATGCAATTTATAATAATCTAATCTACACATTCTCTAGGAATTTTGAAAAAAAAAAAAAACACCAACACTTCTTAATTTAATTCCGATGCTTGCTAAAGACATAATTTATGTTAAAACGTTGCGAAAGAAAATATGGAATATTTTAACACTCTGTGTCTTATTTAAAATTCCATTAAACAGAAGCCAGAACTTCTTATTTTACACTAATTTTTGATAGAAGAAATTTATATAATAAAACTTAAATTTTAAAATGTAAAATAGAAACATAAAAATTAAACATACTTAATACTTACGTTATTTTTACCAAATATAACAATTTTATATTTTTCTTTCCAGTTTTCACCTTCACAATATTAAGAAAACCTGTCGTGATTCGAGACGGATCGGATTCTGAGACCACATTTCGACAATCCCATTTCATTAAGGGGTGAGACGCGGAACGATGAGTCTTACCTTGGATTTCTCGCATTAGATACTTTTTTAATTCTGGTTTTTTTCACGTGCATGTGAGTGTTATGTCATTTCTGACAGCATTTTATTTTAACTGAATATTTCGTATTGATATGGCTAGTTCAAGTGGTGTAAAAAAGCTTTCAGGAGTGGTACGAAGAAAATTTTATATATCATTAAATACTGTGATCAAGAAGCAGAAAACAGGGAATTATTTATTCCTTTCACACATTCTTCGAAACGAGTCAGTCAAATTGCTGACTTTTCTATTAGCACCGACTTCATACCGATAGACAAAACATCCGACGAGAAGCAAGAGATGAACTTTATCAAACTTTTGTTTCACCTAGAAAAAAAAGTAAAAAGGGATGTTCATGAAAAATATAAATTGACGAATTCGACGCGCAACTGTTCAGTGCGCAAGCACTGGTCAACGCAACTTGCAACGTTGAGAAAATGTGTTTGCTGCCCGTTGCATAAAATGAATAGCAAATCAAATAAGTTAAAAATTAATTTTTACATAATAATATGAATTCTTAAAACCGGTTTTCTTTATTTAAAAACCGGTTTTCGAATGTGGCAAATTTACTTTAAAGAACCGGGTTTTTAAAACCGGGTTTGAAAACGGTCAAACCCTAATTATTACCTTAAATTATTTTGAATTTCGAATTATTATTATTTTTTTATTTCTTGTGTTAAATTATAAATTTGGGTGTTTTCGACAAATATTCTCATTCAGTTATGATTTTCAATTGTAATGTCAAAATATTGTTACGAAATTTCCGAGGTTCGTTTGGATAGTGGGGATTATATGGTGTGAAAAACGCTCAATCAGCAGGCGGCAGTAGAAAATAAAACAACGACGTTTATTTACACGAAGAAGCACAGGACAGCACAAGGAAGACAACTATATACAGCACAGAAGACGATTATCTTCAGCCGAGACGTGCAGCATACAACAGCAGCTCTACTCCGTTGCTGCTCCGCTAATCCCTGGAAGGCGAGTTCTTCACCGACGCTTCCGACTACTCTTCGACTCCACTGGTCCACGACTCAATTCACCACTCGACACCACTGCCCGGCAGCTGCGGGTGCTTCCTTTTATAGGTCTCAGGAGGCGGGGCTAGAAGCCTCTCAACCAATCAGGAACGTCCGAGGCGTATCTCCGTTCCTAGTGGACGGATTGGGAAAATTCTCGATGTTTCGGGTATAATCTATTTTGGCGCCAAAGTCGCCAAATTCGTCGCCAAGTCGCCAAATGGTCGCCAAGCTCTGGGACCTCTTATGGAGCCAGCTATGCTGGGAAGCAGCATCGCAGGTTCGTAACAATATTGTTTTCCTAATAAGTGCAATTTGTATTTGTTGTATAAGTAAGTAAAAAGATGGCCAGAGCATTTTTTCTTAGTACAGATTAGCAAAATTTTATTTTCCGTTATTATTTACGTTACGCTAAACAAAATAACATTTTCAAAATAATTTTTGTCGCACTAGATGATATATTAAATTTCTATATTTTAATTTATTACTTTTTGCATTATCTTATTTTTTTAAAGTTTTTTCTTAGTTCATACAATAATGAAGTAAATCAAAGAAACGGGATATTTTTAACCCCCCCCCCCAGCGTTGCAGATTTTGCTGTACGTTTATATTATAGATTGATTGTTAAAAGACAAGAATGAGTGTCTCCAGTCAATCATTATTATCTCCATTAACAATCCTGTCAATTAGTCAATCATGATCTTTCATTTCTTAAAAATGAGTCACGAAATCAAATCAACAATTTAGGTTTTTATCAAATTATATCGATTGGTCATTCTATATGTGGCCCAATAGCTACTTTCTAAATCTTTAGAGATAAAAGAATATGATTCCAATTAATAAAAATGATTTAAACAAGGTGAAAATAAATGCTACATCATGTTTCAATGTATCAATTTCTCAGAATACAGTGTCTATAAAATCCACGGAATACTATTAATCAAATTGAGGGGGAAATTTTTTGTTATCTAAACACGTAACTAAAAGCAGTCTATTTTTTATGTATAAAAGTAACTGAGCTGTCGAAAATCAATGAGGTTCATTTTTCAAATCTATTTCAAGCTATAATTTTCAATGTCTTTAATTTAATATATTTTAATTCAATTTTCCTTTCTAAGATGCAACAAAAATTGCAGCAAGATTTTATTCGAATTCCAGAGCTTATTATTGTGCATATTTTGATTTCATTTTAAATGCATTAAATTGCTGAAGATTGTGTGATTTAATTTTGTAAAGTTCGTCTTCTAGAAAAACGAATGGATAAGATTTTATCAATTAAATTAAATACGAAATGAATACAAAATGTCTCATTAAATACAAAATTTAGTTCAAAGTTTATCTAAATTAGGCATTTATTTTCAATTCTTAAAAATTCCATAGGTTTTTATTAGCCTAAAATTAAATGGTAAAAGCTGTTGTTGCGTTGCGACTTATGACACTTTACAAGCTCGCTGACAGTTATCTGTCAGCGATTTAAGCCAAGTAAGCCTTTCTTGTTTTTTCAGTAACGCCAAATAAGGACAAGAGTACGACTTAGCCACTTCATGCGTCACATTCCCTTGCATAACCCCTTAAACATAGCGGGGGGGGGGACATTCACATACCTCACATATAGAACACAGAAGAAGAACAGCCATGCCCTAACCGAGACTCGAACCCGGGGCGCCCAGATCATGGGGAAGACGCGCTACCCCTATGCCAGGACGCCGGCAGCGGTAGTAATACATCTACCTATGAACGTTCTTTTTACCCTTAATGCTCCTATTTTCAGAAAATAATGCATGAAATTTGATTAATTGTTTTTTATTTTTATTATTTATTTATTTTTGCAAAACCAGTTTATCATAAAAAAGCATTCAAAAGTTTTTTAATGATATTTAGTTTTTATACTTTTTAAAGGGATACATAAAATGAAATGCAGAGATTAAATTTATTTTGAGCAAATAATTTAATAAATAAATGTTTGTATCGAAACAGTAGAAATACTTCTTCCTGCCAAATAAGAAATCTATATCTACTAACATATTAATACAGAATTTCATTTTTTATTAGTCCCCCTTAAGTGTGCAATTAAGATAAGAGAATTTAGTTGTAGAAATGATCTAAAATGGAGATTTTTTAAAGTTTTATAACTTGATCAGTTTTAATCGTAGAAGTTACATTTTTTTGTTTAAAATATTGTTGTATCATGAATATTTTGATAATAAAACTGATAGGATAGAAGTAATTTACTGAAATTTAGATTTCATAATTTTTCTTGTGTTACATTTATTGTTTCAAACAACATGAAAGGACATTTTGGACATCATTTAAAGCAGTGTTTCTAATGTTTTGGAAATCGGCTATTGGGACTTCCATGCAGTGGATATTTTGTATATCACTTTTTTCACTTTCTCGTGTATGTAGTATAAAGAAAGTATTCCAACCGCCATCAGGGCCGCGGTGAATTGTTGCTAAGGCCTAGGCTTCGAACCGGAGGGTTTCAGGTTCGAGACCCGATTCCACTGAAGAACGGTTTGTGCAAGAAGGTCTGATGCACGCTAAATCCATCCGGGCCAAACCTTCTCCCGCTGGTGTGGAAAGGGGAATGCCAGCTCAGGTGTCGTCCTCGTCATCTGACAGCGGTTCAAAATTAGGTCCGTCCCAAAATAGCCCCAGTGTTGCTTTAAAAACAGACATTAATAAAACTAAACCAATATTCAACTACAAAAAAATTCAAACTCTCGAGGTTTTAACTAATCTCTGTTTTAGGCTTTTTGAAATTTACATTTTTAGGAAACGCCCGTTCTGTGTGTGATAAAGATTACTGGAAACCTCTTTGAGCTAGAAGGATGAAATTTGGTGTATGGTCTTTACACCAGATTTTCAGATTCCTATCAAATTATGAACAAACTTCACTTATATGAAGTCTCTCCGTCCGGCTGTTCGAATATAAGTTAACATGATAATTATAAAACAAAGAGAGCTAGACGAATAGAATGTGATGCATAAATTTAACATCTACGTTGAAGACACCTGTCAAATTTTGAAACAAATCCAACTAGGAACTGACTGTCCGTCGATCTCTGCTTTCAAAAGCATATAAACGCAGATGCGGAATTAGTTAAATATATCAAATTAGATTTGCAATTTTGTGAATACAAATACAGTTTTGTCCTTAAACTATTTTTGTTTCAGTCGGTTGGGAAAAACGCTTCTAAAATACCAATTTGATTTTCGGGTACTATTAATCTCTTGCCAGGTATTATCGTCAAATAATACGCGATAGATACAACAAAATTTTTGAATTCACTCTGAAGGTTAATGTTTCGTAACTATCGTACGTCAATTCCCTGGAAGGGGTTTCCTAGGGTAACGCTTTGATTAGAAATCCTGCTAGAAAGTATTGAGGACACCACCCTGCGCTAGTTAGTACAGGAAAACTTGAAAGCTTTTTGCTTCGATATTATGTTAGTTTCGAGCATATTTCATTTGAACATATCTTAAAAGAACAACAAAGCTACAATCGATACTTGTTTGTAATCACTTCGGCGATACATAATTAGGATTATGCAAAGAATATTAGCAAAAGTATCTTTGAAGATGAGGAACCTAGAAAAGAGTTTCTGTATTATTGTTTTGCATCTGAACAAACCATTCAATTCTTTTGTATGGTAGTAATTTTTTTTATTTTCCCGTATACCAAGTATAAAGGAAGTATTATAAACATCAAAAAATTCTGGCTAATCTCCATGTTTTAGGCCTCCTCTGAATTCGAAAACATATTTTTGTCATTACATCTCTCTGTCATCTGTGAGCATGAAAACTCCAAAATGTTTTTTACTAGATGGTTGAAATTTGGTATATGGAATTATGATTAAATTTGCAGACGTCAAATTTTGAACGAAGTCTTTTCATAGGAAGTTTGTCTGCCTGTCTGAATGTTTGATTAAAAGGTAACGCGAAGTCTCCAAACAGTAAGGAGCAAGGCACATGAAATGTGGGAAACAAGTTTAGCATTTAAAATATAGATTTTTATCATATTTCTATCACCAAGCAGATGATAGTCTGTTAGTTTATTCTTTTATTCCTGTTCTTCTAGTCTGTTAGTTTATTCCTGCCAACGCGACTCATAAACGAAATGACTTAAATCAATGAAATTCGATGTTTCCTTATGCCTACAATCATCGTTCCGTGTCAAATTAGGGTCTCATTGGATTGGGGAAAATGTTACTAAAATACATATTCGCAGATAAATTCAATAAAAATGTTTATGCCAAGGATATATTTTCTTTAGCTATTATTCGCTAATGCCATACAAGGCATTTGCGCCTTACACAAGATCCATAATTTTATGCGGAGACAGAGATAAGGCCTTAATTAGAGAGTTTCCAAAAAGATTGCAATCCCGATGAATATCTAATATTAACGTTTCAGCTGCGATATTTTCTACTTTTTTATTATGCTCTACATATCTTTGGAGACTGGCTGATTCATCGAGAAGGTTGTATTTAATTTTATCGTTGGTTATATTTAGTTTTATTTCAATCGCTTTGAAGTAATTTCATGTATATTGTTACAAAATTTTTTCTTCTACAACAAATACCGCCACTCAATTGTAATTACTCAGCGCATTTAATTGTAAGTTTAGCAGCTTGCTTGCTGTCTAATCCTCCAGTTTCTTTACCTGTCGGCGACTCCGACCACTCTCACACACACAACTTCCGCCGATACACACTCTTCTTCCCTGCAGATTCAGATTGCCTGTCTTTTATAGTTCCGGGAGGCGGGGCTGGAATCTTCAGACCAATCAGGGCGTACCTGGTTGTATCTCGGGTCTTAGTGGATGGTTCGTGAAAGTTCTCGAACTTTCCAGTAGTATCCATTTAGTCGCCAAATTCGTCGCCAAGCTCTCAGGTCATTTACGCGGCAGCTGCTCAGCACAGATCTTACAACGGTCTTTCTCACGATGACACTATTCATGCCGGGCAGCAAAATTACAGAATTGTAACAATATGATTCCGACAAATTATGAGTCATTGAAATCTCGTTATTTTAATAGTCCTGCATACTTACTATTCATCCTGAACGTAACGTTCCTAACGGAAAGCAGTCCCATGACATCACAGTGCTGACAAAAAAGCAGTCGCACATTTGATCTACCTTCTAAGTTTTGCGGTATTGCAACTCCATTTTTTTAATTTCATCTTCCAAAAACAGATATTAAAAAGAATCCTTCCTTAGCTTTTAAAAGTGGAAGAAAATGCCACTATCAAATATTTCATGAAACAATTTCCAACAATTGCCCTGAAGTTGAAGCCGTTTTCATTGTTTCATCAACTATCTGATCGAGCGAGAGCTGAAATCGAGGTGCAGTCTCTCATCCTTTAAGGAATATATTAGCTTAATTTCGTAACTTAAGTCAATCGGTTTGCCTGTATAGCCCCAATGCACACGCATCTGTACACATGCGCATGCACAAACATGGGCGCCGTCTGTCTGGCTGTTTTGTAGTTAACATTATATTTATAAAACAAAAAGAGTTGAATGGGTAAAATTCAGTGCACAGATTTAACATCTATACTCCTCTGGACATCATAATTTGAGTCAAATCCAACAAAAGGTTGACACTCTGTTGATCTGTACTTTTAGAAACATTTAAACGCAATAAAATATTTGAAATTGGCAATCTATCTTTGTAACTACAAGTGTAGTTTTGTGTCACATTTTTGTTTCAATCGGTTGAAAAAAACTCGTTCTGAAACAAAAATTCAATTCTCGGTTGCGTACAACTGAATTGAAGAGATAAATCGCTAAGGAATTCTCCAAGGATGACACGACAGATTCAATAAAAATTCCAGATTCACGACAAAGGGTAATATTTCCTAACTATTGTACGCCAATGCCATGCAAGGCATTCTCTGCCTTACCCAGAGTTCACAATTCTTTTTGCAGGGGTTGGGGGAAAATGCTTTTATTAAAAAATATGCAAGTAAATATTATTTTTTTTAGGGGAGTGTGTGTGGCGTCATTATCTTTGGTTGATTTATGACGTTATTTGTATTATTTGCTTGCAAATAAATGTGGCAAGTTGTATTTGAAAAGTTTGATAGTCATATTAAACTATCAAAAACATCCAACACGCAGGCTTGGAAGTATTTCTTGATGAAACAATCAATGGCAAACTATACAAATAACAGATAGTCAATTTGAACAAGGCTTTCAATGAGAAACCGGCAGAAAATGGCAAAGGATATGACAAAGTCGTTTTCCAATACGGCAGGGTTGGCCTATGCGTTGACAGATCAGTGAAAGAAACTTTAGAATCATCTCACTGAGATCAGGTGTCCTACTTTCCTATTCACCAGATATTGCTCCTACAGACTATTACATATTTCATTCCATGCGGAGTGCTCTTTTTGGAAAATAGGTTCAATTCCCATTCATAATTAAAAATTCACTTGATAACTAGATAAAAAAATCTGATTGCTTTTTGCGGATCATTCATTTGTTGCGCCATAGATAGAAAAATATTATAATTCCTGACGGGAAATATTTTGAACAAATCAGAATTCAATTTTCAGAAAAAAAACCAGTGCTCTTTTTAATTTAAAAAAACTCGGACTTATATTTATACACCCAATAAATATTTAAAAATGTAAATAATTACAACAGCATTTGCTCGCTTTTTTGTATAATTTTTAGCATTGAAAAAATATGTATTTGTAATGAAATTTGTAATTTCTAAAATACAGGGTTAGCAAGAAATAAGTTATCCACTTAAGAGGGCTCTAGAATGCTTTCTATTTGTCCAAATAAGATAAAATTTGAACTACAGATATTCAGATGATGCGATTTACATTTATTAATTAAAAAAAATTGGCACAAGTATTTACCAATGGACAAATGTTGCGACTGCGCTCATTGAAGCCAGATGTCAGTCGTCGCATAATAGCGTGAGTTTTCCAGTTGTTTCCTGCGTTCTGGATATGCCGTATTTAACTGTGCGAAAAATCATACTGTAGATTTTGCCTTTTTATAAATGCAAAATCAAGTCTGTTCACCTGTTGTAGGACGTGGACTTAGAGGTCCAAAAATCTTTTGCACTTCAGTTCCTTGCTCGAATGGTGGTTGGCACAACTTGGTCATGGGACATTCTATGGAGTGATGAGGCCCATTTTCGCCGCAATGGGCAATTTAGCACCCACAACTGTCGAATTTGGACAGAGGAAAACTCTCACGTTATCCAGGAACCACCCTTGCATCCTGTATGGTGTGGTTTCACATCTACCTTTATCATTGGACCGTATTTCTTTGAAGAGATAACTTCAAATGGAATCCCTTAAAATCCCTTAGCATATCATGGTACCATCACAGGACAACGGTACCGTGATATGCTGAGAGATTTTGTAATCCCAACTCTTCTACAGCTTGGATGCCTTCAAAGCATCCTTTTCATACAGGATGTTTCACCACCTCATATTGATCGTCGTGTAAAGCTATTGTTAATACAGCATTTCACAGAAGCACGAGTTATCAATCGTCATTTCCCAATAGCATGGCCTCTTCGCTCGCCGAACAGCACCCTTTGCGACTTTTTATTATAGGGTTATTTGAAGGACAATATCGAAAGTCAAAGGCCAAAATCTCTACCATATCTGAAGGACAACATTCGACGCCATATTCTTAATATTCTGGCAGATTCACTCCGGTCATCTATAGAAAATATGGTTCTCCGATTAGAGCATATAGTTAAAAATGAAGGAGGACATATTGAACAATTTTAATTTTACTTTATTTAACAATTATAAACCATATTAAATGTTTTTATGCGTATTACAACGCCACCTAACAGTGAAGTTTTGTACTATTTTTTATTTAATAAATATAAAGCGCATCATCTCAATAATCTGTAGTTAAAATCTTATCTCATTTGTCCTGAATTACCTCATTATAATACTAATTTGTACCTCATCTATACATAGTATAAAATGAAGTCTCTTGAAAGCGTCTGTATGTTGAAACAATAAAAACTCTAGAAATACTTAACTCATTTTGGAGATATTTGCCTCATTTTGTAGGGCATTTATTGGGGAAGGTTTCAGTACATTAAAGTCATATGAAAATAAAAAAAGGGAGTTTTATAATTGCGATTTTAATTATTTTCCTACTACCACTCGCGCATGCGTAAAGCAGCATCATCTGTGCTTTGCACTTATCCGCGCGTGAGCAGAAATCTCAAACTTCGCATGTGCAAATAGCTAGATAGTTGTGGTATGCATATGCGATACATTTCTTTGTTTACGTCTGATTTTAAACAGCGATTCAAATCTCATTATCCGCAAAAGAAGGAAATTCAACCTTGGCCGGAGAACATTAAATGAAAAAACGCTTTGTTTGTTGCGCGATAATGAAAATGTAGAGGAAAGAAACGTTAGGTTAGCGAATATCAGAGAAAGAATGTCCACATTTTCTTCAAAGGAGGGACTTCTACTGAGCGAAGTAACCGTCTCTCTTTAAATCGCACTGCAACTGAATTGCAGAGACAGAATGAATCTCCACTCTGAATTTCGATCCATGTGTGGATTACAAAAATGATGCCTCGGTTTCAGTAGGAACAATGTCTATAGCCTGTCCCGATATGACAGCTTTAAGAACTGCTTTGATATACAGTCATTCTCGCCAAAAAATAATTTACCTCCAAATTTTAGCGAAATGGCCGAATGTGGCGAGAACGGCAGCAATAGGGTAACGGTAGCTAAAGTGACACCGAAAAATTGCCAACCTCGCAAGGCGCCAAATGACTGTATATCAAAGCGTAGCCCTAAATATTTCTGAATATGTGCTATAAAAAATTGTTTTGTATTTATTTTTGATGATTTCTACATATCTTTTTGATCCCGTATGATATTCCCATTTCATATCAGGTGGAGGCTAGACTTAAGTCTAAAGCTAATTTTTCCTCTTAGATGTTACGCCACGGGCAACGCTGTGCGGGTAGTGCTAGTTATACCTAAAACATAAAAAAATCATCCCATTATTAATATTTTATATAGATCTTTATATGCTGATGCATTTCATTTAGAATCAAATTATAAGAGGCTATATTTGTAAATGTTGATTAATAACATTCGAAAAACCTAATTCTAGTTTTAAATTATTTAACTTATGCAATAAATATTGAGCTATTTAGAGGGTTAGCTATGTTTATTTAGTGGCGAAGTTTATTGACGAAATTTTTGTAGATGTTATGGATTTGCCAAATTTTTATTTTGCGATATTTTTTGAAACCTTAGAATGGTAAGGAAGGTAGGCAACCACTGATAAAGTATTTAGAGATTAAGAACTTTCATACGATATTAAAATTTTCTAAATCAGCCCTGTTGTGACATCAGGATTCGTCAATCGAGCGTTATTTATTTATTTATTATTATTATTTTTGCTATAAGGAATGTATATAAAATTAGAAGTTTTGAAATCTGTTTTGAAACTAGAAGATACTGCAGAACTGGTGAATGCTAATTGCATGCAGCTGCTGCTGCTTGGGGGGGGGGGGGGAACCTGGCGATATCGGACTAGTGGTTTGGGTTGGAGAATTGGTTCTATGATTTTGATAATTACTTTAAATATGTAGATTATGATTTAGTTATAACAATTATCATTTGATCCCTAAAACATAAAAGCGTATAATATAGAGCAATTAATTTGAATGAAAAATAATCTCCTATGTGTTTTAAAGTATGCATTATTCTGTATGTTATTATTTAAAGTACAGCCGGTTCTATACCATAAATTTAAGACATACAGCTGTTAAAAACCGAACAGTGATTGTTAAATAGCTCTTCTTAAAAATAAAGCATCATATCTGCTTAAAGTTGCTTTGAAGCGCAGAAAAGTAGCTCAAGGGAAACAAAACACACCTACGAAAAAGAGCTGTTGTACCTTCTGTAGTTTATGGCAATGCGAATGGAAGAGCTCCGCATTAGAGGAACGGCGCCTGTGATCGGCAGCCTTCAAGAAAACTGAAAGAATGATGTGAAAATATTCTTTAGACGTGTTTATGCGATGGCAATTCATTCGCTTGTCCTAAATTCTAAATGGTATGATCGGCCTCCCGCTATTTCTTCAAAACATCTGCTTAAAGTATTATTTATAAAAAGCCACAAGCCAAAAATTAAAGGATAATATCAGTGCTTCCGATATATACAGCAAGAGCAGCACTTTTTACTTTCTCGTATACAATGTACAGAGAAAATACAATCGTCAGAAAATTCAAGCTCAGAATTTTGATGAATTTCCTCGTTTTACACTTTCCAGAGTTCGAAAAACTGATTTTTGAAAAAATTTCGTCCGTCCGTTCTGTCTCTGAATAACAAAGATAACTCAAAAGCGCTTTCAGCTACTATAAAATTTTATATGCTATCATCTATACTTATATATAAAGCTCAATGTGTGTGTGTGTGTGTGTGTTGGCGCTCTATAGAAAAAACCATTTGACCTACAGCTTCCAAATTTGGTACATGTATACCTTAGAGGTCGGAATGTGCACCTGGGGTCCCTTTTTTGAATTTTTAATTAGAATTTTAATTATTTATTAAAAACTAATTTTCCCGCCAAAAAATCTTTTCATTTTCCCCAACGCTAAATGAGTAAGGCTTCAGTTTTTTTTCCCAACAGTAATGAGACTAGGGTTAACATTTTTCGGCTGATTATTTCAAACGATTCTGTTCATTTTTTTAATGTTTTATGCATTTAAAATTAAACATTGTTGATTAATCGATCTTTCAGATTCATTCTGAAGTACTTTTGAATTAAAATAACACCGAATAAAGGAAATTAAAAATTTCTAATCTGCATAGCGTTATCTCAACTGGCGTAGAAAAATTCACGCATTTGCGTTACCGTAACTGGCGTTGAAAATTCACGCATGCGCATTGTGTTCTGATTGTTGTGAGTGATTGCGGACTTCATTTAAATTATTTTTAGGTTAGTTGCATGCTTTTGTAATTAAATTGTATTTATGTTAGTTATATATTTTTTGTATATGCTTATAGTTTTTAAGTACATCGTTTTTTAAGTAGTTTTTTAAACCTGTTTTCGACCGATTATTTTAAACGATTCGTTTTATTTTCTTAGTGTTTGATGCATTTAAAATGAAACATTGTTAATGAATCGATCTGCTCATGATGAATCTGAGAAAATTTTATTGACAAATTCTTGAAATATTATATAAATTAAGAAAGATATTCTTTAGTGCTCATAAGGTTTAAATGCTCAGTGACTCTGTTTTCAGTAATCATATTACAAAAAAATACTTTGTTTCAGTAAAAAATATTATTATATTAATTGCAGATTAGTCCTTTCCACTTTAATTTAATTTCTACCTGAACTAACAGAAAATGAGAGAGATACATATTACGTTATAACTGAAGGCTTTTATAATATTATGAGTTAATTGAAATTGGAAGTTTTAAAATATTTTAATGAAGAAGCTATTAAAGTAGGAATTGCATAAAATATTTCATTTTTAAAATTTTAACGAACTTTAAGATTGGCGAACCGGCTGGTTGGCCGTTAGTGTATAATAAATTTGTTAATTCCAATCAAATTTTGAGCAATTAGGTATTCGACTGTAAGTTAAGCGATAACTTCAAAGCGAAGAGAGAGAGATGAACAAAATTCGACATTGAGATGTCAACATCAATAGCTTAGACATGTATGAAAGTTCGAGCTAAATTCAACAAGGGGTTGATCATCTGTCGGTCTCGACTTTTAGAAACATGTAAACGCTCTAACTCAAAAACGCAGTGACTTAAATATATCAAACTTCCATATAGGGTTTTGTGACTACAAGTGTAATTTTATGCCAAATTTTTGTTTCAATTGTTTGGGAAAAATACGACTAAAATATAAATTCGATTTTCGGTTGAAATTATCCGCATGTCAGAGATTACTTGCCAAGTATGGCACAATAGATAGAGTAAAAGTGCTAAATTCAAGCCAAAGGTTAAAGTTTTGTGACTATTGTACGCCAATGCCATACAAGGCATTCTCTGACATAACACCTTTATTAGAGAATATGCGAGAAAGTTTGCAGGAGACAACTCCTGCTGGTATCATTAGATTACAAACTTCAAACGGGGACACACACATATTCATTTTCATCATTAATAAACACTGTGTGAAATTCTCTCGCCTTGAATTCTTTTTGCTTTACATACCCCTATTTTTGATTTAAAAATATTTACTATTTCTTAATACATAAATAAAATGTGTTTTTGAAATTTAATTTTAACTATTAGTTTTGATGACCAACTTTTTCACCATTAATATTGGCCGAATTGTATATTTAACTGTATATTTTATACGTCATTTGATAATTATGTCTGTCTCCTTAACTAATTATATGTAGACATCAAATAAAACTTGTTTTCATGTACCTAATATATCAAATTTTATACGAAATTCGTCAGTGAGTAGACAATTGTCCATGTGGATTTGATTGTATCCAGTTTTAATCCAACTATACAAGGGATTGAGATTCGAAACTGATATTGGATTTTCTAAATCAAACTCGATACAATGAACGATATTTTCACATATTGCAGATATATATCGAAAAGACAAGAGAAAGACTACTTTTGTTGTTTTTCTCAATTCCTAATAAATGAATAGTAGACTTTGGCGACCAACTGCTTCGCCGGAAATAATGGTTGTATTTAATGTCAATTAAATCTCTTACAGATAAACTGATGTTTGCAATTTCCTCAACAACGTAAATTTTGCACATCAAATTACGACAGGCATTTACACTATGTTATTTTAATTAACCTATTTTGTTTACTATAGACCTCGTCGTAATGAACACATTCTAATGGATACTATGAATCTCGTCCTAATGGAGTCTTCAGACTTGGCATCATAGCGCCTACCGTGTTTGAGTAATATACTTTAAACTAATCGCCTTTAGAGACCAGTTGGTTCACCAGGACAATCGGTTAGATTTAATTTTATTTAAATCGTAGAAATGTAATTTCATATCTATGATTCCGACATATTTCAGACATTAGAGTCATTGTAATTGTTTTACATTTACTCTATTCATTGTGCACATGCATCTTACGAATGAAGATTGGTCCCATGGTGTCACTAATAAAAACGTAAAGGCACATTTCAACCATTTTTTTTTTTAATTTCATGATATTCTGATTTCATTTTTTTATTCGTCTTATGAATTATCCAGATATTAAGCAGAAATTTTTCTAGATTTAACTGAAAAAGAAGTGATAAAAAAATTTGATGAATTTTGTATGAAAACGTTTTGAATTTCAAGGCAACAATGTAATTTATTGTCGAAAATCAGGCAAATGTATGCATATTAAATTACAAAAATTTAGCAAAACTTTGCATGCCTTTTAAATTAGTATCATTAAGAAAACAGTTATTTTAATTTCGAAAGGTACAGATTTTATTTTTATGTCATCATAGTTTCAGAAATTATCGCGGAGAAAAGCTAAAATTCAACTTAATTTCTAATTAATGAAATATCTTATTAAAATTTCAAAACAATGTGTATGTTGTGTACGTTCCTACCGTCCAAGATATATACGTGAGAAATTTGGCACCCATCACTCAAGAAGTCTAGTTATAAAGCGCCAACACACAGAGGATTCAAGTTTATTATTAGTAGAGATTGCAGTAGTCTTTTAGTATAATGTTATTTCTGTTGAAAATGAAGCTGAAACTTTATTCAAATTGTTTTTTCTTCTCTTATACATCCCGTGCACGACGTCACCATTAATGCACAAAGAATTTCGATTTCATGTCCAATACGAATACGCACTTAAGGCATGTGTTTTGTATTTCATTCATTAGTTAATTCATTCTCTAATTAGTTGATATTATTCCTTTTTTTTAAAAAAAGTACAACCAGGTAACTTTGTTATTTATTATCGCATCTTTATAAAATTGGTGTCGATGGAAACGGATTAAAGGGGCAGGTTTATTGAGATAAACAAACTGATTAACTGAGTTAATTAATATAATTAATTAACCACTATCTCGAAATTTTTTTATTACGGGAATCGAGATTTTTTAATAATTTGATACAGAAGGTCTTTTTATTCATGTGTATCAAATTTCGTTCAAAAATTCGCAGTAGTTCTTAAGATATACTTAATTTTATTTTCTGAAACCTCGGCATAAAAAGAGCCGACCTATCGGTGACCTTATATTAAGTAATTCTCAGTTTTTTAATAATTGCGGGTAAAGAGAAAAACTTAATTTAACATTACTATAACCGATATATCAGACGATTTTAATTTTATATCGTCTAAAAGCCAAAAAAAAAAAAAAAACATCCGTTTTTAAAAAAAATTAAATAAAGTTCATATTAAATTAAAATCGTCTGATCTGAAAATAAATTTATTATTTAACTAAAAGGATATCATAACTGCCGTTTAAGCTTGCGCTTCATGAAGAGTAGATCTATAAATTCAAATCAATTTAACATACGGTCTCTTAAAAAGTGGACATTGCTAATCGACAGTGGAAATTTCATAATTTTGGGGAATATTTCGAGAACTATTTGGGATATGCGCATATATATATATTTTTTGTATTCCGGTATTTTAGAATGTCAACTTTGCTCCCATGCAAAAATTTTATTATATTATAATTTACTTTTTTGGCCCATTCTCATTTAAAAATTCATAAAAGAGGATATCAAATTTGAGTAATTTCTACATTTATTTCGTGATTATATGAAATTTAACAATTTTCTTTATATAAGTGATAATTTTTTGTTTATATAAGTGATATTTTTTTAGATTCTCGCTTTTCGTTCGCCGAGCCTCAAATCCATAGACCTTTGCTAGAAAATCAGCCACTAATTTTTCATCAAACCATGAAAATGGTTTTACTTTTAGTGCAGCAGTGAAATCTATTACTGAAAATCATGCAAATAATATTTTTTTTAATGCAAAAATTTAATAAAAGGAAGTTTCAACGGAATTAGTAATATTTGAAAGATAACTGTACACATTATGAAGTAATGAGAAAAAAAAAAGATCCCTCTGTTTTGTGAGTAATTTTGGGAAAATACCCGAATCTCTCTTAATTTTTAATTAATTAAAATTTTTAAAAAATTCACAATCGTGCTCATGTTCGCATTCTTCAAATTAATTTAGGGCTAATTTTGAAAGTTCTAAATTAAATGGCCCGCCCTTTTGAGGGGTAAATCTCTCCCCCTCTCTCTCTCTTTCATATACACACTCACACACACACACACATACTAACTCACACACACACACACATACTAACTCACACACACATACACATACTAACTCACACACACACACACATACTAACTCACACACACATACACATACTAACTCACACACACACACACTAACTCACACTGACACACACACACAGACAGAGAGAGAGAGAAAGAGAGAGAGAGAAATTTTCCTTTATTATTACAGAGGTAGAAATAGCCAGATATATCTGTTCAGAATTTGACGGGTCGAAATCAAATCATCTGTTCTGTAGAGCGCCTCCCCATACCCCCTTATTATTAGTAAAAATAAAATTAGGAACTACTAGTGTTTTATTGAAAAATAGAACTCAGAAGAAGCATTGACAATGATTTGTATAACAATATCGCTATACATTTAATTGCTTTAGCCTTTTGATAAAGTTTCCATCCATCTGATTCCAAATGTTGATCCTATTTCCTAAGTAGACATGGAATGATTGTTTTCGACTATTGAATATATTTATTTGCAATGAATATTTACTAAAGTAAAAAAAAAAATCTATTAATAGTACCGCATGACAAGAGCAACTCGTGTGCTTAAAAGTTTCAGATATTTAAAATTAGAAATATCAAGGCATAAAAAGCATTAAAATCTACAAAATATTTTTTGAAAAGCTTATGAAATTTATATAAAGTAGAAAAGACAGTGTAATTAAGCGTACTGGAACGAATTCTGAAAACCAAATTTGTTCTGATTTGGGTAAACGAATACGCTTGTGTAGCTCAATCAAATAAATTAATTGATTAATCGAGCTTTCTACTTATTGCCGAATGGCAACAGCGAAATGTGTGGCGTTGGCAACAGGAGCTCTAATTCTTCATCTCAAATCTTTTATTATCGTCTGTTACGTTGGCAACAGCAGCTAAAATGCATTATTATTACTAAAATTAAATGTATGATGGAACATTGTCAATGTTGTCATTTCTATTTAATTTTACTGCAGTTCAAGCTTTGGATTTGGTTGATAATAGATGCGTATCGCAAATGACTTCAACAAGTAGTAAAAGTTTTTAATTAAAGTGTTATTCATTAAATTGATGGTTTTTAATAGATTAAATTGTGTATTTATTCTCCATTCCAAAAACGTAAACAAAAAAAAATCATGCGAATTTCAGGTTGTTTCATTACGTTTTTATAGTTGTTTTGAATTTAAAGCTTTAGTTTGCTAATGAATGGAACTCCAAAATATGATAAGAAATGTTCTGCCCTTTTGACCTATCACCAAAAATGACAGTCAGTCAGAAGAAAGAAAATACAAAAGATACAAGAAATAATTCTACTTTAAATTTAAAATTCAGTCATCGAAGCGCGATCAACATCAAGTTTACCTGTATGCCAAATTTGATGGCTGTTATTGCTGTACATTTGTCTGGATATCACAAATAAGCAAAATAATAACTTCCATTATAAGTATCAATAAATGAGCCGTAATATTTCTTACTTCTTATTCTTACGGGTTACGGGTTATTCTTCTTATTCTTCTGGCAATAAGAAGAACAACCCGTATCAGGCACCCATACCGATTATTGTCTTTATTTCTGTAGAGTCTTAAATTATATAATTGTAATTTATTAAAGAGCAAGAAACAAATCGGAATTTATACCAGTAAATATGAAGTTAAATACAAATATATAAAATTAAAAAATTTGAAATGTCCTATCGCAAATTTCAAGTTATGTGAGAATATTATTATGTTTAAATTACTTGGTCATCAATCCGACAAAAAAAATCATCATGTTCTCACGTGACCCATATTTTGCAATCACCAACATTTAGAAAAGCGCTGGGTTTTGACCAACTCAAAATCAATCGAATTCTAGAAATTTTTTTTCTCGGGGCCCGAATTTTTTTTCGTGAAAAACTAGTTTAAATCAGTTTGAAACAATCCCATGACTATAGAATAACGCATGCATCGATATTTAGAAAAACGGTGGGTTTTTTGCCCGGCTCAAAAGCGTCCGAGATACAAAAATTTCTGCCCATTTTCTTCTCTCTCTCTCTTTTTTTTTCTGTGAAAATTCGGTTTAAACTGGTTTGGAATGTGACTACTGTAATGCGCAACCATCAACTTTCAGAAAAGCGAGGGTTTCTTTTTTTTCATATCAGAATCTCTCGAGCTCCAAAACTTTTTTTTTTGCCAGCAAGAAAATTTAAAATTAAAATTTTATATATATATATTTCGATACCTCCCTTAGTTGTTTCGCAATGATTCCCGTTTTCTTTCTTGTTATTCTTCTGGCAATAAGAAGAATAACCCGTATCAGGCACCCATACCGTTTATTTTCTGCCTACTCATTTTGAGACTTCAAGAAGCCCAAATTAAAACAATATCACGTTCTCACATGATAATAGGTTTCAAACAGAAAATCTAACTGTTGCCATTTCAGTAACCGTTAAGACTTGCTTCCGAAAATTGGTGTTCTTATCTTCCAAAACTCTTAGAAAAATATTTTTTGTAATATCTTAAGTTACCATTTTAATGATGTCAATTGCCTTTCGGTACAATTTCCTCTCTCAAATTTAATAACATTGTTCATCGAATTTGAGACACTATCCCTAACGATGTTTTTAAATGTTATGATGGAATTCAAGCTCACCATCATCAAAATATTCAATCGCATATTTTTAGTAATCATTAACTCACATGTAAGATTTTCACGGAAGCCATTATTTCTTAACATATGCACTTTTTAATTTGCAATAAACTGACTCTAATGAATTCATGCTTTCCATTCGTGTCAAAAAACGAGGATTTTAATGTATTCCGTAGTAATTATTTAATGACAACAAATCAATAACCAGGGCAAACAAATTGGTCACCAAACGCGACTAGTACAATGAATGTTGAAAATTTTATGCTTATAAATCAAAGATATATCCTAAAGAAGTACGAGTAGACCCATAAAATGAATAATCTGCTTTTTATAAAGAATTCTACTGCTATTTTTGCACAATAGATCCGACATTAAACTATAATACAAGGGATGCTCAAACAAAAAGGTACGAAACGACACTGTTGGTATAAATGGAGATTTTATTCAAAGTATACTCCATAGGTCTGAGCACTACGATCCCATTGATTAACGAGCCGAAGGATTCCTTGTTCCTAGAAACCCTGTGGCCGTGACGAGACCCGGTAATTTATAGAATCCTTGAGTTCACTGACCGAGTTGAAGCTCAGATGTTTTTTCAGGAGACCAAACACATGAAAATCGCAGGGCGACATGTTCGGGCTGTAGGGCGGGTGGTCGAGCTGTTCCCACTTTTACTTGGCCAGTTCCGCTATGTGACCCTGGAGACATGTGGACATGCATTATCATGGAGCAGAATCACACCCCTCCGTGAGTACCCCAAGGTCTTTTATTCTTGATGGACCTGCGTAATCTTCGGAGTGTCTCATAGTATATATTGGAGTTAATGGTTCTGAAAAAAATATCTGAAAGGGAAGCACTTCAACTCGGACGGCGAATTCAAAGACGCTGTGAAGGACTGGGTCTCGTCACGGCCACAGAAATTCTGGGAACAAGGAATCCTTCGGCTCGTTAATCAATTGGATCGTTGTGCTCAGGCCTATGGTGTATACTTTGAATAAAGTCGTCATTTATACCCACAGTGCCGTTTTGTACCCTTTAATTTGGACACCCCTTGTATATTAGAGCAGACAATACAAGAGTACAAAATATTTAAGGAATCTGTCTACCTACGGTGACAATTTTTTGAAAAATACCTCTAATGAACTATTTTATTTCATTTTCTGGATCAATGTGATTTCGAACAATGACAAATATTGATCAAGAAATTCTGTGCCAATCAAGATTCTGTAAAATAAATAAATTTGAATTAAAAAAAATAGTGAAAATTGCTGTTGGAGCGAAAAAGTTACAGTTAATGGATATCAAAATACTGGTGGGCTTGAATAAAGATGCTTAAATGATGTTTGCTTGCGAGTGCTTGAGACAAAAGAAATGTTCGGCTGTTCGATGTTGAATTTTTGTCTGGTACTAAAAATGCTTTGTTAAACAATGTTAAAAAAAAGAGATGTAATTGCCAATCCTTTCGGCATAAAAACTACTCAAAACGTATTCTAGTACGCGTGGCTTACTGATAGAACTTATTATAAAATAAATTATAATTCAGAGAGGCGTGTATTTGATAAAATGTTGGAAAACATTCAATTTCCGGTTGGTACTTTCAGTTTCGTTGTCAGTTCGTTTATAAAAAATCACATATCTCGGTTTCTATTAATCGTAGAATTAAAGCAAACACAGATTTGGAAACCCAAATAAATGAGTTTTAAAATAAACCAATAAAAAAAATTTGCGAATTTTGAACCAAAACTGCCTTTTAAATGCAGGCAGATACCTTAAAGCTCTCATATTATAAAAAAAATCAGTATTTTTGCATCTAAGAAAGCAAAATTGTTCAGATTTAATTTTGAAATAATTGTATTAATATGTCAGGAGAAAGTAAGTTTTACATAAAAAATAAGACCTAAGTCAGTTACCACGTCAGATGTATCTAAAATAGATTGATTATCGCCCTTCTATTCTAAACTTGATATGGAGATAGAACACACACACACACACACACACACACACACACACACACACACACACACACACACACACACACACACACACACACACACACACACACACACACACACACACAACTTACAAATACTTTATATCATTGTTCTGGAGCATTGTTTGTTGTTGTGGGTGTTAAGCATAAAATTATAAAAATGATCATATTTTTATCTGTTTGAGGGAGGTAACCTTATGAGATTATTAACCATTTCAATACCATTCTTTTTCTTTTCCAAAAGCTCTAATGGGTCAAATAAAGTATTAATAGTTAAACTCTGTTAAAATAAAAACAAAAATTAACTATAGGTGCAATTATTGAGGTGGGTAGTCTTTTTAAATGGGACACATGCGTTCCATTGGGGTTCAGGTGACAATATAAAATACAATAAAAAGTTGAGATCTCCAGTTTTTATAATATTTTAAAACAATTTTATTGCAAGAAAACTCTTACCAATTACATATCCAAAATTATTCATGACATTTCATCTTAAAGCAGTTTTTGCAGAGTGTAACTTCTCACGACACATGCAATTTTCGTTCGGGCTTCTTTATTACTACTTCATTAATAAGATCTAGCTAAAAATTACACTAGCATATGAATGTAATCACAGAAAACCATTGGGACATGCACTTACTTATCAATTCGGATTATTCAATTCCTCATTTACTTATCAATTCGAATTATTTATAAATATCAGCGAGGCATATTTGCTTTGGTTAGGCCCAAAAGGTTACTCCCCCCCTCCCAATGTCCTTTTAGTTATGACTTGAATGTATTCTGGATTTTGATTCATTATGTTAAACGGTTTTAAAGCAACACTACGATTATTTTGGACCTGATATCGAAATTTTGGACCGCAGTCAGGGGCAAAGATGACCGTGAGCTGATACTCCCCTCTTAGGAACCCTCTGGTACCGGAGCCAAAATGTTACCAACAGGCCACAGTAACTTGGGATTATTCATTCTAGACAGTCCCTCGCTCAAAGCATTGACTTGTCAGTTCCGAATATCAATTTATAAACTTGTGGTTAAAAAGCAAAAAAAAAAAAAAAAAAACCATGACAACTGTAAAAGATGAAATGATAGAATAAACAAAACAAAGCATTTTTTTAAGGTGGCTTTACACTCAGCCAGTTATAGGATTCCAGTAAGTCACGCATGCGCCGAGACAGCAGTCAATAGCAAAGTCCTGTCTCAAAAAGACAAGTACTTTCTACTATAACAATTTCTGCGCACGAGTGCTCATACTGGATGGTTTGTATCTGACTAAATGTAAAGCTCACTTATTTCTGCGTTTTTTTTTTAGTTTATCGTACGTACGTATGTGTTTCAATCCTCATAAGTACAACTGAAAGTTCCAAATTAATTCTCCCTGTAGAAATTCAAGCTATTGAATCGATTATCTTCACATTTTGCTTATAAATACTATAAAGCGTAAGAAACTTTTTATAAGCATTCTGTGACATTTAATTAAATACTTAAATTTATGTTTATTAAAAAATACAATTTCCTTGTGTATTGCATAAGGAAACAACGAGGTCGGACTACAGTTATGTTTCATTAATTGAATTAAAAATAGGCTAATCAAGAAGAGTTATATATTTAGATTAGATTTATTTTATTTTATTAGTATTAAAAGCATCTCTAAATCGAAAATTGTCTTATGATTTAACAAAAAAAAAAAAAAAAATGATTTGACAACTCTCTTTAAAGTTATATGAAGATTTAAATTCAACGTCCAAAATGGTTTTCTTCCTATTGTTTGCTGTAAGCATATATTTAATCGCCACTCATAATATTTAATGTAATTTTATAAATTATTAAATATTTATCCCTGACTAACCCCAAATTTTAAATCAACTGCTATATTTAACAGCAACTTAGAAAATTATCAATGTATCTTGTTTCAATTTGTTGCTTCTAATAAGAGCAATTAAGGTTCCATCGGAGCAACAACAACAACAAAGAATACCTAACTAACAAAATGAAGAAAAATAAATCAAAAGCAAATTCTTACAAAAAGGGGGAAAAAATCACAAAGTTGGCCATGCGCCAAGTTTGATCTACAATCAAAGCAGACCAAACTGGGAGTTAAATCAGCTTTAAGTCATTAGCGCGCAATACTGTATTGGAGTGCAGATTCGCATTTTCACATTTCTTCTAATTGTTGGTATTTCATCATTTCCAACTAGAACAAACGTAGCGGTTCGGATTACTTTGATGGAAAACAATTAAATTTCTTTCGGGAGTGTACTTTTTTTTCTTTTGCTCAGTTTTTAATGCTCTTCAGTTTTTCATTAAAGAAAAGAATGCTGTTTTGCACTTTTCTTTTTGCGTTAGTTCATGTGTTTTTCTTCATGTAGGATAGCTCGTATAAAAAAATTCTGATTCTACTGCTTGTTATTGTAATATGAACATTTATTAAAATGAGTTAACCTCTTTTTTGTACTGCTTTATCTTAATGAAATCAACCAAGAAATAATCTTAAAAAAATGTTTGAGCATAATCATTTTTTAAAATGTAAAAATCTTTTATTCTGTAATTGCATTGCAGCACATTTTGTTAAATATTTAAAGGAATTGCGAGAAAAAAATGTTTGTGTATCGAATTTCATATCTAGCTTATATGAATCAAAATATCTTGTTTAATTGTATAAAATATTTTACATGAAATAAGATATCTCTGATTATGTTGGATGATTGTAACAACACTATAGTGTTTGATTTTTAATAAATATAGTTTTTTTCCAATAAATTTATTATTTTTACTATAAATAGTTTAGCATTTGATACTAAACTAACCAAACTGCAGCAAATTTTGGTGATATCAGTCCAAATCCGAATAACAAAAAATTGTTATTCGGATGGCACTTGTCAGTCTAATGTCAGGCAGCAAGCCCACTGGCTTTAGAAGTCAGTGATCTTTAAACCATGGGTGCATCTCTTGTTTTTTACAGTAGCACCATCTAGAGCGAAGAGTATGACTTAGCTACTCACAAGTCACAACCCTTTTTACGATGTCGACTTAATTCATGCATTTCATTCACTCATCCACAGACCGTAATTTAGACCTGAATCAGAGAACGATCACCCCTGATCCAGTACCCTCTGTGGTATTACTCTCGACATGGAGGACTTTGTGACCACGGCAGATTTATACGTGCGCCAGCCACCACACACACGAGGAGTCTTCGATCAGCGGAGTTCAAACTTTCAATCCAAGGAACACGAATCCAACGCCCTACCAACCAGGCTATCTCGGTCCAAAATTGTTTCTATGGCTTAATTTCCTTACGTCGAAATGAAACGTTACAAAATTTCAAGGCATTTTATAGGAAAATTATAATGATATA
Source organism: Argiope bruennichi (assembly GCF_947563725.1). NCBI lineage: Eukaryota > Metazoa > Arthropoda > Arachnida > Araneae > Araneidae > Argiope > Argiope bruennichi. The sequence continues at coordinate 93,531,149 of NC_079161.1, forward strand.
ATAGTAAAAAATGTTTTCTATGGATAAAAACCATCGGGGGGAAGTCTCCCCAAAACTTTCTCGCATACCCTCTAGTAAAGATTTTATTCCAAAGAACACCTTGCATAGTATTGACTGCTGTACAATAGTTACGAATAGTTATTAATTTTTGAAATGAATTTAATGTTTTTACTGAATATTTTTTGTCATTTTTGGCAAGTTATTTGGCGAATAATCCCTGGCAGCCGGTTAACAGTATCCGAAAATCTTATCTGTGCATTAGACGTGATTTTCCCAACCGATTGAAATAAAAATTTGACACAAAATTACACTTGAGAAGTTACAAAATAAAACATCAAATTTGATACGCCTTTATATTGATCGCCTTAACACATTTCTAAAACTACGTACCGACAGACGGTCTATCCGTTGTTGGATTTGGCTCAAAATATGATGTCCAGACAATCGATGTTAATTCGGTGTATGGAATGTTATCTAACTAGCTCTCTTCGTTTTGTAATTATCGTGTTAAATTATATTTGAGCAACCGGATAGACAGAATTCCAAAGAGTAGAGTTTGCTCAAAATTGGATAGAAGGGAACAGATTTGATATACTGTCATTTTCGCCAAAAAATAGTTTATCGCGAAATTTGAGCGAAATGGCTGAATGTGGCGCGACCGATAGCAATGGCGTTTCCAATCGTAAGATTCCAATGAACACTGCAACAAATTAATAGCGCCAAACGCTGCGTCAAATGACTGTATATCAAAGCTTAGCCGTATAGAAGCCTACAAATTTGGTATAAAGACCGTATACCAAATTTCATCCCTTTAGCTCAGAGCGTTTTTGAGTTATCTTTGTCACAGACAGGCAAACTGACATTTTTAAAAAAGTATTTTTCGAACTCGGTAAGGTCTAAAACGTGGTGACTTTGGCAAAGTCACGAGTTCGAATATTTTGAGGATTACTACAAATTTCTATATGCTAAGCATATGAGAAAGAAAAAACAGTGAATAGAAACTGGCGGAAAGTCTTGAATATGAACAATCACTCTTTATTCTATTTCTTTAAAGCATCATTTGCGAATCTGTTCTAGTATACATAACATTTTGAAGTCATATCTGACCCTTCTATAGCGAGAAATATACATTTATTTATAATTGTTTTAATACTGATACAGAGATATTTATTTTCATCTATGTAATTAATTTTTGAATACCAATTTCTTTCATTTATTTTGTAAATTCATCTTCTACTTTATTAAGTTTTTTTTTTTTGCTAAAAAAACCATCGCTGACATGGCTGATTTCATGGAGTCATTTTGAAACATTTTGTTGCATCCTGTAGTTCGTAAATGAAAACATTCCAAAATCTGGAACATTTTCTCGAGGGTAGAATGCTTGTAACTATTGAAAATGAAAAGAAATATGAAAACATTCTTAAAAGATAATTTTTACGAGAAACGAAACGCTGTATTTCAAGACTCTCCTGTAAGTGAGTCCCAAAGAACGTCGTCCTGTCGCTAAGCAACAAAGTTTTCGGTATTGAATCAGAAGCACGTGGGAGAAGAAAAAAAAAAAAAGTACTTCTCTGAAAGTTAAATCTTTAGTTTCAAGGTCAAAGAATTATGTCACATAAAACACATGACGTACAAGTGCGCATACTTAACATACCATCTAAATACAATATCATCTGCAATCTTTTATTATGCAATGTATTTAAAAGTCTAGTCGTTTCTGAAACTTGCATAAAGTTCTCGTTTAGTATATGAGCAGGCTATTTTTTAAAAAATACAGCGGAATTTTAATGTGCATGATTTATATTTAATTGCATAAAATTGATCAGTTTCATTTTATTATTTCAAAACAAATTATGCATAAATAAGCCCCTATAAATTGTTTTTATTTCCACCTTAATTTCCTTTTGGTATTTCAAAATTTTTAAATATTAATTTTAATTTATTACGGAATTATCATTTGAAATTTTGTTCAATCGAAACGCTGCTAAATATATATTCTTTAAATATTAGTTTCTCTACTTTCTTTTATGCTTAGAGAAAATATTCGAATTATTAAAAATTCAATTACGAAATTTTGTCAAATCTACATCCTTTACTTCCATTTTAACCTAAAAAACCTTTATCAGTCATATCAATTTTACTTCCGCATTTTATTTTAATAATTTTTTTCAAAATGCTCTTTAATATATTACACACAAAAAAAAAAAACATTTCATTGTTTTACTTATTGGAATTATATTCGCTTGCATTGCGATGATTTAAAATACAATTTTTTTAATACACTGCAATATGGTTAAAAGAAAGATAAAAAAAACAATTCGACAAATTAATATTTAAAACATTTTCTTATTGCAACTCTTCAAATAAAACGTTTGAAATTCATTTAAATACAATTTTTTGGATGTTCTTGTAAATATTTTCATTTGACAAGAACATCAGGAAAATTGTAATCATTATGCACTTGTTTAACCACAACAATGGCAAAAAACTGCTATGAGTAACCAACGAAATACATCGATCATTGTGCCGATAAGGCGGCCATCGGTAAAGGCAGACGATAAATATTTTGAAGTTAAAAAAAAATGTTGTTATGTTTGCTGTTAAATTAATTTTCGCATGAGTTTTTAAGATTTATTTTTTGTAATTTTACTTTTCTCTTTAATTTTCGCCTTAAATTGTTTATTTAATTATTGTTAGATCGTTTTTATGATTGGCAATAATTTTTTTTAAAAATTTAGAATTCATTTTTTAAAAGTGAAACGAGAGGAATGTTGGTAAAATTGAATCATTGTTGCTTCTGTAGTCATTGCATTTTTATTTAATTGTATGTAGCATTTATTGTTAAAATTATTTAGAACAAATATTTAAATAAAGAACCGGAGAAATCAGTCCCACAAAACTTTCCAGCATACTCACTGATAAAAGTGTTATCCCAGAGAAAGTCTAGCATGGTATTATTGTACAATAGTTACTTAATATTATGCCGGGTTTACATTCGACCAGTTATAAGACGGCCAGCAGGCAGCGCTTGCGTAGAAAGGGACTGATTTATATTTGCTACAATTTCCTAAGACAGATTCAGGCATTCCATGCTTAGCTATAAATTGCAATTCTGGCGTCCCTGAATTTTTCTTTTTCACCGCATATCGTATTAAAATGATGGATATTTACCCAAAGAAACGTGATAAAATACAAAAAAAGGTCAACATATTTTAATTTGGAAAACTATAGAACTAAATACCTATCAAAATGAAAAAAGAACACAACCTCGCATCAGAAACAGCAAAAAAATGTCGGAATTAATTTACGATAACTAATCATTTTTTTTCACGCCAAAAAATTGCCAAATTCTACAAACGCATGCGCAGTAAGAAAAAATACAATACAGCGACTTATAGTTGTTCCGTCGGGACAATGACTTGCCATCGTTGGAACAGCATTTTTCAGCCTTTCTACGCATGCGCTGCCTACTGGCCGTCTTATAACTGGCCGAGTGTAAACCCGGTATTAATCCGTGTAAATTTATTATTTTTACTGGATCTACCGTATGATCTTGGCAAGTTATTTGGCGATTAATCCCTAGCATGCCGTTAATAGATCCAACAATTCGACAATTGGAATTTAAACGCGTTTTCCAAAACCGATTGAAACAAAAATTTGACACAAAACTACAATTGTAGTCCCAAAATTACGTACTAAACTAAGTATATTTTAAATGAAAAATTAGTAAGTATAATCAGTAGAAGTATCTCCTCCAAAATTTCTCGCATATTCTCTAATAAGTGTCTTATTCCATAGAACACCGAGCATAGAGTTGGCGTACAATAGTTACGAAATATGAGTTTTTGGAGTCATTTTAGCATTTTTACTAAATCTGTCATGTCATCGTTGGCGAGTTTTTTTTTGTTATTGTTGTTGTTGGAAATTAATCCCTAACACGCGGTTAGTAGTATCTGAAAACCGAATTTGTATTTTTGGATCATTTTCCATAACCGATTAGAACAAATATATAACACAAAACTATACTTGTAGTCACAAAATCATCGCCGTTTTATATTTATCGTGTTAACTTATCGAACAGCCAAGTCTAAAAATGTATATTCATCAAAATTTGGAGTTCAAATTTTTGAGGATTAGAGTGTTCTCTCTATACTCGATAAAATAAAAATGATTGGGGATTGATGAAAGGCTGCGGTAAAAATGAACCCCTGTAAGGATAAAGACGCTTTGGGAAACGTTCTTACATGCTCCTATGTTTTTATCGCTTCATGTTCACTTCGAAATATGTCCTAATTTTGTGTAAAAATCTTTCATTGTTATCTTTGTATACTAGGAAGTATACAAATAATAGATATATTGTTATTTTATTAATTTCTTATTAGGAAATGTGTGATAATGAATTGTACTTGAATAGGGATTGCATTCATTTTGAGAAAACAATGTGCTCTCATACAAAATATCTGGACGAAAGAGAAAAGTCAATCGGATGTGAAAAAATGACCAAAATTATGGAAGCCGTTTTGGAAAAAGTCCATTTTTAAAGATTTGATGACTCATAACTACTATAGTATTTGCAGTAATACTGTTGCAAAATTTCCAGGGTTCGTTTGGACAGTGGGAGTTATATGGTGTGGAGAACGCTCAATCAGCCGGTGGCAGTAGAAAATAAAACAACGACGTTTATTTACACGAAGACACACAGGACAGCACAAAGACGACAACTATATACAGCACAGAAGACGATTATCTTCAACCGAGACGTGCAGCATACAACAGCATACACAGCAGCATACAACCAGACTCTACTGCAGACAGTAGTGCACAGCTCAGTTCAGCACTAGCTTCACTCCGTCGCTGCTCCGCTTATTTCTGGAAGGCCAGTTCTTTACCGTCACTTCCGACTACTCTCTTCTCTGTCGTTTCCGACTATTCTCGCACTCCACTGGTTCATGACTGCCCGGCAGCTGCGGCTGCTTCCTTTTATAGGTCTCAGGAGGCGGGGCTAGAAGCCTCTCAACCAATCAGGAACGTTCGAGGCGTAACTCGGTTCCTACTGGACGGATCGGGAAACTTCTCGATGTTTCGGGTATAATCTATTTTGGCGCCAATGTCGCCAAATTCATCGCCAAGTCGCCAAATGATCGCCAAGTTTGTCGCCAAGCTCTGGGACCTCCTATGGAACCAACTATGCTGGGAAGCAGCATCACAGGTTCGTAACAATACTATAAAGCTATAAATAGCTTAACTAAGGATGTAATGCATTCAATTAAGTTCAGTTACCTTTATTTTTTTAATTTATAGCTAAAGTAGAGAGAATGATCTCCTTAAAACTTTCCCGCATGCTCTCTAATAAAGTCATGCCAGAGAACACCTTACACGGCATTGGCATACAATAGTTACGAAATATTAACATTTGGAGTGAATTTAGCATTTTTAATGAATTTATCGTGTCATCCTTGGCCAGTTATTTGGCGATTAATCCTTGACGTGTGATTAATAAAATCTGAAAATCGAATTTGTGCTTTCGACACCGAATGAAACAAAACTGCTCTTGTAGTCGCAAAGTTAGGTACCAATTTTGATATATTTAAGTCATTTCGTCTTTGGGTTAACACGTTTAGATGTTTCTGAAAGGACAGACGGTCAATTCCTTGTTGGATTTGGCAAAAAATTCGACAGTTGTCTCTAGACTATAGATGTTAATTCTGTGCATCTAGTTTTATCTGTCTGGCAGTCTTCGTTTTGTAATCATCGTATAAACATATATTCGAATGGCGGACAAACTTTCTCTGAGCATATTTTGCTCAAAATGATAGAAACCTACAAATTTGGTGTAAAGACAGTATACCAAATTTCCTCCGTCAACTCCAAATTGTTTTTGAGTTATCTTCGTTACAGACAGACGGACGGATATTTTTTAAAAATGTGTTTTTCGCACTCAAGGAGGAGATTCGTCAAAATTTCGAGTTCGAATTTTTTGAAGATTATTATACTTTCTCTATACTACCTATACGAGAAAGTAATAACCAGAAAAAGGAGACATATATTTCTTATACATGAGAGAACAATAACTTCAAAATACAAATAATTAGAAATATGAATATGACGGAGGATTTGTAGAAAGAAAATTATTTATCTTTATAAAATTTTGAACCGATTTTCAGCAAAGGGAAGGCAGTTTGACAATGTATCCATAATAACACGATATTCAAAATCAAAACGAATAAAATGAAATTTGACATTTAGTCTTTACATCAAGATTATAAATCTGAATCAAATTTTGGCCAAAATATGTCAAGAAACAGACATTGCCTCGTTATGTTTGAATTCAAAAACGGAAAGAACAATTGAGTCTATAGAATGGACCTGTACAGTAAGGAAATTTGTATCGAATTTAAATATAGTGGACCATATAGGGTGAAGTGAAAAATCATTTGTCAACAATATATATTCAATTTGCTTCTTTATATGACGAAATGAATCTCTAAATACGCCGTCTGATAAAGGTACAGTAAAACAAGATTCGTTGTAGATAGCAGAATATATAAAAAATTGGATAAAAGATTGTTTTTTAGAAAGAAAGAAGTGAAACCTGTTTAAAATACATTAATTTAGGGGTTAAACAACATTGTTAATATTTTGTACTAGCCGCTATTGCCGACAATCAGTTGGTTTGCTGGAGATACTGGTTGTACTTAATGCCATTTAGTTAAATCATTTAGATATAGCTCCATGCCTATGATCCCATCAAAGGAGCAGATATTAAAGCATTGCCATTTTAATTATCTTACAAATATTCTGTTTATTGTGTATAAGAACTTCTCTATAGTTAACGAATCCCATGACGTCATAGAGCTATTAAAATGCGCGGTGCGCCTATCTTCTAAATTTTTCGATATTGTAACTGCATTATCTTGTTCATCTTGCAAATTATACAAACACTAAACAAAATACTTCTATAGTTTTAAACGATGGAAGAAAATAGCGCAATTAAATATTTGATGAAATAATGGAAACGGGTTGAACTTCAGGACAGCAGTGTAATTATTGTATGAAATTAGGCAAAGAAATACCTTTTAAAATACCAAAGTTCAGTAAAACTTTCTAAAGGAACAATTAAATTAATTTCATTAAAAAGGTCGAAAGGATGAAGGTTTTATATTTCGAAAGGGTATAAAATTTATATTTGTTCCATTTGTTTTTCGAAATCAATGCAGAAAAACTTTAAAATGCAGCTAAATTCTTAATCAATTTAAATTTTAATTAAAATTTTGAAAAAATTGATCAAAGGAACCTATTTCCACGTTTGGAGGTGCTAAATATATACAAAATTAGCAGTACCTGCACAGCGTTGCCCGTGGCATAACATCTAAAAGGAAAAATTAGCTTTAAACTTAAGTCTGGCCTCCGCACGATATGACATGGGCATGTCGCGCAACATCAAACAAACATAAAAATATATTTAGAAATCATCAAAAATAACTACAAAACAATTTTATAGCACTCAGTCAGAAACATTTAGACTGTTTAAAAGGTAAAAATATGATATTTCCATAGACAAAACAATCCACTAAATATATAGAATAGAAAAGCTATTTTAAAATTTAAAAATATGCAAATAAGTCACTGCACCCACCCTTCCGCACTTGTTTATCAACTGTATAATCTGATATGAAAATGAAATTCAGCTTCCTTCATTGTAAACTGTATTGGCGGGGCGATCACTTCGGCCATCATGAGATTCATTCTGTCTCTGCAATTCAATTGCAGTGCGATTTAAAGAGAGACGATTACTTCTCTTAGCAGAAGACTCTCCTTCCCTAAGTGTGGACATTCTTTCTCTGATTCTGAACGTTTCTTTCTTCTACATTTTCATTACAGAGCAACAAACGAAGCGTTTTGGCATTTAATGTGCTCCGGCCAAAGTTGGATTGCCCTTTTTTGTGGACACAATGGGTTTTGAATCGCTATTTAAAATCAGACGTAAACAAAGAAACATATCGCATATGCATACCACAGCTCTTGCCCTTTGCTCATGCGCAGTTTGAGGCTTTTCGCACATGTGCGGATAAATGGAAAGCACAGATACTGCTGTTATACGCATGCGCGAATCGTAGCAGGAAAATAATTAAAATCGCAATTATAAAATTCCTTTTTTATTTTGATATGACTTCAATATACTAAAACCTTCCCCAATAAATGCCCTACAAAATGGTATAAATACCTCCAATATCAATTAAGTGTTTCCCGAGTTTTTCTCTTTCAAACATACAGACGCTTTCAGGGAAATTCATTTTTTACTGTGTATAGATATAGACGCTGTAGATCAAACAGTCTGCCTTGTAGAGCGGCAATAAATAGACACACACACACTCATTTTTATAATTAACAGAGATGCTATCTACATAAATATTAAACAGAATCTTTCTTCTCTAGCTTACTACAGAGGAAGAACATCATGAAATTAAATAATTAATGAAAAAATGGAAAGGTATGAAATTCAGTTCAACATTTGTAGCTAAAAATTACGCAAAAAAAATATTTTTAAAATCTGCCAAAATTTAAAAAAAATTGGGCTTGTCTATTAAATTTATATCTTTAAACATATTAATTTTTAAATGTTTTAAATCATTTTTTTCTGCAATAATATTTTTGGAAGTAATTGAGGAAAAACATTAAAATTCAGCTTAGTTTTTAATTATTTAAAATTTCAAAAAAATTGCTTCAAAGAGCACATTTCCACTCTCCAAAGTGCATCTGTAAAATTAGATTGGTCCAAACACACACACACACGTTCTTCATTATTATTAGTAGAGACAGAAATAGCTAATAAATTCTTTCCGTTGTCCAAATTCATTTTCAAAAAATCCGTTATTATATAATCTCACCAAACCTTTATTATTACTTCTGTCGGAGAGGAAGTTTACATAAGATTGCTGTTTACAACTGATAGCATTAAGGCGCCAGTCAATTTTTTCACGATTACTTCATGTTACGAAATATTTATTTGACCACAAGTTATTTGATACAATAAGGCTTGGATATTTTTTTTATAAATTCTTTAAATGCTGAGTCATTCAGTTAATTTGCGATTTTCTTTACGAAAATATGTTATCGAATTTCTTGAAAAGAATTTAGCAATATACGATAACTTGCAAAAAAAAAAAAAATGCCTGTGGTGGAATAGGAAAATCGAGCAATTTCAGCTTTTTGTAAATTTTAAACGGGTTTAACAGTGGAGCTTAAATAAGTTATGCAGCAAAGTTTGGTGGAGGGTTACAGCTAGAATTCACCAGTTTAGCTGTAACCGTTTGTTCTTTTGAATTCGGTTTTGTGAAGATTAAACCTTCCAAAGTGTTATTTTAGAACAAAAATAATATATAGATCAGGCTGGATTATTAAATAAGCAATAAAGCAATTTTTTACGGCTTCCGTATATTTAGGAGGGCCTTGTGCATTTGAGAATTTTTGTGTAGTAATTTGAAAGATAGGTGATTACTTAGCTTTTATTTATCTACAAAGGCTATATTATTACACTTATTCGAATTAAAATAAAATAGTATAAAAGATAATTTTGGAACCATTTTCTAATAATATTCCTAATTATCTATAATATGAAAATCTTATGTTATATTATTTTATATTTCGATAAAACTGTGGTGGTTTATAATTTAAAAAAAATGTTCAATCCTATTGCTAAATTTATTTAGGCTGCATCAAGAAAAGTTTTATGATTTTTTTTACTACTCTATTAAAATTACTTTTAAATTTCATCTATATATTTTTTTATATGCTATGTATTGAAGCCAATTTATATTTTTTCTCATACGAAGTACAGAATGAAATATTGTAATCGTCATACATTTTACTCGATACATCTTCATGCTTCAGATCATTTTGCGTCCAAAAAATATATCTTGGGAATTTTGCCTTTCTGGCTCCGAAGAAAGAACCATCGAGCTTCAAACTCCATACGTGGATGAAATTATGTATATGAATTTTCACCAAAACTGAATGTTTTTAACAAATTTTGAGCAATTCTATTTAGAAAGAATATAACTGCCCTGCTCTCGAATATCATTTAGCACTATAACTACAAAACAAAGTGATCTAAATAAATAAAATTCGGAATGCAGAATTAACATCTATAATCTAGACATCTATCGAATTTTGTTCAAAATCCAACAAGCGATCTATTGCCGTTAGATCTGTACTTTTAGAAACATGTAAATGCGATTACTGATTAACTTAATTATTTAAATACGTCAAATTTGGTATGGGAATTTTTTTACTTTGTTTTGGTCAATTTTTTTTTCAATCGGATAGTATTAACCACATGCAAGGGATTCATCGCCAAGGATCACATGAAAGATTCAGTAAAGATGCTAAATTTATGCCACAGGTTAGTATTTCGTAACTATAGTAAGCCACTGAATCTAAGGCGTTCTTTGAGATAACACTTTTATTGCGGGTTTTAAAACTTTTTTTTCTGCTCCATTTCGAACAACAGTGTTTATAGTTGCTATTCAGATATTTTTATTCTTTCATTCAACATTTAATTACGCGATCTTCTTCAATTCCTGAAAACTGAGAAAGAAGATTTCAGTTATTATATCAGCAGTTTACATAAGGAGTTAGAAAGCCATGTGGCAATGTCAAGGCAGACAATTAGATTACCTTGGCATCTACGCTTTTAACGCCACTCTAATAATAGAGGACTTGACCCCATTACGCATGCTCATGGTCACAATAAATAGAACAGGCAAAAATCTATTAAAATAATACAACTATAATCTATAAGCAATTTGATGTTTAAAAATCTATTTTGAGGGAAACCTGAGCATCAAATTAAGCTTTAGATGTTTAATTGAATTTATTTAAAAGCAATGTTCCTTAAGATGAGCTAGCTAATCTTAAGGAACATCTAATATATAATTATGTATGTTTCTTGTTTCCTCTTACGCGAAGAGCAGAGAAAGTATTGTAACCTTAAAAAAATTCAAATTTCTGATTTTGACTCATCTCCACTTTTCAGAACTCCGTGTAAAACGTGGAGTTTCGACAAAATTATTTCTGGAATTATTTCTAGAAAAACATATTTCTGGAAAATGTCTGTTCGCCATTTCAAATAATACGTTATATTAATCTTATGTCGATCTGTCTGTGACAAAGATAACTAAAGAACTCTTTGAGCTAGACGAATGAAATTTGGTATACCATCTTTACATCAAATTTCGAGCAAAATTTGTTGAGAGGATGTCTGTCTGTGCAGCATTTTGAATTAAAGTTAACACAATAACTAAATACGAAGAGATTTAGATCAAATTTGATACACAGACTTAATATCTATAGGATAGATACCAATGAAATTTTTAACCGAATTAAAAAAAGGGGTGAATTTTCTGTCAGTACGTGATAATTCAAAAGTGGAGTTATTTAAATACATGAAATTTGGTAGGAGATATGACTACAAGTGTAACTCTTGGTTGAATTTTTGTTTCAATCAGGTGGGAAAACAATTCTAAAACAAATTCATTTCAATTCGTAATTTCTCTCTTTCAAAATAATAATAATAATAATAAACGTTTGCTTGTTTTACTAAACTTAACAACATGTAAACGCAATTACTTAAAGCACATTTTTTGGCCTTATGTCGATTTTTGAATACGATAACTCAAAACAGTTTTGAACTAGACGGCTGCAATTTGATATATGCAATTACGTCCAAATTTGTAGATTTCTATTATATTTTGAACGAAATCCATTCACAGAAAACTGATTGTCAGGTCTGTTCAGAGACAAAAAGATTCAAAGAAGCTGTTTGTCCGAGTACAGGTGAACACGATAAATATAAAGTGGGAAAAGAAAGATATATGAAATTTGATACACAATTTTCGCATAAAAATATAGATACTAATCAAATTTTAAAATAAATCTATCAAAGTATGGACTGTCCGACGGTCTATACTTTCTCATGCCTGTAAACGCAATGGCATAAATCAATGAAATTCAAAGTGCTATCTAGTGGTTACAGTTGTAGTTTTGTGTTAAATTTTATCTTTAATCGGCCGGCAAAAAAGCGTCCAAAATACTTATTCTCACCATAGATTCAGTAAAAATACTACATTCATGCCAAAAATCGCCAATGAATCACGCCAAAATCTTCTTAACCATCGTTTATTAATGCCATGCAATGTTTTTGCGATCTGACCCAAGTTCCACAATTTTCTGCGGAAGATGGTGGATAAGATTTTTACTGAACGGTATGCGAAAATGCGAAATGTTTCAGGAAGTTTTAGTTTTGCCCCTTTTTGGTTCAGAGATGCTGTCTCCACGATTATCAAGCATAAATGCATATGTGTGTGTTTTGGTGTTCTACAGTTTAAAATGTTTAATCAAGTCATAGCACATATATACTCTAATAAGTGGAAACCTTAAAAAATGAATTAATTAAAAAATCAATGAAAACATTGCCTTTTTTTCCCTTGACAATTTTCTAAAATATTGCAGCGAAAAAAATGGTCTTTTCATCAGCTTAAAATTCAAAAAGTTATCTTTTCAATGATAGCAATTTTTTTGACGTAAAACTTTTCAATTTTTAATTAATTTTTTGAATATATTTTAAGCGAATTTAACAACAATATATTTTATTGTCGAAGTGAAATTCAATCCTTTTCATTCTTACTATTAATGTTTCATCTTTGCTTTTTTCCATTGTTAATGGCCAAGATATGAAGCTTCGGCTTATATTTCCATGTTGAATAGGTTTTAACATAAAGAATGATTTTAATACAATTTTTTAAAATTTTTTTCGCTTAAAAGCAAAATTTAATTTCATAATTAATTAATAATAACATTTTTTTTTAAATTCGTTCATTTTTAAATACAACTCTTTTCTTGGCTATAATTGGATATATAAAGTTATAGACAGAAGAATAGAGAAATGCTTAGCATATTGAATAGAATGACATAATGCTTCTAATATTCTATCAATTAGAAATTGAAATATTATCAAATTGAAAATTAAAAAATTATCAAATTGAAAATTAAAAAATTATCAAATTGAAAATTAAAAATATTTTTTACTGAGGATATCATAATGACAAATAACCAAAACTTTTTAATTTAAGTACTAAGTAACCTTTAACAGTAGTGAAACAATGGTTATCAAAGACGACTAGTTATTAAATAAAAAGTACGTATTAAATAATTTTTCCTTCTCTTTGCTTTGATCATTTTTCGCTGCTTAGCAATAAGATATTTTTGTTGCGTTTGACCTTTTTTGTTGCCATAAGTGATATCGAAATTATTAAATTAACTGTGACGTAACAGTTGCGTCCTTCTATTGCAAACATTTCATTCAAAAAGAAGAGTGGTGAAATGTACTATATATACAAATGATTTATTTTATTTCTTCAATCTAATTAATAAAGTGAAATATTTTATCTAAAGTTTATGTTACAAAAATTAGTACATTATGTAATTTATCATTTCAATCTCTCAACTTTCAAACCATGAAAAATGTTTACTTTAACTTATCCGATTAAAGTGTTGGAAAGAAAGAAAGAAAATTCTTTTACATTTTTTTTTGTTTGGAATTTATGGAATATAATAATTATTTTCAGTAGAAACTAAACAACTTTCAGGTTTTGTAAAATATTAAAATAGCACTAGCAATAGCAATTTTACTCTATGTTTCATTTTATATATTATTATGCTCTAGTCTCGCTTTTGAATTTTGAGTAGGATTGTACTTTGTTGTTTGAGTAGATTGTAACCTTTTTAATCTTAAAATGTTTTTGAAGATTTCACTTAAAATCTTGCATTATTAAAAACAAAACTTGTGAAATTTCGCGGGGTATTGCTGAATCTATGATACTAAATATTGATTCTTTAAGACCAAAGAGACTTTCCAACGCACTGGTCAAATATTTTATAAAAATTTAATAATAAAAGGCAGCCTAACATAGAGATAAAAATAAAATGAATTAATTCTAATACAATTTTAAAAGCGCTTATATAATTTAGATCAGATTTTTTTTAATAATATCAAACTCGAATGATGTTAATATAAATACAATACGAAATAAGTTATATAAAGATGAAAAATTAACAAAAATAGCAAAAACATTTCTGAATAAGAACTAAAATAGTATCTCAGAAGAAAATATACGGTAAAAACTTAGTTTTTAAAAACCTATTTTTATGAATGTTCAAATACTATTTTTTTATTTCAATTATTTTTCATTCTTTTTCAGTGTTTTTTAAAAATTTCAGTTGATGTATACAATAATAAAATAATGTTAGTGTCTAATAATTTTAATGATAAAATTATATTTGCATAAAATATTATGATGCTCAAATCTTTTTTATCGTCAGAAATGTTTCTGCTAATAAAAGGAGAATAACAATTGGATAAAAGGATTTTTGGATAATTAAACAGCCAGTGGCCATTTTCCTCCATAACATCACGATGCTGACAATTATCAGAAATGCTGAATTCAGCATTTGTGATAACAATGTAAAAGAACTTCATTAATAAAATAAATAATAATTACTAACGAATGAATATTAATTTCATTAATAAAATAAATAACGAAAATGAGCCAAATCCAAAGTAAAGCTTGATATAAATTGTTAATCGTCTGTTTTAAATATTTCTTTTTGAATTCTTCTAAATTCACCCGATATAAATTGCTAATCGTCTGCTTCGAACTTTTCTTTTTGAATTTTACCAAAATTCTGCTATTGACTTCTGGCAACAACTCATGCGCATTCTTGATCCTCAGTAATAAAAAATTACTGCATATCAGAAACTAATTTCAAAAGATTCCTTTAAATTGGAGAAAAATTGTATGAAAATAGAATTTATGACTGAGAATTCTTTGTACATTAATATGGTGTACAAGTAGTTTTTGTGACATTACATTCTCAGAAAAAATAATGGAAAACTTCCAAAAACTAATATAATTTTTAATTACCTGAAATTTTAAGGTAACTGGATATTTTAAAGCCAAAATTCAGTATTTAAATAAACATTCAAAACCAATGAAAATGTTGGAAAATGTAAAAAAAATAAAATAGAAATATATAAAAAAAAAATTTATGTTAAGTTATGTCAGAATGTCTGAGACTCTCTAATGTCTAAGTTCACCATTGCCTAGCAATGGAGTATCTAGAATGTTTTTTATTTTAAGGAATATGAATTGATCTGAATTTGATCATTGAAATTCGCTTTTAATTAAATTGCTTTTAAATTAATTTTGAGAAACTGTTAATAATAAAGAAAACTCGCAGCGCAATAAGATTATAGCCATTAAAAAATTACTTATGGCAATTTAATATAATGTAAAATTTAATCTTGTGCGATAAATATTTCTGAAATTATTGGTAATTACTTATTTAAACAAAAAATTAATGTGAAAGTTTTTAAAACGTACTGAAAAGTATAAAATAATTTCATCTAGCCTTATAGAAAATTATAATCCCATAGGAAACGTTTTATAAACTTGTAATTGTGAATTTTTAAAATTGCAACATATGTACCGAGTTGATAAACAGATGTTACTACGAGTTAATAAAAACGTGTTAAAAATGATTAAAAAATACAAATAATACTGCGATTTTCATGATGCCATCTGGCGGCGATGAAATTTCGAATTAGTTTTAAATCGATTGCAAAATTTGTACCTAACAAATAAACAGGCAGACAAGATTGCGAATTAATAAAAAACGTGTTACAAACGGCGGATATTATCTTAATTTTCACTATTTCATTAAATATCTACATTTAATTAATTTAAAAGCTAAAAAATTGTAAAATTGATCGTGAAATAAGCTCATAATACCATGCTCAAATTAAAGATCTCTATCGTTCACCATTTAAAGGAATCTTAGCCGACGTCCTGCCATAGGGGTAGCATGTCTTCTCCGTGATGTGGGCGTCCTGGGTTCGAGTTCCGGTTAGGGAATGGTTGTTCTTCATCTGTTCTTTCCGTGAGGTGTGTGAATGCCCCCCCCCCCCGGTAAAAAGGGGTTGTGCAAGCGAATGGATGATGTGTGAGTGGTAAAGTCGTACTCTTGCCCCTAGTTGGCGCTACTAAAAATACAAGAGACGCTCCCTCGGCTTAAAATCTCTGACTTCGTCAGCAAGCTTGTTCATGGCAAGTGCCAGTAGGAACAACAACAACAGAAATCTCACATTCAGACAGATTTCTTTTTTTTTGTTGCTTTATCTAGATATTTTTATGCATCATTTTTATAAAAAGTAAGTATCCCCTTTGGTGGACACCACGAAATGATAGATGAGATGCTTCAGTGGTGACCACGGCACCACGGCATGGTGATTGGATCTCGCCACCCTGAAGGGTTCACGAAAAGGTGGGGTATCTGGCTCCTCCCATCGATGATGGGACGTACTTCCTTAGAGAAAGGATGTACCGTGGCTGGTGATGGCCCTTAGGACTCAACCACAGTTCCGGTCATTCAGTATTTATTATCCGTGTGCCTTCGGGCGGGTAGGAGAGTCAGTGATATGACTTATAAAAAGAAAGACAGTGTTTTTCGCCTGGCAGTTTGAATCGTTAAGAAAGAATCTACTGGCGTGCAAGCTTTGGTGATTCATCGCTGGAATTCAGTTAGTACATAAGCCACAATTTTTCGAATGCTGTCTTCTTATAAAGTCGTTATCTTTCCCACAGAAAATTGTGGAAACTCATAGCATAGCCATGAACGTCACAAAGGCTCAGATTTTTATTATTAGAGTTTCCCATGAGCATTTTGTACTTCCAATTATAGTAAAACAGCCATCTGACTCTCCGATCCGCCACGAAGGCACACGGATTTAAACCATAAAACTGAATGACCGGACCGCCGCAACAGCAACACTGGCGGGAACTGTGGTTGAGTCCAAAGGGCCATCACCGGCCACGGTACAACCCTCCCCGAAGAAAGTATGTCCCGTCATCGATGGGAGGAGTCAGATCCCCCAGGGTGGCGACATCCAACCACCATGCTGGAAGCATATCATCCTCATTTCGAGGTGACCCCCGGGGGTATTCCAGTTATAGTAAAAAAATCTGGAATTTTGTGTTTTTGTAGTTAAACGTATTGGCGAATCTCGAATTCGAATTTTTAGATGATTACAATACTTTCTCTGCACTCGTACACGAAAATCTAAAAAAATGATTTTCACCGAACCCCTCTGTCCCAATTCGATAACCGTTTAACCTAAACTTGAGGACCTTGTTGGAAAACTCCCATCACTTGCCTTTTCTTCCACCTCCATTCACTTTCGTAACACCAGCTCTTACAAAATGACAGGTGGAAATAGTGGAGGAAGGGGAATCCTTGCATTTCGGACAAAACTAAATCCACCTCGACCTTCCGGTTTACAGACATGAAATCTATTTATTACTTTATTCTGTAAAACCGATCAGGGCACAAAACTTTTCAAAAACGACCTGGTTGCGCGTGATTTTCCCATGCTTTAAGAATGTATAGTTGGTGTGGCATTTCCACAAAAGTTCCTCACAGTCTGACATTTAAGATCACTTTTTCTCGGTCCTGTCCATCCGTTTTTCCGCTTGTGGTTTCACGATTCATCCAACATCCCCAACATTTAATGAAATTTACAACCTATTATTTTCAATTTTACAATGGGATGGGACGCAGATGTTTGATTAGATTTTCCCCAATTCTCAAATACATATGGGTTCCTTTTTTTTCTTTTTTTGTGGCATCGCAACACCACATACGTAAGAAATGGCCACTTACCATGAGATTTAATCAAACTGAGACTTTCAGAAAAAAATTTATCGAAATATCATTGCATGAAACTTTTTTTTGTTGTAGGTTTCATGACCCTAATGACCTTCGCCTGGCATCCTACGAAGTTGTACCTGACACGTTTTCTTTATTAGTAAAGTAAGGGACTACGTGAACAATCATTCAACCTTGAATAGAAGTTGGGATTTACCTATGATGAAGATCGGAAGTTTTTTTCTTTCTCTGACCTTTCTCTATGGGCCCAAATGAGGATATCACTTGTAATAAGTGAAAAAAAAAACATTAATATTTTCAATAATAATAGAAAATACAATATAATCTAATAATAAAAAAATAATCCTAACGATTTGCTTAAAGAATGTTTTTTGCGATAGTTTATCATGGTTGATTTTTTTCCATAATTTTAATGTTTTTAGACGATATCTTTTGAATGCATTATTAGAAGAAAAAGATAGTCATAATAATAGATAGTCATAATCATAGTCATAAATTCTTTTCTCTGTCTTTATAAGCAGTAGAATTTTTCCGAAGTTATCAAAATTCAAAAGACATTTTTAACTGTAGTTTACAACCAGCGGGGGTCGTCCCTCCAGAATTTTCAAGCAATAAAAGTGTTAGCCCGAAAACGTTCGGCTTAGCACTGACGTATTATAGTTGTGAAATATTAACATTTGGCATGAATTTGGCAATTTTACTAAATCTATAGTGTCATCCCTGGTGAGTGTTTTTGGCTATTAATCCCTGGCATGCATTAACAGTATCCGAAAATCGACTTTTTGTTTTAGATACGTTTTTGCCAACCCATTGAAACCAAAATTTGACAGAGAACTCACAAAATTATATAACAAATTTCATTTATTTTAATCGGTGTATTTTTAAGTTATTGCAATGACATACTTCTGAAAGTATAGACTAACAGATTTTCAATTCCTTTCTGGATTCGACTCAACGTTTGATAGACATATGCAAATCTTAGACAAGAAATCTTAAATATATGTACAGAGCTTTATTTATCTAGCTCACTTCATTTTGCTGCTATTAATTAATTTTTGGATAGCCGGAAAGACAGACTTCCTCTGAACAGAATTTACTCAAAATATGGAAGAAATCTACAAATTCAGTATAAAGATCGCTTACAAAATTTCATCCGTCAAGCTCAAAGCGCTTGTGAGTTATCTTTGTCACAGACAAAATGAAAGATAGACGGTCATTTTCTAAAAATGTGTTTTTCGACGTGGAGATTCATCAAAGTTCCGAGTTCGAATTTTTTGAGAACTACTATATTTTCTCGGAGCAATACGTACACAAGAAAGTAAAAATAATTCCTAGCTTTATTATAGTATTCATGATATAACGTCCATGTTTCAGAGATTATTAAGCTTCTATGCCTTAAAAAAGAATATGAGATCAAAAGAAACATACCCTCAACCCTATTCTCCGGTCTGATTTCATCCATTTTTATTTCGTTTGTAAGTTTATGAACATGATATTTCATCAATAGTAGCCTGTTTTTCACCTTCCACTATTTTCGATAAAAAATCTAAAAAACACTACTTCACCGTATATTAAAGTGAGCTGGATTTTCCCCCATTTTGCTATACTGTAGGAAAACTATGAATTAGAGAGAAATATAAGGAAAGCAAAGTTAATAATAATGTTTGACATTTTATGCTTCCAAAGGAAGCTTAAAAGCTGCACCAGTTGGCGAAAATGGGATGTTTTTTTCTTATTTTTTAAAGTTTTAATTTTTTCTCTCTATTTACTTATTATTAGCTATTCAGTAATTAACATCTTTAGTGTTATGAAATGTATTTGAGCAGGAAAAAATATTTAACAATGTTCAAAATTTAGAAGCTTGCATTTGCATATTCAATGTAAAGTAAAGAAAAAAGTACGAGAAATTATTTCAATATGCAATTTTTAGTTCCTGATCATCACCATATTTTACACATATAATTTTGTCTATGAATTTCAATACAGTGCACTCCTGAGTATCCGGTTCGCGACTATCCGGCTTCCATACTATCCGGCCTAGTTTTCTTTTATCGTAATTAAATGAGAAATGAAAGGCATTGCATTGGCAACATTGCCAAAGCATTGGAAGTGGGCGTCTGCTATGATCCTCCTAAATGTCGTGTGCAAAATACAAGTTGTGACCGGAAAAGAGCAGCGTTCTGCTCTTTGTTTATTGTTTCGTCAGTATGTATCGGACGTCTATTAAGAAATTTTTTAAAAACTAAAAGCAGTAAGCTTTGACTCTTATCTTAGGGTTACCTTTTCACATCTGTAAATCATTTATCAGTGATAAATAAAATCAGTTTGAGTTAATTTTCTTAAGAATTATACATACGATTTACTTTGTTTTGTTTATGTTAACTGCATTTGAATTTGACATTATAGAATTTATGTTGAAATGTGAACAGTTTATATCCTTTAACTTTCTTTTTCTCTAATAAATTCTTGAAAGGAGCAGCGCGGTATATAAACATATATAAACTCCCAGTACAGAGCCTTCCATTTTAACTCGACACTTTACCGGCAACTGCTTCTATGATAAATGGAGGGCTGAGCACTCAATAAGAAATGAGAAAAACGCATTATAACAGTGAGTTTTGGAAAAAACCCCTGTATTCTGGTATTAGTCGACAAAGAAATAAATTCATAAAACTCCGGTCTTCACGGTTTTTTTTTTTTTTTTTTTTTTTTTTTTTTTTTATTCAGCCTGCCCTTCCGTCACTTTAGGCCGGATACTCGGGAGTGTACTGTAGTTCAATGCTAAAGGTTAGTTTCAGAAATATATCTATTAGAATAAAAAAATCAACATTATCAATTTTATTTCTTTTCTGTAAACACATTGCAAAACTGGGATCCAAATTTAAAATTATTTGTTAGCAAAATATAAACGGTAAGAACACATATAAAATATGAACTTCAAGGTAAGGAAATGAAGCATTCATTTAAGCTTTGTGACTACTTTTGGGATGAATTGTTTTGAAAATTTAGTAAAATTATGATATTTTTAAGCTTTTTATAAACTATTGAAAAACACTCATAACACCAAATATATCTATTAAATGTCAAAGGGTGAGGCCGGGATAGCATGATTGGTAGGGCGTTGGATTCACATCCCTTGGGTTGTGAATTCGAACCCCACCGGCCGAAGACTCTCCGTGTGTGTGGTGGCTGGAGCACGTATAAATCTGTCGTGATCACAAAGTCCTCGATGTCGAGAGAAATACCACTTGGGGTAATGGTTCAGAGGTGATCGTTCTCTGAAATGACGAACTGTGGATGAGTGAATGAAATGCAGGAATGAAGTCCGCCCCGTAAAAAGGGTTGTGACGCGTGAGTAGCTAAGACGTACTCTTGGTCCTAGATGGCGCTACTGAAAAAAAAAAACAAGAGACGCTCTATCGGCTTAAAATCGCTGCCTTCATCAGCGAGTTTGCCTATGACAAGTGCCATTAGAAGCAACAACAAATTTCAAAGTGTTTTAGAAATTTGATTTTTTTTTCTAAAAGCAGATGTTAAGCAAAACCCTTCTAATTAAAAAAATTATCGAATAATTTTCCCCAAATCTTGCATATAGTTTAATAAATATATTTCTTAAATTCTAAACTAAAAAAAAAAGAAGCATCTCTTTTTTCCAGTTATTAAACAGTCAGGTTATAAATTGAGGTTGGAAATTATAAAATTTTTTCTCAAGGTGAAGCATTAAAACAATTATAGAATATTTTTAAATGAACCTATTGCTTATTCTGTTGTTCAACTTCAAAACATATTAAGAATTTATGACACCATATTTGAACAAAAAATGTGCACTTTATTTTAATTTCCGATCTTTTACCTACGAAAATTCTACCGAAATCGGGAATTTGAGAAAATAACTTTAAAGACAGCCTGTAAGCATTAAAACGTGTGTTATGCAAATAAAAAAGTCAGTGTAACTTCGTAAAAAATAAGCTTAGAAACAAAATTCAAGTGATTTTGTGAAGAGAACTGTTTAGTAACCAAAAATATTAAATAAAAATTATATTTCTTCAAAAATAAATAGACTTTTCAATGTATTCACCTAAATAAATAGTCAATCTATTAGAAGATAATCTGTATGTTTCAAGTTTTTTTTCGTACGATACAGTTAATTAATTTCCGACTTAGTTCGACAACCTTTACTTTAATTTTGAAATTTCTTAATTACGTTGAGAAGACGTACACGAAATGTATTTATTAGCTTCGGGACGTACTAAAACAATGCAAAATAAATACTTGTTTTTTGTTTACTAGAAAACGAAGTTCAACGCAAAACACGTCGAAATTGAGAAAATTTATAACAAACACGTCTAAGAAAAATATTATGCACATTCTTGTTTATGATGTTTGTTTGCAGGTGTGTTGGAACTCCGTTTACTAAAAATAACTCAAATATTTGTGATATTTTCCTAGTTGCAATTAAAAATATTATTTTTAGAAGGAAAAATAAGAATGAAAAACAGAGTGCTTCAATCAAGTTGACACTAACTTATGTATAATTGTTTCATTTTAAGACGTCAAAAAACTGCTTTTTTCTACAAAGTGTAATTTCCTAAATTATAAATGATTGCCTTAGAATGGCCAAAACCAAAACTTTCAAAGAGCATCGAACCTCTGGTCGGAAAGATTGGATTCAGATGTTTTTGGTTTGATTCGTTTGTCTTTATATTATTCTGAAGCAGCCAATTTTAACTATAACAACGTGATGTACAAATAAACTCTTTTATATTTTTGTACGTGCAAATGTTTACAATACTAAACTTTTGCTAAAGTATGGTTATATAATATACATTAATTTTACTCTTACAGATTTATTAAAATTTGAATAAAAATTATAGAAAAAAACTTGTATTATTGAAAACCTAATCTTTTATAGTTTAATTAAATAAAAAATGAAGTTTTTTATGATAATATTCTGAGAAGTTCTTCAGATAGATTTTTATAATTAATTTTTAATTAGAAATCTTCTTAAGTATTTAATTTTATTAAATATTCGAAAAATCTTTTAATGGTGAGCCTTCATTGTCTTAGAAGTTACTATTTCCCAAATGAATGATAGATGTATGAATGATATTTTAAGGAGAAGGCATTGATGAAGTGAAATGTTAGAAGATAATTCTATTTTTAAATCTGTATTAAACATTCGACTGTGCATTAGTCCCTCCATAGACTCCTGTCTCCTTAATAAATTAGTTAGTAGTTATTCATTTTCTCACTAATGTTCAGATATTCTGCATGCTCCTTTAAAATGATTTTCTCTCTCGTATTGTTCGTAAACCGAATTGCTCTTTTTAGGGAGGGAATCGACAATTTCGTGAGCCAAGATTTGATTACAACTTACTTCAATGACCGTTAGCATGTTTTTTCAGCATATTGTTAGGAAAAAGGGCAAAAATACTTTTCCATCTTGCATATACTAGAACATTCCGCCAGATAAATTATTTATATGGCGCTTGCGCAACATAAAACTGCAAACCGCATTACAAAAAGGGATAACGAGTAATGATAGTGGTTAATATTGTCCTGTTTTAACTAAGATCGCTGGCGCCATTTTTCTTGTCAGCATTGCGCACAAGCCGGAAAGTAGAGATACAAATGGACAATTATTCATATTAACGATATGGAAATATCTGTCACTGCAAAACCGCACTTAATTACGTCATCAGTTTTCAGTCACTGTCTGCGACAATTTCTGAATAAAGAGTTTCTTTTGTAAATACAAATTACTGATTGTGTTGTAATAAGTTTTGCTGAAATTTCAATGAGAACACACTTTGAAAATTTATATCATTCTTTTACCTAAGTTTCACAATATATTATCCTATATCAGTTTACATCTTTGTTGCTCGATTATATCCAGTTCCACATCTCTTAATTATTCAAATGACCGTTTCACATGTTCTTTACTCATAAAGAATAATTATACTTTTTAAAAACATCCTGTGCGTCTCTATACTAGGATAAAATGGGAGTACAATTATTCTATGTCTTCCCGCCATAACTTCAAATATATTATCACTCAAAAAATATTTTTCCATCCTTTTAGATTAACTTTTCAGTAACTTAAAAAGATTAGCTTTACAGTGTCGTCATTTTCATTTCTGAATGAATTTTTCTGTATTTTCATCAATTTTTTAAAAATTAATTAAAATACAGTTTATAATAATTTATTTTTATTTTATTGTTAAAGATTTAAACCTATTTTAATGTTTAATCATATTTGTCACGCGCTCACTTCTGTCAGTGAGAAAAATGTTATTTTCAAATATGTTTTCCAGGTTTACACTCGACCAGTTATAAAACGGCCAGCAGGCAGCGCATGCGTAGAAAGGAACTGTTTTATGTTTGTCACAATTCCATAAGATAGAATAAAGCATTTCATACTTGGCAAAAAATTGCCGTTTTGGTTGCCCCTGAATTTTTTTTTCATTTCTTATCGTATTAAAATGATGGATATTTACACAAAGAAACATGGTGACATATATAAAGAAAAAGTCAACACACCTAAATTTGGAAAACTATAAAAAGAAATAGCAAATAAAAAGAAGAAGAAAACACAATTTCGCGTTAGAAAGAACAAAGAGCAAACAACGTTGGTATGAATCTGTGATAAGCGATCAATTTTTTCACGCCAAAAAACCCGCCAAATTCTGCAAATGCATGCGCAGTAAGAAAAAAATATAGTACAGCGGTCTGCAGTTATCCCATCGGGATAATTACTTGTCATCGACCGAACAACATTTTTCAGCCTTTCTGCGCATGCGCAATTGGCCGTCTTATAATTGCCCTAGTGTAAATCCGACATTATTTCGTAATTCAAACAATTCAAATTCAAGAATACATATCTAATAATTTAAAAATAAATGCAGTCTTTTAAAACTGTGGTAAATTATTTAAATATTTAACTTGATTTTTTTCTCATTTCTAATTTTCAAAGCGCTCAAGAAGCATATCATATTTTCTAACTACTATTTTTTACTTGGGATCGTTGAATAAGAATTTATTTCTCTTTTTATTGTCAATTTCATTGATACATTTGTTCATTTTTATGGATTAATGAGATATTTTATTGCTCTATTCTCATATATTTTCTTAAATATTATAATGGTTACAATCTTCCAACTTGATTTCTTGTAATTTTTTTTTCCCACTTTTTTTTTAATTTCGTAGTTTCTAAAATAGACAATTTTTTCCTATTAACCATTTCTGCTTTATTATTAGATATCTAAATACTGGAATTTATATACTTGATAAAGCGCGAAAGAAAAATTGAATATCAGACATCTAAAACAGTGTGGATTAAAAAACTTTACAAAAATATTTACTAAAAATATTTTCTCGAAAAATAAAGCAACCAGAACATTTTCAAAAATTGTGGTTATTTTCAAGTTTGTTGATAATGTGCAAAGTACTTGTAGTATTTTGCTCAGTAAAAATTATTTACATAAGCGATGTTTAAATTTTTCAAATGCATTATATATATATTTATAGTAGAAATTGATGGTAAGACATCAACGCGTGTTATAACATCATTAAATCAAGAATAATTTCCAGAATTAATAAAGGATTTTTAATATTTGTAAAAAACACTCTTATTTTCATGTTTGCAGAAAAAGTGCAAAGCACTTGTTGCATCTTGCTCCATGAAAATTATTTTCATAAACTATGCCTGAATTTTGCAATTATTGGAATTTTTGTTTATAATAGAAATTGCTATTTAAACGTCAACGTCTGTTATTACATCAAAAATTAAATCCAGGATTTGCAATATTTGCAGAAAATATGATTATTTTCATACTTGTTGATAATGTTCAGTGTAGTATTTGTAGTTTCTTGTTCCATGAAAATTATTTACGTAATCGCTACCTGAATTTTACAACTTTTGGCATTCTGTTTGAAGTAGAAATTGATATTGTCAACGCGAGATTTTACATCAAATATTAAATCAAGGATTTCCAATCTTTGCAGAAAATGTGGCTATTTCCAAGTTTGTTGATAATGTGTAGATTAATTGTAGCGTCTTACTCCATGGAAATTATTTACCTGAATTTTGGAATTATGGGAATTCTGTTTACAGTATTAATTGATATTGTCATCATGTGTTATTACATCGAGTATTAAATCAAAGAAGTATTAACTATCTCAAACGAAGAAACTTTTAGATTATTTTCTTTTAAAATAGCTAATTTCTTAAGTTAAAGTTTAATCTCTTAAAATTACCAAAATATCCTTGTGTTGCTTCATAACAGGAGATTAATAAAACTATATTTAAAGCTGCCATTGTCAATATAGAAACTTCTTGTTTCTCCGATAGGCAAATATGCATTTGCAATTGTACAATTTGTACTTATATAGAGTAACAATTCGAACTTATATAATGGTAAGGAGAAACAAATCGTTACCGGAAGACTCTAAAGTAGTAATTAATTGATTTTTTAATTAGAAACTCCTAAACCTCTTTTGTGAATGAATTATAAGAATTTGAGAACTATCCAGCATAAAATTATATGTACTTTATTTTTTTGCATCAGTATATATAATTGTGCACCGCCGTCTGTAACACCGGGAGGAATTAAAAATATCCCGGTTCTTTTAGTCTGCGTCATTAGTAGATGTGAAATCAAAGTTTCTGTTTTGGCAAGAAGCAAATAAGATGGATTATTTTATGTTTAAATTGGCTATATTATCGGCGAGTGAAAAAAATATTATCATGAACAAATAGCAAAGACCATTGCACTGAGGTCTGCGATTTTTATTACTTTATATTTACATTGACACGGATCAAGTTTAAGACTAATATGTTGTTTTATATTTTTTATTTTGTATTCGACATTCATTTTTTTTTTTGTTAGAAGAAAAGCATGTTAGCAGTTTCTGTTAATCTGTTATTTGTAGCGCTTCTTAATCATAAATTCTATATTCAGATACTATTAAAGCATCCTAGAGATTAATCACCAAAAATCTCGCCAAAGTCCACATAAATTCAGTAAAATTGCTAAATGCAAGCCAAATGTTAATATTTCGTAATATTGTTCGCCAATGCCATGCGATGCCTTACCCAAAGTCCACAATTTTTTGCGGGGAGATGGGGATAACGCCTTTATTGGAGAGTATGCGAGAAAGTTTTGGGAGGACTGCTTCCGTTGTTTCATTTACATTACTAAAAAGTATTTCAGCTAGAATAGCTGAAAGTAATATTGCAACGATGCTTAATGTTCGGTTATGATAATATCTCAAATAACACACTTTTCCATTTTGTTTGTTACAATTTAGAATTCAGCTTCAGATCTTAGGTTAATAGTTATAATAATCAACTGCGTTTTGGATAAATGATCTTTAAAAAATGTTAAATAAAATTGTCAAATATTTAGAATATTTTTAAAAAATAATAAATTAAATAGAATTCTAAAAAAATTCTGTAGCTTTTATTCTCGGTTCGTTCATCGAAATCGAAGTCAATGGCCAGTTATTAGAATTCGATCGTCTCCATAACGGAAACACGTTCCACATATTTACCAAAGGATAATCAAATTACGAGAAACGGAACGAATTTCCGAATTCCCGCGAATTCGAATCCTCGTTCTACGGAAGGAAATACCAGAAACTATTAATACGTTCCAACTGTTTAAAATAAAATGCTTGCATAAAATGCACACACGGCAGCTGATCTCAGAGAGATTTTCTGCGTCAACAAAGCGCGAATGTTTTCGCTTATTCGACAGTTTTAAAGAAGATAAGATTATTAATGTTCTTTCCCAGAATTTTCATTAGTTTAAAACTTCGCCAAATTCGTAATGAAATAAAATATGAATGAGTGTCCGAACATTTATTAGAAACTTAAAATGAAGGCATTATTCTTCTAGAACATGAATATATTTCCAAGAAATTTTATTCAATCGTGTGTTTATCTTCTAGATTTCATCAACAACGGGTACCACCACCTTCAAGAACTATTAGACGATTTCAAATTACTATTTTTATTGTGTGATTGCATGTCAGATAATAGCAAGATATAATTTTCCAGAATTTTCTTGGCGATAAAATGAATAATGGTGTAGAAAAATCGATTACCCACTCCAAAACACGAGTAAGAAAGGTAGTATCATTACAAGAATTGATTGACAATTCGATTTGTTTAACGGTAAAAGTCTCGACGAAAAATAGTTCTTTAAAATGATACATTGTATATCGAATGTGAAAAATTCGTGCGATTTCAAGTTTTCTTTTCAATATGAAATGTAGAAGAAATTAGAATGAAAAAGCATTATTTCATTTTTTTGAATTTAAACTTTGTTTTTAATTTTAATAAATGAGGCATAACTAATTTTTTCCCAAGGCTAAATGAAAAAAAAATGCCTATTTCATGGTAAATATTAAATTATTTGAAAAATTTCAATTTTCATGAGCTTATTATTGTCAATTACCTTGAATTATATATTTAGAGAAAAACGTGAAATTTATTAATATCTTATTACTGAAACAAATGACTAAAATATCCAGTTAAAACCGAGTATGTAAAATACTACTTAATTATACATCTTCAGTTTTGCTGTATCTTTGGTTTGCTTTAATTAGTAATAAAACGATAGCTAAAAGGAAAACTACAAAAAATAATGTGAAAGTGAAAAGCAACTTCGTATGCTCCAAAAACTGTCAATAAAATTGGCGAAGCGATGAAAGTTCCAACTGCGCATGCTCAGGGTTCTCAGCTGTTTGTGATAATTCCGAGCTCTAGACGCTACATTGACGACTAGCATGTACGTCCGTCCGGAATACTGAATTTTATGGTTATTTAATTATTAATATGGGATATATTTTTTAAAACTTTCCTTTGTTGATTGATATGACTGACAATTTGAATTTTATTTTATCAATCTTCTATAAATTACTGTGCGAGCAAATTAAAGTCATGTATAAAAGGATAGCTGAAATGAAAATCCTGCTTTAGAAATACTGTGCAAATAAAGGTTTTTTTACTTTCTTGTAAACGCAGTATGGAAAAAATATCGTAACTGTCAAAAAATTCGAACTCGAGATTTTGACGAATGTCCACATTCTGGACTGAAAAAACTAATTTTTTTGGAAAATGTTTATCTGTTTGTTTCTGACAAAGATAACTCTATGCGGATGAAATTTGGAATACTTTCTTAGCACCAGATTTGTAGATTTCTATCAGAATTTGAGCGAAATTCGCCAAGAAGAAGTCAGTATGTCCGCCTATTCGAATTTAAGTTAACACTGTAATTACAAAAAGAAGAAGGCAAGATAGAAAAAGAAAGTTTTAGAATCAGAAAAACTCTGCAATTGCCTAGCTTGATTTATCAGAGAAATTAATTTGAATTGCATCATATCAATAAACCAGCGAGAATAAAATCTCTAAAACTTTCTCATATATTCTTTAATAAAGATGTTATACCAGAGAACGCATTTCATGGCATTGACGTTCGATAGTTACGGAATATTGGAGTGAATTTAAAATTCTTACTGAATCGATTGTGTGATTCTTGGCGAGTTATTTGGTGATTAATGATTGGCGTCAAATTTTTTGACGATTACAATACTTTCTCTATACTTAGTATACGAGAAATTAAAAATGAAATTGATTACGCATCAAATTAAATTAAATCAGCGGGAGTGGCCCCACCAAAACTTTCTTGTATAATCTGTAATAAAGGCGTTGTCACTGAGAAGGCAATGTATAACACTGACGTACAATAGTTACGAAATATTAACCTTTGGCGTGAATTCAGCTTTTATACAAAATCCTTCGTGTGATCCTTGGCGAGTTATTTGGCAATTTTTCTCGGCATTTTGTTAATAGTATCCAAAATGCGAATTCATATTTTAGACTCGTTTTTCCCAGCGAATTGAAATGAAAATTTGAGTCAAAAAATCCCATATCAAATTTGATATATTTAAGGCATTGCGTTTTTGAATGATTGTGTTTACATTTTTCTGAAAGTACATAGCAACAGAGAGTAATTATTGTGTTAATATATGTTTGAACAGCCGAACAGACGAAACTATCTCGGAATAGATTTCACTTAATTTGATAGAAATCTGCAAATTTGTGTAAAGACCATATACCAAATTTCAAAGCGTTTCTGAGTTATTTTTGTCAAAGACAGACAGGTGGACGGTCATTTTCTAAAAATTTGTTTTTCGAACTCAGGAAGTTGTTAATACGTGGAAATTCATGAAAATCTCGAGTATAGATTTTTTGACAACTACAATACTTTCTTTTCCTGTATTTCGTATACAAAATAGAAAAAAAATATTATAAAATCGTACAAAAATGATATCAGCATCATTAAAAAGATATTTCTTTTAATCTTAAAGTAAGGTAAGAGCCATTTTTCGAAAAATATATTCTACGAGAAACACTAAAAAACATATTTCACTTTTAATACCGTTTTGAACTTGATCTTGTCCTTGGCTTGAATCAAATTTTATGAACAGCGTGCAAAAACTGCAAATTTGTATATGAGGCATCTATATAAATATTTATCTTTACATAGAAAGTTAATATTTAGAATAAATAAACCGGATCTAATCAATAGCGGATAAACAGATACATGGCATGCTCAGATTGTTTGTAAAAAGTTCCCTTTACAACTGTTAAATACTTCTAAAAAGAACTAAATGAGTTTTCTTTAAGAACAATTAACTTGTATTGGGTTCAAAACAAACCAGAATATATATATATATATATATATATATATATATATATATATATATATATATATATATATATATATATATATATATATTCCTAATTTTTTAGCTTAATTTAGCCCATTTAACTTCATTCTAAAATTTTCTCTTATTTCCTGATCCAGTTCCACCTTTTTTATTTAATTAGTACAACGGAAGCTTTGTAAAACTACTGACATCGACTAGTTCTCACTCTTAGAGTGAAGGGATAAAAAATTGACAGCCAAGCGAATTCTTTTTAAAAGATCCCCATGATTCTCTAACCAAAATCGACAATTGTAAAGAAATCCCTATCAAAATCTCACAATATATAATCACAGGGATAAATCTTTTATTAACTTTTCCTCACTTTCGCTCTTGTGTCGTTCTGTGTTGATGTGCTCGTCGCTTCTGCTTGGACATAAATCATGCCAATGATATATATATATATATTACATAGGTTTAAAAATAGTAGAAAAAATTTCTGAAAAACAAGCTTTTATAGAAAATGACATTCCTTTTTTCAAATTATCAACCAAAAAAGCGAGGAATTCAAATAAATTCTGTAACTGGTAATTCAATCCCATTTATTATTATTTTTAACAAAAGTTCTCTCTTTTAAGGTTCATTGTGGTTATTCTCTGCAATTATATTATTTTCAGCACACGTTCTTATGTTTTGAACTCTACGAAGAAAATTATTTTTGAACTTTTAACATACTAATAAAAGCTGGTATTTTTCTTTTTATCACCATTTCACAGTGAAACTTTAATTATAATCACCTTATACTTAAAACTGCAATTATCTTTTGCAACAATTTCACTCTCTTATTCATTGCTAGTCGCTGATTTATTGTTTACATTTATTTTCAGATAAATCATTTGGATATAACTTCATGCCCATGACTCCGCTAAATTGTATGGAGTCATTGTACTAAATTTAGCGGAGTCAGCAAGCTCTTCATTTTTAATTGTCTTTCTAAATTTTGGTTAATCGTGTACATGAACCTTTATGATGAAAACTGCCCCATAACATCGTAGCTCTATTAAAAGCCTAATTGCGTGGTTCAATTATCTTTTAAATTTCGAAAAAATTATGATTTCTCTTTTTTATTTATTCTGTAAACTACACAGACAAACAATTATTCTTCCTTAGCTTTCAACAATGGAAGAATATCAAGCAATTAAATATTCTATGAAATGATTAAAAAGGTTTGTATTTTATGGCAACAATGTCATCTATTGTTGCAATGCAATTTTTTTAAATTGCCAAAATTAGGGAAACTTTGCATAATTTTCAAATTGGTATAATAAAAAGGGCAATTTTTAAACTTTGTAACGGTATTAAATTCCTTTTTTGTGCAGTAATATTTTCGGAAGTTTTTAAAAAAAATGCCAAAATTCAGCTTAATTATTTTGGTCAAACGCCTAATTCAACTTTTTTTATTAATTAAAATTTCAAAAAAAAAAAAACCGCTCCTAGATACATACTCTCACCTTCCAAAGTAATATACGTGCTAAATTTGGGAGCTGTATATCAAATGGTCTGGATTATAGAACGCCAACACAAGTACACATCCATCTTTACTTTATTATCAGTAAAGATATCTTAATGTTTAATATGTTTTGTAATTATTATTATGGAATCTAAAAATCAATTCCCCCCAATTTCATTTACCAGATTGCGTCTTTCTTTTTGAATGGAAATTAGATAAAGTTAAATCACTAAATTTCAATTCAATTGAAAATATATGAAAAAAAATTGCATTATTATTAAGAATACATATAGCATAAAATTTGAGAACCCAAATACATCAATAGCTCATTTAAATGTAAATAAAAAATTACATTTTTTGAATAAAGAACAAATCAACTTAAATATAATTGTAGAATAAAAAGAAAAACAAAAAAAATCACAATTATTATTGTAGTGTTCACATGATTATTTTCTATTTAAAAATAAAAGCCATTAAATAGATATGTAATTCAATTTCTTATCATATAAATCTTTTTATACACGATTTTCATTCAGTTAATTTCCATTATCCGCCATTGCATAAACTTTAATACATCGCAAATAATGTGGAATTTCCGAGATTAATCTTCTATTTTCCTGTGCCGTATCAGAATAAAGATGAAAACATGATGCAAACGATAAAAAAAAAAGTTTTTCTCTTTCAGATTATTGGCAACACACTTCAGTAGTTTTTCGAAAGACAATAGGGAAAATAAGAATAAAAATAATAAATAAAAAAATCACAATAACTGAAAAGAACATGCCCGCATCTCTTTATTTCTTTTATCGTTTCACTTCACTTCTAATCCGTTTTAATAATTTTTTTTTTTTTTTTTCGTTTGGTAGATGGTTGTGGGTCAGATGTGGGAAAACCACAACCCACTCACCCATCAAAGCCGGTCTTTGCTGTCCGTTCGTCAAAAATGACTCACTGTCAATTTACTGTCTCATTGGGATTTAATTCCTCTATCATAATTATTGTTTGTGGTTAGATAAGAAAAAAAGATGAATTCGAAATATTTTTGGATTCGGAAAAAAGAATAACGTAAGATCAGTTTTTGGCGCAACTTGTTGTATCAATTCAGACTTTTTTCAAAGCTTTTTTAAATAATTAAAATATATATTTCGTAACATTAATAAATAATTTTTTTAATGTTTCTCATTAAATATGTTTATTAATGTTTAATTAGGACGTAAACGCACGCATGTGCTTTAAAATTTTGAATTCCCTGTGTTTTCGATTTCTTAGAAACTTTCAGAATACTTTTTACTTACTCGTATACGAAGGGCAAAAGAATGACTGCAGTCATGAAAAATTCGAACTCCAGATTTTATCGAATTCTCACGTTTCAGATCTTCTTCAGGAAGCATACAACAACTTTTTGGAATCATATTTATTTGTGAAAACGATACTTTAAACATTCTTTGAACTAAATGGATGAAATTTAAATGTATGGATATTTAGATACATCAAATTCGTAGATTTGTCTTAAATTTTGAACGAAATCCATTCACAGTAAGTCTATCTGTCTAGCAGTTCAATTAAAAGTGAAGCCGGGAACTCCAAAAACGCAAACAAACTTGGTAAATAAAATTTATGATTCGAATTTAACTTCTAAAATATAGATCCTTATCAAATTTTAAATTAAATCTGTCTATGGGTGGTCGACTGACTGCCGATCTGTACTTTCGTAAGCATGTAAATTCAATAACTTCTAAATGCAATGACTTAAATCTGTGAAATTCGATATGTAACCACAATTGTAGTTTCGGATCCATTTTTAGTGACAATTGGCTGGTGAAAAAGCGTCCAAAATTCATATTCTCTCGATAGATTCAGTGAAAATGCTGATCCATATTTGATACATCTTATAACTTTAAACAAGTAATTCTTGTGTATATATATATATATATATATATATATATATATATATATATATATATAAGTAACCAATCTAAAGTAAGAAAAAGTTTGAAAACGAAACAAAACAGTTTCGAAATCGCAACTAAAATTTATTACCTATTTAAACTAAAACCAAAAAGGAACTTCATAGTATTTAGAGAGCGCAATTGCAGCTACTTCTAAAACACAGATGAATTGATACAAAAGTATTAGAATCAAGTTAATAGGGAAAACAAAAATCAAATAAAAATTAAACCAAAAAAATTATTAAAAAAATATTAAAAAAGAATCCGGCCTGAAGACTTTTTCAAGGGTCACCCTCAGGCAGGATTCAAATAAAGGGATTTTTTCTGTGAGGACATACAGACATAAGTCTAAAAATGATTCCTCGTGACCCGAAAATCCCCTGAAATTATGCTCAAGAGATATACCATTTTAACAAAATCTGTTACAGATTTTTGTTTTGCCTATTAACTTGATTCTAATACTTTTGTATATATATATATATATATATATATATATATATATATATATATATATATATATATATATATATATATATATATTGGCTGGTGAAAAAGCGTCCAAAATTCATATTCTCTCGATAGATTCAGTGAAAATGCTGATCCATATTTGATACATCTTATAACTTTAAACAAGTAATTCTTGTGTATATATATAAGTAACCAATCTAAAGTAAGAAAAAGTTTGAAAACGAAACAAAACAGTTTCGAAATCGCAATTAAAATTTATTACCTATTTAAACTAAAACCAAAAAGGAACTTCATAGTATTTAGAGAGCGCAATTGCAGCTACTTCTAAAACACAGATGAATTGATACAAAAGTATTAGAATCAAGTTAATAGGGAAAACAAAAATCAAATAAAAATTAAACCAAAAAAATTATTAAAAAAATATTAAAAAAGAATCCGGCCTGAAGACTTTTTCAAGGGTCACCCTCAGGCAGGATTCAAATAAAGGGATTTTTTCTGTGAGGACATACAGAAATAAGTCTAAAAATGATTCCTCGTGACCCGAAAATCCCCTGAAATTATGCTCAAGAGATATATCATTTTAACAGAATCTGTTACAGATTTTTGTTTTGCCTATTAACTTGATTCTAATACTTTTGTATATATATATATATATATATATATATATATATATATATATATATATATATATATATATATATATATATATATATATATATATATATATATATATATATATATATATATATATATATATATATATATATATATATATATATATATATATATATATATATATATATATTTCGTGTATCTCGGAAACGGCTCAAACGATTTGGATCAAATTTCATATTTAGATAAGGATTTGCTTTTTAAGTATATTTGAATATGTGTCCTGAAAAAACGCTATTTTACTCTTTTACTAAAAAAAAAAGGCATTTAAAAAAAACACTAAATATTATGACTATACATTATCTGCAGTCAAAGATGGAATGCTGATTGGGCTTCGGATTCCCATGCATTTTCTCACGTTCGAGCCCACGTTTGCAAATCAAATTTCGTTCATAATTTTAAACAAGCCATAAGGTAGGAATTTTATTAAAATTTTACAAAAAAAAAAAAATCAGAGCTAAGTTTGGTTTTCAAGATATTTTATATAGTATAAGGTTTATAGTTAAGGTCCAGGTATTTTATATAGTATAGTATAGTTTACTGCAAAAGATAATTTAGTATACAGTGTAAGATCCATATTTAGTAGGTATTGTTCACCAATGCTATACAAGGTATATGCGACCTTACCCAAGGTCCTCCATCTTCCATGCAGAGGAAGAGAGGGAGGAATAAAACCTTATTAGAAAGTATGCGAGAAAAATTCGGGCAGAATACTCCAGCTGGTTTTGGTTGTTATTATTCATTCATTAAATTTGTCAATAGCCGAAGTAGTCAATTGGCTCCCCTGGATGAATGATCACTGAAAATTTTAATGAAATATTTTATTTAACTTGGTTTTAATATCAAAATGTTTTTCAGCTCGAAATTTGGATAGATATATGATTTATACATTTTAGAAGCTTTTCTGTTAAATTTTAATTTGCATTTCCTTTTTTTTCCTATCAAATTCCATAAAAAATTATAAAAAAAATTGATATACCTTGCTATTTCTATCCTGTTAACAATATAAACTAATTTCTAACTTGAAACAACATAAAGTTTTACTTTTAATTTATGTTAATACTATTTTAAATATAAATTTAAATCCTTTAAAAATTAAGAATTACGTACCAGATCTACATGTAGTTGTTGTTGTTTCTAAGGGCATTTGTCATAGACAAGCCCACTGACTTTAGAAGTCAGTGATTTTAAGCCAAATGTGCGTCTCTTCTTGTTCAGTAGCGCCAAGACTACAACCTAGCTACACACACGTCATAACCCTTTTTATGGAATCTTTTTTTAAATTTACTAATATCACTGAAATCGGCGATGATTTTATAAGTAATAAACACATAAATATGGTTATTAAAGAAGTATTTTAATAATACTCTTCTTGAAACTTCTTTTCAAAATTCTTATTGTTTCTTCATTTTTTTTTCTGATTCGTTTAATATCATTTTTTTATTTACACAACATCATTCTTGTTCATTTGCATTATTAATATAAATCGAAGAGAAAATGATGTTTTAAGAATTTATATTGTTACTTTAAACACAGACACACGCATCTTATTAAAAGTAAATATTCATTGAATATCATCTTTTCTTTATTCTTGTCCATTTCCTTTATGAGAGTGAATCGAAATTGTTATGATACTTCTAGAATTTATTTTATACTTACTAGTTTCACTGAAATAGGTGATATTTTTATCCACACTTATATAAAGTTCAATGTCTGTGTGTGTTCGCGCTCTACAGGCCAGACCGTTTAACCTACCGCTACCAAATCTGGTATGTGTTACCTTGGAGGTCGAGAATGTGCACCTGGGGTCCCTTTTTTAAAATTTTTAATTAGAATCTTAATTATTAATTAAAAGTTAACTTTCCCGCCAAAAAAATCTTCATTTCCCTACCGCCAAATGAGTAGCCAGTTTTTTTCCCACGAAAAAAGGCTAGGCTTAAGATTTTTCGGCCGATTATTTCAAACGATTCTGTTTATTTTATTAATGTTTGATGCATTTAAAATGAAACATTGTTAATGAATCGATCTTTCAGATTCATTCTGAAGTACTTTTGAATTAAAATAAAACAGAATAAAAGAAATTAAAAATTTGTAATCTGCATAGCGTTACCCCAACTGGCGTAGAAAAATTCACGCATTTGCGTTACCGTAACTGGTGTTGAAAATTCACGCATGTGCGTTGTGTTCTGATTGTTGTGACTGATTGCGAACTTAATTAAAATTATTTTTACGTTAGTTGCATGCTTTTGTAATTCAATTGTATTATATATTTTTTGTATATGCTTATAATTTTAAGTAAATCGTTTTTTAAGTAGTTTTTTTTAACTTGTTTTCGACCGTTTATTTTAAACGATTCGTTTTATTTTCTTAGTGTTTGGTGCATTTAAAATCAAACATTGTTAATTAAACCATCTGGTCATGATGAATCTGAGAAATTTTTACTGACAAATTCTTGAAATATTACATAAATTAAGAAGGATATTCTTTAGTGCCCATAAAGTTTAAACGCTCAGTGACTGTTTTCAGTAATCATATTACAAAAAATACTTAGTTTCAGTAAAAAATATTATTATATTAATTGAAGATTTATCCTTTCCACTTTAATTTAAAGTATAAATTCTACGGGAGCTAACAGAAAATGAGAGACATACATATTACGTTAAGACTGAAGGTCTTTATAATATTATGAGTGAATTATATGACTATCAAAATTTGAAGTTTTAAAATATTTTGATGAAGAAGCTATTAAAGTAGGAATTGCATAAAATATTTAATTATTAAAATTTTAACGAACATTATGATTGGCGAACCGGCTGGTCGCCAAAGGCGGCTAGTAAGTAATAAATGCACGAATGCAGTTATTAAATAAATATTTTAATAATGTTCTGGAAACTTCTTTTGAGTATTCTTATTATTGCAGCATTTTTTTTTTCAGATTCGTTTAATATCGTTTTCGATTTACAGAAGCATCATTCGTGTTCGTTTGCGTTATTAGAGTAAATCGAAGTGAATAGAATTTATATTGTTCATTTAATTAATCAAGATTAATTTAATTTTAAAATAATTTTGCCATATTATGATGCAGATTTAAATCTTCCACAGATCTTCACAATTTACTCTTTTTAAAATTCGGCATTGTTAAAAAAAATGCCTCAGTCGGAAATACATCGTTCTCATTTATGTGCAAAAAAAGATAAAAAATAACACATTTTCCGATTCAAAAAAGATTGTTTAAAACGTAAACAACATAATTACAAGCAAAATGATACTGATGACACGCACAAAAGCACTTGGTCGAGCAGGGAAACCGTTTGTTGCATGTCATGTGATTTATGCTTGTCACCGATTATGACGTCATATAAAATGACTATTTGCTTTTTCAGGTGTTTTCCGCCATTTACTCTGTGAAATAGTTATTTTTGGCGATTTATTGTTCTAATTTAGTCGCTCAAAAAGCCAGTTTTTTAAAAAATATTTTGTTTCAATCTCAAAGAGGTTATCAAAAATAAAAGATCGATGATATCCAATCAATAAAAAAATGTTTATAAATGTTACAAACACGAGATGCAAGATTTTGATTTTT
Organism: Argiope bruennichi; assembly: GCF_947563725.1. Classification (NCBI taxonomy): domain Eukaryota; kingdom Metazoa; phylum Arthropoda; class Arachnida; order Araneae; family Araneidae; genus Argiope; species Argiope bruennichi. The sequence goes on from NC_079161.1 coordinate 93,569,826, forward strand.
AATATTAAATTTGAAAAATTTTACTTTTAAATGATAAAATTTTACTTTTATTTAATTTTTATTTTATATTAAATTAGAAACATATAGAGTAAAATTCTATAATCAAATAGCTAATTTTAATAGCTAATTTCTGAACTGTTTAAGATAGGTATTTACTTATAACATGAAAAATGCTTTTCAACTAATCATAATTCGCGCATTTTTGTCCACAAAAGTATGGAAATTTCCACATAAAAACATTATTAGGTAAATAATATTTTATTTATTATCATTTAAAAAAATGAGCGACTATTCAAAATTTAGGAAATTTCAATTTTTAAAGGAACACATAGTCAAATTTCTGAACCGTTTAAGATAATCTTTTTTTATTTACAACAGGAAATATGCTTTTCAACTAATCATAATTCACCCATTTTTGATCACAAAAGTATGGAATGTTTTTTTTCTTATAAAAATATTATTAGGTCAAGAATATTTTATTAATTATCATTTAAAAAAAATTGGCGACAATTCAAAAATTTAGGAAATTGTAATTTTTGCAATAATACATAGCTAATTTTTAAACAGTTTAAGATAATCATTTTTACTTCGAACATAAAAAAAAAAATGCTTTTCAACTAATCATAATTCGGCTAGTTTTGGTCACAGAAGAACAGGTTTTTCTTGTTTAAAATGCAAGTTAAGAATATTCTATTAAATATGACTAATAAAGTTCAGAGGCTTTTAAAATTTAATTTTATAATTTTTACAGCATTACTTTTATTATAAGTAACATAAAATATAATTTTTTACATAATTTAGAGCATTTACTTTTCTTAAAGTATATGCGGATCTATAAAGGATTAGAAAACAGCTACCTGACCACGCTTAAAATGTATATTTAACCTGTAAATAAGCATTGTAATTAATTTTGCGTGCATTATTTTAGATTCCAGCTGATAATAATTTTATACTTTTAACTTATTCAATGTTTTATTTTCTATTAAAAACTTTTCAGGGGTAAAAATCCGGCTAGAATCCTTTTGTACTTATTAATAGTTTTACTACAGCTTTAATAAATAAAGTTGTGCATATTTTAATTATCTAGACATACGACAATAAAATGATGTGTTGGTTTTTTATTACAGAAGATAGTTACTCCAATATTTAATCTAGCATCACTGTGGGCTCAGCTAAATATTGAAGGATTGTGTTTTTCAACGTGATAATATTTTTCGTTTGACATGCTTTTTAAAAATTGATTGATGTAAAAATCGTGCGCGTTAATCATAGAATTCTCAAAATATCCAGAGCTATCACGTGGTTACTACTTTGATGGTAAGTACTCAATACAAAAGATTTTTACAAAATTTTAATTAATTAAAAAATTGAATGAAATGTCAATAATTTTCATTAATAATTATAGAGTATTTTATAACAGTATTTACAAATGCAAATAGTTAGTTTTCAGTGGTATCAGTTTTATATGTGTGCAACTTTTTGACATCTAATAGAATTTAATTTTATAAAATTCCTAATTCGATTTGATTAATAATATAATTTAATTAATAATTTAATAAAATTTTCAAAATTTCTTTGAAAGATAATTTGTAATAATACTTTTTATTGATGCCATGAGATTCATTTATTTAATTCATAAATTTAATTTTTCCTTAGATCTTTCACTTTTATTGTTTACCAATATTCCCAAACTTTCTTAATTTTCCACGCCCCTTGAAAAATCCCCGCAAACTGCAAACGGTCGTCAACTCTTATGGCATCTTATGAAAAAAAGCGCTTGCCGATCTTGGAGTGATCTGAAAATCGCCAAGCAAAACGGTGAATGCAATCATCTGGGCGAAAACCGATATCAAAGTATAATGGAACTTTCCGATTTTGATATAATCTAAAATTCGACAATTTAACTCGTTATCTTGGCGTAATATTGAAATCGCCAAGGCAAGGCAGGAATGCAATTGTTTTGGTGAAGTCTTATGTAGGATGAAACTTGACAATCTTGGCGTAATTGGAAAATTTCCAAGTACTTCTAATCGCTTGGCATCTTAAGCCTGATGGTGCTTGATGATCTGGTGTTATATGAAAATAGCCAAAAACCGGAACACTTAAAAATAAACACGAATGTTGATTTTTTCGATTTTAATTTCAAAGCTGAAACTGCATTTTCTTTTAAATAAAATATAAATATTTTTTAAGCTGAGCATCATTTATTTTACTTCGTAATACAACGATCGTCCTCCCAAAGTGCAGCGGCTGATGCAATCTTCTGCGGAGAAAGATGATTAAGCGAATAAAGCTTGAGCATTATTATACCACGTTGGTTTGTGCTGCAAGTTTGAATCTCCTTTAATTTTTTGAAAACTTATATAATATTTTCAAGTATGAAAATATATTTTATTTGTTAAAATGACACATTTTATGAATACTAACTTGATTAATTATAATTACAAAAACTCGGCAACCACTTTTTTAAAACTTATTTTATTTAATTTTTATTATTGCCAATATAAGTTTAATTGTGGTTACGTTTAATAGTAGCTAATTTTCATGTACTAAGGCGATGACATAAACATATTAAACAAAAACATGTTATTTCATTTAAATCACACTGAACTTATAGCTATTAGATAGACACATCAATGACGCAAATGAACAAAAAATAATTAGAGCATAATAACGTTAAGCTATAGGGAGTGGTCTTTCCAAAGCTTTCTCGCATATTCTCTAATCAAACAGAAAACCTTACATGGCATTGGCGTACAATAGTTACGAAATACTAACTTTTCGTTTGAATTTGGCATTTTTCTTGAATCCACCGTGTCATCCTTGGCGAATTTTTTGGCGATTAATGTCTGGTATGCGGTTAATAGTATCCAAAAATCAAATTTATGTTTTAGACGCGTTTTTACCAACCAACAGAAATAAAAATTTGGCATAAAAACTACACTTGCAGTCGCAAAACCAAATACCAATTTTGATATACTTAAGACAACACGTCTTTGAGTTATCGCGTTTACGTGTTTCTTAAAGTACAGACCGACAGATGGCCAATCCCTTGTTGAATTCGACTCAAAATGTGAAAAGTGTCTAGACTATAGATGTTGATTTTGCGTATCGAATTTTATCGATTTAGCTTTCTTCGTTTTTGTAATCATCGTGGTAAACTATATTTAAACAACTAGACAGACTTTCTCTGAGCGGATTTTGTTCAAAATTCGACAGATATCTAAACATTTAGTGTAAAGACCGTATACCGAATTTCAACTGTCTAGCTCAAAGCGTTTTTAAACTATCTTTCTCACTGACAGACACTTTCGAAAAATGGGTTTTTCAAACTCATGGTGGTCTAATACTTGGAGATCATCCAAATCTCGAGCGTTAATCAAAGAATAATTTCATAACTGCTATAAATTTTTGACATTCACCCATTTCAATAATAATTTTTTTTAAGAATTAAGAGGCATTTTAAAATAAGAGCACCTTACGTGTAGCATTAAATTTATTTATTCAAAATAATTTTCAGTAACTTAAACAACCTATATGGTTAACATAAATTCTATATTTATTAAAACCAGAAATTTCGATTAATTAAATAAAAATAAATGTACTCCTGCTCTAGTAGAAAGTTTAAATTGTTGCCACATATAAAATAAAATATAATAATTAAATGAAATAATTAAATAATTTTATGAATGATTAATTTTTTTTTCTACAAACTCTTAAAAGAGGTGTTATTTTTTTTTATGAAAAATTATATTCTTATCGTAAATAGTTTTCAAAAAAAAAATTAATTTAATAAAAGCGTTTTCTTTAACTGCGGTTAAAACTGCATTCGTGTTGCAGTGAATAGTATGGAGAATAATATGAAAGATTCTACATTTTGAGATTGTTATTATTATGATAATAGTGGCGTTTTTTTTGCTCAATAATATTATCAATACATATTTATACAATCAATATAATTGCTCTTAATTTTAAAAAAAATGAACGCACATCGAATAAAGGCTAAATTTATTTTCAAATCATTAAATTATATTTTAGAAATTGTAAAAGACGAATACTGCAAATATAAAATAGCTTTTTAAAAACTGATGAATCTTTTGTTTCCTTTTTATTTATACAGAGATTTAAATAGAGAGAGAAAATATTTTCCTTATATTTTTTTAAAGCATTCTCCATTTTTATTTTTAACATTTTCATTTCAGTTTTTCATGATTAAATTTATATGATAATAAATAAGAACGGTAATAAGACCAAACGATAAAGTCAGAAGTAAACAATAATTTAAATGATATTCTGATATTAAGTATTTTAATAGCAGGTCAATCATGTTTTGGTATTTACACAGATCTATTTTTGTAGGCATCATTGAAACAGTTATTAAAAAATAAGCAAAATATGCATTTTAAGATTTGAATGAATTTTAAAAGGGCATAGTTTATTCCAAAAGCTAAAATAGATTTAATTATAAAAGTGCCTGTAAAACAGATGTTTGTTAATGTACTAAAAAGCAAGTACTTTAAGATTTTTTATTTCTTTTTATACTTTTGAAATTTATTGTTTTTAATATTCGCTACAAGTGACGTCATAGGTACGGAATTGAATGTTAACTTAATGAAGGTTCAACTAACAATTAATTTCTTTAAATAATAAAATAATTGAATAAAATGTTTGGCTATAAAAGAAACTTGGCTTAAAATAAATTTGTGTATATACAGCAAAATGATAGCGGAAGTGAAACGCATATTTCGGTGTTAAAAATCCGAAGAAAGAAATTTTTTAATATTAGTTTCAACACTGGCAAAAGCACGCGATTAAATGCTTTGAAGGAAGTGTTTGAATTTCACCATAAAACTAAAAACATATTTATATAAATTATCGCATTAAATATAAAAAATTATCAAAAATTAAGAAAAAAAGACTGAACAGAAATGAAATCGATATTATTAAAAAGCTAATATTTTGAGTTTTAAAACAATGTAAAAACCATTTTTTGTGAGTAAATAATTTTGAAAGATATGATTATTCATTTCCATAGTTACGTTAAAGCGGTTACCCATATGGCAACGGTTAAGCCTATTTCGCTGTAGATTAAATTTTCTGTTTGATGTCTGTTTCTTGGTATCTTTTGTTTCTTTTCTCAATCTGAAAAGAGTTTTGGAGGACATGGCGAGCACTCTCCAGAACATTTCTAAAGTTATTTTGAATATCCATTAATGAAAGAAACGTTGAATTAAGCATCACTGTGAAAAGTTCAATGTAGCCGTCTGAAACATTCTCATACCTATTTATTTATTTCATTAATGCCATTCGGCAATAACTAATAAAGAATGATTTTTGTATTAGCATTTTATATATAGGAAGAGAAATTTGCGGGTTTCAGTTTGTTTTGAAAAACGCGAAGATGTAAAAGGAAGGGTAAAATTGTATAGATTTTAAATTTCATAATATATAAATTTTATGCTATTCTTTAACCCATTATTTTTTAAATTACTTTATTATTCATTTATGAAGTCTTTTATTACTTGAACAAGACAGTGGAAAACATACACCATTGTTCCATGTATTTTCTTATCCTGTGCAACAAACCCCCGGGGGTGGGCACCTCGAAAAGAGGATGAGATGCTTCCGGTATGGTGGTTGGATCTCACCACCCTGGAAGGTACACAAAAAGGTGGGGGATTTGGCTCCTGCCATCGATGACGGAACGTACTTCCTTCGGGAAGGGTTGTACAGTGACCGGTGATGGCCCTTAGAACCCGAGGTCTCAGACCCGATTCCGTCGAAGAACTGTAGTGTAAGTAGGTATGGTGCAAGCTAAACACGTCGGGGCCAAATGTGCTTCTTCTGGTGTGGTGTAGTAGTTTGGCAAGGGCGATTCTAACTCAGGTGTTATTCTCGCCATCTGACCACGGTTCAAAATTTTGAGGTCCGTCCCAAAATAACCCTCGTGTTGATTTAAAATGGCACATTAATATAACTAAACTAAACAAATCACTTTGAACATTCAGAAGCCATTGCTGCTTAATCTTCTTAATATATCTCATTTAGCTCAATATATCTTTCCACCCATCGCAGAATCATAATTGAGGGGATGCGGTGCACCCTGGTTAAGATTAAATCTGCTATGGCTTTGCCTCCTTCCTTGTGTCTCTGACACTGTAAAGTTCAAAAATATTGGAAGGCGGGAGATCTAATGGCGTCATAGCGTATCTTCTGGGCATTTATAATAAATAAATAAATAAATTTGGAAGAAGACCAAAATTATTGAACATTGATAATTAAAGCTGAGGGAGTCAGTGACTGAAATGGAGAATAATACTTAAAATATTCAGAAGCTGTTTCCCGATGCACTGTGTCATCCAACCTAATATATCTTACCACCCATTGCAGAATCATAATTGAAGGGATTCATCATTTGAAAGAAGGCCTACTTATTGAACATTCATAATATGTAACTCCACACAATGTCTCATACCTTATAACATATCGTTCTACAAATTGAAATATCACGGCTGAGGGGATTCAGTTACTTGAAAGCAGGAGAATATTTTGAACATTCAGAAATCGTTGCCCCAGGTATTGTCCCATCGAACCAAATATATCTTTCCATCCATTGCAGAATCATAATTGAAGGGATTCATTTATTTGAAAGAAGGTCAAATTATTCAGCATTCATAAGCTCTAACTGCACGCGTTGTTTTATACCTTGTAGCATATTGTTCCATAAATTGAAGAATCACAGCTGAAGGGTTCCAGTTGCTTGAAAGGAGCACAATACTAATAGGGAACATTCAGAAGCCATTGACCCATGTATGCTCGTATTCAACTGAACATATCTTTCCACCAATTGCAGAATCATAATTGTGGAGATTCATTTGATTCATTTATTTGAAAGTAGGTCTACATTTTAAACATTCATAAGCTATAACTCCAATAACTTGTAAATACATCGTTCCACAGATTTCAGAATCTCATTTGAGTTGATTCAGTTATTTTTAAGGCAACACACTGATTAAACAGATGCCACTGCTTCATGCATTGTCTCTTCTAGTTTAACATGTTGTCCCATCAACTGCAGAATTCCAGTTCAAAGAGTTCAACTACTAGAAAGGAAAACAGCACATTAAAACAACTGTAACTGTCATTCGATACATTGTTTTGATATTTTATCTTGTTTAACAAACCAGTTTATCCCCCAATTACTGAATTATCTGTTGATCCACATTATATCCTATGCTATCAATATTTGAAAAGGCGGATCATGAGCAAAGTTGGCAGCACAGAAAGACAATGTTGATATCATTGTTCCTAAATCAAAAAGTGTTATAAATGAGAATTAAGAGAAGAAATAAAGTTACAATGGTTTGACAGATGGTACATGTCCAAAAAAGGAAGGGTAACCTATGATTTTATTCCTAACCCAGAAATAGAACTAAAAAAATAATATCCACTGATAATCCAAATTATATCAGGACATGGGAGATTTTCCGCATAGTTCCAAAGATTTGGAAGAATGTAGGAAAATAAATGCATCTGAGGAGGAATCAGTACTGCTTGCCACTATTTAAAAGACTGTATAGAAGTCTCAGAACTAAGAATCTAAAAGCTGAAAATAATGACTTAAGTCCAGTACTAATGGTGCCAGAAAGTCTTAAAATACTGAAAGACACGATGTTGAAAATTGAGAGTTTTTTTGACAAAAATTTAAAGTAGGAAAGTGTTTGCCTTACTTCTGTTGTGGGACGCACATTTGGAGGAATTCAGAGAATTTTGAGAAGGTTTCCTCAAAGTGTTCACCGGCTGCTCTTAAAACAGGATGATAAATGTAGGGAAAGATGAGGAGCAAGGTCAAAGATTGACCACTTGTGGCAAAGGACCAACCGCTTCGAGGAAAATGCCAGTTAGGAGAATCTGTCAATAATACAGCAGTCGGCCACAACAAATCCTGTCGATACTGCCTCGTTCAGTGGTAATAAGGTGGTCGGCTGTACGCAAGAAATACCAATATCTGTTTTCATAAAAAAAAAAAAGTTTCACTTTTTTTTTTTTTTTGTAAGCAAATGGAATTTCTCTAACATCTTTCCTCTATAAGTTATTGATTTTTAAAGCAGCCCCAGATTTCTCAATCGCCTTACATCTCAACTTAATATCGAAACACCTTCTTCTTCATATAGAGATAAACATCTTCAGAGACCCGATTCAAATATCTGACCAGGAAAGATACAGACATTTTATTGTCCGCTCCACAACATTCCTTTCCGGTCGCAAATCAAACAATCCGACGCATCTTGAAATGGGTTAATCACCCGCGAGCACAACACGACGGACGAAATTCCGCCGGTGACAAGAGATCTGACGCAACCGATTCAACAGGTGATTACGAGCAGAATTCCCCCTTACCTTCTTAGCAGGCGGAAACGATGCTCAAACGACCGTTGCACTAGATTGAAGCAAAACAAAAAGCGAGCGAAATTCACCTTGTATTTTTATCTGGTGTTTACATGCGCGTAGAGATACGATCTCGGTCACGTGATCAAGTGTCCGGCGTTGAGAACAGAAGCCGTGACGTCATTTGGGTTATCCCCTCTTCCATTCCATTTCGGAATGCTTTCGGTCTTCCTCGATAATGACCTTGATGACGATGAAAATGATATGTGGCAGTAAAAGTTGGAGAAATGCGCATGCCCGGAGGACAAAAAATGCAGCGACGTGTTGATTAGCATAGGAATTTGCATTCCGCTTAGAAGTCAAAGTATCAAGTTATGCAATGCTTGCTTTGAGATACGAGAAATTTCTTCCAGTCTGTTGCCATCGAATCTAGGTTATTTCTCAAATATGAATTCGCTGTCATCAAAATTCGTTTTAGAGATTTTGTTGGAACTTCACATTATAGATTTCTGTAATTAGAAATGAAAAAAAAAAAATTGAACGATTAAGTTTGTTAATTGTTAAAATTAAAAACTTCAAAATGTTTTCCAATTTGCGAATTCAAATAATTTCAAAGGAAAACAAACATGGAACAAATGTAATTTAGTACATTGTTTTTGTACCAAAATTGCAGATATTGGACAAATGGAATTTAATACATCTTTTTTTTTCACACCAAAATTGCAGATATGGGACAAATGGAATTTAATGCATCTTTTTTTCCCACCAAAATTGCAGATATGGGACAAAGGGAATTTAATGCATCTTTTTTTCCCACCAAAATTGCAGATATCTTTCGAATATTGTCAATTGAAATGAATATCTTTTTGTATAATTTTTTTCCACCTTCAATGGGAATTTTGTCGATCTGTCATTCTATGGGTAAGTGAACGAAGCATTAATTCAAAGACACATCAATTTCTATGGACGGAATTTGGCTAGTAGATTTATTATTAAAATTGCCCATAGAACTCAAATTTAGAACCAAAGACTTCATTTGTTGACTGTCGGTCAGTCCATAAGTTTATGGATATGTGAAAAGGATAATTAGTACTTCTTAGATAGTGAATTTCGGTATATGGCAATTTGCTCCAAAAGTTTCGATATGCGGTATTTAAAATTCTCATTCTTCTTTATATTAAGAAGTACAAAACGCATCACGCTGTGTTAGTATACAGGAAAGTTGAGAGAAGTGCACTATTGTCAGTTCACTAAAGGAAATATTGATCTGTTCCATTTAATCAGGAATTTTATGGACAATTATCACAAATAAAATCTCTTTGTATAAAACTGTAGTTGTGAAAATTTTGACAAATCTTTCCTCTTTTTTATTCTTTGGCGTTATCAAATAAATATAATGATAAATAAATGTGCTAAAATGAATATAGAAGAGCTTTCAAGGTGAATCCACCCTGAATTCGGGAAACACATTTTTAAAATTTTGTCAGTCTGTCCATTTGTCCGTCTGTGACAACGATAACTCAAAACATGTTTTACACGACGCCTGAAATTTGGAATACGATCTTTACACCGAATTTATAGATTTCTATCAAATTTTGAGCAAAATCCATTCTGGGGAAGTCTATATAACCGGTTGCTCGAATATAAGTGAACAAAATAACTACAAAACGAAGGGAGCTAGATGAATGAAATTCGGTACACAGATTCAACATCTATAATGTAGACACCTATTCAAATTTTGAGCCAAATCTAACACGGGTCTTTGAATGTCTGTCGATATGCATTTCCAAAATCATGTAAAAGCATGTAACTCAAAAATTCAGTGACTTAAATATATCAAATTTGATACGTGATTTTACGACTACAAGCGCAGTTTTGTGTCAAATTTTGGTTCCACAGGTTGGGAAAACATGCCTAAAATTCGGTTTTCGGACACTATTAAACACATCCCAGGGATTAATCACCAAAAAAAAAAAAAAAAAAAAAAAAACGCCAAATATCACACGGTAGATTTATTAACAATGCTGAATTCACGCCAACGATTAATATTTCGCAACTATTGTATGCAAATGCCAATGGCTAAGGCAAAGCATTCTTTGCCTACGATTTTTTTGTAGGATGGAATAGGGGATAACATCTTTATGCACGCAAGAATGGTTTGAACCACTCCGACTGGTTTTAACTATATATATATATATATATTTCATCTCCAGCTGTTACTTTTTTACTATGTGTATATACCACATTTATTATTTTACTAGCCGCCTTTGGCGACCAGCCGGTTCGCCAATCTTAATGTTAGTTAAAATTTGAATAATTAAATATTTTATGCAATTTCTACTTTAATAGCTTCTTCATCAAAATATTTTAAAACTTCAAATTTTGATTATCATATAATTCATTCATAATATTATAAAGGCCTCCAGTCATAACGTAATATGTATCTCTCTCATTTTCTTTTAGCACCAGTAGAATTTATGCTTTAAATTAAAGTGGAAAGAATTAATCTTCAATTAATATAATAATATTTTTTACTGAAACAAAGCATTTTTTTATAATCTGATTACTGAAAATAGAGTCACTGAGCGTTTAAACTTTATGGCACTAAAGAATATCTTTTTAAATTTATGTAATATCTCAAGAGTTGGTCAACAAAATTTTCTTAGATTCATTATGAGCAGATCGATTAATTAACAATGTTTAAATTTAAATGCACCAAACACTAAGAAAATAAAACGAATCGTTTAAAATAAACGGTTGAAAACGGTAGAATTTATGCTTTAAATTAAAGCGCAAAGAATTTATCTTCAATTAATATAACAATATTTTTTACTGAAACAAAGCATTTTTTTATAATCTCATTACTGAAAATAGAGTCACTGAGCGTTTAAACTTTATGGGCACTAAAGAATATCTTTTTAAATTTATGTAATATCTCAAGAGTTGGTCAACAAAATTTTCTTAGATTCATTATGAGCAGATCGATTAATTAACAATGTTTAAATTTAAATGCATCAAACACTAAGAAAATAAAACGAATCGTTTAAAATAAACGGTTGAAAACGGTAGAATTTATGCTTTAAATTAAAGCGCAAAGAATTTATCTTCAATTAATATAACAATATTTTTTACTGAAACAAAGCATTTTTTTATAATCTGATTACTGAAAATAGAGTCACTGAGCGTTTAAACTTTATGGGCACTAAAGAATATCTTTTTAAATTTATGTAATATCTCAAGAGTTGGTCAACAAAATTTTCTTAGATTCATTATGAGCAGATCGATTCATTAACAATGTTTAAATTTAAATGCATCAAACACTAAGAAAATAAAACGAATAGTTAAAAATAATCGGTTGAAAACAGGTAAAAAAAAAACTGCTTAAAAAACAATGTACTTAAAACTATAAGCATATACAAAATATATATAACTAACATAAATACAATTTACTACAAAAGCATGCAACTAACCCAAAAATAATTTAAATCATCCATTGATAACGTTGTCATGGCAACAATCAGAACAGAATGCGCATGCGTGAATTTTCTTCGCCGGTTACGTAACGCAAATACGTGATTTTTTCTACGCCAGTTGGGGTAACGCTATGCGGATTAGACATTTTTAATTTCCTTTATTCTGTTTTTTTTTAATTCAAAAGTACTTCAGAATGAATCTGAAAGATTGATTCATTAACAATGTTTAATTTTAAATGCATCAAACATTAAGAAAATAAACAGAACCGATTGAAATAATCCGCCGAAAAATTTTAACCCTAGCCTCATTACTGTTGGGAGAAAAAAAAACATTAGCCTTTCTCGTTTGGCGCTGGGGATAATGGAAGATTTTTTTGGCGGAAAAGTTGGCGGTGGGGAAAATGGAAGATTTTTTTGGCGGGAAAGTTAGTTTTTAATTAATAATTAAAATTCTAATTAAAAATTCGAAAAAAGAAACCCCAGGTGCACATTCCCAACCTCCAAGGTATACATGTACCAAATTTGGTAGCTGTATGTCAAACGGTCTGGCCTGTAGAGCGCCAACACACACACACACACACACACACACACACACATTGAGCTTTATTATAAGTATAGATATAGATAATGTGTACATACCGCAGAAGAATTTGTGTCTCTCCCATGCTAACTATAAGATTAAAAACCTTCCTTTTTCTCTTTTTACTCGCCTGTCAATTACTGTCAAATCCAAGGTCATCGACGCATCAACAATACCTTTTCTGCAGAAATGAAATCCAAATTTGGAATGATAATACTCTTTTTAGAATCAGCTTCCAGCATTAGCGGAAGTGTGGGAATTTGAATTCCAATTTTATTCTCACGGAAAAAAACAGGTTATTTGTTTTATCAGATACAATCGAAAATCAGTATCAACTTGTACCTGATACAGTGAAATCGAGTATCTTTTCAACCCTAATAAAATATTAAAGCATCATTATCATAACATGTCTTGGAATAGAAATTTGAACCATCTTTGCAATTTTTAAAATCAGATTTGATATATTTTTGAAGGGTTATTTTTAGGGTGATCTCATTTTATGCTTTCATTTCATATTCAGAAGATCTTACTTTCAAAATTATATGAAATTAAATTTAAGAGCCGCTTAAATTCCAAAATGATAGATTTAGATTTTTTTCATGTTTTCAAATTCCTCTACAGATGAATATGAATTTTCCCCCCCTTATTGACTGATTGTCTCAAAAACCATAAATATTACCAGACTTTGTATTAGAAAGTTAGATTACTAATTTTTTCTAAATTTATAAAATTTTTACCATTTTATTTAAAAATAAAATTTTAATTTGATTGTAAATTTATTTTTCGATTTAATTTTTCAGTTTCTCGTATACTTAGTACAGAGAAAATACTGTAATCATTAAAAAAAAATCAAAATCAAAAAATCAATCAATCAATTGAGAGATTTTGACTAATCTCTAAGATTTAGACCTTCCTGAATTCGAAAAACACATTTTTGGAAAATGTCCTTCTGTCTGTCTGTCTGCCTCTGACAAAAATTACCCAAAGACGCTTTGAGCTAGATGGATGACATTTGGTATGTGGTCTGTACTCAAAATAAGGCGATTTCTTTCAAATTTTCAACAAAATCCGCTCAGATGAAATCTGTCTGACCGTCTTTCGATTATAAGTCAATATAATAATTATTTAGCAAAGAGAACTAGATAGATAAAATTCAATACACATATTTAACATCTATTCTACAGGCTCCAATCAAAATATGGGCCTAACCCAATGAAAGATTGACCGTCTGTCGGTCTGTACTTTTAGAAGCATGTAAAGGCGACAACTCAAAAATTCAATGACTTAAATACATTAAATTTTATGATTATGATTGCAGTTTTGTGCCAAATTTTGATTTCAGTTGGGTTGGAAATAAATGTGTCTAAAACAGAAATTCGATTTTCGGATACTATTCAATGCATCCTAAAGATGAATTGCCAAATAACTCGCCAAGGATGCGACGATGAATTCAGTAAAAATACTTAATTCACGTCTAAAGTTAATATTTCATAAATATTATATGCTAATGCCATGCAAGTCGTTCTCCGGGAAAAGATCTTTATTAGGTATGCGAGAGAGTTTTTGGAGACCCCTACCGCTATTTTCAAACGCGAATTACTGAATCCAGATATCTTGAAGATAACCTTTCATAAAATGTTTTATTATTTAAATAATTATTAATATTTGATTTTTTTAAAAATTGCTTACATAGGAATTAAAATAAAAATCAATAAATATTTTTCTGTTTAAGGAGTTGCGGAAGTAAAAAAGGGTCCCGAATACTTATAATACCGAAGGATTTCCATAGGACCTCATTAGGCCTTGGATGTTTCGCATTTATATTATATTGGTGTTTATTTACATATTTTACGAAAATTATCTTTCTCAGAATTGTTTATCCTTGATTAATTTGATGATAAGTCAAAGCAATAATGATAAGCTGCTTTGAGACACATGGATTGATCGCAAGGAAAAAAAAAAAAACGTCTAGAGGCGATAAATCACGTGATATTGCAACCCTTCAAAACAATGCTAAAATTGGAAAAGCAAACTTAAATTCGGAGTGGCGAAGCGAAGAATGAATCTATCAATGATTCTATTACACTTATCTGTACCATTTCATTCAAAGAATGATTTTCGTTTTACATTCTACTTGATATCACTTTTAAATTCGCTTTGACGATAGATTAAGAAATATCACATCTTGAAACTACTTATTTTTTATTTCTATACAGAATTCTAAAACAAATAAAGATTTCATTTGTTGCTCGTCATTTGGGAAACTTGTTGATTGAAAAGATACAACATGTTTCATCTTTTGAAAATGAAACCATTCGATGTGGTGTGAAAGATACACAATGGCGATATTTGTTGAGTTCCAGTCCCTAACAACTAAGACGATTCTGATGACATTTAATTCATATATTTATCGCAAGTTGGTAAACATACCTCTGGTAAAAGAACTTCAATCCGCCCACTGGTGGGTTAAGAGGACAGCGTTATGTAAATACCAATTAAAACGAAATGATAGACATTTTATCCACGTGGTTGGGCTCGCTAATTTAAAAATCACGGCATACTTCAATCTGTTCTAATTAACACTTGAATGATAATTACCGCCCACTCACTTACTTTTGGAATTGGGAAAAGTGAAGTCTTATAAATACGTAAAACAAATAAAGCAAGTGACATGAAATTTAATTTGCAGAATTCAAAATGTCAGACTAAACATATAGTGGTATTGACCTTTTAGACACCTCTAAGAATAATTATTGCGTCTAAAATGCATAGAGGTGTTTATTCAGAACTCTTCATTTTTTTGAAATAAAGCTTATTGTACATTATTTCATTAGCCCACCATCATGATATGGATGCATAGAAAATGTTGAAACGGCATCAAAAAAACAAAACAAAACAAACAAAAAAAAAACGAAACGATTATACAAAAATTTTTATATAGACAATTCCTTAAAGAATATCCATAAATGGGCCAAACAATCTAAGAAATATATGAAACGAGTGATGATGATGTCGTGTCCGCGTTACCACGGAAAGGGGGTGCAGTAGCTTCTGAGGGTAAAGATCCCTGAGCACCCGAGGGCAGAAGTCTGACTTCTAGTTCATATGAAGATGAAACACACACTTTCGCTTCCACAACCCCTTTTTACAGGGAGGGGGGCACATTCACACACCTCACAGATGGAACACAGATGAAGAACAAGCATGCCCGAACCGGGATTCGAACTCGGAACACCTAGATCACAAGGAAAATGCGCCACCCCTATGCCAAGACACGGCTGTGACGCTAGTATTCAGTATAAAAGTGAAAAAATGTATTATATTGTTTTGCGCGTTTTTTATTAGAAAATAAGCAATATTCCATCAACTAAATAACATTAACTAGTGAAAGTGGTCTCTTCTAAAAATTTCTGGCATTCTCTCTAATAAACTTTTCATACCGAGAACACCTATATATTGAATTATATACCTGAACACCGAGATACTGCCGCACAATAATTACGAATTATTAACTTTTGGCGTGAATTTAGCATTTCTGCTGATATCTATCGTGCCATCCTTGGCGAGTTATTTGGCGATTCATCCCTGGCATATAATAATAGCCTAATAGCATCCGAAAATCGAATTTGTGCTTTAGACATGTTTCTACCAACCTATTGAAATCAAAATTTGGCGCAGAACTACATTAGTAGTATCAATATTACATACCAAATTTGATATATTTTAAGTTATGCCTTCGTCAGATATCGTATTTACAGATTTCTGAAAGTACAGATAGAAAAAAGGTCAAACCTTTTTTGGATTTGCCTCAAATTTTGACAGGTGTCTACACGATGTAAAATCTGTGTGCCGAATTTTATCTACCTAGCTCTCTTGTAATTGTATTTATTGTGTTAACTTATATTCGGACTTCCTCAAACAGATTTCACACATAATTTGATATAAGTCTACAAATTTGGTGTAAAGACCGTGTACCAAACTTCAACCACCTACCTCTAAGCGTTTTTGAGTTATCTTCGTCACAGGCAGATTGATATTTAAAAAAAAAAAAAATGCTTTTTTTCGAACTCAATTAAGTTTGAAACGTACACATTCATCAAAATCTCGAGTTTTTTGTTGTTTAATTTCTCTATAGTACGTGTTCGAGAAAGTAAAAGAAATTTTATGTATATAAAATCGCTCTATTTCTTAACATTCACATTAATTATCTTTATTAAAACAGTTTGTGTGGTGGTGGGGAGGACGAGGGTCCTACTAAACTTTCTGCATATTTTTTAATAAATGTGTAATCATCCCGTAATTATATACTTTGAACACTTTTTTCAGGCGGAATGAAATCAAGCTTTGACACATCACTGCTGCTGTAACAACCTACACCTAATCATTTCGTTTTTGAGCATCGTGTTAACATGCCGAAAGACGGTCAGACCTATTTGGTCAATGAAAACACATTCCTTGAGTGACAGACGACGGCTTTTATTAACACGAAAACGACAAATATACAAAGACAGCAAATATACAGCCCAGACGAACACAGGCAACATACAGCAGCACACTACAACAACAGTAGCCCACAATTAGTAATTGGAAATAATAACAATCGTAGCACACAAAGCGGTCAGGCAGAATTCAGCAGAAGGAGGGAATCTACGTAGTTTCACCCTATGGTCTCTCCAGACGTGTGCAATTATTCACTGTCTCCTCTCTTTACCTGTATCCAACTGCCGCCTCACTACTACACTACTGGCTACTCCACGCACGTCTCGATGCTGCTTCCACAATAAACACCAGGACTCGACACACAGATCAATTCAGCAAATGCTTGAACTCCACACAAAGCTTGCATTTCGCCGGACTATTCCGCCGTTGCTTCGTTACCCTCTCTACGACTCGATACACGACTCGTTTCACGACTCACTACAACTTGAGACTGCCGGCCTTTTATACTTCCAGGGAGTTGGGCAGAGAAGATTCTGGACCAATCAGGTGTATCTCGGTTTCTATTGGCTGAATCTCTAAGATTCTGGAAGTTTCCAGTAATATCTATTTTGTCTCCAAAGTCGCCAAATTCATCGCCAATCTCTAAGATCACTGACGCGGCGCCTGATCAGTACCCAACAGAGCTGATCGCAAAGCGGTCTTTCCAGTGATTGAACTAACCGTGCTGGGAAGCAAGATTACAAGTTGGAAACAATATCAAATTTTGACCCATCTAGTTCAAGGCGAATTTGTGTTGCAATGCTCACAAAAAAGCAGAGCGATAGACAGATATAATTTAGAAATTGTGTTTTTTAGATCCATGCTGATTCTGAAATGTGGAGATCTGTCAGAATCTTAAATTCATTTTTTTATGGTTATGGTGTTTTTGCTTTGAATACTTAATGGAAGAGAAAGTAAACAAATAAATACAATGAAAAACATCGGATGCTTTGTTTAGGAAATAATATATATCCTAATCAATTTTGATATGATTGGGACTTTGAAAAAAATATTTTTTAGTTTCAAAGCAATTTTGTCTAATGACAAAAAGATCAAACTCATTTCCTTTTGACAGTAAATAAAGGATGTCCCAAACCTAACGGAAGATTTCAATTTACCACCATTCGTGCAGAAAAGTGTTGGCAACCCTATTAAATAATCATTTGACAGTTGAGGGTTAGTAAAGATGTAGCGTTTTACGATAGAACAACGTTTTCTCATTGTTTTACAATATTTCAAAAGTAATGAAAGTCTCGCTGTCACAGTTCGAAAATTTGAGAACTGGCCACCCTATATCGTGTGATTTAATATCTTAGGATTCCATTTTATGAAATCAAAGGTCTATGCAAACTAGGGGGGGATCCTAGCACAGCCCACCTCTTGGCGACTTTTTGAATTCCCGCCAAACGAGTGGCGATAACGTCGCCAATGCGGCAACCTAGACGGATTTTTTAAATTTATTTTTATTTTATATTTTATTATATATTTTTTATTTTTATTTATTTATTATTTTATTATATTATTATTTATATTTATTTATTTATTATTTTATTATATTATTATTTGTTTATTATTTTATCATATTATTATTTATTTATTATTTTATTTTATTATTAAACTAGCCGCCTTTGGCGACCAGCTGGTTCGCCAATCTTAAAGTTCGTTTAAATTTTAATAATTAAATAGATTGAATCGGAGTTTAACCCCCTTGTTCGCCAAGTTGCGATAAGCTGGCAATCTTTATTATGCACTATAATTGGACATCTGTCCCTTTGCTTTTGAACATTTCGCAAGACCGTTGTTGGCTATTTTTAAAAATTTCGCCAAGCAGGGGGTTAAACTCCGGTCGTACCATTAAATATTTTACACAATTCCAACTTTAATAGATTCTTCATCAAAATATTTTAAACCTTCAAATTTTGAGAGTCGTATAATTTACTCATAATATTATAAAGGCCTTCAGTCAAAGCGTGGTATGTATCTCTCTAATTTTCTGTTACCCCTCGTAGAAATTATGCTTTAAATTAAAGTGTCAATGATTAATCTGCAATTAATATAATAATATTTTATACTGAAACAAAGCATTTTTTTTAATAATATGATTACTGATAATAGAATCACTGAGCGTTTAAACTTTATGGGCACTAAAGAATATCTTTCTTAATTTATGTAATATCTCAAGAATTTGTCAACAAAAATTTCTCAGATTCAGCATGAACAGATCGATTCATTAACAATGTTTCATTTTAAATGCATCAAACACTAAGAAAATAAAATGAATCGTTTAAAATAATCGGTCGAAAACAGGTTTAAAAAAACTACTTAAAAAACGATGTACTTAAAACTATAAACATATACAAAAAATATATATAACTAACATAAATACAATTTACTTACAAACGCATGCAACTAACCTAAAAATAATTTAAATCATCCGTTGATAATGGTTGTTATGTCACCAATCAGAACACAATGCGCATGCGTGAATTTTCAACGCCAGTTACGGTAACGCAAATGCGTGAATTTTTCTACGCGAGTTGGGGTAACGCTATGCAGATTAGACATTTTTAATTTTCTTTATTCTGTGTTATTTTAATTCAAAAGTACTTCAGAATGAATCTGAAACATGGATTAATTAACAATGTTTAATTTTAAATGCATAAAACATTAAGAAAATAAACAGAATCGTTTGAAATAATCGGCCGAAAAATGTTAACCCTAGCCTCATTACTGTTGGGAGGAAAAAAACCCGAAGCCTTACTCATTTGGCGGTGGGGAAAATGGAAGATTTTTTTGGTGGGAAAGATAGTTTTTAATTAATAATTAAAATTCTAATTAAAAATTCAAAAAAAGGGACCCCAGGTGCACATTCAAGACCTCTAAGATTAACATGTACCAAATGTGGTAGCTGTATGTCAAATGACCTGGCCTGTAGACCGCCAACACACACACACACACACACACACACACACACACACACACACACACACACACACACACACACACACACACACACACGCACGCACACACACACACACACAAATTGAGCTTTATTTATAAGTATAGATAATCAACCTAGACAGATTTTTTTAAATTTATTTTTATTACATTTATTTATTTTTATTATTTTATTATTATTTTTTTACTTTATTTATTTATTTATTATATTTATTATTATTTCTGGCCTTCAAGTATTGTTTTTTAATTGAAAAATAGTAATAATAACAAATATTCAATTAGTAGTCAACTTAGCGAGATTTCAAATAAGTTGCCAAGAGGTGGGCCCATCTTGAATTTTACACAAACTAGTCCACAAGCACATATACATTGAAGGAGAAAATTCAACACTGCAACAATAAAATTCAACCACATTTATGCAAAAGGATCATGGGAAAATTTAGGCAAAAGAGTGCGTATTTGTCAACATAACCGCGGAAGCCATTTGCCCTATGTGTTATTCCATACATAACCCTATATTGTGTATTTTACGATTCAATAAATATGTAACAATTTAACAGGAAAAAAAACAGTGTTTTTTATTTAATTCAAATTTCCCGTTAACACGATGTTCTATTGCTCGACTCCATTTTTATTAAATCTAAACTATCAGCAGACAAATAGTTTTTAAAAAATAGGATTGAAAACAATTTACTGCATGAATGGTGGCAAATTCAAATCTTGCGTTAATTTTGGGACACCGATTTTAAATGCGATAATTCATAAATGCAATGACATAAATTAATTATAAATTCGTATATAGTCTTGTAACAACAATTGTAGTTCCATGTCAAGTTTTGATATGAGTTGGTCTGCTAAAAGGCGGCAGAGACACGTATTCTAAAAATATATTCAGTAAAAACAGTAATTTTATGCCAAGGTTTTGTAATTTTTAATAATTGCATAATCATTTTGCGTGCTAGTGAACGCAATTCAAGGTATTCGTGATTTTCGGTGGTCCATAAATTTATGCGAGGATAGTGGGGGAATTGATTAATTGGAGGAAATGTGAGAATGTTTCGAAAAGACCGTTCCTGAGAGATTTTGTCTAAACATTGAATTAATTTAAAAATAGCAATTTAGATGTAAAGAAAACTACTTTCATTTTCAGCTTGCCGAGAGGAATTTCTTTTAAATGCATCAGAATAATATCTAGACTATTTAACTTATTGCGATCTAATAATATAATGCTGCATAGACTTTTACCGTAATGCTACATTGAATTCTGATTGATTGTATTTGACTGTTCTCAGAAATATTAATAGGAGGCTAAGAACTTATATTAAAATTCTTCTCAAATTATAAAATAAATGTTCTTTCTATATCATTCCACATCTTCTTGATTTCCTTCTATTCATAAAAAGATATTGTTACGAACCTGCGATGCGGCTTCCCAGCATAGCTGGTTCCGTAGGAAACCCCAAAGCTTGGCGACCATTTTGCGACTTGGCGACGAATTTGGCGACTTTGGTGCCAAAATAGATTATACCCGAAACATCGAGAATTTTCCCGATCCGTCCAGTAGGAACGGAGATAAGCCTCGAACGTTCCTGATTGGTTGAGAGGCTTCTAGCCCCGCCTCCTAAGACCTATAAAAGGAGCTGCAGCTGCCGGGGAGTAGACGGTGAGTCGAGTGGTGAACCAGTAGTGGTTGAGAGTAGTCGGAAGCGACAGAGTAGAGTCGTCGGGATCGACGGGTGGGAACCAGTGGAGTAGACGGTGAAGAGTTGCCTTCCAGAGATAAGCGGAGCAACGACGGAGTGAAGCTAGTGCTGAACTAAGCTGTGTGCTACTGTCTGCAGTAGAGTCTTGTTGCATGCTGCACGTCTCGGCTGAAGATAATCGTCTTCTGTGCTGTATATAGTTGTCGTCTTTGTGCTGTCCTGTGTGTCTTCGTGTAAATAAACGTCGTTGTTTCATTTTCTACTGCCGCCTGCTGATTGAGCGTTCTTCACTCCATATAATTTCCACTATTCAAACGAACCCCGGAAAATTTCGTAACAATATACTTCAAATCTATAAATAGTATAAAATGAATTTCCCTGAAAGCGTCTGTATGTTTGTAAGAGAAAAACTCGAGAAATACTAAACTGATATTGGAGATACGTGTACCATTTTGTAGGGTAGTGATTGGGCAAGGTTGTAGTATATTCAAGTCATATCAAAATAAAAAAAGGAATTTTATAATTGCGATTTTAATTCTTTTCCTTCTACGATTGGCGCATGCGTAAAAAACAGCAGTACCTGTGTTTTGCACTTATCTGCGCGTGTGAGAAAACCTCAAACTGTGCACACGCAAATAGAAAAAGTTGTGATTTGCATATGCGATACATTTCTTTGTTTACGTCCAATTTTAAACAGCGATTCAAAACTGATTATGCTCCACCCCCCACCTCCAAAAAAATCCAACTTTGGCCGGAGCACATTAAATGCCAAACGCCTCGTTTCCGCGATAATGAAAATGTAAAGGAAAGAAATGTTCTGTTAGCGAATATCAGAGAAAGAATATCCACACTTAGGGAAGGAGGATCTTCTGTTGAGAGAAGTAACCGTCTCTCTTTAAATCGCACTGCAATTGAATTACATAAACAGAATGAATCTCATAAGGATCGGAGTGATCACCCATCCAATATAGTTTACAAATGAATATTATGAAGCAAGCTGAATTTAATTTTCATATCAGATTATACAGAGTTGATAAATAAGTGTAGAACAGTGGTTACAATGACTTATTTGTATATTTTTGAATTTTAAAACAGCTTTTCTATTGTATATTTTTAGTGAATTGTGTTGTATATGAACATACCATATTTTTACCTTTTTAACAGTCTAAATATTTCTGACTGTGTGATATAAAAATTGCTTTGTAGTTATTTTTGAACCATTTTTTTCTGTTTGCTTGATGTTGCGTGACATGCCCATGTCATATCGGGTGGAGCCAGACTTAAGTTTAAAGCTAATTTTTCCTCTTGGATGATATACCACGGGCAACAATATGCGGGCGCAGCTAGTTAAAATCTAAAACAAAACTACTTAAAGCAAACATAAATCAGCAGCAGAGTAAAGTACATCAGAAATTAGATATTCCCACATGGTTCAAAGATTATAAGAAATGTATATTTAAAAATATGAAAAGCAATTTGGATTGATTGGAAAAATTTTGAATCGATGTCGTTCAATTCTTTATTAAACTGATAATTGAAAATTAATAATTTTTCGAAAAAATGGTTTAAAAATCCCAATATATGAATGAATTTTATACATGTGTCACCATGGTCAAATAACGAAAGGAAGCTGAAACAGGTGACCTGAGTATTTGGAGATTTTTCACATAAGCTAATATCAACATTACTGTCGTAAAAATTTTTTAATACTCCTTTACATTTCAAAGAACTTTTTTAGGTACATATATATTGAATGTAGACAACTACTACATTTTTTTATTTGGCAGAATGTGCACGAGTGAAAGAGTAGGTATATCCTCAGAAAAACGCATTTCTTTACAAACTTCACTCCTGCTATGCTTAGAGGTACCCTTAAATGTTTTTCAAAGGGTCATGTTCCATATAAAAATGAAGGCAAAGATATTACAGAGATCCGTAGTATACTGCACGTCAGTACAAAAACAGTTTCTAACTTTATTAAAAATCCAAACAGAAACGGAATAAGAAACAAGACTGGCAGGCCTAAAAAGTTAGCGTCTCGTGATGAAAGAAAACTTGCTCACGAGCTTAAAAAAGAGTAGTGGAAGTGTTGTAAAATCGCTAATGAAGCAGGACTTATTCATGTGTCCAAACAAACAGTGTACAACTACATCCAAAGATCTAAAAGATTCGTTTTCAAAAAACGGAGGCATCATCCAAAGTGGAAACAAACACATATTTATAAACTTTTGTCTTGGGCTAAGGAAGACATGTCATGGACCACAGAATGGACTTCTGTGGCATTTTCAGGTGAAAAAAAGTTTATCTTAGATGGTCCAGACGGTTACCAATACTACTGGCGTTGCCTGAGGAATGCAAAACTATGTTATTCTACTAGACAAATGGGAGGAGGAAGTTTGATGGTCTGGTTAGCAGTTGGATATGGAGGAAGAACAAGATTGGTCTTTCTCACTGGTAGACAGAAGCATGCAGACTACTTTAATGTTCTGAATTCTGAGCTTCTTCCTTATTTCTCCGAATTAGAAGGAGAACAGTGGATGCTTCAACAACATGAAGCCTCAATCCACACCGCCAATGGAGTTAAAAATTGGTTCGCTGCAAATAATGTGCAGGTTTTACCATGGCAAGCTAAAAGCCCCGACCTGAATATAGTAGAAAATATCCGGGCAATGCATGTTTGTCGAGTATACGTTGGTGGGAAGAAGTTTGAATCGCTCTCTGAGTTTCGAGTGGCATTAAATACCTCACGGGATTATTTTTGTCAAACAGAAATCCAATATTTGTATGATTCCCTTCCAAACAGAATATTCGAAGTCAAAAAGACCATTTGACGCATGCAAGCAAATTTGACACACAGATGTTTTGGAAGATTAAATGCTCACCAAAGGGGCGATTTTTAAAAAATTTACTTGGAATTTAAATTAATTAAAAATTAAGCTGAATTCTGATGTTGTTTCGCGACAACTAACAAAAGTATTATTAAAAAAATTATTCCGTTTTTTCAAAATTTAAGAAATTATCTTTTTAATTACACCAATTTATTATTTATTCAAAATTTTGCTGAATTTTGACAATATTTAAAAAAAAACATTTTTTGTCTCATTACGAACAATAGATCGTACATTGTTGTATTGAAATTCAAAGCGTTTTCATTGTTTCATCCAATATTTTATCGTGTGATTTTTTTCCATTGTTGAAAGCTAAAGAAAGTTTTTGTTTAATATCTTTATAGTTTACAAGACGAAAAAAAAAAAAAGTAAATTACAATATTTCAAATTTTAGAAGACAGATGAACTTTCATTTATACTTTTAATAGTGCTATGATGTCATGGGACTCGCTCCCATTAAAAATGTTTATATATACACAATGAAGAAAATATACATAAGACAAATAGAATAATATGGCTTTAATGCTTGTCAACATGACGGTCACTGCTGAATATATGGTTTTTATGTATAAAACTCATTTTCTTTTCTACTTGGTCATAAAATTTATTTTTATAGGTAATAGTCATAAAAAAAGGAAATGTTAGGTGAAAATTTTCATAAAGAAATGTTTATTTAAAAATACAGAATAATTTATACGCTGTTTTTACATATCAAAGACTGCATTCTTACTTCTACAACTTTAACTTGTAGCAGTTGTCCTTCCGAAAGCCATTTTTTTTAAAACTTTCGTACCTAAACTGTGCATAAGGTCTTTAATCTAATTTTATGTATTTCAGAATGGATGGCGTTAAAAATGCACTAACCATTTTGTATGTAAGGCGGCCATTAGTAAACGCAGACGATATGTAAATTGAAATTAAAATTAATGATAAAATGAATTAACGTTAGAACTGAACTTTGGAAACAATTTTAAAGATTTTATTTATGTATTTTTATTTTGAATACTCTTTGTCAATGTATAATTTTTTAAAAGAAATCATTATTTTTCTGTTTTGGTTATTGATAAAATAATTGCGTTTCTTTTCCTAGAATTTTTTTTTATGAAATAAAAATGAGTAGACCGTTAATAGCGTTAAATCATCTTTATCATTATAATCCTTTTATCTTATTTACTTACTTGCTAATATATATGAATTTAAATATTTTTTAATTGAAATAAAGAAAATTTTTTCTTTATCTAAATAAAGAAAATTAACCACAGAATTCTTCTAAGAATGATGGCAGGCTGGAGAGTATTGCTGGATGTAAGCGATATATACTTTAAAGAGGAAAAATAAATAATAATTTTCACCGAACAGTTTTTGCATTCATGTAAGTACCAGAAAATTTGCGAGTTTTGTAAGAAATTTTATTATATAAGAAAAGAATCAATGCCAATGGGATTGAAATAGTTCATTGACTAAGAAGTTATATTTCATATTTCTGTGCTTGTTTCTTTTTTTTCCTAAGATAAGCCATTGATCTATATTATTTACACTTTGGTTTTATAAAAGTATTCAATATTATTATAACATATGTTGAAATGTAGTTTCGTGTGCCCCCAGAATTTGTCGCCAAAATGGCAACCCAACGAAACGATCTTCTGGGAACCCTAATGCTGTTTTATTTACTACTTTTTAAGATGGTTTGAGTTGTACATAAACCACAACTATTTTATGAAAAATGCAAAATTAAAAATAATAATAATAAATAACTATTAAAGATTATAATTTAGTTCTGTATTATAATTAAAAGTTTTTTGCTACTAATAAGACACTGCAATGGTTTTTTTAATGTGAATACATCAGAAAATATTTATTCTTTTGGAATTTATAACTGTCGGTATGCGCTTTAAGAAATCGTCTGAATTTGTACTTTAAGAAATCATCTGCAATGGAATTCCTTGCACTTTTCGAATTTTTTTTTCTGATCTGACGGTTTCCTTGATTATTCGTTATGTCACTAATTGTTTAATTGTTCAAGAATGGATGTGTGGTGCATGGGATGGCAGGAAATATTTTGAACCTGCAGGATGGATGATGGGCGAGTGGAATATATGTAAAGTTGGGAAAAGGATGCTTGTTTAAAATTTTGTATGGAAAATGGTTTGATTGCTTCTTGCGTCATTCTTTCTTTTCATTTGATTATGTACTCTTCCCGTTATCCACGCAGTCCTCATGTTCCATGAGTCTTTGTGTTCAACAAATTCTGCTCGGTGTCTTCTTCAGATGCCGAAGGCATCGCATGCTTTACTCTCTTCAAAACAGAGTGGCGCAGCTGGTTTGGAAAACTTTATTTCAAAATTATTAAGATAAGCAACTGTAGAGATCCCAAAGATTTAAAAAAATCTCAGTTAAAACAATACTTATCAATAAAGGTCATAATTTTAATGCAGAAAGTAGTAACCTTAACTGTTTCGCAGAAGTGTTTGTTTATTTTGTTCGCCATCTTTGTTGGCGACTTGGCATTCTTGGCGCAGCAAGGAGCACACTAAATTACACTTTTACCCACTTTGGTCTTATAAAAGTGTTCGATATTATTATAATAAGGTAAAATTTATTGGCATTTACTCTGAAATTTGAAAATGAAATAATTGTGAATTTATAATCAAATTCAATTAATTGATGTTTTCCAGTTCGTTAGAGGCATTTTCATTTATTATCATAAATGTAAATATCAAAATTTCTAAAAATTAAAAAAAAATATATACATAACTACAAATGTGAAATAGGTAAAAGAGAATTTCGCATGCTTAGCGATAGTTTTTTCCCCCATAATATTTAAGATTAGAGAATTGCTTCCAAATTTTCATACCAAATTAAGAAAATATCCAAAATTTCAGTATTTATTTAGATTTATATAAATCATGATAAATATTAAAATTCTACAAGATGTTTGCAATTCTCTAATACAAATCTATACATTGGAAAGTAAGAATAGAAATTACTTTTTTACTTAATGAAATTATCAATTTATATTAATCAAATAATTCAAGAACATATTTTAATAAAGAATTGGTTATAGAAGATCAGCTTAATAAAACAACTGGAGTGGGTACCTTAAAAATTTCTCGCATACTCTCTAATAAAGATGTTATTCCAGAAAACACCTTGTATGGCAATAGGGTGATATTTAGGAAATTTTCATCTTTGGCGATATTTTGGCAATTTTACTAAATCTATCGTGTCATCCTTGATCAGTTTTTTTTTACGATTAATCCATGACATGCCGTCAATAGAATCCAAAAATGGAGTTTGTGTTTTAGGCACGTTTTCCCCAACTATTGGAAATTAAAATTTGGCACAGCTACACTTGAAGTCAAAAAAATCACATGCTAAATTTGATGCCTTTAAGTCATCGCGTCTTTGAGTTATCACTTTATATGTTTCTAAAAATACAGACGACTAAAAGTGAGACTGGTTGGATTTGACTCAAGATTTGACAGGTGTCTAGACTATAAATGTTAATTCTGAGTATCGAATTTTATCTTTCTTCGTTTTGTAGTTATAGTGCTAAATCATATTCAAATAGCTGGACAGACCGATTTTCTCTTAGTGGTTTTTGCTGGAAATTTGATAGAAATTTACAAATTTGATATAATGGCCTTATAAGAAATCTATACGTCTAGATCAAAGCTTTTTTGGAGTTATCTTTGTCCCAAACTAATATTTTCCAAAAATGTATTTCTCGTACTCAGGGTGGTCTAAAACGTGAAGTTTCGGTAAAATTCGAGTTCGAATTTTTCGATAATTACTATACTTTCTCTCTATCACATTTACGAGAAAGTAAAAAATATGATGCTAAAAACAATCAAAATAGTTTTATTGAAAATTCCAACCGTTTTCCATTTAACGTTATTTAAGAGATGCAGACAGCTTTTGTTTTATTTTTTATTTGCGAAATTAGTTGTGTAACCAATTTACAAAACGACGTGATTTTTTTTTAAATTTAACTTTGATGAAGTATTTCGTTTTATGATACAGTTTCGATTATCTTCAATTTTTTTCAATTAATCTCAATTCTTCAAATATAAATCATTTTTATAATTTATAATTGAAGAACCGATATAATTAGAAGGAATAATTGTGTTGATAAATTTTAATAAAGCTGATGAAAGTATTGTCAGTACTTCCAGTTTTATTTGGGGTTCTTTTTTATTCTATTTGTTTGGTGCGAAGTTTTGACACGCGAACTGCATACAATACATGTTGCTGAAGATTCCAAATGAGTTAGGTAAATATGACAGAGAAAGCCTTGCACATTCTTTGATATTTTTGCTTGTTCATCAGTGGATAGCATTTGTTGAACAATGCTGACAATTTAGATGATGAAATACCCCAGCTTATATGCATGACTGAGTGAGCCGCGGTGGCCTGGTGGTAAGGTCTCGGCTTCGGAACCGGTAGGTTTCAGGTTCGTGACCCGATTCCGCTGAAGAACTGTCGTACAAGCGGGTCGGGTGCACGTTGAATCCATACGGGCACGTTGAGTCCATACGGCCATCCGTTGGCGTGGTGTGGAAAAAGGGTGGCAGCTCAGGTGTCGTCCTCGTCATCATTTTATTCTCCTCACTGCAAAATTATAATCATTGCTTAGGTATAGAGTCATCAAGTTCAACCCCCCTGAAGGGAAGACAATACTTTTAATATTTACAAGTCGTTGCTCCACGCAGAATCACAATTGAGGGGATTCATTTATTTGAAAGAAAGGCTACATATCGAATATTCACAAGCCATAACTCCACGCATTGTCTCACACCTTGTCATATATTGTTCCACAAATTGCAGAATCATAGCTGAGGGGATTCATTTACTGGAAAAGGCTGCAGTGGCTTAGTGGGCCCGATGGCTCAGACCCGATTCCGTCGAAGAATCGTCGTGTAAGTGGGTCTGGTGCAAGCTAAATACGCTGAAGCCAAATGTCCTGACTCTGGTGTGGTAGTTTGAGGAGGGCGTTGTCAGCTTAGGTATCATTCTCGTCATTTGGCAACGAGGAAATTACGAGGTCCGTGCCAATATAACCCCAGTTAAAACGGGACATTAATATAACTACACTAAACTAGTGACAGAAATGCTCTTGAAGAATATACAAGCTTGGTCATAATGTTAAAATGATATATATGTTAAATGTTAAAGGGTGGGAATAAATGCTACTGAAATAGCTTCACAATTAACTGAAAAATGAGTGGCATTTTTAAGCCCAGAAATGATGATTTTAATGAAATGTCGTTTTGTAATAACTAGATCATACTGGTCTGTTGGAAAACAAATTTTAAGTAACTTAAAACAAAAACTGTTTTTATTGATTGTTCTGATGCTGTTTCATATTTTTCTTTCTCATATACGAGGGGTATCAGTCTCTGAAACTAAATGGATTGTTCTCCTAAAACATTCTCTCTGATAAATTTATTATTCTCTTCCCCACCCCACATAAAACTGTAGATCTTGAGAAAGGTCATTAAGACCACGAGTGCTCAGATTTTTATTTTCAGAGTTCCACATATGAAAGTTGTATTCTTCGTAGAATAGTGAAGAAAAATCATATCACTGACTCTCTGATCCTCCCGAAGGCACACAGATAAAAAAAAAAAAAAAAAAAAAAAAAAAAAAAAAAAAAAAACTGAATGACCGGACCGCCGCTATAGCAACATTGGTGGGAAATGTGGTTGAGGCCTAAGGGCCATCACCGGCCATGGTACAACCCTTCCCTAAGCCATCGATGGGAGGAGCAAAACTCCCCTTTTTCGGATACCCTCCAGGGTAGCGAGAACCACCCACCATGGTGGAAGTTTCTCCCCCTCATTTCGAGGTGCCCCCGGGAGGATGAATAGTGAAGGATCCTTGCATATTTAATATTAACCTTTTCGCATACAATGACGTGAAGCGCACCGAATTAATGAATGTTTAGATCTGCAATGAAGCGAAATAATTTACTATTTAAAAATGCAAAATTCCCTTAGAAATGCTTCAGAATCTTAGATGCCCCTTTATATTATTTATAGGAATCGAAATAACAAATGTCTAAAATGGTAAGTGTCATCTAATTGGGAAGTTAAATAAATTCGTATGCAAAGTAGTTCATTGCGTTCAGTTGGTGAATAATAGTTACGAAAGAGCTTATTGCTTGCAATCTTTGGCGATTTTTCTTGCTGTTTAAGCGCTTGAATGGAGTTGATACACAAGTATCCGAAAATAAAATTTGCTTTTTAGACACTTTTTTCCGTCTGACCCAATCCAAAATGTGTCATATCTGTAGTCACAAAATCACATGCCAATTTCCATTGAAGTCATTGCGTTTTTTAAGTTTCGTGTTTACATGCATGTGAAGTCGCAGTCTGAGAGAAAGTCGATCCTTTGAGAGACATAGCACAAACTTTTAGGAGGATCTACTCTTTAAATGAGAAAACTCTTAATGTTTAACCTTTTATCGAATATTTATTTGGTTTTAAATATATAAATAAAAGTATAAATTTTATATTCCTATTTCGTCCTGTTTTATGGTAAAAATGTTTAAAATTATAAAGTTTTTTAAGGCAAAATTGGCGTATTCATGACTGAAAATGAAAACTTGAATAAAAGAAAGTATTAATAGAGCGATCTTGTTTTCGAAGTTTACATATTATAAAACAGCTACTAAATCTTTTTTTCCCTTGTGTATTCGGTTATTTGGAATTGAGTTGTACACGATCATTCTAAAAAAACTTTGATTTAGATGTATGAAATTTGGTATGAGGTCTTTACACGAAATGACAAGATTAAGAACGGAGTACAAACACAAGAAATGTGTCTGTCTGACTGTTCTTGTACAAGTGAGTGTGGTATCTACAACACGTCAAGTGACAGATGGCCAAATTTGGTATAAACATTGAGCATATAAGGGGTAGATCCATACCAAATTTTGAATTAAATTGGTATCTAAGTCTGTATTTAATCATGCATATCACCTTTATAACTCAAAATAACGATATGTATATATTAAATTTGGTACACAGCTTTAACATCTAAGTACAGATTCTTATGCAATCTATACTTATAATAAAGCTCAATGTGTGTGTGTGTGTGTGTTGGCGCTCTACAGGCCAGGTCATTTGACATACAGCTACCAAATTTGGTACATGTATACCTTAGAGGTCGGGAATGTGCACCTGCGGTCCCTTTTTTTTGAAATTTTAATTAGAATTTTAATTATTAATTAAAAACTAACTTTCCCGCCAAAAAAATCTTCCATTTTCTCCACCTCCAAATGAGTAAGACTTCAATTTTTTTTCTCCCAACAGAAATGAGGCTAGGGTTAACATTTTTCGGCGGATTATTTCAAACGATTCTGTTTATTTTCTTAATGTTTTATGCATTTAAAATTAAACATTGTTAATTAATCCATGTTTCAGATTCATTCTGAAGTACTTTTGAAATAAAATAAAACAGAATAAAGGAAATTAAAAATTTCTAATCTGCATAGCGTTACCCCAACTGGCGTAGAAAAATTCACGCATTTGCGTTACCGGAGCTGGTGAAGAAAATTCATGCATGCGCATTCTGATTGTTGCCATGACAACCGTTATCAACGGATGATTTAAATTATTTTTAGGTTAGTTGCATGCTTTTGTAAGTAAATTGTATTTATGTTAGTTATATATTTTTTGTATATGCTTATAGTTTTAAGTACATCGTTTTTTAAGTAGTTTTTAAACCTGTTTTCGACCGATTATTTTCGACGATTCATTTTATTTTCTTAAAGTTTGATGCATTTAAAATTAAACATTGTTAATGAATCGATCTGTTCATGGTGAATCTGAGAAAATTTTGTTGACAAATTCTTGAGATATTACATAACTTAAGAAAGATATTCTTTAGTGCCCATAAAGTTTAAACGCTCAGTGACTCTATTATCAGTAATCATATTATTAAAAAAATGCTTTGTTTCAGTAAAAAATATTATTATATTAATTGCAGTTTAGTCATTTCCATTTTAATTTTAAGCATAAATTCTACCGGAACTAACAGAAAATTAGAGCGATACATATTACGTTATGGCTGAAGGCCTTTATAATATTATGAGTGAATTACATGACTATCAAAATTTGAAGCTTCAAAATATTTGATGAAGAAGCTATTAAAGTAGGAATTACATAAAATATTTAATTATTAAAATTTTAACGAGCATTAAGATTGGCGTACCGGCTGGTCGCCAAAGGCGGCTAGTATTGAATAAAATCCGTCAAACATTATTGACCGTCTATGTGTTCGCTTGTATTTATATGATATCTCAGAAGTACGACTTAGGTAAATGAAATTTTGTACGTGTTCTGCTTGCTCAAAGGGTAGTTCAGTGTCCAATTTTAGTTTCAATAAATTTGAAAAAAGACATATAAGGTGCATAATTGGTTTTCTTCGCTATGCTATGAAGTACAAAGAGCTCATGTGGGATTCTCTGATATTAAAAATCTAAGCTCGCATGACATCCATAATATTACAGAAGTCCAACATTTTATGCGATGGAAGGGCGATTCTTCCAATTTCATTCCAATGAATGTGAAATAGAAACGTTTAGGGGAGATCATATAGATTATCTTCCAAAGTGATCGATAATTTTTAATTGCGCATGCGCAAAATATATTTTTATTTTGATAAATCCAAAACCAGATATAGTGGAAGACTTAGATGCAAATTCTAATTGAATGGTAAGTCTGTCAGTTAGGCTTTCCAGGATACCTACTAAACGAAGAGAGCTAGATAGATAAAATTTGGTACATAGAATTAACATCTATAGTGAAGACATCTATCAGATTTTGAGCCAAATCCAAAACTGGTTGACCATATATCTGTATGTACTTTTAGAAGCATGTAAACATGATAATTAAAAAACGCAATGACATAAATATATGAAATTTGGTATGAGAATTTGTGGCTGCACTTGTGATTCTGTGTCATTTCTTTTTTCAATCGATAGGAAAAAAATTGAATAAAACATAAATTTTATTTTCGGATACTATTTACTGCATACCAGGAATGAATCGAAACTCACCAAAAATGACATAATAGATTCAGTAAAAATGCTCATTTCATGTCATAAGTTAATATTTCATAATTGTTCTATGCAAATGTGAAATGGGATGGTCAGATGGATTCTCAGGGATAACACCTTGATTAGAAAGTATGCGAGAAAGTTTTGGGGAGACCACGCCCACTGGTTTGAAATATTTTTTTGATATTTATACACCATTCTCATAAAAAGATAATGAAAAGTTCTGCCATTCACGTGGATCATTGTGATCGAAATCGTTATGGTCAGAATTCGCTTATCCTGTTTTTCCTACATGTGTTTTATAGGATGGATGTCGGAACTAATTCTTTAACATTGTAGCGGATCGTTATGAGCGAGGATAGAACCTGGGACCTTGTGGTTCGTAGCCAAGTAACAAGACCACAAGACAAAATCAATGACTCGTGTTTCGTAGCTGTTATCTGGCTTATAAGCTTTTCACCACAGTACTCTCCCTCCAATAAGTCGGAGGTGAGACGAACGCTATGGCGGTTGAGTGGTGATGTATTAGCTGTTGAGTCTAATGCGCCTGTACCCATTTGAGTGGTTGCTGTTGCTGATGCTGTTGCGCCAAGTGACTCTGACGATTTTGGGTTGCTGTGGATAGATGGCGCCACAACAGCTGTACAAAGGTTGAAGGTTCATCGTCCGAGGTTAGCAATGTAGCGGATCGTTATGAGAGAGAATAGAATCTGGGACCTTGCGGTTCGCAGCCGAGTAACAAGACCACAAGACAAAATCAATGACTCGTGTTTCGTTGCTGTTATCTGGCTTATAAGTATTTCACCACAACATCTATACATAGAAACTAGTTCTATGGATGCAAGTATAATAAAGTCGAAATAAGGATGGACGTTTCTTAAATGTATTATGGATTCTGGGCTTCTATCCCATAAAACAGCAATAAATTGAAATGTAATGACGAATTCGAAATAAACCATAATGACTTAGATTGGTAACAGAATTTTAAAAACTTTTTTTTTACAAGAATGGCTTACGAGTTTTGCAGAAATTTCTTAACAAATTAATGAACATCTTCCATAATAGAATCATAACCGTCGCTGCAACAATAAATGGTCTCCATCTCATGTTACTATCTGACTTATCTGCAGGATACCTAAAGCATAAATGTATCCAGATGCTTTTAATTATATTGCAAATGGAATGGCATGAATTTAAAATTTTGATGTTTGTAGAACTAATAATAATGATCTCATAAGTTGAAACAAAAATTCTTGTGTATATATATACAATCATATACATTTAAACGAGCAATTCTTTATATATATATTATTAGAAAAGATTTTGATTTTCCAGTTTATATATAGATGCCTTTCCCGAAAAAACGCGATTTTACACATTTTTTTAATAACTAACTATTCGAATAAGTATATTAAACTTTGACTTCGGGACGTGGGCAGTGCTGTAGAGTGGTCAGAAAAGCTTGTAAGACGTATGTGTTGTGGGTCCTCGGTTCAAGTAGCGCTTTTTGCTTTTTTTTTTACTTATCCATTTATATTTAATATTTTTGCTTTCTAAATTTCTCAATATAGGTGTCTTAAAAAAAAACCCCTGATTTTATACAAAAAAAAAATCATTTTTTTTTATAACGAACTATTAGAGCCTCTCTCTATCTGCCCTCATGCTGACAATGTAATATACTACCTCCCTGACCCGATCTCACCATGGCAAAACTCAGTGCAAGTTCAAGAATATAAGTAATGATAGATATAAGTAATATAAGTAATAGAAGTAAGTAATATAAGTAATAAGTAAGTAGAATATAAGTGATGATAGATAAAGTGTAAAATGAATACTGAATGAATACAGCAAATTCTTTCGAATAACATGATAAACAAAGTGCATTCTTAATTTTTTTAAAATTTAAATGACCAGTTCGTATGTAGGCAAGATTGAAAAATATTCATAAGTAATCAGTATGTGATTCATATTTAAATATTTTCTACAAAAAAAAAAAAAAAAAAAAAAAACACTACCGAGTGAAGTTTGGTTTTCCAGATATTAACAATAATAATACTAATAAATTATTTTTGTTATTTATGACACCTAATACAATGCAACTTATGATATCTACTCAATTTATAGATTAGAAGGGATATTTAGTATATTTATCACCTTTACAGAAAGAACTGAGCGTGATTATTCGAAAATTTAAAAAAAAAAATTGAATTTATGAAAAACCTCTCGTCATTTAGTTTTTCTTGAACTTAAATTCAGTTTAATGCAATGGTGATATGTTTTTGAAACTTTATAGCACTCGACAAAAATTTCTATATAAGTTGCCCTACGAATTGCTCTTTGAAATTATGAAAAGAACAATACATAGGACATATATATTTTGCACGGGAGCAATTAAAGGTTATTTACCAAAATTTTCGTATTTTCGTGAATTTTAACAGAAATTCGCTTAAATTTCTAAGCAATATTTTAATAATATTTTATCACTTGTTATGCAAATTTCCTATAATTTTATTGTAAAACATATAATTTATTAGCTGAAATATTTCAAATACATTTGGAATTTTTTACGAAATCCTTTATATATACTAAATATACTTACTTTTATTTCTGAAAATGCTCGTAACTATTGTTTACAGTAAATAAAGCCATTGTTAAAAGTTCAAACAATATCTGATTTTTGTGAAAACGGTGAATGAATTTTTTTTTTCCATTATCAATATCTGTTCAGTCTCCTAAATGCCCTCACGACCGAATGTTGAAATATAGTAACCGCGTAGTAACCTTCATATTTTACTTACCTAAAAATACATTTTTAGGTAAGTAAAATATGAAGACAATCGAAAATTTCATAAATCAAAAGATGTCCGTATGATTGTTTGGATTTACAGATTTACTTTCATTAAATCACTAATCACATTGTTGATTTAATGAAATTGATGATTTAATCACTTTGTATAACAGGGGTCTTTATAAATCGATTCCACAAATAATTTGATAAAATAAAATACGAAAATAAAAATTCAAAAAAAAAATCCTTATTTCTTAGTTCTCTACTATGGAAGAAAAACATGCAATTAAATATTTTAAAAAATAATGATCCAATTCCATCAAAAACATTTTAAATTTCGATTCTACTGTTAAAATTTTAATCGCATAAACTATTACCAATGAATTAATGAATACTTTGTAACAATTTTGTCGAAATTCAAGAAAAAAAATGCATGACAAACAAATTAGCACCCTTAAAAAGTTAATGATTTGAATTTTAAAATGAAATAGAAATGACTTTCGTTTTATCATATTTCTGAAAGTAATTAACGATTAATAATTCGCAGAATTCAACAAAAAAATTAATTCAAAATGCATAAACTCGATGTGACATTGCGAAAGATTATGAAAATATATTAAAATAATAATGAAAATGAAGTCATTAACCAGTTTAAGCCGGTTTGAAACAATCACGAGACTTCTTTATCGGTCCCTATCCCCTCACACCCTCTCTCTTTTTACACACACACACACACAAACACACACGCACATATATATATATATATATATATATACGAATCTGTGAGGCTGCTTCTCACCATAGTTGGTTCCATCATCAGAAAGACTGTTTTACAGTCATCGGTATTGGACGGTGTCGTGTCGGAGGTCTCAGAGCTTGGCGTCAAACTTGGAGACCATTTGGCGACGAATTTGGAGACTTTGATGCCAAAATATATTATACCCGAAACATCGAGAATTTTCCCGATCCGTCCATTGGGAACCGAGATACGCCTCGAAAGTACCTGATTGGTTGAGATGCTTCTAGCCCCGCCTCCTGAGACCTATAAAAGGAGGCAGTCTGCAGCTGCCGTAGGAGTAGTCGGATCGACGGTAAAGAACGAGTCTTCCAGAAATTAGCAGAGCAGCGATGGAGTCAAGCTAGTGCTGAACTAAGCTGTGCGCTACTGTCTGCAGTAGAGTCTTGTTGTATGCTGCTGTGTGCACGTCTCGGCTGAAGATAATTGCCTTCTCTATGCTGTAAATAGTTGTCGTCTTTGTGCTGTCCTGTCCTGTCTTCGTGTAAATAAACGTCGTTGTTTTTTTTCCTACTGCCGCCTGCGGATTGAGCGTTCTCCATACCATATAACTTCCACTATCATACCATATAACTATCCATTATATTCCGGGTTCCAAAGGAAGCCGGAAATTTCCTAACAATATATATATATATATATATATATATATATATATATATATAATAAAAATTTTTTAACTTTCATTTTTTCAATTTTTCTGGCTGGCAAACAAAGTTTGGAGATCGACCGATTTTTAGATGAAATAACAGCTATGATATCAGAGTTTTACGTCAACCTTTTAAAAATGCATCTGCTCTCAAAGAAGCATACATAATAGTAATGCAATGCTGGTAAAAGCAAGTAAAAAATAGATGCGATTAAAAGATGATGATAAAGATTACCATTTATGCTTTTTTCATTGCCTACGCGATTTCGAGCTTCAAAAGCCTCCTAACCAAAACATTATGTTCTCACATAATTAAATTTTTTTTTTCATTTCTTATCTTTTAACAATGGTTACAAAGCATGCAATTAAAAAATTGACAGCAAAAATCTAAACGCTTTTAATTACATTTCAATATCCGGTTGCATAGCTAACATAGGATTATGACTATAGAA
Source organism: Argiope bruennichi (assembly GCF_947563725.1). Taxonomy (NCBI): domain Eukaryota; kingdom Metazoa; phylum Arthropoda; class Arachnida; order Araneae; family Araneidae; genus Argiope; species Argiope bruennichi. The sequence continues at coordinate 93,608,041 of NC_079161.1, forward strand.
TTCAACAACAACAACAAAATTCATTCAAAATGCATAAACTCGCTATAACATAGCAAAAGATTATGAAAATATTAAAAAAATTAATTTTCATTCCTTAGCTTTTAAAAATGTTTACAAAATACGTAATAAAAACTGACGGCAAAATGTAAACACTTTTAATTACATTTCATTATTGAAAAGCTTTGTTACATATTACGTAAAAGATATTTTAAAAAACTGCCAAATGACAGAATAATTTAATTGGGATAATTAAAAGATGCATTTTTAAAATTTTTAAATTGTGTCAAAGAAATCAGTTTTGTGTAAGAATGTTTTCAAAAGCAGAGTACTGCAAAAATTTTGCTTCATTTTAAATGAATTGAATTTTTAATTTAAAAACTCTCTGAAATCCATATTTCTAACTTTCATAATAAATATCAATGTCAAATTTCGCAGCTTTAGATCCAGCGGGTCTACTATAAAACGAAAACAGCTTGTTACGCGAATTTAATATTTTTAACTTAGAATTTATCAAGTTTTGAATCAAATCCAACAACGAGTAGATCGTCTATCGTTCTCTGTTTTCAGAAAAATGTAAACGCTGTAACTCAAAGTCTCAGTGATTTAAATATATCAAATTTGGTATGTGATTTCTTGACTATAAGTGAGGCTGTATGCCAAATTTTGGTTTGGAAAAACGCATCTAAAACATAACTACGATTTTTGGATCACCAATTAATCGCCAAATAACTCGCCAAGAATGACACGATAGATCAAGTAAAAATATTTCATTAACTCCTATGTTAATATTTCGTTACTATTGTATGTCAGTGCCTTGCGAAGCGCTCTCTGGGAGAGAGAATACGAGAAAATGTTGGAGAAAACATTTCCACTGGTTTGAGATAGAGTTGATCGTAATACTATTTTTGCGTTTAATGTCATTCTTGCATACTTATTGCGAGCGAAGTAAAAATGACATCTTTAATAATCTATCTGTGTTTCCGCTTATGATAAAATCGAATGCGTGTGTGTTGGCGCTGATAGGTCAAACCATCTGACTTAGAGCTAACATATGGCAAATATCCACTTTGGAGGATGAAAATGTGATTCTCTGAGCTATTGTTTTGAAATTTTAATTAGAATGCAAATTAATTAAAAATGAAGTAGAATTTCGGCGTTTTTTCGAGATATTCGAAAACAGTACAATAGAAAATTAATTTTTTACATGATTTTAAAAATTAATAATTATTTTTCATTCCCATTTTTTTTTCTATTTTTAATTAATTTTCAAACAAAATCTAAGCACACTTATCAATATTATATTTCAAATAATTACGTTATGTTACGTTACGATTACGTTAAGCATCCGTGTGATTTTTTTTTTATCAACGTGTTGACATTATTTCGACAAAAGCTCCAAATAAATGATTAATTTAACTCTCACTATAATTTAGCAGTTGGTTTTTATGAAATGAAATAAATACGAAACATGGTATTATCTAGAAAAATACGGTTGATTAGTCAAAAACAATGAAATCATTGGTTATCTTATAATAATGATAATCAAAGTTTCATAACTTGGTCAGATTTTGTCGCAAAATATTGAAATTATTTTTAATTTTAACTTTAAAGTGCCAAGAATGTGTTATTGAATATGAGTCATAGGATTGTGAGATTGTGTGGAATGTATGCTTAATAATTTCTTCAGATTATATTTACTTTCTGAAGTGAAGCAAAATATTATTTACATCACTTAGGGCATTTTCTTAACTAAACAATATACCTGTGTCGGATAGTTTAGGAATTAGTTATCAGGCCATGATTACAGCACACATGCTGTGTATAAAATCTTTCGGTGAAATGGTGAATTGAAAAACTAAAAAAATTTTGTAGAGCAAAATCCGAATTTTAGTAAAGAGATAAATCTGCAAAAATGAAACTAAAAAGCAGAGGTTGAATGTCCACATTTTAGACTCAGCGGGAGCAATTTCCCCCAAAACGTTCTCGCACATTCTCTAATACACTTGTCATGCCAGAGTACGCCTTACATGGCATCAATATACCATAGTTACGAAATGTTTGGTGTGAATTTAACATTTTTACTCAATCTATCGTGTCAGCCTTGACGAGTTATTTGGTGATTCATTCTTGGCAAGCGTGAATAGTATCCAAGAATCAAATTTGTGTTTTAGGCACGTTTTTCTCAATCTATTGAAACAAACATTCGACACACCATTGCATTTGCAATCCCAAAATCGCATACCAAATTTTGTATATTTAAGTCATTGCGTTTACGCGTTTCTGAAAGTACAGAGCAACAGATGGTCAACCCCCTCATTGGATTTGGCTCAAATTTTGATAGATGTCTACTCTACAGATATTAAATATGTGTACTGAATTTTAACCATCTAACTCTCTTCGTTTTGAAGTTATGTGTTAACTTATATTCGAACAGACGGACTTCTCTTAAACGGATTTTGCTCAAAATTTGATAGAAATTTGGTGTAAAGACTTCATAACAAATTTCTTTTGTCTAATTCAGAGCTTATTTGATTTATCTTTGATACAGACAAATAGGGGGGTCGGACAAACATACAGATATATTCCAAAAACGTGTTTTTCGAATTCAGAGTGGAGATTTGTCCAAATCTCGAATTCGAATATTTTGACGTTTGCTATACTTTTTCTATACTACATACACGAGAAATCAAAAAGCATTTCAGCTCAAATGAGACAATTACACGTGAACAGACACTATCAATATATTAGTTCTAATCAAATGTGTATTTTAAGATATTTTCCGAGGTAAAATATTTTCTAAAATATTATAATATGTTTTTCAAAGTGCAGCAATATATTTTTCACAATACGGTGGATTCCCGATTATACAGAGTTATAAATTTCCTATACTAATTTTTATTTCATCAACTGAAAGGATGTAACATTGACTTACATTCCCGGATTTAGCATCAAAGAAATTTATTATTTGAGATATTATGAAGGTTTTGAAATTCTAATGTATTTACTGTCAACCGAATCATGAAACTTCTGCTTCAGCTCTTTGCCTTGTTTTATTTGTATTTCATTAAAGATTTTTAATGTTGATATTATAATGTTGTATTTTTATATAGTGTTGATATTGTAAAGGGTACAAAAACAATGAGGCATCACTTAAATCTCCTCAGATATTTATTAAAGAATATCCTCCTTTGGCGATCATTTAATTCGATGGGATGAAAGATTACTAAAAATTTCAATTAAATATTTCGTATATTTTAATTTTAATGATTTACTGGACAAAATAATTTTAAACTTTAAACATTGATAATCATAGAACTCATACTATTTTATAAGGCTTATATAGTTTCGTTCCTTGTGGTGCACATTCTCCAAATTCTCCGCCAATATCTTTATTCAGCCGTTTATATTACAAGAAAGAGCAGCAGTGTTTAAAAAGGAACGTCCTTAAAACTTTTTTTTATCAATCTTTGATTCTGAAGTTATATGTTAAAAGAAAGAACAACAAAATTTCAGCACTTTTATTAATAGCAAGATATATACTGACACCTATTCAGCATGGAAAAATAAACACATCTTCATAGCCTAATCATCAATAAAAAACAAAAAAGTCGGAGTGAAATAAGTAACAAACAATATAAATGATTTTAGTTTCAGTTCCGCTATGAAATACATCTTTTGAATGTACTAAAATATTTTTTAGTTAAACTAAAAGTAGAAAAAAAATGACACAACACAAAAATTTACACTATTGATAAGAAATTTTGAATGTTTACATAATGTAAAAAAATAATTTATGCTGTAATATTTTCTGAAATTATGGTAATGGTATCTTGTTTCCTTTTTTGTAATTTTGATAATCACACACTCCTACTCCGACCCAATCTTGAAGCACATGGATAAATCTGACTGACTGAACCACCGATATCGCATTTTCGGGAATTGAGGCTGAGTCCTATGGACCATCATCGACCACGGTACATTACTTCCCTAGGAAGCACGTCCCGTCATCAGTAAGGGGGTAGTCGATTCCACACCATGTCTGTACACACCTTTATGATTAGAACAAACCACTACGCCGGAAGTTTCACATCTGAAATACCCTCCAATAAGGTTATGAAATTATAGTAAAAGGAACTTCAAAGTTTTTTCACTTCATTTTTAATTAATTAAAATGCAACTTATAATTTCAAATAAAATGGCTCCGAGGTGCACATTCTCATTCCCCCAAAATATATATATGCCATGTTTGGAAACTCATAGCCAAACAGTCCTCCTGTAGACAGACATAGACATACATACACACAGAGAGAAACTCAAACACATACACGCATTTATTTTTATTATTTGTAGAGATGAAAATGTGTGTATGTTGGCGTTCTGCAAAACAAACATTTATAATTACAGGTGTTGTATATAGTATAGATTTATCTTAAAAGAGGAAAATGTGCACCTGGGATCTATTTTTTTTAATTAAAAAATGTTAATTAAAAATTATATTGAATTGAAATTTCAATATTTTTTCACCATAACTTCTAAGATTATTACTAAGCACAAAAATGATTTTCATATTATTTTAAATTTAAAAAAAATATTCAATCTCATTGCAGAACAAATTTTTTATTTATTTTTTAATTCATTTGAAAAACATTTTATGTGTATTTAATAATAATGTATTTTTCTGTTGTGAAGAAACTCATATCTTTCCAATGTAAATAATAAGCAACCACCTGCTATTGAGATCGATGCCGAAAATATGTCATCCCCTCCCGCAGAGCAGAAGTTCAATGTCGTCGGCGTTCGTGAAAGAGAATGAAATGCGTGATTATCTTACCTTGCGTTTTTTTTTTTTCAGCCACTTTGCGGTTGTGAACTTACTTGTTGTTTTCATTCGAACTTGTCACTCACGATTTTCCTTTTCCAGCGCATGCGCAAAAGCAGCCCTCTGGAATAATTGTGACTCACCGCTGTTTCAGAGCAGAGCAATCTCTCACTTTCTTGATAATCGTGTAACAGAAAGAATAGAGGCCGGGTGGAATGCTCGAAATAAAAAAAAAAAGATTTTAAAACTGGATTGCTGTACAATGGAAAAGGTAGCTCATGTTGTTATTTTTATTTTTGAAAAAAGTTAAGTAGTTTCAATTTTACGATTGTTGTGGCAACAATTATTCTATGTAAAAGAAGTGTGGCAAAAGAAATTTAAGTATATATTTATTACCGGCACAGTTTGAAATCTAGCATTCTATAGAATGCCGTAAAAATAACAGTAAAGTATGAAACGTTTAGCATTTTATACATTTTCTTGGTATTCTATAGAATGTCAAAGATAAAATTGCTAAGTATAAAATGCATCTCCGAAAACCTTATTTTACTTTATATCTCTATAACAGTGATGGAAATATGTGTGTTTCTGTGTGTATCTATGTGCCCTCTACAAGCCTAAACTTGGCACAAATATATCTTGGAGTGTGAGAATGTGCACCTCGAGTTTTTTTAAACTTTAGTTAATTAAAAATTAAACAAAATTTTGACCTTTCAGAAGTATTACAACACAAAAATAATGTTTATATTACCTTATAATAAAAAAATTATCTTTTCAGTTATATTTATTACCTTTTCACATAATTTTTTTTCCATTTTCAACGAATTTAAAAAATATTTTAAGTATATTTTCCAACAATAATTTCACAGAAAATTAAAATTAAATTTAATAAATACGAGCATGTCCATGCTTGCATGAAAAAACTTTGCTTTAGTCAATATGTTGATATCACGCTGATAAAAGCTCTAATTAAAAGTTTAAGTTATATCTACCAGCAAACGAAAGCATGGAAATTTTAATTTTCAACATATGTCTGTGTAGAATAAAATAAATATGAAACATGGCGTTTTCTAGAAAAATAAATCGAAGTAGAGCTTTTCTATGACTTTTAAAATATCTATATTTTTCAACAATTGTGTGTTATTTAAGACAAACACGTAATTATATACATGATATACATTCTAACTAATGTTCAACAGCTAATTTCTGAATCATCAGTGATAGGCATACACATCAATAAAAATTATTTAAAATAATTAAAGATTTGTATTTAGATAATTTGAGTTAATAAATATTTTGATGAATTTCAGAATTTTAAATTTATAAGCAAACCCTCAATCCCACGAGACTTATTTAATAAAATGTTCTTGAGACAAAAATAAAAAGATGTTCTCCTATTTTTTTGACACAAATAATTCGAGTCATAAAAACATGCATATCAAAATTTTATCAAAACACTCGACTTTAGGCCTTTCAATTGATTGCCTAGAGAAAAATACATCTATCAGTACCTAGAGAGTCTAAGTCTCTAGACACTGATTGGCCTAAAATGATAAAATTGCTGATGATCTAAATTAATTATATTGGTAGCTATAAAACTCACTCAGATTTGGTCACAGAAAATTGAAATGTTTTATGATTTAAAAATTGCGGTCTCAAGAATATTTCATTGAACATGATTATTAGAATAAAAGGATTGTATAAAATTTAGGCCATATTTTCTCCAGAATTATATTTATTGAGTGAAACCAGAAAAATATTATTAATTAGGACATTTAAATTCTTTTGAAGTTAAAAATTAAAAGCTGAATTTTAAAACAAATCAGAGAAATTTTTATAGAATATATATATATATATATATATAAAAAACCAATCTAAAGTAAGAAAAAGTTTGAAAACGAAACTAAAATGAAAACGAAACAAAACAGTTTCGAAATCGCAACTAAAATTTATTACCTATTTAAACTAAAACCAAAAAGAAACTTCATAGTATTTAGAGAGCGCAATTGCAGCTACTTCTAAAACACAGATGAATTGATACAAAAGTATTAGAATCAAGTTAATAGGAAAAACAAAAATCAAATAAAAATTAAACCAAAAAAATTATTAAAAAAATATTAAAAAAAGAATCCGGCCTGAAGACTTTTTCAAGGGTCACCCTCAGGCAGGGATTCAAATAAAGGGATTTTTTCTGTGAGGACATACAGACATTGTCTAATAATGATTCCTCGTGACCCGAAAATCCCCTGAAATTATGCTCAAGAGATATACCATTTTAACAGAAAGGAAATACAAAATAACAAATTAGAAAAAAATAACCACAACAAAGTAAAAATACAATAACAAAAATAACAAAAACAGCATTAAAATTAAAAACGAAAAGGCCAGCACATACCATCCAACAGTCAACGAAACTTTAAACAATCGATTGTGATTTCCTGTTTTTAAAAAAGTTAACGGTAAATTATGTAAACAGAGGTAGGCACCCAGCGCCATCTATTGAGTTCAATAGATGGCGCTGGGCGCTGGGTGCAATTCTACGGAAGTAAATAATAAGCCCCCACAATTTCATATTTTGCTTAAAATCACCAGACGTTCTATAAAATATCTAGTTATTCTGTAGAATGCCGATATTTCATACATTATCATTATTGGTAACATATATAAAACAGTTTCTCTCTTACTTTTTTTAGGGGGCCCCGGTGGCAAGGTCTCGGCTCGTGAGCCGAAGGGTTTCCGGTTCGAGACCCGATTCCACCGAAGAACCATCGTGTAAGGGGGTCTGTGGCACGTTAAATCCGTCAGTGCCAATTTCTCTCTCTCTGGTGTGGAGAGGGGGGTGCCAGCTCAGGCGTCGTCCTCGTCATCTGACCATGGTTTAAATTACGACGTTCATCCCAAAGTAGCCCTAGTGCTGCTTTACAACGGGACTTTAATATAACTGAACTAAACCTTACTCAATTTTTTTGTCAAATTTGATAAAATCTCTCTTCAAAATAAAAGATTCCCACCAATTAATATTTCAATCAATTAAAATAAATCAAGTTTTTGGAATTTATTCGGTATATTTTCCAAAAAATGACATATCACAAAAAATGATATTTTAAATGATATAAATTCAAAATTTGAATGATTTTTCCAAAATGTTAACAATTTTTTAACTTTTTTAATGATTTACAACAATATTTCTCTTGCAATGAATATTGAATTAATGAATATGAATACTAATTAATATGAAATTTTATTCTTCTGATTATTTAGTATAGGCGTTATGAAATATAATTTTTCCTAAAATAATTATTGCACGATTAATTATTGTATATTATGCTCCCATGTTTTAATCATTTAATTTTTCATTGATTTATTTTATGTACTTGAAACTATTTTATTAACATTTTTCTCAACGATTTTGTTTCTTCTACAAGCTATAAAATAAATAAATTATTAATTATTATAAATTTTTTATTAACTAACTACGTAACTCAACTGCAGATTTTACATTATTCGCAGTTTTATTCCTTACGCACTTTTTAAATTGTCTCTAACAACTCAAATAATTGAATAAAGCGCCTTTAAGTTCATTCGGTAACTTTTATAAAGCGAAATATTTTCTCGCACCAGCTAAGTTACTAAATTTAAAGATGTAATAACGTACATGTGCCTTTTTTTCTCTGTTTTCTAATTACAGATTTTTAGTTTCATTATATTTTCATAGTTTTTACAATTTCGTGTTTACTTATTGTACTACAAAAAACAAAGTAAAGAATAAATACTACTGACTTTTACTTTGTAAAACTCTATTTGAAAAATTTTGCCAGCTTTAAAAAAATATTTTTTTAAAAACAAAAACATTGCAACGCTACCAAATTTGGATTTTCAAGCAACACTTCCTTCAGTTCGAAATTAGATTTTACACAGTTATGATTTGACGATTATTTTGATGTTTTGTGCTTTATTTCGAAAGTAATGAAGGGGGAAAATGCAATTCATTTTCGTATTCATTTCAATTTTAATTAAATTTATATCCATTTGTCACATCTAACAATGATGATATAATTTTAAATTACTATGCATCTCACATTAATATCTTAGAAGCCAGGAAACAATAAACCTGGTAGTTGCCTAAGGCAGCCAGTATTTGATACATTTTGTAATATTTCGCAGATACAAATTCTAGCATCAATACAGCGTAATCATATATTCTGCTTTCAATATTCGCTACTTCTCTTCAGTACGGCAAGTTTTGTGTTTAGAGTCGTCTTATAGCGTAGAAGATTTGGTATGATTTTGCATCCCTTTCTCTTAAAGAAATGCACCAAAATATTGTTAAAAACCAGTAATTTTTGTTTCCCAAAGCGAATAGTGTCATCGTAAGAAAAACCATTTTACGATCAGCCCTGTGGGTACCGATCAGATGCCGCGTCGGTGACTCAGAGCTTGGCGACGAATTTGACGACTTTGGCGACAAAATAGAAATTGCTGGAAACTTTGAGAATTTTATCGACCCATCTAATAGGAGCTGAGATACGCCTCCTGATTAGTCTGAAAACTTTCTCAGCCTATACTAGGGGGGCTATAAAAGGCAGGAAATCTCTAGCTGGAATGATTTGGATTTGAGTCGTGTCCGGAATCGAAGTTGGAGTCGAAGACAAGAAACAAGTCGTCGAGAACAGCGCGAAGCAACGGCGGTATATTCCGGCGAAGTGCTAGCGTTGTGTGGAGTTGAGTGCTGAACTGAGCTGTGTGCCGAGTCCATGTGTTTATTGTGGAAGAAGCATCGAGTCCTCTGAGGAGTAGCCAGTCGTGTAGTAGTGTGTCGGTAGCTGGAGACAGTTTAGAATTTCAGCTGCTTGGAGAGACCTATGTGAGTATAGAGCGAATCTACGGAGATCCCCTCTCCTGCTGAATTCTGGCTGGCCGCTTTAATAAATGTCGCCGTTGTTTTTCTACTAAAGGACTGTTTATTTCAGCATCGGCCAGCAAATCTTAGAAGAATCCCGACGGAAGCGTAAATCCGTAATAATATGATAAAATGTATAGTGAATGCAATTAATATGTTATTATTAATCATTATAAAAATAACCAGAATTTTTAATTGAACCATAACATGCGCAGCTTTGATATCAAGATTTCATATAAAATTTTATTTATTTATATTTTTGAAATTATGAGTCATAGCACTGGTATACATATGGACAGACATAGCAACCTCAGACGAATTTGATCTCAAATTTGATAAAAATGCACAATTTCGCTGCAAAGAACGTACAGTTTTCGTCGATTATTAGTCAATGTTTTTTTTAACTGCTTGCTTATTTTTTATTTTTCGTATAAAAATGTATGGTTTTTAGTGTAGTTTAGTTATATTAAGTCCTATTGTAAAGCAACACTAAGGCTATTTTGGGACGGACCTCGTCATTTTGAACTTCGGTCAGATGACGAGGACGGAGCCTGAGCTGGTGGCCCTTTCTCCACGCCACATCGCATCGGAGGGAGGACGTTTGGCCCTGGTGGATTTGGCGTGCAGAGGACCCGCTTACATGACGGTTCTTCGGTGGGGTCGGGTCTCGAACCTGAAGTCCTCTGGTTCACGGGCCAGGACCTTACCACCAGCCCCCCTAAAAATGTATGGAGAGAAAGTATTATAATTGTCAAAAAATTCGATCTTTAGATTTTGATAAATCTCCACGTTTCAGACCTCCCGAGTCCGAAAAACATATTTTTGTTTTTGTTTTTATGAGAGCCCAATAATTGAAAAACGTAAAAAGTTACGAATATAAAATGTGCTAGTTAAGTATTGCACTAAATTGTATTCAAATTTTAATGAAATTTTAGACGAAATTCGTAAAATCTTAAAATCTATCGCTTATCTTAAAATTTATTTCAAATTTGGAACCTAATCAAAGTATAAAAAAACATTCAAAAAGTTTTTTTCTTTTCTTTACTGTCTACAAAGAAGAAAACCTGACATGCTGTGTTAGTATGCAAGATAGACACTTTAGTCATTTGCGATTCAGAGACCGAAAAACACATTTGCATAATTATGTCTGTTTGTCTGTCTGTCTTTGAACACGATAACTCAAAAACATTTTGAGGTAGACTGGTGAAATTTTATGTATAATCTTTACACCAATTTTGCAGATTTCTAACAAAATTTTAACGAAATCCATTCACAGGAAGTCTGTGTATTCAGCTGTCCTATATGAGTGAATATGATAAATACAAAATGTGTCAAGCTAGATAGATAAAATTTGGTACAATAGTTTCAGGGTAGAACTAAAATATAGACCTTTAAGAAATTTGGAACTATATCTATTAAAAAGTTGACAATATGTTCAGTCTATACATTCTTATGCATTTAAACGCAATAATTCAAAAACGAAAGAAGTAAATGAAATTTGGTATGTAATCCTGTGAGTGCAATTGCAATTTGGTGTCACATTTTGTTCTTAATCGAAAGGAAAAAAGACGCCCATGTCACATAACTGGATGCACTTGGCTATTCACCGTATGTCAGGAATTTAACTTCGAAGGTATTTCATTGTATTCTGTCAAAATTCAAAAATAGTATGCCAGCCTATTAAAATTACTATATTAAAAATTCAATTATATATATCAAATTTTTTCGATACTGAAAGAAGAAAGAAAGAAAAATCAAATACCATACTCCATTTTTTTTCCAAATACTAAGAAAGAAATACAATTGTTGGAAATTGTATTATTGTACAATAAAAAAGTTGATTGTTTCGAATACTGCCAACGATTTTATCAATTTTTCACGAAAATCGATCAATATTTTGTATTCATTTTTTATTTATGTTTATTTACGAATCTGACGAACATAATCTTCAGGAGCTTTCTTTGGATATATGTTTAGTGATTTGACAAAGCGACGCCGATAAGATGTTGTCAGATTAATGTTATCGAAAAATTGCTCCTAACAGTTATAGTTGGCGCAATATTTACTCATATTTGGCAGGTTTTAACCTGCTCTAGGATTTCCTTGAAAGGTAAAATTCACTTCCTTTCTTGGATTTTTTTTTTTTTTAATCTGGCTCCAGCAAGTTTTTTTTTTTTTTGTTCTGTTTCGAAACAGAGAATGTAATCTTCCTGAAACTTTTTCCCATACTATCTAATAATATTTTGCATTTTTTTAACCACATACCATTGGTGAAACTTATAACTTTAAACGAGAAATTCTTGTATATATATATAAATTTATTTCGTATATCTCGGAAATGACTCTAACCATTTGGATCAACTTTTATATTTCGATATGGTTTTGCTTTTTAAATTTCATCTATGTAGGTGTCTTTCCGAAAAATACGTGATTTTACACAAAAAGAATTTTTTTTATAACTAACTATTAGAATAAGTATATTTTACATCGGCTTCTAATTGTGAGCAGTGCTGTATAGTGGTCAAAGCAACAAGAGTGGCATGTGTTGTGGGTCAACGGTTCGAGTCGTGCTTTTTAATTTATTTTTGTTTATGTATTTATATTTAATATTTTTGACTTTTTAAGTTTATCTATATAAGTGTCTTTCCTGAAAAAATGAGATTTTACACACATGAAAAAGGCATTTTTTATAACTAGTTATTAGAGCATTTTTCTATCCGCTCTCATGTTGAAAATGTCATATAGCACAAAGAACTCGATTTCACCATGGCAAAACTGAGTGCAAGTTCAAAAATATAAGTAATGATACATAAACTGTAAAATGAATATCGTACTATAGCAGATTGTTACGAATAACATGTTAAACTAAGTATATTCATGATTTTTTTTTTTTATTTAAATGGCCAGTTCAAAAAATTTTCATATGTAATCAGTGTGTGACTCGTATCTAAATATTTTCTACAAGAAAGAAATACGAGCGAAGCTCGATCTTCGAGATATAAATATTTCTGAAAGAACATGGTAGCGTGTGATTTTTGGCAATCAATCGCTGGAATACGGGTAACACAAAACGACCAGAATGCCGAATATTCACTTTGAACACTGATTTTTTGATTTTTTTTCCTACTGATTGCAACCATAATCATTTTTTATGAAAGTACAGACCGACAGACGACAAATCTTTTGATAGGTGCTTTTAACAATTTTATAGAAATCTGCACTTAAGATGCTAAAACATGAAATCAAATTTCATTTTTCTAAATAGATATTGCAGTGTAGGCCTATCATAAATCATATATATATATATATCTACCATAAATCATATAAATCATATCAGATATCTGTAAACTACAGGCTCCGTCGAGGCTATGTGTGACGTAATTGCCACGCCGCTCATCATCCGGGTATGCTTCTAAAAAAGCTATTCTCTCTCCTTCTCTTCGGAACTCTCTCGCGCAATGCCTCGGTGAAACTCGAAGTAAAAATCAAATGTTCAATTTCTTTAGTTAAATCGTAAATAAAATTATTTTTCTGAAATGCCTCAATAATTAGAATTACTACAAATACACGTAATACAAATTACAATATTTTTTGAATTATTGTCTTTATTCACGAGCTAACGTATGATAAACGAACTAACGTATAATAACAAAAGTACGAACTAACAAATAATAAACTCTTGAATGAATGTGGGTGAAAATTTAATACATATCTGCACTTTGAATATTAAATCTGTATGGCAAATTTTATGCACCTACTTCTCTTCGTTTTGTAGTTGTCGCGTTCATTTACAAGTGTCCAGACGGACATATAGACTTCCCCTGCATGAATTTCATTCAAAATGTGATAGAAATATACAATAATGGCGCTTTGATTCCGAATTTCATTCTTCTGTTTCAAAGTATGTTCATCGACATATAGATAGAACAATAGAGTTCCTATTTTTTTAGATTTGGAGAGGTCTGGGATTTTACCGATTACAATACTTTATCTTTGTAGTAAAATGGCTATCATTTGTTCTCTTTTTATACGAGAAATCAAAAATGGAAATGCAATGTAATGAAAATGAAGATGCATTAAATGAAAGTACTTTTGCACAATAAACCTTCTGACGGGTTAGCTAAGCGTGCAGGGTGACATAATTTATTGACGAATCTGGCCCAGTTATATTAAACAGGTGTGTGGGCCAAAGTTATGCTTTACATTATTGTTAAATCATGAAAGGAGGAAGTGGAAAGAAGGCAAAACTTGGGGATGTATCAAATTTCATGAGGTTTTAAATGATATAAAAATAAGCGAAATCAGTACAGTGATTGGGGATGAGGAAAATTATTTTCCTGTAAAAAATGCACAGATCAATAGTATTTTTGAGATTTGTTTCGAAAATAGAGGGTGAAGGGAATAGGCGACTATTACTGATACATCTAGGAATCATAAGCTTTCATATAAAATAAAATAAGAAAACACGGTTAAAAAAACATAAGTGAAATGCCAACTCTTTTAGTTAAATTGATTATATTATTCGCGACTCTTGTATGTTTTGAAAACTACGAAACTGTCTGTTAAAATAATGAATAATAAATCAAAATGTTTTATTATGATGATTTTCGAGACTGCATGCTTTGAAAGCAGAAAATAATACAAAAATGAATACAGAAATCATGTTTTCTAACGATTTCTAACAACTATGCGTAATTTTGCAGCACAAACAGCTTTGCACAACAATTTTTAGAAAAAAATTATAAAGTTTAATTTTTAAAATTATGTATTATAAATCCATAAATTAAAAAATATTTAAACCAAATAAGCAACCTCGAATTTTTGAGTAAATTCTCAAAAACAATAAAAGAAAACAATGTTTAAATTTAAATTCCCCACGGGAAAAAACCCTCTGCAGAGTTAATTAATCACAGCTACTGTAAGTGATGGTAACTAAGCAGCTACTTTATTTTTATTTGATGTGAATACCTGTAATCAATAAATACTATAATTAAATTAAATAAATACTATAATTAAAATGGTAACTACTAAACTATAAGCAATACAAGTTTGTACTTCGATATTATTTACTTAAAATTGAGAATATAATTAGAAGAAACAAAACTAAAGTGTATACAAAAGCTAAATATCATAAGTTTTAGGAACATTGCATTGAATTATGACAGAATAAAATACTTACATTAGTTTGAAAACATCGAATTATTTACTGAAATGCTTCATTAAATGAAAACTGGAAAAGATTCTACTGTGATCTTCCTCTCTTTCTGATTTTAGTTAAAAAGTTACTTTAAAAAATCGAAGTTACTTAAAAAAGTCGAATTCGTGTAACTTTGTATTTTTAAATTATTTTTTTAATATTAAAAAATACCCCGTAAAAAAGAAACGTGAATAAACAGTTATGTTTTTCTTTCTGACTTTCTTGTGCACTTTCATATTTCGGAACGCTGTTTTTTTCCACATGTCTTCGCAACATAAGGATGAAAAATTGAGCTTGCTTTAAGTAGCTGTTTCCTTCAAGGAATCGAAAGCCGAAAATCGAATCTAAAGATGATTTATTAGTCGTCTTTAGTGACCAGCTGGTTCGCTGAGATATTGGTTATATTCATTTCAATTAAATCGTTTGATATAATTTTATGTCCGTCAAATTTCCAGTTATTAAAATTGTATTATTTTAATTGTCTTAAATATGTTATGTTCATTATGTAAATTAACCTTTCACGCGAAAGAAAAATCACTCGATTGATTATTGAATGATTTAATAAAAATTGTTTAGATTACAGGGCAACAACTCAATCTATTGGTGGAGAAAAAAAATAATTTTAAGCGTCGCGAGAATTCAGGAACCAGCTGGAATGGTCTCGTGTCATTCATGGCTAGTTTTTTGGCAATTAATCCCTGGCATGCCGTTAATAGTATTAATCGAAAATCGAATTTGTGCTTTAGACACTTTTTTCTCAACGGATAGGAACAAAAGTTTTATAAAAACCTGCACTTGTGGTCAAAAAATTTCATACCAAATTTGATATATTAAATCATTTCGTTTTCCAATTTTCGTGTTATTAAAAGTTTCAGTTAAACTTGGAAAACTATAACTTACGTGTGTCTGTACGACATGGAATAAATATGCTGTTGTTGTTATGTTGTTTCTTATGGCAGTTGCCATGGACAAGCCCGCTGTTACGAAGGCAGCGGTTTTAAGCCGGTGAGGGAAGCGTCTCTTGTTTTTTATAGTAGCGCCATCTAGGGCCTAGAGAACGACTTAGCTACACACACGTCACAACCCTTCTTACGGAGCGGACTTCATTTACGCATTTCATTCACTCATCCACATATCGTAATTTAGACCTGAATCAGAGAACGATCACCCCTGAGCCCGTACCCCTAGTGGTATTACTCTCGAAATGGAGGACTTTGGGACGACGGCAAATTTATACGCGCGTCAGCCACCAAGCACGTGTTATCCCAGAAAACGGTATGTATCGTATTGATGTACAATAGTTACGAAATAATAACCTTTGGCGTGAATTTAGCATTTTTACTGAATCCATCTTGCGATTCGTGGCGAGTCATTTGGCGATTAATCCCTGGAATGTGGTTAATAGCATCCGAAAATCGAATTTATGTTTCAAATCTGTTTTTCCCAACCGATTCAAAAAAATTGACTCAAAACTACGATTGTACTCACACAATCATATACCAAATTTGATATACTTAAGTCATTACGTTTTTGAGTTATAGCGTTTACATATTTCTGAGGGTACAGACCGACAGACGGTCATTTCTTTATTGGTTTTGACTCAAAATTCGACAAATGTTTAGACTATAGATGATAATTCTGTGTACCGAATTTCATCTACCTAGCTTTCCTTGTTTGAAAATTATCGATATAAATTATATTCGAACAGCCGGATAGACAGAATTTCTCTGAGAGCAGTTTGCTCAAAATTTGACAGAAATCTGTAAATTTGATGCAAAGATCATATACCAAATTTCATCCATCTAGCTCAAAATGTGTTTTTCGAACTCAGGAAGGTCTGAAACGTGAAGTTTCATCAAAATCTCGAGTTTGACGATTACTGCATTTTCTCTATATTACTCATACGAAAAAACAAAAACGTGCACTAGTATAAAAGTCAGTATACAGCTGATATTTTAAAAATTTCGAACCGGCGTAAATTTATTTATTTGTGCAATAATATGTTCGAAATCTATCGCTTAAAAACGGAAAAATTTAGGTCAGTAATTAAGTAATTAAAATTTTAATTAATTTTTCAAAAAGTTACTCCGAGGTACACATTCCCATGCCCCAAAGTGTATCTATGCCACATTTCCCAGCTGTAGGTGACATTTTCTGGCCTGCAGATAATAAATAAACACACTTTCATCTTTATTAGTAGTTGCCTTTGGCGACCAGCTGGTTCACCCGGATCGATAGTTGCTAAAACTTTCAATTGTTTTCCCTGCAAAATTCTTTTCAACTTTTTAGAAAGCAATAGTGTGAGTTATATGCCATTTTGATAAGCATATAACTCACACTACTTCAAAAGCTTGACACAGTTCTTTCATTTTGCTTTTCTTTTCTTAATCTTCTGTTTACAACTTTATACAAATAACTATATCAGAAGAAAGAATAGATGTATTTAAAATAGGCATATTTTAATATAGTTATTTTTTTATTCTGTGTTTAAATCTTAATTTTAATTTAATATGCAGCAAATATCAATAATTTATTAGAAACATTCTTATACTGAAAACTACTCATCATGGTAAAATAAGTCAAATCTTCATATTTTGATCATAATAAAGAACAAAATGCTAGAGTGAAATAATAATAGCAATAATGTAAGCGATTTCAGTTTTAGTTCGAAAATGAAATATATTGTTAAATACACTTAAAATATTTTTGAAAAATTTACAAAAAAATGAAAAAAAAAAAAAAAAAAAAAAAAAAAACGTCACACGGCATACATGTGGCACCATTGAAAAAAAATTTTTTTTTTTTAAATTTTAATATACTGTAAAACCCGTTTCTACTGAAATATTTTCGGAAGATAAAGTGGAAAATTGTTAAAATATCGCTTGCTTTTTAATTTAATAACATTCTAAATGAAATTTAAAAAATATCGTTCTAAGATACAAAATTTCCTTGCTGTGACTTAACTAGTCTTCCCTGTACAGCACCAAAACACACACACACACACACACACACGCATACACAATAACTTTGTTTCCAAATAACTGGTATTTTAAGAAAAATCAAGTGTTCTGTCACTCTACAAGCAGCTTTTCTTATTTAAATTATCTAAATTTTCGAATAAAATTGAATTTTTTGCAAATCGAAGCGAAAATGCACTGTGATATGATTATCTGATTGCACATTCAATCTTAATGTTAAAACCAGCGATAGTGGTCTTCCTGAAACTTTCTCGCATACTCTCTAATGAAGATGCTGCACCCCTCTCCCTGCATAAAAATTTGGACATATTGCATGTTTTTTTTTTCTCTCTTTCTGGTTTGAAAACAAACAAATAGATAGATTGATAAATGACAGATTTCGATTTGATTTGTTTCCAAATTTAATACTGTTCGAAAGAAAATACATTGTGTCATATTTCATCGATTTAGCTACTTGAGGTGTCGAGTTATCAGAAGTGCCTGGTCGCGGATGAACAGATGATTATATTTCTCAAAAACAATTTAATAGATATCAGCAGTCTTGTTTTAAAGTTTGTACAGCAAATTTCGTCTTTCAGGTTCTTTGGAATATGAGCTATTGCATTTCTCGATTGACCGATTAATTGACATAATTTTTTTTTATACGCGTATAGTTTCAAGACGAGGGGAAAATTGAAATCTCAGTTTCAATTTTTTTAAAGATCATAATGATTTCTTTTATATATATATATATATATATATATATATATATATATATATATATATATATATATATATATATATATATATATATATATATATATATATATATATATATATATATATATATATATATATATAAACTAAGAAGTTTAAGAAAAAAAGAAAAGTGTTCACTTTTTAATTCACGTATAGAAATGACAGAGAAAGTATTATAAAAGTCAAACATTCGAATTTGATATTTTGATGAATATCCACACTTTAGATTTTCCTTAATCCGAAAAGGATTTTTTTTTTGCATCATGCCTGTTCGCTCGTCCGTCTATCTGTTTATGAAAAAGATAATCAAAAACAATCAGAGTTAGAAGAATGAAATTTGGTATATATTTTAAATTTGTAGATTTTTATCAAATATTCGGCAAAATCCATTCAGAAGTCCATCTGCCCGGTTCTCTGAAAATATGTTAACATGATATCTACAAAATGAGGAGTGCTAGACGGATAAAATTCAGATACAGATTTAACATCTATGGTGTGCAACATCTATCAAATTTTGGGCCAAATCCAACAAAGAGTTGGACGTCTGTCTTTCTGTACTTTCAGAAACTTGTAAACGCGATAACTGAAAAACGCTTTGACTTAATTAAAATGGAATTTTGTCTGTGATTTTGTAACTTAGTTTCAATTTGTTTAATATCTTAGTTTCAATTGGTTGGGTGAAACGTGTCAAAAACCCAGATTCGATTTTCGGATGCCATTGAACGTATGTAAGGGATTCGTCGCCAAAAAAACTCGCCAAACATGGCACGACAGATTCAGTAAAAGTGCCAAATCTGTTCCAAAGCTTAATAAATCGTAACTATTTTACACCAAAGGCATGAAAGGCCCTGAGCTCTCTTTTTTGGGAGGGGGGGGACACCTTTATTAGAGAGTATGCCAGAAAATTTTAAGGAGACCTTCCCCACTAGTTTCTTTATATTCTGAATATTTCAGCATCAGACACGAGTCGAGCTGGTCGTGACACTAACATAAATGACGTCATTGTCGAAATCATAAGCCTCGGGGCTGGGCGGAGTGACACTCGCCTAATGAATATTTATTTTGCGAGAGGAAGAAAAGTGAAATCTTTTTTTACGAGCGGAAAATATTCACTAGGTAATCATTTCATCCGATGGAAAACCCTAGAGAAATATCAAATGTTTTGCATTTTTATAATTCTAATAAAAATGCCTTTGTCTTTTTTATTAAGTGATTTAGGTCTATTTATTTTAATTTCTTTGTTTCTGAAACGAATTTTATTCCTTCATTCTTTTTTTCATAATTGCTGATATACCGGTAGTTCAGCCCGATTAAATTTTTTTGTCTTATGTTTTTAATGCATAAACTACTTTTATATAAAATGCTGTAATTCACCAAATCCTTTTATCTTATAAAATACTTTTAAATCCAAATGTAAATTTCGATTAAACCGGTAAATTTTTAAAAATGGAAGAAACTTAATTTTCTCCATAGGTTATTAGTATCTGTTATGTAAATTCTTCAAATTTTCTTCGCAAAGACGGAAGTATAAGAAAGGATTTTATTTATTATCTGAAGACAAATAATTAGATAGTTAGATTTCTATAATAAAAAAACAGGAAAATAAACCAAATCGGTAACAGCTTGTAAAAATAGATTATGCAGCATAAGGATTATGTGGTATAAATCAAAAATCGTCTGATTTGAAATTTTAAAAAAAATTCCAGAATTCTGCTAATCTGATCTGGCAACAATACTTCATTCGTATTCTTACACAAATAAATAATAAACAAGTAATATTAAAAAAAAATTAAGTCAATTCCTGCTTAGGTCAACAAAGAAAATTTTTATTTTAGTTACTTTTTATTAAATAATTACAATTAATATAAATATGCATATACACAATTACAATATTAAGTGGCAAAAGAGAAAACGAATTTCTTTGCAATTGTCCATTTTATGGTGTTGGACTATGAAGTTATGAAGTTTTTTGTTATTATAAAATCGGTACTTCAAATTTCCTAATTCTCAAAATTCTTTGCTCTTCTGAAATATTATATTATTTATTATTTCATAGAAGACGCAAGTAAACATTATAGAATTAAATAAGTTTCAGTATTAATTTAAAATTGATAAAAACAGCAACAAAAATATTTAAAAAAATAAAATAAAGATAGTATAGAGTTTTAATATCGTTCAGCTATATTGAATTATTCAATTTTGAAAAAAAATTTTAATTCGAGAAAGAAAAAATTACATTGAAAAAAATTCGCACCTTCAAAAAGATGCAATTTTGATTTTTAAGATGGTATAAAATATTTCTTGTAACATATTTCATTCTAAAAGTTGCGGAGAAATAACGGTAAAATTTCTATGAACTTCTAATTAACTAAATATTTAATTACTTTTTGCACTTTCAAAAGTTAATAGCATTCTTTTTCTTGTCCGAAATAAATGGCAAAAGTTCGATTGAATTCGATCCAGTTATTTAAGAGAAGATGAGGAATATTATAGCCTTAAAAGCTTTAATCTATATTAACACGGTATAAGGAACTAATAGGCAGTTGAGTTAAATTAATAAATACGTTTATACCATATAGCATGCATGAAAGATAGCTTACATAGAATAGAATTCAATATAAAATCTTCAGTCACATATAAAAATGGATAAATATTTCATAAATGTTTAAATTAGGAAATATATCTAGCTATCTATCTCTGTTCCTTATATAAATTCATAGCTTTTATTCTATCTTGCTGAAATTTGGTAGATGCTCTTCTAAATAAGAAAAAGATATCTTTCAACTTTTCGAAGTCTTAAAATCAATTAAAATATCAATTTATAAAAAAATAAACCTTTTATTTTTCCCCTCAAATGGTTTCCAGAATATTATCTCACAAAAAATAACTTTTACTGCATTTAGAATTTTCAGTGATGAATGCTTATTTTTTTAAAAAAAATTGTAGTAATTCTGAGAAAGAATAAAAAACTGTATTTGGAAGAATATATTCGGACAACAATAGCAATGTTGAATGTTATTATGAAAGTCTGTTATTGAAAAAATACATATAAATAAATAAAAAATAAACTAATTAAAACAACTAATTAATTTGAAAATAATTAAATTAAATCAAGCTAAGAAATTAAAAAATGATTAAATTGAAATTAGTATTAAAGTTAACTGATTGTTAACAATGAATTAAATTGAAATTTTACTAATTTTTTAGTCAAGAAATCTCTCGATCTTCAAGCCTAGGAAATCGCAACTCTCAGGTTATTAACTCTTTTGAATTCAATGTAATTAATTAAAATTAATATCAAAAGTTAATCTTTGGATATTTTTGTCTAATTAAAAATTTAAATTAATATTAAGATTAACTGTTTAGTAAAAGCTAGTTACATTTAATTTTAACTAATCTTATTCAGGAAATCTCATAACCTTGAAACTTAGAAACTTGCAACTGGCAAGTAAGTTACCCCTTGGATATCAATTTAACTAATTAAAATTAACATTAAAAGTTAGAATTTGGATATGTCAGTTTAATGAAATTAAAATTAATATTAACTATTTAATAAAAAATAATTAATTTTAAGTCTAACGAATTTTATTCAAGGAATCGCCCAACCATAAAACCCAGGAATTTGCAACTGACAAGTAAGTTAACTCTTGGACATATCGTATTTGCATATATTTTCCTTTTCTTTTTGTAGTTTTTCGATATTAAATCTAAGAAAAATATGAAATTCATTTGCACGTAATTTTCAGCTTTCATTAATTTCGTTTTTTTTCATTCTTTATCAAGCAACAAATGTTAAATTTTAAATAAATGTATTCCATATTATTAGTTTAATTTCTAGGAAAATTAATATTCTGATAAATAAGCTGATGGCTGTAAGTGACTAAAGCAGAAAAAGAATTTAAAATAACACACAAAATAATATACCCTCAAAAATTAATAAATGGCTTATAAAACTGATAGCATATCCATGTTATCGGTTTTATAAGTCATTAATTAATTTAACAAATTAATTTAATTTAATTTAATTTAATAACACAAAATAGAACTTAAGGCTAATGCACAACAAAAACATAGTTTAGTATAACGGAAACTAAATACCGTCTAAAATAGATTAAAAACATATGAATCCAATAACATGAATAACAAATAACTCAGAATAGAATCTAGATGAAAAAATATAGAACAGAGAGCAAAATAGTGAATATAATACCACTGATCACGTTATTAAAAGGTGCTGTTATTTTTTCATATATATTTTTTGTAATCGTCTTTGTAGTGGTCTCTGAGACGTTATTTGAGAATTATTCTTATTACTGTGGCAATATGATATGGTTTTCAACAGATGAGTGACGGTTTCTATAAAAATAAGTTGGCAACAGGTTTGAAGCCTATCGATGTATTTGTCAAGCGGGGACTGATTTGTAACTATTTAAATTAAGTATTTAAATAAGCACGGTGTCCAACTTAATCATAATTTAATTTAATCACTTACAGTTCCTGCCCGGCTGGCACCTCGAAAAGAGGATAAGATGCTTCCGGTATGGTGGTTGGATCTCGCCACCCTGGTGGGTACATAAATAGGTGGGGGATCTGGCTCCTCCCATCGATGGCGGGATTCCTTTTGGAAGGGTTGTACTGTGGACGCTGATGGCCCTTAGGACTCAACCACAGTTCCCGCCAATGTTGCTGTTGCGGCGGTTCGGTCATTCAGTTTTCTTTATCCGTAGCGGATCGGAGAGTCAGTGACATGATTTAATCACTTATAGTTTATAAACCACTCGAGATAAATACTTCCAGTCGAAAATGTATTCTAAATAATAGAGATAATGCAATTGTTGAGTTTCTAAATGTATTGATGAGTAAATTACGAAATCCAAATTTCTGAACTTCTTTCTAAGCTTTGAATTAAATTTTTGAATTTTGAAGCTTTGAACAATATTTTAAGCCAATCAACGGTCACCAATGGCGAGTGTTAATTGGAGAATATTTCTCATAGCGGCCATTAAAATGATTTAAGATTCAATGCTGTTTAATTCAATGAATTCTAGTTGCAAAAAAATTGAAAGAACTTTTTTTAAGTGTTAATGTATCACAAATATTTTGTAGAATATATCTAATAGGACTGGATACAAATTTCTTTTCTATATTTCAGAATCATACTTGAAGATAAAAATATTTTGAAATACTTTTTTTTTCTTTGCTGTTTGAAACATATTTTATAATCGGAAGTACACGCCTATCTCTAACAATTTAGAAATTGGCAAATGAGCACGATTCGAGTGAACAGATTTCATATCGATATCGAGTATTGGGATTTCTGTATTCAACTCTTTTATCAGTTTTTAATCAGTTAAGATTATTTAGTCCTTCTGTATTAAATATTCATATATCAATTTGAAAAAAAAATCAGGTGCACATTTGTTTTTTTTAATAGATTTTTATAATTTAGATTTTGGCTGATATACATCAAAATTAAATATTTCATGCAAATGAAAGAGATAAACTGATGCTATCGGGAAGTTTTTTGGAAAAAAAAAGAGACCTCTTTTCATTTGATATTCAAATTAGGATGATTTCAACTCTTTAAAACGCTAGTTTTTTTATTGCCTTCTTAATAGAAAAGAATACCAGTTCATTTTATTAGAAAATAATTAAGTAATATTCTTTTAGAGCTTTTCCATACTAATTCAATTCAAATAAATCACTGCGATTTTTATACTCAGTTTAGTTGTATAAATGTCCTACTTTGATGTAACGAAAGGTATATCTTTTTTATGTATATCATCATTTTGAGCTATTTTCAGATAACAAGGTGTGACACTTGAGCAGGCAAGCACTCTTTACATCGCCATGTTAAATCAACAAGAGCACATTTGACTACTGTTAACAACAGTTTCAAAGTAATCCGGGCCTATATATACAGCAAATAGGCAATAGAATAAAATTACGTATGCTTTTTTTAGAATTTGAATTCGACCATTCCATTTAATTGCAAAATCAAAATCTTAGCACCGGATCACCTCGGTTCTGCTTCTTTATGAAACGCATTCGGTTTTCTTTCATCGAATTAATTGAATGATACATTTCCAACAATAAAAATTAATACTAGAATTTTTTTAATGAAATTCAATATTTTATAATTTTGTTGAGATAAACTGAAATATAACAATTTAATGATATTTCTACTCTTAATATAGCTACATAATAACAATTCCTTCCTTATTGGATTTAATAATAACAATTAAAAGTTAACTCCTCTTTTAATGTTACAATTAAAAGATAACGCTTTTTTTAGAAATAAATTTTAAAATAAATTAAGATTAAATTTAGGTTTGATTTTTCTGTTGATAAATTTAACTATTACAACTTAAAGAATCGCTCCTTTTAATATAAAAAGAAAAATTCCCCTTATAATAACAATTCAATTATATCTCCTCTCTCAGTAGATCACCTAATTAGGTAAACAAATCTCTGACATTTCAAAACACTTGCGAATAACTAATACATTGCCTTCGAAGAAGCAATTTGCATTCGAGCGACAGTCAAGTAGATTCTTAGGGGAAAACAGAGAAATTTTATAGATAGAATCAAATTATTAAGAAAGAAAATAAATAATTGCTGAGGCAACACAATTTTAGGGAAACGTTGCTCTAAAAATTTGGGTTTTCTTCGATATTTTGTTATTTAAATATGTGCTTACATTGAATATAGAAATTAATAGTTTTTTTTTTACAATTAATAAAGGTGGTGTGGTAGATTTTTTTCAAATTAAAACCAAGTATCGAGGAAAATTATTCTAGAAACACTCACTCCTAAATAATTATTGTCTACTCAGTATGTTATTTTTTAATTCTACAAAAATGTGGAGTTCTATCCTTTTATAAAATGATCGATCCTTTTATCAAATATTATATAAATTGTATTAAGAAAATTTTGTTATTTTTCTTTCTGTTTTATTTAAAATTACTTCTAAGTTTCAAAAAGTATTTTTTTTTATATGCGATATACTGTAACCAACTTTTTCGAAAATGATCAGCAATTATGTGTTTTGTTATTTTAATATGCCAAAATTTACTTAAAATTATTTATATAAAAGTTGAATTAAAATAGATAAAAAGATATAATAGGGTTGAAAGTTTGGAGGGATGCATTGTCGAGAATCTCTGAAATATTCAATCTAGTTTTGAAAGAAGATTAAAAATAACGAATGACTTTTTATATAAAAATATAAACTCTTTTTTCCAGTTATACTTTATATGAAATTTAAATTAAGAGTATTAATTTTATAATGTGAATTAAAGAATGTGAAAAATTAAATATTAACATTGATAATAAAATGAAAACATAACGTTATCATAAGTAATTGAAGGAAGGAAAAAATATTGAAATGAAAAGCTAAAATGATATTGAGGCATAATGAAAGTGCGAAGTCACACACACACACACACACACACACACAAAAAAAAACCGATTCAGCTATTACTGCGCAATTATGCTCTTTTCGTGAGGGACCGTCGCGTGTCCCTCCCCCCACGCGCCTCTACAACCACCTGCCCAGGTGGGGAATTCCTCCGAACAATCGTCCACTTCCCAGAACATCTCCGGCGCGGAACGAAACCGCAAAACAAACCCGACACAACACAAAAGGGTGGAAAATCCAGTCCAAAAACGAACGAATCCAGCAGCAGCATGACGTCCGCTCGGCCGTACAAACTTTTTCATAAACTTCGCATTCGAACTGTCAGAAAAACTTCCCGAACTTCTCTCTCCGCAAGACTTTGCGTTCGGAAAAGTTAAAGAACAATTTTCTTTTCCCTCTGCGAAGGCGTTTTCATTCATTGTTGAAAACTGTAGAGAAAGAAAAAAAGAATAATTATAACAGAAAAATAAATTAGAATCATCACCCACGCTGCCTCGCCAACCCCTCACTTCCGATGAAATGATTCATTTTTTGGAGTAATAAGAAGTGCAATAGCAGCAGCGGTGCTTTCGACTTCCGAACCCGACCGACTCGAGCCTACTTGAGTCACTGCTGAATCGATTCATTCTGAGAACGACTCGGTTGGAAAAGAATCGATTCAGTCGCCAATCCGGCGATCGCCAATTGGCACGTGTTTCGCCAAGCGCCACTTTTCACCGGTGGCACGCGTGGTGAAGTTTGAGTGAGCGCTCGCATGCAGTGGCGTTAAGGGGCGATGCTTGTGAGCTGGTCGGCTCTGGTGGCAATCCTCGTGAGCGTGACGGCGGCTTGGCTCGAACCCGAGGCCCAGCAGGAGGTGGTTTCGTTCCAGCGTCGGATCTTGGCCAGTCTGGGCATGAAGCGACTGCCGGACATGCGACAAGTGAACACCACACAGGACGAGATGCAAAGGATGAAGAGGAAGTATTTGAGGAATGTGAGGAGGAGTGAGCAGGAATTACTCACCTTTCATCACACAGGTCAGAAATCGTTTGGTTTTGTTTTCTTATCAGTCTAATAAAAAGATAAAATCTGATAAATTTTGTGATAACTCTGTTGTCAAATTTTATTATTTTATTTCTCTCGTAATGATCTTTCATACATAAAATCTCTTTTATTATTTTTCTCACTTTGCATTACTGGTTAAAGCAAATTGTTCAATTTTAAATCATTTTCATTTCCTTTCTCTAGATTGAAAATACTTACTTGATTTTTTTTCCCATCAGTTAATTTTTTTTAAGAATCACATATATATTAAAATTTAATAATTTAATTTAAGATACTTAGACTTTTTTTAACTTCAATTTAAGATACTTCAGATTTAAGATAATTAAACTTTTTTAACTTCAATTTTCACAGTTGATTACCTTGGAATTAAATTTCTTATAATAGATAATATAAGAATTTATATAATGTATTTATATATTAAATTTCTTATTAATATATATTAAATTTGATATATAAAATTTCTTAGTTCTTCCTGTAAAAAAATGCTCTCAAATATTATGATTTCTAAATATAATAGTTTGAAGAGATAATGATTGATTTAATAACATAATATATAGATTAATTAATATAAAGATTAATAACTTTGTTCGATTGCTAATATGAATTTTCTTTATTGACATAAAAATTATTCCTTAAAAATGCTTGATAATTATTTTTTGTTTTGTAAATCTTAAATGCAAAAAATATTATGTGTGAAATGCATTTATATTTATTAAATAAATGTTTTAAAAATTTAATAGATTTTTAAAACTGTTTTTTAATTTAGTCAAAATTGAATATGTAGAAATTTAAATTTAAACATTACAATTGTCGCCATTAAGTTATAAAGTTTCACATTAATTAAAAAAATAAAAGCATTTTTTCAGTGATCGATACAACTCGCATAGAGACAATAATAAAGGGAAAAAAAAATCTTGTAATTACTGGCAAAAAAAAAACAAACAAACAAAAAAAAACGGCCTGAAACTAATTTTAAAAACAATTAAATAAGAGCGGAAAAGTGGTAAAAATAAAAACGGTTATTATTCTTTAAAAAAAAGTTTAATTTTTTTCAAATAAACAAAAGAAGTATAAAATACTCTTTAAACATTTTAAATATTAAAAATTAAAATGTATTTCTAATGCAATTTTCAAAGGAAATAAATTTAATTTCATTGTTATAATAATTTAATTTAAATTGATAACTAATAAATTTAATTTAATTTAATTGTTATTTTTTAATATTTTAGTTGAAAACAGAAATCTCGTTTTTGAAAAGAATTACTTCGATCAAAAAAAAAAAAAAATCGTAATAAAATTTAAGATATGATCTTACTGAGGCCTTTAACGGAATTTAAATCATTATTTTATATATTATATTATATATTATTTCATATAAAGTTTCTATGGACATATTTTTAAACATGCAATAGAATTCTTTTTGGCTAAAAAAAAAATCATTTATTATTTTTTTTTACTATTTTTCTTTAAAAAGATTTTCGCTGAAGACAGTAGTCTCAAATTTCCGAATTGAATTGCTCATATTTTTTTTTAAAAAAATAAAATTTCGCCATAGAATATTAGATATGCTCGTTTTGCAGCTTTCAAACTAATTTAAATTATTATTTTATAAAGTTTCTGCTGAGCATATTTTTAGGCACTAGATTGAAATTCAATATATCTAAAAACGTTAATGTTACATAAACATTTTGAAACATTGAGTTTTTTTTTTAACAACTTCACTTTATTTATTTTAAATATTTTTAGTTAGTAACAGTAGCTTCAAGTTTCTGAAATGTATTGTCATAATTTTTAAAAATATGTCATCAGAAACTTTTTGGTATGGTTCTTCTAAGGTCTTAGAAGGAATTCAAATGAATCCTTTTTATTATATAAAGTTTCTACTGGACATATTTTTAAGCATACGATGGATTCTATATACCTAAAAAAATAATGTTATGCAATAATATTGAGTTTCTGAGTTTGGTCTAAAAATTCTCGTCATGCTTTTGAGTTTTTTTTTCCCAATTTTTTTTAGATTAAAACTGTAGTATGAAGTTTCCGAATTAAATTGTTTTTCTCTTAAAATATAACTTCATAATAAAATTTAGGATTTGCGAACAATATTTCATTTACTTTTAATAATTAAAAATATGCCATTTTTACTTTTTTTTACTTTAATACTTTTAAAACTTTATATGAAATTGTTCCTAAAAATCATTAAAAAAAATAATAATGTTAAAGAACTCAACTAAAAAATAAAAAAAAGATATCTTCTTCTGTAATTTAATCTTTGATGATACATTGTACAATTATTAATTAATAAAAAAATTTGATAATTTTTTTTTCCTTAATAATAATCATAAAAATTTCGAATAAAAAATAAAATAAGAGTTCGAAGCTTATAATTCTTTACAATAAATAGGTTGAGAATTAAAAATATCGCAAAAAAGAATCTTTTGCGCATTAAAATGCCATTGTTTTTCGATTGCTCATTTTATTAGTGTCAAAGATAGAAACATATTTTCCAATAATTGACTCGATTATATTTTATTTTTTACTAAATTGGGAATAATTGTTATTTTTACATTCTTTTTCCGCAGAAATATATGCGAAAATACCTCAGATGTCAACATTTAAACTGAATAAATATTTTAAAATTAACTAATATATTTATTAAATTTATTCAACAAATATTTTTGCAATTAAATTTCCAATTTATTATGTCACGACTTACATTTCAAGACTTGTAAATCTGATGACAAAAAAATTTACTCAATATCGTCCTATTTTCCGTTTCTTATTAAATTAAATACATCAATTAGTGAATAAAAATTTGCAATGCTTAAAAATGTGCATCGTTTTTTTTAATTTCAGAAGTCTGCATGGTATATTTGTACTAATTAGATGAAGTTTTAATCTAATCGCATTACTAACGCATACAATTAGTCTGGGAAAATTTAGAGAAGAACAGTACTTTCAAAGATACCTTATTCATCAAAACTTACTGAATCTATTCTCAACAATCCTGGAGTAGTTTTGATTTGTAATGACAATGTAACTAATCGGGCGGGCAGGCAGGCAAGAAATCATTGGGACAGTAAAAAATTGGATTATTTTATATCACTTTTATTAGGGATTATTTGGTTTTAAAAATAATTATTTAATCGCTTGAATGATTCAAAGCGATTTAAATGAATCAAGCTACTGTGGAAAGACAAATTCCTATATTTCTATTAAAGAATCTTGTTATTTAATTAATTCCAATATTTGCCATTGTTTTGTTGTGACATTTGCTTTAATAATTTAACATTACAATTATTCATCATATTTGTAGAAATAGTACTAATACAAATGTCGTGCTGCCATCTATTGAATGTCTCCACAAACACGAATCAATGTATTCTCGTTAAAAAATAGTAAATTTTTTTTTCGCTTTTTTTACAGCATAGCATTATTAATGTAAATACGTTTATTTCTAAATCTGAAAACTTATTATTAAATCAAGGTAAAGAAAACATATTTTTTTTATAGTCCATTTAATAAATGAACCACCTGAAATAAAGTTGTGCTGCCATCTGGTATATACAAATACAACTTTTATCTCTTTGTTAATATTGATTTCTTTTCCAAAATGGGGAATTTTTAAAAAATTTTTCGAAAGATAATATTTATTTATTATTATTGATAAAGCATATAATATCTTGTATTCTGAAAAGGAGGATAATACATCGGTCTAAATTTTTCTACCGAACTATTTACATTTTCATTGCTTTATATTTCAAGAATTACCAAAGTACATCTTCTGTGATCGTAAAGCATTATAACAGTAATTCTTAAAATTTTAAAAACCACGACCCATTTTCTTCTATATCTTTTTAACATGTCACATGTCTCCTTCTTTTTATGACTCATTATTTTTAATTGAACATTGATTTTTAATAGTCTTGTGGAAAGTTCTTGTGTCAATAAACCTTACCATGATGCATTTTATTTTCCTTCTAGATTGTGAAAGAGATTCCTACGTCGAGTTTCATCCTGAAATAGAACATGACTCACGCATCCTGTGGGCGAGATTGAGGTTTCCAAACTCTTCCACCTCAGATGTCTCAGACGTCCTCAGGAGTTGGAGGCAGGGTGGACAGGAACTTCTCCTCACCCTCCCTTGTCTCCGGTGTTGCGGGGCCAAGCTCGAGATTCTGCTTCGAGAATCTACAGTTGGCCTTCGATCTAAAAGATCCGCCTGTGGACGCGAATGCTGTAGGCGACCCCTTAAGATCCGCTTCAAGGACATCGGTTGGGACTGGATAGTCCAACCTGCTGAATTCGAGGCATACTACTGTAAAGGAAGGTGCAGGGATGCCACTGACGATTTTGCCAGTACGCATGCTCTCATGCAAAGTATTCTGAACTTTAAGGGACGCAAGGTGTCACGTCCATGCTGTGCCCCGAGGAAGCTTAGACCTCTCGATTTGCTGCACTATAATGACAAACAACCACCTGAGCTGGTGGTGACCAGACAGAAGGGGATGATCGTCAAAGAGTGCGCCTGCACTTGATCATAAAACTAGTCAGAAAGTGACTCGTGAGGTTGTAATTGGCATTCCACTAGCCACCTTTACCGAGGGTAGCTGGACGACTCCTCGATGACGTCAAGAGGATCGATGCGAAGATGAAAACACATGCCCGAGGACTGATTCCAGGGACTTGTTTTTGACCAAAAGCTGTTGCCAAACCGTATGGATCAAATATTGCATGCTTAGTCCAATGTATGACTGTAAGGATTTTAGAAATCCTAAATGTTTTCTTGATTTAAAGCTGGAAGATTATTTGACTGATCTTGGTCCATTTCTCAACCAGATGTAGTTCTCCTGTATGATTTGATCCTAATAATTGTGGCATGTGAACGTTTTACTATCAGATTAGAATAACCTCGAGGAAGATACAGATTGGAGGATTATGAGCTGAAACGTTGGGTCTGAAGTCTGTTGTGATATTGGAATTTGACTTTCAAAATCAATGGTGGCAAAAAGCTTACTGTCAATTAATTGTTGTAAATCCAATTTGGCGCGTATAGCTTGATGTACCGTGAAACATGTCAGTGCCATTCAAGTTATTCCTAATGATGTATTGGAATAAGATCGTATACTATATAAGATTGCACCTAGGTAGATGACGTTTTGATGTTGATTATTGTATTTAATACTATTTAGATGACCAAATATTTCCTGCTGATGTATCCAAAATATTCTATATAACTATTTAACCTGTATCTTAACAATTTATATTTTTTAAAAATATGATCTTAACCAAAAATCACGATTGAGCAATGAGTCATATATATATATGCCAAACATAGGGCAACATATGCCAGTATAAGTGAAGAAAAACATGTGATTTTATTACTAAAAATCGATGCGTTTATTGTTGAAGAAGCAATATTTGTCAACATTTTAAAAATTTTAAATCTATTACAGAATTTTATTTATGAGGATTCTTATACTTGCGTATTTAATTTAGTTTTTGAATTGAATAAACATATT
This sequence comes from Argiope bruennichi, assembly GCF_947563725.1. NCBI lineage: Eukaryota > Metazoa > Arthropoda > Arachnida > Araneae > Araneidae > Argiope > Argiope bruennichi. The sequence goes on from NC_079161.1 coordinate 93,640,662, forward strand.
AAATTAAATAAATGCCTTTTAAAAAAAATAGAAAATTTTACAAAAATAAACTTTTTACTGGTTTAATGTATCTTTGGAGCAATATATTTTGCTGACAAATAATTGCTGTTATTACACACTGTTGTTTTAATTAAAACATGGGAAAACAGTTATTTAAATTAAATTCATTTTATTTTTCATTGACTCAAAAATACCTTTTTTCTGTCAGAAAATTTATCATATTTCCTTTTTGTAGGTACTTTTTTTCTATCGGCAAGTTCTTCGTATATACTTTTTTGTTTGGTATTTTAATTAATTAAAAAAACCTTAAAAGATTAATACATATTTATATCAAGAATTAGCTATTATTTTTGAAGTTGCTCTTTAGATATTTATTAATATAAGCCTTATTTATTGGGTGAAAATTTAAAAAAATAATAAATTAAAAATGCTGATTATCGATTTATTTGAGGGAGAACTATAAAATGCTAAAAATTCAGTATTAACTGCTTTAAATATTATGTGAATCTAAAAAAAGTTCCTTATACGTTTCTTTGACATTTAACTAACATCCTTTTTTTTTTAAACACTTTTATATAAAAAAGATTCCATTATTGTGACTTATTGAATTGAAAGCTCGTATTCTTCTTTTTAGGAAAACTAATTCAATTAAAATTTAATCATTTTTTTATCATTACATGCTTTTATATTTGGAATCCCTAAAAAACAGCATATTAACACATGCTTACCATCCCGTTCATTTAACCCATAAGCCCTTTTCTCGATACTTAATCAACGTTCTAATTTTAATGATAGTCTAAATTTCGTTCCTTTTTTGTCACAAACTATATTAAACAACTGGAAATTTAAAACTACCTGACTATTATTACAATATAATTAGTTTAATTACAGCATGTAAATAATGGGTTTTTTTTTTGAAAAACTTGTAAGGATACTTACTATATGCAAATGAAATAAATGATGTATAATAGTTTAGTTGTATCATAACGCATCTTAAACCTACTTATACAAAAAGATTAATATTAAGTTTACTATATAAAAGATAAGTCTATCTTAAAATTAAAATTTTAATTTGAAAAGTCTTAGTTATGGAATTAAATTAATGAGTTAATTAAATCAAAATTATTTATCTAAAATGTTTATATTGAAATAATAAGTAAGACAAAGTTTTGAATTTCTTTATTTTCATTATTATTTTTTTGTATTTATATGCGTATTGTTTAGATGGCATGTTAGCTAAATATTCTTTTGAATATACGGACACACACTGGGGAGGGGGGAGGGTAAGTGTGTCTTGTTGGCTTAGGCACTCTAATCCCATTTTTTCGACCTCTCCTATCCTTTTATAAGCATATTTTTAATGTATCCAATATTTTTCGACACATCTGAAAAGAGTTGTATATTGAATCTCTATATTAAATCTAGGTAATTCCTGTATTTATTGATTTAATCTCTATCGCATAATAAAGAAAAAATATTGCATATATATTATTTTCAAAATGATATTTCAAAGAACAAATTTGTTTATGTTAAAAAATCAAGATATATCTTGTTTATTATAATTTGCGTCGAATTTTTTTAAATGAAATTTGCGTAACTGTTTTTGCATGATTTTTAATGTAATCGTCTACCATTTTTTTTTTTCGTTAAAAAGAGACGCCATAAATATGAACATCAGCATCCATTTGTTATAAAACCTATTTTTTAGTGGTTTTATATCACTTTATATCAGTATCTTTCTTATGTAAGCTACTTAATTTCTCAGGTTTATTTTTTTGGATTGAGGGGAAAATGATATTTCTCCTACAGTCTTAGAAATGTCATTTTGTGGTAATGATGGAATTGTTATGTGCGTTTATTGGAATCATTATTATGAAATACGATTGAAGAAAAATGATGGAATTTGTTTACATGAATAGCGAATACATACTCAGGTGTTACATGTACATTTGTTGTTGATTTGAGATTTTAAATAATTTTATTTATATATATTGTATATACAACTGTATCCATGTACAGTATTTGCATATTTAATTACTGATTCCTTGTAAGTTCCTGTAATTATATTTATGGATTTTTGTAAATAATGATGGCTTATTGGCTTGAAAAAATACGATTTCGTTTTTAGTACTCAGTTTAAATGATCTTTAAGTATTTTTTATGCTGTAGGGGATGAAATCAGAATGTACGCTATTTAGAACGCCATCCCTCTAGTAGATATTATTTAATGTATGCATTATATTTAACGTTTCCACAACTAACTCATCTCCCGTACTTTTCCAGTTTCATTCCTGTCTTTTGTACTAAATAGAAATTTTAGTATTTGTCAATAGATATTTATCGAATGTTGCATAATTTTTATCAATGGATATTAATTGTCTGTTGCAAAATTTTTGTCAGTGGATATTTATCGACTGTTTCATAATTTTTGTCAATGGATATTTATCGGCTGTTGCATAGTTCTTAGTAAAAAAGGTACCATTATATTATTTTTACAATCTTTCCATTTTTGTAAAATAACAAGATTTATTAATTCGAAGAATAAAAACACACACAAAAAGTATTTTATGTAAAATTTTTGAAAAATAGTAACCATGAGCTTATAAGTTGTTACGATTTTTAAAAAAATGCCATACATTGGTAATTGAAAATATTTTATGGCCTTTAAAAACACTGAAATTTTTAAAAAATTGTGAATGGAATTTAATATTTGTCTTCTTGATAGAAATAAAAAAAAAATCTATGTTTTCAATTGAAGCATTTTATACTCGATAAAATTCTATATCAATACATTGAAAACTTTCCCTGACAATAATATATTACCAGATGATGTTTTCAAAATATATGGTATTTAATCCAACCGAATATAAATTTTCTTATAGTAAGGCATTTTACTACACCCTGTTTTTCATTTTTTATTTATTACATAATATTTGATTACTAAAAATAAAAATTATAAAAATGAATGCTTTCATATATTTCACAATTGAAGGATGTATTTGGTTAATTATGTAATATCTATTTTAAATGCATCTAATAACAATGCCTTACTTCTTGAGTCATGAAAAATAAAAATGCTACTAACAATTTTAAGTACATTAATTTCTGTTTTACAAATGAAATGAATAAGTAAAGTCTAAATGGATTTAAATAGACAGAAAATTGTTGAATTTCCTATTTTTTATTTGTTATTCATTAACATAATAGTTACTATTTTACAAAATAAATAAACGATAGAGATTAGTTATCTATTTTTGTTCCAAAGAAAGAAACGCAGCATGTACAGTCATGTAACACATGCTGACAATCATGTAAAGCTGACAATCAGTAAAATCTCATATCATTTTTTTTCTAACATTTTTATCTGAAGAAAATTTGATATTTTAATTTTTCTCGGTGAAAATCACAGCCCTATTACATAGCTAAATATTGGTACCTTGCATTATGTGTTTGTTGTGTGAAAGATATGCTTGTTGGAAATTTTATTTGGAAACTCTTCATTAATAGTTTATTGTGAAATTAGTAATAGTTATCGCGCCATTGTGTTTTTGAATGTTTAAACTAATACATTGATTTAAGATGTTTAATTTCTAGAAAAATAATATTCTGCACACACAATGATAGAAAGTTATATGAGTATACCCCTACTATTTAGAAAATAAAAGAATTCGTTACAATTTTTGGATTACTGTTTTTTTTTCTTTCTTATCTATGCATCAAGAATCATAAATGTTTAAGCAATACGAAATACAAAAAAAAAAAAAAAAAAAAAAAACGAAATGAATATTATAACATTTTAACATTATTAATTCGATTAATATCGATCAATTTACAATAAAGTTTATTACTCTAGATTCCAAAAAGAATTACAATTTTTACTTGCATTATTTTAATCATGACTTATGCACTCATTTATTTAAAGCACTTTATTTTAAATATGATTTTTATGACCATTTATTTAACACATATCATTTTAATCATGATTTTTAACCGCAATGATTTAACATGCATTACCTTCATTATGACTTTTACTGGTATTTATTTAACATTTACTTTTAATCTTAACTTTTACGCGCATTTATTTAACATGCATAATTTTAATCATGATTTTTACCCTCAAATATTTATTCAACACACATTATCTTATTATACTTATAAATATCTTATCAAGATATTTAAACAGGTTTATTTAACACGCATGATCTTAATCATGATTTTTACAAAATTTATTTAGAATGCCTTATTTTAATCATGACTTTTACACGCATTATCTTAATCATGAATTTTACAAAATTTATTTAGAATGCCTTATCTTAATCATGACTTTTACACGCATTATCTTAATCATGATTTTTACACTCATTTATTTCACATGTATTAGTTTAATCATTATTTTTACACGCATCTATTTAACACGTATCATTATAATTATGCTTTTTACACACATTGTTTTTGTAATGATTTTTACATGTATTAACTTAATCATATCCGTAAAGATGAAATATGGCAATCGATTTTTCATTTTCTTCCTGAGAATACTGGAGTACTGAAATTTAACACAGTGTTAGAATTGAAAATACAATATTTTAATATTTTTGAAATTTGATTAACAATAAAACAACTAATTATAATTAATTCTGATTTAACCCTTTAAAGGGCCATTTTTTTCTAGTCATATTATGTTAAAATATTTTTAGGCTTGAAATTAGAATAAGAAAAGGGATTCATTTAGCTTATTAGATAAATTTAATTTGATTCATTAATTAATTTGGTTCATTAATAATTAAGTGACAAACCAAGATACATCATTTTGTCTGAGATAAAGAACTGAAGCATCTAAGTTTCTGACTTACTAAAAAAATTTGTCAGAACTTATGCGAACCTACATAAGTTCATACAAAGATTGATAAATTTGGTGGGAAGCATACTTCCAACGGCCTTAGAAAGGCTTAATAAGGCGACACCTAATGATGAAATTGGAAAAAAAAGTATTTCATAGCAATTATAATTATTGATTATGGAACATACTAAAGATTAAGGAAGAAAGTTGAAAATAGTAACTAAAATATAAATTACGGAAACACATTCCCCCTCCCCCTGTTATACAGGTTGCTGCGGAGGAACTGGAACAAACAGTTTTTATATAACTTTATTAAAAATAAATAAATTAACAAAATATAACAAATAATAATAAGAGTAGACATTTACTGATAAATAAATTAAATTGGTTTCAACTTGACCGCCTTTTGCAGCGATGCAGAGGCGCAAACGCTTATTGAAATTTTCATCAACGGGCCGCGAGTCTTCTACCTTTAATCTATCCCATTCCCGCCGAAGCTATTGCTTTAGGGAGTCTAAACTTTTGAATGTTTTAGTGCAAGCTCTAGACTCCAAAATGGACCATACACTGTAATCCATGGGATTGAGATTCGGCGAGTTTTCTACCCACTCTCCAGATGGTATCGCGTCCGGAAAAGGCGCCTTGCACCACTTTTGCGTCTGTGAGCTGGTGCGGAGTCTTGATGAAACGTTCACTTTACATTGCGTACGTTTTGACCCACGGAAATACAACAGCTTCTAGAATGTCCAGCTGGTACAATTTTCATTTATTTTAACGCCCACATCCACAAAAATCAGAGGTGTTTTGTCGCTTGCGCGAATTCCTCCCCAGACCATGACCGACTTTGGCTGTTGAAGATGTTCAACACTTGCTGAAGTGCTTGGAGCGTCTACAGATAAGATCGTATCGGTCTGGGAGTGATCAGCTCGTTGGGAAAAGCCTCAGAGAAGTGAAAAGAAATGTCTCCCAGCGCTGACTTGCGGTCAGTCTCAAAAGTTTTCGGCATCTATGGAGCTCACGAGCTTGTTTTCTTCAGTGAGAAGTTGAACTTTTTGGAACTTGTGAGGCTTCAGTCCAAGCTCTGTTTTTGCCATTCGTCGCATTGATCGGTTACCTATTCCCCTTTCACGAGCGAACTTTCTCATGGAAACCCTTGGATTCCATTGAACTCGCTTTCTGATGACCATTCGGCCACTGAAAGTGTCCACCCTACGTTTTTGTCCACTTCCTGGAAGCCGACCATCATTGTCAAGCTGTTTGAAGCAACAGATTGCACCAGACACTATTTGCCGAGTCACATTAAGCAAACCAACGATTTCACAATGTCGTTTTCCTTGTTTAAACAACTCTAGAATATTAGATCTTTTGCTTGACATTGTAAAGAAGCCCCCCCCCCCAAAAAAAAACTGAAAGATACATTATAAAATATCTTATAATTGAAGTGGTAGACAAAAGAAATGAACTCCAATTTTAGAAAATTAACTCAAGAAATGAGTTAACTTCTATTCTATGAAGCAATCACTTTGTCCGAGATTTTTTGCCGCACTTTGCATAAAGAGAAAGCACTGCAATCATTAAAAAAAATTTCCAACTTGAGATGTTGACGAACTTGAAATGTTTTGAACCTCCTAGAACCCTTCTAATAATACATTTTGTAATTATGACAATTTCCCTGCGAACATAACTTGAAAATGCTTTGAGCTAGATAGGTGCAATTTGATACATGGACTTAATATAAAATTCTAGATTTCAGTCAATTGGTTGGTTGGTTGGTTATGAGTTTTAGTGGTGCAAGAGCCAACCTTGGCTAAACTGCGCCAGCTAGATTTCCCAAATTTTGAAGGAAATCTGACTCTCTGTCTGTCATTCAAGGAAGTCTATTTGTTCAGCTTTTCGAATATAAGTAAACAAGGTAACTACAAAATGAAAAGAGCTAGACAAATACAATTTGGTATACAAGTTTTACATCTGTAATGTAGATTCGCTTCAAATTTGGAATCAAATCCGTTAAAGGGTTGGCCATCTGTCGGTCTGTAATTTTGCATGTATATAAATGTGATAACTCAAAGACTTTACAACCTATATGAATGAAATTTGGTTTGTAGTTTTACTATCTAACGTTTAGATTTTTGTTAAATTTTGAACCTAATCTGTTTAAGGATTGACGCTCTGTCAATCTATACTTTTGTATGAATGTAAACACATTAACTTAAGTGATTGAAATTTGGCATACGATCTTGTGAATACAATTATAGCTTTGTGTGAAATTTAGGTTTTAATCGATTGGTAAAATGGCATATTTGGTTTTCTGCTATTTGTGCACTCACCATATATCAACGATTAATTATAAAAAATAGGCAAATTCTCAGATAGATATTTTAGCATCTATCGTTCGCCAATAGCATGCAGTAAATACACAAATAGATAATAGTAATTTTTTTTTCTTTCTTGTATGCATAGTACACAGAAAGTATAATAATCGTCAAAAATTCAAATTTGAAATTTTGACGAGTCGAAAAACACATTTTTGGAAAATGTCTGTCCCTCTCTCTGTATATAACAAAGGCAACTGAAAAACGATTTGCGCTTAATAGGTGAAATTCGATATACAATCTTTATACCGAATTTGGAGATTTCTATTAAATTTTGTGCCAAATCCACTCAGGGGAAATCAGTCTGTCCGGCTGTTCGAATATAATTTAAGACGGTAACTAAAACAATGAGAACTAGATAGATAAACAATGAGAACTAGATAGATAAGCAATGAGAACTAGATAGATAAAATTTGATACACAGAATCAGTATCTATAGTCTAGGCACTTTTGAGCCAAATCCAAAATGGGATTGACCGTCTGTCGGTCTGTACTTTTGGAAACGTGTAAACACGATAACTCAAAAAAAAAAGCAACGACTTAACCCTTTTCTAGGTCTGTGGGAAGTATGCTTCCCGCCAAATTTATCAATCTTTGTATGAAATTATGTAGGTTGGCATAAGTTCTAAGAAATTTTTTTACTAAGTCAGAACCTTAGATGCTACAGTTCCTTATCTCAGACAAAATGATGTGTCTTCATTTGTTACTTAATTATTAATTGACCAAATTAATTAATGAATCAAATTAAATTTATCTAATAAATTAAATGAAACCTTTTTCTTATTCTGATTTCAAGTCTAAAAATATTTTAACATAATATGACTAGAAAAAAAATGGCCCTTTAAAGGGTTAATTAGATCAAAATAGATTTGGGAGTTTGTGATTACTAGTGTAGTTTTGTGTCACATTTTTGTTTCACATGGTCGGGAAAAACACGTCTAAAACCTGGATTTTCTGATGCCAGGGATTAATCACCAAAAGACTCGCCAAGTGTGACGCGATAGATTCCGTAAAAATGCTAAATTCACACCAAATGTTAATATGCCCTAACTACTGTACGCCAGTGCTCCATCAGGCGCTCTCTGGGATAATACGTTTGTTAGAATGTATGCGAGAAAGTTTTAGGGAGACCACTCCCACTGGTTATTATTATTATTATTGTATAAGCAGAGTCTCACACTTTACGGTTATTTGCGCGATTGAAACTAAAAATTGTTGCAATCGTGGACTTTAACCAAGTCCCTTAAGCACTGAAGAATGAAAATGAAAATCATTAGAGGTTCAAAAAGCTGGAAACAGGATAAAAGATTTCACGCAAAAAGATTATCATATGAAAAAATTGCTGAAAACTCATTAATAAGTAAGTTTTATTATGAGCTGGTCGCCTTTAACGGTCTGCTAGTTCTCTGGGAATAAAAATTGCTAAAATTTCCAATCGAATGTTTTATGAGCTTGTTCTTGATGACGTCCTCGGTGATATGTTTTTAAACTTCACATCTGATAAGCACGTAAAATTTACTATTTTAAAAGCCCAACTCCATTCATTCATTAAACAATGCATTTCTCTAATTTTGTGTCATTTCTCCTAAAATGTGAATTTTAAATAAAAAAATGGAAAAGATGTTACTTCAACTAACATAAAATCTTTCTTAAAGAATCTAAATAATTATATTTAAAATATAAGAACAGAAACTAGAATATTAAGTATTAAAGTTGCACATGTATTACAGATTATATTTTGTAATAACTCAAAAGATTGCAATAAATAATCATTTCAATTCAATTAAGATTCAATAAAATATTTATCATACTGAAAATGTGAACAATCAACATTTTCATAATCTTAGGCCAATCACTCTTGAGAATATCTGGCAGATGATTGGTTTCTTTGAGAAGTAAATGAAGTGATATAAAATTGTCCGATTTTATAGAAAATTGATATTGAAATTTTCATAAATCGGTTAGCTTTAGTGATTGATTTAGTTGACTGGAGAGATTTTTTTTAAATTTGATATTAGTGTATGTAAGAATATTTTGTTAAACATGATTCACAGGGCAGACGATACATGTAAAAATCTAAATATCGTAATTCATTAGCATTTATTGACTTAATTTATGTAAAATATAATTATTTATTTCAGTTGGCAATTTTATTAGAAGATGTACGTCTATCACCAACGGTTTATAAATTAGCTGTTCTGCTCCGATTAGAGTAAACATCGTGTACATTTAAAACCAAAATTGCCTGAAATAAAGCTGTTTAACTGATTTAATAATGCGAGTTCGCAAATTGTACAGACTAACTCTATGGCAAAGGATACCGACGTGCTCTGATTGGTTTAAGCCTTGGCATCTTTTTGGCAATGTTTTGCACTCATAATAGTGTAGTTATCGCTTATTTGGCTCAAATATTGCCAAACTGTTTCCGATCTTTGTTGATATTCTTGAATCCATTCCTGAAATATGTGTTACAGAAATGCAAGAAATAAGTATTCAAAAGAAATGTATAAACTATTTATATATTTATAAATCTTAATATTAAGTTAATAACAAATATCAAGATTAATAATTAGATTATTAATAACTATATGAATCTAAATATCTTAACAAATATAGCACATTTGCAGATAGACATCTTATGGTAATAATTTGAATAAGAAATGAATAAATAAATACTCTCCTTATTTTATTTTGCATGAATATTCAATAAGAATTATAATGATTTCTGTTCCGTTTAATGTCGTCTAAATATCTTAATAAATATAGTATATTTGCATGTAAATATTTTATAGTAATGATTTTAACGTAAAAATTTATTTAAAGTAAAAAAAAAAGCTTAATTTTCAAGTCTTATTTTAATAATACTTCACAGAAAAATTGCTACCTGTGCTAATTCTTTATTTACAAGATCTGAAATACGAAAAATAGCTCTATTCTCATCAATCTCAATTATTTTATAATTGTATTTCTCTGGAAGATTTAATTTCTCCATTTTGAAAAATGGCAGGCAAAAAAATACGTAGAAACCAAACAGGGTTGCAACAGCTACAGCATAGAAAGTCTGTGCGAAAGAAATCGACCAATCAGAGCACGTCGGTATTCTTTGCCATAGAGTTAGTCTGTACAATTTGCGAACTCGCCTTAATAATATAGGTATTGTAAATGATCACAAAAAACGTTTCCTTGCATATACTTTTCAAAAAATATCACATTTCATGTTTATTTCATTTTATACAGATACGTGCTGAAAATTCCTTTTTATATATATTTCATTTGGAATGATAGTGAACTTATTTTTTTATTTCATCTTTTGTCAATACGATGGCAACACGCTGATAAAAGTTAATTTTTTCCCTTGAACGTGCACGTGCAGCTGAATTTTATTTTTATTTTGTGTGAAATAAATTGTTGAAAAATATAATAAAATTATTTTTTTTTTAAAAAATTATTAAAAATAGAAATTTAATTTGTTAGCTAAAACATTAGTATCATTGAAAAGATTTTTTTTGAACTTCAGTATGATGTAAAAATCAATTTTGCGCTGTAATATTTTAGCTTGAAAAACGTCGGAATTTCCCTTAATTTTTAATTAATTAAATTCTAATTAAAAATTCAATAAAAATCGCTCCAAGGTGTACATTTTCGGCTTCCAAGTTATACATATACAAAATCTGGTAGCTGTAGGTTGAGAACGGTCTGGCTTGTAGAGCGCCACCACACACACACACACACACACACTCATATACACACACACGCACACACATTGAGCGTTCTTGCTTTCTTATAAATATAGATAGATAAAAAATTATTTACTTTTTCTTAATACATGAATATAAATGCGATAGAAAATGTAGTTTTAATAAGCAAATTTGATGATCCATTTCCTCACCAGCAATAATGACCGATATGAATTGATTATTTTCTACATAATTTGATACCATAGTCCTCTTAATTAAATATTTTTATACCTCATTTAAAACTGAAACTTGTACTCATAATACCTTATTCTGTTCATTTAGTGCAGGAACGGCGTGAAGAATGATGTAAACCTTCACGTCTTATAACATCTAGTTGCACATTGTTGGCACAAATAAAATTGAAAAAAAGCAGAATTGGTCTCCCCAAAACTTTCTCGCACACTCTTTAATAAACTTTTTAAAAAAATCAACTTTTGTTCTTTAATATTTTTGGAAGTTATTAACAAAGAATACCAAAATTTCTCTTATTTTTTATAAATTTAAATTGTAAGTAAAATTTCAAAAAAAAAAATCATTCTGAGCTGTACATTACTATTCTGAAAGGTATGTTCGAGCTAAATTTGGTTATTATAATTATAAGCTTTGTTAAAGTGACCCCGAATGGTTTGAGGAAGTACCTGTGGAGCCTTAATCGATAAGATTTTGTATCTGGCAAAGATGATGGGGTTAGAGGTGCTTAGCAACGACATCGAAGAATTGATGAAAGAACATAGCCAGATGAATTTATAAAGCTGCTGTAACGTTTCCCCTTTTTTCTCATATGGTTACTGGCATTCCTGCCAGATGTAACGTCACCCGTTTCCCCAAAAATAGTTAAGTGCCTACGGACCGCCAGATGGGGATCCTATTCACCAATAGAATCATTTTGTCTGGTCATTTGTTGTATCCAGATAAAGGACCCCAGGTGTGTGTTTCGTCATTTGAAAGAGATTCATCACATCTTCAAGGAAGAAGAATGTCAAAATATCCAGATGTTAAATTTTTTTCTATTATGAAGGGAATCCTCAGATCTCCGCGAAACGATCCATCACCAACAACCGTTGTCATTAAGTGTTGGAAGTCTTGGCGAGTTGTTTGGCAATAAATCCTTGGCATGCATTAATATTATTCGAAAATTGAATTTTCTCTATAGAGACATTTGCCACCACCGATCGAAACAAAAATTTGATACAGAAAACTATACCTGTTGTCCCAAAATCATATAATAAGCCATTCCGACTTTCGTTACCGCGTTTACATGTTTCTTAAATTACAGACCGACAGACGATCAATCGCTTGTTGGATTTGGCTCAAACGTTGATATTTGTCTACATTATAGATCTTAAACCTGTCTGCCGAATTTTATGCATGTAGCTCTCTTTGTTTTTGTAATAATCATGTTAACAATTCATTGTAATTATCGTGTTATTAATTTAGAACAGCCAGACTTCCTCTAAACAGAATTGTAGAATAATTATTTTAAAATAGTTTTTTTTATTATTTTTATTTTCTCAAGTTCTAACAAATATGAATGTACGTATAGATATTTTTGACAATTCTGTTTTATCGACACTATCGAATTTTTCAAAAAATAATGCAGATATTTAATTGAAAATTTTATCAGCTATTTCTAGCTAAAACGTACTTAAATAAAATTTCAAAAATTTCCCTCAAATTTTAAAAAGTGAGAATATTTTTCAAATTTTTTGCACATTAAATTCATTTATGATCTAATTAAATTACAATATTTAAAACTTCTTAGTGTACCTCTTTCTTCTAATATGGTTATATCACTATGTTATAAAAATTATATAATAATGGTTAATATCATTTTGTAAGAACAATGCACGAAAATGGGCTTTAACAATTTAATGGACAACCAATTATACAATACATTACGCTTACAATTACACAACAACAGTTCTACATTTAGCCAATACTTAAATTTACAGTTCAACATAATTAATTATCGAGGTCGGTAGGTTTACATGCTCACAGTCTTGCAGTTAGGATCGAACTACGTACATTGGATTGGCGAGGAGGTTGGCACATTGGGTTTATTAGAAAGTATTACACTTCGAGGGAATTGGCGCTTGATTGGAGCATTTTCGTTATTAGAGAGTGTTGCAATTTTTATTTAAAAGCGAAAGACCGGTGTAAAATCTTCCACCACCTCCACCCCTTATTGACTGATTGATTGAAATGGGATATTTGGAAACAAAGGTCGTTATTCAGCTAATGTCAAAAGGGTTCATTCAATAGATGTTAAAAAACAACAGAGATTTGAGAAGGATCCGAAGATATTACTTATTAGAAACAGCTTTTTGAATGAAGAACAAGAATGAAGATGAATATTAAGTTTTGCAAAAAGATTTCACCCATGAGTTGCATATTTGAAACAAAACAAGATGACATAATTCAATATTATTTTCATGATTACAAACTTGGCTGTGAGGACAATTGTGTAGACCAAATCTATTGAGCAGAGTAATCATCCGGGTTAAAAGACGTGCAATCATGTTATCTTTTCATCTATTTTTGAGCCATGGCCCATCCCTTATCCTTTAACATTTTCTGACACAAGCCTAGATGCCAGATGAGACTAACAAATTCAATAACTAAAACGAATAAAAAAATTTTGGACAACTTTTTCTTGTTTCCAGGACAATTCGACTGGACTAAACGTGCTGTTCCAGTATATGATAATTGTTCCATGTGATTTCACTAATAGTCACTTCTATAAATCACTCCAATATTCAATTTTTAAAAAAAATCCATACTTTAAACTAAGAAGTATCAGTGTCAACTATTAATTTCAGCGCAAGTGTGAGAATCAACATTCACAGAGTTTCCAGTTTCGTTCGGCCAGGAAAATAATCAATGAACGGCTGAATAAGGTGCAACCGAATACGAGTGAAAAATATACAAATCGTTTATTAACCCAATATTTCAATGATACAAGCAATACTTTCTAAAAATTTAGCTAATTATAGCTCTGCAATCGAATGTGCTTCAGTGGCTGAGAACATTAATAACAGCGCATGCGTGAAATAAATTACCTCACGGATGTTATCCGCGAGACCAAAGGAAGTATTATTATTTGGCGATTAATTGGTGACATGAAGTTAATAGTATCCACAAATTGAATTTATGTTTCTGACACGTTTTTACCAACCGATTGAAAGAAAAAATAGACACAAAACTATAGTTGTAGTCACAAAATCATATACCAATTTTCATATGGTTATGTCATTGCGTCTTTGAGTTATCGCTTCAACATGTTTCTAAAAACCCAGATCAAACAGAATGTCATTCCGTTGTTTGATTTCGTTCGAATTTTCATAGAGTTTTAGAATATAGAGGTTAATTTTGTGTATCTCTTCGTTTTGTACTTAACGCACGAAATTATATTCGAACAGTAAGACAGACAATCTTCCTCTGAGCGGAGTTTGCTGATAATTTGATAGAAATCTACATATTTCATATAAAGACCATATACCAAATTTTATAAGTATAGTTAAAATCTTTTGCGACTTATCTTTGTCATACACAGACAGACGAACATTTTCCAGAAATTGGTTTTTCGAACTGGGGAAGATCTAAAACTCGGAAATTCTTCAAACTCTCGAGTTTAAATTACTGTACTCTCTCTATATAACGCATACGAGAAATAAAAATATCGCCATGGTGGACTGGTCTCAGGCAGGTTCATACACACAATGACCAGAATGCATGAAAATAGTACAGCTTTATTGTCTGACAATTTGACGGACTCATGGGCATCAAAGTTATGTCAAACCGATTTTATTGAAATTAAATGTAACTTATATCCTCTGCCAATCAGCTGATCACCAATGGCGTCTAGTTTTCAATGAAGCATGAATAGAAATGTGTATCAGAATCCCATTCCTTATCAAATAAACGCAGGTCGAAATGAGCTTTGTTGCCGCTGGTATTAATTTATTGCATGGTTAAAATAATTAATTCTCACATTGTGGACAAACTCGACAGTGCGGCATTCTCATTAATACGCCATTTTTGAGCGACCTTTCGAACCAGACACTAAAAAGTATTTTGTTATACAAAAGTAAGATTATGATTTCGGGGTTCTTTCAGTTTGTCTGTCGATAAAGGAACACAATCAACAACCTCAGTAACAAACGACGACTTTTATTAACACGAAAACAAGATACACAAACAATACATACATAAGCAACATACATAAGACATGCATAAGCAGCACACATCAACACTATGCAACAAACAGTAGCTCAAAAGTAATCGGTTGTAATAACAACCACAGTATACAAAACATCCAGACATAATTCAACAGGAGGAAGTAATCTACTTAGCTACTTTCTATGGTCTCTCCAAACGCCTGCAATTCTCCACTACCACCTCGTTTTTTCCTGCACTGAGCTGCCGACTCATTACTACACAAATGGTTACTCCTCACACGACTTCTACAGTAAGCACCAAGACTCGGCATACAGCTCAATTCAGCAATCACTTGAGCTCCACTCAATGCTTGCGCTTCGTTGGACTGATCCAACCATTTCGCTGTTGACTCACTCGAAACCTCTCGACGACACAACTATCTTCACCTTAGACTTCAGAAGTTCCTAGAGCCGGGTAAAAAAGGTTCTGGAATATCAGGCATATCTCGGCTCCTATTGACTCTATCATTAAAATTATGGAAAATTCCAGCATCATCTACTTTGTAGCCAAATTCGTCACTAAAGGTCGCCAAGTTTGTCGCCCAGCCCTGGGATCACTGATTCGGCAATCGATCAGCATCCAACAGAGTTGATCATAAAACGGTTTTTCCAGTGATTGAACTAACCATGTTGGGATGCAATATTACATATTTCCAACAATATTTTCTTACTGATAATAAAAATCTCTTCTCTATTGTGGTCTTGCCATTTAATATGAAAAATCATTGCTTTCAGATCAGAATGTCAACATTTCCGGATATTATAAGAATTTCATTTGTTTTCATACCTACATATAACTATTCATATGAATAAGAAATTTCAAAAATGAAAAACATTTCATGTGCGAATTTTTGAAACCCAATTGGTTAGTTTTAATAAAATACAACCTCATCTATTCCTCCGAATTTTATTCTAAGATATTATTACATTGTATGCTATGTGAGTTATCTCCCTTTTATGCTTTCTCTCATACGAAGTACAGAGAAAGTATAATAATAGTCAAAAGATTCCAACTCCAGATTTTTAAGAATCTCCACGTTCGAGGCCTGGCTGGGTACGAAAAACACACTTTCGGAAAATGTCTGTCTGTCTGCCTGCGACAAAGATAAGTCAAAAACGTTTTGATCGAGACGGTTGAAATTTTTTTTTACACGGCCTTTACACCACATTTGTAGATTACGGATTTTGATTAAAATTTATTCAAAGGAAGTCTTTCTGTCTACTTGTACGAATGCAATTTAAAACGTTGAGTAAAAAGAAGGGAGCCATATGTATGAAATTCAGTTCACAGATTTAACATATATACTGCAGATCCCTTTAAATTTCGAGCCAAATCCAACAAGGGGTTGACCGTTTCTCGATCTTCAATTTCAAAATACTGACAATGCGATAGCCAAAAAAACCCCACACTGATTTAATTATAACAAATTTGTATGGGTTTCTGTAACTACAGGTGTAGTTTATTTTATTTTATTTATTTATTTATTTTTTTGCCAAAAAAATTGTCTAAAAGCGTCTGGAAAAACGTGTCTAAAACATAAATTCTGTTTCCGGATACTTTTAACCAAATGCCAAAGAATAATTATATATATATATAAAAATTAGCCATGTCACGACGGACCCAATAAAAATGCTATATTCACTCCAATGGTTAATATTTCGCAGCTATTGTACGCCATTTGCATGGAAGGCGTTTTCGGTGATAACACCTTTATTAGAGAGGATGCGAGAAAGTTTTGGGCGACCATTCCTGTTGGTTACTATAAATCTTTAATTAAAATTAAAATTAAGGCTCCAAAATTTTATTTTCTCAATCATTATGTTGGTCGCATTAAATTAAAAAAAATAATTTTACAAAATAGAAAATTTAAAAATTTTGTTTAGAACATGAAATTTATTAAATCGTTAAACTTATTAAAAAATAGAGCAGAGAGCTGATTTTTAAAATCTCATTAGTTCAAAGTCCAAAGATTAAAGATATATATATATATATATATATATATATTATTTTAGTTTCGAAATTTTTTCGTTATAACTGATATTAAAAGTTTAATTAAACAAAGAAATCTTAAATTAAAATAATATTACTACTAATAAAAAACCTTTATTATATAAAGAGGAAAATATTACATGGAATAATAATTTTTAATGCAAAATTATAAAAAAACCGAGAGGGAAAAAATTGCATTAAAAAGGAAACTTTTAACATGTAAACACAATAACAACAAAAAATATGTCAATAGCGTATGTTACTGAATCACTGTTTACTGATCACCTATTGATAACTTTGCAGATTTATGATAACTTTAAAACTAAATAAAAAGTGTTTGATGCACGATTTTAAATAATAAATCATTTATATAAATTGAAAGTAAACCTCTTTAATGTAAAGGTATGGTTATGGTATTTCGTGCAGCTTTAGAATAAAAATATTCAAAAAACAATTCAAACCGATTTCATCAATCAATACAAGGGCAATCGAAAGCGTTCGTGCTGCCATCTAGTATAACAATAATGATAGAAAATAGGCATATAATAATAATTGCTGTCAAAATTTCTTGTATTTAGATTTCTTATAATTATTTTTATTCGATTCCTTAGATTCACAGTAATAAATAATTTTTTTCAAATGTATTTTGTGCGATTTAGCAGTAAGGTTGAATTAATGTTATCATAAATAGATGGCATATCTTTATTAATTCTTTTGCATATATGTTACCTGCAATAAAATAAAATGATTGATGTTCTGAGTTATAACAATATTAAATACAAAAAAATAGCAAAAATTATTTTCGGCGAACAACTTACTTCAAATTTCTATGTAATATAATTAACAATTATTTAAAGGAAGAAAAATCAAACATTTTTCAGATATTTTCCGATTAAAGAAAGAAAGAGAAATAAATAAAATAAAATAAAAATTTATAGACTTTTTAGAGTGCAATTTTTTTGATATCACAATGCATAGAAAAGTTTATGAATATTTTAAATATAAGACAGTTCAGTTTTTATCAAAAATTTGAATTTGAACAATTTTAAAAATTGAAATCAAGTAAAATAATATTTTTTTGTAACTTCATTTGAAATTTAGTATTTACAATGAATGTAAGACATTTATTAAAATATTATTTTCTGTTTTTCCTTTTTATATGTACAAATTTTTTTAAAAATTATGCATTTCATCATTACAAAAGGACAAATAATACATATCACAAATAATGTATTAGATCCTTAGAATTTTACTATCATTATTTAGTTTGGATATCATAAATGGTAAATGAATTCAGCGATTATACTTTGACTAAATTCTGATTTAGACATGATAATAATGCGATTTGACGTTTTAATTAAAGATATATTTTACATTTATCGATATTCTGAGTTTTAAAAAGAAATTTCAAAAATGATTATTTGCATGGAAAATAGATGGCAGCACAAAAATATCTTCAATTTCAGAAATTCTTATCAGATGAGGATATCTAATATTTATCAAATAGCAAAGCAAATTTCTTTACTATTTTGAAAATGGCGTAAATAATATGGTCAAAATTTCTTAAACAATTGCATTAATGATTTTAATTACAGTGGAAAAAAGTTTTAAATATACTGATGATGATGAAAATAAAATAATAAAAAAGATAAATAAAATTATCACTAATATCTATAACTATATTAATGCCATCTAACAAATAAAGAAAAAGAGAATGTTTTAAAAATTAGAATTTAGTTAAATATATACAGCAAGTTGCTTTCATTAAATTATTGTTGATATACTAAATGATTAGACTATTGCTTTGCTAATTAAAATATTTATTTGCTTCATTCATTATTTAGGTTTTGTAAAAGGAATTTTTAAGCTCATAGAAGAGCAAATTAATATATTCTAAAAGCTAAATCACTCTTAATTTAAGTATAATTATTTGTTTAGTACTTTTTAAATGATAGAACAGTTCCTTTATTCTTTCAATGAAGGGCCATACAACTTTTTATGCTTTCTCAGATACGAAAGAGAAAATATTGCAAATTTCAAACAATTTGAAAGTGAGATTTTGATGAAACTCCACTTTTTTGAATGATAAAAAACATATTTTTCAAATTATATATTATGTCCATTTTATTTGTCCTCTAAATTTCGCGATATTATAGCTTCACTCCTTTATTTGTCTTGTAAACTATGCAGATATTAAAAATAATCCTTCTTCTTTAGGTTTCAACAATGGGAGAAAATCACGCGCTAAAATATTTAATGAAACAATGAAAGTGGTTTGAAATTTTGGGTTAAAAAAAAAAATGCCAAACCTCAGGAGAAATTTACAAGGTTATGAAATTGGTATAGTTAAAAAGAAACTTTTTAAATTTTGAAATTGCATACAATTTATTTTTGTGCAATAATATTTTTGGAAATTATGCCAAAATTCAGCTTAATTTTTATTTAATTAAAATTCTAATTATCTCTAGATTATTAAAATTCTAATTATCTCTAGAAATTCTAATTATTAACTATCTCTATCTAATTCTAATTCTAATTAGATGCACATGCTTTATTTGTGTATGCTTTCAAAGAAGCATACATAATAATAATGCAATACTGCTAAAAGCAGGTAAAAATATATATATACGTATATATATGCGATTAATGAAAAACAGAACGCTAATCCAATGTTTTAGAGTTACGTTTTTGATTATATTTTGTTCTTGCTACTTTATTATCATGTGAGAACATGAAGTTGTTTTGATTAGGGGGGATTTTGAAGCTCGAAATCTCATAGCCAATGAATATTGAACCCCGAAATCGCGTAGGCAATGAATAACGCATAAATGGCATTTTTCATCATGATTTTTTAAGTGCTGCAATAGAGTGCCAACCGTTCAAAAACACTCCATAAGTCTTTTATCTTGAATGGCGAATAGAAATGGTATTATGATGTAATAAATGTTTTTTAGAATTGCAATATAAAAACTAATTACATTTGGCGAGAAGTCTCCCAAAATAATTCAACTTTGGCGTTATAAACTTTAATAGTAAGTGTAATAAACTTTAATAGTAAGTTTAGCCAAATAAATTTGAAAAAATTAAATAAAGCTTGAAAATAGTAAATATTTACAATTATTTAAAATAATACGAGTACCATAATTCAACCACTATAACTCTTTGTATTTCTTGAGAAAAATTATTATATTTTCTTTTTGACTAATTCTATCTTTGCGAAGAACTGTTCCTCACAGAAAAAGTTAATAATTTTTTAGTATTCCCTTTTCTAAATGAAATTAAATGTTGTATTTCAGTTAATTTAATTCTGATTTGGTGAAATAGCGTTCTCATTGAATAAGAAAATCGTTCCCTTCATTTTTGAAGATAAGTGGCCACGACTGAAGCCTAGTGTTCGATACCGTAATGACTTCCGGAGGAAGCGAGAGAAATGCTGCCACTTTATTCATTGAAATAATTTTGACACACTGCATAAAAAAGCGTGTAATAACTTCAATAAAGATTCTGCATTTTTATTTTGTGTATATTTTTCTGTATATAATTTTTTAACTAATAATTGTTTGCTCATTTGCTGTTTAGAGACATGTCATGTTTCATTTTAGAATTTTTAATTATTGAGTTATGGTTGTTTCTATAATCCTTATCGTCTTATGGAAGTTTTAGAATTGTTTTTCAACCTTTATCGCTCACAATTGATGAATTTCCTTCCTTGAATTCAATGCATTCGGCATCTGAAAAAATCAGCAAGCAGAATTTTTTATTTTAAAAAAACATCGTACGGCTTCGCTAGTAGATGCAGTGGGAACCTAATAATTTCGTTAATGTTACAGTCTTCTAAAAAATTGAAATGAACATTTTGATTATATAATCTCTGTCTTATTTAACATTTTAGAGTTGGCAACATTAGCATTATTTATTGTAGAATTTTTTATCGAACGATCAAAATAAGGCGATGTATCAATATTAACTACGTTTAACGTATATATGTAAGTGCCAGCTAATAATAAATATGCTTTTTTAATATGTAATAAATATACATTTATAAAGTTCTGACCTTCAACCATTTAAAACACGCAGGCTGCCACATCAAATTCATAAAAAATAGGAAATTGAAATTAAGAATTCGGAGATAAAAAAAAAAGTTTTAAAAAAGTCGGCTTCTTCCTTCATAATTGGAGACGGATGTTTTCCATAAAAAAGAAATTTTAAAGAATGAATAGACTTACTCATTTGAAATAATTATTCATTTGGTCACAGAATAATTTAGAAAGCGATAAAAAGATGGCACAAATTTTCAGTTATGTATAAGCTGTTTTGTCGCCACGAGATATGTTCTGCCATGGAGGCAACGAATTCTTTAATACAATATTCCTAATAATATTTATGATAATAATAATAGTCTAATTGCCACAATCATCGCACATCCACTATTAACATTGAATTATAATGAGAATTCCAGGAAAAGAAAGCAAATCGCTAAGAATTCCGCCAGAATGACAAGAAAATATTAAAATAAAAAACTATGAAATGAAGCAAACGATTTCAGAAAGCTCGAGCAGATGTTTTAAATTTTATTTTCTGTTCTGACAAAATTCGTCAGCAGGTGGTTTTAATTAAATTAAATTCTTTAAGAATTGAAAAAGGAGAAATATTATCTGTTCGCAGTTCACTTTAAAAATAATAAACTAAATTAAACTAGAATATTTATATATTGCAAAATATATTACATTAAAAATATTTTTAATTATAATATATAATTGAATTCTTTATTCTCATTTCTCACAAAATTGCTGTAGTAAGCGTACAATTCAGCAAACAAAAACAATAGTAAACAAATTAGCATTAGGGTTGCTGGAACTACTCTACTTGCTTGCGTTGGATTACCATATTTCCGGAAAACTCAAGGGGAACTTAATATAGGATTCAATCTAGCCACTTTCGGTAAGTCTTAAAATTAATATGTGACATTCGCCATGACTACAAAATCGAGCCAATCTTTCAAAGACTCGCCTACAAGATATGGAAACTTTTAAGATGACAAAAAATAGTATGATTTGGTCCCAGATTTTCACGAAGCAAAAGGAAAATTGTGCTAACCTTTTAATAACAAAACATGTCCACCATCATGGATGACCTGTTAATTGTATTGTTCTAGTCATATTAAGCAACGTTAATGAATTATATCTTATCACAAAAGAGTACAATTTTAAATCCAATTTGAATAAGAAGCATATAGAATTCAGCTGGTGAGATGTATTTTCCAAAGTTAGTAAATTAATTGTTGAATAAAATTGGAGAAATCGTTCTAGTTTTTAAACCTGGAGGATCTGTCAAATTTTTATTTTGTGATTTATTTTGAAATTGGAAGCTGTTGGAGAGGGCAGGCAACTAAGGATCACGATGCACTAAAGGGTAGTTATTTTTCGGGATCGGGGAATATGCCACGATATATTCAACGACACGGGGTCGGGGAATATATCGTGAATATAGTGAAGTAAAGTTTTGAGATTTTTCTTGAAAATGGGGAGTCGTGTGTGACAGGCGATTATTGGTGTCTGTCTAGGGTATTACAATCATTCATATCAAATGGATATTAATGAAATTAAATAATTAGTTAGGATTGAGGGATTGGCTGTTTTATTTTTCCAACTATTTTAAATGTAATGAAAAGGGTTGAGCAATTGCGTGCTGAAATCGACCGATTCTAAAAATGCTGAGCGATATAGATGATGTTATATTACATGAAACAGTTATTACACAATATAAAAATAAATGCCTTGTTATTTCTTAAAACAGTTAGAATTTATTGTATTCCAATACAACTTGTTGTATTTCTATTCAAATACCAGCGGGAGTAGCTTCACCAAAACGTTCTTCCGTCCTCTTCAATACAGGTGTGATCGCCCTCTTCCCGCACAAGCATGGAAGCATGTGAATGATTTGCGTTTTCCAGGTGATCAGTAGTTACAAAATATTGCCACTTGCCGTGAATCTAGCATTTTTACTGTTTCGTATTTGTAGTACAGAGAAATTATCATAAAAAAATTTCGAACTCGTGATTTTGACGAATCTCTACTCCACGTCGGTACGTCTTAGACCTTCCTGAGCTCGAAAAACACATTTTTGAAAAAATGTCCGTCTGTCCATCTGTGACAAAAATAGCACAAATATCTTTGAGCTAGATGGTTACAATATATTATCTGTCTTTACACCATGTTTGTAGATATATATCAAATATTGAGTAAAATCTATTCAGAGGAAGTCAGAATGCATGGCTGTTCGAATATAAGTTAACACGATAATTAAAAAACGAAGAGAGCTAGATAGATAAAATTCGGTACACAGATTTAGCAACTACAGTGTATACGCATGTTAAATTTTGAGCCCAATCCAACAAAGGGTTCCGTGTCTATCGGTCTGTACTTTCAGAAACATGCAAACACCACAATTCAAAAACACAATGATTTAAATATATCAAATTAGGTATGAAATTTTGTGACGACAAGTGCAGTTTCTTGTCAAATCTTCGTTTTATTCAGTTGAGAAAAACGGATACAATTAACAGCATACCAGGGATAAAGCGCCAAACAAATCGCCAAGTATGACCTGATAGATTCAGTGAAAATGATAAATTCAGGCCAAAGGTTAATATTTCTTAATTGTTATACGCCAGTGCATTGCCAAAGGTCCCCCAGTGCGACAAGTTTATTAGAGAGCATGCGAGCAAGTTTGGGAGAGACCACTACCATTGGTTACTTAATCTATCAGCCATCTTTAGCGATTCATTTCTTGAATCAAGTTTCGGTTACTACACAAATACATAAAAACCGAATTCTGAACTCCCCCCCCCCCTGAACAATTGAAACCAAAATTTGAATTGGAACTACAGTTGTAGTCATATACAAGGCACCACATCGGATTTCATAGATCTATGAGATCTATTAATCTATAATTGTATCTGTTGCACGTTAAATCCGTCACTGTCAAACATCCTCCCACTGGTGTGGCGTGGTCTGGAGAGGGTGGGGCCAGCTCAGGTGTCGCCCTCGTCGTCAGACCACGATTCAAAATGACGAAGTTCATCCCAAAATTGCCTTAATGTTGCTTTACAACGGGACGTTAATATAACTAAACTAAACTCAATTTGGTTTTGTTCAAAATTTGAAATACAAAATTAAGTTGTAAACCAAATTTCATTCGTCCAGCTTAAAGCCATTTTAGTTTTCGTCTTCACAGATAGTTTGATATAATATCAAAAATGTGTTTTTTGATCTTAGGGAGGTATGAAACGAAGAGATTCGTCAGAATTTCGAATTCGAATATTTTACTTTTCTTTGAATTTACTTATATTGAATTTACTACTCTTTTTCTTTTGAATACGAGAAAGATTTTATTTAGAAAGTTTCACCTAATTTTTCTAAAATTAAATTGAAACTTTAAATCGAACTTTTTAGAATTCACTTTTCCAATTCTTTCTTTTAATATTTCTGAAAATTTTTATTTAGCCATTTGAATTATATATTTTTGTTAATTTAATGATGACAATTTCAAACCAGCATTGTAACAGTATGATACATTTGGAGAAATTCTCTAAGTAAATTGACATTTTGATAATTTTTGTAACATATTTGAATTTTTCAAAGGATTATCCTGAATTTTCTTATGATGCTGTTCGTGATGTTATTTTCATAGTTTTGTTTTCAATTTACCAGCTTTTTAAAGTTTGTTTTGACATCAATACTTTTAAATAAAAATTATATATCCGTTATCTTATTTTATTAAATTACTAAAAATGTGTTTTAAAAAACTTCTTTATTAACTTCTTCTTTTTCCTTGCTTTTAAGTAAATTCATTCAGAATTTTTGAATTCAATGTTAAATTTATTTTGGATCTGTGTGTTCAGTTTTTCTTAGTTCATTCAGAGCCAGTTCGCGTTTCAAATATAGAATTAGAATATGATTTAAGTTAAATTACAAGTTGATAATTAATTCTTAAAAATATTCAAATGTTATATTGTTCCCAGAAAGTAAACAGTACAAAATTTAGCGAATTGTAAGTTATCAGAAAGTTAATAAAAAATCATTAGCAAAATATCATCTCTACAAATATGAAATTTATAACCAAACCAAATCAAATAAATGTGTTTGAAAATTACTTTTGGATACAACATAATATGAATCCTTCTTAGCTTTCAATGATAAATAAAACAATTTCAGAGGAAAAAATATCGCCATGACTACGAAGAGCTGTAACTTCTGGAGTAGAACGTAGTAGTGCGTATAACAAAACACCTGTTGAGTGACAAGGCTTACTTTAAGACCTCTCAGCAAGGTCTTACTAACTGATCAGCGCTCGTTCTTCGTCCATCTAGTAATAAATATGATGGATGACCGGGATTAAGAAGAAAATGAGCCAAATTTCCTGATAAAGAAACGACGAACAACTGAAGAAGACGTTCGTTTTATTGAGCCATTTCCGTTGCCAACAAAAGGTTTAAAAATTGCAAAATGAACATTCTAATCTTGTGCCTACAGCTGATTTCAAAACGGTGAGTGAAAGCATTTGATTTTCGAAGGGAAAAAAAGTTCTAAATTGCAGAAAGATTTATATTTCAGGTTATTTTAGTCTAATATCTACTGCTGATAAAGGTCTCAAATTCAATTACACCAATTTTAATTCCTGAAATTTTTTTGGACTAATTAAAAATTTGTTTATTTTCTTGTATACGTAATATAGAGAAAGTATAGCAGGGATATTGTCTCTATATCACTCGCAGGTTAAAAAAATTACGATGTTCGGTGCAATCGACTCTAACCATTCTATTTGTATTGATCCGTAAATACTTAGTGATCACATTAATTGCCATTCTGGATTTTCATAGCATAACTTTTTAATTCAAGAAAATAAAAAATAAAATATTTTCAAACATATTTTATTTTTATGATTTATTCGCATATTTTTGTTTCAAATTGAATGGAAATAATTCTAATTTTTTTTTAAATATAATTTTGTGAATTTCTAAATTTGATTTAGAAAATAGCATTTTGAAAAAAGCAAACGATAAAATAAATGATGCTTTTGAAAGCTGTGTTTTATCAAACTGGAAATTCCATTTCATTTATATTCTTATTTTAAATATTTTAGAATGTAACACTTGGAATGAATAATCAAAGGAAACAATTTCAATATACCAATATTTGAATTTTCTTGTAAAGTAAGGCATTTAAAAGAATGCTTTCTAGAAAATAATTTTTTCTATTATCAGTTTCTAGAGGTGAAAATTCGTAAAATTTTGAAGATCTCATGATATTTTCTATGAGTAAACTAAAAGATCAAATACATTTTTTAACTGAATTTAATCTTTAATGGATTTATGAAAAATAACTGTTACTCCCTTTATTAAGATTTTTCTTCCTTCTGATATTTTAGTGGCTTCATTTATTTTTTGCTCTCAGTGCTTCCAGGATATTTGATTTCCTCTTAATATTTTTGCTAAAAATAATTCTGGTCCGCTAGTAAAAATTGGTTTTTCGAAGACATTTTCATTTTATTATTTTGTAATTTTTGCTCTCTAATAAACAAAATATTTAATTGCTAAACAAGCAAAAAAAAAAAAAAAAAAACCCTTATATTTTGTCGAATTTTAGAGTTTCTTGAATTTAAAAATGCATTTTTGAAATTATATTTATTTACTCGTGCATACGATGATTCACATTTTAAACGAAGTCGTTTTATAAGAGCCTACTAGTTGTTGACTACCTGTCTGAAAAGAAGAAAAATGATAACAACAAATCGTAGAAGCCTAGACAGATAAATTTAATATATACTTTAATATGAAATGTAAATTCGTATGGGATTTTAAGGAAACCTACTGGGAGGTTGATCGTCTATTGGTTTGTAGTTTCTCATGCTTATAAATGCAAAGACTTAAATAAATGAAATATGGTTTGAGATCATGTGGTTACAATTACAGTTCTTTATCAGATTTGATTTTAATCGGTTGAACAAAAATATCCAAATTAATACTCGGTTTCCTTCATTTTTTGTTGAAGCAGTGAAAAGCTTATGTGCAGGACTCTGGAAATAAAAATCTGAGCGTCCTGAGCCTTGCTCTATCCATAATTAATATACAGTGAAACGATGATAACGCTTTTATTAGGCAGTGTAGGAGAAATTTACTTGGGGATCACTCTCGCAATAACAAAATGATCATTCATATATGTAAACTTCAGATCGAATTGAAAACTGAAATAACTTTCAAAGGCCACGTGAACTGCGCACGGATCCGCTCTCTAATGAAAATCTTATCAATTGGAATTTCTCCATTTATTTTTTAACAAGTACTTTGCCATATTTACAGTAAAATTTGTAGACCACAGCTCACTCATTTTTGCTACAATCTAACATTAAAAAAGAAAATAAGACACGAAGTATACGGTACCGTAACTAATAAATTATTATTCATTATTTTCAAATATAAAATAACAAACTATCTGAGTCTTAGAAACCGAAACAGGAGTTGGCTAGATGCCAAGACAGCGAAACAGGCAGCAGCAAACGATTATAAAGGGTGATCAGTAAACTTCTTTTAAATCATTTAAATTCAAAATTTGGCATGATATAGACTGGGAAGTAACAGTTATCTATCCATACTTATAAAAAGCTCAATGTGTGTGTGTGTTGGTGCTCTACAGGCAAGACCGTTCGACCTACAGCTACCAAATTTGGCACGTGTATATCTTGGAGATAGGGAATGTGCACCTAGGGTCCCTTTTTTTTTAATTTTTAATTATAATTTTAATTATTAATTAAAAATTAACTTTCCCGCCAAAAAAAATCTTCCATTTTCCCCACCGCCAAATGGGTAAGGCTTCAGTTTTTTTTCCACGCTAAAGAGGTTAGGCTTAAGAAATTTTCAGCCGATTATTTCAAACGATTCTGTTTATTTTCTTAATTTTTGATGCATTTAAGATTAAACATTGTTAATAAATCGATCGTTCAGATTCATTCTGAAGTACTTTTGAATTAAAATAAAACAGAATAAAGGATATTAAGAATTTCTAATCTGTATAGCATTACCCCAACTGGCTTAGGAAAATTCACGCATTTGCATTACCGGAGCTGGCGAAGAAAATTCACGCATGAGCATTGTGTTCTGATTGTTGACAACTATCATCAGCGGAGGCGGACTTGGTTTAAATTATTGTAGGTTAATTGTATGCTTTTGTAATTAAATTGTATTTATGTTAGTTATATATTTTTTGTATATGCTTATAGATTTAAGTACATCTTTTTTTAAGTAGTTTTTTTTAACCTGTTTTCAACAGATTATTTTAAACGATTCGTTTTATTTTATTAGTGTTTGATGCATTTAAAATTAAACATTG
This sequence comes from Argiope bruennichi, assembly GCF_947563725.1. Taxonomy (NCBI): domain Eukaryota; kingdom Metazoa; phylum Arthropoda; class Arachnida; order Araneae; family Araneidae; genus Argiope; species Argiope bruennichi. The sequence continues at coordinate 93,669,205 of NC_079161.1, forward strand.
TTAATGAATCGATCTGTTCATGATGAATCTGAGAAAAAATTTGTGACAAATTCTTGAGATATTACATAAATAAAGAAAGATATTCTTTAGTGCCCATAAGGTTTAAATTCTAAGTGACTCTGTTTTTAGTAATCATATTACAAAAAAAAAAAAAAAAAAATGCTTTGTTTGAGTAAAAAATATTGTTATATTAATTGCAGATTAATCCACTTTAATTTAAGGCGTAAATTTAACGGGAGGTAACAAAAAATTAGAGAGATACATATTACGTTACGTTATGACTGAAGGCCTTTATAATATTATGAATGAATTATATGACTATCAAAATGCGAAGTTTTAAATTATTTTGATGAAGAACCTATTAAAGTAGGAATTGCATAAAATATTTAATTATTAAAATTTAAACGAACATTAAGATTGGCGTACCGGCTGGTCGCGAAAGGCGGCTAGTCTGCAATAAATTGAATATTCTGAATTTATTGAAGATATTCACTTAAATAATAGATATGAATGCTGCAAAAATAACTCAAATATTAAAGGACATCGGCCAAATAATCCAAATAGAAAAATGTGCGACAATTACTAAATGTACATTCTTCTACTGTATTATCTTATAGTTTTTCCAAGCTTAAGAACGGAGAGGGGAGCTGTAAGCAAGAAAGAGAGTAAAAGGACAATAATAATAAAAAACCTTAAAAATAGACTTGAGATAGGAGGATCTGAGAATCCGAATCAACAACCTTCATGCAAATAACAGAGTACCTAATTAAGACCTTGCATTAATACAGTCACGAAAAAAATCATAATTTAAACACTTTATTCTGGTTAACAGACGCAAAACATCAGAAGTCGAATCGCGTTTTTTAATGTGATGCATAGTTAAAGGAAAGTATAAGAGTAAGAGGGGGGGGGGTATTGCTAAACAAAACATGGCAGGTATCTTTGAAAACGTCCCCCATTGCCCACAGTACTGTCCATCCGCAGATTCGAAACCCCTCCGCGCTTTTGCGCATGCGTCAAGATGCGTTTATTTCCTCACAATAGAAATGAAAGTAAAGATACCAGGAAATGTTTTCGTTCTACAAAAGTGTGAACTCAGATTATTCGGGGACTTGGAAGGCGAAAATAATTTGTAATACTATTAAATAACATTAATAAACATAATTAAGTAATTTGTAATAATATTTTACAACTGTAAATAATAATTCCAAATTATTAATGTATTAGGCATAGTTATAATATGCGTAAATTTTAGACGTATTATTATGCTTAATATTATGCATAACACATTCATTACAAATAACTAATGTATTACATACAATTTATAATATCGTTGGTAAAAGTACTATTTGACAATAAAATGCTTCAAATCAATTTTTATTTATTGTGAATGGGGTCTAAACATTAAATTAGGATGAGAAAATGAAAGATTTCTCTTTTTAATATTTAGTAATCCGTTCTTTACAAAGTAATATTTTGCATTAAACCCTTTTTTGTTACTGAATTTTTTGATAACATTTTGATATTAAAAACAGTAGATAACCTCGGCCACATTTAATGATATTATATAAAATATTTTTCGCATCACTTCTGAAAGCTTTTTTGCCACTTGACCCTTCCATATAAAAAATTAATGCGCATTTTTGAGTTAAAATATAAGAAACCACATGTCACTCACATACATGGGCGGAAAAATCGAACGGAAAAGAATGAAATGGAGTGGAAATGAAGGTAGAGGGATTCTGAAAACGCGCTCATCCCTTAGCTAGGTAGAACAGTCGGGAAGTGGTAGTCTTGGGAAACTGAAACGAACAGTACGCATTTATATTCGATCCAGTAGCTCGGCATGCCCATTTCTAATTATCTACTGTGTAACAGTTGGGCAGTTGTAGTTGGTAAGCTCTGTTTACTTTCTTCCTTGATTTAATTTCCCTACCCCATTGCTTAACTCGGAAAAACTGTATTTAATATATGAAATTACCTTTTTCAATTTTAGGAAGAGCCCCTTTTTAAAGTCATAGGAAGATAAAAATTTTATTTGAAAATATCACCGCCAGTTTTTCAGATAACTCCGTGAAGCTAACTTCTGTTTTATTTTTTTAATGGTATAGTGTATATTTTTTAACTGGACGTTCTCGCCTATATACTTCATTTTTCGGGTTGTACTTTTGTCTTTCTTATTTCACCGCTAGGGTGCTGTAATTTATATTTATATAAAGCTCAATGTGTGTGTGTGAGTTGGCGCTCTACAGACCAGACCGTTTGATCTAAAGCTACCAAATTTGGCACATGTATACCTTGGAGATCGGTAATGTGCTCCTGGGGTCCCCTTTTTTTAAAATCTTTTATTAGAATTTTAATTATTAATTAAAAACTAACTTTCCCGCCAAAAAAATCTTTATTTTCCCCAACGTCAAATGAGAAAGGCTTCAGTTTTTTCCCCACGCTAATGAGGCTAGGCTTATCAATTTTCGGCCGATTATTTCAAACGATTCTGTTTATTTTCTTAATGTTTTATGCATTTAAAATGAATCATTGTTAATGAATCGATCTTTCAGAATCATTCTGAAGTACTTTTGAAGTAAAATTAAACAGAATAAAAATTTCTAACCTGTATAGCGTTACCCCAACAGGCGTAGAAAAATTCACGCATTTGCGTTACCACAACGCGTTGAAAATTCAAGCATGCGCATTGTGTTCTGATTGTTGACAACTATTATCAACGGATGCGGACTTGATTTAAATTATTTTTATGTTAGTTGTATGCTTTTGTAATTAAATTGTATTTATGTTAGTTATATATATTTTTTGTATATGCTTATAGTTATAAGTACATTGTTTTTTAAGTAGTTTTTTAAAACCTGTTTTTGACCGATTATTTTAAATGATTCATTTTATTTTCTTAGTGTTTGATGCATTTAAAATGAAACATTGTTAATTAATGGATCTGCTCATGACGATCTGAGAAAATTTGGTTGACAAATACTTGAGATATTACATAAATTAAGAAAGATATTCTTTAGTGCCCATAAAGTTTAAACGCTCAGTGACTCTGTTATCAGGAATCATATTATTAAAAAAATGCTTTGTTTCAGTAAAAAATATTATTATATTAATTGCAGATTAATCCTTTCCACTTTAATTTAAAGCAAAAATTCTACGGGAGCTGACAGAAAATGAGAGAGATACATATTACGTTATGACTGAAGGCCTTTATAATATTATGAGTGAATTATATGACTATCAAAATTTGAAGTTTTAAAATATATTGATGACGAATCTATTAAAGTAGGAATTGCGTAAAATATTTAATTATTAAAATTTAAACGAACATTAAGATTGGCAAACCGGCTGGTCGCCAAACGCGGCTAGTTTATAACAATGCTTTAAATTTACTATAAGTACATGCTACCTGTTTGTATGAGATGCCATTTTGAATTTAAAGGCTTAAAAGGATTTTACCGATCATCCTGTATATATTGATTTCATATTATCATTAACTGTGGTTTTTATTAAAAATAATTGATTTACCATGCTGATCATAAAATATGTATTAAAAGTTTGCAAATATCTTTTTGATAATACCAGTTATTCAATCATTATCACAATAATAATACATCAGATGTTGCCCAAGAACTCATACTTATTTTGAAAGATTTGACTGGTCTGTAATGCTGACATAAACAGCACTTATTGCGTTTCAGTAATATGAAAGAAAGAAACTTCATATATTCATCAAATGCCACGATTCTTTAAGCATTATTTTTAAAATAAGACACGAAAAAGAAACTGCACAACTTCAAACCACGGTTGTTTTTCTCATGCATTTAAAGTCATTAAAATCTCGAAAACCAGGTCTAAATCCGACTTGTATTCGAAATGTCGATAATCTTTTTGCTATCTTTGCATTTCAGTGGTTCTTTTCCTGCAAGTCTAGAGTCAAATCTGATACTCCCACACAAAAGTTCATGGTAAGTAAATGAAATAGTTCTAAGAGCAGTACACGTTGCAGATTTTCTTATAAATAAAGGATTTAAAGAGATTTTTTTTTTGAAAAATAATCCATTATTTGGAAAGCTTAATCCAGAGTCTGTTTACATATTTCGATGACTTTGAATCGAAACTGAAAAGTATTAAGATGAAAATGAAAATTATATCTGGCAACAGAAATTATGTCAGTAATAAAAAAAAAAATCGTTTGCTGAAGATCATAAACTTTTTTATTTGTTGCATAATGGCGATGCAATGAAAAAGGAATTCGTTTGGAAGGTAAATATTTGCACTATTTGAAGATTAAGCTTCAAGTGTAAGACAGAGAAAATAAAGCGAAATTTTTTTTTCTAAATTTTACATAATATAAGGCGCATTTTTAATGGAAATTAAGTTTCCATTAATAACGTATTAAATTTATTTTTATTTTTTTATTTATTTTCCTTCGTTTAAGAAATTAAGCGCCTTGTTTTTATACCAGAAATCAAAACTGAGAAAAGTCGTTTTCAATTTCTTGATTACATTACTATTATTGCTTGCGATTACAGAATACACCTGAAATATGTGTGAAAAATTAATACATGTTTCAATTTTGATTAAAGCAGAAAAGAATAAATTCATCGTCATCTATTAAATATAAGATTCTTTAAAACTGTTTATGAACCAAACAGTAAACAATAATTATTAAGCAATAATTAGCATGAAAATATTGTTAAACTCTCACATTAATTAAACAAACAAAATCGACTTAAAGATTAAATAAAGATGGTCATATGAATAATGTTTAACAAGATGAGGACTATTGAAATGATGGCTTATTAAATTATGACAACAGAAACGCATCTACGCATTAAACTGACTTATTTCCTCTAGGAAGCAAAAGATCTTTTAAAAACGTGTAAATCTGAATCAAATCATTACATTTTTTAATTCAAATTCATTAAACTGATTTTCTACAAGACATTTTTATTACATAAGATTTCTATAGTATTTTTAACCTTATCTTCAGAGTTCCCTCAATAAGATATAATTAAAATATTTTAACAGGATTATGATTATAGTCTGAGTACTATTTGAACCAGTTGGAGTGTTCCCTCCAAAGCTTAGGAAATACTAACCTTTGGAAAACATCAGTTTTACGAAAGAAAAAAAAATCTGCTGCTTAATAAGAGTAATATTGTATATTTTCTGAGTATTTTTATTCACTTTTTATACCTAATTTGTTTTAATTAATATTTTTAAAAAAATGGATTTTGTAACATATCTTTCACTCACTTCTTAATGTATCAGTGTTTCTAATTTTGAATTATTTTTATACAGTTATATTAATAAATTTAATTATATAGGGCTCTTAATTAAAATAAACTAACATTTTTAGAACTTATTAATCCTTTATCGATTCATTAAACAATTTTGACTCCACAACAGTAGTGCACCTGATGATGAATTTGAAAAAAAAATATATAAACATAAAAGTTTTATAATATTTATAATTATACATTACAAATTAATAACTATTTAAAATGAAAATCTATTTCTTAATACAATAGTAGTTTCTTTCTATTTTCTTAAACATATATTTGTTCGTTGACGATGAGAACATATCATTTTCAACATTTAATTGCCATTTAATCTATTAATGATAATCAATTAAATTCAGACTGGCCATCTATTTTATACCCTAAAGATTCATCGGCAGTATCAAGAATAAAAATTATATTTCTCTGACTAATGTGTTTTTGATTTAGTGTTGCCATTCATTTAGGAGTTAAAAAACATTTCCTCCCTTGTATGTATTTTTTTCACTCCTTAATGTATCTGCGAATCTGTGTTTTCCTCAAGGGAGTTTAAGATAGAGAAGAAATATGACTAAGAAATATTTTCGATTCCTAACAGTTATTCTGGTGAATTCATGCAATTAACTGCCTGGAATATCATCCTCACATCGACCCTCTCCTCCTCCCTTGTTATTTACTTCCGGTCAGTGACTCAATAAAAGTTTTTGCTTTCTTCATTTTTCGTAATGTCCTAATCGTTAGCACGAGCATTGTCAAACGAATCATTTCGACTTGATATAAATTGACATTTCGCGATCTTTCGGTTTGCCTGACTTATGGCAGACATTTTTTATTATTTTTTTAATTTTCATTTTCTCGTTTACGTAGTATAGAGAACATACAGTAATCGTCAAAAAAATTCGAACTCGAGATTTTGATGTATCTTCCCGAGTTCGAAAAACACATTTTTGGAAAATGTTCGTCTATCTGTGCCTGACGAAGATAACTCAAAAACACTTTGAGCTCGACGTATGAAATTTGGCATACCGTCTTTACACTGTCTTTGCAGGCTTTTATTAAGTTTTGAGTAAAATTGGTTCAGAGGAAGTTCATCTGCCCATCTCTTCGAATGTAAATTAATACGATGATACAAAATGCAAATGCATACATAAAAATCAGTATACAGATTTAAAATCTACGGTGTAGACATCTGTCAAATTTTGAGCCCCTTCGGGTTGACCGTCTGTGTGCATGTACTTTCAGAATCATGTAAGCGTTTTACCTCGATGACTTAAACGCAATGACTTTTATATGATACTGATGATAAAATGCAATGACTTAAATATATCAAATTTGGTATGGGATTTTGCGAATACAAATGTAGTTCTGTGTCAAAATTTTATTTTGTCTGCGGAGTCATAGTTCATCTGGGGCGTCATAGATCACTGTATTATCATGTTATTTGCAATATTGTTATATAAAGGAAATTATCTTGAAAATGAAAATAATTATTCTCTGCACATCTACTATCTTTTCTGTATTTTTATTAAATTTTAGAAAATAATTTAAGTATAGTTATTAACATTAGATTTGATATAAAATTTTTTAAAAATTAACTTGAACGAGTACTCTAACGTTCATGTGAAAAATTGACCTTCATCAATGTCAGCCATCACGTTAAGAAATGTTCAAATTAAAAGTTTAAACTTGGAAAACTGTAATTTGAAGTGCATGTCAGTGCTACATGAGATAAATATGAAATAAACTATTTTCTAGCAAAAAATCGTCTTGTGTAATCATTAATATAAAATACTAATTCATAAATTTTATATCATGTAAGGTAAATTTGGTTTATATACATTAATGTCCAAAATTAAGATCACAAACATAAAATCTGCGAAAAATATAAAACTATTCACTGTGTTGCCACGAAATTTGGCACAGAGGTACAATACAATGGAAGAAAGAACATAGACATATAACAGCATGGAAAAGATTTTAATTTGGAATTAAGAAACAGGATATATCAAAAAGTGTTACATTATGAATCAGAGATAAAGCATTTATCTCGGGAAAAGCTTGTTTAATATGGAATGGGACCACCGTGCACTGCTATACTGGCTTCACAACGAGATTTCATACTGTTTATGTGGGTGTCAATAAATGCTTGGAGCAGCAAAGCCCATTCTTCCAAAAGCGCGACTTTTAACCCTTGGAGGGTATTAGGAATGGGATGTGTGCTGTGGCAATGGCTCTTCCGAGACCATCCCAAACATGTTCAATAGGATTGTGATCCGGAGTCTTCTAGGGCCAGTCCATACGTAGAATATCCTCTTCCTCAGGAAAAACATCAACGATCTGGGCTCTGTGTGGAAGCGCTTTTCATCCATAAGCATGAAGTCTGGGCCAAATGCACTCCGGAACAACCTCGCATAGGCCTCAAGGATCTCATCCCTATAGCGATGTGCATTGACAGTACCCGCATCGAAGACGTGCAGTGGTGTACGACTGCCCAACATTATACCACCCCAGACAAGGATTCCTCTGCCACCAAATCTGTCGATTTCTTTTACGTAGGAGGAATGATAGCGAGCTCCTCGCTCTCTTCAGATAAAGATTCGACGAGTGTCACTCTGTGTGGTAAATCTCGACTCATCACTGAAAAGAGCACGCCCTCATTCTTGCTGTGCCCAAGACTGATATGTTAGACACCACAACAGCCGGATTTTTCTGTTGGATGCAGACAAAGGGACGCACTCAACTGAAGGCCGGGCATAAAGAGCCCTCTCTGCTAGACGTCTGTATACTTTTTGTCTGGAAATTCTTATTCCAGACGCAGCAGCAAGGTCACGAGCAAGTTGAGGAACCGTTGTCAGCCTATGCCGTCGTGCGCTTAATGCTAAATAGCTATCCTGTGTAGGCGTCGTTACTCTGTGACGGTCTTGGCCGGCCTTCCTGGTTACAGTACCACTTATTTGGAATTGATTCCACAACCTGGATACCACTTTCGGTACCACTTGTAACCATCGAGCCACCTCCGCTTGAGACTGCCCAGCGTCAAGCCTGCCAACCGTTCTCCATCTCAAGGCATCGTCTAAAGGATTATGAGAGCTCATTCTCACTGGAAACAGGTTAAATATTTTGTTTTAATGCAATATTCACAAAATTGCAGGCAAAAATCCCAGACGCCTAAACAGTCTAATTTCAGCAGTTTTCCAAAAACTAATGCTAAACAACATTTTTTCCCACAGCAAAGGTTAATATCGTGTTAGCGGTCCTTCACAATATATAAAATACAATTTGTTTAAATTTCACTGGTAGCCATTTAGAATTACTTTGAAAAACATTTTTGTGACCTTAATTTTCGACATGAGTGTACTTATATATAAGCTAGCCATTCTAATTGCGGCTCAATAGCTAATATCTAAATCCTTAGTAAGTGGCACGTACTGTATATAAATGGCATATACTATATACAGGATTGGTATGGACGGTCTAAATAAAATAAAGAATTGTGTATTTAATGCAGTTTGGCGAATTGTGAATGTTGTGGCGAGCTACGAATTTTTAATTTTTATACAGATCCTCTAGTCTATGAATAATATTTTATAAATAATCTCGATACTGTAATATTTTGCATAAGTTCCACACTTTTATGATTAATACTGACCATGCTGTGAAAATTTGCATATTACTTTTTTAATAAATAAAAACACTCAATTTTTTAATTCTCAGCTTATATCCAATCATTACCCGGAATATCCTCAAGTTTGGTTAGCCTAAGATAAGAAATTTATTAAATATCCCAAAATAAATAGTCAGGGTTTCATAACTCGGTCAGATTCTGTCACCGAAGAATGATATGATTTTTGTTTGTTTAAAAGTTAGAATGTTAAGAATATTTAACTGAAATTGATTCATCAGATAGAAAGATCGTGTAAAATCTTGATAATAATTTTGTAGAAGTAAATTTTATTGACAGAATGAAAATATTATTTACGGTATTTAGAACATTTTCTCAAGGGAAAGCATATTTTGATATTTTAATTAGAGCATCAATGAATTGAAAATGAAGTAAAATTTTGTTTTTCCAAGATAATTTATAATCCACACACTCCTTCCTTTTTATTTATCTGCAACTAATTTGCACAACAATTAAATTTCTAAAATCCTAGCTAATCCAAAAGTTCTTTTGGATTAGCTAGGATTCCCACGTTTTATCACCAATGGAATTCTTTGATTTATATTCTCAACTCTTGAGTAGAGCAGAAACGTATCAGAAATATTTTTTGTTAAGCGAATTCACTCATAGGCATTCTGTTCTCTGCATTTATCCCTTATCATAGAAATTACCAAATCCTTTCATTAATGTGCATTTTTTAATTTTAACTTTTTAAATTCTGAATTCCCAAAAATATTTGTTCTCCTCTAATTTCTAATTGGACGTATCACTTTCAGGTGTAGGAAATGTTTCATTCCTTTTATTTGATTCATTTCGGAGTTGACGGACTGCTGGCATGGATGTTACAATGACAATGTTATGATGCTCTATAGAATCATAATATTGATAATTAACTTATATATATAATTTTATGTCATAAGATGAACTAGAGACAGTATCCTCCCTTCGACTTTATCGCTTACATCCCCAAAATGACACACTTTTTATGCGTAGTTTCATCTTCTACTAAGGATAATGAAGTGTGCATTTTAGTCTTTTTTCTATCGAGAATTTCGGTTCAAAATTTGATATTGTTATCAATTAATCTACATTTCTGATGTTTGGTAGATTTTATTCATCTAGTTCGAGCATTTCTAAACAAGGATACGTATATCCATTTGGAGACAGTAAATGTACAGAAAAGACCACAAGTATGGACTGCATCTATTTGATGTGTGTGTGTGTGTGCGCGCTATTGAAGGAGTAACGGTTTATCACAGCGAGCAGTTTTGCATCTTTTGAAAAATATAGACTTCTATAAATTATCCTTTTATTTTACTTTTAGGCTTATGAATTTATTTGAGCTGAAAATTGAGGCACATTTTAAAATTTATATTTAGAATGACACTCTTTACGACAATCATTTTGATTGGATTCGTACAAGCGAGGAACATGGTGTACGGAGGGTGATTTTTTCGAACGAGTTCGTAGATATGAGTCATCGATATCAAAAGATGGAAGGGTCGTGATGAAACAGTTATTTTTCCTTCTAATATCTAATCTACTGAAATAAAAAAGTATGCAAGTCAGTCAAATAATCGACTCGTCATAGTGAACAATTTTCGAGCCAATTGTTTTCGATATTTGCTGTGTAGTTGTTTAAAACTAATTACCTGTCTCGCAGACAAAAGCATTGCGATATACACTTAAATTTTCATTGTTTCTAGTTTACCAAAAGTGTGGTGGCCTCATGGTGAAGCCTTATATTTGAGATTGTAGACATCCAGTTTCAAAATTAAGTGGAAGATCTTTTGGAGCAAAATAATTTCAAACTTTCATGTATCAAATTAAGAGTTTTCCATGTTTCAAGTCATTATATCCCCTACAAAAATGTTCCTTGAAGTTTTGAAATCATACCTTCATAAAGTAAATGAAGGAAAGGGTTTGGTTAGTTGCTTGGATTGGATTTTTATGGCACAAGAGCCAGAGTTGATTACGTTGCTCCAAGATACTTGGTATGAAGGAAAGAGACTGTTACATTAACAGCATGGCATTTTTATATTTAAATTGCTTTATGTCAGTAATTTTTAATACATTTTTAATTCACTCCCTCGAGTGCCAGAGATAAGAAATTTTATACATTCAGATGATATCGGAAGCAATACACATAACTCACGCTATTGTAGAAGCCATATCCGTTGTGTTAAGAGTACTAAGAACTTCTCTAATTTTTGGTCAATTCCCGTAAAATTTGAAATTTGAGATACAAAGGAAGTGATAAATTTTCAATTTATCTTAAAAGATTTTTTGCTGCAACTAAACATTTTTTTTTAAAAATAGAAAAATAGAAAATAGATTCATTCAGAATTTAAGTCTTATTTGTACTAAAGAATATTTTTTTATGATTTATGCAAAATCTAAAAAAAAATTTCAGTAAACATTTATTTTATTCATCATAAAATTCAGTTTTTAATTTCATTTCAAAAGGATTTAAATAATGTAAAAATAATATTTTATTCCCTTTCAGTCAATAAGCATACTGCTGAAAAAGTTATGAAGCCAGCATTTTATATTTCTTAAATCTTAAATCTTAAGGAATTATGAATTGAAATGTTCTTGACACTGCAAAATTTAAAGAGAAACTAAAAATATTATTTTCTTTCTTCTGCGAACTCATCTAACCGATTCACGAAGTTTTGAATAACAGTATTTTAAGACAATCAAATCCAAGATTGATTGACGTAAAATTCAGAATTTTACGTCAATCAGTTTTGGAGAATGTCCGGGTATTGATTTGCGTACCATCTTAAGGATGTTTTTAGGATTAGCTTAAGATTTTGCGATTTTATAAGTTAGTCATGTTCTAATTTTCATAACTCCCCCATTTTTAGTCGCAACGGAATAGAAATTTTATTTTATTTAGAATCATAAAGTTTCAAAGTCCTTTTTCTAATTAGGAGTAAAAAAACACCGAAGGATCTGCAGAAAACTATAAAATTTTTAATTCATCAGAGCGTAGATTGAAACAAATTATAATATTTTGACTTTCTTGAATCTGATGTCATGCAAGGAGAAAAGATTAGAATCTTCCAGAATTTCAAACTCGAGATTTTGACAGATCTCCATTTTTGGGAACACGTCTGCCTGCCGTTCTGTTGATCTGTCTCAGAAAAATGATAAAAAAGATTTGAGAAAGAAGGATTAAATTTTGTATGAGGACTTAACACTACATTTGTAGATAGTTATAAAATATCAACTTAATCCCTTCAGAGGAAATAAGCCATTCCAGCTACCCGAGTGCAAACGAGCTCCATATTAACTAAAAAGCATAAAGAGCTAGATAATGTATAAAATTTGGCACACAGATTTAGCATCTAAAATGTTATTTACCCAAATCTTTACCCAGATTACCCAAATTTATACTCAAATCTTTCAAAGTGTGGACTGTCTATTTCGATGTATTTTTGCATGTACGCGAGTGCAAAAATTCATGAGTGTCAAATTTTGGTTATAATCGGTCAAAAAATTAAAAAAAAAGTGCCGTTAATACATTTCCCCGCATCATATTCAGTACAAATGTTAAATTAACAGGGTGAGAGGAATATCAGCTTTATTAGAGAATGCGTGAGTATGTTTTGCAGTGCCCACTGTCTCTGCTTTTTATTCTGTCTGGTATTTCTGATAATCTGATACATGTAAGCCCACTGCCCTAGAAGTATCTTTTTCTGAATTTTCCAGATTGAGATGAAATATTCGACCTATAGCGAATTTTTGAATGATGTTTAATGATATACATATCGCTCGAATTATATATAGAAAGTATGCATAAACACTAACATGTTGAACATGCAGAAACTAATGTTCAAGTATTAATTATTGGTTTTCTATAAAAAAAAAATTCAAGATAATGTAGAAAAATTTTTAAAAAAAATATGTCTAAGCAGTTTTAACAGACGAAATGAAACATCTTAATTTCTATTTCACGTTTGAGTAGCCTCTTAGCCGTAGCAGTTCCAGTGAACTGCACCGTTGCCCGGGGAACACCACGTGGAGGTGAGCTACTCTCGTTCCCCACCCGCCAACCCTCCCTTCATCGCTGCAGCAGACAGAAGTTTTTTTTTTTTTGTAATTATTATTATTGTTGCTGCTGATGTTTTTGTTTTTGATGATAACAACATGCTTGTTTCATAATTTTAAATGACAACCTACCACAGTTTGTGATGTTAAAAATAATATTAAACATCTTCCAGAAGCACATGACAGTTTTTGAACTAGCATCCGGAGCAGATACGGTCTTTGAACATTTGGCAGCAGATAATCTTTGGATCAGTCATGAACAGTATTCGGAGACTGCCGACAGTTTCGATGTGTGTGTGTGTGAAACAAATGATCAGTGGTCACATGTTATATGGAGTGATGAAACCAATATATTTTTATTAAACATTTTAGATTTTAGATTTAGATTATTAGATTTTATTAAACAAAGATATTATTCTGTAGCGAAAATATGCAAAACGTAGAGTAGGGGAAGAGCTACATCCTGACTTCATTCAGGCAACTGTGAAGAACTCAATTAGTGTTATGATTTGGTCATGCATGTCAGCAGATGTCATTGGTCACCTTCATCTTATCGATGGGACATTAAAGGCTAGAAATACATTGACACTATTCTAGAACCAAAATTTACACCTTCCATCAGTGATCCCTTTTTCAAAAACGCATTATTTATTTTTCAGTAGGATTCTGCTCCTTTCCACACAGCAAAAATATCGAATGAGTGGTTTAGTACAAAGAACATTGAATTGTTATCATGGGCAAGAAACCTTCCTGGCCTCAAAATTATTGAGAACTTATGGCAACGTTTGAAAACTCTTGTGCATATGAAGCGTTAATCAAAAGATAATAAATTGTGACTATAATTGTTTCCTGGTATCATACAATAACGAAGGAAGAACTAAAAACTTTTTAGCTCATTTAAACATCAGTGTGAAGCTGTAATAAAAAATAAAGGCTATCCTACTAAGTGCTGATAATTCACTGCAATCATGAGCATCTAATGTATCTTGATAATTATTGCCACTCAACTTTTTTTGTATTGCAAATATTTGAATTTTGCATTTTGCATCGAAATCAGCATTACATTCTCTTTAAAATGATATGTAAGAGCTTGCATTTTGTGAAACGTTACATTTTCTATAAGCATACCAAGTTAGAAAACAGCGATTTTCAAAAGTGTCCACAATTTTGGCCACCACTGTAGATGCTGCTCTTAAAAAGCTTGTAGAAAAATTTATGATGGAAAAAGGGAAAAAGAAAATATTCTGGTTCTTTCAGTGGACATCAAAGGGGCATTTGATAATATCCAACACTTTTCAATAGTTAAATATCTAGATAAGCTCCAATGTCCCCAAAATTTAAGAAACATCTCTGAAAACTTGCTACATGCCAGAAAAATAATCCTCAACACACAAGAAGGCTGGGCCATAAGAGAACAGAAGCAAGGCTGCCCCCAAGGATCGTGCAGTGGTCCAGCTCTCTGGAACTTGGTGCGAACGATCTGCTTAATAAAATCTGGCCTGTCCATACAACTATCCAAGCATTCGCCGATGATTTTGTTCTGATCATTAAAGCCAAAACAAAGGAAAATCTAAGAAAAAATACCCAAGAATCAATAGCACAATTCATATCCTGGGCTGACATAAACAATCTAGATGTGTCCAAGGGGGGAAATACAACTTTATTCTGTTTAGTAAATGGGTAGCAGGACCCAGAATCTATTGACAGGGAGAAAGAATAAAGGAGACGCACGCCATTAAATACCTAGGTGTCCATATTGATGATAAATTGAATTAGAATACCCACCTCAAGCATTTAGCATTGAAAGGACAACAACAACAATTCAATTTTCTCAAAATAGCTGGCAAATCCTGGGGAATAACACTTCGACATAGATATATTTTGTAGAAGACAGTCATTGAAAGGATGCTTGCACACGAAGCAGGAGTTTGGTGCCTCCACCCAACGGTTAGATTAGCAAGAAAGTTCTCTTCCATACAAAGAAGCTTTCTGTTTGCAATAACGGGAGCATACAAAACCACGCCTACTGCAGCACCAGGTTATCCTTGGCTTGCCACCACTACATCTGCAGCAGATGGCAAGAATGACTGAACTGTACAGATTTCGTGGAATCGTACATGATATGCCACATATCAGCCCATACGAGTATGAATACAGAGCTACGGGTTGGACGTCACATCCTTCCAAACATCTCCAAGCACATCAAATTTCGTTGGAAGACGGTGGGTCTCAGAATATAATACTCGGGATCGATGCAGATGGTTCAAAATCCTCAGCAAGAGTTGGGGCTGCATTTTGTGTCATGCAGGATGCAGTGACTATACACCAGTGGTCAATCAGCCTATTGAAAGAAAACACGGTCTTCCAAGCTGAATTACTAGCACTAAATAGAGCAGTCAAATACGCAACCTCTCTTCCTACATCAGATCCAGTTACTATTTACGTCAACAATAAAGCAAGTATACAAGCCCCAAGCTCTCCAATAGCCAATTAGCAAGAGATACATTTACCCTTCTTCTTGCAAATCCTCACATTAAAATTTCATGGATCAAGGCACATGTAGGCTATAAAGTGAATGAAGCCACGGACAAACTAGCCAAAACAGCGACTAATGCTAATCAAGATCGGAATGTAATGAAGCTTCCAAGATGTCATCTGAAGAACATCCTCCAAACCGATATGATGACAAGATGGCAAAAGGAATGGGAAGAAGGCGAAACAGGTCGCTCCACATTCAACATAATACCGAAAGTTTCTCTCTACGCGGCCAATGGATGTCTTTTTCATCACTGGACACGGTTCATTACCGACATACGTACACAGATTCCATCTGGCCAATTTTCCTTACTGTAGCTGTGGGGAGATAGGATCCCCAATTCACTATGCCACCGAATGCCTACTGACTCTCTCATGGCACATGAGGAAGCCAGAAACAAGTCTCGAGGAAGAATGGTACAGGAGAGTTGCATCGAATACCCTTTCACGCGGCAAGATCCACTCCATAGTAAACCATATTCATAAATACCAAGACCTCTTCAAGACAACACCAAAGCTGAGACCAAAATGCCACTTATCAAAATCAGCCGAAATTATAACTTCAAAAGTCCCTCAAAAGTGCAGTTCTGACGAAGGAAATCAAAACCACAGGACTCAGAAGGACGTTACAGATTTCTGACCTTTCAGTGATAATTTATATGCTTATACATATCATATAGATGTTGTCAATGTAATTTATCAGTTTTTTCAGTTAGTAATCTCGTTTCCCTGTAAGTTGAACCCATAGTGACCATTTGTTTAAGTATCCTTGTCCCCTCTATTCGGTTATTACGTCACCAAAAAATTAAATACAGTCGTGTAGGATTTGACACCGTTGGGATTCTCTCTGGAGAACCCTGGATGGTCTGTCGTCTCTTTCTTTCTACCAACATTTTCTTTCTTTCTTTTTTTTTCCTTCCATCTTGTGCTCATCCAACTGGTTAGATAACTTAGTGTTATAGGTACCGGGGGCACAGGATGGCGTTATGTTATGTTAAACTGTCTATATCCGCTGTCGGTATTCCGCCGGCAAGTCCAGAGCCAAGCAAAACAGATAGATGTCATATGACTCCACAACTGGGAACTTGCCGGTCAATCGGGCCGGCAAGTTCAATCCACAGAATATTTTATAAACTATGTATGATTTCACTACAGGAGCATCAGCTTTTTGGACCTGAGCAGCAGCCAGTACAGCTGGAATGTCCAATGCCTGGCAAAATCGAAACACTGCATACGAGCGCACCGTGGCAGCTCGCGGTTCAGGCAGTTGAGATGGTACTACCGCATTTGGATCTAAATCAGGATCAGAATCCAAATCCCCAGTAGATGTTAAACGGGGAAATAGGGAATATCTTATCAATTCCCAAATAGTCACAAAAACGATGAGTCCACCGACGGCCGTAGCCACAGTGAAACAGTCAAGAGACGCACTAAGCATTGTTCAGAACAAGAAAAAGTCACACAACGATCGGTTGCAGAACAGTAAACGAATTTTAGTAGAAAGCAACAGTGTATGTTTTGATTGTTTCTTTTGCTACATTGTTTGTATCTTGTAATTTTTTATGAGTATTTAAACAGTTACATAGCTGTTGACAATAACAACAGAAGTGACTGTTGAAATATTTTTTTGTTCGATAACAATTGAAATGCGATGATAATTATTACCATCTTAACAATCGAATATATGCCAATAATCGAGCATAGGAAATTCGATTGGGGACTAAAAGTGAAAGTTTTTATCTAAAGGAATTATGTGGATATAAATATAAATATTTATTGCAAGTATGATTAGTCATTAGAGTTTCTATGGGCAGTTAAAATTAATGTCATTTATCGAAAATGCGCGTAAAAAATAGAAATAACATTTCTATTTCACTTTATGTAAGTAGGAAAGTAAACACCCTTTCCTAAGCCTCGGATGGACATAGGAAAATACAAGAATTAGGTAGCGAAGAAGTGTAGGAAACAAATGAAGTGGAATTATTAATTGACAAAATTAATTAATAAATCAAATTATATTTATCTAATAAGTGAATCTTTTTTTTTAGTCAATCACAATTCTAAAAACATTTTGTCACAAACTAAATGTCATCTGTACGCATTAGAAATTTTTAAAATGCTAAGATAAGAGATAAAATTACATCAAGGAGTTAAAAAAATGGCAACAATTAAAAAAAAACGTAGTATAATTATTTCATTTTAATTAAAATAACAAAAAATTCTCACATTTAACTCATTCATAAATTTACTTTCACGCGGATAAAATTACTGGACATTAAACTTATAAGTAAAAATGTGAGTAGAATCCAGTTTAACATTAACAAATCCGCTCGATGTATACGAGATTGAGCAGTGAAATAAGATTAACATTTCGATAAAAAAAAATGGAACCTATAAAAACTGCGCTTATATTAACTTTGAAAATATTATTAAAAACCAGAAAAAAATATAAAAACAATGAAACTTATGTCTCTACAATGCTTACATTTTTGTTCGAGTTCGTCAAGGAGTGTGAAATTCCATAAGGTTTAAAGAATGAAACAAATATTCAATCTTCACAAATAGATTATTACGTTATAAAAATTAGCATTTAATATAATGAACGCTAATCTTTCCCAAAAATCCCCCTGTAATATATTGGCTCTATATATCTCTCCGTTTTTAAATGCACTTATTAATGAAAAAAAAAACTATTTCATTAAAAATTAAAAAGTTTCGTTCGTTAAGTAAATTCTGTACATAGGTTAAGTGTCTTTTTTTCAAAAATAAATTGCATATGCAATCCTTAAATGAAAGCACGCTATAAAAGAGAAACCCGTAAATTTTAATTTATATTTTTTTTATTTATTTTTTATGTGAACTATTTTCTTATACTAGAAAGCTTTAAGATCTTATTGATTAAATTATCGTAAAGTCATAGGAAGTAACATGCATCTATTGCAAAATGACTATGCTGAATTTATTGAGATATATTACTGCATCTTTAGGGCATCGAAATATGGTAGTCATAAAAATAACTCAAAAAATAATGGAGATCTGCCAAAAATCAAACCGTAATAAAAACATTATGGAAGAAAATTCATGGAGTTATCTGTAAAATAGTTGAAAATATTCGTGCTCAAAATTAGGAACTTTCCTAAACTTGAAGAAAGGTTTGTCCTAAATTGAGAAATGTATTTTCCGGTACTATCATATAGTTTTTCTGAATTAACTCTCCAATTGGCAAACCCGTCAAAAGACGGAATCTTTTATTTCTTCAAAATGGAGGGCCCGTCTATAGACGGAAACAAAAATTCCCTTAAAACTGTCACTGCCCGTATTTTTACATATACATCTTTCTGCTCACATCGTTTTATGCATTTTAAAATCTCGCTTACGTTCTGAGGCGTTACTTTTGAGATTTTGATAATAAATACGTATCCAAAATGTGTTTTAAATAAAGGGAATAAAATTGAACGTATGGAAATATATACCTGGAATGAATAAATATACGTATTATTAATAATAATTTGATCAATAAGATTGTAAAGCTTTCTATCATAAGAAAATAGTTTACATAAAAAATAAAATAAAGAAATATAAATTAAAATTTACGGGTTTCTCTTTTATAGCGTGCTTTCATTTAAGGATTGCTTATGCAATTTATTTTTGAAAAAAAGACACTTAACCTATGTACAGAATTTACTTAACGAACGAAACTTTTTAATTTTTAATGAAATAGTTTTTTTTTCATTAATAAGTGCATTTAAAAAAGGAGAGATATATAGAGCCAATATATTACAGGGGGATTTTTGGGAAAGATTAGCATTCATTATATTAAATGCTAATTTTTATAACGTAATAATCTATTTGTGAAGATTGAATATTTGTTTCATTCTTTAAACCTTATGGAATTTCACACTCCTTGACGAACTCGAACAAAAATGTAAGCATTGTAGAGACATAAGTTTCATTGTTTTTATATTTTTTTCTGGTTTTTAATAATATTTTCAAAGTTAATATAAGCGCAGTTTTTATAGGTTCCATTTTTTTTATCGAAATGTTAATCTTATTTCACTGCTCAATCTCGTATACATCGAGCGGTTTTGTTAATGTTACAATGGATTCTACTGACATTTTTACTTATACGTTTAATGTCCAGTAATTTAATCCGCGTGAAAGTAAATGTATGAATGAGTTAAATGTGAGAATTGTTTGTTAATTTAATTAAAATGAAATAATTATACTACGTTTTTTAAAAAAAATTCTTGCCATTTTTTTAACTCTTTGATCTAATTTTATCTCTTATCTTAGCATTTTAAAAATTTCTAATGCGTACAGATGACATTTAGTTTGTGACAAAATGTTTTTAGAATTGAGATTAACCTAGGAAAAGAGATTTACGTATTAAATAAATTTAATCTGATTTATTAATTAATTTTGTCAATTAATAATGAAGAAACAATTCTTTGTCTTACTGAAAAGCCTCTGTGTCTTAGTGAAAAATTCGTAAGAATTTATGGCAACTTACATAACTTTATTCGAAGATTAATGAATTTGGTGGTGATGAGCGTAATTCCCATGCCCTTAGAAAGGGTAAATTAAAATTTTAAAGAAATGAGTTCCACTGTCCAAAATATGTTGTTGCTGATTTTGGTAACTTTATTTCAAACTGTGAGGTCTGAAGATCAGCAAAACAAACAGACAGACTACTAATGATGCACCCACTCATCCATCTTTGTTATTAACAGAGACGAATGTTTGTGCGTTTTGGCACTCTATTACTGCTTACATATTTATCTCAGCGGAATATACATCTTAGAAAATGAAACCGTGCATTGTAGATATCATTTTTGTTTTTACTTCTCAGAATTTTAAAGAATTATTAATTAAAAATTAAATGAGATTTTAACGAGTTTTTTATTACAACTTTCACACTTATTACAGTATAAAAAAGATTTTTTTTTGTATCATCTTAAAATTCAAAAGATTACTTTTTCAATGATTCATTTGTTTTGTACTTCATTTTTTTATTTATTTGTAATAAATTCAAGATTCCGTTTAAACAGCAGCATATTTCATTGTTATAAAATAATTCAAGCCGTTTGCATTATTGCTACACATATTTGATCATGGACATTTTTTTCTATTGTTCAAGATGAAGTTAAGAAGACATGGCTTATATTTCCATCATTAGTAAATTTCTGTTAAAGCTTGCTTTCAATATACTTTTAGTAATTTTTTTGTAATTGAACTAAAGTTTAATTTGACAACTAAGGAGTGAAGAAAATTTTTCAGCGTTGCATTCATTTTTAAAATATTTGCTCTATCCTGTAATATAATAAAAAATATAACAAATTTATCACTTGAAAATTACATTATTATTATAATAAGCTGAATTGTAGTTGAATCAGAAAAAGTTACACTGAATAAGATATATGATAGATCATCTGAAACATTTAAAAAATTAAAAAGAAATATTCAGTAGTATACATAAAATTTTATTGCTGAAGGATTCTATTCTCCGAATTTAGTAATTTAATAAGCCTAATTGATTTTTAATTAATTGAAGTTTATTAACTCCCGTTTTAAATTAAGGATTTACGGACGTGCAGCTGATAGAAAATTTAAAAATTATGTCGTATAGAATAGTGTATGGTGTCGGAAACAATAGGAGTTATATGACTATCAAAACTTAAAATTCCAAGATGTTTTGCCGAAGAAACCATTTATTTTAAAATTTTATATTGACTAGCTATCTCGGCACATGTGTTGGTCGCCAAAAGCAGCTAGGAAGAAATAATTAAAAAAAGATCAATGCAACTGCATTTGCAAAGAATTTAAATTCAGATTTTTTTTAATGATTCGTTTACCCCACGGTCATTATCCGATTACAAAATAGTGACAGCTTTGATTCTAACCCGAATAACTTAAAGTTGAATTTTTTTTTAAAATTCTAATTTATTTTAAAATGGTCTTAATATTCTATGGGAGCTTTCTTTAGAAGCATTCGAAAAATTTCAGTTGCAAATGGTTAATTATAAGTCTAAATAATCTGTATTATTTGAGTCCTTTTTCCAGGCCAAATTTGCATCATGGATATTACAAAGAAATATTTTGGCAATTGCTTTTATTTGTTGCAGTCATAAGGTGCATTAGCTGCATAATCCAGTTATTTCAGCATTACTGAATTATTGTAAAATATTGTTAATTACAAAATTTTAATCATGCAGATAAACACTAAAAATCGATATCTTGGAAATTGAAATATCGTATGAAATTCCATAATTATATAATTATTTTCTAAATACTGAAGAAGCAACATTATAATTTGATGTTATTTATCGCAATTAATATTTTAAATGCGCATTTTAAAATATTAAAATACATTGGCAATGCGCTAAACGAAATTTTTGTCAAGAGTTAAATCGCTTGTATGTAATTTCGAGAAATAATTTTACAGTAAGAGGGGATTAAAAATTTTGAGAAACATATTACAATGAAAACAAAAATATCAGACGAACACTTTCAATTTATAAAAATTAGATACTTATCAAGTTAAACATAACAATAATTTATTCCTAAGGCAAATTTTATGCGGTTTTTAATGAAATAATTGAAAAACCTCTAAAAATCAATCACACTTTCACCATTTTCAATCTATGTTATTGTCACTCTCTTCCTAACCACTAAAAGAAAAATGCTCTTAAAAATCAAAAGACAGCGATAAGCAACGCCTGCCACTCACACCATGTGGTCGGCTAATGACTCGAACAAAGCAGCGCTGCAGTGACCGCAAAAGGGGAAAATAATCCCTTTGTCAAATTCCTGACACTTTTAAGAATAAACCTGTTATTCAGACGTGCTCCTTTCGGTAAGTATAGCAATCTGAACGCCACCGACAGGAGGGTTAACACGCAGCCAATACAAAGAACGTGTATATGAAAAATCAGAGCATACCGAATTTAGTACAACGAAGTAAGGTTTCATTTGAGGAAAATAAATGAAATATTTTGTGTTTTTTTAGTAGCATTTCAAAAAAATGTTGTTAAATAGAATTTTTACAAATCCGTGAATGACATATCAATTTTGCTGGTTGTTAAGGCCATTCACAATTTTATTTTTTCGACAACTAAAGTTCTTAGTTTTGTTCAATAAATGTTGTCCAACGGGGAGTGTTAGGTTTTGCATTAAACTTTCGCATTTGGAGAACACATCAAATAAAAGAACTCATCCCTGGGTTGTTGCCACAAAGGAGCTACTCCTACTATGTGGTAGCAGCGGGTGTTTTCTGCATGATTAGACCACCCCGACATTAGAACAGGCACTGAGGTGATTTTGAAATTGTCCAGCCCCTACGTCCACCATCCACGAACAAACATGTTCCGCCATTGGCATGGAGGCAACTCAATCCCTCACCATTATTATCCCGAGGAAAGGAGAAACTTATTTGGAAAAAGACGAAATATTATTATCATTTCATGCGATTACAACTATTCTGTAAAGTGTGAAAAGTATCATTTCCCCTCAATTTTCAAAAATAGTTTGGGGAGTAGAATTTAACAACTTCATCCCTAGAAACAAAAAGCGTATTTTACGGTTACTGCTTCACACTGTTTGCATGACGGTGGTTTAATTTTGATGTTTTCATAGATAATTAATAAAAGTTATTATCAGAAACGCACAAAAAAGAAAAAATAAGGAAAAAAGAAAAGGAAAACCACCATTTTAAGATTTAGAAAGTACTATGTTAAATTTACCAATATAATTGAAGCGTTATTAATATGATGATGCTTTTGGACATTTTATATATATATTTTTTAAATTGCTGGATATATCTAACAAATTATATGAGATTGATGGCTGTATTGATACACGGCATTCGGATGGTGTCGAAAGTTTTTCTCTACATTTAAAGATTATTTAAAGAATAACTTTGTGTGAACATTACTCCATTTACAGAAAGTATTAATTTTCATATTTAATTATTTCTGAGCTGACCTTGGCATTCGCCTGCTTCTACGGGTTTATAGCTATCCTTAGCTAGCTGGTATCGCATTAAACGTTGTTCATTTTTAATACGAAATATATATTGATTTTAAAATGCGTATCTATCGTTTAGTAGAAAAAGCAAGAATGATTTTCGTGAAAATTATAAACTTTGTAAAAATGACTTGCCTTTAGCTATGAATAAGAATTCGAAATGAAGCGCAAGATATCATTGAAAATTATTCTTTAGGTCTCAGCGATGTTTAAGTCATTGTTAATATGATGAATTGGTGCTAGAAAAAAAAAATCAAATTTTGCTGACCTAGTTATTTTCAAAATAGAATCAAAATATAACTTAAAAAGACATAAATGACTAAAATTATTATTTTTCTCGCTTTTTTAATGAAAAATCTCAACATAAAAAGAACTCCAATTATATTAATTGCAAAGCTAAAATTTTTCAATTACAGAACAAGGCAGCAAGCAAAATTCATTTATTACTTTATAAAAGTGTTTATATTGAGCTAGCGTAGGAAAATATATCACTATGCGAAATTTATATTATGAAACGAAAGTTAATTCGTACATCAAGCTTGCATAACGACAGCAAAATTAAATTTATATATTTTTATTTGGAAAATTTATATTTTTTTCTATGATGCGTTTTGTATAAACAAATATTTTGGGAAAATATAAAATGTATGAAAAGCTATTTACAAAATGAGGCTTGAAATGCCAAAAATTAAAAGCAATTTTCATCCGCTAATGCTAGCATTATACATCGTCTGGTTCTACAATAATCGCTATAAAAATTATGAAGAACAATATTTTGTCTCTTACGTCATAAATAATTTGGAGAATAAAATCTGCGTTTTCTATGACTATAAAGTTATAAAATGAATTTGATTTTCAATGCAGTTTATTGAATTTCAAAATTTATCGAAAAAAAAAAGAAACGAAAAATAAAGTATAACAGCTAATTGACATAATTCAAAAGAGCAGTTGATGATTTTCTGATAATGATATATTCAGAAAAAAAAAGGATCAAAATACGGCATAGGTTTGCTTTGTTACAAAATAACTGATATTTTAAATAAATTTTGAATGCAAATAAGGTAGCAACAATCTTACTATTTCAAATTTCACAATTCAGTTTGAAGACTAAATTTTTCATAACTAATATTGAATAGTTTTGAATTACACGCGGCATAAACATTAGATCATTTATTCTTTCATGATGTCAGAAATAATTCGTTCTTATTTGCCAAAAATTGAGTTTATTTTCTCCTTTGGCATTTTGAAAATTGAAAAAGGCGATGATAGGTTCCAAATATGATTATATTTTTAAACTGGTACTTTTTCTGGACTCTTCCTGTGTCAATTATTAATCTTAATTACTTAATATCATAGTAGAAATTTTTCAATTAAGATCAACTTTACTTTCAAGATATAAAGAAAAAAATTCTTCGGTTATTAGCAAGCCCTCTGCTTCTGAAACTGGATCAACGGTTGTAAATGTTTAATGGCAATTTCTAATTCTAAAATTTTCAACACGTGCCAAAGCACGGTGCGCTTGTCTAAGGAATAATGACGACCTGAGAAATATCAATGAAAGCTCTTTAAATTGCGGTACATAAATCAAAAGTTTTGTGTCTTCTTATGGTATTTAAAACGCATGTTATTAAGATAGTATTTTCACAAATCTGCGGATGTTAATGTCATTCACAATTTTTCGAAAATTCAGATTTAAGGTTCAGTTCGATACGTTTAGTCCAAATGGGGATTTCCCTTTGCCTAGTTTTTCCCAATACTACTTCATATACTTCCACACAAGATTGATGCATATCATTCGTGTTCGCAGAAGACCCTCTAACCATGTCAGGGTACTTCAAAAATGTAGAGGGCAAACCGTAGCAGTAGATAAAGCATAAAGAGGCAAATAAGATTCTACAATTACAACGCAAGCACAATCACAAATGCCATGCAAAAAACATACATCACACGATAATCTTTGTCTTTTAATTAAATAAGGGAATAAGATTACCCCAATTAAAATGAGCAGCGCAGGATAAATAGTTTAAGAATTCACTACAAGGGCGGAATTCAGTTATAGGCATAATAACACAGGCAGCATCCACTGCATCAGACAGCAAGTTTTGTAATTTTTTTGTATTATTCAACATTTCTAATAAATTGTTGTGAATTTCCGTTCTATTAAGTCTATAGATCTCGATTTGATTTATTGGCATGCAAAATTTAAATAAAAAACATTAAAATGCTGCTATGGTAGAGAAATATGAGTATCAGCTTCTGTTTTTCCTTATTTTTTTTACCCTATTTATAGCATCATTACGTTATCTCACTTTTCTAAATTATATTTCCTTAATAATATACCTTTTAAATTCTTAATAATATATTTTCAATTAAGAGCATTTTACTCCCAACAAATAAAGAACAGACGCCTTTGCCTACCAGCTATTTCTACTGGATCAATGACAGATAAAATTTTCGAAGTATTTAATTGAACGCATAGTTACAACAAAAACTTCTTCTTTGTTGTTCATTACTGCTGTCCTTACGTAGGGTAGTATTGCAAGTTTTGAAATAAAAGACGCTTGAAAAAGGAATCTTGAAGCCATTGATATGTGGTGCACGACGTAGCGTATTTCTATCAATATGAAAAGGACCAATACTGTCATATTCGGGAAACAGCAGCTAATAAAGACGCTACCTACAATCACATTCTTTGAAGACAATCTTACTTGGGAAAAAAGAAATACCTTTAACTGACACTAGATCATAAATCCATTTTTAAAAGCCACCTCAACAATAGTAAAAAGAAGTTCTGGGTTTAAGTCCACCTCATTATCCCACTCATTGGCAGATGTTCCCCCCCTTTCACTAAAGAATAAAATCTTATAATACAAACACATTTTAAGACCTCTCCACACTTATGCTGCTCAAATTTGGGGTCTCTCTGCTAAAACAAACCGAAACAAAATTCAAAAGTTTTACTAAATAGAATGCTTCGTGTCATTACCAATATTCCCTGGTTTATCCGGAATGATATTTTACACAGAGATCTTAAAACTCCAAACTCGATGATATCATCAAAGAACTTTCGAGAAAATTTTTCAATCGACTCAAGACTCATGAAAATTCCACAATCAAAGAACAAATTAACTATGCCCCCTGAAATGGAGATGTCACCTTTCCTTAAACCATTACTAAATGGACTTTGCTACTTAAACCTCCATAGCTCTTTCCGAAATTGAAATTGTATGTAATGAACTGCTTCATTTTACAGCTTACGTGCATATAAGCAATCCTTTTTCTTCTCAACAGACACACCAATGGTACATTACTTCTGTCTTATATCTGTTACTAATTACCTCAAACTGAGCAGAAATGCCTAGGCGCTAAGGCCCTCCATGCATCTAATTCAAGGCACGCTCCCAGAACAAACAGCAGTTGAACATGTTATGATTCTAAACGGTAGCTGAAAAGAATGACAATTTTACTGAACGCATTATGTTGTAATAAAACTTGTAGCAACCGCAAATGTTTGCTAAATGCGCAATTCATTCGCAAACGTCCTCTGACAAATTTTTGATAAACTTATTCTGTTTGTCCAAAGAAAGTTCTGAGCTTTTATTACATCCTGATCAAAATTTCAAAAGCAACAATGTCCTTTACATGCAACATGAAAGTAATGTATTTAACATACAAACGCCATATATACACTTCTCACTTTTAATTTAGAACACACACCCATCGTTTGGAGCGTTAGCATCAATATAAATGCCCACTGGGGCAAGATAACCGAAATAGGCCCTTTTTTTTCTGCACATAAATTAAGATTTCCGTATTTTCTAGTGGTAAATGAGCTGTATAATGAGTAAATAACTATTCTGCAATCTGTGAATGGCGTGTACATTTCATAGTCGTTAATGTCATTCATAGTTTTGATAATCGGTATCTCAACTTAATGTTTTACTTCGATAAATTTAATGAAGGCGGTTAATGTTCCACCCTCGACACTTCAGTAATCGTCTCCATGAGAGTGGCGGACATAATTTGAGGCTTAAAAGATAAATCAGCGCTCGTATTATGGGCATGGCTTCTAAAAAGATGGGACGATTTCAGATGGTAGTTCAGGGAATCAGAAATGTCTGTTTTGCATTGGAACATGGGAACGGAAAGAAACTGGAGCTATATTTACACTATAAATGTGAGTTAAATGAAAAGAAACCGATTGATAAAGTGCACGACAAACTTTGAATGGCAAAAGAATTTGCCATGAAAACCTGTAAATTAATTTTAACTAGTTACACTGAAATTAAATTTCTAAAATCCTAGAGTCAAACATTCTTTGAAGTGATCTATTCATATTTGCAATTTTTTACATATGAGAAAAACACGCAGTAAAATAAATTTTGCTTGATTGGACGCGCATACTTACTGCGAGTTTAAATATTTAATCCCTGAAAAAGTATTTATTTTTATGTGGTATAAATATAATGCTTTCAAAATGAACCTGTCTTATTTTAAAAATGTCTGGAGACGAAACTGTTTATAACGAAGATGTGAAATTTTATCTAGGACATTGAGAAAGAATGAGTGAATAAAAATAATGACCACCAAAAACGGGAAAGAAATTAGAACAATATTTTGACGAAAGAATATTTTAAATGCATTACACATTTACCTCTGATTCTTTATTTAGGTTTCTTCCATTTTCTATCCATAGGTCAAAATAACAAAATTTCTTTCATCCTTTAGTTACAGAATCTCTTAAATGAACTGTAAATTTTATTTGAAATTCTTAAAAAAACTGTCATGATTACATCGTTGAGACCAACTACCAACAAACGCTCTCGATCTTCCAGGTTTCGATTGAAGCAATCATTAATATTAAATTACACAATGTCTAAAGTAGACTACCAATAAAAACCCTTAAAATCTTCAGGATTAGATTTTCGGCAAGATATGCCATCGAATTCCTTAGAACTCTCAGCTCTCATCTAAGACGCTAATTTTGACAGTTAACAAGAGAAAGACAATACATTCAAGCTGAAAAAAGTCTTTCGAAGTTTTTTACGAAATTTTTCTTGGAATACATGCGTAATTGTAAAGTACAAAGTCAGTTACTGAAATGTCGTTCCAGAACTGTATTCGACTTGTTCCATAAATAAGTTTCCGAAAAAAAATTTAAACAAATGAAGAAGAAGAAACTAATGCACAAATTAGTCTGGATCACAAATAAGATTACAAATTAGTCAAATTACTAAAAAAAATCTGGATAATCTTCCACTGAGATATCATTTATCCATATTCTCGCTACTGCTGAACAGAATGTTGTTATGTTTACAGATCGAGATTCGTTAGTGAAATCGTTTTAAGAAAATAAATATTCCGTAGTTCTTGCTTTACGGAAATATCGATCATTGAAAGGGATTCCAAAAAGATCCATTGGCTGTTAAAGACTTCTATTAATGATAGCAAAAAATAGAATAAAGAAGACCGTTTGATACTAATACTGGAAGAGGAAGAAATCTTGATTTGCAGAAGCAGTAGAGATATTCGCGCTGCAGGTGGAACAGGAAAAAGCTTGCAATATTAACGACAGTACCAGTGTCCATTTTATGATAGAAAAATTTTATTTGCTCCGTTCAACTCTCCAAGCGATCGATCATGCGGATTTTTCTCTGGAATCACTTGCACAAGTTTCAGTTCGAAAAAAGGCTGCTTCCGTATGGTTTCGAGGCTTGATATTTGTTTTTACTTCAATTTTTTGTCTCCTTTCAGATTTATTCAGAAAGACCTTCAAATATCCTCTCAGCAGAAGAAGCTTACTTTTTGGTCGGTTCAGTGAAAATTACAATTACCGAAATTAAGAAAAAAAAACACGCCATTAATTTCAAAGTTCCGTTTTAATCAAATAACAATAATATTACTAATAACGATGTGGAGTCTATTTATACATTTTTCTGGTCTCTTCTTCGATTTAAGTGTAAAAATCCAGTAACATTCTCGATTACCGGGCAACGATGTCCTTTATTATTACAGAATAAAATGGTTCTCTACATGCCAACTCTTCCGTGCTTTCGCGCAGAATTTTTATGCAAGATGGAGCTCTTTAGCACATTGGTCTTTGTGCTAGGGAGGTTCTCGAACATCATTTCACAGAAGAACGTGTCATCAACCCCTTTTTTAGTTATTTGTGACCTACTTGATTCTCAAAATACAATCCATCTTGAATTTTGGCTTTAGGGCCAAATTAAAACATCTGATAAATCGAAATAACTCGAATCGATTTTGGAGACAGCATTTCACGTCGTGTTCCTAGCATTTCTCAATGCACACTGAGGTGAGCTGCGTAACACACAGTTTCACGATTATAGCTGGCGTCTGCAAGTTATACAGGTAGCGTTGAGCACATTTTTGATTTAATAAGATTAATAAACTATCGTACATGTAATTCTTTCATAAACTTGTTCTTGTAAAGTAATTTTGAAAAACGTTTTATGTTTCCTCAAATAAACTTCCTTGACTTTAATTCATCTCACATAAACATTTTTTAAGAAATTGTTTTGTCTGAACAAAAATTCAAAATAAGATGGCTTAAACACAGACACCAAACGTACAATTAGTACTTTTAATCGAAATCACGCACCCATTGCATGACGCGTTTTACAAAACGAAGTGAAACACATTTTTGTACACACATGCATGGGATTTTCATGTTCTGCAGATAAATTAATAGTTTTCTGTTTTCTAGTGGTAACTGAAATGGATAATTAAAAAAAATAGAAATATTATAATCGGTGATGTGTAAGTTTCAATGGTGTTAATGTCATTAACAATTTTATCTGCTGAATAATTAACGGAAAAATAGCTAAAACACGCCATGTGTAGCATTAAAAACAACGAATTAATAAATATCTTTTTATTTATTTGTTGTTTTTCTATAAAGAAATTATCGCCAACAATTCTCCAATCCTTCACCGCTCTTTAGTAAGCGTCTAGTTTTAATATTCGGTAAATCAATGATATAATTTATTTCAAAAAAGTTTAATTGAAACGAGAAGTGATTATTTTTCGACATTTTAGTAAACTTCCATATAAGTTTTGTGCAAATAATTATTTCCTTAAAATATGAATCTGCGCATGCGTTGTGGATGGTGTTTCTAAATGGATTGAACGAGGTTAGATGGCAGTTGAATTTACGCAGAAATAAGTCACTTTTGCGATGGAACAACGAAACGGAAGCGAAACAGACTCGAGCTACAGGCGCTTTTTGATTGTGAGTTAAGGAAGAGGTATAAATAATAAAGACACAACAAAGACAACAAGATAAGAATTTGCAATGACATACTACCCATAAGTACACACAATTTCATTGAAATTTAAGTTCGTTCGTCGAAACTTTCTTTCACTTTCCCAATGTTAAAATTAGGATTTAAAAAATTCCATTATTTATATAACCTTGAAGTAGGATTTCCATTTTCGCCCTTATTTTGGAATATTTACACTTTTTACTTTGCACGTGCTGTGATTTGTAATGGATTAAATCAATTAAATTCGTGTATCTCATTGTTATCACAAAACAAAGCGACTTTTTTCTAAAAAAATTCATTCCATGTTAGTAATTTAATAGCCAAAAAACTAAATAATCTCGGCGTACCAGTCAGTCTCCATATGCGGTTAGTTTCTAAATAAAAAATCGGGCAAATATTACTTATCTTTTCAAATAATGTCCAGAGGAAGGGGTTTCACAGAAACTTATTAATCGCACGCCATGAGGCAACATTCTATACATAAATATAAAACAAACGTATGCGGTCCACAAAACGCTGTTATTACTTATTGTGGAATGGCAATAGTCAAATGTAAACATCTTGATAAAGTTTCAAACTGCTTCATACATTGTTTTTGCAGCTGCGCAGAATTCATCTCTTTATTAATTAATGGACCTGAAGAACGCGCTGCTCGACGAGTCAATCTCTTTACTCAGTCACAGTGCATTCCGCATGGATATGTGGAAAAGAATATTGGCAAAAGATACATTTTTACAAGCATCTAAATTACGTGTCAGTTTATGTGGAAAAGTTCGAAACTAATTTTCCGAAAAACGCAGTAAAGTAATTATATTTTTGAATTTTCGAAAAAAAAAAGATTAAAAGAAAAATAACTACAATACAGAAGTAGATAAGTTAATTGCCAAATATATTTTCAAAAGTTGTTTTTCTTTGCCAAAAATGGGTATAAAGCAAAAAAATTTTTAAAAATTTTTTTATCATTTGATATCTTCTAATCTTAAGAAACATATAACCCATGTTCAGAATAAAAAAATTGCGTTCCTATTTAATATTTATATATTGAAATTTGATTAAAAATTAACATTAGCGAATATTTCCGGACTGTGAGGCATTGAAACATTTACCACGAAATACTTCCAAATCAACAGATTACTTGTTTCCTAATTTAGATATTGCAAAACGTTTTGTGAAATTACTTTACCAAAATGAAGAAAAAATCATGCTTTATATTTTTAAGTTTTACTTTTTATTATATGAAAATTCTGCAAAATTTAGATTAAAAAAGCATTTAAAATAAATGAAATGGTATAAAAAAATCTATATTATGTAAATATAAAAATCGATGTCGATTCCCATAGAATAAATACAGAAAAATATTCATAAACTAATACTCAAATCAACGGAGATAATCTTACGCTTTATCAATTATTTAATTTAGTACCATATTGAGAGATTTAATAATCGCAAAATCCAAATTTATCGAGTATACCATGTTTCTAAATCGAAGTAAAACATAATCCAAAAATATTAACTTTTCGGATATCTAAGGGATAAAAAATTTGGAAAGACGCACAGCATTTCTATTTCCTTCATTAGAGAGTGCAAAACCAAATAAAACTGAGATTATAATAAATTCAAAATTTTTAATTAGACTAGAAATCTGTAATCAGGATTCAATGTAAAAAGTGAATGTCATTTCTGTTTTTAAAAATCCTAAGTCTAAACTCTGCAAATAAATAAACAGAGTATCGAACATTTTGCAAACAAAAATGTCGAAGATAAAAAGAAAGATGTCATAAATTGAAATACGGCGCATGAGGTGTCATATGGTTCGACAATATAATCATGAATATAAAAAAAAACAAAAAACAATTGCATTTTTTCCCTCATTTTTCCATTTATTTTTTAACTATTATTAAAATTAGGAAAAGAAAGTTGAACGCTAGTTAAATTTATAAAAATAAAAATGAAATTTGCAAAATAAAAAAAAACAAACCCAAAAATCATTTTTTGAATGAACGTTTCCTAAGACAAAGTGGGAAACTGCCGCAAATTTGCACAGTTTCTTAAATGAACCCCAACATTAATAATTTTAAATTTTACTAGTTGACAGTGACCGTTGTCTTGTAGTCATAAACACATACACAAAATCATTTTTACGATCGAAAATAACGAAAAACTGTTTAATAATGTAGCTGTTTTGTAATGAATTGCTCTTTCATGAAATTCCGTATTTTGCAATGAATCAAATAACAAAAGTTTATTGGGATTGGCCAGTTTGCACCTCAGATTCTATCGAAAGAATAGACCAAAAATCAAAATACTTTTCCCTCTATTGAATGCATGCATTCACTATCAACTTTCTCCAACCAATCCCAGATACTACAGCGACATACCACTATTAATGGAACCTACTTTTCTCTTCTAGAATTTTCACATGCAGCTATTGAAAGCTATTATTATACGAACAATAAGCAGAACTTGAAAGATTACTCATCGGGGTTATTTCCTTTTTGTACATACATGAAGAAATTTGTGTTTCCTAGTGGTGCGAGAAACAGAATTTTAGAATGAAATGAAGGGGTGAAAATAGAATGTGGTGGTTTTCGGGTGGTGAGAAATCGAATTTTAGATGAGAGAATAGAGTTTCATTTAGCTATGAATTCCATGCCTGTTCATAACTTACATTTCCGGTAACTAGTCTTCTTCGTTTAGTTCGTTACGCTCATTCCAAACGATGAACGTACTGTCTTTTATTTTCTGTTTCCACTTTCTAGTAATCATCTTATTAAGAACGACTCATATAATTGGAAGATTAAAATAAGTTTTTAAGCGTCGGCCAGGTTCAGAGAAATAAGTCATGTTTGGAACAGAGCATCGAGTTTGAAACGCGAGGGAGTTACATCAATATTTACTTCGTCCCTTAAAGAACACGGAGAGCAAAGCAAAGACAAATATAAAATACAAATTATAATCAGCACAAAGCTGATAAATACAAAGCCACGTCGATAACTATATTGATAATAAAGATGACTACGTAATGTATACGTTGGCGTTCCACAGGCTAAACCATTTGAGCTGTCCCTTCCAATTACTGAAGATATACATCTTGGAGGATGCTTGGATGCTATAAAGTGGAATTCTTAGAGATTTAATTAAAATTTTAAATAATTGAAGATTGGTTAATAACAAAAATATAATTTGCTTCTTTTATGGTCTCTCATATGGACTTCGTTTTGCTTTCATTATGGTCTAAAGTGCAAATGGTTATCGCAAATGGCTACTCCACGCCATCCTAAGGCATTCGGATAACCGGAACATCCCGACAATATTGACGGCAACTATGGTTGAGTATTATGGACCAACACCAGCCCACGACCTCCGTAATACAAGGCCTCACAACTAGTTTGTGACGTCACACAATTAGGATGATTGCCAGCCGTGAGCAGAATCCTGCTTTCTTCCTTGATGTGTAGGTATATTTTAAATTCACTTAAAAATAACTTACTATTCCTAATATTAAGACATGAATCTTGCATAAAATTCAAGATTTATTTTTTCCCGTGTGAATAAAAGAAACGGCATGATAGAAAATCTTAAAAGTCCTCTATAGCGTATTGACCATTTAATAACATTCAAACTTTCGAAGATGTGAATTTATTAGATATATACATTGAGGTATTGTTAGTTTTCTTGTTTTAATAGTTTTTTTTATTTTATTAAAAGCTGTTAAAAATCGTTTTATTTTTTCCTTGAAAATATTTTTAAAGCTTGAAATTAAATTAATCATTAAGACTTTTTAAAGCTTTCAAATAAAACATTAATGTATTTAATATCAGATTTAAATTTTACACCAACTAATTCTGTTGATAAAAAAGAATTACTTTCACACCTTGTTTTTTCACATTAAGAATTGTTTTCATTTAATATATTAGTAATTCATACAATTTAATAAACTAGCTTTTATTACATCTGATTTCACATTTCAATGCACTTATACTTAATCTGAAGTAACAGTAAAGGATAACACAAATAAAAAATCACACACTATTTGATTCATAACATTTTATTTTCAGAGACAATAACAAAATACATTTTGTTTCTTAACTTTATTATAAATTTCATACAGACAAATGAAAATAATTATAATATTAAATAAAGTTAAAATACAAATTTATAAATAAAAGTTAATAACAATATTAAAAGAAACAATTGTGATAAAAGTCAATTAACAATTTATACTGATATTACTTGTTATGCTTGAAAATTTAATATTAAATATTTTTATCATCCCTCCTCTTTTTCAAGTTAGTAATTTTTAATTTTTTTTTTCCTTTCTTTTTTCTGCTTTCTTTACAGCTAGGTTTTTTTTCTGAACTAAAGCTTTAGCTAAATTATCATTTTTTTTTCTTATCATAATTATTTAAAAATATATTTGTGGAGCACCAAACTTTCCAGATAATGGAATTAAACTGATGACCTTCATCACATGCTCCACTATCACAGAATTCATTTTCTTCTAGAATAGAATATGTAAGGCAAGAAACTATTTTTCTTTGATCGTGAAGTTTTAGGAATTCAGACTCATATTCGTCGCATATTTTTTTAAATACTGTAAAATTATAGAGCACTGCATTTAAAATATGTTCTTGCGGGAAAGAAAGTTTACCCCCATTTTCTAAACCTATATGAGCATGCAATTCATATTGTTTTACAACTATATCTAACTTTTTTACATAATATTTTAGAACAAAATATAAATTTAATTTGCTACAATCTATAGTCATGATATATATAATAAAAAATTAAGTTTTATTATTCATTAGATGATTTTAAACTTTTTTTATAAGAGTATAATAACAGTAAATCACTTAAGTACTTTGTAAGATTTTGGTGATAATTATTACATATTTCTAAAAAAAACTTATCTTTTATACTCCATTGGTACTTGAATAAGTTCTCCTGTACTGGTATTAAACGCTTCTCTAACAGTTAAAAACTGATTTTCTGGAAAATGTTTAGCACAGACCTACATATATGAAACAAATATTAGGCTTAAGTCAAATTTAAAAAAAATATATATGAAGTATAATTAAAAAGATACAGAAACAAAACATTTTAAATATTAAGAACAAATTTAAAAAAAAAGACTATGAGAAGTAACAATAAAACAAAGAAATTTTTTATTTAGCTCAAGCAAACAATACCAAAGTAATTGGAAGCATAAGCAACTAAATGTAGAGAAAACAAAATGACAGAAATGGAAGTTATACATAATTTTAAATGTTTCACAGTTCAAGAGAATTAATTAACTAAAAATTGTACAAAAAAGAATGAAACTTACCTTACTATATTTAGTTGGCACGAAATTGTCCCGCTTTATTGCAGAGATCCATGCTCTTCTAGTGTTTTCATTTCTTGGAAACGAAAGTACTGAAATATTGGGGCTATTTTTCGTGTAAATACTTTTACAATTAGGAACACAGCACGCACTAGGCATCTTTATTACAATAAATTAAAATTAATATGAAAAAAGATCAGAAAACTTTTAAATAAAACCAGTAACACAATACCCGCACTTCGCTACGCCAACATCTACCGTGACTAACCGCACTCTTTTACACCAGCTGCCTTTTGAAAATTCATCCTAACTCGTGACGTCACGGGCTGAACGCGTTGGGAGTTGTGAGGCCTTGTATTACGGAGGTCGTGCACCAGCCACGGTGCAATTCCTCCCGTAGGCGGAACGTGCCATCATCCGTAAGGGAAAACTATCCCACACCAATTCCATACTTGCCAAAGAGGCAAACCAACCACAATGTCGGAAGCCTGTCCCTATTTTTTTGTGCTTTCCTTGGGGGGGGGGCAGATGAGGATAGGAAGGAATCGATTAAAAGAAGGTCTCTGCTTGCGATGAAAGAAAAGAACATACTATACAACATGAGGAACACACATTGGTATACTAATTCGAAATTACAGGAGTGCTCATAATTTTTTTTTTTAATTTTCAAAATTCCAGTTAAAAATTGCTCCAAAATTCTTCTTATATAAAAATGGAACAAATCAAGTAAAATAAAAGTATTTAAAATATATATATAAACATCCAAATGTACATTATTTATTCACAGCTTGACACTTTTTGCGTTTAAGTAGTTTTTTTAATTCATAATATTGAAAATTATTACCAAAAGCAAGAAAAAAAGAGCCTCTTCATTTTAAGTTTTAAAAACAATATGTTTAATTCCTCAATAAAACCGACGCGTTACTATCATGATGATGTTTTTAGAATTTTTTTTTTTTCAAATTGCTGTGAATATCTAACGAATTATATTTGATTGATGAATATATTAATTCAAGTTATTCGGATAGTATCAGATGGTTTTATTTATATTTAATGATTATAAAGTGGATAACATTCAGTTGATCTTCCTTAATGTCCAGGAAGTATTAAATTTCATATTTAATTATTTGTGAACAGTCCCTCGTGTTCACCTGTTTTTCACAATATAGAACCTGAAATGTTGTTTAAGTTTTAATGCTAAAAGTATATAAATTTTTAAAGGCATATTTATTATTTGGTAGGAAAAAAAGAACGGTTTTCATGAAAGTGATAATTTTTTTTAAAATGTCTTGTCTTTAGTTATTAATAAGAATTCTAAATAAAGTATAAGCTCATCACTGAAAAATGATTGCTTATGTCTCAGTAATGCTTATGTAATTATTAATACAATGAATTTTTGCTAGAAATATATGGTAAATTTGTGGACGCATTTATATTTAAAATCCAACAAAAATATAATATTTAAAGATATAAAGTCAAAATTTGTTAAACTTACTTTCTCGTTGTTTTTTCTTAAAGACAATTCCCAAAACAAAAGCAATTCCAGCTATAATTATTGCGAAATAAAAAAAATTCAGAGGTCCGTCCAACAAGCAAATGTCCTTTATTACTGTATTAAAAATATAAATATTTAGCTGGTGCAAGAAAATTTCTCACTCTGCAAAACCTATATAATGAAATCAAAATCATTTCGTACTCCAAGCTTGCAATGTAAAAAAAAAAAAAAAAAAAACCGTTTAAAATTATATTTTATTACTTGGAAAATTTGCTTTTTATTCTAAAGTTTGCTTCGTTTAAACAAAATTTTGAGCAAACAAAAACTTTATGTTCAGCATTTTAGAAATTGAAACATCAAAAGCAAACATTTAAACCTAATATTAATAAACATTTAAACCTAATATAAACCTAATATAAAGTAATATAGCCAGCTAATATTAGCATACATCGTCCAGTAGTATTATAATCGTTATAAAAATTAAGAAGAATAATATTTGGTGATAATACGTCCTAAATAATTCTGGGAATAAAATCTGGGTGTGGTATCGCTGTAAAGCTGTAAAATGAATTTGATTTTCATAACAATTTACTGAATTTCAAAATTTATCGAAAACAAATCCCGAAAAATAAAGTACAACAGCTCATTTGATATAATTTAAGCAACCAGTTTTGTAATTTTAAGATGGATATAAAAATCTTTTTCAGTAAGTCTATAATGAAAAAAGGATCAAAACACGCCATAAAAATGCTTTGCTTTAAAGTAACTGATATTTTAAATAAATTTTGAATACCACTTTGGTGGCAACAATCTTAATATTCCAAATTTTACAATTCAGTTTGATAACTGAATTTTTCCAAACTTTGCTGAACTTTTTTCCAAACCAATATTGAAAGGTTTTGACTTTCAAACAAATGCGGTATAAATATTAGGTCGTTTATTCTGTCATGATTTCAAAAATAATAAGCCCTTGTTTGCCAAAAATTGAGTTTCCTTTTTTGTCCTTTAATGGCATTTTGAAAATGGAGAAAGGTGATGATAGGTTTTCAATATGATGATATTTTCACGGTGGCAATTCTGTGGTCTGGAAGATCTGCGTTTGAAGACGAATAAAAAAATATCAACCTACAGCTATGGTTGAGAATTTCAATATTAGTTTTTTTTTCTATTCACTTTCCTTCCTCTCGTCAATAATTTAAATTTGCTTGTTACAGTTGTGATCAATTTACTCTCAACAAACAAAGAAAAACTCAATTAGCTAATTTTCTACCTCGACTAATACTGAAAAATCGGTTGTAAATGTTTAATCGCAAATTCCACATCTTAAATTTTCAACAAGCACCAATAAACGGGGCCTTTATCAAATGAATAAATATAGGAATGAGAAATTAACAACAAAGAAATTAAACTTTAATTTTGTGATCTAATACTAATAATGATCTCAAAAATTCTCGGGCGATGCAAATTAAGTTTCTTTTTAGAAATTTCCTAGCATTAATAGTTGCTGAAAATTTCGGTCAAACCTTTTATGAAACTAGTATTTAATGGCTTTTCAGAAAAGCAGTTAAAAATTTCAAAAGTTATGAAAACTTAACTCTTACTGCTGAAAACGCCTTACAATAAACATTCTCTTGACATTTTTGCCACTTCACTTAAGATTTGAAATTTCAAATTAAATTTTCAACAAGCACCAATAAACAGGGCCTTTATCAAATGAATAAATACAGGTATGTGAAACTAACAACAAAGACGCGTTCATTTACGGTACATCAATCAAAAGTTTTGTATTTCTTAGTGGTATTTCAAATGCTATTATTAGAATAGTATTTTCAGAAAACTGTGGTTGTTAACGACATTCACAATGTCTTGCTCTTACCAGGAATTTGAAATCCATTTTTTTCATTAGATAGTTGTAAATCACAGAAACTATCTCATCAATGATATGGCATTTCTAAAATGTAGAGAGCAGACCTTAGTAATAGATAGACCATGAAGAGACAAATAATTTTTAAAACTGAAACACAAACACCATAACAAATGCTACGCAAAAGACATCCAGCATGTGATAGTCTTTGTCTCTGAATTAAATAAAGGAATAAGATTATCTCACACAAAATGTACAGCACAGGATCCATAGTTTAAGAATTCAGTATAATGCCAGAACTCAGTTAAAGGTATAATAATGCACGTAGCATCTATTGTATGACAGAAAGTCTTGTCATTTTTATATTACGTTATATTTCTATTCAATTATTGTGAATTTTCGTTCCATTCAATCTATAATCTCGATTTGAATGCAAAATGGAATTTTAAAACATTAAAATGCTGCTATGGTAGACAAGTTCGATTTCAGCTTCTGTTTTTTTATTTTTTAATCCTACTTATGGCATCATTACGTTATCTCACTTTTCTAAATTACATTTCCTTAATAACATACCTCTTAAACCCTTAATAATATATTTTCAATTAAGACCTTTTTACTCCCAGCTAATTCTACTGGATCAATGACAAATAAAATTCTTAGTAGCCTTTACTGTAATATATTACTACAACAGAAATGCCTTCAACGAAGGGCTGGCTGTAACGCAAGCTTTGTAAAAAAAAGTACTTAAAAAAGGAATCCTGAAAACATTGATGTTTGGAGCATGAAGTAATGCATTTGTAATATTAAGAAAAAAACCAGTGCTGTCATGTTCGAGAAATGGAAGCTAAGGAAGCCACTACCTACATTCACATTCTTTGAAGATGATCTGTCTCGGAAAAAAAAGAATTGTGTTTTCCTTGTCTGATTGTAGATAATAAACTCACTTTTAAAATCCCCATCAACAACAGTA
Source organism: Argiope bruennichi (assembly GCF_947563725.1). Lineage (NCBI taxonomy): Eukaryota > Metazoa > Arthropoda > Arachnida > Araneae > Araneidae > Argiope > Argiope bruennichi. The sequence continues at coordinate 93,709,705 of NC_079161.1, forward strand.
AAAATAAGCACAGTGCTAAAGTTCCCCTCATCACCCCACTGTTCGCCCCTTTCACTAAAGAATAAAATGCTATCATACAAACAAGCGTTAATGCCTATCCTCACCTACTATGCACAAATTTGGGGACTCGCTGCTAAAACAAACCGAAACGAAATTTAAGTTTCATAAAATAGTTCGTATCATTACCAATGCTTCCTGGTTTATCCAAAATGACATTCTACACAATGTTCTTAATACTCTAAAGCTTGATGATTTCATGAAACAACTTTAAAGAAAAAATTTTAATCAACTTAAAGCTCATGAAAATCCCACAATCAAGCAGCAAATTAACTATGCCCACTGCAATGGAGAATACGTCTTTCCTTACTCTAGTACTAAATGGACTTTGCCACTTAAACCTCCATAGCTTCTTCCAAAATTTAAATTGCATTGCAAAATGTTTCATATAATTTTCTTATTCGTTGAGGAAAATTTTGTTTCTTCTTCTTTTAATGACATTTCGAAAATAAGGATAGTTAAGTCTGCGCATTGTTAATATACTGATGCTTTTGTATTGACTCTCTTTCTTTAATTTGTGGGAAATATATTTATATTTAGGAATCAAACCGAGAACAGTATTATATGACGATGATTCTTATGTTCGATTTAGCTAAATTTTGAATTTTTTTTTCCATCTTTTGGAATTTATACCCGCCCCCTCCCCAATTATTGTTTTGCTTAAATTTTGTGATCTAATACTAATAATGATCTCAAAAATTCTCGGGCGATGCAAATTAAGTTTCTTTTTAGAAATTTCCTAGCATTAATAGTTGCTGAAAATTTCGGTCAAACCTTTTATGAAACTAGTATTTAATGGCTTTTCAGAAAAGCAGTTAAAAATTTCAAAAGTTATGAAAACTTAACTCTTACTGCTGAAAACGCCTTACAATAAACATTCTCTTGACATTTTTGCCACTTCACTTAAGATTTGAAATTTCAAATTAAATTTTCAGCAAGCACCAATAAACAGGGCCTTTATCAAATGAATAAATACAGGTATGTGAAACTAACAACAAAGACGCATTCATTTACGGTACATCAATCAAAAGTTTTGTATTTCTTAGTGGTATTTGAAATGCAATTATTAGAGTAGCATTTTCAGAAAACTGTGGTTGTTAACGACATTCACAATGTCTTGCTCTTACCAAGAATTTGAAATCCATTTTTTTCATTTACGAATGATAGTTGTAAGTCACAGAAACTATCTCATCAATGATATGGCATTTCTAAAATGTAGAGCGCAGACCTTAGTAATAGATAGACCATGAAGAGACAAATAATTTTTAAAACTGAAACGCAAACACCATAACAAATGCTACGCAAAAGACATCCAGCATGTGATAGTCTTTGTCTCTGAATTAAGTAAAGGAATAAGATTATCTCACACAAAATGTACAGCGCAGGATCCATATTTTAAGAATTCAGTATAATGCCGGAGCTCAGTTAAAGGTATAATAATACATGTAGCATCTAGTGTATCAGACAGAAAGTCTTGTCATTTTTATATTACTTTATATTTCTATTCAATTATTGTGAATTTCCGTTCCATTAAATCTATAGATCTCGATTTGAATGCAAAATGGAATTTAAAAACGTTAAAATGCTGCTATGGTAGAGAAATTCGATTTCAGCTTCTGTATTTTTATTTTTTAATTCTACTTATGGCACCATTACGTTATCTCACTTTTCTAAATTACATTTCCTTAATAACATACCTCTTAAATCCTTAATAATATATTTTCAATTAAGACCTTTTTACTCCCAACAAATAAAGAACAGACGTCTTCGCCTCCCAGCTCATTCTACTGGATCAGTGACAGATAAAATTCTTCGAATAATTCAATGCAATGCATTATTACAACACAAACTCCTTCGTTGGTTATCCTAACGAAGGGCAGTACCGCAAATTTTGTAAAAAAAAGCTGCTTTAAAAAGGAATCCTGAAAACATCTATATTTGAAGCGCGTGAAGTAGTGTCTTTCTAACATTAAGAAAAGGACCAGTGCCTGTCATGTTCGGAAACTGGAAGCTAAGGAAGCCGCTACTTACACTCACATTCTTTGAAGATGATTTGTCTCTGAAAAAAAAAGAATTGAAATTTCCATGTCTGATTCTAGAAAATAAACTCGCTTTTAAAAGAACTATCAACAACAGTAAAAATAAGCACTGTACCAAAGTTCACCTTATCATCCCACTAATTGGCAGACATTCGCCCCTTTCACTAAAGAACAAAATTTTATTATACAAACAAGCGTTAATGCCTATCCTCACCTACGATGCACAAATTTGGGGACTCGCTGCTGAAACAAACCGAAACGAAATTCAAGTTTCATAAAATAAGATAGTTCGTATCATTACTAATGCTTCCTGGTTTATCCTAAATGACATTCTACACAATTTTCTTAATACTCTAAAGCTTGATGATTTCATGAAATAACTTTAAAGGAAAATTTTAATCAACTTAAAGTTCATGAAAAGTCCACAATCAAGGAGGAAATTAACTATGCCCACTGCAATGGAAAATTCTCCTTTCCTTACTCTAGTACTAAATGGACTTTGCCACTTAAAGCTCCATTGCTTCTTCCGAAATTTAAATTACATCTGAAGAACGACTTCAATTTACACTTTTAAGCAATCCTTTTTTCCCACCTACTGACGCACCAATGGTACATTACTTCAGTTTTTCCTCTGCTACTAACTACCTCAAACTGAGTAGAAACGGCTAGGCACTAAGGCTCTTCATACATCTAATTGAAGTAAATAACTTTTTGAATTTTGTCATTGAACAATCAACAGCCTCTACTGCAGTCATCCGAACTTTGAATAAGATTAAAAAACTGAATTTTTCTCAACTAATAACAAGAAAGTTCTTCTTACGATATATGATATGAGCAAGAGATCACAAAATGAGATTTGATATGGAAAAAAAATGTTTGAAGGAATTTTCTTATTGGTTGCCGAAAATTTTGTTTCTTCTTCTTCTCTTAATGACATTTCGAAAATGGAGACAGTTAAGTATGCGCATTTTTAATATGCTGATGTTTTTGTATTGACTCTCTTTAATTTGTAGGAAATATATTTAGGAATCAAACCGAAAACAGTATTATATGACGATGATTAAAATGTTCGATTTAGTTAAATTTTGAATTTTTTTTCATCTTTTGGAATTTATACCTCCCCCCCCAAATTATTGTTTTGTTTAAATTTCGTGATGTTATACTAATAATGATCTCAAAAATTCTCGGCTCATGAAAACTAAGTTCCTATATGGCCCAGAATGTTTCCTAGCATTAATAGTTGCTGAAAATTTTTATTAAACTTTTTATGATACTTGTATTTAATGCTTTCTTTAGCATTGAAATTTTAAATTTTAAAAGTTATGAAAATTTAACTCGTACTGCTTAAAACGCCTTACAGTAAATATTGTCTTGAAATTTTTTCCAATTGACTTCAAATTTTGAAATTTCAATTGAAAAAAAAACAATTAAGCCTCACCTAAATTAATTCTACAAAATAAGGAGATAAAATGTTCTTAGCATTTAAGTTTTCTTATAGAGTGAATTTCAAATTAATGGATGTAATATCTTTAGTTTATGTAATATTTTGCACTAAAATTATCTCTGATTCAACAGAACTCTTTCTATTAAAACAATTTTCAAGTTATAAGAGTAATATACTAATTTTATACAAACAATTATAGAACAAGAAAGAAAAGAAGTATTTAAAATTGAACGAGTTCAAAACATTTGATCATCGTTAATTTCAGAAACTATACATTTACTTTTAGAACAAGAAAATAAAAAAAATGAATTAAAAGAATATTCTTACCGAAGCCTTCAGAAAACACGAATGCAACGTATCTTCACAATTTCCTTATTAACATCGGAAGAAGAATCCAGGGTGCAGTATTAGTAGCAACAATGAAAATTATCCCAAATTTATTAAGAAAATGAATATATTATTTTGTAAAATAAACTTACAAATATTATTTTAAATAAATTACGAATTGGTAAAAAAATTTGGATAGCATCGAAATGGTTTCAATAAAAATGTACCTTTAAAAAATTTATACGGCAAAATTATTTTTTTTTTTCGAAGGATATTTTCAGGTGCTATCACGGGAAAAATTAAATGCAACTTAAAAATTAAAATCCAAAAATGAAAAAAAAAATAACTATAAATCTCATTTTATTATTTCAAAATATTTGTTTGTCAAGCATATTAACTCTATGACTAACATTTTGTCCTGTAGAGTTCCAATACGCACTCTCACACAGTCACGCCGCTTTATTATTAGTAGATATAAAATAAAACAAAATTTCTACTTATTTGCAACAACCATATTGCAATTAAGTTGTTAAATTGTATTTGTAACAATTAATTACAGTTCTGTAGGATGAAAATGCGCAGTAGGTGAACAGGATGTCTTCACTGACATAAAAACGTTAATATTTTGTATGCATCCAATTACGTTGCAGGACAAAGCAGCAATGCTTAAAAATGGAAGCACTTTAAATTGTTTCCTCAATGCTTAGTTGAAAACTAAATGTCAACTTATCATTTTTGAATTTTGAGTTGCTGGAAAATGCAATTTTATACAAATGGCACTTAAAAATAAAAACATCAAAATATAGTTTACCTCAGCAGAACGCCAACGCACTCCATCTTCTATATAATCAGCAGAAACAATGACAAAGTATTCGTTGATTTGTTGACAAAATAGTCATTTATTACAACTGAATTTCTAAACTCCTAGATGCACGAAAAGGAGAAGATTGCTGAGTTTGTTCATTTCATACTTGCAGTTCTGGGTCGGTGCAGAAGAATATATGCTATAAAGACTCTTTAGGATCCTGCATTTAATAATGGAGCAGTATATCTTAAAATAATAAAAACCTTTTTAACTAGATATGCTGAAATTAATTTTCTAAATTTCTAAAAATCAAACAGAACAACATTTTTGTAAGTGTTCTGATACTATTTGCTATTTTTTTCTTTTTGCGATTGAATAAACAAATGCGCTTAGATGAATGCACGAATATTTAATCCCTGAAACAGCAACTAATAGTGTGCTGTAGAAATGCAGGGCTTCCATGATTAAATGTTACTTTAAAGCTGTCTACAAAGGAAACTATTGTTCATAAAGTTATCAAATTTGGTACAGAGCATAATCAAGGGACGAGCAAATGAAAAAAAAATAGCGAATAAAAAATAACAATCTTAATAAGCGGGAAGGAATTGTTTTAACGTTTTGACACCAGATGGTGGTTTACAATGAATGACACATTTACGTCTGATTCTTTATTCAGATTTCTCCCACTTTCTACCCACAGATCACTCTGACACAATATGTTTCACTCTTAAACAGACTCTAAATTTCGATTAAAACTCTCAGAAACCTTCATGATTATATCTTAGAGAACACACACTTGAGCTTCCTGATATCGACTAAAGCAGAGAGCCGCGGTGGGCTGGTGATAAGGTCTCGGCTTCGGAACCGGGGGGGGGGGTTGCAGATTCGAGACCCAATTCCATCGAAGAACCGTCCTGTAAGGGGGTCTGTTGCACGTTAAATCCGTCATGACCAAATGTCCTCCGGCTGGTGTGGTGTGGAGAGGAGGGTTCCAGCTCAGGTGTCGTTCTCGACATCTGACCGCGGTTCAAAATGACGAGGTCCATCCCTAAATAGCGCAAGTGTTGTTTTAAGTGGGACGTTAATATAACTAAACTAAACTAAATTAAACTCGACTAAAGCAGTCGATTTGCCATTTCACACGAGAAAAACCACACTTTCACTTTGCGAAAAATTCTTCAACGAGTGCACTCGAATTCCTTTATGAAATTTATTTCGGAATTCATGAGCAATTCTGAAGCACAAGGTCTCTTAAAGCGATGTCGTTCAATGAATGCAATCAATCGAAAAGTTGTTCGATAAATAAATTCCGAGCTTAAGATTTATATGAACGGTGAAAAGAAACAAAAGCACACATTTTTGGAGCATGTCACACAACCGCTGTAAAAAAATTAAGAAACTACCCCAGGGATTTTGTTTCTCAAATGCTCGCTATTGCTAATTAGAACTTTGCTGTGCTAACCAAATCGAGTGCAACTGTTTTTTCCTTTTCTAGTGCAACTGTTTTACAAAAACGATAATACTACAGTGCTTGCTGTACGGAAATATTGGTCACTGAAAGGAATTCCAAAAGATTCATCGACTGTAAAAAAACTTGAATTAATAGTAGCGAAATTTGAAGAAAGGTCTCGTTTGATACTAATTCAGGAAAAGGAAGAAAACTTGATTTGCAGAGGCAGTAGAAACAGTTCCAGTGTATGTGGAAGATAAAACAGCTTTCATATATTCAAGCTAATACCAGTGCCCATTGTGTGACAGAAAAATTGGATATACTTGCTCTGTTTAACTGTCTAAGCATTCATGAGAATTTTCCCCTGATATCATCCGTACAAGCTTCAATTCGGGAAAATGCTGCTTCCGTACGGCTTCATGATTCGGCAATGCCTTTGTTTCTAGCCCAATTTGAGGATGATTTAGATTGCCTTGGTACAGTCGAGGCGCAATTTTGAATAGTACAGTAAACACTCTCGACTGGCGAATTTGTGAATTGAGAACCCACGTTCAATCCTGCGGGTTCCGTTTCAGTCAATAACACCGGTGTGGAGTGGGCTTTCAAGGTCATTTATTCTCTGCCCCTCCTTTTTTACAGGAATTAAGTGCTAAAGGAACATTAAAATGCTGAATCACCAGGCAAGGATATGCCTTGTTGTTACAGAATAAAATTGTTCCGGATCTGCAAGCATGTCAGTGCTTTTCAGGCAGACGTTCTGAGCAAGATAGAAGTAAAGGGGTTCTCAAAACCTCACTTCATAGAAGAACCTGTCTTGAAACGATTTATTTTTCTTTTGTGATCTGTTATCTACTCTTATTTCAATACCTCAATCCATTTTGAAATGAAAGTACCTCGTAAATTGTGATAACCCGAAGACAGTCAAACCGATTTTAAAGAAAGCATTTCGCGTCAGCTCGTAGCCTTTCCCAGAGCTTAGAACGGTCAACCTCGGTACATGTTAAGATTCTATCACGTAGCTAAAAGTAATGGAAGTTGTATTGAATGTGTAATAAAATGAAAATTTGTAATCTATAGGAAATATATTTTGAATGTGTAATTCATCAAAACACCCGCTCGGGTGGTGAATTCCGAAACAATTTTTAGGTTTTTTTCAAACAAATTTCCACGTCTTCATCACAACCTACTCGAAATGCCATAAGCAATTGTTTCACATACATACGACTTTAAATTAAAGTTTATAAAGCATAAGCATCATACATTCATTTAAGACTTCAAATTTTGAGCGCGCAGCCAACAAATGGCTCGCTTACAAGAAAACTCTTTTTCTCTCAAAATACAAATGTCAAAATACATTTTGTTATTTCCTTATAAACTAAGATTTCTGTATTTTCTAGTGGTAGCTGAAATGGATACTGAAATAATCATAATTCTCCAGTTTGCTAATGACGTTTTAGTTTAATAGGTGTTCATGTCATTAATAATTCTAATATTTAAGCTTAATGAAGATGAGGAGTGCCTATCCCTCGACGAGTAATAGACTCTAGCAATTTTGCTCATAAGATTTGTGCACGTCATTTGAGGTAGAATGAATCTGCGCTTGCATTCTGCATGGTGTTCCTGAAATAATGGGGCGGGTTTAGGTAGTGTCCCAAGCATAAGTCATATTTTAATGGGATATGGGACATTAGCTTACATTTATAAAGCAGCTATAGAGATTGGTACTATAGCTACTTTATAAATGTAAGTTAAGTAAAAGGATCCGACTGAAAAGTGCACAGCAAATATCGAATGGCATAAGAATTTGCTAAAACATGACTGTCTTTAAGTATTCAAAATTTCACACTTCAAATAAAATACGGGATTGAGTGAAATTCAAATTTCTAAATTCCCTCAAAATAAAAATCAAACAAATCGAGTTAAATAAAAATGTTTACAAATTCATAAAAACGTCTAAAATTACCTTTTTCTGTACTGCCATTTTTTTTTTTGTATTAAACAGAGTCATTTTGATAATTTCTCAGGCAAAACTGGAAACTTTCACCAAAATTAACAGGTACGTCATTTTAAGATTTCTTCTGAATATTAAATGATGCTTTATTTGCATAATGTAACTCCTCCTATGGTACAGTACTTGTTAAACCAATAAAAGCTTGTTAATGAATGTTAACTAGTAATACTGAAATTAATCTTTTAAAGTCCTAGAAATGAAACATCAAAGTATAATTGGAATTATCCATTCATATTTACAGTTCTTGAGGCTGAGCAGAACATAGATAAACATTTTTTTTCTTCATTGAATGCGCATAATTACTTCCAGATCTCAAAATTGAATCCCTGAAGTAACAGGTAATATTATATTGTATGAACGATGGGAGTAAATAAACAAATGATTTGATTTTAAAGCTGTCTACGAACGAAGCCATTGTTCAAAAAGGTAAGAAATTCTGTGGAAGATATAATAAAGAGATGAGAGAATATTGACAATAATGAAGAAAAAAAATTAGTTCAGAGTTTCTCCACCAGAGAGATTTTCACAGTGATTTGCACAGTTGCAAATGAATCTTTATTTACATTTCTCCACTTTTTTACCCATAGGTCATTAATCCAGACTCTTAACCTCCTGACTCCCAACTCGGACGAGATTTCAGGCCATTCAGACAATATGCTTTCTTCATATTATATATCTTACTTTATCATATCCATATTCTTACTTTAATTTTTTGCCCACTTTGAGATTGATTCAGAATGACATTGGAATACCCTCTAAACAGGTGGAACTCATTTTCATCTGGGAAGTTCGTTCAATGCTCACAACTCCTAAATGAAGGAACCAGAAACTCTGATCTTAAATCCCGCAGATCCCGTTACTGTACACAACAATTAAGGGGTGGTGTGGAATTGCAGCCTCATTTCTTTTTTGCCCGTATTTCTTCGAGGAATTAGGTGAAGATCATCATCCCGAAGAAGATTAGATCACCGGAAAGCGATATGACTCGTTGTTACAGAGTAAATCTGTTCCGATTCTGCAAGGACTCTGGTGCTTTTTATGCAAAAGTTTTACGCAAGATGGAGCACCTCTACTCATTGTGTTAAAGAGGTCCTCAAAACATCACTTTCCAAAAGAATGCGTCTTTAACCGCTTTTTTGATTTCATCGTGGGCTAGCCGATTCTAAGGCTGATTACACACACAGCGGATTTTTCCGACGCGGTTGATTCATCGTCGCCGCGATAACAACAGTAGAATTATATTAAAGCTTAAACATTTGGGGCAAAATAAAGGCGCGGTCAATTTGCCTTTGGCGGACGAGGTGCAGACGTCGGTTGCCATGAACGCCTACGATATTTTTGGATACGATATTACGAAAAATTGGATATGTACCGTTCAACTGACTAAACGATCATGGGAGGTGTCATCTGGTTTTATCCGTACAAGCTACAACTCAGGAAAAGGCATCATCCATACGGTTTCGAGATTCGACACTGGTTCTTATTTCGTTTTCTTTCTCACTTTGAGGTTGACTCAGAACGACTTTGGAACATCCTCTGAACAGACGAAGCCCACATATTGAATTATTCAGAGAATGCTCAGAATTTGGCAATCAGAAAATACGTCTTCAATCCCTCCGGTTTTGTTTCAGTCAACCAAAATAAAGGTGCAGCGTAGATTTATATCATTTATCCTATTCCTTTCTTCGATTTAAGTTCTGAAGATCCAATAACTTTCACGATCACATGGCAGCGATATGCAACAGACTAAAATTGTTCTCCATATAAAAGCATGTAAGTGACTTTCACGCACAAATTTTATGTAATATGTAGATCCTCAAATATCACTTCACAGAATAATGTGTCATCAACGGCTTTCTTAGTTATTTGTGGCCCACCCGATTCCCACTCTGCAATAAACATGATTTTTGGGTTTAGAAGCTTTTGAAACATATGATAAGTACGAATTATCCATAGGACTTTAGTCTATTTCAAAGGGAGCGTTTCTTGTTATGTTCGTAGCATTTCGCAGTAAACATTGCGGTCAACTGTGGAACATATTATGGTTCTATATTGTAGTTGAAAGTGATGAATGCAGCATCAATACGTTTTATGTTTAAAAATTTGTAAACTATTGTAAAAGTATGTTAAATATGTAATTCATTTAGAAACGCAATCTACTGAAGAAATTTTAAACTACGTTTTATATTTGCTCAGTCAAATTTCCATGCCTTTATTTTGTCCTATATAAGAAACAGTTTCGACTGCATACAACTTTAAAAGAGGTTCATCTAAACACAGGCACTCTACGGGCCTCTCAAACTTTTAATTTTGAGCAAACGGCCAATGAATGGCAAGACTACTTTATAAAATTCCGAGAAATTCATAACTACATTAAGAAATAGCTTCATTATCTATACATGAATTAATATTTTCCCGTTTTCTAGTGATAACTGGTATTTATATTCGGAAAATATCAATTTCATAATCTGCGAATGAAGTGTAAGTTTCATAAGAGTTCATTTCATTCACAGATTTATTGTACAGTAACTCAACCATATGATTTAATTCCATAGGTTTAATCAAGATGGAGAGTGATTATTCTTCGTATCCCTAAAAAAAACTTCCGCATAAGAATTGCCCATTTAATTTTAGCTTCTAAAAAGGAATCCTCTCATGTGTTGTGTATAAGCTAAACTCAGTGGCAAACCCAGTGTGGGCCAAACCCTACATTGCCCATATCTGCTTCCTTGATCGAGGACCCTGGGGTGCGAGGCCTATCAACCGGTTAGGTGGTCAGCCTAACGTAGAACATGTGTTTGTATAGTATTGCTAAAATAATGGGACGAATTGAGATGGTAATTTAGGCACTCAGAAATAAGTCACTTTTGCACTGGAACAATTTAATGAAAAGAAAAGAGATTGGAGAAAAAGGGTCTTTTTGAATGCCAGTTAAAGAAAAGGTGCAACCGATAAAATGTACAACAAATTCTGAAAGCCTTGATCAAACTTTTTATAACTGCTTAAACAAACTACCATTTCCAACACAAAATTCAACATTCCAAAAGATCTTGCTATTTTTAATCTGCTTTTATCCGTGAAAGCTCTAAATCGAAAGAGGCTGCCTCCTTGTGGTGCCGATACAAGACTCCATGTCTTACTTCAGTTGCATGTCCACTTTAAGGTTGATTCAGAATGACATTTGAACATCCTCGAACTGAAGGAACGCATTTGCATTTAGTCAGTTCAATGAATAATCACATTCGCCGAATTTGGAAACCAGAAAATATCCCTTCAGTCCCAAAGGTTTCGTTTCAGTCGACAAAGATAATGGTGTGGTGTCGATTTACATCATTTTTTATAGCCACATATTCCTTCGACTCAAATAATAAAGATCCAGTAACTTCCACGAACGATATGCATCGTTGTTTCAGAATAAAATTGTTCTCGGTCTGAAATATGTCAGTGCCTTCAGGTCCAATTTTTATGTTGAAGCTCTTCCACACATTAGTCTTTCTGTTATGATGGACCTCAAAACATCACTTCACAGAAGGAGGCGGCATGAACAACATTTTTTACGATTTTGGGGACGACCCTTTGACCCTTTTCCAAACCACAATCCACCGTGATTTTTGGTTTGGGGAGGGGCCGTTTGAAATATGACTTAAATCGAGATAACTCGCAGAAACTTTATCCGATTTTAAAGACAGCATTTCACGTCTTATTCTTAGCATTTCCGAGAACACATTGCCGTCAACTGTGGAACATGTTATGATTCTAGACGGTATCTGAAAGTGATGGGCGTAGCGTTGAATAGCTTTTGAAGTCAAAAATTTGTAACCTATCGTAAAGGTATCGTTCATTTGTAAATTATCTCTGGTGAAGAAATTTTGAACTACAATTTATATCTGCTCAGTCAGCTTTTCATACCTTAGTTTGCCCTACTAAAAATTTCAGAAGCAATAATTTCGTTTGCATGTAACTTTGAAACTGGTTGATTTAAACAGAGACATCCTATGATCACTATACACTTTTAAATTCGAATACGAGCCAAAGGAGGGCTCGATCATACGGCAAATAAAAAAAAAATTTCATTCCATTCACAATTAGAGGAGCCTTACGTTCAGCATATAAATTACTGTTTTTTTCGTTTCCCAGTGGTAACTGAAAGGAATGAAACGGATCTTTCGTCGGAACATTCCTTCAGTTTTCCAGTGTTAAATTTCGGATGAAAGATTTTGCTTTCATTGGATAACTCATAAATAGGATTTTCATTTTCGCTTCTATTTTGGAGTATTTACACTTTTCAATTGGCATGTGCTGAAATTCGTTATAGATGGAATGAATTAAATTCGTGTTTTTCTGTCTTACCAAACAACGTAATATTTTCGAAAAAAAATGCATTCCATAATAATAATTTAACAGAAAAAAAATCTAAATAATATGAGCGAATAAGCTCGTCGACAAAGGTAGCTAGTTTGTGACTGAAAAGCAAAGCAAAATATAAATGCTCTTTCTCCCTACTAATAATGACAAAGGGATACAAGTTCCCAGAAACTTTCTCACATATTCTAATAAATGTGATTCCGTATTTTTAATATCCGGCCTTGGGCGAGCAATCTACAAATAAATAATATGCCAACTTATGATGCACAGAAATGGCTCTAATTATTTATTGTTGGATGGCAACAGTAAACATTTCGAAATACGAAAATTTCAAACTTAGGCTGAGATAGCCTGGTTAGTAGGGCGTTGGATTCGCATCTCTTGGGCATATTATTTATACCCCCCCCCCGAAGACTTTCCACATAAGGTGGCTGGTGTACTCATAAATCTATCTACAAAGTCCTCGAAATCGAGGCAATACCATTGTAAGCACTGGAGCAGAGGTGATCGTTCTCTAATTCAGGTCTAAATTACGATCTGTGGATGAGTGAATGAAATGCATGAATATGAATGTATGAATGAAATGTATGAATAAAGTCCGCCAAGTGAAAAGGGCTGTGACGCATGAGTAGGTAAGATGGCTACTCATTGGTCCTGGATGGCGCTACTGAAACAAGAGGCGCTTAAAATCGTTGACTTCGTTTGCGGACTCGTCTAAGACAAGTGCCATAAGCAGCAACAACGTGTTTGTTGATGTCGTGGAGTATTTTGTATCGCTATGTTTCTGACATATTATTTTTGACTAATGAGTGGTCGTGTGCAAACTGTAATAACATTTTATATATTCTACAAGTTCCATTTTTTTAGCAGCTGTATATGATTGTAATAGGAATATAAAAATCTCTTAACTTTGTCAGCGGGCTTATCTATGACAAGTGACATAAGTAACAACACAACTTAACTTAATTCGTCATTTCATTATATAACGGTTTGAAGAATATTAATATAAATGCTGCACGCCCTGCCAAGCACTGCATTCCATGTCAGTACGTGGAATGGTAATGTAAAATGTAATGTAATTCAGAATGTTAATGTAAAATAGAAAAGCAGATTTATAACAAATGAAGAAATTTCAGCCGCGCAGAAAGTATAAGGAAGTGCGAATATAATCTTAACCATCACTAGATAGATAATCTCAATGTCTCATCTTTGGAAATAGATGAATATATCTTCCAACACTATCAAACACTTCAAAAGCCATTTTAGTATTATCTTAAAATATTTCTTTTACTTAAATAATATCTGTTTAATTTCTGTACAATTTTTCCTTCACTTTTAATAAGTTTTTCAGGTTTAATTTACAATATTTCGATGCTTTTAATATTATGATGAAATTCAACTATCAAAATATTAGATCGCGTGCGTTTAATTGCACGTAGTCGCGTGACAATGATTATTTTCTTTGGACATTACTTTTGAAGTATGATTTTCATTTCCGCTTTTATTTCACAGTATATATATTACCCTAAATATTGTTACAAAATCTTTTTCTACAAATACCGCCATCAATCGTAATAATGCAGCGCATTTAGTCGCTAGTTCAGCAGCTTGCTTGCTGTCTAATCCTCTATTCTTTTAATGGTCGGCGACTCCGACTACTCTCACCCACGACTTCCCTAGAGCTTCAGAATGCCTGTCTTTTACAGTTCCGGGAGACGGGGATAGACGCTTCCAGACCAATCAGGGCGTACCTGGGTATATCTCGGGTCTTAGTGGATGGATCGTGAAAGTTCTCAAACTTTCCAGTGTTATCCATTTAGTCGCCAAACTCGCCAAATGGTCACCAAGCTCTGAGGTCATTGACGTGGCACCGCTCAGCACGCACAGGACAGATCTTACTACGGTTTTTCCCACGATGACACTATACGTACCGAGTAGCAAAATTACAGATTTGTAAAGATATGATTGATTGGCGATATACAAAGGGGGATTATTCGTAGTCAGTAAAACGATCAGTGTTGATTAGGAATAATCAGAGACAATTATGTATAATCACCAGATTAATCACAATTACAGAAAAGTATACATTGCAGGAAGCTGTATGAATCAAACAGCCAACTGATTTGATTTATAATTTCATAAAAATCCACACATTAAATGCTAAAACTATGCATTGAATTTCCTTTCTCCAGCTGCGCATTTATAAGGATGCAAAAATATGGACTGACAAACGGTCGATTCTTGAACGGATTCAACATTTTAAAGAAACATCGAGGCTTTAAATGCTAAAAGGTGTACAAAATTTCATTCATTTAAGTGAAATAATTTTTGAGTAATTGTATTTACGTGCTTGTGAAATTACCCATAGACAGACAGTCAATCTATTAAAGGGTTTAGTTTAGAATTTTCAACCAAAATTTGCCGTTAGAAGTGAATACTCCACCTTTATAGATATTCTGTGAATGGATTTCGGACAAAATTTGTATAAAATTCACAAATTTGGTGTAAAGACCACGTGCTAATTTTTCACCAAAGTGTTTTTGAGTGGTAGTCTTGCTGACAGACAGGTGCGCATAGTTTCAAAAATGCTCTTTTCGGACACTGAAGAATGTTTGGATTCGAAACATGAAGATTCGCCTAAATGTCTTGGTCGACTTTATGAAGATTGCACAATACATTTTATTTGCTTATTTCGTATACGAGAAAGTTAAAATAGAGCATCTCCGTGTTCAAAAACATATTCTATATGTATCTGTATTACGTAGGCAAGTCAAAAATTATCTAAACTTTTCATTCTAATGTTTATTAACATGAATCTAGGGTTTTACTGGGCACATCATTTTTCTACATAATCTCCCTCCTTTTCAATGCACTTGGCCTAACCGTCAACGAGCTTACGTATTCCTTCCAAATGAAAAGTTTTCGGTTGGTCGTGAGGCCACTTTTGCACCGCATTTTACACGTTCAAATCTGAGACAAATCGGCGACCACGCAAAGCATCCTTGAGTGGCCCAAACAAATGAAAGTCAGGTGGAGCTAGATCTGGGCTGTAGGGAGGGCGTTCCTCTGACAAGAGGAATCGGATCCCTGCTCGTTGTTCCCCTTTGGTGCAAACTTCTAATGGTGCAGCCATGCTATATATGCAACAGAAGGAAAGAAAATGGCGGAATTATGATCAAACGTTCATAGCATTAACACAACAGTATAACAATAAAATAAGCGCGAACAGAAGTCATTGTGCACAGTTTAAGCAGAGTTATGTCAAAAATGTAGATAATTTTTGATTTACCCTCGTTCTATTGCGCAAATCGTGTTCAATATTGATGGATGCATTATTAACAGGAGCTGCTCTTTGACTGTTTTTTTAAGCAAATGACATGATACAAAAATCGCCGCCCGCAGAATGTAGTTGAACTGATGAAAGTAACAATCCTTTCGGTTTGTATCGCCTCGTGTAGTTAGTTGTTTATATCCATTGATTGTAATAAGATTATTGTGAAATTTGTCTTTTTCCGTTTCCAGAAATTTCCACACTGATGCTTAATTATTTACGATCTTGAGTTACTATGTTTGAGCGGAATGCTGTTTTTCAGTTAAACTATTCATATAAAATGCATAAATATTTAAAAATGAATGCCTATTCTTTGATTGAATTGTAAAATATGAATTTAATGCGAATTAAAGTCTTTGTCAATGCGATTGCCTTTTTGATGTGAATATTTTGAATAAAAATATAAATCTTAAGCAAAACTATTAGATTTTAAATATATATTTAAACAACGTCAATTTTGACAAATGAGTGATGATACCAAAAAATTTATTCCCAACTTTGAGGACGTGAATTGCTCTATCCAAGGTACAATTTAGAAAAAGCTAATGGATAGAATTTTTAGTCACTTAACTTTGAGAAGAACACTACATTTTTCCTCCCCCCCCCCTCTTAATCAAAATCTGTAAGAGGGAAAACACCGAATTGTATTGTTTTTGAATTATTATTTTTAATACGAAAAATCTATAATGAGATAACAAATCAAAAAGCAAATAATAGTTATTTTGTTACAAATTGAATCAATGTGAATTATGTCCATGAACTATTTCATTTTGCAAAATGTTTGAATTAAAATAAATCTCAAATGATGCATCAAGCCTGGACAAAAGAAATGATGCCATCAAAATGGTGTATATCAAAATCTAATTCGAAATAGATATAACTAATTAAGAAAATCAACTTTTTGTAGAATTTTGTTATAGTCTTTTTAATCACCAGAATAAACAAAAACATATCCAAACTCTATTCACAAAATAAAAAGTATCAAAGACAAAAAATAAATGATTACAAATATGATAGGTCAAAAGAGTAATAGCATATCGTTTGGTTTATTTTGCATTTCGATTAATTTTTTTCATAAACATAAGGAAAAAGTCGTACAATATTGATAAATTTTAAAAGACAGTTCCTTAAATTTTAAAATAATGTAAAAATAACCATTTTTCAAAAATATACCGAAATAACGCAAAAAATGGCTTGATTTTTATATAACTGACATTTTAGTAAATCTTTGTATTTCGTTGCCTGTCAAACAATATAGCCAATCTTGAAATGAAAATTTTAAAAGAGAAAGAATAAAATGAATTCTTCGCAATCGAGGACCCCCACCTATTTGCATAACTGGTAAGAATATGGAAACAACATGCATTCGAACCCCGATCGTAAGCAATTATTGCTTATTGTTCAAGTAAAATTATGTATCTCTCATTGGTATTTGGAAATTGAGGTATTATCTCTTTTATATGATGTTGTTCCTATGGTGACTTTCTGATTTGCGGGTTTGCAAATAAAATCGTTCGGCCATTTGTTTTTACATCTAAATTTTCTATTTTTTCATTATTTTCAATCATTATCAAGCTACTTTTAAAGAAATAAAGAATAGATGTTTTTGCGTACAGCTAATTCTTCTCAAATACTTGCAAATAAAATTTGCCATTAATTATTTTATGCAGTTTGTTCTTAATGGCTTACTCTGAGAGGTATTATGAAATTTCACATTCTGGATGCGGATTTATTCATACTGTTTAAGAACCCTTACATCATTCATCCCTATCGCTAAATTTGTATCAAATCACCTGAACCGTACAGCATCAAACTTCACTTAATACAATAACGCTTTTGCTAAATCTAAACATGTTCTCTAAAATATCAAGAAAGAAAAAAAATCGATAGTTTTGTTGTTTTCTTTGTACATATTTTATAATTTGCACATATCTCGCAGGATTACTCTATAAAACGTTCTCTAATTGAATAAAATATACAGTTAAGAACAATAAAACTGCAATTTTCCAGATATAAAATCGATAATATCTTTATACACTGCAATTATTTTGCAAAGGAAACAAACAAACAGTCGTTGAAAACGGGAGCATTAAAAAAAAATTTCTATCAATGCAGTCTCTAAAGCTAATCCTCAACTGTAAATATAATAGATAATTAAGTACAATCAATTTGACAATAATAAAGAAAACAAATGGTTTATTAATTTGTAATTTATTGTATTGTAGCTAAATTTCTAAATCTATAGTCGGTCAAAAAGTGCAAAATGGATGACATTGTTCAGGTCACATTTTAAATTCGTCTACAATGTTTTTAAATCACGAACAAGCAAAACACACATGAAATAAACTTTGCTAGCTGAAGACTCCTTTTACTTTGAAGTTCAAAAGGTAAATCTCGGAAACATCAGCCAATACTGGTTATAGAAACATTAGCTCAACTCTTTCCATTCAGAACACGCTGCCAAAGTATGGCGCGTCTGGCATCACAAAGACCATCACAGATGTCGAGAAAGCAGTATAGTCCATTTCATTTTCGGTACATAAATAAAGCTTTTATGTTTTTCACTGGTATTTCAAATAAATGTTGATAAAATACAATTTTTCATAAATATTTGGATAGAGTATCGATTTTATTGGTTGATAAAGTCATTCACACTTTTTAATTTTTCGAAAATAAGTACGTTCCCGCTGCTCAACCAGCGAACATTATTATACATTAGTAAGCCATTACACACCGAGTTGACTTCATCCAACAAAGCATCGAACTTTCACTTATTTAAAGCCTGCGACGATATGAGGTTGACTACTTTTGTGACTAACGCCATTACATTATGAAAAGATGTTAAACCACTCTTAGCGCACAAGGCTTGTTAGTGAATAATGCAGTGAAATTTTAGAATTGAATGTCCTACGTCTGTTTGAAATAAGCTGATGAAGTCACTTTTTTGCCTGCCATATTTGGAGCACCATCAGTTGTTACTGAAACAATTTTTTTTCAAATCAATTTCTTTCCCATCGTGCGATTTTTTAACATCCTTTCAAATATCTGTTCCCTTTGCAGTTGTTAGCAAAGATTGCCATTGCAATTAATTCTTCCTTAATGACGTTTCCTACAAAATATCGAGCTAAAAAAGCTAAACGTGCAGATTTAGTGACATCAGTACTTTCGTCAAAACATAGCGATATAAAAGAAGCGGAGTTAATGTCATCTGTTACATTTCCGACCAGTTTAAAGATTCTTTCTTTTATTGTGTTTTTTGATACAGGAAGATCTTCGATGTGCTGAAATATCTTATCTTCATTATCAAAATCTTCAACAAGTGAGGACGCGCTTGCTAACTAGGCTTCTTTCAAAAACTGGACCTGTTGAAAAAGCTTATTACTATGCCGATCAATGACATTTGCAGCCGAGTAACTTACCGCGCTCATATGACAATTTTTGCTAACATATTTAATCATAGATGTCGATTGTTTATTTCTGTCTTTTATTGCACTTGCAGGGAATGGTAATATGCACCCCGCACACCACGATCGACCACTCGCGTTTGTTCGAATTATTTCATAGTGAAATTTGTTATTTTGAACTAAAAGGCAAACCGTTTTGGTCGGTGACGTGCCCAAAATATTGTGTTGCGTGCCAATGGTTCGCCATCCCTGGCGTAGTCGAATCAAAGAGCGCTTGCAAAACAAAAGCAAATAAAAAGGTTGAGTAATCATCTTCAGTTCTTGCACATAAATGAAGAATTTCATGCTTTCAATTCTTATTTCAAATTGAAGTGGATGAAATGGAATTTTTGCAAATGTGTGAGTGTCGTATCTGTTTCACTTGCTGCTAATGCCAAGCACTTGCTTTAATTTTTCTAAAATTCAACTTCTTGATTTAGTTCGATGTGTGCAATCATCGTACAATTATGCTAAATGTTTTAATGAACATTCACATATGAATGGCGCATATGATTTGAGATTTTACGATTGACGTTCTATGTCTTGTATTTTTAAACTGTTCCAAACAATTTCACACGAAAGTTCGTATTATTTTGAGAATAGCTCAGGTACTCAGAAATAAATAATTGTTTCAGTAAAACATGGGAAACACAAAAGACTGCAGCATGTGGCGCGAGAGCTGTCTTAATCATGTTCCACTTTACGACAGAGTATAAAAAATATACGTTTGAAAATGTAAAAGAAATATGTCAACATAAGAAGGCATAAAATATAACGATACTGATAATATTAAGTGAGTAAGTTTGTAAAATATCGATATCTTCAAGTGAAAAACTGATACAAAAAAGGCAAAACAATGAATCAGTGTAAAGAATAGGCATTAAAATGGGCTGAATACAATTATAATAGCCAGTGTCTTTTAAACAGTCAAAAACATTCTGATATTTTTCACCCACTGGGTCTTGTAAAGTTAATGACGGTAGTGTAAACGCCAGGATTTAAAGGATGGATATCCGATTAAAATATATTTAATACTATGCATGTGTTTAATACTGGTCACAATGGCGCCATATCACCAAAAGGATTGGAATGGATTGGATAGAGGTAATTAATGGCGTTAGAGTCAAATTTGACTATACTAAGCCAAAAAAAAAAAAAAAAATGGTTAGAAGTTAAAACGCGTATTTTTATTTATAATCCTTTGAAAGTAGAAGAGTTAATAAAATTGCAAAGAAATGTCTTTTGTCATTGCATCATCCGCACCATCCGTATCAGCATCATCCGTACAAGCTTCAACTCGAGAAAAGGCAACATCCAGATGATTTCGGGATTCGACACGGATTCTTAGTTCAGTTTCCTCCCCAGGTTGAGGCTGCTTTAGAATGACCTTGGAATATCTTCTGAACAGGTGCAGCCCACTTTCATCTGGAAAAACTGGTGGAATTTGGGAACCAGAAAATCCATGTTCGATTTTCCATATTCCGTTTCAGTCTACAATAATAAGGATGTGTTGTGAAACTACAGCATCATTTTTTTCGGTCCTTATTTATTCCAGAAATGAAGTGAAAAGAGCTCCAATTGCACGGCAGGATTGATCAATAGGGAAAGATATGCCTCGTTGTTACAGAATAAAATTGTTCCGGATCTGCAAGCATGTCAGTGCTTTTCAGGCAGACGTTCTGAGCAAGATAGAAGTAAAGGGGTTCTCAAAACATCACTTCATAGAAGATCCTGTCTTGAAACGATTTATTTTTCTTTTGTGATCTGTTATCTGCTCTTATTTTAATACCGCAATCCATTTTGAAAGGAAAGTACCTCGTAAATAGTGATAACCCGAAGAAAGTCAAACCGATTTTAAAGAAAGCATTTCGCGTCAGCTCGTAGCCTTTCCCAGAGCTTAGAACGGTCAACCTCGGTACATGGTAATATTCTACCAGGTAGCTAAAAGTAATTGCAGTTGTGTTGAATGTGTAATAAAATGAAAATTCCTAACCTATGGGAAATATATTCTAAATGTGCAATTCATTAAAACACTCGCTGGGGTGGAGAAATTTCGAAAACCTTTTTATATTTGCTTAAACAAATTTCCACTCCTTTATCATAATCTACTCAAAATGTCGCAAGCAATAGTTTCACGAACAGCCAACTTTAAATGGAGGTTATTAAAACCGATACATCATTCAGTTACTTGCGACTTTAAATTGTTAGCACAAAGCCAGTACACGGCTCGTTTAAATGAAAACTCCTTTGCAATTAAAACGTGGACAAAAAGAAAAAGATTTTATTATCTCCTTATAAATTAAAATTTCCGTGTTTTCTAGTGGTAACTGAAACGGATACTGAAATAATCACAATTCTCCAGTTTGTTGATGACGTTTTAGTTTTATAAGCATTCAGGTCTTTAATAACTTTAATATTCAATAACTCAGACACATGATTTATTTTTATAAGTTCAATGAATATGGGGAATGCTTATCCCTCGACACTCTAGTCATTTTCGTCATAAGGTAAGTGCACATAATTTTAGGTATAAAAAATGAATCTGCGCTTGCATTATGCATGGTGTTATTGAAATAATGGGGCGGGTTTAGATAATGCCCCCAGACATAAGTCATTTTTTCAATGGAACACGGGAACAAAAATAGATTGGTACTATAGCTACTTTATGAATGTGAGTTAAGTAAAAATCACCGACTGATAAAGTGCTCAACAAGATCGGATGGCATAAGAATTTGCAATAACATTATTGTCTATAAGTATGCGAGATTCCAAATTTCAAAAAAATACGATATTTAGTGAAAGTCGGTTTTTAAAATTCCTTCAATACAAGCATGACACAAATCAAGTTAAGTAAAAGTGTTTACAAATTCATAATAAAGTCTAAAATTACTTTTCTTATACTACCATTTTTTTTGTATAAAACAGTAGTTTTGATAATTTCTCAGATAACATCGGAAAATTTCTCCAAAATTAACATGTACGTCCTTTTGTGATTGCTTCTGAATTTTAAAAAACGCTTTATTCGCATAATGTAATTCTTCCTATTATATAGCAGTTGTTAAACCATTAAAAATCTGTTAATTAACGTTAACTGGTCATATTGAAATTAAGTTTTTAAAGTCCTAGAAATGAAACAGCAAAACATAATTGGAATGATGCATTCATATTTACGGTTCTTGTATGTGAGCGGAAAATAAATAAGCATTTTTTTTTTCATAATCGAATGGGCATAATCACTTCCAGATCTCAAAATTTAATCCCTGAAATAAGAGGTAATTTTATATTCTACGAACGCTGGGAGTAAATAATCAAATGATTTGATTTTAAAGCTGTCTACAAATGAAACCATTGGTCAAAAAGATATGAAATTTTGTGTCGGACATAATGAAGGGATGATGAATGAATAAAGAAATAGTGACCACAATAAAAAAATATAGTTCAGTGTTTTGCAACCAAAGAATTTTTTTTAATTATTTGCACAGTTACAAATGAATCTTTATTTATATTCCCCCAATTTTTTTACCCATAGGTCACGATAAAACAATAATTCAGACTCTTAACATCCTGACTCCCAACTCGGTCGAGACGAAAGCCCATTCAGGTCATACGCTTACTTCCTTTCCCTTTCTAAAACAAGGCCATGAAACGTCTGAGGAGCCACCTTAGATTTTCCACCGAGGTTGCTTCCTTTTCCACTATCACTGTTGATTGATGTCTCAAGAAAGTATTTCTGGGCAGATGCTTAATTTATATCTAATATATATCATGATAAAATTAGATATTTTCTTTCAAGATCTTCAGATTTTGTGTTTCAAAACAATTTGGGCTTTCAATATATATATATATATATATATATATATATATATATATATATATATATATATATATATATAACTTTTGCAGTGAATTATCTAATCGAATTATTATTAAAATGAATAAAAAATGAGAAATTTTGATTGGTTAAATATTATTACTTATGACGCAGCAAAGATGTTTAAGTTTAATGAGCATGCAAATATCATTTTCAAGTTATATTTCTTCTTTAAATATGTGTACATTCTAATATGTGTTAAATTAACACATATTTGGCTGCTTTATATGATTGTAATATTCATGTTACAATCATATAAATCTGTTAAAAAATGGAACTTCAAGAGTATACAAAATGTTATCAAAGTTTACACACGACCCCTCATTGGTAAAAAATAGTATGTTAGAAACATAGTGATAAAAAAATCCTCCACGTCATCAGCAAACACGTTGTTGTTGTTTATGGTACTTATCATAGACAAGCAAGCAGACGAAGTCAACGATTTTCAGCGTCTCTTGTTTCAGTAGCGCCATCCAGCGCCAATGAGTAGCCATCTTACCTACTCAGGCGTCGCAGTCCTTCTCACGGGGCAGACTTCGTTCATACATTTTATCCACAGATCGTAATTTAGACCTGAATCAGAGAACGATTTAAGGCCCCACAACCCAAGAGAAGCGAAACCAACACCTTACCAACCAGACTAACCCGGCCATAAACAAACGATCGATGGTAAAAAGGGTGAAAGAAATATTTATTTTCTACCATCTTTACTTTCAGTCGCTTTGGACTTTTAAAACACTTAGAAACTTTACGATTACACTTACGAAAGCACCCGACAGCGAAAACGCTCAATATCTCTGCTCTCGATTGTAGCAGTTAACTCTGACAGGTAATGTGAGAAAAATCACATAATCACGACTTTCCATGTATGCACTTGAGTTTCTTCACGAAGTTTATTTTAGAATGAGCTATCAATTACGAAACGATAGCTTCCTGAAAAGATTGTCGTTCCACAACTGCATCCGATCGGAAATTTGTTAGATAACTGACATTTGAACAAAAGATTCCACCAACTGAAGAAAAAGAAACAAAGGGGCAAATTTTTGTCTGCGTGACATAGCATCTGCTTTGGAGCCTAGAATCTTGCCCTGAGATTTTCCTTTTCAATATGCTCGGTATTGGTAATCAGAATGTTGATACATTTACCAGATAGGGATTTATTAGTTAAATGCTTTTACCAAAACGAGATTTCCGAAGTAGTTGCTCTTCGGAAACATCGATCATTGAAAGGGATTCCAGAAAGTCCATTAGGTGTTGAAGACTTCGATAAATGGTTGCGACTTTGAATAAACCAGCTCGTTTGGTACTTATTCTGGAAGTGGAAAAAAGCTTGATTTGCAGAAGCAGTAGAGAAAGTTGCAATGTTAGTGCCGGAGGAAAAAGTTTGCAATATTCACGGTAGAATCAGCGTCGATCGTCTGGTAGAAAAATTGGATATGCCGCGCATTCAACTATCATGAGGATATCATCTGGCATTTTCCGTACATGCTTGAACTGGAGAAAAGGCAAGCTTCTTTCACTCGATTTCATGATTCGATAAGGGTTCTTACTTCGATTTCTTGCAACTTTGAGATTGGTTCAGAGATACTTTGGAATATACTTTCAACAGATGAAACGCACTTTCATCTGGGAAGTTCGTTCAACACTCACAACTCTTAAATTAGGGAATCAGAAATTCCGATCTCAAAGCCTTCAGATCTCGTTTCTGTCAACAGCAATAAAGGGGTCTTGTACCGTTTCTCCTTTTGCCCATTATTTCTTCGAGGAATTAGGTGTTAGAGGTCCCGAAGAAGGTTAGGTCACCGGGCAGCAATATGCCTCGTTTTTATAAAATAAAACTGTTTCGGATCTGCAAGCACTCTGGTGCTTTTCACACAAAAATCCTAAGCAAGATGGTGCTGTTATACACATAAATCTCTGGATCAAAGAAGTCCTCAAAACATCGCTTTACAGATGAATGCATCCTTAAACGGTTTTTTCATGTATGAGATGCCATTTTGGATATAAAAGGCTTAATTTTATTTTACCCATCACCCTGTATATACAGATTTCCGATTACTATTAACGAGGCGATTATTAAGAGTGGCTGTGGCTAAAATAATATTGATGTCAAAATATATATTAATATTTTGTAGATATGATTTCGAAATTACGATTATACAATCATTATCACACTAACGTCACATCACATAGTGTCCAAGAACATATATTTATTTTGGAAAATTTGACTCGTCGTTAATGCTGACATAAACAGTATTTACTGTTTTTCAACAACATGAAAGAAAAACTTCCTATTTTCTTCAAATGGCCCGATTTTGTAAACACTATTTTAAAAATAAGACACGAAAAAGAAACGTCGCAACTTGAAAGTACGGATGTTTTACTCATGCATTTAGATCCATTAAAATCTTGGAAACCAAGTCTAAACTTGTATTCGAAGTACCAATAATCTTTTAGCTGGCTTTGAATTTCGATGATTTTTTTTCTGAAATTCTTGAGTCAAATCTGATACTCTGGCTCAAAAATTCATTTTAAGCAAAAAATAGTTATAAAAGTAGTCGCAGATTTGCTTACAAATAAAAGACTTAAATATAATTTTTTTTTGTTGAAAAATAATCCATCATTTTTTAAAAACTTAATCTAGAGCCTCTTTATATCTTTCGTAGACTTTGAAGCGAAACTGAAAAGTAATACCATTAAATTGGAAATCATATTTGGCAATATGAATTATGTCAATAATAAAAAAAATCGTTTGCAGAATATCAAAAACTTTTTTACTTGTTGCATAACGACGATGGAAAAAGAACTTCGATTGGAAGGTAAATATTTGCACTATTTGAAGATTAAGCTTTAAGTTCATGAAAGAGAAAATGAAGCGAGAAATACTTTTTCCAATCTTTTGCAAAATATAGGTCGAATTTTTAATTAAATTAAATTTTACTGAATAAAGTATTAAAAATATTTATTTTACAGCTTTTAAAAAATTGTCTTCTTGTTTTTATGTAAAATAAAATCAAAACTGGGCAAAGTCATTTTAAATTCTTTGATTACACCACCATTATAGCAGGCAATTATGTAATGCACTTCAGATATGTGAGAAAAGTTAATTCTTGTTTGAATTTTAATTGAAATAGAAAATAGAAAACTCAACGTCATTTATTAATGCCTTAAAACCATTTATTAACCAAACAGTAAAATGTATTATTAAGCAAGAATGAACTTGATCACATTGTTAGGCAATCTGATTCATTAAATAAACAAAAATGAAATAATATTTAATAAGATTAGAGCATTTGAAACAATAGCTTTTTAAAGAATTATGGCAACAAGAACTTTGATTATCTACGCAATTAATGGATTTTTCTCCATGCAGAAGTAAAATAACTTTTAAATTCATGTAAATCTGAATCAAGTCATAATTTTTTTCTTTCAAATTCATTCAATTGAATTTCTATAAGATCTTCCCATTACGTAAGCTTTCTATAATATTTTAAATCTTATCTTAAGAGTTCCTACCATAAGGTAAGATTAAGATATGATTTGTGCCTGGATACCTACCACATGTTTGGCGCAATATAGCCAAATACAGCTTTTGCGCTAAAATTCCTCAATATCGTATCCTTGGCGATGATTCTTCATTATTTTAAATTTTTTTTGCTTTTTTTTCAGAGGTAAATCAAAGCAATTCGGAAATAATATTTATTTATTGATAGTATATTTAAAATTCTTTTAATATATAGAACTAATAAAATTTTTTAGGGCTTTATAATAAATTTTCTATAGAATGAAGCAAACATATATAACTAAAAATTCTAATTACAATTTTTATATTATTTTCGTTATGTATATCAAAAAATGGTATTCCTCTCTTTCTCTCGCATAAATTTGTGGACCCTTGGCACGGCTGTATGAGAATTACTCAGTATTCAGATTTTTATGTTCACAGTTCTGCGCTTGAAAGTTTGTACTTTTTGGCACAAACTCTTATATGCTTTTTGGATATCTTTTTGACGGAAAATTGAAATGAAAAAAATGAAACATAATTACAATTACAGTCACAGGATCACAAACCAAATTTAATTTATTTCAGTTATTTCAGTCATAAGGGATCGAGTTTACATGCATATAAGAATACATAATTACATACGATCAAATATTTGAAGGATTTATTCGAAAATGGATGCCTGTCATAGAATACAAAATGCTAAAGTTCTGTAACTATTTTTACTCATCTGTCTCTTTAACTTCTTTGTATTCTGTAGTTATTGCACTTACATGCATACGGATAGACAGACCGACACACTTTACACACACGGATGTCTTCTAAATTCGATGGAAATTCAGAACTCTAGGATTGAATCTACAACAAATTTCCTCGTCCCAGCAAAAGAGTTTTTTTCTCACCGACAACATAATTCGAAATATATATTTTTGGAACTCAGGGAGATCTGAAATATCGGGATTCGACAAAATCACGGATTCTAATTTTTTGACAATTACAATACGTCCTATGTATAAGAGGAAGTGAAAAAAAAGCGATAAATACGTTAGCTGTTATCTAGCTTATAAGCTTTCACCACAGCAATCTCACGCCAGTGAGTCGGAGGAGAGACGAACGATATGGCTGTTGAGTGCGTAGTTATGCTTCAAATGTTTGTTTTAATAGTGTGGGGGAAACGCGTCTAATGCACAAATTCGACTTTCGGATGCTATTAACAGCTAGAAAGGGATTCATCGCCAAAAAATTCGCCTAGAATGACACGATAAAAACAATCAAATTTGCGCCATATTTTTTTTATTTCATAACACTTGTACGCCAATGCCAGGCGGGGCATCCTCTGGGGTAACTTCTGTATTAATGATTACGCCCGACAAGTTTGAGGAAAGCAGCCCAGCTGGTTGAACATTTATAACTGCAGTATAAGTATTTTATTTCGCAACTGATTTATGCAAATTACTCTCTGTTGAACACTGTCTCATGCTTCCGTTCCTGAACGTTTGCTTGCTACCAAAAGGTTAAATGAGTACAGAAATTTCGAACAAAAATATCATAGATCACTTTAGTATTATATTATTTGTAATACACATTGTAATGTGAATTAAATCCTGTTAAAAGTTAAAATAATTATTCTCTATACAACTAATAACTCTTTGTATTTTTATTAAATTTCAGAAAATAATTTAAATCAACATTAGATTGGATATAAAATTAAACAAGTAATATATAAAAAAATAAGTCAATTCCTCCTTAGGTCAACAAAAAAAATTTAATTTAGTTACTTTTTATTCAAATTTACAATTAATATTAATATGTATATTCATATGACAGAATTACAATATTAATTAAATTTAATTACTGAATTAATATTTGAAATGACATAATGAATGAAGAATTACGTCAAGTAATATATAAATTTTTTTTATATTGAATTCCTATTTATTTTCTTAAATTATTTTTATACATCTTATATTATTTATGATTGGGTATCGCGTCAGTCATCTCAGAGCTTGGTGACAAGCTTGGCGACCATTTGGTGACATGACTTGGCGACCAAATAGAAATGACTGAACAAATTTAATTAATTAATTTATATTTGAAAAAAAACCCATATTAACATCAAATGTCACCCACAACCAGTTTAAAAAAATGTAATTGAACTCGAGTGATGAATAAAAAGCATTTTATTAATTGAAAAAAATTTAACTTGAACGAGTACGTTAACGTTCATGCGAAAAATTAACTTTTATCAACTTTAGCTATTACGTTAACAAACGTTCAAATTAAAAGTTTAAACTTCGAAAACTGTAATTTACAGCACATGTCTGTGTGACATGAGATAAATATATGAAATGAAACTAACATAGCATTTCCTTAACGTGTATTTTCTGATGTTAATTTTTTAACACGCAGCCAATATAAAGCCTGCGTGAATATAAAATCAGTGCATCCTTAATTTAAAAACAAAATGAAGGTTTTATTTGTTGTACATAATTGAAAAGCATTTCTCCTTTTAGTGGTATTTAAAAGAGATGTTATTAAAATAGATTTTTGCAAATCCGTATACGACGTATTTATTTTGCTAATTTTTATGGCCATTCACAATTCTCAATTTTAGACACTTGGAATTTTTATTTTCGTTCATTTAATCAAACGGGAAGAGTTAGGTTAAAACAAACCTACTTACCCTAGACCCCACTATATCCTAGCATCCGATGTAATATGAATGATCAGGTAGCCAAAACAATAAAATATGTGCAGAGATGATTACAAAATTGTCCACCATCCATGAATGGACATGACCTGTCATCGGCGTAGAGGCAACTAAACTCCTCACCTTTATTATATCGAGGAGAGAAAAAACTTATTAAAGAAATGAGGTAATAATATTATCATTTGATGCGATGACAGCTATTTTGAAAATTGTGGAAAGTAATATTTGTCCTCAAGCTTTATAAACAGTCTGTGGAGTAGAATTTTACTCTTGCATCCCTATAAACTTGTTAAATTCAGTTGACTTTCAATGTCGTTTGTAATATTTTTACTTTCTCGCATATGCAGTAAAAAAGAAAGTACAGTAATTGGAAAAAAAGAATTCGAACTTGTCATTTTGGTTTAGTCTCACCGTTTTACATCTCTCTGAGATCGATAAACATATTTTTCGAAAATGCCTGTCTGTTTGTGACAAAGACAACTGAGAAACGCTTTGCACTAGATGGGTGAAATTTGGATTTCGGTCTTTACACTTAATTTGGAGATTGCTATCAAATTTTGAGTAACATTTGTTGCGTGGAAGACTGCTTGTCTGGCTTTTCGAATATAAGTTAATACAATAAATACAAATCGAAATGAGGCAGATAGATAAAATTCTATATTCTGAATCTGCACCTGTAGTCATCTACTCCTAATCCCATTTGGGAATGACCAGCATGCATTTTCAGAAACATGTCAATACGATCATTGAAAAATGCAACGACTTCAATCTATTACATTTGGTATGGCATTTTGTGATTTGTAGTGCAGGTTTGGGTCAAATCTTTGTTTCAATCGGCCGAGAAAAACGTATCTGAAGCACAAATTCCAATTTTGGATACTGTCAACGACATGTCAGGAATGAATCGCCAAATACTTCTCAGAAGATGACACAGTGGAATCAGTAAAGATGGTAAATTCACGCTAAAGGATAATGTTTCGTATTTATTGCACGCTAATGTTATTCGCGGCATTCTCTGGAATAACTATTAACGCTCAGTTACAATTATTATTGCATGTTCATTCACAAAAGAAGATGAAAGATTAAAATCAAATATAATACTAAATGCGAGGTCTTCAATGAGAACCTGGTTATGAACATGTGCTAATTACTCTCACTCTCCAACACACCGCCAGTAAATGACGCGTTTGCATGATTAGGAAATCAAAAAACGCACACGCTAAACACGCCCATTAGGTTTTCTAGACATAACTCAAGAAGGTTTGGATTTTTTGGAGATATCTAAAAAAATATAGAGCAATTTTTACAAAATTTCTGAATGACGCGTCAATTAAGATAACTACGTTTTGGATGAATTTTTTGAAAGACTCTGTAAAATGGGTAAATTTTAAAACTTTCACATAAAGAATCTCGAATAAAACATGAATGAAAATCAAAATTTATATTTGGGGGGAGTGGGTGGAGGTGTTACATATGAGGAAGATACAAACAGTTTCTGATTTAGAATATTAAAAAACATTTTGCGCAATAGCTTAGAGATAGCTTTAAAAAATGTGTTACTATTTCCTGATTAAAATATTAGCTCCATATTTATCGAATTTCTAAATATTTAGTTCCTACCGTTGAATCACAAGGGTGTCTCCATTTGCTTTATGTTGTGCAATTAAAACAATTACAGAATACAATTATATGAATTAGCTTATTTGCCATTTTAGAAATTGTCGGATAAATTTGGAAATCTTCACACAAAGTTTGACCAAAAGTATTGCTTAAGAGTTTAATTTATAAAGTTTTTCGTCAAAGAATTCTACAATATAAATTGTACAAACCACATATAAATTGTAAAATACTGTTAAAACGTTTATAATTCAAAAGCATAGAATCATTTTTCTCTGCATATAATGAAAATAAATGTCTGTGCGTGTGATTAAAAGGGGAAGGGGTGCTCTTCAGGCCAGAGCGTTTGACATACGGCTATGAAAATAAGCACATACATACGTCGAAGAGTGGAAAGGTTCATTTATTTGAAATTTTAATAAGGATCTAAAATAACTATACTTTTGAATCACGTCAACGTATATAAAATTTACATGTCATTCACAGATTGTGAAATCGCTGTTTTATTCATTTCTGTTTCAGTTACCACTCAAAAATACGAAAGTAATAAATTTTCATTAAAACTTCATATTTGGTTCCCTTTTTTCTTGTTTTCTTTATTTCTTCATCCAAACGCACGTTGCGCTGGCTGGGTGCTGAAAATTAAAATGTGTTAGTATATGTAGAGTGTTTGTATTTATATGATCCACAGACGAAACTATCGTTTTCAAATTTTATATGCGTCATAATAAAAGGACGGAGAATTGTTTAAGCAAATAAACCATCATTTTCTGAACAAACGAAGAATACTTTTTGGACGGTTTAATGAATGCTCATAATCGAATTAAAAATCCCTTTTATTTAATTAAAAATCACTTTTCTGCCAAATTTGGGAACCTGAAAATCCACATTCGCTTCTAGAGGACCGATTGCAATCAGCAAAACTAATGGTGGTGGTGTGCATTAAATCATTTATTCAGGGCCAGTATTTCATCGAGGAATCAAAATAGTTCCGTCAGTGCTGTTCACGCTTCATTTTTATGCAAAAGGTTAACTCCTCCTCACATGAGTCTTTGCGTTAGGGTGATCCACAAAATATCACTTCACAGAAGAGCGTGTCTATAACTATGTTTTTCGTGATCTGTGGGATATTCCATTCCAATAACGCAAACCTACTAGATTTTTGGCTTTGACACCTCTGGTAAATCTGACAACCCGAAAAACATTACATATTTAGAGACTCCACATGCTTTCTTAAGTTAGAGTACGCAACCACTACTTAGCGTGCTTGCACAACAAATAAACTACCCATAAAAAATTAGAGAACAAGAACAGTTTCTTTTTCTGCACTTAAATTAAGATTCCCGCTTTTTCTAGTGGTAATTGGAACGAACAGTGAGGAAATAATAATTCTGCAGTCTTTGAATGACGTATAAGTTTTTAATATTTCACGGCGTTTCCCCATTTAATATTCGGCTATTCGATCGCATTGAATAAATTGGCGAGTACTCATCCATCGATACAACAGTCATCTTCCTCTTTTGATTTGAGGTTCATGAGATGAAACTGCGTTGGTTTTGTGCATGGTGTTTTTAAAATTATCAAACGAGTTCAGATGGCAATTCAGACAATGAGAAAGAAAGTGATTTTTGCAATAGAACTCAGGAACGGAAATGGATAGTGGCTTTTCGGTGGTCAGTTTAAGAAAACGGCACCTACTAATAAAATGCACAAAAACATTAAATGACATAAGAATTGGGAAAAACATCATTGTCTATAAGTATGCAAAACTTCATACTGTTTTGGGTGAAAAATACATTTCAAAGTTACATCAATACAAACATAAACAACAAAAGTTGAATAACCGTCCACACAAATTACCACTTATTATTTATTTAATTAGAATTTCAGTATAAAGTGCTTCGTATCTCCCTCCAATATATATCTATGACAAAACTGATAGATATAATAAATCTGAAAGAACATTTTCTAGAGGGCAAAATCAGATGATTTTTCTTATTTTTAGAAGAAATAATAAATTGTTTATTAATTAATTACTATTTATACTGTAAATAATTTTTGAGTGGATCAAAGAGCACAAAATTATCAGTTTGTTTAGTACATATTTTTTCTTCTATTCTACTTTTAAATCAATAATGGGCAGAGCACGCATTAAAATAAACTTTGCATGGCTACTTGTTCACTTTTACTTCAAAATTCAAAAAATAATTCCTGACAGCAGTTTATACCATGTTGCATAAACCTGCGTCCGATCCTTTCCATTTAGGAAACGCAGCCAATGCGTGGCGCGTTTACATGGCAACTGCAATGGCATTTGAAGAAACTGTATAGCACATTTCCTTTTCGGTACACAAATAAAACTTTATACATATAAATATTTGGGTACTTTAAATACATGTTGATAAAATACAATTTTTACAAATCTTTGAATTACGTTTCAATTTCACTGTTTCCCAATTTTTACTTTTTCGAAAATTCGAAGTATTGATTTGGTTCGGGAAGCTTAATCACCGAACGTTTATCCCGGATTTTCTTATGAACATTCACTTGACGGTAATGACTGCTTGTCCCTCAGAATAAAGTCCATTTTTTCACAAGAGCAGCACAGGAAGTTACAGTCAAAGGGGATGCATTACAAAAAATTTAAGGGAAAGTAAACACTAGATTAAATGAGCTTTGCAAAACGACTTCAAACATTTCCAAAACGCAAGGGAATTGGAGAAGACAAAATGAATCTTCTTTAAAAATTACGTTTTTCGGTCTATGATTCCTTGTTCCGTTTCGTGTTATACTGCAGCAAATTTTGATGTTTTTATTGATACTATTGGAAATTACCACCTTAAGAAATTAAAAAGTGATTTTAAAATATTAAAAATACGTACCTAATATGCTCTTTAAATGTGCATTTCATGATGTGATTGTGTTTTTAGATGTTGTTGAGATCTAATTAATTGGTGAGATAAATGGATTATTGTACACTTTTTAAATCCAGATTCAAGGCTCTAGATTTATATTCAACAATTGTTTACTAAATTAATTTTTCTCCCTTTCTCATTTTAAAAGGATAATTCAGTTTCGTGTATTTCAGTTTTATCGAGAAGCCTTTGGTGATCAGTTATTTGAACCATCATATTGCATTCGCAGTATTAAAAAAAAATGATACAAAATGCGTAATCATTCGGAAACACAAATTTATATATATATATATATATATATATATATATATATATATATATATTTTATAAAATTGAAATTTATGATTATGTGTAAAATTGTAATTTATAGAAAAAGTAATTACATTTTGCTGTGTCTGGTTTCGAAATAATGCGTGCAGCATTGAAAGAGTTATGTCTTAACAATGTATCAAAAATTCCAAATTTAGTAAACTTTTTTCTTGAAAATATTCGAATTTTATTGTCGTTCCATTTTTTTTTAAAATCGAGGCCATTTATCATTTTAAAAAATGTGAGAATCAGAATCTTCAATTTTTTGAACCACAAAATTTATTTTGAATTATTTTTTTTTCTTTAAAAAACTACCATTATGGTAATTTCTAGAGTATTATGAAATGAAAACTAAAATTAGAAAGCGTAGCGAAAAGTTCTATTATCACAATGTTAAAACATCAATGCTGATGTAAGAAGATATGCAAAATATATCAAAACAAGTAAGTCATTTCATTCATGTAGCTTGCACTCGGAACATTATTTAAAAAAATATACAACTTATTCCATTTGAGTATAACAAGTTGACAACTCCTAACTGCCCCGAGGCATACATTTAAACGCAATGACCTGTCTGCCACAACTGTAATGTAGGGAATGGAGGTTAAGTCCTAAGAGTCATTACCTGGGACATCATCGCGTGGGGGACAAGAACCAACCACCATAGAAGCTTCTCAGCCTCATATCTGAGGTGCCACCCCTCGCTGGGATTATCCAACTTGAGTTCATAAAATTCTGTTTCAATTTATATTTATTAAAATAACTTCTTTTATTGTAGGGAAGAAAAACATTATTTAACGCTATTTACAAAATGAAACATCAAAGAAAAAATTATTAAAAAATCATAATTTAATTAAATGATGGTAATGATATATCATTTGTTGCAGCAACAATCAATATAGGTAACAAAATTCCAGTCTCTTTTATATTAATATCATATTTTTAGAATTTCCCATAATGCACAACAGTCAGCTAAGGATCACGTTATGATTTTAATCTAGCTGAATTCTAAAACTGATGGTAGCTGTGCTGAATGTATTTTTTTTTGTAATAAAATCAGCAAACCATCTTAAATATATGCTAAATGTGCCATTGCTCAAAGCACTCCCTCTAACTACAAAATTTAATATACATTTTGTTTGCTTACCCAAATTTCCACGCCGTTGTTACGACCGAAACAAAATTTCATAAGCCATTCACAATTGCATAAGCTGACAACATAAAAACAAAGTTATTACAATACAGCCACCTATCTTCCATAAATCATCATAATCTTAAGGACGCAGCCATTCATTACATGGCGCGTCCCGCTCATATTAAATACAAACTTTGTAAAATATGCAAACAAGAACCTGATTTCATCTTCTGCCTATAAATTTGCATTTCCGTCTTTTCTAGTGGTAGCTGAGACGTTCACTGGGGAAATAACAATTCTCCAGTCTGTGAACGACGTGCAAGCTTCGTAGATCTTAACGTCATGTGCATTTTTTACATCCGGTTACACAGACAAATGATTTATTTCGATAAATTTAATGAAAAAGAGGAATACTCATGCCTCGACACCTCAGTAATATAAGATAGGTACGTATAATGTGAGGTTTAAACAATGAGCCTGCGTTTGTTTTGCGCATATCCTTTCTAAAATAAAGGTACAAATTGAAATGGCAATTCAGACACTCAGAGACAAGTCATTTCTTTTATCAGTAAACATTATTCGACAGTAAAAATTATTCGACTCCATTTTCACACCCTAAAACTACAGTTGAAAATCAAAAACTTAATTTTCAATCATCTTCATGTGCTCCCTACAACACAGATTTCAGTTTCTTTGAACTAAAGCGTTGTCTTTCGGAAATTCATAAATCGTCTCCCGGTCCAGATAATATAAGTTATCTTATGATACAGCACCTATCTAATACCTCCTTACGTAACTTGCTATTTCTCTACAATAGAATTTGGCGTGAACACTCTTTCCCATCATCTTGGCAGGAGGCTATTGTTATACCTATTCTAAAAACTGGAAAAGAACCGTCAAATCCACGTAATTACCGACCAATCGCTCTTACCAGCTGCTTATGCAAAATTCTTGAGAAGATGGTAAATAGACGTCTCATGTATTTTTTGGAAACAAATAAGATTTTAAGTCCCTTTCAAAGCGGGTTCAGACAGGGACGCTCGACATTAGATAACCTCCTCGCATTAGAAACAGAAATCAGAAACGCATTTATTCGCAGACAGCATACAGTAGCAATCTTTTTTGACATAGAGAAGGCATACGATCGTGCCTGGCGTTTTGGTATCCTTCGTGATCTTTATGACTGCAATCTGCGAGGAAATTTACCAATATTTATCGAAAATTTCTTAAAACTAAGAAAATTTAGAGTAAAAATCTGTGATCAATTGTCAGATTATTTTGTTCAAGAAGAGGGCGTACCCCAGGGGAGTGTTCTTAGTGTAACACTTTTCGCCCTAAGAATAAACGGCATTCTACAACAACTTCCACTCTCTGTGAAAGGCTTTCTTTATGTTGATGACCTGTACATATCTTGTACAGGAAATAATATTAATTTTATAGAACGACAACTGCAATTAGCTGTAAACAGAATTCAGGAATGGTCAACTTTTAATGGATTTGCATTTTCTACGGAAAAAACATCATGTATACACTTTTGTCAAAAACGCCGTCTCCATCCAGAACCTGAGATAAAATTGGATGGCGAAGTAATTAATGTCGTCAAAGAATTTAAATTTTTGGGAGTCATATTCGACAAAAAACTAACTTTTCGATCACACGTAATGCAATTACGCAAAAAGCTTGACAGAACCCTAAACATCATAAAGGTTCTTTCAAATACAACTTGGGGTGCTTCAAGAGAATGTTTGCTCCGCGTGTATAGAGCAGCTGTTCTCTCAAAAATTGATTATGGATGTGTGATATATGGATCGGCCAGACAAAGTGTGTTGAAGAGACTTGACCCCTTTCATCATTCTGCTTTGCGACTTTGCAGTGGAGCATTCCGTACTTCTATATGTTGAGTATTCCGTAAGTCTATATGTTGAGTGTTCTGAGCCTTCTCTCGACTATAGACGCAAAATGCTTACTCTTCAATATTATTTTAAAATTTTATCTCTTTCCGAACATCCCTTTTTTAAATACAAACAAAGTCGGTTTATACTGCGCTTGCAAAATGCAAGACCGTCCATCATTCCTCCATTTTTCACAAGAGCAATAAATATTCAAAGAAATTTAAACTTGGATAATATACATATTACACCCAATTCAGAATATCTCAATCCATGGAGTTCGCATGGATTAAAATACTTAAATCCGTTTAAAACTTTCGACAAGTCTAACACAGCTCCTGCAGTTTACCAGCAGCTTTTTGCACATCATCGAGAAATATACAAAAATTTCATTCCAGTGTACACTGATGGTTCAAAATGCTCTTCTCATACTTCATTTGCTTGCGTTTTTGTCAATTCCATAATCTCATTCGAACTTCATCCATCATGTTCGGTTTTTACAGCAGAAATTTTTGCAATCCTTTATGCATTATCACAAATTTCTAATGGTCCCCCCCGACAATTATATTATTTATTCAGACTCGCTGAGTGTTTTGGAGTCCTTAACATCACTCCATCGCTTCAGTCATGTATTAACTTTTAAAATTCATGAATTGCACGATAGTCTTACATGTAAAGGCTATTCACTAATATTTTGCTGGGTTCCCTCACATGTGGGTATACCGGGCAATGAATTGGCTGACGAGGCAGCGAAATCGGCTACCATCCTTTTAAATGACCCTGTTCCTTTTAACGACATAAAGAGATACATAAAAGCCATTCTAAATCTGGAATGGCAATCGGAATGGGACAGAAAAGAGGTAAATAAGCTTCACTCTATTAAGCATTCCATCGAATTTTGGCCTAGTTTACCTAGCAGAAAATTAGATACAATTATTACTCGCTTAAGAATTGGCCATACGAGACTTACACATAAACATTTGTTGTTGGGGGAGCCCGCCCCTCGATGTACAATATGCCAATGCCTTTTGACAGTCCGACACATTCTTATAGAGTGCCCACGTTTTAATTCTCAACGAGTTCAATGTTTTCATTCGCCTCACCTTGTTTTAAAAGACATCCTTAACAAAGATCCTCATCCTCATCTTTTTACCTTTTTAAAAATGATAGGCTTCTTCTATTTTATATGAGTATTGTTCATCCTCTTTTAATGCTTCAAATCTTTACAACAGTTTTTTCTTCTCTAGAGCAGAGGTTTTGACCTTTTTAAAATGTGACCATGTACCTTTTTAATGAACCATATGTATGCATTTACCTTATGGTTGGCGCTGCATAATCAAAAATGGTTTTAGCGCCAGTAAACTTCATCAAACTCAAACTCAAACTCATTTCTTTTATCAAATAGAACATCGGAACGGAAAACGATTGGAGATATAAGGATTTTATAAATGTAAGTTAAATAAAATTCACCGACTGATGATATGCAGAACAAAAGCTGAATGGCATAATGAATATGAAACAGCACCCTTGTTCTGTAAATATGCAACATTTCAAATGTCAAAGAATGTACGGTATTGGGTGGAAAATGGATTTCATAATTCCATCCATACAAAGACGAAACAAGTAAAATTAAGTGATATGTTTACAGAGTCTTAAAAATTTCTAAATTTACCCGTTTTTTGGATTGCCATTTTTTTGTACTATACTACATTCATTTTGAGTATTTCTAAGATACAGCAGGACATTTTCACCACAGTTAATGTATTCGTCATTTTGCGAGTTATTTGTGAATTTTAAAAAAAAGCTTTAATTACATTATGTCACTTTTCCTTCTTTTAGCAGTTATGATAATAATAAGAAAATATTCATTTATTTTAACTAGTAGTGCTGAAATTATGTTTCTAATGTCTTAGAAATGAAACAGAACAACATTCTTAAGAGTGATTTAATTATACTCGCAGAGGGTTCATTAGCAGAGCACAAAATAAAGTAAATTTTTCTCGGTTGAATGTACACATTTACTGTCAGTTCCAAATATTAAATCTCTGATACAGCAGTTAATAATCATGCCGTATAAATACAGGGCGTTTATAAAGAAGCAACTTTATTTTAAAGCTGTATACATCCGAAACTAATGTTCGAAAAGTATGAAATTTGATGGAGGAGCGAAAGAATGATTGAGGGAATAAAAGAAAAATTAGAAAAAAAAAAAAATAACAACCATATTCAGAAGGGGGAAAAAATGAGTTTAAAATTTTGATGTTAGAAAGCAGTTTCTTATGCATTACACATTTACGCCCGTTTCTTTATTTGGATTGTTTTGCCTCTGTACTCTTAAGTCATCTAACGCAATATCTCTTATACTGAAATGACATATTCTCATAAGTGAATTATAAAATAATTTGATTTAAACTCTTAAAAATGCCCATGACAACATCTTCGTGAGCAAATGCCATCGAAAATACTCGAGCTTCCTGTTCTCTATTGAAGCAATCAGTAATAACTCTTAAAATATTAAATAAAACAATGCCTAAAACGAACTGAAACTTCGTTTAGAAACCGTCAGGTTTGTACCTTTCAACAACAATCGCCATCGAATACGCTGGAATTCTCAGCTCTCAATCAAATAGGCATTTTGACAGTTAACACAATAAAACAATATATTCAAGCTGCGAAATGTCTTTTGAGAGGACACTCGAGTTCGCATAGAAAAAGTATCTTGAAATACGTAAGCAATTGCTGTATATAAAAGCTCTTACGGTAATGTTTTTCGTTAACAGCACTCGAATAAAAATCTTGTTCACTAACTAAGTGTCTAATTAAAAATTTAGACAAACGAAGAAGAAAAAGAAATTCAAAACGTTTTCTCTAAGAAACACAGAAACTGTAACAAAATCTCGAAACCTTTGCAGAGATTTCGTTTTCAGTATGCAGACATTGTTAATAAGAAGATTTTAACGGTTATCATATCCAGCGTTGTGAGCGCAATTGTTTTACAAAAATGACAACTCTGCACTAGTTGCTCTTCAGAAATATCGGACATTGAATGGCATTTTGAAAGTTCCATTACATTTTATATATTTCAATTAATGGTAGCCAAATTTGAAGAAACAAGCTCGTTTGATACTCATTTTGGAAGAAGAAAACTTGATTTGAAGAAGGAGTAGAGAATATTACTTTGAAAGCGGAGAAGGAAAAGCCTTGCACTGTCGCGATAATTCCAGTGTCGATCACGTGACAAAAAAATTCGATAAGCCCCGTTCAATTGTCCAAACGATAACGATGAGTGTCCACTGGTATTTTCCGTACTTGAGAAAAGGCTGTTTCCTTATGGTTTCGAGATTGGACTCAGGTTCTTACTTCAATTTCATGCCTTCTTTAAGGTTTATTCAGAATGACCTTGGAGTATCCTCTGAAAACACACGAAGCACACTTTTTGGATTGTTCCATGAGTACTAACAACTGCCGAATTTGAGGACCAGAAAATCCGCGTTCAGTCCTGGAGATTCCGTTTCAATCAACAATAATAACGGTGTGATGTGGAGTTATAGCATCATTTATTTCAAGCCAGTGTTTCTTTGAGGAATTAAATGCTAGAGGTCTGGTTATATGTTCGATCACCACCAGGCAATGATCTGTCTCGTTACAACTGAACAAAATTGTCAATTATGTACAGTCGAGATTTTTATGCTACATGGAAATCCTTTATAGGTTAGTCTTTGTGTTATGGAAGCTATTCTATTATGGAAGAACGCGTCATCAACTGCCATTTACCAGATATATGGTCTACCCAATTCCCAAAATGTAATCCATCGTGACATTATGCTATGGATAAAATTGGAACAGAGAATGAATTAAGATAATCAAAAAATTTTTAACACAGTTTAAAAAAAATAATTTAAAGTCATGTTGGTAGTATTTCCGGTCATCTGCTGCCTTTTATCAAATATATGGTCTGCCTGATTCTCAGTAATATATCGTGATTTTAGGCTTTGGGGAAAATTGAAACTAATTGAATCATGATAATCCAGAGAGATTTAAACAATTTTTAAGAAATAATTATTTGTCTTATTTCTAGCATTTCCTTGAACTCACTGCAGTCAACTGTGGATCATACTGTTTTATGATTTAAACAGTCAGTTGAAAATGTTGGCAATTGTGTTTAATGTGTTTTGATGTCATAAAATTAGCAAATTATCGTAAATGTATATTAAATGAGTAATTCTTTAATAAATTTCTACTGGTGAAGCAATTTTGAACAAGACAATACATTTTGTTAAACAGACTTCGGACCTTTAATTAAGTCGTACATAAAAATTCACAAACAATAGTTTCTCAGATGGACTGCTTCGAAATACGGTTATTTAAATATAAATCCATCACTTGCAGCTCGGACCTAAAACTTTAAGAACACAGCCAGCGCACGGCGCGTTTACTTGACGGACAAATACGAAATTCAAACAGATTTGAATAAACGAAAGCTACATGTTCATAATATCAATTAATAATTTCGTGTTTTATAGTGGTAACTGGATGTTGAAAAAATAGCAATGTAACCATCTGTGAATGATGTGTCACCTTTATAATTTCATACTCACTTTTAACATTCGCCAATTCAGGCATATAATTTACCTTGGTAAATTCGATCAAGATGCTTTGTGCTTATTTCTGGGCGCTCTAACAAAGTTTCGCATAAATATTGCGCATATCATTTTAGGTTTAAAAAACTGTATCTACGCTTTTGTTGTGAAGGGTCTTTCTAAATTAATGTGACAAATTTAAATGGTAGATCAGATACTCAGTAATAAGTCATTCTTTCAAGAGAAAATGGGAACGGAAACAAATGAGTTTGGAGTTACAGGAGCGTTTTGAATGTGAGCGAAAGAAGATGTGCAAATAATAATAAGAGGTGCAAACAAGAAACAGCTGTGATGCTCAAACATTTAACAACTGAAGGTGCATGTCAAATTTTGAGTTAAATCCAGCGAGGAATGAACTGTCTATCAATCTATACTTTCAAAAATGTGTTAACTCAATAACTCAAAAATGCAATGACTCAAATATGTCAAAGCTGGATGTGTGGTTTTGTAATTAATTACAAGTTCCCTATTAAAAGTTTGTTCCAGCCATTTTGTATCAGAAGAACGTTATTCGTTTTCATTTTATGGTATATTTTATTTACCGCATGTCAAGGATTCATCGCCAAAAAATGCGCCAATGATCACGCGGCAGATTCAGTAAAAATATTAAATTCACGACAGTGGATTACTTTTCGTAAGTATTGTACGCCAACGCCCTACAAGGAGCTGTCTGGGATAAAAGATTTGTTAATGAATACGCGTGAAACAAAAGCTAAAAGTTTGAGAAGAGCATCCCTCTGGATGATTCTTCAAGTGAAACTGTGTAGACATTTAGTGGAACCTTTTTCTTAGATTCACGCGCCAGATTCAGTAAAAATATTAAATTCACGACAGAGGATTACGTTTCGTAAGTATTGTACGCCAACGCCCTACAAGGAGCTGTCTGGGATAAAAGATTTGTTAATGAATACGCGTGAAACAAAAGCTAAAAGTTTGAGAAGAGCATCCCTCTGGATGATTCTTCAAGTGAAACTGTGTAGACATTTAGTAGAACCTTTTTCTTAGATTATAACGATAAAATATTGTACAATGATATTAAATATTTCATGAAAAAAGAAAAATGAATTGTATTTCTCTGCAATAACACGAAAAGTATTATTTAGAAAATATATTTTTTTTTCGTCGAAAATTACAAAAACTATACTGAAATTACGATAAAGACAATTCTTAAAATTTTAAAATGATATAAAAATAAATTTTAAGCCATATTGTATTTTTGGCAATTAGAAAATACAAATGAAATTAATTTTTATCCATGTCAATTTCAAAATATTGTTCTGAAGGGCAATATTTTCTCCTGTCAAATCAGTCAGTTTGATGTCAAATGTAATCTGTACAGTGCCAACACAGACACAACGTTCTTTTTATTTCTTTCTAACTTATTTGCACAATAATTAAATTTTTAAAATTTTAGTTTGTTTGGTTCATATTGTCGATTCTTGAGCAGAGCAGGATACATTAAACTTAGTTTTGATTAGACGAATCGACATTCCTCTATCCGTATTTAATTCTTAACGTAGAAATGAATATACTCTTTCAAAAATGCTTATCTGCTCATTTTAATTTTTTAACTTGCAAACAATACATGGCACGTTTGTGAGAAGAAACTAAGCATAAGAAGAGAAAGAAGAGCACTGTTCCGTTTCCTGTACATAAATTAAAAGGGTTTTTTTAGTGACATTCAATCAGAAGATTTTAATATAGAATTTTTGCAAATCTGTTAAAGGCTAATCAATTTTACTGGTAGTTAATGCCATTCACATTTCTAATTTTTCGATAACTAAACTTTTTGGTTTCATTCTCTAAATTTAATCCAAACGGGGAGTGTTAGGTTTT
Source organism: Argiope bruennichi (assembly GCF_947563725.1). Taxonomy (NCBI): domain Eukaryota; kingdom Metazoa; phylum Arthropoda; class Arachnida; order Araneae; family Araneidae; genus Argiope; species Argiope bruennichi. The sequence goes on from NC_079161.1 coordinate 93,753,401, forward strand.
GTGACTACAAATGTAATTATATGTACAATTTTTGTTTCAATGGGTTGAGAAAAATTTGCTTCAAACTCAAATTTGATTTTCGGATCGTACTATCCGCATGTCAGGGATTCATCACCAATTAATTAACGAAGGATGACACGATTCGTTCAGGAAAAATGCTGAATTCAGGCCATAGGTTAATATTTCGAATCCACTGCACGCCAATGCCATGCAAAGGCATTCTTCAGAATAACCTTTTTATTAGAAAGTATGACAGAAAGATTTAGGCAGAACACTTCCATATGTTCTAAAAACGTAGGAATAGACTTTCACAAAACATGGATTGATAAAATTTAGATCTCCGTTTTAAGAGGATGCAAAAAAAAAAAAAAAAAAAAAAATCATTCTTTTGAAAAGTGTCGGAAAGCACATGTTTCTACACTCGACAGCAGTTTCCTGCCCACATTGAGGTTGATTGTGGAGGAGTATCCTGTGAGCATACGTATCGCATTTTTTAGATTTTCCAGTGAATGCTCACAACTGCAGAAATTGAGAACCAGAAAATCTGCGTTCAATCCTCGAGCTTCCATTTCTGTAAGCAATAATAACGGTGTGGTGTGGAGTTACAGAATCATTTATTTCAATCCCGTATTTCTTGAGATATTAAGCATTAGATGTATCATTATATGCTCGATCAGCATCTTTTTTCAGGCCTCTTTGGCATAGAATAAAATCGTCAGTTATTTTCACGTGGGATTTTTATACTACATGGAACTGCTCCACAGGTTAGTCTTTGGGCTCTCGATATGCCTCGTTGCTACAAATCTTTACAAATCGTTGCACGATCTTTTGTACGAGTTGGAACTCCTCAACACATTAGACCTTCTGTTCAGGGGATTCTCAAAACATCACCTCTCAGAAGAATACTTTCTAAACTGCCTTTTTCCAGATGTGTGGTGTACCCGATTCCCAAACTGCAATCCATCGTGAGTTTTGGCTTTGGAAGCAATTCAAACATCTAGTATATAGTGATAATCCGAACTGCTTTGATAAATTTTAAAGACAGAATTTCACGTCATGTTCTTAGCATTTTCTAGAACACGCTGCCATCAGCTATGGAACATACTGTTTTAAAATACTAATTAGTAGTTGAAAATGATGGCAATTGTGTTGTAAGCGGGGTTTTTTATAAACTATCATAAATGTTTGCTAAATGTGCCATTCATTAAAATATTAACTGTAATAACTAAATTTTCAAAGCATTTTATTTCATTTCCGTGCCTTCAACACGACGTACACAAAATTTTGTAAGCAGACAATATTAAAATGATCTTTTTTTTTTTTTTTTTATGAGGCGGCAAAAATGAATCTCATTTTTTTTTGAGCAAGCAGCCATTACATAGCTTGCTATAATACCGAAAACGTTTTAAACTGAAATCCAGTCCTCATAAGAATATCGCTTTCTGCACATAAATTAAGATTCTCATGTTTTATAGTGGTAGCTAAGAGGGAATACAGAGAAAATTAAAATATTCCACTGGGGTTTAGTTTTATTAACTTCCCTTTTAAAATAACTCTAGGCCTACGACGAAGGATCGACCTTGTCATTTTTAACCGCAGTCAGTTAACAAGTACGACACTGAATTGCCCCACTCTCCACACTTCCAGGCCACACCAGCAGGAGGATGTTTGACCTCTAGGGATTTAGCATGTATGAGACGCGCTTAAACAATGTTTCTCCGTATGATGTGTAAGCTTAATAATATCATTCCAGCTTTTAATATGCGCCATCTCAGCCAGATGATTTATTACGATAAGTCTAATAAAGGCGGGGGAGGGAGGGTCCTGGACATTTCTATAAACCATATAAGAATTCTGCATGGCAACTTTTCTTTGAAAAAATAAATCTGAACATTTCTTGAGCACCGTGCTTTTAAAAAATGGAGAACGCTTAATTAAATATTAGTTCTGGAATTCAGAAATAAATCACTTTTGCAATGGAACCGGGGACGGAAACAAAAAGGATCAGAACTACAGTGTCAAGTGTCAGTAAAAACTACAAAATTGCAGTGAAATTGAAGCTGGTTTGTTGAAAAATTAATTCATTTTTATAATTATTAAAATTTATATTAAAAACATTTAGTTGGATAACTGAAGTAGATTTTTTACTTCCGCCTATAATTTTGGGTATTTAAACTTTGTAATTTGCATTTGCTATTATATGTAACAAACAGAATTAATTAAATTTACTTTTTTAAATAGCATAAATTACATCTAACTCCTTTACATCTAAATTTTCTATTTTTTTCATTATTTTCAATCATTATCAAGATACTTTTAAAGAAATAAAGAATAGATGTTTTTGCGTCCAGCTAATTCTTCTCAAATACTTGCAAATAAAATTTGCCATTAATTATTTTATGCAATTTGGTCTTAATGGCTTACTCTGAGAGGTAATATGAAATTTCACATTCTGGATGCGGATTTATTCATACTGTTTAAGAACCCTTACATCATTCATCCCTATCGCTAAATTTGTATCAAATCACCTGAACCGTACAGCATCAAACTTCACTTAATACAATACAATTTTGCTAAATCTAAACATATTCTCTAAAATATCAAGAAAGAAAAAAAAATCCATAGTTTTGTCGTTTTCTTTGTACATATTTTATAATTTGCACATATCTCACAGGATTACTCTATAAAACGTCCTCTAATTGAATAAAATATTCAGTTAAGAACAATAAAACTGCAATTTTCCAGATAAAAAATCGATAATATCTTTATACACTGAAATTATTTTGCAAAGGAAACAAACAAACAGTGTTTCAAAACGGGAGCATTTAAAAAAATTTCTATCAATGCCGTCTCTAAAGCTAATCCTCAACTGTAAATATAATAGATAATTAAGTACAATTAATTTGACAATAATAAAGAAAACAAATGGTTTATTAATTTGTAATTTATTGTATTGTAGCTAAATTTCTAAATCTATAGTCGGTCAAAAAGTGCAAAATGGATGACATTGTTCAGGTCACATTTTAAATTCGTCTACAATGTTTTTAAATCACGAACAAGCAAAACACACATGAAATAAACTTTGCTAGCTGAAGACTCCTTTTACTTTGAAGTTCAAAAGGTAAATCTCGGAAACATTAGCTCCACTCTTTCCATTCAGAACACGCTGCCAAAGAATGGCGCGTCTGGCATCACAAAGACCATAACAGATGTCGAGAAAGCAGTATGGTCCATTTCATTTTCGGTACATAAATAAAGATTTTTAAGTTTTTCACTGGTATTTCAAATAAATGTTGATAAAATACAATTTTTCATAAATATTTGGATAGAGTATCGATTTTATTGGTTGATAAAGTCATTCACACTTTTTAATTTTTCGAAAATAAGTACGTTCCCGCTGCTCAACCAGCGAACATTATTATATATTAGTAAGCCATTATACACCGAGTTGACTTCATCTAACAAAGCATCGAACTTTCGCTTATTTAAAGCCTGCGACGATATGAGGTTGACTACTTTTGTGACTAACGCCATTGGATTATGAAAAGATGTTAAACCACTCTTAGCGCACAAGGCTTGTTAGTGAATAATGCAGAGAAATTTTAGAATTGAATGTCCTACGTCTGTTTGAAATAAACTAATGAAACCATTTTTTTTGCCCGACATATTTGGAGCACTATCAGTTGTTACTGAAACAATTCTTTTCAAATCAATTTCTTTCTCATCGCGCGATTTTTTAACATCCTCTCAAATATCTGTTCCCTTTGCAGTTGTTAGCAAAGATTGTCATTGCAATTAATTCTTCCTGAATGACGTTCCTACAAAATTTCGAGCTAAAAAAGCTAAACGTGTAGATTTAGTGACATCAGTACTTTCGTCAAAACATAGCGATATAAAAGGAGCGGAGTTAAGGTCATCTGTTACATTTCCGACCAGTTTGAAGATTCTTTCTTTTATTGTGTTTTTTGATACAGGAACATCTTCGATGTGCTGAAATATCTTATTTTCATTATCAAAATCCTCAACAAGTGAGGACGCGCTTGCTAACTAGGCTTCCTTCAAAAACTCGACCTGTTGAAAAAGCTTATTACTATGCCGATCAATGACATTTGCAGCCGAGTAACTTACCGCGCTCATATGAGAATTTTTGCTAACATATTTAATCATAGACGTCGATTGTTTATTTCTGTCTTTTATTGCACTTGCAGGGAATGGTAATATGCACCCCGTGCACCACGACCGACCACTCGCGTTTGTTCGAATTATTTCATAGTGAAATTTGTTATTTTGAACTAAAAGGCAAACCGTTTTAGTCGGTGACGTGCCCAAAATATTGTGTTGCGTGCCAATGGTTCGCCATACCCGGCGTAGTCGAATCAAAGAGCGCTTGCAAAACAAAAGCAAATAAATAGGTCGAGTAATCATCTTCAGTTCCTGCACATAAATGAAGAATTTCATGCTTTCAATTCTTATTTCAAATTGAAGTGGATGAAATGGAATTTTTGCAAATCTGTGAGTGACGTATCTGTTTCACTTGCTGCTAATGCCCAGCACTTGCTTTAATTTTTCTAAAATTCAACTTCTTGATTTAGTTCGATGTGTGCAATCATCGTACAATTATGCTAAATGTTTTAATGAACATTCACATATGAATGGCGCATATGATTTGAGATTTTACGATTGACTTTCTATGTCTTGTATTTTTAAACTGTTCCAAACAATTTCACACGAAAGTTCGTATTATTTTGAGAATAGCTCAGGTACTCAGAAATAAATAATTGTTTCAGTAAAACATGGGAAACACAAAAGGCTGCAGCATGTGGCGCAAGAGCTGTCTTAATCATGTTCCACTTTACGACAGAGTATAAAAAATATACGTTTGAAAATGTAAAAGCAAATATGTCAACATAAGAAGGCATAAAATATAACGATACTGATAATATTAAGTGAGTAAGTTTGTAAAATATCGATATCTTCAAGTGAAATACTGATACAAAAAAGGCAAAACTATGAATCAGTGTAAAGAATAGGCGTTAAAATGGGCTGAATACAATTATAATAGCCAGTGTCTTTTAAACAGTCAAAAACGTTCTGATATTTTTCACCCACTGGGTCTTGTAAAGTTAATGACGGTAGTGTAAACGCCAGGATTTAAAGGATGGATATCCGATTAAAATATATTTAATACTATGCATGTGTTTAATACTGGTCACAATGGCGCCATATCACCAAAAGGATTGGAATGGATTGGATAGAGGTAATTAATGGCGTTAGAATCAAATTTGACTATACTAAGCCAAAAAAAAAAAAAAAAAATGGTTAGAAGTTAAAACGCGTATTTTTATTTATAATCCTTTGAAAGTAGAAAAGTTAATAAAATTGCAAAGAAATGTCTTTTGTCATTGTATCATCCGCACAATCCGTATCAGCATCATCCGTACAAGCTTCAACTCGAGAAAAGGCAACATCCAGATGGTTTCGGGATTCGACACGGATTCTTAGTTCAGTTTCCTCCCCAGGTTGAGGCTGCTTTAGAATGACCTTGGAATATCTTCTGAACAGGTGCAGCCCACTTTCATCTGGAAAAACTGGTGGAATTTGGGAACCAGAAAATCCACGTTTCAGTCTACAACAATAAGGATGTGGTGTGAAACTACAGCATCATTTATCGGTCCATATTTATTCCAGAAATGAAGTGAAAAGAGCTCCAGTTGCACGGCAGGATTGATCAATAGGGAAAGATATGCCTCGTTGTTACAGAATAAAATTGTTCCGGATCTGCAAGCATGTCAGTGCTTTTCAGGCAGACGTTCTGAGCAAGATAGAAGTAAAGGGGTTCTCAAAACCTCACTTCATAGAAGAACCTGTCTTGAAACGATTTATTTTTCTTTTGTGATCTGTTATCTACTCTTATTTCAATACCTCAATCCATTTGGAAATGAAAGTACCTCGTAAATTGTGATAACCCGAAGAAAGTCAAACCGATTTTAAAGAAAGCATTTCGCGTCAGCTCGTAGCCTTTCCCAGAGCTTAGAACGGTCAACCTCGGTACATGGTAATATTCTATTACGTAGCTAAAAGTAATTGCAGTTGTGTTGAATGTGTAATAAAATGAAAATTCCTAACCTATGGGAAATATATTCTAAATGTGCAATTCATTAAAACACTCGCTGGGGTGGAGAAATTTCGAAAACCTTTTTATATTTGCTTAAACAAATTTCCACTCCTTTATCATAATCTACTCAAAATGTCGCAAGCAATAGTTTCACGAACAGCCAACTTTAAATGAAGGTTATTAAAACAGATACATCATTCAGTTACTTGCGACTTTAAATTGTTAGCACAAAGCCAGTACACGGCTCGTTTAAATGAAAACTCCTTTGCAATTAAAACGTGGACAGAAAGAAAAGGATTTTATTATCTCCTTATAAATTAAGATTTCCGTGTTTTCTAGTGGTAACTGAAACGGATACTGAAATAATCACAATTCTCCAGTTTGTGAATGACGTTTTAGTTTTATAAGCATTCAGGTCTTTAATAATTTTAATATTAAATAACTCAGACACATGATTTATTTTTATAAGTTCAGTGAATATGGGGAATGCGTATCCCTCGACACTCTAGTCATTTTCGTCATAAGATAAGTGCACATAATTTTAGGTATAAAAAATGAATCTGCGCTTGCATTATGCAGGGTGTTCCTGAAATAATGGATCGGGTTTAGATAATGCTCCCAGACATAAGTCATTTTTTCAATTGAACACGGGAACAAAAATAGATTGGTACTATAGCTACTTTATGAATGTGAGTTAAGTAAAAATCACCGACTGATAAAGCGCTCAACAAAGATCGGATGGCATAAGAATTTGCAATAACATCATTGTCTATAAGTATGCAAGATTCCAAATTTCAAAAAAATACGATATTGAGTGAAACTCGGATTTTAAAATTCCTTCAATACAAGCATGACACAAATCAAGTTAAGTAAAAGTGTTTACAAATTCATAATAACGTCTAAAATTACTTTTCTTATACTGCCATTTTTTGTATAAAACAGTAGTTTTGATAATTTCTCATATAACATTGGAAAATTTCACCAAAATTAACATGTACGTCCTTTTATGATTTCTTCTGAATTTTAAAAAACGCTATATTCGCATAATGTAATTCTTCCTATTATATAGCAGTTGTTAAACCATTAAAAATCTGTAAATTAATGTTAACTGGTCATACTGCAATTAAGTTTTTAAAGTCCTAGAAATGAAACAGCAAAACATAATTGGAATGATGCATTCATATTTACGGTTCTTGTATCTGAGCGGAAAATAAATAAACATTTTTTTTTCATAATCGAATGGGCATAATCACTTCCAGATCTCCAAATTTAATCCCTGAAATAAGAGGTAATTTTATATTCTACGAACGCTGGGAGTAAATAATCAAATGATTTGATTTTAAAGCTGTCTACGAATGAAACCATTGGTCAAAAAGATAGTAAATTTTGTGTCGGACATAATGAAGGGATGATGAATGAATAAAGAAATAATGACCACAATAAAAAAATATAGTTTAGTGTTTTGCAACCAAAGAATTTTTTTAATTATTTGCACAGTTACAAATGAATCTTTATTTATATTCCCCCAATTTTTTTACCCATAGGTCACGATAAAACAATAATTCAGATTCTTAACCTCCTGACTCCCAACTCGGTCGAGACGAAAGCCCATTCAGGTCATACGCTTACTTCCTTTCCCTTTCTAAAACAAGGCCATGAAACGTCTGATGAGCCACCTTAGATTTTCGTCCGAGGTTGCTTCCTTTTCCACTATCACTGTTGATTGATGTCTCAAGAAAGTATTTCTGGGCAGATGCTTAATTTATATTAAGTTATCCACTTGCTAAGATTTGAACATGATAAAATTAGATATTTTCTTTCAAGATCTTCAGATTTTGTGATTCAAAACAATTTTGGCTTGCAATATATATATATATATATATATATATATATATATATATATATATAATTTTTGCAATGAATTATTTAATCGAATTATTATTAAAATGAATAAAAAATGAGAAATTTTGATTGGTTAAATATTATGACTTATGACGCAGCAAATGTGTTTAAGTTTAATGAGCAAGAAAATATCATTTTCAAGTTATATTTCTTCTTTAAATATGTGTACATTCTAATATGTGTTAAATTAACACATATTTGGCTGCTTTATATGATTGTAATATTCATGTTACAATCATATAAATCTGTTAAAAAATGGAACTTCAAGAGTATACAAAATGTTATCAAAGTTTACACACGACCCCTCATTGGTAAAAAATAATATGTTAGAAACATAGTGATACAAAATCCTCCACGTCATCAGCAAACACGTTGTTGTTGCTTATGGTACTTATCATAGACAAGCACGCAGACGAAGTCAACGATTTTCAGCGTCTCTTGTTTCAGTAGCGCCATCCAGCGCCAATGAGTAGCCATCTTACCTACTCAGGCGTCACAGTCCTTCTCACGGGGAGACTTCGTTCATGCATTTCATTCACAGATCGTAGTTTAGACCTGAATCAGAGAACGATCTAAGGCCCCACAACCCAAGAGAAGCGAAACCAACGCCTTACCAACCAGACTAACCCGGCCATAAACAAACGATCGATGATAAAAAGGGTGAAAGAAATATTTATCTTCTACCATCTTTACTTTCAGTCGCTTTGGACTTTTAAAACACTTAGAAACCTTACGATTACACTTACGAAAGCACCTGACAGCGAAAACGCTCAATATCCCTGCTCTCGATTGTAGCAGTTAACTCTGACAGTTAATGTGAGAAAAACCACATAATAAAAAAGTGAAACGACTTTCGATGTATGCACTTGAGTTTCTTCACGAAGTTTATTTTAGAATGAGCGATCCATTACGAAACGCTAGCTTCCTTAAAAGATTGTCGTTCCACAACTGCATCCGATCGGAAATTTGTTAGATAACTGACATTTGAACAAAAGATTCCACCAACTGAAGAAAAAGAAACAAAGGGGCAAATTTTTGTCTGCGTGACATAGCATCTGCTTTGGAGCCTAGAATCTTCCGTTGAGATTTTCCGTTGCTTTTCAATATACCTCGGTATTGGTAATCAGAATGTTGATACATTTACCAGATAGGGATTTATTAGTTAAATGCTTTTACCAAAATGAGATTTCCGAAGTAGGTGCTCTTCGGAAACATCGATCATTGAAAGGGATCCCAGAAAGTCCATTAGGTGTTGGAGACTTCGATGAATGGTTGCGACTTTGAATAAACAAGCTCGTTTGGTACTTGTTCTGGAAGTGGAAAAAAACTTGATTTGCAGAAGCAGTTGAGAAATTTGCAATGTTAGTGCCGGAGGAAAAAGTTTGCAATATTCACGGTAGAATAAGCGTCGATCGTCTGGTAGAAAAATTTTATATGCCGCGCATTCAACTATAATGTTGATATCATCTGGCATTTTCCGTACATGCTTGAACTGGAGAAAAGGCAAGCTTCTTTCACTCGATTTCATGATTCGATAAGGGTTCTTACTTCGATTTCTTGCAATTTTGAGATTGGTTCAGAGATACTTTGGAATATACTTTCAAGAGTTGAAACGCACTTTCATCTGGGAAGCTCGTTCAACACTCACAACTCTTAAATTAGGGAATCAGAAAATCCGATCTCAAAGCCTTCAGATCTCGTTTCTGTCAACAGCAATAAAGGGGTCTTGTACCGTTTCTCCTTTTACCCATTATTTCTTCGAGGAATTAGGTGTTAGAGGTCCCGAAGAAGGTTAGGTCACCGGGCAGCAATGTGCCTCGTTTTTATAAAATAAAACTGTTTCGGATCTGCAAGCACTTTGGTGCTTTTCACACAAAAATTCTAAGCAAGATGGTGTGTTATACACATAAATCTGTGGGTCAAAGAAGTCCTCAAAACATCGCTTTACAGATGAATGGGTCTTTAAACGGTTTTTTCATGTATGAGATGCCATTTTGGATATAAAAGGCTTAATTTTATTTTACCAATCACCCGTTATATACAGATTTCCGATTACTATTAACGAGGCGATTATTAAGAGTGGCTGTGGCTAAAATAATGTTGATGTCAAAATATATATTAATATTTTGTAGATATGATTTTGATATTACGATTATACAATCATTATCACGCTAACGTCACATCACATAGTGTCCAAGAACATATATTTATTTTGGAAAATTTGACTCGTCGTTAATGCTGACATAAACAGCATTTACTGTGTTTCAACAACATGAATGAAAGAAAAACTTCCTATTTTCTTCAAATGGCCCGATTTTTTAAACACTATTTTAAAAATAAGACACGAAAAAGAAACTGCGCAACTTGAAAGTACGGATGTTTTCCTCATGCATTTAGATCCATTAAAATCTTGGAAACCAAGTCTAAACTTGTATTCGAAGTACCAATAATCTTTTAGCTGGCTTTGAATTTCGATGATTTTTTTTCTGAAATTCTTGCGTCAAATCTGATACTCTGGCTCAAAAATTCATTTTAAACAAAAAATAGTTATAAAAGTAATCGCAGATTTTCTTGCAAATAAAAGACTTAAATATAATTTTTTTTGTTGAAAATTAATCCATCATTTTTCAAAAACTTAATCTAGAGACTCTTTATATATTTCGTAGACTTTGAAGCGAAACTGAAAAGTAATACCATTAAATTGGAAATCATATTTGGCAATATGAATTATGCCTATAATAAAAAAATCGTTTGCAGAATATCAAAAACGTTTTTACTTGTTGCATAACGACGATGGAAAAAGAACTTCGATTGGAAGGTAAATATTTGCACTATTTGAAGATTAAGCTTTAAGTTCATGAAAGAGAAAATGAAGCGAGAAATACTTTTTCCATCTTTTGCAAAATATAGGTCGAATTTTTAATTAAATTAAATTTCACTGAATAAAGTATTAAAAATATTTATTTTACGGCTTTTAAAAAAATTGTCTTCTGGTTTTTTATACAAAATAAAATCAAAACTGGGCAAAGTCATTTTAAATTCTTTGATTACACCACCATTATAGCAGGCAATTATGTAATGCACTTCAGATATGTCAGAAAAGTTAATTCTTGTTTGAATTTTGATTGAAATAGAAAATAGGAAACTCAACGTAATTTATTAATGCCTTAAAACCATTTATTAACCAAACAGTAAGAAGTATTATTAAGCAAGAATGGACTTGATCACATTGTTAGGCAATCTGATTCATTAAATAAACAAAAAGGAAATAATATTTAATAAGATTAGAGCATTTGAAACAACAGCTTTTTAAAGAATTATGGCAACAAGAACTTTGATTATCTACGCAATTAATGGATTTTTCTCCATGCAGAAGTAAAATAACTTTTAAATTCATGTAAATCTGAATCAAGTCATAATTTTTTTCTTTCAAATTCATTCAATTGAATTTCTATAAGATCTTCCCATTACGTAAGCTTTCTATAATATTTTAAATCTTATCTTAAGAGTTCCTACCATAAGGTAAGATTAAGATATGATTTGTGCCTGGATACCTACCACATGTTTGGCGCAATATAGCCAAATACAGCTTTTGCGCTAAAATTCCTCAATATCGTATCCTTGGCGATGATTCTTCATTATTTTAAATTTTTTTTGCTTTTTTTTCAGAGGTAAATCAAAGCAATTCGGAAATAATATTTATTTATTGATAGTATATTTAAAATTCTTTTAATATATAGAACTAATAAAATTTTTTAGGGCTTTATAATAAATTTTCTATAGAATGAAGCAAACATATATAACTAAAAATTCTAATTACAATTTTTATATTATTTTCGTTATGTATATCAAAAAATGGTATTCCTCTCTTTCTCTCGCATAAATTTGTGGACCCTTGGCACGGCTGTATGAGAATTACTCAGTATTCAGATTTTTATGTTCACAGTTCTGCGCTTGAAAGTTTGTACTTTTTGGCACAAACTCTTATATGCTTTTTGGATATCTTTTTGACGGAAAATTGAAATGAAAAAAATGAAACATAATTACAATTACAGTCACAGGATCACAAACCAAATTTAATTTATTTCAGTTATTTCAGTCATAAGGGATCGAGTTTACATGCATATAAGAATACATAATTACATACGATCAAATATTTGAAGGATTTATTCGAAAATGGATGCCTGTCATAGAATACAAAATGCTAAAGTTCTGTAACTATTTTTACTCATCTGTCTCTTTAACTTCTTTGTATTCTGTAGTTATTGCACTTACATGCATACGGATAGACAGACCGACACACTTTACACACACGGATGTCTTCTAAATTCGATGGAAATTCAGAACTCTAGGATTGAATCTACAACAAATTTCCTCGTCCCAGCAAAAGAGTTTTTTTCTCACCGACAACATAATTCGAAATATATATTTTTGGAACTCAGGGAGATCTGAAATATCGGGATTCGACAAAATCACGGATTCTAATTTTTTGACAATTACAATACGTCCTATGTATAAGAGGAAGTGAAAAAAAAGCGATAAATACGTTAGCTGTTATCTAGCTTATAAGCTTTCACCACAGCAATCTCACGCCAGTGAGTCGGAGGAGAGACGAACGATATGGCTGTTGAGTGCGTAGTTATGCTTCAAATGTTTGTTTTAATAGTGTGGGGGAAACGCGTCTAATGCACAAATTCGACTTTCGGATGCTATTAACAGCTAGAAAGGGATTCATCGCCAAAAAATTCGCCTAGAATGACACGATAAAAACAATCAAATTTGCGCCATATTTTTTTTATTTCATAACACTTGTACGCCAATGCCAGGCGGGGCATCCTCTGGGGTAACTTCTGTATTAATGATTACGCCCGACAAGTTTGAGGAAAGCAGCCCAGCTGGTTGAACATTTATAACTGCAGTATAAGTATTTTATTTCGCAACTGATTTATGCAAATTACTCTCTGTTGAACACTGTCTCATGCTTCCGTTCCTGAACGTTTGCTTGCTACCAAAAGGTTAAATGAGTACAGAAATTTCGAACAAAAATATCATAGATCACTTTAGTATTATATTATTTGTAATACACATTGTAATGTGAATTAAATCCTGTTAAAAGTTAAAATAATTATTCTCTATACAACTAATAACTCTTTGTATTTTTATTAAATTTCAGAAAATAATTTAAATCAACATTAGATTGGATATAAAATTAAACAAGTAATATATAAAAAAATAAGTCAATTCCTCCTTAGGTCAACAAAAAAAATTTAATTTAGTTACTTTTTATTCAAATTTACAATTAATATTAATATGTATATTCATATGACAGAATTACAATATTAATTAAATTTAATTACTGAATTAATATTTGAAATGACATAATGAATGAAGAATTACGTCAAGTAATATATAAATTTTTTTTATATTGAATTCCTATTTATTTTCTTAAATTATTTTTATACATCTTATATTATTTATGATTGGGTATCGCGTCAGTCATCTCAGAGCTTGGTGACAAGCTTGGCGACCATTTGGTGACATGACTTGGCGACCAAATAGAAATGACTGAACAAATTTAATTAATTAATTTATATTTGAAAAAAAACCCATATTAACATCAAATGTCACCCACAACCAGTTTAAAAAAATGTAATTGAACTCGAGTGATGAATAAAAAGCATTTTATTAATTGAAAAAAATTTAACTTGAACGAGTACGTTAACGTTCATGCGAAAAATTAACTTTTATCAACTTTAGCTATTACGTTAACAAACGTTCAAATTAAAAGTTTAAACTTCGAAAACTGTAATTTACAGCACATGTCTGTGTGACATGAGATAAATATATGAAATGAAACTAACATAGCATTTCCTTAACGTGTATTTTCTGATGTTAATTTTTTAACACGCAGCCAATATAAAGCCTGCGTGAATATAAAATCAGTGCATCCTTAATTTAAAAACAAAATGAAGGTTTTATTTGTTGTACATAATTGAAAAGCATTTCTCCTTTTAGTGGTATTTAAAAGAGATGTTATTAAAATAGATTTTTGCAAATCCGTATACGACGTATTTATTTTGCTAATTTTTATGGCCATTCACAATTCTCAATTTTAGACACTTGGAATTTTTATTTTCGTTCATTTAATCAAACGGGAAGAGTTAGGTTAAAACAAACCTACTTACCCTAGACCCCACTATATCCTAGCATCCGATGTAATATGAATGATCAGGTAGCCAAAACAATAAAATATGTGCAGAGATGATTACAAAATTGTCCACCATCCATGAATGGACATGACCTGTCATCGGCGTAGAGGCAACTAAACTCCTCACCTTTATTATATCGAGGAGAGAAAAAACTTATTAAAGAAATGAGGTAATAATATTATCATTTGATGCGATGACAGCTATTTTGAAAATTGTGGAAAGTAATATTTGTCCTCAAGCTTTATAAACAGTCTGTGGAGTAGAATTTTACTCTTGCATCCCTATAAACTTGTTAAATTCAGTTGACTTTCAATGTCGTTTGTAATATTTTTACTTTCTCGCATATGCAGTAAAAAAGAAAGTACAGTAATTGGAAAAAAAGAATTCGAACTTGTCATTTTGGTTTAGTCTCACCGTTTTACATCTCTCTGAGATCGATAAACATATTTTTCGAAAATGCCTGTCTGTTTGTGACAAAGACAACTGAGAAACGCTTTGCACTAGATGGGTGAAATTTGGATTTCGGTCTTTACACTTAATTTGGAGATTGCTATCAAATTTTGAGTAACATTTGTTGCGTGGAAGACTGCTTGTCTGGCTTTTCGAATATAAGTTAATACAATAAATACAAATCGAAATGAGGCAGATAGATAAAATTCTATATTCTGAATCTGCACCTGTAGTCATCTACTCCTAATCCCATTTGGGAATGACCAGCATGCATTTTCAGAAACATGTCAATACGATCATTGAAAAATGCAACGACTTCAATCTATTACATTTGGTATGGCATTTTGTGATTTGTAGTGCAGGTTTGGGTCAAATCTTTGTTTCAATCGGCCGAGAAAAACGTATCTGAAGCACAAATTCCAATTTTGGATACTGTCAACGACATGTCAGGAATGAATCGCCAAATACTTCTCAGAAGATGACACAGTGGAATCAGTAAAGATGGTAAATTCACGCTAAAGGATAATGTTTCGTATTTATTGCACGCTAATGTTATTCGCGGCATTCTCTGGAATAACTATTAACGCTCAGTTACAATTATTATTGCATGTTCATTCACAAAAGAAGATGAAAGATTAAAATCAAATATAATACTAAATGCGAGGTCTTCAATGAGAACCTGGTTATGAACATGTGCTAATTACTCTCACTCTCCAACACACCGCCAGTAAATGACGCGTTTGCATGATTAGGAAATCAAAAAACGCACACGCTAAACACGCCCATTAGGTTTTCTAGACATAACTCAAGAAGGTTTGGATTTTTTGGAGATATCTAAAAAAATATAGAGCAATTTTTACAAAATTTCTGAATGACGCGTCAATTAAGATAACTACGTTTTGGATGAATTTTTTGAAAGACTCTGTAAAATGGGTAAATTTTAAAACTTTCACATAAAGAATCTCGAATAAAACATGAATGAAAATCAAAATTTATATTTGGGGGGAGTGGGTGGAGGTGTTACATATGAGGAAGATACAAACAGTTTCTGATTTAGAATATTAAAAAACATTTTGCGCAATAGCTTAGAGATAGCTTTAAAAAATGTGTTACTATTTCCTGATTAAAATATTAGCTCCATATTTATCGAATTTCTAAATATTTAGTTCCTACCGTTGAATCACAAGGGTGTCTCCATTTGCTTTATGTTGTGCAATTAAAACAATTACAGAATACAATTATATGAATTAGCTTATTTGCCATTTTAGAAATTGTCGGATAAATTTGGAAATCTTCACACAAAGTTTGACCAAAAGTATTGCTTAAGAGTTTAATTTATAAAGTTTTTCGTCAAAGAATTCTACAATATAAATTGTACAAACCACATATAAATTGTAAAATACTGTTAAAACGTTTATAATTCAAAAGCATAGAATCATTTTTCTCTGCATATAATGAAAATAAATGTCTGTGCGTGTGATTAAAAGGGGAAGGGGTGCTCTTCAGGCCAGAGCGTTTGACATACGGCTATGAAAATAAGCACATACATACGTCGAAGAGTGGAAAGGTTCATTTATTTGAAATTTTAATAAGGATCTAAAATAACTATACTTTTGAATCACGTCAACGTATATAAAATTTACATGTCATTCACAGATTGTGAAATCGCTGTTTTATTCATTTCTGTTTCAGTTACCACTCAAAAATACGAAAGTAATAAATTTTCATTAAAACTTCATATTTGGTTCCCTTTTTTCTTGTTTTCTTTATTTCTTCATCCAAACGCACGTTGCGCTGGCTGGGTGCTGAAAATTAAAATGTGTTAGTATATGTAGAGTGTTTGTATTTATATGATCCACAGACGAAACTATCGTTTTCAAATTTTATATGCGTCATAATAAAAGGACGGAGAATTGTTTAAGCAAATAAACCATCATTTTCTGAACAAACGAAGAATACTTTTTGGACGGTTTAATGAATGCTCATAATCGAATTAAAAATCCCTTTTATTTAATTAAAAATCACTTTTCTGCCAAATTTGGGAACCTGAAAATCCACATTCGCTTCTAGAGGACCGATTGCAATCAGCAAAACTAATGGTGGTGGTGTGCATTAAATCATTTATTCAGGGCCAGTATTTCATCGAGGAATCAAAATAGTTCCGTCAGTGCTGTTCACGCTTCATTTTTATGCAAAAGGTTAACTCCTCCTCACATGAGTCTTTGCGTTAGGGTGATCCACAAAATATCACTTCACAGAAGAGCGTGTCTATAACTATGTTTTTCGTGATCTGTGGGATATTCCATTCCAATAACGCAAACCTACTAGATTTTTGGCTTTGACACCTCTGGTAAATCTGACAACCCGAAAAACATTACATATTTAGAGACTCCACATGCTTTCTTAAGTTAGAGTACGCAACCACTACTTAGCGTGCTTGCACAACAAATAAACTACCCATAAAAAATTAGAGAACAAGAACAGTTTCTTTTTCTGCACTTAAATTAAGATTCCCGCTTTTTCTAGTGGTAATTGGAACGAACAGTGAGGAAATAATAATTCTGCAGTCTTTGAATGACGTATAAGTTTTTAATATTTCACGGCGTTTCCCCATTTAATATTCGGCTATTCGATCGCATTGAATAAATTGGCGAGTACTCATCCATCGATACAACAGTCATCTTCCTCTTTTGATTTGAGGTTCATGAGATGAAACTGCGTTGGTTTTGTGCATGGTGTTTTTAAAATTATCAAACGAGTTCAGATGGCAATTCAGACAATGAGAAAGAAAGTGATTTTTGCAATAGAACTCAGGAACGGAAATGGATAGTGGCTTTTCGGTGGTCAGTTTAAGAAAACGGCACCTACTAATAAAATGCACAAAAACATTAAATGACATAAGAATTGGGAAAAACATCATTGTCTATAAGTATGCAAAACTTCATACTGTTTTGGGTGAAAAATACATTTCAAAGTTACATCAATACAAACATAAACAACAAAAGTTGAATAACCGTCCACACAAATTACCACTTATTATTTATTTAATTAGAATTTCAGTATAAAGTGCTTCGTATCTCCCTCCAATATATATCTATGACAAAACTGATAGATATAATAAATCTGAAAGAACATTTTCTAGAGGGCAAAATCAGATGATTTTTCTTATTTTTAGAAGAAATAATAAATTGTTTATTAATTAATTACTATTTATACTGTAAATAATTTTTGAGTGGATCAAAGAGCACAAAATTATCAGTTTGTTTAGTACATATTTTTTCTTCTATTCTACTTTTAAATCAATAATGGGCAGAGCACGCATTAAAATAAACTTTGCATGGCTACTTGTTCACTTTTACTTCAAAATTCAAAAAATAATTCCTGACAGCAGTTTATACCATGTTGCATAAACCTGCGTCCGATCCTTTCCATTTAGGAAACGCAGCCAATGCGTGGCGCGTTTACATGGCAACTGCAATGGCATTTGAAGAAACTGTATAGCACATTTCCTTTTCGGTACACAAATAAAACTTTATACATATAAATATTTGGGTACTTTAAATACATGTTGATAAAATACAATTTTTACAAATCTTTGAATTACGTTTCAATTTCACTGTTTCCCAATTTTTACTTTTTCGAAAATTCGAAGTATTGATTTGGTTCGGGAAGCTTAATCACCGAACGTTTATCCCGGATTTTCTTATGAACATTCACTTGACGGTAATGACTGCTTGTCCCTCAGAATAAAGTCCATTTTTTCACAAGAGCAGCACAGGAAGTTACAGTCAAAGGGGATGCATTACAAAAAATTTAAGGGAAAGTAAACACTAGATTAAATGAGCTTTGCAAAACGACTTCAAACATTTCCAAAACGCAAGGGAATTGGAGAAGACAAAATGAATCTTCTTTAAAAATTACGTTTTTCGGTCTATGATTCCTTGTTCCGTTTCGTGTTATACTGCAGCAAATTTTGATGTTTTTATTGATACTATTGGAAATTACCACCTTAAGAAATTAAAAAGTGATTTTAAAATATTAAAAATACGTACCTAATATGCTCTTTAAATGTGCATTTCATGATGTGATTGTGTTTTTAGATGTTGTTGAGATCTAATTAATTGGTGAGATAAATGGATTATTGTACACTTTTTAAATCCAGATTCAAGGCTCTAGATTTATATTCAACAATTGTTTACTAAATTAATTTTTCTCCCTTTCTCATTTTAAAAGGATAATTCAGTTTCGTGTATTTCAGTTTTATCGAGAAGCCTTTGGTGATCAGTTATTTGAACCATCATATTGCATTCGCAGTATTAAAAAAAAATGATACAAAATGCGTAATCATTCGGAAACACAAATTTATATATATATATATATATATATATATATATATATATATATATATATATATATATATATATATATATATATATATATATATATTTTATAAAATTGAAATTTATGATTATGTGTAAAATTGTAATTTATAGAAAAAGTAATTACATTTTGCTGTGTCTGGTTTCGAAATAATGCGTGCAGCATTGAAAGAGTTATGTCTTAACAATGTATCAAAAATTCCAAATTTAGTAAACTTTTTTCTTGAAAATATTCGAATTTTATTGTCGTTCCATTTTTTTTTAAAATCGAGGCCATTTATCATTTTAAAAAATGTGAGAATCAGAATCTTCAATTTTTTGAACCACAAAATTTATTTTGAATTATTTTTTTTTCTTTAAAAAACTACCATTATGGTAATTTCTAGAGTATTATGAAATGAAAACTAAAATTAGAAAGCGTAGCGAAAAGTTCTATTATCACAATGTTAAAACATCAATGCTGATGTAAGAAGATATGCAAAATATATCAAAACAAGTAAGTCATTTCATTCATGTAGCTTGCACTCGGAACATTATTTAAAAAAATATACAACTTATTCCATTTGAGTATAACAAGTTGACAACTCCTAACTGCCCCGAGGCATACATTTAAACGCAATGACCTGTCTGCCACAACTGTAATGTAGGGAATGGAGGTTAAGTCCTAAGAGTCATTACCTGGGACATCATCGCGTGGGGGACAAGAACCAACCACCATAGAAGCTTCTCAGCCTCATATCTGAGGTGCCACCCCTCGCTGGGATTATCCAACTTGAGTTCATAAAATTCTGTTTCAATTTATATTTATTAAAATAACTTCTTTTATTGTAGGGAAGAAAAACATTATTTAACGCTATTTACAAAATGAAACATCAAAGAAAAAATTATTAAAAAATCATAATTTAATTAAATGATGGTAATGATATATCATTTGTTGCAGCAACAATCAATATAGGTAACAAAATTCCAGTCTCTTTTATATTAATATCATATTTTTAGAATTTCCCATAATGCACAACAGTCAGCTAAGGATCACGTTATGATTTTAATCTAGCTGAATTCTAAAACTGATGGTAGCTGTGCTGAATGTATTTTTTTTTGTAATAAAATCAGCAAACCATCTTAAATATATGCTAAATGTGCCATTGCTCAAAGCACTCCCTCTAACTACAAAATTTAATATACATTTTGTTTGCTTACCCAAATTTCCACGCCGTTGTTACGACCGAAACAAAATTTCATAAGCCATTCACAATTGCATAAGCTGACAACATAAAAACAAAGTTATTACAATACAGCCACCTATCTTCCATAAATCATCATAATCTTAAGGACGCAGCCATTCATTACATGGCGCGTCCCGCTCATATTAAATACAAACTTTGTAAAATATGCAAACAAGAACCTGATTTCATCTTCTGCCTATAAATTTGCATTTCCGTCTTTTCTAGTGGTAGCTGAGACGTTCACTGGGGAAATAACAATTCTCCAGTCTGTGAACGACGTGCAAGCTTCGTAGATCTTAACGTCATGTGCATTTTTTACATCCGGTTACACAGACAAATGATTTATTTCGATAAATTTAATGAAAAAGAGGAATACTCATGCCTCGACACCTCAGTAATATAAGATAGGTACGTATAATGTGAGGTTTAAACAATGAGCCTGCGTTTGTTTTGCGCATATCCTTTCTAAAATAAAGGTACAAATTGAAATGGCAATTCAGACACTCAGAGACAAGTCATTTCTTTTATCAGTAAACATTATTCGACAGTAAAAATTATTCGACTCCATTTTCACACCCTAAAACTACAGTTGAAAATCAAAAACTTAATTTTCAATCATCTTCATGTGCTCCCTACAACACAGATTTCAGTTTCTTTGAACTAAAGCGTTGTCTTTCGGAAATTCATAAATCGTCTCCCGGTCCAGATAATATTATCTTATGATACAGCACCTATCTAATACCTCCTTACGTAACTTGCTATTTCTCTACAATAGAATTTGGCGTGAACACTCTTTCCCATCATCTTGGCAGGAGGCTATTGTTATACCTATTCTAAAAACTGGAAAAGAACCGTCAAATCCACGTAATTACCGACCAATCGCTCTTACCAGCTGCTTATGCAAAATTCTTGAGAAGATGGTAAATAGACGTCTCATGTATTTTTTGGAAACAAATAAGATTTTAAGTCCCTTTCAAAGCGGGTTCAGACAGGGACGCTCGACATTAGATAACCTCCTCGCATTAGAAACAGAAATCAGAAACGCATTTATTCGCAGACAGCATACAGTAGCAATCTTTTTTGACATAGAGAAGGCATACGATCGTGCCTGGCGTTTTGGTATCCTTCGTGATCTTTATGACTGCAATCTGCGAGGAAATTTACCAATATTTATCGAAAATTTCTTAAAACTAAGAAAATTTAGAGTAAAAATCTGTGATCAATTGTCAGATTATTTTGTTCAAGAAGAGGGCGTACCCCAGGGGAGTGTTCTTAGTGTAACACTTTTCGCCCTAAGAATAAACGGCATTCTACAACAACTTCCACTCTCTGTGAAAGGCTTTCTTTATGTTGATGACCTGTACATATCTTGTACAGGAAATAATATTAATTTTATAGAACGACAACTGCAATTAGCTGTAAACAGAATTCAGGAATGGTCAACTTTTAATGGATTTGCATTTTCTACGGAAAAAACATCATGTATACACTTTTGTCAAAAACGCCGTCTCCATCCAGAACCTGAGATAAAATTGGATGGCGAAGTAATTAATGTCGTCAAAGAATTTAAATTTTTGGGAGTCATATTCGACAAAAAACTAACTTTTCGATCACACGTAATGCAATTACGCAAAAAGCTTGACAGAACCCTAAACATCATAAAGGTTCTTTCAAATACAACTTGGGGTGCTTCAAGAGAATGTTTGCTCCGCGTTTATAGAGCAGCTGTTCTCTCAAAAATTGATTATGGATGTGTGATATATGGATCGGACAGACAAAGTGTGTTGAAGAGACTTGACCCCTTTCATCATTCTGCTTTGCGACTTTGCAGTGGAGCATTCCGTACTTCTATATGTTGAGTATTCCGTAAGTCTATATGTTGAGTGTTCTGAGCCTTCTCTCGACTATAGACGCAAAATGCTTACTCTTCAATATTATTTTAAAATTTTATCTCTTTCCGAACATCCCTTTTTTAAATACAAACAAAGTCGGTTTATACTGCGCTTGCAAAATGCAAGACCGTCCATCATTCCTCCATTTTTCACAAGAGCAATAAATATTCAAAGAAATTTAAACTTGGATAATATACATATTACACCCAATTCAGAATATCTCAATCCATGGAGTTCGCATGGATTAAAATACTTAAATCCGTTTAAAACTTTCGACAAGTCTAACACAGCTCCTGCAGTTTACCAGCAGCTTTTTGCACATCATCGAGAAATATACAAAAATTTCATTCCAGTGTACACTGATGGTTCAAAATGCTCTTCTCATACTTCATTTGCTTGCGTTTTTGTCAATTCCATAATCTCATTCGAACTTCATCCATCATGTTCGGTTTTTACAGCAGAAATTTTTGCAATCCTTTATGCATTATCACAAATTTCTAATGGTCCCCCCCGACAATTATATTATTTATTCAGACTCGCTGAGTGTTTTGGAGTCCTTAACATCACTCCATCGCTTCAGTCATGTATTAACTTTTAAAATTCATGAATTGCACGATAGTCTTACATGTAAAGGCTATTCACTAATATTTTGCTGGGTTCCCTCACATGTGGGTATACCGGGCAATGAATTGGCTGACGAGGCAGCGAAATCGGCTACCATCCTTTTAAATGACCCTGTTCCTTTTAACGACATAAAGAGATACATAAAAGCCATTCTAAATCTGGAATGGCAATCGGAATGGGACAGAAAAGAGGTAAATAAGCTTCACTCTATTAAGCATTCCATCGAATTTTGGCCTAGTTTACCTAGCAGAAAATTAGATACAATTATTACTCGCTTAAGAATTGGCCATACGAGACTTACACATAAACATTTGTTGTTGGGGGAGCCCGCCCCTCGATGTACAATATGCCAATGCCTTTTGACAGTCCGACACATTCTTATAGAGTGCCCACGTTTTAATTCTCAACGAGTTCAATGTTTTCATTCGCCTCACCTTGTTTTAAAAGACATCCTTAACAAAGATCCTCATCCTCATCTTTTTACCTTTTTAAAAATGATAGGCTTCTTCTATTTTATATGAGTATTGTTCATCCTCTTTTAATGCTTCAAATCTTTACAACAGTTTTTTCTTCTCTAGAGCAGAGGTTTTGACCTTTTTAAAATGTGACCATGTACCTTTTTAATGAACCATATGTATGCATTTACCTTATGGTTGGCGCTGCATAATCAAAAATGGTTTTAGCGCCAGTAAACTTCATCAAACTCAAACTCATTTCTTTTATCAAATAGAACATCGGAACGGAAAACGATTGGAGATATAAGGATTTTATAAATGTAAGTTAAATAAAATTCACCGACTGATGATATGCAGAACAAAAGCTGAATGGCATAATGAATATGAAACAGCACCCTTGTTCTGTAAATATGCAACATTTCAAATGTCAAAGAATGTACGGTATTGGGTGGAAAATGGATTTCATAATTCCATCCATACAAAGACGAAACAAGTAAAATTAAGTGATATGTTTACAGAGTCTTAAAAATTTCTAAATTTACCCGTTTTTTGGATTGCCATTTTTTTGTACTATACTACATTCATTTTGAGTATTTCTAAGATACAGCAGGACATTTTCACCACAGTTAATGTATTCGTCATTTTGCGAGTTATTTGTGAATTTTAAAAAAAAGCTTTAATTACATTATGTCACTTTTCCTTCTTTTAGCAGTTATGATAATAATAAGAAAATATTCATTTATTTTAACTAGTAGTGCTGAAATTATGTTTCTAATGTCTTAGAAATGAAACAGAACAACATTCTTAAGAGTGATTTAATTATAC
The DNA here is from genome assembly GCF_947563725.1 of Argiope bruennichi. Lineage (NCBI taxonomy): Eukaryota > Metazoa > Arthropoda > Arachnida > Araneae > Araneidae > Argiope > Argiope bruennichi. The sequence continues at coordinate 93,777,478 of NC_079161.1, forward strand.
TCGCAGAGGGTTCATTAGCAGAGCACAAAATAAAGTAAATTTTTCTCGGTTGAATGTACACATTTACTGTCAGTTCCAAATATTAAATCTCTGATACAGCAGTTAATAATCATGCCGTATAAATACAGGGCGTTTATAAAGAAGCAACTTTATTTTAAAGCTGTATACATCCGAAACTAATGTTCGAAAAGTATGAAATTTGATGGAGGAGCGAAAGAATGATTGAGGGAATAAAAGAAAAATTAGAAAAAAAAAATAACAACCATATTCAGAAGGGGGAAAAAATGAGTTTAAAATTTTGATGTTAGAAAGCAGTTTCTTATGCATTACACATTTACGCCCGTTTCTTTATTTGGATTGTTTTGCCTCTGTACTCTTAAGTCATCTAACGCAATATCTCTTATACTGAAATGACATATTCTCATAAGTGAATTATAAAATAATTTGATTTAAACTCTTAAAAATGCCCATGACAACATCTTCGTGAGCAAATGCCATCGAAAATACTCGAGCTTCCTGTTCTCTATTGAAGCAATCAGTAATAACTCTTAAAATATTAAATAAAACAATGCCTAAAACGAACTGAAACTTCGTTTAGAAACCGTCAGGTTTGTACCTTTCAACAACAATCGCCATCGAATACGCTGGAATTCTCAGCTCTCAATCAAATAGGCATTTTGACAGTTAACACAATAAAACAATATATTCAAGCTGCGAAATGTCTTTTGAGAGGACACTCGAGTTCGCATAGAAAAAGTATCTTGAAATACGTAAGCAATTGCTGTATATAAAAGCTCTTACGGTAATGTTTTTCGTTAACAGCACTCGAATAAAAATCTTGTTCACTAACTAAGTGTCTAATTAAAAATTTAGACAAACGAAGAAGAAAAAGAAATTCAAAACGTTTTCTCTAAGAAACACAGAAACTGTAACAAAATCTCGAAACCTTTGCAGAGATTTCGTTTTCAGTATGCAGACATTGTTAATAAGAAGATTTTAACGGTTATCATATCCAGCGTTGTGAGCGCAATTGTTTTACAAAAATGACAACTCTGCACTAGTTGCTCTTCAGAAATATCGGACATTGAATGGCATTTTGAAAGTTCCATTACATTTTATATATTTCAATTAATGGTAGCCAAATTTGAAGAAACAAGCTCGTTTGATACTCATTTTGGAAGAAGAAAACTTGATTTGAAGAAGGAGTAGAGAATATTACTTTGAAAGCGGAGAAGGAAAAGCCTTGCACTGTCGCGATAATTCCAGTGTCGATCACGTGACAAAAAAATTCGATAAGCCCCGTTCAATTGTCCAAACGATAACGATGAGTGTCCACTGGTATTTTCCGTACTTGAGAAAAGGCTGTTTCCTTATGGTTTCGAGATTGGACTCAGGTTCTTACTTCAATTTCATGCCTTCTTTAAGGTTTATTCAGAATGACCTTGGAGTATCCTCTGAAAACACACGAAGCACACTTTTTGGATTGTTCCATGAGTACTAACAACTGCCGAATTTGAGGACCAGAAAATCCGCGTTCAGTCCTGGAGATTCCGTTTCAATCAACAATAATAACGGTGTGATGTGGAGTTATAGCATCATTTATTTCAAGCCAGTGTTTCTTTGAGGAATTAAATGCTAGAGGTCTGGTTATATGTTCGATCACCACCAGGCAATGATCTGTCTCGTTACAACTGAACAAAATTGTCAATTATGTACAGTCGAGATTTTTATGCTACATGGAAATCCTTTATAGGTTAGTCTTTGTGTTATGGAAGCTATTCTATTATGGAAGAACGCGTCATCAACTGCCATTTACCAGATATATGGTCTACCCAATTCCCAAAATGTAATCCATCGTGACATTATGCTATGGATAAAATTGGAACAGAGAATGAATTAAGATAATCAAAAAATTTTTAACACAGTTTAAAAAAAATAATTTAAAGTCATGTTGGTAGTATTTCCGGTCATCTGCTGCCTTTTATCAAATATATGGTCTGCCTGATTCTCAGTAATATATCGTGATTTTAGGCTTTGGGGAAAATTGAAACTAATTGAATCATGATAATCCAGAGAGATTTAAACAATTTTTAAGAAATAATTATTTGTCTTATTTCTAGCATTTCCTTGAACTCACTGCAGTCAACTGTGGATCATACTGTTTTATGATTTAAACAGTCAGTTGAAAATGTTGGCAATTGTGTTTAATGTGTTTTGATGTCATAAAATTAGCAAATTATCGTAAATGTATATTAAATGAGTAATTCTTTAATAAATTTCTACTGGTGAAGCAATTTTGAACAAGACAATACATTTTGTTAAACAGACTTCGGACCTTTAATTAAGTCGTACATAAAAATTCACAAACAATAGTTTCTCAGATGGACTGCTTCGAAATACGGTTATTTAAATATAAATCCATCACTTGCAGCTCGGACCTAAAACTTTAAGAACACAGCCAGCGCACGGCGCGTTTACTTGACGGACAAATACGAAATTCAAACAGATTTGAATAAACGAAAGCTACATGTTCATAATATCAATTAATAATTTCGTGTTTTATAGTGGTAACTGGATGTTGAAAAAATAGCAATGTAACCATCTGTGAATGATGTGTCACTTTTATAATTTCATACTCACTTTTAACATTCGCCAATTCAGGCATATAATTTACCTTGGTAAATTCGATCAAGATGCTTTGTGCTTATTTCTGGGCGCTCTAACAAAGTTTCGCATAAATATTGCGCATATCATTTTAGGTTTAAAAAACTGTATCTACGCTTTTGTTGTGAAGGGTCTTTCTAAATTAATGTGACAAATTTAAATGGTAGATCAGATACTCAGTAATAAGTCATTCTTTCAAGAGAAAATGGGAACGGAAACAAATGAGTTTGGAGTTACAGGAGCGTTTTGAATGTGAGCGAAAGAAGATGTGCAAATAATAATAAGAGGTGCAAACAAGAAACAGCTGTGATGCTCAAACATTTAACAACTGAAGGTGCATGTCAAATTTTGAGTTAAATCCAGCGAGGAATGAACTGTCTATCAATCTATACTTTCAAAAATGTGTTAACTCAATAACTCAAAAATGCAATGACTCAAATATGTCAAAGCTGGATGTGTGGTTTTGTAATTAATTACAAGTTCCCTATTAAAAGTTTGTTCCAGCCATTTTGTATCAGAAGAACGTTATTCGTTTTCATTTTATGGTATATTTTATTTACCGCATGTCAAGGATTCATCGCCAAAAAATGCGCCAATGATCACGCGGCAGATTCAGTAAAAATATTAAATTCACGACAGTGGATTACTTTTCGTAAGTATTGTACGCCAACGCCCTACAAGGAGCTGTCTGGGATAAAAGATTTGTTAATGAATACGCGTGAAACAAAAGCTAAAAGTTTGAGAAGAGCATCCCTCTGGATGATTCTTCAAGTGAAACTGTGTAGACATTTAGTGGAACCTTTTTCTTAGATTCACGCGCCAGATTCAGTAAAAATATTAAATTCACGACAGAGGATTACGTTTCGTAAGTATTGTACGCCAACGCCCTACAAGGAGCTGTCTGGGATAAAAGATTTGTTAATGAATACGCGTGAAACAAAAGCTAAAAGTTTGAGAAGAGCATCCCTCTGGATGATTCTTCAAGTGAAACTGTGTAGACATTTAGTAGAACCTTTTTCTTAGATTATAACGATAAAATATTGTACAATGATATTAAATATTTCATGAAAAAAGAAAAATGAATTGTATTTCTCTGCAATAACACGAAAAGTATTATTTAGAAAATATATTTTTTTTTCGTCGAAAATTACAAAAACTATACTGAAATTACGATAAAGACAATTCTTAAAATTTTAAAATGATATAAAAATAAATTTTAAGCCATATTGTATTTTTGGCAATTAGAAAATACAAATGAAATTAATTTTTATCCATGTCAATTTCAAAATATTGTTCTGAAGGGCAATATTTTCTCCTGTCAAATCAGTCAGTTTGATGTCAAATGTAATCTGTACAGTGCCAACACAGACACAACGTTCTTTTTATTTCTTTCTAACTTATTTGCACAATAATTAAATTTTTAAAATTTTAGTTTGTTTGGTTCATATTGTCGATTCTTGAGCAGAGCAGGATACATTAAACTTAGTTTTGATTAGACGAATCGACATTCCTCTATCCGTATTTAATTCTTAACGTAGAAATGAATATACTCTTTCAAAAATGCTTATCTGCTCATTTTAATTTTTTAACTTGCAAACAATACATGGCACGTTTGTGAGAAGAAACTAAGCATAAGAAGAGAAAGAAGAGCACTGTTCCGTTTCCTGTACATAAATTAAAAGGGTTTTTTTAGTGACATTCAATCAGAAGATTTTAATATAGAATTTTTGCAAATCTGTTAAAGGCTAATCAATTTTACTGGTAGTTAATGCCATTCACATTTCTAATTTTTCGATAACTAAACTTTTTGGTTTCATTCTCTAAATTTAATCCAAACGGGGAGTGTTAGGTTTTGTGACTACAAATGTAATTATATGTACAATTTTTGTTTCAATGGGTTGAGAAAAATTTGCTTCAAACTCAAATTTGATTTTCGGATCGTACTATCCGCATGTCAGGGATTCATCACCAATTAATTAACGAAGGATGACACGATTCGTTCAGGAAAAATGCTGAATTCAGGCCATAGGTTAATATTTCGAATCCACTGCACGCCAATGCCATGCAAAGGCGTTCTTCAGAATAACCTTTTTATTAGAAAGTATGACAGAAAGATTTAGGCAGAACACTTCCATATGTTCTAAAAACGTAGGAATAGACTTTCACAAAACATGGATTGATAAAATTTAGATCTCCGTTTTAAGAGGATGCAAAAAAAAAAAAAAAAAAAAAATCATTCTTTTGAAAAGTGTCGGAAAGCACATGTTTCTACACTCGACAGCAGTTTCCTGCCCACATTGAGGTTGATTGTGGAGGAGTATCCTGTGAGCATACGTATCGCATTTTTTAGATTTTCCAGTGAATGCTCACAACTGCAGAAATTGAGAACCAGAAAATCTGCGTTCAATCCTCGAGCTTCCATTTCTGTAAGCAATAATAACGGTGTGGTGTGGAGTTACAGAATCATTTATTTCAATCCCGTATTTCTTGAGATATTAAGCATTAGATGTATCATTATATGCTCGATCAGCATCTTTTTTCAGGCCTCTTTGGCATAGAATAAAATCGTCAGTTATTTTCACGTGGGATTTTTATACTACATGGAACTGCTCCACAGGTTAGTCTTTGGGCTCTCGATATGCCTCGTTGCTACAAATCTTTACAAATCGTTGCACGATCTTTTGTACGAGTTGGAACTCCTCAACACATTAGACCTTCTGTTCAGGGGATTCTCAAAACATCACCTCTCAGAAGAATACTTTCTAAACTGCCTTTTTCCAGATGTGTGGTGTACCCGATTCCCAAACTGCAATCCATCGTGAGTTTTGGCTTTGGAAGCAATTCAAACATCTAGTATATAGTGATAATCCGAACTGCTTTGATAAATTTTAAAGACAGAATTTCACGTCATGTTCTTAGCATTTTCTAGAACACGCTGCCATCAGCTATGGAACATACTGTTTTAAAATACTAATTAGTAGTTGAAAATGATGGCAATTGTGTTGTAAGCGGGGTTTTTTATAAACTATCATAAATGTTTGCTAAATGTGCCATTCATTAAAATATTAACTGTAATAACTAAATTTTCAAAGCATTTTATTTCATTTCCGTGCCTTCAACACGACGTACACAAAATTTTGTAAGCAGACAATATTAAAATGATCTTTTTTTTTTTTTTTTTATGAGGCGGCAAAAATGAATCTCATTTTTTTTTGAGCAAGCAGCCATTACATAGCTTGCTATAATACCGAAAACGTTTTAAACTGAAATCCAGTCCTCATAAGAATATCGCTTTCTGCACATAAATTAAGATTCTCATGTTTTATAGTGGTAGCTAAGAGGGAATACAGAGAAAATTAAAATATTCCACTGGGGTTTAGTTTTATTAACTTCCCTTTTAAAATAACTCTAGGCCTACGACGAAGGATCGACCTTGTCATTTTTAACCGCAGTCAGTTAACAAGTACGACACTGAATTGCCCCACTCTCCACACTTCCAGGCCACACCAGCAGGAGGATGTTTGACCTCTAGGGATTTAGCATGTATGAGACGCGCTTAAACAATGTTTCTCCGTATGATGTGTAAGCTTAATAATATCATTCCAGCTTTTAATATGCGCCATCTCAGCCAGATGATTTATTACGATAAGTCTAATAAAGGCGGGGGAGGGAGGGTCCTGGACATTTCTATAAACCATATAAGAATTCTGCATGGCAACTTTTCTTTGAAAAAATAAATCTGAACATTTCTTGAGCACCGTGCTTTTAAAAAATGGAGAACGCTTAATTAAATATTAGTTCTGGAATTCAGAAATAAATCACTTTTGCAATGGAACCGGGGACGGAAACAAAAAGGATCAGAACTACAGTGTCAAGTGTCAGTAAAAACTACAAAATTGCAGTGAAATTGAAGCTGGTTTGTTGAAAAATTAATTCATTTTTATAATTATTAAAATTTATATTAAAAACATTTAGTTGGATAACTGAAGTAGATTTTTTACTTCCGCCTATAATTTTGGGTATTTAAACTTTGTAATTTGCATTTGCTATTATATGTAACAAACAGAATTAATTAAATTTACTTTTTTAAATAGCATAAATTACATCTAACTCCTTTACATCTAAATTTTCTATTTTTTTCATTATTTTCAATCATTATCAAGATACTTTTAAAGAAATAAAGAATAGATGTTTTTGCGTCCAGCTAATTCTTCTCAAATACTTGCAAATAAAATTTGCCATTAATTATTTTATGCAATTTGGTCTTAATGGCTTACTCTGAGAGGTAATATGAAATTTCACATTCTGGATGCGGATTTATTCATACTGTTTAAGAACCCTTACATCATTCATCCCTATCGCTAAATTTGTATCAAATCACCTGAACCGTACAGCATCAAACTTCACTTAATACAATACAATTTTGCTAAATCTAAACATATTCTCTAAAATATCAAGAAAGAAAAAAAAATCCATAGTTTTGTCGTTTTCTTTGTACATATTTTATAATTTGCACATATCTCACAGGATTACTCTATAAAACGTCCTCTAATTGAATAAAATATTCAGTTAAGAACAATAAAACTGCAATTTTCCAGATAAAAAATCGATAATATCTTTATACACTGAAATTATTTTGCAAAGGAAACAAACAAACAGTGTTTCAAAACGGGAGCATTTAAAAAAATTTCTATCAATGCCGTCTCTAAAGCTAATCCTCAACTGTAAATATAATAGATAATTAAGTACAATTAATTTGACAATAATAAAGAAAACAAATGGTTTATTAATTTGTAATTTATTGTATTGTAGCTAAATTTCTAAATCTATAGTCGGTCAAAAAGTGCAAAATGGATGACATTGTTCAGGTCACATTTTAAATTCGTCTACAATGTTTTTAAATCACGAACAAGCAAAACACACATGAAATAAACTTTGCTAGCTGAAGACTCCTTTTACTTTGAAGTTCAAAAGGTAAATCTCGGAAACATTAGCTCCACTCTTTCCATTCAGAACACGCTGCCAAAGAATGGCGCGTCTGGCATCACAAAGACCATAACAGATGTCGAGAAAGCAGTATGGTCCATTTCATTTTCGGTACATAAATAAAGATTTTTAAGTTTTTCACTGGTATTTCAAATAAATGTTGATAAAATACAATTTTTCATAAATATTTGGATAGAGTATCGATTTTATTGGTTGATAAAGTCATTCACACTTTTTAATTTTTCGAAAATAAGTACGTTCCCGCTGCTCAACCAGCGAACATTATTATATATTAGTAAGCCATTATACACCGAGTTGACTTCATCTAACAAAGCATCGAACTTTCGCTTATTTAAAGCCTGCGACGATATGAGGTTGACTACTTTTGTGACTAACGCCATTGGATTATGAAAAGATGTTAAACCACTCTTAGCGCACAAGGCTTGTTAGTGAATAATGCAGAGAAATTTTAGAATTGAATGTCCTACGTCTGTTTGAAATAAACTAATGAAACCATTTTTTTTGCCCGACATATTTGGAGCACTATCAGTTGTTACTGAAACAATTCTTTTCAAATCAATTTCTTTCTCATCGCGCGATTTTTTAACATCCTCTCAAATATCTGTTCCCTTTGCAGTTGTTAGCAAAGATTGTCATTGCAATTAATTCTTCCTGAATGACGTTCCTACAAAATTTCGAGCTAAAAAAGCTAAACGTGTAGATTTAGTGACATCAGTACTTTCGTCAAAACATAGCGATATAAAAGGAGCGGAGTTAAGGTCATCTGTTACATTTCCGACCAGTTTGAAGATTCTTTCTTTTATTGTGTTTTTTGATACAGGAACATCTTCGATGTGCTGAAATATCTTATTTTCATTATCAAAATCCTCAACAAGTGAGGACGCGCTTGCTAACTAGGCTTCCTTCAAAAACTCGACCTGTTGAAAAAGCTTATTACTATGCCGATCAATGACATTTGCAGCCGAGTAACTTACCGCGCTCATATGAGAATTTTTGCTAACATATTTAATCATAGACGTCGATTGTTTATTTCTGTCTTTTATTGCACTTGCAGGGAATGGTAATATGCACCCCGTGCACCACGACCGACCACTCGCGTTTGTTCGAATTATTTCATAGTGAAATTTGTTATTTTGAACTAAAAGGCAAACCGTTTTAGTCGGTGACGTGCCCAAAATATTGTGTTGCGTGCCAATGGTTCGCCATACCCGGCGTAGTCGAATCAAAGAGCGCTTGCAAAACAAAAGCAAATAAATAGGTCGAGTAATCATCTTCAGTTCCTGCACATAAATGAAGAATTTCATGCTTTCAATTCTTATTTCAAATTGAAGTGGATGAAATGGAATTTTTGCAAATCTGTGAGTGACGTATCTGTTTCACTTGCTGCTAATGCCCAGCACTTGCTTTAATTTTTCTAAAATTCAACTTCTTGATTTAGTTCGATGTGTGCAATCATCGTACAATTATGCTAAATGTTTTAATGAACATTCACATATGAATGGCGCATATGATTTGAGATTTTACGATTGACTTTCTATGTCTTGTATTTTTAAACTGTTCCAAACAATTTCACACGAAAGTTCGTATTATTTTGAGAATAGCTCAGGTACTCAGAAATAAATAATTGTTTCAGTAAAACATGGGAAACACAAAAGGCTGCAGCATGTGGCGCAAGAGCTGTCTTAATCATGTTCCACTTTACGACAGAGTATAAAAAATATACGTTTGAAAATGTAAAAGCAAATATGTCAACATAAGAAGGCATAAAATATAACGATACTGATAATATTAAGTGAGTAAGTTTGTAAAATATCGATATCTTCAAGTGAAATACTGATACAAAAAAGGCAAAACTATGAATCAGTGTAAAGAATAGGCGTTAAAATGGGCTGAATACAATTATAATAGCCAGTGTCTTTTAAACAGTCAAAAACGTTCTGATATTTTTCACCCACTGGGTCTTGTAAAGTTAATGACGGTAGTGTAAACGCCAGGATTTAAAGGATGGATATCCGATTAAAATATATTTAATACTATGCATGTGTTTAATACTGGTCACAATGGCGCCATATCACCAAAAGGATTGGAATGGATTGGATAGAGGTAATTAATGGCGTTAGAATCAAATTTGACTATACTAAGCCAAAAAAAAAAAAAAAAAAAATGGTTAGAAGTTAAAACGCGTATTTTTATTTATAATCCTTTGAAAGTAGAAAAGTTAATAAAATTGCAAAGAAATGTCTTTTGTCATTGTATCATCCGCACAATCCGTATCAGCATCATCCGTACAAGCTTCAACTCGAGAAAAGGCAACATCCAGATGGTTTCGGGATTCGACACGGATTCTTAGTTCAGTTTCCTCCCCAGGTTGAGGCTGCTTTAGAATGACCTTGGAATATCTTCTGAACAGGTGCAGCCCACTTTCATCTGGAAAAACTGGTGGAATTTGGGAACCAGAAAATCCACGTTTCAGTCTACAACAATAAGGATGTGGTGTGAAACTACAGCATCATTTATCGGTCCATATTTATTCCAGAAATGAAGTGAAAAGAGCTCCAGTTGCACGGCAGGATTGATCAATAGGGAAAGATATGCCTCGTTGTTACAGAATAAAATTGTTCCGGATCTGCAAGCATGTCAGTGCTTTTCAGGCAGACGTTCTGAGCAAGATAGAAGTAAAGGGGTTCTCAAAACCTCACTTCATAGAAGAACCTGTCTTGAAACGATTTATTTTTCTTTTGTGATCTGTTATCTACTCTTATTTCAATACCTCAATCCATTTGGAAATGAAAGTACCTCGTAAATTGTGATAACCCGAAGAAAGTCAAACCGATTTTAAAGAAAGCATTTCGCGTCAGCTCGTAGCCTTTCCCAGAGCTTAGAACGGTCAACCTCGGTACATGGTAATATTCTATTACGTAGCTAAAAGTAATTGCAGTTGTGTTGAATGTGTAATAAAATGAAAATTCCAAACCTATGGGAAATATATTCTAAATGTGCAATTCATTAAAACACTCGCTGGGGTGGAGAAATTTCGAAAACCTTTTTATATTTGCTTAAACAAATTTCCACTCCTTTATCATAATCTACTCAAAATGTCGCAAGCAATAGTTTCACGAACAGCCAACTTTAAATGAAGGTTATTAAAACAGATACATCATTCAGTTACTTGCGACTTTAAATTGTTAGCACAAAGCCAGTACACGGCTCGTTTAAATGAAAACTCCTTTGCAATTAAAACGTGGACAGAAAGAAAAGGATTTTATTATCTCCTTATAAATTAAGATTTCCGTGTTTTCTAGTGGTAACTGAAACGGATACTGAAATAATCACAATTCTCCAGTTTGTGAATGACGTTTTAGTTTTATAAGCATTCAGGTCTTTAATAATTTTAATATTAAATAACTCAGACACATGATTTATTTTTATAAGTTCAGTGAATATGGGGAATGCGTATCCCTCGACACTCTAGTCATTTTCGTCATAAGATAAGTGCACATAATTTTAGGTATAAAAAATGAATCTGCGCTTGCATTATGCAGGGTGTTCCTGAAATAATGGATCGGGTTTAGATAATGCTCCCAGACATAAGTCATTTTTTCAATTGAACACGGGAACAAAAATAGATTGGTACTATAGCTACTTTATGAATGTGAGTTAAGTAAAAATCACCGACTGATAAAGCGCTCAACAAAGATCGGATGGCATAAGAATTTGCAATAACATCATTGTCTATAAGTATGCAAGATTCCAAATTTCAAAAAAATACGATATTGAGTGAAACTCGGATTTTAAAATTCCTTCAATACAAGCATGACACAAATCAAGTTAAGTAAAAGTGTTTACAAATTCATAATAACGTCTAAAATTACTTTTCTTATACTGCCATTTTTTGTATAAAACAGTAGTTTTGATAATTTCTCATATAACATTGGAAAATTTCACCAAAATTAACATGTACGTCCTTTTATGATTTCTTCTGAATTTTAAAAAACGCTATATTCGCATAATGTAATTCTTCCTATTATATAGCAGTTGTTAAACCATTAAAAATCTGTAAATTAATGTTAACTGGTCATACTGCAATTAAGTTTTTAAAGTCCTAGAAATGAAACAGCAAAACATAATTGGAATGATGCATTCATATTTACGGTTCTTGTATCTGAGCGGAAAATAAATAAACATTTTTTTTTCATAATCGAATGGGCATAATCACTTCCAGATCTCCAAATTTAATCCCTGAAATAAGAGGTAATTTTATATTCTACGAACGCTGGGAGTAAATAATCAAATGATTTGATTTTAAAGCTGTCTACGAATGAAACCATTGGTCAAAAAGATAGTAAATTTTGTGTCGGACATAATGAAGGGATGATGAATGAATAAAGAAATAATGACCACAATAAAAAAATATAGTTTAGTGTTTTGCAACCAAAGAATTTTTTTAATTATTTGCACAGTTACAAATGAATCTTTATTTATATTCCCCCAATTTTTTTACCCATAGGTCACGATAAAACAATAATTCAGATTCTTAACCTCCTGACTCCCAACTCGGTCGAGACGAAAGCCCATTCAGGTCATACGCTTACTTCCTTTCCCTTTCTAAAACAAGGCCATGAAACGTCTGATGAGCCACCTTAGATTTTCGTCCGAGGTTGCTTCCTTTTCCACTATCACTGTTGATTGATGTCTCAAGAAAGTATTTCTGGGCAGATGCTTAATTTATATTAAGTTATCCACTTGCTAAGATTTGAACATGATAAAATTAGATATTTTCTTTCAAGATCTTCAGATTTTGTGATTCAAAACAATTTTGGCTTGCAATATATATATATATATATATATATATATATATATATATATATAATTTTTGCAATGAATTATTTAATCGAATTATTATTAAAATGAATAAAAAATGAGAAATTTTGATTGGTTAAATATTATGACTTATGACGCAGCAAATGTGTTTAAGTTTAATGAGCAAGAAAATATCATTTTCAAGTTATATTTCTTCTTTAAATATGTGTACATTCTAATATGTGTTAAATTAACACATATTTGGCTGCTTTATATGATTGTAATATTCATGTTACAATCATATAAATCTGTTAAAAAATGGAACTTCAAGAGTATACAAAATGTTATCAAAGTTTACACACGACCCCTCATTGGTAAAAAATAATATGTTAGAAACATAGTGATACAAAATCCTCCACGTCATCAGCAAACACGTTGTTGTTGCTTATGGTACTTATCATAGACAAGCACGCAGACGAAGTCAACGATTTTCAGCGTCTCTTGTTTCAGTAGCGCCATCCAGCGCCAATGAGTAGCCATCTTACCTACTCAGGCGTCACAGTCCTTCTCACGGGGAGACTTCGTTCATGCATTTCATTCACAGATCGTAGTTTAGACCTGAATCAGAGAACGATCTAAGGCCCCACAACCCAAGAGAAGCGAAACCAACGCCTTACCAACCAGACTAACCCGGCCATAAACAAACGATCGATGATAAAAAGGGTGAAAGAAATATTTATCTTCTACCATCTTTACTTTCAGTCGCTTTGGACTTTTAAAACACTTAGAAACCTTACGATTACACTTACGAAAGCACCTGACAGCGAAAACGCTCAATATCCCTGCTCTCGATTGTAGCAGTTAACTCTGACAGTTAATGTGAGAAAAACCACATAATAAAAAAGTGAAACGACTTTCGATGTATGCACTTGAGTTTCTTCACGAAGTTTATTTTAGAATGAGCGATCCATTACGAAACGCTAGCTTCCTTAAAAGATTGTCGTTCCACAACTGCATCCGATCGGAAATTTGTTAGATAACTGACATTTGAACAAAAGATTCCACCAACTGAAGAAAAAGAAACAAAGGGGCAAATTTTTGTCTGCGTGACATAGCATCTGCTTTGGAGCCTAGAATCTTCCGTTGAGATTTTCCGTTGCTTTTCAATATACCTCGGTATTGGTAATCAGAATGTTGATACATTTACCAGATAGGGATTTATTAGTTAAATGCTTTTACCAAAATGAGATTTCCGAAGTAGGTGCTCTTCGGAAACATCGATCATTGAAAGGGATCCCAGAAAGTCCATTAGGTGTTGGAGACTTCGATGAATGGTTGCGACTTTGAATAAACAAGCTCGTTTGGTACTTGTTCTGGAAGTGGAAAAAAACTTGATTTGCAGAAGCAGTTGAGAAATTTGCAATGTTAGTGCCGGAGGAAAAAGTTTGCAATATTCACGGTAGAATAAGCGTCGATCGTCTGGTAGAAAAATTTTATATGCCGCGCATTCAACTATAATGTTGATATCATCTGGCATTTTCCGTACATGCTTGAACTGGAGAAAAGGCAAGCTTCTTTCACTCGATTTCATGATTCGATAAGGGTTCTTACTTCGATTTCTTGCAATTTTGAGATTGGTTCAGAGATACTTTGGAATATACTTTCAAGAGTTGAAACGCACTTTCATCTGGGAAGCTCGTTCAACACTCACAACTCTTAAATTAGGGAATCAGAAAATCCGATCTCAAAGCCTTCAGATCTCGTTTCTGTCAACAGCAATAAAGGGGTCTTGTACCGTTTCTCCTTTTACCCATTATTTCTTCGAGGAATTAGGTGTTAGAGGTCCCGAAGAAGGTTAGGTCACCGGGCAGCAATGTGCCTCGTTTTTATAAAATAAAACTGTTTCGGATCTGCAAGCACTTTGGTGCTTTTCACACAAAAATTCTAAGCAAGATGGTGTGTTATACACATAAATCTGTGGGTCAAAGAAGTCCTCAAAACATCGCTTTACAGATGAATGGGTCTTTAAACGGTTTTTTCATGTATGAGATGCCATTTTGGATATAAAAGGCTTAATTTTATTTTACCAATCACCCGTTATATACAGATTTCCGATTACTATTAACGAGGCGATTATTAAGAGTGGCTGTGGCTAAAATAATGTTGATGTCAAAATATATATTAATATTTTGTAGATATGATTTTGATATTACGATTATACAATCATTATCACGCTAACGTCACATCACATAGTGTCCAAGAACATATATTTATTTTGGAAAATTTGACTCGTCGTTAATGCTGACATAAACAGCATTTACTGTGTTTCAACAACATGAATGAAAGAAAAACTTCCTATTTTCTTCAAATGGCCCGATTTTTTAAACACTATTTTAAAAATAAGACACGAAAAAGAAACTGCGCAACTTGAAAGTACGGATGTTTTCCTCATGCATTTAGATCCATTAAAATCTTGGAAACCAAGTCTAAACTTGTATTCGAAGTACCAATAATCTTTTAGCTGGCTTTGAATTTCGATGATTTTTTTTCTGAAATTCTTGCGTCAAATCTGATACTCTGGCTCAAAAATTCATTTTAAACAAAAAATAGTTATAAAAGTAATCGCAGATTTTCTTGCAAATAAAAGACTTAAATATAATTTTTTTTGTTGAAAATTAATCCATCATTTTTCAAAAACTTAATCTAGAGACTCTTTATATATTTCGTAGACTTTGAAGCGAAACTGAAAAGTAATACCATTAAATTGGAAATCATATTTGGCAATATGAATTATGCCTATAATAAAAAAATCGTTTGCAGAATATCAAAAACGTTTTTACTTGTTGCATAACGACGATGGAAAAAGAACTTCGATTGGAAGGTAAATATTTGCACTATTTGAAGATTAAGCTTTAAGTTCATGAAAGAGAAAATGAAGCGAGAAATACTTTTTCCATCTTTTGCAAAATATAGGTCGAATTTTTAATTAAATTAAATTTCACTGAATAAAGTATTAAAAATATTTATTTTACGGCTTTTAAAAAAATTGTCTTCTGGTTTTTTATACAAAATAAAATCAAATCTGGGCAAAGTCATTTTAAATTCTTTGATTACACCACCATTATAGCAGGCAATTATGTAATGCACTTCAGATATGTGAGAAAAGTTAATTCTTGTTTGAATTTTGATTGAAATAGAAAATAGGAAACTCAACGTAATTTATTAATGCCTTAAAACCATTTATTAACCAAACAGTAAGAAGTATTATTAAGCAAGAATGGACTTGATCACATTGTTAGGCAATCTGATTCATTAAATAAACAAAAAGGAATTAATATTTAATAAGATTAGAGCATTTGAAACAACAGCTTTTTAAAGAATTATGGCAACAAGAACTTTGATTATCTACGCAATTAATGGATTTTTCTCCATGCAGAAGTAAAATAACTTTTAAATTCATGTAAATCTGAATCAAGTCATAATTTTTTTCTTTCAAATTCATTCAATTGAATTTCTATAAGATCTTCCCATTACGTAAGCTTTCTATAATATTTTAAATCTTATCTTAAGAGCTCCTACCATAAGGTAAGATTAAGATATGATATGTGCCTGGATACCTACCACATGTTTGGCGCAATATAGCCAAATACAGCTTTTGCGCTAAAATTCCTCAATATCGTATCCTTGGCGATGATTCTTCATTATTTTAAATTTTTTTTGCTTTTTTTTTTCAGAGGTAAATCAAAGCAATTCGGAAATAATATTTATTTATTGATAGTATATTTAAAATTCTTTTAATATATAGAACTAATAAAAATTTTTTAGGGCTTTATAATAAATTTTCTATAGAATGAAGCAAACATATATAACTAAAAATTCTAATTACAATTTTTATATTATTTTCGTTATGTATATCAAAAAATGGTATTCCTCTCTTTCTCTCGCATAAATTTGTGGACCCTTGGCACGGCTGTATGAGAATTACTCAGTATTCAGATTTTTATGTTCAAAGTTCTGCGCTTGAAAGTTTGTACTTTTTGGCACAAACTCTTATATGCTTTTTGGATATCTTTTTGACGGAAAATTGAAATGAAAAAAATGAAACATAATTACAATTACAGTCACAGGATCACAAACCAAATTTAATTTATTTCAGTTATTTCAGTCATAAGGGATCGAGTTTACATGCATATAAGAATACATAATTACATACGATCAAATATTTGAAGGATTTATTCGAAAATGGATGCCTGTCATAGAATACAAAATGCTAAAGTTCTGTAACTAATTTTACTCATCTGTCTCTTTAACTTCTTTGTATTCTGTAGTCATTGCACTTATATGCATACGGATAGACAGACCGACACACTTCCTTCTAAATTCGACGGAAATTCAGAACTCTAGAATTGAATCTACAACAAATTTCCTCGTCCCAGCAAAAGAGTTTTTTTCTCACCGACAACATAATTCGAAATATATATTTTTGGAACTCAGGGAGATCTGAAATATCGGGATTCGACAAAATCACGGATTCTAATTTTTTGACAATTACAATACGTCCTATGTATAAGAGGAAGTAAAAAAAAAGCGATAAATACGTTAGCTGTTATCTAGCTTATAAGCTTTCACCACAGCAATCACACGCCAGTGAGTCGGAGGAGAGACGAACGATATGGCTGTTGAGTGCGTAGTTATGCTTCAAATGTTTGTTTTAATAGTGTGGGGGAAACGCGTCTAATGCACAAATTCGACTTTCGGATGCTATTAACAGCTAGAAAGGGATTCATCGCCAAAAAATTCGCCTAGAATGACACGATAAAAACAATCAAATTTGCGTCATATTTTTTTTATTTCATAACACTTGTACGCCAATGCCAGGCGGGGCATCCTCTGGGGTAACTTCTGTATTAATGATTACGCCCGACAAGTTTGAGGAAAGCAGCCCAGCTGGTTGAACATTTATAACTGCAGTATAAGTATTTTATTTCGCAACTGATTTATGCAAATTACTCTCTGTTGAACACTGTCTCATGCTTCCGTTCCTGAACGTTTGCTTGCTACCAAAAGGTTAAATGAGTACAGAAATTTCGAACAAAAATATCATAGATCACTTTAGTATTATATTATTTGTAATACACATTGTAATGTGAATTAAATCCTGTTAAAAGTTAAAATAATTATTCTCTATACAACTAATAACTCTTTGTATTTTTATTAAATTTCAGAAAATAATTTAAATCAACATTAGATTGGATATAAAATTAAACAAGTAATATATAAAAAAATAAGTCAATTCCTCCTTAGGTCAACAAAAAAAATTTAATTTAGTTACTTTTTATTCAAATTTACAATTAATATTAATATGTATATTCATATGACAGAATTACAATATTAATTAAATTTAATTACTGAATTAATATTTGAAATGACATAATGAATGAAGAATTACGTCAAGTAATATATAAATTTTTTTTTATATTGAATTCCTATTTATTTTCTTAAATTATTTTTATACATCTTATATTATTTATGATTGGGTATCGCGTCAGTCATCTCAGAGCTTGGTGACAAGCTTGGCGACCATTTGGTGACATGACTTGGCGACCAAATAGAAATGACTGGACAAATTTAATTAATTAATTTATATTTGAAAAAAAACCCATATTAACATCAAATGTCACCCACAACCAGTTTAAAAAAATGTAATTGAACTCGAGTGATGAATAAAAAGCATTTTATTAATTGAAAAAATTTTAACTTGAACGAGTACGTTAACGTTCATGCGAAAAATTAACTTTTATCAACTTTAGCTATTACGTTAACAAACGTTCAAATTAAAAGTTTAAACTTCGAAAACTGTAATTTACAGCACATGTCTGTGTGACATGAGATAAATATATGAAATGAAACTAACATAGCATTTCCTTAACGTGTATTTTCTGATATTAATTTTTTAACACGCAGCCAATATAAAGCTTGCGTGAATATAAAATGAGTGCATCCTTAATTTAAAAACGAAATCAAGGTTTTATTTGTTGTACATAATTGAAAAGCATTTCTGTTTTTAGTGGTATTTAAAAGAGATGTTATTAAAATAGATTTTTGCAAATCCGTGTACGACGTATCTATTTTGCTAATTTTTATGGCCATTCACAATTCTCAATTTTAGACACTTGGGATTTTTATTTTCGTTCATTTAATCAAACGGCAAGAGTTAGTTTAAAACAAACCTACTTACCTCAGACCCCACTATATCCTAGCATCCGATGTAATATGAATGATCAGGTAGCCAAAACAATAAAATATGTGCAGAGATGATTACAAAATTGTCCACCATCCATGAATGGACATGACCTGTCATCGGCGTAGAGGCAACTAAACTCCTCACCTTTATTATATCGAGGAGAGAAAAAACTTATTAAAGAAATGAGGTAATAATATTATCATTTGATGCGATGACAGCTATTTTGAAAATTGTGGAAAGTAATATTTGTCCTCAAGCTTTATAAACAGTCTGTGGAGTAGAATTTTACTCTTGCATCCCTATAAACTTGTTAAATTCAGTTGACTTTCAATGTCGTTTGTAATATTTTTACTTTCTCGCATATGCAGTAAAAAAGAAAGTACAGTAATTGGAAAAAAAGAATTCGAACTTGTCATTTTGGTTTAGTCTCACCGTTTTACATCTCTCTGAGATCGATAAACATATTTTTCGAAAATGCCTGTCTGTTTGTGACAAAGACAACTGAGAAACGCTTTGCACTAGATGGGTGAAATTTGGATTTCGGTCTTTACACTTAATTTGGAGATTGCTATCAAATTTTGAGTAACATTTGTTGCGTGGAAGACTGCTTGTCTGGCTTTTCGAATATAAGTTAATACAATAAATACAAATCGAAATGAGGCAGATAGATAAAATTCTATATTCTGAATCTGCACCTGTAGTCATCTACTCCTAATCCCATTTGGGAATGACCAGCATGCATTTTCAGAAACATGTCAATACGATCATTGAAAAATGCAACGACTTCAATCTATTACATTTGGTATGGCATTTTGTGATTTGTAGTGCAGGTTTGGGTCAAATCTTTGTTTCAATCGGCCGAGAAAAACGTATCTGAAGCACAAATTCCAATTTTGGATACTGTCAACGACATGTCAGGAATGAATCGCCAAATACTTCTCAGAAGATGACACAGTGGAATCAGTAAAGATGGTAAATTCACGCTAAAGGATAATGTTTCGTATTTATTGCACGCTAATGTTATTCGCGGCATTCTCTGGAATAACTATTAACGCTCAGTTACAATTATTATTGCATGTTCATTCACAAAAGAAGATGAAAGATTAAAATCAAATATAATACTAAATGCGAGGTCTTCAATGAGAACCTGGTTATGAACATGTGCTAATTACTCTCACTCTCCAACACACCGCCAGTAAATGACGCGTTTGCATGATTAGGAAATCAAAAAACGCACACGCTAAACACGCCCATTAGGTTTTCTAGACATAACTCAAGAAGGTTTGGATTTTTTGGAGATATCTAAAAAAATATAGAGCAATTTTTACAAAATTTCTGAATGACGCGTCAATTAAGATAACTACGTTTTGGATGAATTTTTTGAAAGACTCTGTAAAATGGGTAAATTTTAAAACTTTCACATAAAGAATCTCGAATAAAACATGAATGAAAATCAAAATTTATATTTGGGGGGAGTGGGTGGAGGTGTTACATATGAGGAAGATACAAACAGTTTCTGATTTAGAATATTAAAAAACATTTTGCGCAATAGCTTAGAGATAGCTTTAAAAAATGTGTTACTATTTCCTGATTAAAATATTAGCTCCATATTTATCGAATTTCTAAATATTTAGTTCCTACCGTTGAATCACAAGGGTGTCTCCATTTGCTTTATGTTGTGCAATTAAAACAATTACAGAATACAATTATATGAATTAGCTTATTTGCCATTTTAGAAATTGTCGGATAAATTTGGAAATCTTCACACAAAGTTTGACCAAAAGTATTGCTTAAGAGTTTAATTTATAAAGTTTTTCGTCAAAGAATTCTACAATATAAATTGTACAAACCACATATAAATTGTAAAATACTGTTAAAACGTTTATAATTCAAAAGCATAGAATCATTTTTCTCTGCATATAATGAAAATAAATGTCTGTGCGTGTGATTAAAAGGGGAAGGGGTGCTCTTCAGGCCAGAGCGTTTGACATACGGCTATGAAAATAAGCACATACATACGTCGAAGAGTGGAAAGGTTCATTTATTTGAAATTTTAATAAGGATCTAAAATAACTATACTTTTGAATCACGTCAACGTATATAAAATTTACATGTCATTCACAGATTGTGAAATCGCTGTTTTATTCATTTCTGTTTCAGTTACCACTCAAAAATACGAAAGTAATAAATTTTCATTAAAACTTCATATTTGGTTCCCTTTTTTCTTGTTTTCTTTATTTCTTCATCCAAACGCACGTTGCGCTGGCTGGGTGCTGAAAATTAAAATGTGTTAGTATATGTAGAGTGTTTGTATTTATATGATCCACAGACGAAACTATCGTTTTCAAATTTTATATGCGTCATAATAAAAGGACGGAGAATTGTTTAAGCAAATAAACCATCATTTTCTGAACAAACGAAGAATACTTTTTGGACGGTTTAATGAATGCTCATAATCGAATTAAAAATCCCTTTTATTTAATTAAAAATCACTTTTCTGCCAAATTTGGGAACCTGAAAATCCACATTCGCTTCTAGAGGACCGATTGCAATCAGCAAAACTAATGGTGGTGGTGTGCATTAAATCATTTATTCAGGGCCAGTATTTCATCGAGGAATCAAAATAGTTCCGTCAGTGCTGTTCACGCTTCATTTTTATGCAAAAGGTTAACTCCTCCTCACATGAGTCTTTGCGTTAGGGTGATCCACAAAATATCACTTCACAGAAGAGCGTGTCTATAACTATGTTTTTCGTGATCTGTGGGATATTCCATTCCAATAACGCAAACCTACTAGATTTTTGGCTTTGACACCTCTGGTAAATCTGACAACCCGAAAAACATTACATATTTAGAGACTCCACATGCTTTCTTAAGTTAGAGTACGCAACCACTACTTAGCGTGCTTGCACAACAAATAAACTACCCATAAAAAATTAGAGAACAAGAACAGTTTCTTTTTCTGCACTTAAATTAAGATTCCCGCTTTTTCTAGTGGTAATTGGAACGAACAGTGAGGAAATAATAATTCTGCAGTCTTTGAATGACGTATAAGTTTTTAATATTTCACGGCGTTTCCCCATTTAATATTCGGCTATTCGATCGCATTGAATAAATTGGCGAGTACTCATCCATCGATACAACAGTCATCTTCCTCTTTTGATTTGAGGTTCATGAGATGAAACTGCGTTGGTTTTGTGCATGGTGTTTTTAAAATTATCAAACGAGTTCAGATGGCAATTCAGACAATGAGAAAGAAAGTGATTTTTGCAATAGAACTCAGGAACGGAAATGGATAGTGGCTTTTCGGTGGTCAGTTTAAGAAAACGGCACCTACTAATAAAATGCACAAAAACATTAAATGACATAAGAATTGGGAAAAACATCATTGTCTATAAGTATGCAAAACTTCATACTGTTTTGGGTGAAAAATACATTTCAAAGTTACATCAATACAAACATAAACAACAAAAGTTGAATAACCGTCCACACAAATTACCACTTATTATTTATTTAATTAGAATTTCAGTATAAAGTGCTTCGTATCTCCCTCCAATATATATCTATGACAAAACTGATAGATATAATAAATCTGAAAGAACATTTTCTAGAGGGCAAAATCAGATGATTTTTCTTATTTTTAGAAGAAATAATAAATTGTTTATTAATTAATTACTATTTATACTGTAAATAATTTTTGAGTGGATCAAAGAGCACAAAATTATCAGTTTGTTTAGTACATATTTTTTCTTCTATTCTACTTTTAAATCAATAATGGGCAGAGCACGCATTAAAATAAACTTTGCATGGCTACTTGTTCACTTTTACTTCAAAATTCAAAAAATAATTCCTGACAGCAGTTTATACCATGTTGCATAAACCTGCGTCCGATCCTTTCCATTTAGGAAACGCAGCCAATGCGTGGCGCGTTTACATGGCAACTGCAATGGCATTTGAAGAAACTGTATAGCACATTTCCTTTTCGGTACACAAATAAAACTTTATACATATAAATATTTGGGTACTTTAAATACATGTTGATAAAATACAATTTTTACAAATCTTTGAATTACGTTTCAATTTCACTGTTTCCCAATTTTTACTTTTTCGAAAATTCGAAGTATTGATTTGGTTCGGGAAGCTTAATCACCGAACGTTTATCCCGGATTTTCTTATGAACATTCACTTGACGGTAATGACTGCTTGTCCCTCAGAATAAAGTCCATTTTTTCACAAGAGCAGCACAGGAAGTTACAGTCAAAGGGGATGCATTACAAAAAATTTAAGGGAAAGTAAACACTAGATTAAATGAGCTTTGCAAAACGACTTCAAACATTTCCAAAACGCAAGGGAATTGGAGAAGACAAAATGAATCTTCTTTAAAAATTACGTTTTTCGGTCTATGATTCCTTGTTCCGTTTCGTGTTATACTGCAGCAAATTTTGATGTTTTTATTGATACTATTGGAAATTACCACCTTAAGAAATTAAAAAGTGATTTTAAAATATTAAAAATACGTACCTAATATGCTCTTTAAATGTGCATTTCATGATGTGATTGTGTTTTTAGATGTTGTTGAGATCTAATTAATTGGTGAGATAAATGGATTATTGTACACTTTTTAAATCCAGATTCAAGGCTCTAGATTTATATTCAACAATTGTTTACTAAATTAATTTTTCTCCCTTTCTCATTTTAAAAGGATAATTCAGTTTCGTGTATTTCAGTTTTATCGAGAAGCCTTTGGTGATCAGTTATTTGAACCATCATATTGCATTCGCAGTATTAAAAAAAAATGATACAAAATGCGTAATCATTCGGAAACACAAATTATATATATATATATATATATATATATATATATATATATATATATTTTATAAAATTGAAATTTATGATTATGTGTAAAATTGTAATTTATAGAAAAAGTAATTACATTTTGCTGTGTCTGGTTTCGAAATAATGCGTGCAGCATTGAAAGAGTTATGTCTTAACAATGTATCAAAAATTCCAAATTTAGTAAACTTTTTTCTTGAAAATATTCGAATTTTATTGTCGTTCCATTTTTTTTTAAAATCGAGGCCATTTATCATTTTAAAAAATGTGAGAATCAGAATCTTCAATTTTTTGAACCACAAAATTTATTTTGAATTATTTTTTTTTCTTTAAAAAACTACCATTATGGTAATTTCTAGAGTATTATGAAATGAAAACTAAAATTAGAAAGCGTAGCGAAAAGTTCTATTATCACAATGTTAAAACATCAATGCTGATGTAAGAAGATATGCAAAATATATCAAAACAAGTAAGTCATTTCATTCATGTAGCTTGCACTCGGAACATTATTTAAAAAAATATACAACTTATTCCATTTGAGTATAACAAGTTGACAACTCCTAACTGCCCCGAGGCATACATTTAAACGCAATGACCTGTCTGCCACAACTGTAATGTAGGGAATGGAGGTTAAGTCCTAAGAGTCATTACCTGGGACATCATCGCGTGGGGGACAAGAACCAACCACCATAGAAGCTTCTCAGCCTCATATCTGAGGTGCCACCCCTCGCTGGGATTATCCAACTTGAGTTCATAAAATTCTGTTTCAATTTATATTTATTAAAATAACTTCTTTTATTGTAGGGAAGAAAAACATTATTTAACGCTATTTACAAAATGAAACATCAAAGAAAAAATTATTAAAAAATCATAATTTAATTAAATGATGGTAATGATATATCATTTGTTGCAGCAACAATCAATATAGGTAACAAAATTCCAGTCTCTTTTATATTAATATCATATTTTTAGAATTTCCCATAATGCACAACAGTCAGCTAAGGATCACGTTATGATTTTAATCTAGCTGAATTCTAAAACTGATGGTAGCTGTGCTGAATGTATTTTTTTTTGTAATAAAATCAGCAAACCATCTTAAATATATGCTAAATGTGCCATTGCTCAAAGCACTCCCTCTAACTACAAAATTTAATATACATTTTGTTTGCTTACCCAAATTTCCACGCCGTTGTTACGACCGAAACAAAATTTCATAAGCCATTCACAATTGCATAAGCTGACAACATAAAAACAAAGTTATTACAATACAGCCACCTATCTTCCATAAATCATCATAATCTTAAGGACGCAGCCATTCATTACATGGCGCGTCCCGCTCATATTAAATACAAACTTTGTAAAATATGCAAACAAGAACCTGATTTCATCTTCTGCCTATAAATTTGCATTTCCGTCTTTTCTAGTGGTAGCTGAGACGTTCACTGGGGAAATAACAATTCTCCAGTCTGTGAACGACGTGCAAGCTTCGTAGATCTTAACGTCATGTGCATTTTTTACATCCGGTTACACAGACAAATGATTTATTTCGATAAATTTAATGAAAAAGAGGAATACTCATGCCTCGACACCTCAGTAATATAAGATAGGTACGTATAATGTGAGGTTTAAACAATGAGCCTGCGTTTGTTTTGCGCATATCCTTTCTAAAATAAAGGTACAAATTGAAATGGCAATTCAGACACTCAGAGACAAGTCATTTCTTTTATCAGTAAACATTATTCGACAGTAAAAATTATTCGACTCCATTTTCACACCCTAAAACTACAGTTGAAAATCAAAAACTTAATTTTCAATCATCTTCATGTGCTCCCTACAACACAGATTTCAGTTTCTTTGAACTAAAGCGTTGTCTTTCGGAAATTCATAAATCGTCTCCCGGTCCAGATAATATAAGTTATCTTATGATACAGCACCTATCTAATACCTCCTTACGTAACTTGCTATTTCTCTACAATAGAATTTGGCGTGAACACTCTTTCCCATCATCTTGGCAGGAGGCTATTGTTATACCTATTCTAAAAACTGGAAAAGAACCGTCAAATCCACGTAATTACCGACCAATCGCTCTTACCAGCTGCTTATGCAAAATTCTTGAGAAGATGGTAAATAGACGTCTCATGTATTTTTTGGAAACAAATAAGATTTTAAGTCCCTTTCAAAGCGGGTTCAGACAGGGACGCTCGACATTAGATAACCTCCTCGCATTAGAAACAGAAATCAGAAACGCATTTATTCGCAGACAGCATACAGTAGCAATCTTTTTTGACATAGAGAAGGCATACGATCGTGCCTGGCGTTTTGGTATCCTTCGTGATCTTTATGACTGCAATCTGCGAGGAAATTTACCAATATTTATCGAAAATTTCTTAAAACTAAGAAAATTTAGAGTAAAAATCTGTGATCAATTGTCAGATTATTTTGTTCAAGAAGAGGGCGTACCCCAGGGGAGTGTTCTTAGTGTAACACTTTTCGCCCTAAGAATAAACGGCATTCTACAACAACTTCCACTCTCTGTGAAAGGCTTTCTTTATGTTGATGACCTGTACATATCTTGTACAGGAAATAATATTAATTTTATAGAACGACAACTGCAATTAGCTGTAAACAGAATTCAGGAATGGTCAACTTTTAATGGATTTGCATTTTCTACGGAAAAAACATCATGTATACACTTTTGTCAAAAACGCCGTCTCCATCCAGAACCTGAGATAAAATTGGATGGCGAAGTAATTAATGTCGTCAAAGAATTTAAATTTTTGGGAGTCATATTCGACAAAAAACTAACTTTTCGATCACACGTAATGCAATTACGCAAAAAGCTTGACAGAACCCTAAACATCATAAAGGTTCTTTCAAATACAACTTGGGGTGCTTCAAGAGAATGTTTGCTCCGCGTGTATAGAGCAGCTGTTCTCTCAAAAATTGATTATGGATGTGTGATATATGGATCGGCCAGACAAAGTGTGTTGAAGAGACTTGACCCCTTTCATCATTCTGCTTTGCGACTTTGCAGTGGAGCATTCCGTACTTCTATATGTTGAGTATTCCGTAAGTCTATATGTTGAGTGTTCTGAGCCTTCTCTCGACTATAGACGCAAAATGCTTACTCTTCAATATTATTTTAAAATTTTATCTCTTTCCGAACATCCCTTTTTTAAATACAAACAAAGTCGGTTTATACTGCGCTTGCAAAATGCAAGACCGTCCATCATTCCTCCATTTTTCACAAGAGCAATAAATATTCAAAGAAATTTAAACTTGGATAATATACATATTACACCCAATTCAGAATATCTCAATCCATGGAGTTCGCATGGATTAAAATACTTAAATCCGTTTAAAACTTTCGACAAGTCTAACACAGCTCCTGCAGTTTACCAGCAGCTTTTTGCACATCATCGAGAAATATACAAAAATTTCATTCCAGTGTACACTGATGGTTCAAAATGCTCTTCTCATACTTCATTTGCTTGCGTTTTTGTCAATTCCATAATCTCATTCGAACTTCATCCATCATGTTCGGTTTTTACAGCAGAAATTTTTGCAATCCTTTATGCATTATCACAAATTTCTAATGGTCCCCCCCGACAATTATATTATTTATTCAGACTCGCTGAGTGTTTTGGAGTCCTTAACATCACTCCATCGCTTCAGTCATGTATTAACTTTTAAAATTCATGAATTGCACGATAGTCTTACATGTAAAGGCTATTCACTAATATTTTGCTGGGTTCCCTCACATGTGGGTATACCGGGCAATGAATTGGCTGACGAGGCAGCGAAATCGGCTACCATCCTTTTAAATGACCCTGTTCCTTTTAACGACATAAAGAGATACATAAAAGCCATTCTAAATCTGGAATGGCAATCGGAATGGGACAGAAAAGAGGTAAATAAGCTTCACTCTATTAAGCATTCCATCGAATTTTGGCCTAGTTTACCTAGCAGAAAATTAGATACAATTATTACTCGCTTAAGAATTGGCCATACGAGACTTACACATAAACATTTGTTGTTGGGGGAGCCCGCCCCTCGATGTACAATATGCCAATGCCTTTTGACAGTCCGACACATTCTTATAGAGTGCCCACGTTTTAATTCTCAACGAGTTCAATGTTTTCATTCGCCTCACCTTGTTTTAAAAGACATCCTTAACAAAGATCCTCATCCTCATCTTTTTACCTTTTTAAAAATGATAGGCTTCTTCTATTTTATATGAGTATTGTTCATCCTCTTTTAATGCTTCAAATCTTTACAACAGTTTTTTCTTCTCTAGAGCAGAGGTTTTGACCTTTTTAAAATGTGACCATGTACCTTTTTAATGAACCATATGTATGCATTTACCTTATGGTTGGCGCTGCATAATCAAAAATGGTTTTAGCGCCAGTAAACTTCATCAAACTCAAACTCAAACTCATTTCTTTTATCAAATAGAACATCGGAACGGAAAACGATTGGAGATATAAGGATTTTATAAATGTAAGTTAAATAAAATTCACCGACTGATGATATGCAGAACAAAAGCTGAATGGCATAATGAATATGAAACAGCACCCTTGTTCTGTAAATATGCAACATTTCAAATGTCAAAGAATGTACGGTATTGGGTGGAAAATGGATTTCATAATTCCATCCATACAAAGACGAAACAAGTAAAATTAAGTGATATGTTTACAGAGTCTTAAAAATTTCTAAATTTACCCGTTTTTTGGATTGCCATTTTTTTGTACTATACTACATTCATTTTGAGTATTTCTAAGATACAGCAGGACATTTTCACCACAGTTAATGTATTCGTCATTTTGCGAGTTATTTGTGAATTTTAAAAAAAAGCTTTAATTACATTATGTCACTTTTCCTTCTTTTAGCAGTTATGATAATAATAAGAAAATATTCATTTATTTTAACTAGTAGTGCTGAAATTATGTTTCTAATGTCTTAGAAATGAAACAGAACAACATTCTTAAGAGTGATTTAATTATACTCGCAGAGGGTTCATTAGCAGAGCACAAAATAAAGTAAATTTTTCTCGGTTGAATGTACACATTTACTGTCAGTTCCAAATATTAAATCTCTGATACAGCAGTTAATAATCATGCCGTATAAATACAGGGCGTTTATAAAGAAGCAACTTTATTTTAAAGCTGTATACATCCGAAACTAATGTTCGAAAAGTATGAAATTTGATGGAGGAGCGAAAGAATGATTGAGGGAATAAAAGAAAAATTAGAAAAAAAAATAACAACCATATTCAGAAGGGGGAAAAAATGAGTTTAAAATTTTGATGTTAGAAAGCAGTTTCTTATGCATTACACATTTACGCCCGTTTCTTTATTTGGATTGTTTTGCCTCTGTACTCTTAAGTCATCTAACGCAATATCTCTTATACTGAAATGACATATTCTCATAAGTGAATTATAAAATAATTTGATTTAAACTCTTAAAAATGCCCATGACAACATCTTCGTGAGCAAATGCCATCGAAAATACTCGAGCTTCCTGTTCTCTATTGAAGCAATCAGTAATAACTCTTAAAATATTAAATAAAACAATGCCTAAAACGAACTGAAACTTCGTTTAGAAACCGTCAGGTTTGTACCTTTCAACAACAATCGCCATCGAATACGCTGGAATTCTCAGCTCTCAATCAAATAGGCATTTTGACAGTTAACACAATAAAACAATATATTCAAGCTGCGAAATGTCTTTTGAGAGGACACTCGAGTTCGCATAGAAAAAGTATCTTGAAATACGTAAGCAATTGCTGTATATAAAAGCTCTTACGGTAATGTTTTTCGTTAACAGCACTCGAATAAAAATCTTGTTCACTAACTAAGTGTCTAATTAAAAATTTAGACAAACGAAGAAGAAAAAGAAATTCAAAACGTTTTCTCTAAGAAACACAGAAACTGTAACAAAATCTCGAAACCTTTGCAGAGATTTCGTTTTCAGTATGCAGACATTGTTAATAAGAAGATTTTAACGGTTATCATATCCAGCGTTGTGAGCGCAATTGTTTTACAAAAATGACAACTCTGCACTAGTTGCTCTTCAGAAATATCGGACATTGAATGGCATTTTGAAAGTTCCATTACATTTTATATATTTCAATTAATGGTAGCCAAATTTGAAGAAACAAGCTCGTTTGATACTCATTTTGGAAGAAGAAAACTTGATTTGAAGAAGGAGTAGAGAATATTACTTTGAAAGCGGAGAAGGAAAAGCCTTGCACTGTCGCGATAATTCCAGTGTCGATCACGTGACAAAAAAATTCGATAAGCCCCGTTCAATTGTCCAAACGATAACGATGAGTGTCCACTGGTATTTTCCGTACTTGAGAAAAGGCTGTTTCCTTATGGTTTCGAGATTGGACTCAGGTTCTTACTTCAATTTCATGCCTTCTTTAAGGTTTATTCAGAATGACCTTGGAGTATCCTCTGAAAACACACGAAGCACACTTTTTGGATTGTTCCATGAGTACTAACAACTGCCGAATTTGAGGACCAGAAAATCCGCGTTCAGTCCTGGAGATTCCGTTTCAATCAACAATAATAACGGTGTGATGTGGAGTTATAGCATCATTTATTTCAAGCCAGTGTTTCTTTGAGGAATTAAATGCTAGAGGTCTGGTTATATGTTCGATCACCACCAGGCAATGATCTGTCTCGTTACAACTGAACAAAATTGTCAATTATGTACAGTCGAGATTTTTATGCTACATGGAAATCCTTTATAGGTTAGTCTTTGTGTTATGGAAGCTATTCTATTATGGAAGAACGCGTCATCAACTGCCATTTACCAGATATATGGTCTACCCAATTCCCAAAATGTAATCCATCGTGACATTATGCTATGGATAAAATTGGAACAGAGAATGAATTAAGATAATCAAAAAATTTTTAACACAGTTTAAAAAAAATAATTTAAAGTCATGTTGGTAGTATTTCCGGTCATCTGCTGCCTTTTATCAAATATATGGTCTGCCTGATTCTCAGTAATATATCGTGATTTTAGGCTTTGGGGAAAATTGAAACTAATTGAATCATGATAATCCAGAGAGATTTAAACAATTTTTAAGAAATAATTATTTGTCTTATTTCTAGCATTTCCTTGAACTCACTGCAGTCAACTGTGGATCATACTGTTTTATGATTTAAACAGTCAGTTGAAAATGTTGGCAATTGTGTTTAATGTGTTTTGATGTCATAAAATTAGCAAATTATCGTAAATGTATATTAAATGAGTAATTCTTTAATAAATTTCTACTGGTGAAGCAATTTTGAACAAGACAATACATTTTGTTAAACAGACTTCGGACCTTTAATTAAGTCGTACATAAAAATTCACAAACAATAGTTTCTCAGATGGACTGCTTCGAAATACGGTTATTTAAATATAAATCCATCACTTGCAGCTCGGACCTAAAACTTTAAGAACACAGCCAGCGCACGGCGCGTTTACTTGACGGACAAATACGAAATTCAAACAGATTTGAATAAACGAAAGCTACATGTTCATAATATCAATTAATAATTTCGTGTTTTATAGTGGTAACTGGATGTTGAAAAAATAGCAATATAACCATCTGTGAATGATGTGTCACTTTTATAATTTCATACTCACTTTTAACATTCGCCAATTCAGGCATATAATTTACCTTGGTAAATTCGATCAAGATGCTTTGTGCTTATTTCTGGGCGCTCTAACAAAGTTTCGCATAAATATTGCGCATATCATTTTAGGTTTAAAAAACTGTATCTACGCTTTTGTTGTGAAGGGTCTTTCTAAATTAATGTGACAAATTTAAATGGTAGATGTAATACTCAGTAATAAGTCATTTTTTCAATATAAATTGGGAACGGAAACAAATGAGTTTGGAGTTACAGGAGCGTTTTGAATGTGAGCGAAAGAAGAGGTGCAAATAATAATAAGAGGTGCAAACAAGAAACATCTGTAGTACTCACACATTTAACAACTGAAGGTACATGTCAAATTTTGAGTTAAATCCAGCGAGGAATGAACTGTCTATCAATCTATACTTTCAAAAAGGTGTTAACTCAATAACTCAAAAATGCAATGACTCAAATATGTCAAAGCTTGAATGTGTGATTTTGTAATGACAAGTTCCCTATCAAAATTTTGTTCCATCCATTTTGTATCAGAAGAAAGTTATTCATTTTCATTTTAGGTATTTTTTTTTTACCGCATGTCAAGGATTCATCGCCAAAAAACGCGCCAATGATCACGCGGCAAAAATATTAAATTCACGACAGAGGATTACTTTTCGTAAGTATTGTACGCCAACGCCCTACAAGGAGCTGTCTGGGATAAAAGATTTGTTAATGAATACGCGTGAAACAAAAGCTAAAAGTTTGAGAAGAGCATCCCTCTGGATGATTCTTCAAGTGAAACTGAGTAGACATTTAGTGGAACCGTTTTCTCAAATTAGAACGATAAAATTTTGTTCTATCATATTAAATATTTCATGAAAAAAGAAAAATGACTTGAATTTCTCTGCAATAACACGAAAAGTATTATTTAGAAAATATATTTTTTTTTCGTCGAAAATTACAAAAACTATACTGAAATTACGATAAAGACAATTCTTAAAATTTTAAAATGATATAAAAATAAATTTTAAGCCATATTGTATTTTTGGCAATTAGAAAATACAAATGAAATTAATTTTTATCCATGTCAATTTCAAATTATTGTTCTGAAGGGCAATATTTTCTCCTGTCAAATCAATCAATTTGATGTCAAATGTAATATGTAGAGTGCCAACACAGACACAACTTTCTTTTTATTTCTTTCTAACTTATTTGCACAATAATTAAATTTTTAAAATTTTAGTTTGTTTGTTCATATTGTCGATTCTTGAGCAGAGCATGATACATTAAACTTAGTTTTGCTTAGACGAATCGACATTCCTCTATCCATATTTAATTCTTAACGTAGAAATGAATATACTCTTTCAAAAATGCGTATCTGCTCCTTTAAATTTTTTAACTTGCAAACAATACATGGCACGTTTGTGAGAAGAAACTAAGCATAAGAAGAGAAAGAAGAGCACTATTCCTTTTCTTGTACATAAATTAAGAGGGTTTTTTTAGTGACATTCAATCAGAAGATTTTAAAATAGAATTTTTGCAAATCTGTTAAGGGCTAATCCATTTTACTGGTAGTTAATGCGATTCACATTTCTAATTTTTCGATAACTAAACTTTTTGGTTTTATTGTCAAAATTTAGTCCAAACGGGGAGTGTTAGGTTTTGTGTCCACAAATGTAATTATATGTACAATTTTTTTTTCAATGGGTTGAGAAAAATTTGCTTAACATTCAAATTCGATTTTCGGATCGTACTATCCGCATGTCATTGATTCGTCACCAATTAATTAACGAAGGATGACACGATTCGTTCAGTAAAAAGGCTGAATTCAGGCCATAGATTAATATTTCGCATCCACTGCAAGCCAATGCCATGCAAGGCGTTCTTCAGAATAACCTTTTTATTAGAAAGTATGACAGAAAGATTTAGGCAGAACACTTCCATAGGTTCTAAAAACGTAGAAACATGGATTCAACATGGATTCACTTTCACAAAACATGTATTGATAAAATTTAGATCTCCATTTTAAGAGGATGCAAAAAAAAAAAAAAAAAATCATTATTTTGAAAAGTGTCGGAAAGCACATGTTTCGACACTCGACAGCAGTTTCATGAACACTTTGAGGTTGATTGAGGAGGAGTATCCTGTGAGCATACGTAGCGCATTTTTTAGATTGTCCAGTGAGTGCTCACAACTGCAGAAATTGAGAAACAAGGAAATCTGCGTTCAATCCTCGAGCTTCCATTTCTGTAAGCAATAATAACGGTGTGGTGTGGAGTTACAGAATCATTTATTTCAATCCCGTATTTCTTGAGATATTAAGCATTAGATGTCTCATTATATGCTCGACCAACAGCTTTTTTCAGGCCTCTTTGGCATAGAATAAAATCGTCAGTTATTTTCACGTGGGAATTTTATGCTACATGGAACTCCTCCACAGGTTAGTCTTTGGGGTCTCGATATGCCTCGTTGCCACAAATCTTTACAAATCGTTGCACGATCTTTTGTACGAGATGGAACTCCTCAGCACATTAGACCTTCTGTTCAGGGGATTCTCAAAACATCACCTCTCAGAAGAATACTTTCTAAACTGCCTTTTTCCAGATGTGTTTTCTATCCGATTCCCAAACTGCAATCCATCGTGAGTTTTGGCTTTGGGAGCAATTCAAACATCTAGTATATCGTGATAATCCGAACTGCTTTGATCAATTTTAAAGACAGAATTTCACGTCATGTTCTTAGCATTTTCTAGAACACGCTGCCATCAGCTATGGAACATACTGTTTTAAAATACTAATTAGTAGTTGAAAAATATGGCAACCGTGTTGTAAGCGGGTTTTTTTTTATAAACTATCGTAAATGCTTGCTAAATGTGCCATTCATTAAAATATTCACTGTAATAAATAAATTTTCAAAGCATTTTATTTTATTTCCGTGCCTTCAACTCGACATACACAAAATGTTGTAAGCAGACAATAATAATTTTTTTTTTTTTTTTTTTTTTTATGAAGAGGCAAAAATTAATCCCATTTCTTTTTGAGTAAGCAGCCATTCCATAGCTTGCTATAATACCGAAAACGTTTTAAACTGAAATCCAGTCGTCATAAGAATTTCGCTTTCTGCACATAAATTAAGATTCTCATGTTTTATAGTGGTAGCTAAGAGGGAATACAGAGAAAATTAAAATATTCCACTGGGGTTTAGTTTTATTAACTTCCCTTTTAAAATAACTCTAGGCCTACGACGAAGGACCGACCTTGTCATTTTTAACCGCAGTCAGATAACAAGTACGACACTGAATTGCCCCACTCTCCAAACTTCCAGGCCACGCCAGCTGGAGAATGTTTGACCTCTATGGATTTAGCATGTATGAGACGCGCTTAAACAATGTTTCTTCGTATGATGTGTAAGCTTAATAATATCATTCCAGCTTTTAATATGCGCCATCTCAGCCAGATGATTTATTACGATAAGTCTAATCAAAGCGGGGGAGGGGGGGGGGTGCTGGACATTTCTATAAACCATATAAGAATTCCGCATGGCAACTTTTCTTTGAAAAAATAAATCTGAACATTTCTTGAGCACCGTGCTCTTTAAAAAAATTGAAGGAGCTTAATTAAATATTAGTTCTGGAATTCAGAAATAAATCACTTTTGCAATGGAACCGGGGACGGAAACGAAAAGAATCAGAACTACAGTGTCAAGTGTCAGTAAAAACTACAAAATTATAGTGAAATTGAAGCTGGTTTGTTGAAAAATTAATTCATTTTTATAATTATTAAAATTTATATTAAAAACATTTAGTTGGATAACTGAAGTAGGTTTGTTACTTCCGCCTATAATTTTGGGTATTTAAACTTTGTAATTTGCATTTGCTATTATATGTAACAAACAGAATTAATTAAATTCACGTTTTTAAATAGCATAAAATCATCAATTAATTTTTTTAAGAAACGGATGCCCTCTTAGTAGTTTAATCGCAAAATAAAAGGTTGTAATAATATGTGTGAACAAAATGATCACCAAAGGCGATTAGATTGTAATTAAAGAACAAAGAAAAAGAAACATCCGTCATGCCTACAAATACCCAATATGGAGGAGTTTTTACAAATTTCCTCGTATACTCTAAAAAAATGTGCTTGTGTGTTATTAATCGTATGCAATTAACGAACAATAATTATAAAAGAGCCTATTATTGTGCAATAATTCACCTTTAATTGCAGGAATGAGGTTCATACGTAATGACTGGAACAGCCACTGTGTCTCATTTCTTCAGTCCGACTCAAACCAAAACTGGACCGAGAACTACAAATTTAATGAAAAAATTACCTACCGAATTTTATGCATCTAGGCCAAGTTTATGAATGTACAAATCGACAGGTGGTCAAGTCTTGGACAAATTTGCTTTCCAAACTGATAGATGTCTATACTTTCAGTGATACATTTGAGTGCAAAACTTTTCTGTTTCGCTCTGTTCGATTTATATTATTTTTTGATGCTATATCTGAACACCCGGACAGACAGACTTCATTTCAATAGAATTTCCCCGAAATTTGATAGATATCTACATATTTGTTGTTTGAGCGACAAATTTGAGTTTCAAGCTCAAAGTGTTTCTGTTTTTAAGTATTCACAGACATAAAGATAGAATTCAAAAAACAGGCTTTTTCGGATTCAGAGAAGTCTTGTTTGCTAATGTCTGAAGCACGAATTTTTTTAACAGTTTTATTACCTTTTCTGTAAATATTTCGTATACGTCAAGAAAAAAAAATTATTTCAAAATTCTGAAATCAATCGTTTTAATAATATCAATTTATTTCGGTTGCAATTTTATTTAAAATTACAAATAAAAAAACATTTAAAAAATAGTTTCTAAAAATTTATATTTTATGCTAGACATCTGTGGAAACCACCTGGTTAGCCAAGAATAATGATCGTTCAACTTTATAATTAAATGTTTTATTAATTAGAAAGTTTAGTGATTATTCTTAATAACTTCTTAAACAAAACATTTCTACACTTCAAATTTTAAAAATCATATAACTCATAACTATTATAGAAGCCTCCCACTGTATTGCTAATTAAACTATGTACAATGTACATTTATTTACTATACTATTTATTTACATTTTTCTCTCATCTTTTCTAGAATCTGAATTTGAAATATATAAATAACTAATTAACGCAAAAACTTTCGAAGAAAATCAAACTCTTTTATTGAAAATATGAATTTAATATTTTCTGAAATCACTATTGAATAGGTCAAATTATTTATCGCATAGAAATACATAACTGTGGCAACGTTTAAAAGTGCATACCATTTAAAAATGTTTCACCTTTGCTTTCTTCTGAAGCATTATTAAGCTTTAAGTGCCATAAAATTTTATGAACTTTATCGAAAGCTTACTGAAACAGAAAGCTTCTTAACACTTCTCTAAAACTTATCATACATTTAAAGCTCCTTCATTAACAAAAGAAGTAAATACAAGATGGAATATTTTAACAAGTAAATTTATTTAAAATTCTCTGCAGCAGAAGGCATTAAAATAAATTTTGAAACATTAGGAAATAATTATTAAAAAGTAGGTAACAGTTACTTTGCAGCGAAATTGCAGCTGAACAACCTTTAGTGAAAAGAAAGTTCTTTGAATTTTACTACAGTGTTTTTTTATAAAGGTTTTTTTATATGCTATTTCGAAAAAAGGACAAAAGTTTTAAATCAAAATGAGAAAAAAAAAACAGCCCCTTTAAAATACGTATTACTCACATTTGATAGCTTTAGCAGTCTGAAGTTTTCTAACTAGCAGACCGCTAAAACACACACATACATGCACTCATTTTATTTATTACTAGCCGCATTTGGCGACCAGCCGGTTTGCCAATCTTAATGTTCGTTAAAATTTTAATAATAAAATATTTTATGCAATTCCAACTTTAATAGATTCTTCAGCAAAATATTTTAAAACTTCAAATTTTGATAGTCATATAATTCACTCATAATATTACAAAGGCCTTCAGTCATAACGTGATATGTATCTCTCTAATTTTCTGTTACCCCTCATAGAATTTATGCTTTAAATTAAAGTGTAAATGATTAATATGCAATTAAAATAATATTTTTTACTGAAACAAACCATTTTTTTCAATAATATGATTACTGATAATAGAGTCACTGAGCGTTTAAACTTTATGGGCACTAAAGAATAGGTTTCTTAATTTATGTAATATCTCAAGAATTTGTCAACAAAATTTCTCAGATTCATCATGAACAGATCGATTCATTAACAATCTTTCATTTGAAATGCATCAAACACTAAGAAAATAAAATGAATCGTTTAAAATAATCGGTCTAAAACAGGTTTAAAAAAACTACTTAAAAAACGATGTACTTAAAACTATAAGCATATACAAAAAATATATAACTAACATAAATACAATTTACTTACAAAAGCATGCAACGAACCTAAAAATAATTTAAGTCATCCGTTGATAGTGGTTGTCATGACAACAATCAGAACAATGCGCAGGCGTGAATTTTCTTCGCCAGTTAGGTAACGCAAATGCGTGAATTTTTCTACGGCAGTTGGGGTAACGCTATGCAGATTATACATTTTTAATTTCCTTTATTCTGTGTTATTTTAATTCAAAAGTACTTCAGAATGAATCTGAAACATGGATTAATTAACAATGTTTCATTTTAAATGCATCAAACATTAAGAAAATAAACAGAATCGTTTGAAATAATCCGTCGAAAAATATTAACCCTAGCCTCATTACTGTTGGGAGAAAAAAAAAGCTGAAGCCTTACTCATTTGGCGGTGGGGGAAATAGTAGATTATTTTGGCGGTGGGGAAAATGGAAGATTTTTTTGGCGGGAAAGTTAGTTTTTAATTAATAATTAAAATTCTAATTAAAATTTCAAAAAAAGGGACCCCAGGTGCACATTCCCGACCTCTAAGGTATACATGTACCAAATTTGATAGCTGTATGTCAAATGACCTGGCCTGTAGAGCGCCAATACACACACACGCACACACACACATTGAGCTTTATTATAAGTATAGATTAATAAAAATATATTGTATAGCAATTGAATTTCTCATGATCCAGTTAATGAAAAAAAGTATGGATATTTCCGATTATTTGGTTCATAAGTGCAGTTCCGGACACACAACAATAGAAGTTTTTTTTTTTTTTTTGTCAGTTGAACGCACAGCATTCATTTTAGATTCCCCCACATAATCAAGTAAAGAAATCGTTGCACTAAAGAAATACTTCTCACACTCAGATTTTCTTAACGCAGCCGATTCAACGCATGCTTTCATGAATTTTAACAATAGAATTCGAGTTTTAAAGAAATTTAGTTTTCCAGACATACGGCAAGAAGTTTTAGTTTTGAAGTGGTATTTCAGAGGAATATTGGCAGAAGAAAATTTAAAGAATTTCCTGAATTACGCGTCGTTTTATGTGGCTAAGATCGCGATGAGTCTTTCCAAATGTGAAGTAAAGGAATTATATTTTTGAACATTTGCGAAAAGAAAGGCTGAAAGGCATTAGGAAAGTTTTACAAAAATTTAGAATTTGAGAAAATAGCATCAAGAAAAATTAATAAATAGAAATAACAAGAAATCAGAACATAGCATAAAAAAATAATGTAATATGAAAACTTGTATTATAAAAAAATAAAAAAATGTCGTCTTTTACATTCCGTCAAGTTTGCAGAATACACTGTCTCATTATCATGACTATAAAATAAAAGAAATTAGAAAGTTTGCATTTTCTTCTCCATTTTTCCATTTATTTTTAAATCATTATTAAAACTAGAAAAAGAAAGTTGAAAGATATTTAAATTTATAAAATTGAAAATAAAATAGTAAAATTAAAAAAATAAATATTTTTTGAGTTCACTTTTTCGTAAGATAAAGCGGAAAGCTGCCGCAAATTTGCACAGTTTCGTAAATGACCCCTATATTAATAATTTTAAATTTTGCAAGTTGATAGTGATGGTTGCCTTGCAGTAATAAACACATACACGAAATACTTTATTATGATCGAAAATAATGAAAAACGCTTTACTAATGTAGATGTTTTGTAATTCATTTCGCTTTAATTCCGAACTTTATAACGCTAATATTCCGAACTTTATAATGAATTAAATAACAAATGTTTATTGGGATCGGTCAGTGTGTGTCCCGGATTAAAGGTAAAGCGCAAAATATCTTCCCTCCATCGAAGACATGCATTTACTTTAGTTTTCTACAATCAATCCCAGATACGTCAGTGACATAACACTCTCAGAGGAACCTACATTTCTCTTCTTGATTTCGCACACGCAGCTATTGAAAGCTACCGTACTAGAAAACTTAACTAGGATTCAAACATACAGACAATCAATCTTGTTTCACTTTGTGAACTTAAATGAAGAAATTTGTGTTTTCTAGTGGTGCCAAAAATAAACCTATAGAATGAGATGAATTGGTGAAAAGAGATTGTGGTGGTTTTCGAGAGGTGAGAAATCGAATTTTGGATGTGAAAATAGAATATATTTAGCTATGAATTCAATGATTGTTCATAACTTTCTTTTCCTTTATCTCCACTTCTTCCTTTACTTCGTTACGTTCAATCAAAACGATGAAAGTACTGTCATTTATTTAATCTTTCCACTTTGTAGTAATCACCTGCTTAAGAGTTGTGCATGTAATTTAAAGGTCAAAATAAGGTTTTAAAGTAAAGGCAGGTTCAGAGGAATGTCATGCTGAAAATAGATTATCGAATTAGAAGCGCTACGGTTTTACATCAATATTTACTCCGTTCTGCAAAGAATACGGAGAGCATTATAAGGACAAATATAAAATACAAATTACAATCAGCACAAAGCTGATAAATACCAAGCTAAATCTATAACTATAATGATAATAAAGAGGAATATGTTTTGTATATGTTGGCGTTCTATAGATTAAACCATTTGACCTATACCTGCCAAGTACTGTTTATGCCTAAATTGAAGGATGGTAAAGTGGACTTCTGAGAGATTTAATTAAGATTTTAATAAATTGAAAATGAGTTTAATTCAGTCTTTAAGTCGACACTAAACAGCAAAACAAAAATATAATTTGCTGCCTTTATGATCTCATCATTTTTTTAAACCATGAATAAGCCGAACACACATCAAAGTAAATTTTATATAGTTAAATGCTCACATTCACTTTGAAGCGTTTAATCCCTAAAGTAACAGTTAGCAGTAGTTCACAGAAATATGTTCACAATTCTTCTCAATATGAATGCGCAGCCGAATCAGAGAGCACTTGCATAACAAAAGCATTGTTAAAATATAAACAGTGCGAGAAACCAGCTTCAGTTTCTGTATATAAATAAAAAAATATTATGCTTTCAATTTGTATTTCAAATTGAAATGGAATTTTTCCAAATCTGTGAGTAACGTATCTGTTTCACTGGCTGCTAATGCCAATTACTGTCTTTCCCCCTCAGGTTCCCACCTTCTTTAGGTGGGTACGGGTGTCCCAATCCCGAGGTACCCAGGGATCTTTTACTCTTTCTTCCAACTCTCCCCTGTCCCTTTTCTCTTCTTTCCCCCCTTCTCTCTTTAAATCCCCCCTTCCCCTTCTGTTTCTTCATTCTTCCATCCCTCGACGGTAAGCGAGGGAGCTCGCCATGAGAAGCTGTCGCCGCTCTGTTTGCTTCTTGCTTCTCATGGACAGCCAAAACCCCCACGTGTTTGCCGTGCGTGGCGACCCTTTAGACGGGTGGTACATTTCGGTCCCTGATGTATCAATCGGCCGGTATCCCAGATATTTGACTGGGCTGCTCAAGGGGATCAAGCGAAGGGGTCACTTCTTGGGCTTGGCGTTAAGGGTGGTCACTGTCCCCGGGGGTGACTCTCAGCGTATAGGTTCCGGTCAGCATTATGGCAAGTGTCGAGGTTGGAAAATTTCCAGAGCCGGCAACTACCTTCCCTTGTTGGGCTCCATGGTGGGCGATGCCGCCGGACCCGAATCACTATCAATGTTCTATGGGGTCTTTTTCTAACGTCGTCGAAGCCAAATCTACTACTCGTTACATGGTTATTCATACACCTAGCACTTTTAATTCCATTTCTCCTTTTCTCATTAATAAACTTATTTTATCTGCTATTGGTGAGGTACAAAATATAAAAAAGTTACGCTCTGGTGATCTACTATTGCAGGTGTCCGAAAAACAAGCATTGCAGATCAGTAAAATGACTACACTGGGTTCCTTTCCAATACAAGTATCGTACCATAAAACAATGAATATGTCACGTGGTGTACTTTCCGAACCCGATTTTATAGGGGTTTCTGAAGCAGAATTTTTGGAAGAGCTACGAGATCGAAATGTGTGTGCCGCTCGTCGCATTAATATTCGAAGAGGTGACAGACTTGTTCCCACGCAACATGTTGTTCTTACATTTCAAACGCCGGTTTTGCCTAAAACCATCAAAGGCGGTTATATTAATTGCAAAATTCGACCTTACATCCCCAATCCTCTACGATGTTTTAAATGTCAGAGGTATGGACATTCACAAATAGGTTGTCGAAGCAATGAGCATATTTGTGGTAAATGTGCAGAATCAGGCCATGAAATGAACGCTGGCACATCTGACTTTCTGAAATGTGTCAACTGTTCTGGCTCCCATGCTGCATTTTCCAAATCCTGCCCTAAATGGATCTTGGAAAAAGAAATAATTTCCATTAAGATAAAAAATAACATAACTTTCCCGGAAGCCCGAAAAATTGTGAATGATAGAACTCCAAAAGTTGGCGTTTCCTATTCATCTGCTCTTAAATCAATTCAGAACACATCTTGCTCCCAAACTGATGCAAGCATTACCCACTGTCACTGCGTAATAATTAATCCAGTGCCACCTGATTACCAACCATCTACCTCCGCTCAAGCACAAAAAAGTTTTACAATCTCAGAAAATTTGTCTCAAAAAAAATCAGCGGCACGACTTCCTGGTGTTTCAAAAAAAGAAACTGCCAAAAACAGAAAGAAACTGAAATCGCTTGCAACAAAACCTCACGTTGCCGAAGATTTTTTAAAAATTAACACTTCATCATCTGAATTTTCAGATATGGAGCTCGATTCTTCAGCATCACACAAGAAAATTCCTGCAGAGGGTATAAGAGAAGAAGAAAAAACCTCCAGATAAAAATTGAATTTATGGCCACTCTGTTTTCCTGGAATTGCCACGGTTTGCGTAATAAACTTTCTCATATTAAGGATCTGATTAATGAAACTCATACCGCATGCATTGCTCTCCAGGAAACCTTCCTTAAGCCATCAGACCTTGCAAAAATTCGACGTTACAGTCTCATTCGAAAGGACGTTATTTCTGGTCGAGCATCTGGGGGTGTTGCCCTCCTGGTCTCCCATGACATTCCGTCGTCTGTTATTTCTCTACACACAAATCTACAGGCAGTTGCAGTCCGAATAATGGCTCCTTCTCTGATTACAGTATGCAGCATTTATTTGCCACCAAATGTGTCCATAGATCAAAAAGACCTTAATTCCTTATTAAATGAGCTTCTACCTCCTTTGATTCTTGTTGGAGATTTCAATGGCCATAGCCCTCTCTGGGGTAGTGAGCGGGTTAATTTTCGTGGGAAACAAATTGAAGAATTAATTGATTCTTATTCTCTTTGCCTCTTAAATAATGGAGAACCCACATATTTTCATAAGCAAAATAAAACATTTCAGTCACTACACCTTGCTATTTGTACACCATCTTTAGCACCGAAGTTTAATTTTAGAGTAGGAAATGATCTATTGGAAAGTGACCATTTCCCTATTTTTTTAGAACCACTTTATTCAAATAGCTCTCTAATGCAACGTCTACCTCGTTATTTGTTCTCAAAAGCTAATTGGGCGCTTTTTTCTGTTATGGCAAATATTACAAAAACGATGGTAACGGCTGAGAATATAAATGATGCAGTTAGTTTAGTTACTGACACATTGATAGCAGCAGCTGATTTTGCTATTCCTAAATCTGGGGACTGCTTTCCAAAATATCGGAAACCATGGTGGAACCAAGAATGCACTAAAGCTAGGCAAAGTGAAAAAAGAGCATGGAATAAATTCAGAAGACAACCAACAACAAGAAACCTCATTCTATATAGTGAAGCAAAAAGTAAGGCGCGACTAGTTAGAAGGCGAAGTCAGAAAAGTTGTTGGGTGAATTTCGTATCTAATATCAAGCCCTCTGTCTCGGCAAAAGAAATGTGGATCAGAGTAAAAAAAAGCTTGTGGGATATACCCCGAAGTCTCTCTTTCCTGTCTAAAGATTAACAACAGAGAAAT
Organism: Argiope bruennichi; assembly: GCF_947563725.1. Lineage (NCBI taxonomy): Eukaryota > Metazoa > Arthropoda > Arachnida > Araneae > Araneidae > Argiope > Argiope bruennichi. The sequence continues at coordinate 93,820,995 of NC_079161.1, forward strand.
TACCAGCTTGCAAGAAATGGCGAATGCTCTTGCAGAAGCTTTTGCGTCCGTATGTGACTCTAGTAGTTATACAGAGCCCTTTCTTTCAATTAAAAGTCGATCGGAACGAAATCCTCTACGCTTTCATACAACCAAACTTCTGCCATATAATTCTGATTTTACTCTTTCCGAGCTACAGCATGTTTTATCAATTGCAAAAGAAACTGCTCCTGGTCCGGATGGAGTGACGTATGGTATGCTTAAACACCTCTCTCATGATGCTTTGGTCAATATCTTGTATATGTTTAACAGAATTTGGAGGGAACATGTTTTCCCCATTCAATGGAATAATGCTATTGTGATACCTATATTAAAACCTAATAAAGACCCTCAAAATCCCATTAATTACAGGCCTATTGCGTTAACTTGCTGCCTGTGCAAACTTCTTGAAAAAATGGTCATTTCTCGCTTGATCCATGTTTTAGAGACAAATGAATTAATATTCCCTTTCCAAAGTGGTTTCCGAAAGCGACGTTCCACTGTTGATAATCTTATAGCTTTGGAGACAGAAGAAATGCCTTTGTACGAAGAAATCACTTGGTGTCTGTCTTTTTTCACATAGAAAAAGCTTATGATAGAGCTTGGAGATTTGGAATTTTAAAGGATTTGTTTGATTTTAACTTTCGTGGAAATTTACCTATATTTATCAAAAATGTTTTAGCACACAGACTATTTAGAGTCCGATTGGGGAATACTCTGTCGAAAGCCTATTGCCAAGAAGAAGGAGTGCCGCAGGGCAGCGTATTGAGCGTGACTCTATTTATTATAAAAATCAACCAGATTCTATCCACTATTCCAAACACTGTACATAAAAACATCTATGTTGATGACGTGCAGATCTCCTGTTCTGCCAGGGATATGCGTTTTATAGAACTGCAATTACAAATTGCAATTAACAACATGGCAACCTGGTCTGAAAGCAATGGTTTCACATTTTCTGCTCAGAAGACTAGATGCATGCATTTTTGTAGAAGGCCACTACATCCAGATCCTGAATTGACGCTGAACGGTAATCCTCTGACTGTATGCGACCAGCATACATTCCTTGGTGTTATATTCGACAAACGCTTGACTTTCCTCCCCCATATCATGAATTTACGGAACAGATGTATGCGATCGTTGAATATCCTTCGAGTTCTGTCAAATACTACTTGGGGTGCTGATCGCACTAGTTTGTTGAAAGTATATCGAAGCGTTATTCGCTCCAAATTGGATTACGGCTGTTTTGTATATGGGTCGGCTCGAAATTCTTACTTATCTCGTCTTAATTACGTACATCATCAGGCTCTGCGTATCTGCTGCGGTGCATTTAGAACATCCCCTATTAGCAGTCTATATGTTGAAACTTATGAACCCTCGCTGTCTTTTAGACGAAACATGTTGTCCGCCTGTTACTATTTCCGTGTTTTATCAAACTGATCTCATCCTTTAAGGAGAATCTTTTAAAATTGCAGTCAATCTCCACTATTCAACGTCCGCAGATCCTGTATACCTCCTTTGGGAACACGTATTTTTAGGATATTACCAGAAGCTTACCATAATGTTGAAATTCATGACGAAAGTCCTTTTTGTATACCACCTTGGTGTCAATATGATATTGTTTTGATTCATCCATTTCAAAAATTTTTAAAGTCCAATACCCCTGATTTCATTTTTAGAGCACTTTTTTCTGCTCACAGACATATGTATAGTGACTACATTCCTGTATACACGGATGGTTCTAAAGCCGAGTCTCACGTTGGTTATGCTTTTGCTTGTGAGAATGTAGTTATAAGTCACAAATTACATGAATTTACTTCAGTTTTCACTTCGGAAGTCACAGCCATATATAGTGCTATACAATATATTGCTAAGAATAAGTTTAGAAAGGTGATCATTTATTCCGATTCTTGGAGTGCCCTTCAAGCCCTCATTGGAAAATCGCACAATCATGCATATATTTCTGATATCCGGAATTTGCTTAAGGACCTAAGTCAAAATAGTTTTGAAATTCTATTCTGTTGGATTCCTTCCCACGTGGGTATCCAAGGGAATGAAATAGTGGATATTGCAGCAAAATCAGCAACCGAATCCCGCGAACAATTAATTCCTTATGCTGATGTACGTTCTTCCGTTCGGAAATGGCTTTTGCAAAATTGGCAGAGCCAATGGAATCTCGAGACAGAAAACAAACTACACAAAGTGAAACCTTTTATTGAACTTTGGTGTTCCTCCTAAAATCGCAGATGCGATGTTATTCTGACACGATTACGCATAGGGCATTCTCGAATAACGCATAAATATATACTTTTAAAGCAGCCACCACCAATTTGTAATCGTTGTGATGATAGTTTAACCATCAGGCATATATTGATCGAATGTCAGTCACTGGACTCATTGCGTCTTAAGTATTTTAATACAGTTGCTCCTTGTCTTCCGCTTTTAATAGGACATAAACCGCATTTTAATATTTTTCTGTATTTAAAAGAGGCGGGTTTTATCAAAGAAATTTGAAATGTGTGTGTGTGTGTGTGTGTTTTCCTTGTCGTTGTTCTTAATTAGTAGTTGTATTTTTTTTAAACAGATTATAAACATTTTAAACAAAGTTTTAAGACGTAGCACCAAAATTTTCATCTAGTTGCGGCGCAGTTTATCCAGAGAATGGATCTTGCGCTAGTATAATATTCACTCACTCACTCACTCAATTACTGGCTTTAATTTTTCTAAAACTCAATTTCTGGATTTAGTTCGACGTGTGCAATCATCGTACAATTATGCTAAATTTTTTAATGAACATTCACGTAAGAAGGGCGCATATAATTTGAGGTTTTACGATTGACCTTGTATGTCTTGTATTTTAAACTGTTCCGAACAACTTCACATGGAAGTTCGTATCATTTTGAGAATAGCTCAGGTACTGAGAAATAAGTAATTGTTTCAGTATAACATGGGAAACACAAAAGGTTGCAGCTAGAGGGTTGATTCATGTAGCACAAGAGATGAGCTTAATCATTTTGCACTTTACAACAGAATATAAAAAATATACGTTTGAAAATATAGAAGCAAATATGTCAACATAAAAATGTATAAAATATACCGATACTGATAATATTAAGTGAGTAAGTATGTAAAATGTCTGTATCTTCAAATACTGATACAAAAAAGGCAACTATGAATCAGTGTAATGAAAGTTACACATAAATAGGCATTCGAATGTGCTAAATACAATTATAATAGCCAGTGGCTTTTAAAACTGGTTATATAATATTATAGTGATATTTTTCACCACCAGAACTTTTAAAGTTAAGGACGATAGTGTAAAAGACAGGATTTAAAAGATGTGTATCCTATTAAAATGTGTTTAATACTAAAATCAGCATAACATGCTGGATTTATTAGATTGATTGGTCGGCTGAGATTAAATGCCAGACGATTTCGCAATAAGCCTTCAGTGTGCAGAGTTTTCAGTACATAAGAGAGTTAGAAAACAGTTGGTGACAAAAACTCTCAATGCAAACATGAAGCATTGGAAGATAAATCAAAGTGTGTAAACAAGCTGTATTAAAAACAAATACAAATTTCTAAAATTACATTTTTCGGTTACTATTTTCTATTTTACGTGTTACGCTGCAGAATTTCTTTAGGCTTCTTGATATCATTGGAAATTAACAAATTGATTAGTGTTTTATTATCATCATAATATTTTAGGAATGTTTTTAATTTCTCGTATACTTAGTACAGAGAAAGTAATATAAACGTCAAAACATTCCGATTCGAAATTTTGACAAATACCTACATTGTAGACTTCCTTGAGTTCGAAAAATACATTTTTGGAAAATATCCGCCCTTTCGTTTGTCTATCTGCGACATAGTTCACTCAAAAATGCCTTGAGATAGATAGTTGGTATGCGGTCTTTACAATTACAATTACAATTTACCTGTTTAATTATTTGGGAGCAGTCTTTGGCAACCAACTCCCATTAGATCTTAACCATCTCTTGAATAATGAAATATTTGGTCCTTTATTTCTTGAAAATAGTTAGAATTTTAGGGTCGTGCCTTATTTTTAAGTCTAACTAAATAACATTTAAAAATGGATAACTTGTTCATTGCTTCGCCATAATAAATTAGATGAAGTGCAAAGTAGTTTATTTTCCACTTTTATTTAAAAAATTTTACTGAAGTAGTTTAAAGAAAAGATACCAAAATTATTATAACTGAAAAATTAAACAAATCGCAAATTTGTAATTACAAAACAAAGCAAAAAAAAAATCTTATTAATCAGATTTTGAAAGGAATCCATACGTAGCTGGCCCAAAAAAATATTTTAGCTTGTAAAACTTATCAATGAAATAAAATTGAAATAATGAAAAAAAATTATAACGTTTGAAAAATCAAATTGGAGTACATGAAAGGCGACTTCGAATGGATGCAGCCAAATAAGTAATGTAGCTTGCTAATGTTTCAAAGAAAACTTGCTTTCATTTTTCACAAAATCTTTAATTTTAATCTTTCGAGCGAACACAATAGCTGTCTAAAGTTATTTTGAAAATAAAACTTCAAACATATAACGTCGAAAACATATAACTTAAATGAATGGTAATGTCATTTCTTGTTTGGCCCAACAGTAATAGTTATAAAATGATGAAAAACTGATATTCGTCTCGGACGTTACAAAAATTTAGAAAATAAAAACTATGAACTTCATGACTGCATTTGGGTTCAGCATTCAAAAAAGGATTCAAATTTGCTCCTATATTATTCCAAACTGTCCTGACCCGAACAACAATAGATAGGATATCTACAATCACCTTCCATTCAGCCATGAAGGCATACAATATCTGGTAGACGTAATGACCACATTTACTAACACCTTACACCAGATGGCAAATAAACACCACCCAATATTTAGAAGAACTGGATAAAGTTATAGAATTAAAAGGTGAAAAAAAAATAGAAGAGGAAATCAATTTATTTTTCCCTTGCCCAACAGAAGAAAGTGTCAGGCACTCACCCACTGATGGCAACATCCAAATAGACACAGATCAGCCCTTTCAAAAAGCATATGAAAAGTTACCAAAAGGAAAAAATTCCCTCTAGAACCTTAAATAATCACGAACAACACATTTCATTTCTGGAGAAAGAAAACCACCACCAACGAAGTAAAGAAGCCCCTCCAAAAAATCTAAAACTCTGAAAAGACTACTATATTTTATTCCAAAATACTTGCAGGAAAATCCCCAACACAGATTATAAAGCAACATAAGCAACGACTTGTTGCATGTGCGCAGGATTTCACCAAAGCTGGTGGAAAGGATTATTGAACCCATATGTGATAACTGTAAAGGAAACGCACACCTGTCCTCTTGGAAGGGGTGCCTACATACTGTCTACCCATCTACAGCCGCTATTATCAGCCTCATAAGATCTTATGCAAATGTCCTTAATAATACTTTCAATAGAAATGCACCTTAATATCTTCCCATCAATGAGAAGAGCAGCAAAGAACCACGTATTACAAACGGAATCCCAGAGAAGTTGCATGAAATAGAAGCTGAAACGGCGCTCCAAAATAGTTCCGAAACAAAAGAAATTATCGAAGCATATAGAGAAAAAAAAGAAATTGATTAAAAATTTCCAAATCAGAAGCCAAAATTCCAGCCAAATTAAAAGATAAAAATTGAAAAAAAGAGAGGAAACTTATCTTTTTAAACCCTTTGACTACATATTTATTTGAAACGATTTTTGTATTTGAAGCGCATTTCATTTTTTGGAATTGTAAATGTAGTAACTTTTACTTGGGAATACATTTATTTCTTATTATTCAGATTATATACTGCTACATGACAGTGAGATGATTTAAACTAATTAGAATTTAAAAAATGTAATCATAAATTCAAAGAAATATGAAGGTTCTGATACGTGAAATATACCCAAAAGTTTAATACTCTCTTTGATGAAACTTTATGTCACCCGCCCATCACTTAAAAAAATAGACGCATTTAGTTAGCAGCCAATTCTTATTGATTTCTGAAACAGAACAAAGGTCACTAAAATTGTATCTCTGACTCTATTTCTGAAAATTTCAACATGCACTAACACACGGTGCATATACCTAATGAATTGGAACTGAGGATGGAAACAGACAAAAATCAGCTAAAAATTCGACACATAAATCTAGAGTTTTGCGTTTTCTACTGGTGTTGAATGTCATCAGAATTTTATTTTTATAAATCTGTGGCTGTCTCTTAACCTCATTCATCTTTCATTAACATCATTCACTCTGTGGCTGTCTCTTAGCTCTCGATTTTGAGTTTTAATTCGGTAAGTTTAGTCAATATGGGACTTTGACTTGTTCTTGCTATTGACTTTATCATAAACTTTCATATAAAAACAATACTTGTAGGTCACAGAATTTATCTTATGCATGTTATGATATTTTTAGAATGCAAAAGGAAAATCTTTATTGTAGATAAAGTATAAAGAGGCAGATCAGATTTTAAATCAGAACGCAAGCAAAATCAAAAATGCTACGCAAAAGGGATCTGTCAATGGATATTCTTTCTCTGTGTATTAAATAAAGGAATAAAATTACCCCAAATAAAATGTGCAGAAAGCAAATCTTATAATTTTTTGGTACAACATTTTTTATTCAAATTTTGTGAATTTCCCCTGAATTAAAATTACAGAACTTGATTTCGAGGATTTGAATTTAAAAACGAATAAAACAAAAATGCTAGAATGCTGCTATATAGAAACGTTAGATATCAGCATCTTTTTTTCATCTTCTCTTTTATCTCACTTCTAGCATCAGTAGTTTATCTAAATTTTATTTTCTGAATTTTATAGCTAATATTTCCATTTACCTACCTTTTATTCTCAACAAATAAAGATCATTCCCCTTTATCTACCGCAAATTCTTTGGGATCCATGGATGCTAAAATTTTCTGTGAAACAAATCATGCCTAATTGAATGCTCACATTCACTACCAGTTTACAACTCTTAACCTCTGACAACAACAATAAACATTAAGGTAGATAAATGCTCGTCGTGGTTTTCTAATAAACTGGAACAAGTGAATGAAACTCATTAGCTTTCAATAACGATAAGAAATCGGGAGTGTTTTTTTTTAAAATTGGAAAATTGTAAAAAAAAAATGTTAAAATAATATTTTTATGAATAAGTGAATTATGAATCATTATGCAAGGGATGTTCAAAGGAAAAGATACGAAACTTCGGAAGAACGTAACCGTTGACATATTTGCCTATGCCGCTATGGGATAGCGTAACTAGACATCTTGTGATGTACTTGGAGTCTCCGGCCGAGATCGGGGTATGCTCGAGCGCATACCCGAGACTCTTATATAGTGCGCCGTCCATTTGACTCATAATGTTGAATTCCTCGAGCACAGAAGAATTTATCAATGTACTCTGCGCAGTAATGTGTACAGTGTTAGAGTATGGTTCATATTCAGTATAACTTTTTAATACAGGAAGTGATCAGCATTATTTGATGAAGTCAATTCATAAAAAGACTCTTTGCAGGTAACTAATAGTGAGAACGAAGTCCTGCTCGTCGGAATAATAGAAAAAGAGACCAGTCTTGATATTATATTGCCTGAAAAAATGTGTTCACAAATTCTGACAAAATAAGAACAAGATACAGATTTTTTTAACACAGGAGCATCTTTTCCTTTTATTCAGTTCACTGATGTAAAACCATTGTTGCGACTCCCCTTTGGACATGAGCCTTTTTATATGAAAAGAGCTGCATGCTCTTTTCATATAAAAATATATATCCATATAAAAAAATATATTTTCATATTTGCCAGTCCTAAATGCAATGACAAAACTGATTTTTTATTATCTTATAATATGTCTTCTGGTTAAAAAGGAAACTACAATAGATTTCAACTGAACCTTCCTACAAAAAGGTTAATAAAAGCACGCTTTAAGGAAAAATCGAATAAATATATAAAAATACTCGGTATTGTTATACATTCATCCTCACAAACGTAAGAGAAATCCAGGATGGAACTTTGGTAGCAACCATGAAAAAAATTGAACTACATTTCATTAACAAAATATAATTTTTTCAAACTGAAATTTAAAAATTTTTAAGGAATGAATCAATATGCAAGATATTACATTTCAACAATATTGGTTTCAAAGATAATACAATTTTTTAATTTCAAAATAGCAGAAAATACAATTTTATGCATGGGTCTTTATATGTAGAAATACCAAATGACGGTTTACTTCCACAAAGCAAAATCACATTCAACTTTCTTTATTATTTACAGAGATAATGACGAACTCTTCATTTATTTGTAGTGCTGAAAGTAACCTTAGTGTTTGATTATTATTTAGTATTCATTTCTGAAATCCCAGTTGTGCTAAAAGGGCAAGACTGCTGGGATTGTTCAGTTCATATTCACATGTCAAGGATCGGAGTTGAAGAATGAAAGCAATAAAGATTCTCCTGGATATAATATTGGAAGAGCAGTTACGAAAATAATAAAATCCTGTTCATTTATTTATAATTAGATGAACTTAAATTTAATTTCAAAAATTTCAGAAGTCAAAAAGCACACCATTCTTGTAGAGATTTTATATATGAATTCTTAAAATTCCTATTGGGAATTCGGAGTGCAAATTTTATAATGTGCTTCTGAGTAGAACACACTATAAAATAAATGTTGCTTCATTATCTTGACTGCCACTGTGAGTGCTGCGGTGGCGAAATTTCGAAACACTTTTTAGGTTTGTTCAAACAAATTTCTACGCCTTCATAACAACCTATTCAAAATGACGTAAGCAATAGTTTCACAACTTTAAATTGAGGTTATTAAAACATAGACATCATTCATTCACTTGCGACTTTAAATTGTTAGCACGAAGCCAGTACACGGCTCGATCAAATGAAAACTCCTTTGCAATTAAAACGTGGACAGAAAGAAAAAGATTTTATTATCTCCTTATAAATTAAGATTTCCGTGTTTTCTAGTGGTAACTGAAACGAATACTGAAATAATCACAATTCTCCAGTTTGTAAATGACGTTTTAGTTTTATAAGCATTCAGGTCTATAATAATTTTAATATTAAATAACTCAGACACATGATTTATTTTTATAAGTTCAATGAATATGGGGAATGCTTATCCCTCGACACTCTAGTCATTTTCGTCATAAGATAAGTGCACATAATTTTAGGTATAAAAAATGAATCTGCGCATGCATTATGCAGGGTGTTCCTGAAATAATGGGGCGGGTTTAGATAATGCCCTCAGACATAAGTCATTTTTTCAATGGAACACGGGAACAAAAATAGATTGGTACTATAACTACTTTATGAATGTGAGTTAAGTAAAAATCATCGATAAAGCACTCAACAAAGATCGGATGGCATAAGAATTTGGAATAACATCATTGTCTATAAGTAAGCGAGATTCCAAATTTCAAAAAAACATACGATATTGAGTGAAACTCGGATTTCAAAATTCCTTCAATACAACCATGAAAGAAATCGAGTTAAGTAAAAGTGTTTGTAAGTTTATAAAAACGTCTAATATGACCTTTTCCTATACGACCATTTTTTTTTATATTAAACAGAGTCATTTTGATAATTTCTCACATAACATTGGAAAATTTCACCAAAATTATCATGTACGTCATTTTATGATTTCTTCTGAATTTTAAAAAACGCTTTATTCGCATAATGTAATTCTTCCTATTATAGAGCAGTTGTTAAACCAATAAAAATCTGTTAATTAATGTTAGCTTTTTATACTGAAATTTTAAGTGTAAAGTTAAATTTTAAGTTTTTAAGTCCTGGAAATGAAACAGCAAAGCGTTATCGGAATGATACATTCATATTTACAGTTCTTACAGCTGAACAGAACATAAATAAGCATTTTTTTTTTCTAAATTGAATGCGCATAATTACTTCCAGATCTCAAAATTTAATCCTCGAAACAACAGGTAATATTATAGTGTATGAACGCTGGGAGTAAATAATCAAATGAATTGATTTTAAAGCTGTCTACGAACGAAACCTTGTTCCAAAAGATATGAAATTTTGTGTCGAACATAATGAAGGGCTGATGAATGAATAAATATATAGTGACCACAATAAAAAAAAATTAGTTCAGAGTTTTGCCACCAAAGAATGATTTTTAATGATTTATAAATGAATCTTTATTTACATTTCCCCACCTTTTTACCCATAGGTCAGGCTAGAACAATAATTCAGACTCTTAACCTCCTGACTCCCAATTCGGCCGAGACGAAAGCCCATTCAGGCCATACGCTTACCTTTCCCTTTCTAAAACAAGGCCTTGAAACGTCTGAGGAGCCAACTTATATTTTCCACCGAGGTTGCTTCCTTTTCCACTATCACTGTTGATTTATATTAAGTTATCCACTTGCTAAATTTGAACATAATAAAATTAGATATTTTCTTTCAAAGTCTTCAGATTTTGTGTTTCAAAACAATTTGGGCTTGCAAAAGATTTCGTTACGTCGGGCAATATACCTACACTATTTGAAAATGTTAACAAACAGAATAATACTTTTCCTAAATAAGTGTTCTCCATCCTATTCTGTCCATGTTATTCTATCATTTTAAAATCTTCAATTTTCAATAAATTTTTATTATTTAATTTGGAAATGGTTATTTTTTATCGAAATTGGGCCAAGTCATTTTAAATTCACTGATTACACCACTATTATAGCAGGCGATTATGTAATGCACCTCAGATACGTGAGAAAAATTAAGTCTTGTTTGAATTTTTATTAAAACAGAAAAAAGAAAATTCACCGTCATCTGTTAAATACGAAATGCTTTAAAACCATTTATTAATCAAACAGTAAGACGTATTATTAAGCTATAATGAACTTGATCACATTGTTAGACATTCTGTTTCATTAAATAAACAAAAGCAAAAGAATATTTAATAAGATTTGAGCTTTTGAAACAATGGCTTCTAAAAAAATTATGGTCAAAAGAACTTTGATTATCTCCACAATGAATGGATTTTTCTCCATGCAGAAGAAAAATAACTTTTAAATTCGTGTAAATCTGAATCAAGTCATAATTTTTTTTCTTTCAAATTCATTCAATTGAATTTCTATAAGATCTTCCCATTACGTAAGCTTTCTATAATATTTTAAATCTTATCTTAAGAGCTCCTACCATCAGGTAAGATTAAGATATGATTTGTGCCTGGATACCTACCACATGTTTGGCGCAATATAGCCAAATATAGCTTTTGCGCTAAAATTCTCAATATCGTATCTTAAGTGATAATTGTTCATCATTAAGAAATTTTCCCTTAGTTTGTTTTTTTAGAGGTAATGCAAAGCAATTCGGAAATAAGATTTATTTTTTGATAGCATATTTAAATTTCTTTCAATGCAAGTACCTAATAAAAAAAATTTAAGGATTTTATAATAAATTTTCGACAATATGGCGTAAATATATATAACCAAAAATGCTAATTAAGATTTTAATATTATTTTCGTTATGTGCATCAAAAAATGGTATTACCCTCTTACTCTCGCGTAAATTTGTGAACCCTCGGCATGGATGTATGAGAATTACTCATTACTCATATTTTTATGTTCAGAGTCCTGCAGATGAAAATTGGTACTTTTTGGCATAGTTAAGAAACTCTTATATACTTTTTGGACATCTTTTTAATGGTAAATTGAAGAAAAAAACACATAATTACAATTTTAGTCACAGGATAACAAACTAAATTTAATTTATTTCAGTTATTTCAGTCATAAGGGATCGAGTTTACATTCATACAAGAATACATAATTGCATACAATCAAATATTTGAAGGATTCATTCAAAAATGGATGCGTGTCATAGAATACAAAATGCTAAATTTCAGTAACTAATTTTACTCATATTCTGTAGTTATTGCGTTTAGATGCATACGGAAAGACAGACAGACACACTTCCCACACACGGATTTCTTTTAAATTCGATAGAAAATCAGAACTCTGGTATTGAATCTACAACACATTTCCTCGCCCCATCAAAAGAGTTTTTTTTCACATCGACAACATAATTCGAAATATATATTTTTGGAACTCAGGGAGAACTGAAATATGGAGATTCGACAAAATCTCGGATTCTATTTTTTCGACTACTATAATCCGCCCTATGTATACGGAAAAGAATTTAAAAAAAAAAACGATAAATTCGTTTATTTTATAAAAAACGTTACATTTCATTCATACGCTAAATTCATTCTAATTTTTATATAATTATATAGATTTCTTAGTAAAAATAAACTAACATTTTCAGAATATAATCTTTAATAGATTACTTTAACGAAATTTTGATTCCATAACAATAGCACCACCTAGTGATGAATTTGAAAAAAATATTCACATAAAAGCTCTATAATATTTATAATTAGGAATAACGAATTAATTGATATCTAAAATAAATATCTAGTTCTATTTTTTAAACATATATTTGTTATTTGATGATGAAAACATATCATTTTCACCATTTAATAACCATTTAATCTACGAATGATGATGAATTAAATTCAGGCTGGACATCTAAATTATACCATAAAGACACAGACACGGCATCAAGAATAAAAATAATATTCCTCTGACTAATGTGGCGTTGATCTAGTGCTGTCATTCATTTTATAATTTAAAAAAATTTCCTACCTTGTATATTTTTTTTACTGCTTAATGTATCTGAAAATCTAAGTCTTCCTTAAGGGATTTCAGGATAGTGCTCGCAGAAGTTATTGACTAAGGAGAAATATCCTCGATTCCTGATGGTTGTTCTCGTGAATTCATGCAACTAACGGCCAGCTGAATCAACCTCACATCACCTCCCTCCCCCTTGTCAATTCATTTGCTACAGGTCATATAACTCTATAAAAGTTTCTTACCTTCTTTGTTTTTTTGTTCTTTCCTAACCGCGATACCTGACCTTTGTCAAACGAATCATTTCGATTTGATATAAATTGAAATTTCATGATATTTCGATTTGTCTGACTTATGGAAGGTATTTTTTTTATTCATTTTCTCGTGTACCTAGTATAGAGAAAGTACTGAAATCGTCAAAAAAAGTCAAACTCGAGATTTTAGCGTATTTGAGTTTTGGACCTTCCTGAGTTCGAAAAACACGCTTTTGGAAAATGTCCGTCTGTCTGTGTCTGACGAAGATAACTCAAAAGTGCTTTGAACTAGACGGATGAAATGTGGCATACCGTCTTTACACTGCCTTTCATGAAGTTTTGAGTAAAATCGTTTCAGAGGAAGTTCTTCTGTCCATCTGTTCGAATGTACGTTAATACGATACCAACAAAATGAAGAGAGCTACATGTATCAAAATCGGTATATAGATTTAACTCCTGCGGTGTAAATATCTGTAAAATTTTTAGTCGTTGGGGTTGACCGTCTGTCGAATCGTCTCTCAGAAGCATGTAAACGTGATAGCTCAATGATTTGTATATGATGATGATAGTGATTCAAAAACGCAATGACTTAAATATATCTGTGCTATATTTAAGTCATGAAGGATTGCTATGAGCGATAGAAGCTGGGACCTTGTGTTTCGCCACCGAATAACAAGACCACAATAGAAAAGTAATTACTCGTGTTTGTAGCTGTTATCTGACTTATACGCTTTCACCACAGTACTCCCCCGCCAGTGAGTCGGAGGTGAGACGAACGATATGGCTGTTGAGTGGTGATGTATTAGCTGTTGAACCCATCTGAGCATTTGAGAAGCGACAAGCGTCATGGCGTGCGTGTGTGGGTGAGTAGTTGCTGTTGCGGCACCTGATGTAACCAGATCTGATCGTCGAGTACGCTTTAATCTTCGTTATCTCTAATCCAGTGCCTGCTGCATTCCAGAGGGGGGAGTACTGTGGTGGACCTGCTTCATCAAAATGACGTCACAGTTTAAGTTGCGTGATCCTGCACGCGGATTTATTATACGTGCAATGAGATATTATTATACTGCACCTGTATCTTTTCATATTTTTTCTTCTTAATGTTTCTGTTAAATAAGGATGTTATTTTCTACGCTGTCATTGAATTAAATATTATAGACAACATCCCCTTATCGAATTTGGAATGTGATTCGGTGAGTACAAGCAGTTCTGCGTCAAATGTTTGTTTTAATAGTGTAGGGAAAACGCGCCTAAAGCACAAATTTGAATTTCGGAAGCTATTAACAACTTGAAAGGGATTAATCGCCTAAAATGGCACGATAAAATCAGTCAAATTTGCGTAATAGGTTTATATTTCATAATTCTTGTACGCCAATGCCAGGCGGGGCATTCTCTGGAATAACTTCTTTATTAAAGAATATGCGAGAAAATTTTGAACAGCCCAGCTTCTTCAATATTTATAATTACTGTATAAGTAATCTATTGCGCAATTGATTTATGCAAATAACTTTCTGTCGAACACTGTCTCATGTTTCTTTCCTGAACGTTTTCTTACTATTGAACGGTTAAATGGATACTGAAATTTCGAATAAAAACATCATAAATCACTTTATTATTATGTTATTTGTAGTACACATTGTAATGTAAAAAGAATTACCTTAAAATTTGAAATAACTATTATCCATACAGATGATATCACTTTGTATTTTTACTAAATTTCAGAAAATAATTTAAATAGGGTTATCAACATTAGATTCGATATAAAATTAAACAAGTAATATATAAAAAAAATTAAGTCAATTCCTATTTAGGTCAACAAAAAATTTTTTTAGCTACTTTTTATAAAATAATTACAATTAATATAAATATGTACATACATATGACAGAATTACAATATTAATTAAATTTAATGAATGAGTTAATATTTGAAATTACATAATAAATGAAGAATTACGTCAAGGAATATATAAAAAAAATTTCGTTGAATTCCTACTTCTTTTCTTATATTATTTATATATAACTTATATTATTTATGATCAAGTGTCGCGTCAATAATCTCAGAGCTTGGTGACCATTTGGCAACATGGCGATGGATTTGGTGATTAAATATAAATTACTGGACACATTAAATTAATTAATTAATATTTGAAAAAAACTATATTAATATCAAGTATCATCCATTACAAGTTTTAAAAAATGTATTTGACTTGAGTGGATCAATAAAAAGCATTTTATTAATGATTAAAAATTTGAACAAGATCTCTCTCTCTCTCTGTGTCTCTCTCTCTCTCTCTCTCTCTATATATATATATATATATATATATATATATATATTTACAAAAGTATTAAAATCAAGTTAATAGGAAAACCAAAAAAACAAATAAAAATATATAAAAAAGAAACCGGCCTGAAGACTTTTTCAAGGGTCACAATCAGGCAGGGACTCAAAGAAAGGGATTTTTTCTGTGAAGAAAATGCAGACAATAGTCTAATAATGATTCCTCATGACCCAAAAATCCCCTGAAATTAGGCCCAAGAGATATACCATTTTAACAGAAAGGAAAATACAAAACAACAAATTAGAAGAAAATAACCACTACTAAGTAAAAATACAATAACAAAAATAACAATGAAAACAAAAATACCATAAAATAACACTGAAGAAAAAACGAAAAGACAAGTACATACCATCAGCAGTCAAGGAAATTTTAATCTATGGATTGTGATTCCGGATTTTTAAAAACACAAAGCTAACGATAATTTAGGTGAAAATTTGTAGGCACACCGCGCCATCTATTGAGTGATCTAATAGGCAAGGAAAGTTCTATTTTTATTTAAGCCAAAGAATTTATCCCAAACCATACCTTGTTTAATAAAAAAATTGACATTACAGTAATTTCTAGGAAATTCATTTTTAATTAAATTTTTAATGTTGTTTGATGTTTCAATATAGGAATTTTTATTATTGCAAACCCCTTTGATCCTGTTAACTTGTGAGAAAATTAGATTTTTGATAAATTTAGAATTATTTTTTAGAATTATTTTTTTCTCAAAGTAATGTAGGAAAATATCAGCTGAAGCACTTGAGAAAGCTATTCCCTTTTGAATGCCCTTAACTTGTTTATAAAAATTAATACCATTAAAAACGTAATTTTCAGTAATACTAAAATTACATAACTCAAGCCAGTTATTTTTAGGAATGATATTTTCATTTAAATATCCGTCTTATATAAAATTGCAGACCTTTATTAATTTTTCATGAGGTAGATTAGTGTATAAATTTTCGAAATCAAAAGTATTAAGTTTATTAATGTTGTTATCTGTAAGAAAATCCAGTACTGCTTTGCTATTAGAAATAATAAAGTTGTCTTCATCTTTTATTTTGTCCAGGATAATTTTTAAGTATTTAAAGAAATGTTTACCCGTATAGTAATTATAACTGCTAGTGCTACAGTTCACGAATCTGAATTTTAATGGATTTTTATGAAATTTAACTGTTGGGAATAAATAAGGATAGTTAAGAGAGCTAGTCTTAGTTTTAGTTTTTTTCGAAAGCTAACATTTTTTTCTAATCTAATTCCTTTCTCCCGGTGTTCTTTAACATATAAGTTGTGTTAGAGTTATATTCATTAATTAAAAGTTCTTTATAATAATATTTACAAACTAAACAGAAATTATTTGCTGATTTATCTGTAACTGTAATAATACATTTTTCTTTTAAATTTTTTATTTTGTTTTTCAATGTTTTACTAAAATAAATCCCACGTTCTTTAGATCTGTCAAAATCAGTATTCATTTTTATTTGAATTTCCTTTAAAATTCTCACTTTCCATTCTCCGAAACCTTCCGCAGGCCAATGGTATTTTCTACATAATTTAGCAATAAAAACATCCAAATCATTACCAATAGAAATCAAAATTTTATTATGGTTTATTTTTTCTCTTAATCTAAATTTTGTACCTCTTCCTATCAAATCTCTTAAATAGTTGGATTCAATAATTTCTAAATTACCTGTAATAATATGACCTTTATCAACATCTATAAAATCTTTATAGTTTTCTTTGTTACAGTAACAATTTGTTTTATTTATTTTATCTAAATTTTTGCTATAGTAATTATAATTACAATTTTTTTCTTTAAAGTTGAAGTATAACTAAACGCTATTGAAGCAGTTGTCTTATCTGATAGAGGAAAAAATATATTCTTATTATGTATAATTTTGAGTAATTTTAGATATTCAAAGCAAATATCCAAGAATTTAATCACAAAGATTTCTTTGTAAACATTATTTTTATTATTAAAAACAAATCGTTGATGGGAAGAGGTACAAAATTTAGATTAAGAGAAAAAATAAACCATAACAAATCTACATTTTAGTAGACAATATTAACGAATGGAGCAAAAGATTACATCTGGAAAACATTTATATTTTCAACTTGAAAACTTTATTTCCTTATGGTCTCAATAGTAAATTAAATGGGGAAGGTTATGCAGATTTAAACAATAATTGCATTTATAACATATTTAAAAATTTTCTAAATAAAGATAACTATTCTAAATTATTTAAAAGAGGTAAAGGAAAAGGGGGCAATTTTCAAATTATATTTGAGGAATTTGAAAATTACTGTAATCTGGAACACAATAGTGAAAACATTCACAAAATTATTAAATACATTTTTGGTCTTAGAAATAATAAAATTGAATGGTTTTTAAATAATAAATTCGGGGAATTTGAGTTTAAAAATTCGTACCCAAAATGTATTATTCTAGATCTTATTAAATGTAAACTTAACATTGGAAAAAACGATTTACTTTTTAATAATAAAAATAATGTATACAAAGAATACTGTATGATTAAATTCTTGGATATTTATTTCTAATATCTAAAATTACCCAAAATTATACATGATAATAATATATTTTTTCCTCTATCAGATAAGACAACTGCTTCAATAGCGTTTAGTTACACTTCAACTTTAAAGAAAAAAATTGTAATTATAATTACTATAGCAAAAATTTAGATAAAATAAATAAAACAGATTGTTACTGTAACAAAGAAAACTGTAAAGATTTTATAGATGTTGATAAAGGTCATATTATTACAGGTAATTTAGAAATTATTGAATCCAACTATTTAAGAGATTTGATAGGAAGAGGTACAAAATTTAGATTAAGAGAAAAAATAAACCATAATAAAATTTTGATTTCTATTGGTAATGATTTGGATGTTTTTATTGCTAAATTATGTAGAAAAACCAATTGGCCTGCGGAAGGTTTCGGAGAATGGAAAGTGAGAATTTTAAAGGAAATTCAAATAAAAATGAATACTGATTTTGACAGATCTAAAGAACGTGGGATTTATTTTAGTAAAACATTGAAAAACAAAATAAAAAATTTAAAAGAAAAATGTATTATTACAGTTACAGATAAATCAGCAAATAATTTCTGTTTAGTTTGTAAATATTATTATAAAGAACTTTTAATTAATGAATATAACTCTAACACAACTTATATGTTAAAGAACACCGGGAGAAAGGAATTAGATTAGAAAAAAATGTTAGCTTTCGAAAAAAACTAAGACTAGCTCTCTTAACTATCCTTATTTATTCCCAACAGTTAAATTTCATAAAAACCCATTAAAATTCAGATTCGTGAACTGTAGCACTGGCAGTTATAATTACTATACGGGTAAACATTTCTTTAAATACTTAAAAATTGTCCTGGACAAAATAAAAGATGTAGACAACTTTATTATTTCTAGTAACAATGAAGTACTGGATTTTCTTAAAGATAACAACATTAATAAACTTAATACTTTTCATTTTGAAAATTTATACACTAATCTACCTCATGAAAAATTAATAAAGGTCTGCACTTTTATATATGACGAATATTTAAATGAAAATATCATTCCTAAAAATAATTGGCTTGAGTCTTGTAATTTTAATATTGCTGAAAATTACGTTTTTAATGGTTTTAATTTTTATAAACAAGTTAAGGGCATTCAAATGGGAACAGCTTTCTCAAGTGCTTTAACTAATATTTTCCTACATTATTTTGAGAAAAAAATAATTAAATATAATTTAATAGACGGGTGGAGATATATTGATGACCTACTTTTGATTAACTACGACAATACTAATATTGTTACTAATTGCTATCCAAAAGATTTAATACTGACAGAAACAAATAAAAATATCCTTAAGGCTACCTTTCTGGATTTAAAAATCGAAATTGCTAATGATAAAACAATAGTTGATATATAAGATAAAAGGGATGAATTCAACTTTAAAATAACAAAACTTTGTAACTACCATTCCAATCTAAACTCTAAAATTATCAAAAATCTAATTTTCTCATAAGTTAACAGGATCAAAAGGGTTTGCAATAATAAAAATTCCTATATTTAAGCATCAAACAACATTAAAAATTTAATTAAAAATGAATTTCCTAGAAAATACTGTAATGTCAATTTTTTAATTAAACAAGGTATGGCTTGTGATTAATTCTTTGGCTTAAAAAAAAAAGAACTTTCCTTGCATATTAAATCACTCAATAGATGGCGCTGGGAGCTTACAATTTTTTTTACCTAAATTACAGTTAGCTTTGTGTTTTTAAAAAGCGGTAATCACAATCGATAGCTTAAAATTTCCTTGACTGCTGATGGTATGTACTTGCCTTTTCGTTTTGCTTTAGTGTTATTTTATAGTATTTATTATTGTTATTTTTATTATTGCATTTTTACTTAGTAGTGGTTATTTTCTTCTAATTTGTTGTTTTGTATTTTCCTTTCTGTTAACCTTTCGACGGCGCGCGAATTTTCCTTTCACGACCGGGCGCACATTGTAAATTGTACAACAGGTGAAAAACATTTAATTTTAGTTGCTTTATTTTAATTTTACAAACAATTTTGCAAACAAGTAACATATAATTTATCTCTGATAACAATTTAAGAAAATATTGTACCATACATTTACATTTATTTTGTTATAGTATATTAAAACAGAAGTTTAAACGTATGAAAAAGTAAATACTGCTACAATTACAAAAAATATTAATGAATAATGAATAACTAAAGAATTATAAAGTACTTTTGGACTTGCAAAATCAGTCGGACATTTCACCTGCATTATTTGCTTCACATGGCAGGGGCATAGGATTTGTTTTTTTGAATGCTGTTTACATATGAACCTTACGCATTTGTTACACATCATTGTAGAGGAGGAATATTTAGGAGGAATTATATTTTTTCTGATAATATTTAACTTCTACTACTTGTATATATTTATTTGTACAATAAATTACTTCATCAATCATACTCAGATTAATCAATTTCAGAAAAGCGTCAATTTCGGAAGCAGTTCCTTTTGCATATGCAGTTGGTCCTGGAAGTTTCTTTATAATATTTTTGTTCTTGGTTTTGGAGGTTTTTACGATTTCTTTTTTTATCATTTTGTGAATTTATCCTTTCCCGTATAGCAATTTTCATCACTAATTTTTTCAGTAATTTCGTCATCTGATGCAGTTCTTTCAGAGCCACTGCTGTGATTTTCCTGTTCTAAATTTTCGTCACTCAAATCTGCGTCATATTCAGGAAATTGTAGATCATCTTCAATATCTTCACTATCAGAATCTTCATTCAAAATTTTCATTAGATAATAAACCATTTCTTTGTGATCTTTAAAATATTGTTTTCGTTTAGACATTATTTAACCACAAATCCCATTCAAAATACTAACAATTTCACTTAGAAAGATTCTGTCGAAAAAGAATTTCACAAGCAGGCGCGTATTGCATAAAGTACAACTACTCAGATGTTTACAGCTAAAAATGACAGGTGCAGCTGATTGCGCAATCAGAAATACTAATAACTTTCAGGAAATGTGAAGGAAGATTCAATAAACGAATACAAATGGTGACTAACGCCCTCTATTGCCAGAATTATGTTTTAAAGAAAAAACAAACCAAATGTTGTACTTTTTACAACGGCGCGCCCGGCGGAAGGTTAAAATGGTATATCTCTTGGGCCTAATTTTAGGGGATTTTCGGGTAACGAGAAATCATTATTAGACTATTGTCTGCATTTTCTTCACAGAAAAAATCCCTTTCTTTGAATCCCTGCTTGAGGGTGACCCTTGAAAACTTCTTCAGGCCGGATTCTTTTTTATATTTTTTTATTTGGTTTAATTTTTATTTGGTTTTTTTGATTAACTTGAAAACTTGATTAACCTATTAACTTGATTTTAATAATTTTGTATCAATTCATCTGTGTTTTAGAAGTAGCTGCAGTTGCGCTCTCTAAATACTATGAAGATTTTTTCCTGTTCCTTTTGTGGTTTTAGTTCAAGCAAAAAATGAGTAAATCTTTAAAATATCTCTAATACTTATTCATAAGTTTTATAATATATAAGGCAAGCTTTTTTTTATATACATATATATTAAGGCTATCCACTCTAATTGCGGCCCAATAGCTCATTTCTAAATTCTTAGTTAGTGGTATATACTATGCTTGAGGGGCATATACTATATACAAATGGCATGAATGGGCTGAATTAAATAAAGAACTGCGTATTTTATGCAATTTGTCGAATTGGGAATGTTGTGACAAGCTACGAATTTTAAATTTTTATACAGATCCTCTATCCTATGAACAATATTTAATAAATAATCTTGAGACTGTAATATTTTGCAAAAGTTCCACACTTTTATGATTATTACTGATCGAGTTGTGAAAATTTACATACCATTTTTTTAATAAATAAAAATACGCAATTTTTGAACTGTCAGTCTATTTTCAATCATTATCCGTAGTGCCCTCAAGTTTGGTTAGCCTATGATAAAGAATTTATTAAATGCCCCACAATAAATATTCAGAGTTTCATAACTCGGTCAAATTTGGTCTCCAAAGATTGATATAATTTATGTTTGTTTAAAAGTTGGAGTACTGCAAATTTATTCATAAGTCAGAAGAATTGTGTAAAATCTTGACAATAATTTGTTCAGAAATAAATTTTTTCCCAGAAAGAAAATATTATTTACCTTATTTAGAATATTTTCAAGGGAAATCATATTTTAACATTTTAAGTAGAATATCAATTAATTGAAAATGAAGTAAAAATTTGAAGTTTTTCCAAGATAACTTGGAAATAACACACCTATATTTTCATCTATGTGCAAATTAGTTTCACAATAATTAAATTTCTAAAATCCTAGTTAGTCCAAAGGGACAAAACTGATGGAATTTTTTGGTTCATATTCTCAAATCTTCAGCAGAGTAGAAACACATTGAAAATATGTTTGGTTCGTCGAATTCGCCCATTTCAATTCAGTTCCCAATATTTCACTCTTGGCATTCAAACTAACATTTCTTTTCGTTAATGTGCATTTCGTAATAACTTTTTGTCACGCAGCCAATAGAAAGTCCGCGTGAATAGAAAATCGGAAGTATATTCATTTTAACAAACTTCAAGGTTTCATTTGCGGTACATAATTGAAAAAAATGTCTGTTTTTAGTGGTATTTCAAAGAGATGTTGGTAAAATTGATTTTTGCAAATCCGTGTATGATGTATCAGTTTTGCTGATTTTTATGGCCATTCATAATTTTAAATTTTCAACAATTGAGCTTTTTATTTTTGTTCATTTAATCAGACGGGGAGATTTAGGATTTACATTAAACTTCGGCATTTGAAGAACACACTAAATAAAAGTACTTATCTTGCCCCCACCCCAAAAAAGAAATACTCCCCCCAAACACCACTATATCCTAGCAATCCCATGTATCCTATGTAATCCCCAATATCCCACTATATAATCTGAATGATCAGGTAGCCATGACAATAAAACATGTACAGAGATGATTTCAAACTTGTCCAGCCCATACGTCCACCATCCTGTCATCGGCGTAGAGGTAACTTAACTCCTCACCATTATTATAACGAATAGAGAAGAAACTTATTGAGCAAAAGAGGTAACAATATTATCATTGGATGCAATTACAGCTATTTTGAAAATTGTGAAAAGTTACATTTGGCCTCAAGCTTAATAAAATGTCTGTGGAGTAAAATTTTACAATTGCATCCCTTTAAACTTGTAAAATTCAGTTGAATTTCATTGTAGTTTGTTATTTTTTTACTTTCTCGTCTACGCAGTAAAAAGAAAGAACAGTAATTGACAAAAAAAATTGGAACTCGACATTTTGGCGAGTCTCACCGTTTTATATCTCCTTGAGATCGATGAACCTATTTTTCGAAAATATCTGTCTGTTAGTGACAAAGACAACTCAAAAACGCTTTGAACAAGATGGTTGAAATTTGGCTTTCGGTCTTTACACTTAATTTGAAGATTTCTATTATTTTTTGAAAAAAATCTGTTCAGACGAAGTCCGTCTGCCCTGCTACTCAAATATGAGTAAACACATTAACTACAAAACGAACAGAGGCAGAGAGATAAAATTCTATATTCTGATTTCTCGTCTGTAGTCATCTCGTCCAAATCCAATGAGGGAATGACCTGCATGCATTTTAAAGAAACATGTCAATATGATGGTTGAAAAATGCAACCACCTAAATCTATTATATTTGGTATGGGATTTTGTGACTTGTAGGGCATTTTTGGGTCAAATTTTTGTTTCAATCGACTGAGAAAAACGTATTTGAAGCACCAATTCAAATTTTAGATACAGTCAAAGACATGTCTGGGATGAATCGCCAAATACTTCGCCGAAGGTGTCATAGTGGATTCAGTAAAGATGGTAAATTCACGCTGTAGGATAATGTTTCGTATTTAATGCACACTAATGTCGTACGCGGCATTCTCTGGAATAATTATTAACGTTCAGTTACAAGTATTATTGCATGTTCATTCACAAAAGAAGATGAAATAATAAAATCAAATATAATACTAAATGCGAGGTCTTCAATGAGAACCTGGTTATGAACATGTGCTAATTATTCTCATTTTCCAACACACGGCCAGTAAATGGCGCGTTTGCATGATTAGGAAATCAAAAATCGCACATGCCAAACACGCCCATTATGTTTTCTAGACATAACTCAAGAAGGTTTGGATTTTTTGTGATATTTGAAGAAATACAGAAGTATTTTTACAAAATTTCTGAATGACGTGTCAATTAACATAACTACGTTTTGGATGAATTTTTTGAAAGACTCTGTAAAATTGGTAAATTTTAAAACTTTTACATAAAGAATCTCGAATAAAACATGAATGAAAATAAAATTTATATTTGGGGGGAGTGGGTGGAGATGTTACACATGAGGAAGATACAAGCATTTTCTGATTTAGAATATTAAAAAACATTTGGCTCAATAGCCTAGAGATAGCTTAAAAAATGTATGACTATTTCCTGAATAAAAAAATTAGCTCCATATTTATCCAGTTTCTAAATATTTAGTTCATACCGGAAAAATCACAGGAGTGTCTCAATTTGCTTTATGTTGTGCAGCATTAAAACAAATACAGAATATTTCTATTTGAACAGATAGCTTATTTTTCAGTTTAGAAATTGTCGGATAAATTTAGAAATCTTCACACAAAATGTGAACAAAAGATTTGCTTAAATGTTTAATTTATAAAGTTTTTCGTCAAAGAATTCAACAATATAAATTGGGAAAACAGAGTATAAAATGCAAATTACAATTAAACAGTTCATTATTCAAAAGCTAAGAATCATTTCCCTCTACATATAATGATAATAAATGTCTGTGTGTGTGATAAAAAGGCGGAGGGGTGCTCTTCCCGTCAGACCGTTTGACTTACGGTTATGAAAATAAGCACATTCATACATTAAAGAGTGGAAAAAGCATTGATTTGAAATTTTAATACGGATCTAAAATAACTATACTTTTAAATCACATCAACGCCTCAAAAATTTACATGTCATTCACATATTGTGAAATTGCTGTTTTGTTAATATCTGTTTCAGTTACGACTAAAAAATGCGAAAATATTAAATTGTCCTCAGAACTTCATATTTGGCGCCATTTTTTCTTCTTTTCTTTGTTTCTTCATCTAAACGCACCATTCGCTGGATGTGTGCTCAAAATTAAAATGCGTGAGGTGCATGTAGAACATTTGTATTTATATGACAGTATTTTAAAATAATCTACAGAAGAAACTATCATTTTTCAAATTTTATGTTTTTCATAATAAAAGATGGGAAATTGTTTAAACAAATAAACCATTATTCTCTGAAAAAACGAAGAATACTTTTTGGACGGTTTAGTGAATGCTCATAATCGAATTTAATTAAAAACCAACTGTAATCTCGAATTTGGGAACCTGAAAATCCGCATTCGCTTCTAGAGGTTCGATTGCAAACAGCAAGAAAAATGGTTTTAGTACGCATTTACATCATTTATTCGCTGCCCGCATTTCTTTGGGGAATAAAAATTGTTCCGTCTGTGCTCTTCACACACAAGTTTTATGCAAAATGGAGCTCCTCCGCACATTAGTCTTTGCTTTAGGGAGGTCCACAAAATATCACTTCACAGAAGAGCGTGTCTATAACTATGTTTTTCTTGATCTCTGGGCTATTCAATTCCAATAGCGCAAACCTACGTGATTTTTGGCTTTGACACCTCTGGTAAATCGTGACAACCCGAAAAAAACTCCAACCTTTTTAAAAAATTTCATTTCACATTATATTGTTGGCATTTCCCAGAACACTCTAGAGACAACCATGTTAAATGCTATGATTCTAGCAGATACCTGAAAATAATGACAGTTGTGTTAAGTATGTTTTATTGTATTAAAATTCTATTGTAAACGTAGATGAAAGTGCAATTCGTTAAAATACTTAGCATGTCGGCGATATTGTAAGGTAATTTTTTAGTTCATACAAACAAATCTCCACGGCATCATTTGCGTTCTACACAAAATTCCACAAGCCATATCCTCGCCCCATACAATGTTATATATACAGAGACACCACAAGCACTTCCAATTTTGAGAACGCAACCACTGCTTAGGGGTTTGCATAACAAATAAACTACCTGTAAAAAATTAGATAACAAAAACAGTTTCTTTTTCTGCACTTAAATTAAGTTTCCCGCTTTTTCTAGTGGTAATTGGAACGAATACTGAGGAAATAAGAATTCTGCAGTCTTTGAATGACGTATAAGTTTTCAATCCTTCACGGCGTTTACCCATTTAATATTCGGCTATTCGACCACATTGAATAAATTGGCGAGTGCTCATCCATCGATACAACAGTAATGTTTCTTTTAAGATGTGTGCATATGATTTGAGGTTCATGAGATGAAACTGCGTTGGTTTTGTGCATGGTGTTTTTAAAATAATCGGACGAGTTCAGATGGCAATTCAGGCAATGAAAAAAAAGTGATTTAACTCAGGAACTCAATATAACTCAGTAACAGAAATAGCGGCGTTTCGGTGGTCATTTTAAGAAAAGGCACCTGCAGATAAAATGTACAAAAACATTGAATGACATAAGAATTTGGAATAACACCATGATCTATAAATATGCAAAATTTCAAAGAAGATACTGTATGGGTGAAAAACAGATTTCAAAGTTCCATCAATACAAACATGACAGAAGAGATAAGTTAAAGTGTTTGAAAATTCATAAAATTTAAAATTACCTTTTCTTATTTGGCTTTTTTTAATGTTTCGCCGCGTAAATTTTGATGGTTTCTCAGATTGGAAGTTATTAAAGTAATTGAAAAATAAGTCATTTAAAAATTTATTTGTGAATTTTATAAACATATGTTTGCAGATTGCGTCTTTTCCTATTTTCTTTCCAATTTTATATAAGTTTCAATTGATCATCATTTTCTGTATCGCTAAGTGTGACTTTTTGTTTATACTCTTTGATTCTTTAAAAGATAATTCTCTGTTTATTAGTCTCAGTGACGTGAATAATCATGATCAACTGGATGATTTGTTGAGAATATTGTAGGAACTGCTGATAGGAAAAAAAAATGCAATTTGAAAATGCCTTTTCTTACTACATAAGAATGGAAAATGAAAATTTTATAAAAAATGAAAGGTATGAGGTTTTGCCATATTTCACAAATATAAATGCAATGCTAATGCGCGTGGCCCAGAAATTATTCTTTTTACTTACATTCGAATGGCAACAGTCGAATAAAAACAAATGACTTTGCGAACAATTCATATTTCTTCATTGATCTTCATTAGAATTGAAATCGTTTAACACAACGCTACCTAATTTAGTTATAAAATACACTCATGTCCTTAAATTAAGGGTAATTCAGAGTCACTCGGAAATAGAACTCTAAAATACATATATCACCCTTAAAATGACTACACACATCTTCAAAAATCATATGCAAATTGCAGGAATCCACCAAATGACACCGATAGGACGTCACAATGACGAGAGTGGAAGAGAGTGATGTATAAGGAATACAGGCAGAGAAGTAAAATTGCTCGCAAGCGCTTTAGAAGCCTTTCAGTACAATAACCCCAGAGTTATGACACAAAGGGCTCATTTATATGATTTTATTACATGGTAGAATTATAGGCCGTCTGGAATGTGGGCATGCCCAGCTGGAAGTATCCGAGGAACTTGGAATCGCCCAGAGTGCGATCGTCAGGCTTTGACAACGATTCCAAGATGATGGTAATGTGAGAGACGTTACAGCACAGGTCACCCCCGAGTAACAACGCCGAATGTTGACCGGTATTTGGCAGTTACTACGAAATGAAACAGACTGAGCACAGCATCAGACTCTTGCGCCATTAAACCTGAATTAACCAACCAACCATCCACTGGTACTATAGTTCCAAGGCAGACTGTGTACATACGCGTAGGGCAGATTGGTCTATATGCTCGTAGGCCTGTCAGATGTGTTCCACTTATTGCAACTCACTGTCGCCTGCGGTTAGCCTGGAGTAGAGAGTTAGCATTGTGGATAACGAAACAGTGGGCTTGTGTGATGTTTTCCGACGAGAATATTCCCCAAGATCAGATCAATAATTTGATACTCAGCATGCCTAGGCGTTGTACGGCCTGTATTGTATCGTTTGGGAGACATACTATGTATTAACCATCATACCAATAATGTAATATTGGTTTTTGTAAATAGGTGTTTTTTGTAATTTTCTGCAAGATCAAAAGATCACAATTTTTATTGATGATATTAAACATATAGCATCTTTTTTGTTATTCACCTTTTGTTCAATAAATAGGCTTTACAAATAAGTCACATTTGTTTTGCTTCTGACTCTTTCTTTTCCTGAACTTGCATTATCCCTAATTTATGGACATGAGTATATTTGTAGAAATGCTCTATGTAAAACGTGGTGCGTACCGAAGAATTGGATTTATTGAGACGAAAAATAAAGTTAAAAAATCATGAAGGAGTCATCATACCGAAAGTTAATCGAAAGAGGGTCAAAGGGCGGCAAATGAATAATCATCGTGACTTAAATATGGAAATCGATGAACATATCTTCTGAAACTATTATATCATAAAAATGAGTTTTGCGTTATCATAAAACTCGTAAAAATTACTTTCTTAATAATAAAAAAAATATATAGTAATAATATTGAAACTTCTGTACTACTAGATAAGATTGATACTACTAGTAATGAGATAGTAATAAGAATTTAATTGTTCACGTTTATGTTTCATTTAATATACAAAAATGTTTTTAATGATATTATGAAATTCAGACTCTACCATCAACCTCGTGCTTTTGACAAAGTTATGATTAATAATTGCTGGCTTTTGACGGGAACTCAGAACTAAGATGACGCGAATTCAAACATCGGATTTTCGATCTGAAACATGAATATTCGTTTCATTCGTTTTGTCTAGCTTTGAAGAATGCATTGCCTTCTCTTTGTATACTTCATACACGATTAAGTAAAAATAAGACATCTTTCAGTTCAAAAACACATTCAGTTTGTATGTGTATTGTTAGTGTGTAAAATGTGGTCATTGTTAAAAGCTGAGTTATTAACATGTTATGCTTGTAGACGGTGTTATTATTCAATTATTTGATATAAAAATTTCTACGCATACAATACAACGGCTAATAATGTTTCAAAGTTTTAATTCATGGATATAAAAATATCCGCTGCTGGCATCTCGTAGTTTTTTGTTATTTATATTTAATGGCCGCTTATTAGAATATTATACGTTTCCAGATAGTTTCTAAATGTATGTTTACTTATTTACCATTTTGAGGATCGTGAATTATTATGATAGATGGTTGGAATAATGTTTTCCAATCCTTGAAAATATTGATACAGAATGCGTAACTATTGACAAATGGACACCGTTCTTTAATTAGATTAAAAACTTGAAACTACTAATAACTTTTTAAATAGTCGATACTTTAACCAGATAAAAGCATTTGAGCTTCATTACAGTAATAAAATAAATCTTTAAAAATATTCTCGTGAATTAATAAAATTTGTTTTCATGATTATTTAATTTATTGAAATTGGAGACGAAAGAAAATCATTTTTTATTTAATTTTAATAAGTTAAGTAGGAAGAAAAAGCCCTCCACACATAATATCACTTAGTATTTATTTAATTAGAATTTGAATGTAAAGTGCTTCGTATTCCCCTCCAAAATATATCTATATCAAAGCTTATAGTTACACTAAGTCTGAAAGTTCATTCTTTAGAACGCAAATTCAGATGATATTTGTTATTTTTAGAAGAAATAATAAACTGTTGATTAATTAATAACTAATTATACTGTAGATAATTTTCGAGTGGATCACAGAGCACAAAAATTTTCGGTTTGTTTAGTTCATATTTTTTGTTCTATTCTACTTTTAAATCAATATCGAACAGAACACGCATTAAAATAAACTTTGCATGGCTACTTGTTCCCTTTTACTTTAAAATTCAAAAAATTAATTTCTGATACAGCAGTTTATAACATGTTGCATAAGCCTGCATCCGATATTTTCAATTTAGGAAACGCAACCAATGCATGGCGCGTTTCCATGACAACTGCAATTGCATTTTAAGAAACTGTACAGTCCATTTCATTTTCGGTACATAAATAAAACTTTATAGATATAAAGACTTGGGTACTTCAAATGTATAGTGATAAAATACAATTTTTAAAAATCTTTGAATAACGTATCCATTTCACTGGTTCACAATTTTTACTTTTTCGAAAACTCAAACTATTTATTTGGTTCGGGATGCATAAACATCGAACGTTTATCCTGGATTTTCTTATAAACATTTATGTAAGTAAGCCCATATCATCTGAGATTTTAAAAATGTGTCTCTGCACGTGTTATGCTTGATGGTTTTAAATTGTTAGAAAGAGCCTGAAGACGGCTTGTCCCTCAGAATGAAGTCTATTTTTTCACAAGGACAGCACAGGAAGTTACAGTTAAAAGTAATTCATTATAAAAAAGTTAAGGGAAAGTAAACACTAGATTAAATGCACATCGCAAAACGACCAGGAAACGACTTCACAAATTTCCAAAACGTAAGGGAAATGGAGAAGAAAAACAATTAATCTTAACTTTAAAAATTACGTTTTTCTGTCTATGTTTCCTTGTTCCGTTTCGTGTTAAGCTGCTGCAAATTTTGATGTTTTTATTGATACTGTTGGAAATTACCACTGAAGAAATTAAAAAGTGATTTTAAAATATTAAAAATAAGTATTTAATAAGTTCACTTAATGTGCATTGAATACCGTGATTATTTTTTTAGATGTTTTTCAGATCTAACTTATTGGTGAGATAAACATATTATTGTACACGATTTAAATCGAGGTTCAAGGCTCCATATTTATATTCAACAATTGTTTACTAAATTAATTTTTCTCCCTTTCTCTTTTTGAAAGAATATTCCAATTTTGTATGCTTCTGTATTTTTGAGCAGTCTTTGGTGACCCGTCTTATTGCATAAGCAGTTTTAAAAAAAATGATACAAAATGCGTAGTCATTCGGAAACGCAAATTTGTATTTTTTTTTATAAAATTAAAATTTATGATTATGTGTAAAATTGTAATTCATAGAAAAATGAATTACATTTTACCGTGTCTGGTTTCGAAATAATGCGTGCAGCATTGAAAGAGTTATGTCTTAACAATGTATCAAAAATTCCAAATTTAGTGAAATTTTTACTTGTAAATGTTCGAGTTTTGTTGTCGTCCATTTTTTTTTTTTTTAAATCGAGCCCAAACATCATTTAAAAAAATGTGAGAATCAGAATCTTCAATTTTTTGAACCACAAAATTTATTTTGAATTAATTCTTTTTCTTAAAAAAACTACCATTATGGTAATTTCTAGAGTATTATGAAACGAAAACTAAAATTAGAAAGCTTAGCAAAAAGTTCTATTATCACAATGTTAAAACATCAATATATTTGCTGACGTAAGAAGATATATCATTTTGCAAAATATATCAAAACAAGTAAGTCATTTCATTCATGTAGCTTGCACTCGGAACATTATTTAAAAAAAATATACAACTGATTCCATTTGAGTATAACAAGTTGACAACTCCTAAATGCCCCGAGACACACATTTAAACGCAATGACCTGTCCGCCACAACTGCATTGAAGGGAATGGAGATTAAGTCCTAAGGGTCATCACCGGGGACATCTTCGCGTGGGGAACAAGAACCAACCACCATACCGGAAGATTTTCATCCTCATATCTGAGGTGGCCATCCCCCGCTGGGATTATCCAACTTGAGAGCATAAAATTCTGTTTGAATGTATATTTATTAAAATAATCTATTTTATTGTAGGAAAGAAACATATTATTTAACACTATTTACAAAATGAAATGTCAAAGGAAAAATAATTTTAAATAATCAAATATCATAGTAAATGATGATAATGATAAATTATTTGTCGAAACAACAATCAATACAGGAAACAAAATTCCAGTCTCTTTTATACTAATACCATGTTTTTAGAATTTCCCACAATGCACAGCTGTAGATCACGTAATGTTTTTATTCTAGCCGAATGATAAAACTGATGATAGCTGCGTTTACTGCATTTTTTGTAATAAAATCTGCAAACCATCTTAAATATAGGCTAAATGTGCAATTCAACAAAGCATTCCCTCTAGCTGTGAAATTTATTATATATTTTACTTGCTCAAACTAATTTCCACGCCGTTGTTATGACTAAAATAGAATTTCCTGAGCCATTCGTAATTGCATAAGCAGACAATATAAAAACAAGGTTATTACAATACAGCCACCAATCATACACACATCATCATCATCTTAAGGACGCAACCATTCATTACATAGCGCGCCTCGCTTGTATTAAAAACACACTTTTATAAAAAATGCAAGTAAGAACTGGTTTCCGCATCTGCACATAAATTTAGATTTTCGTCTTTTCTAGTGGTAGCTGAGACGTTTACTGGGAAAATAACAATTCTCCAGTCTGTGAACGACTTGCAAGCTTCGTAGATCTTAACGTCATGTACATTTTTAACATTCGGTTACTCAGACACATGATTTATTTCGAGAAGTTTAATGAAAAAGAGGAATACTCATGCCTCGACACCTCAGTAATATAAGATTGGTGCACATAATTTTAGGCTTAATCAATGAGCCTGCGTTTGTTTTGCGCATATTCTTTCTAAAATAAAGGGGTGAATTGAAATGGCCATTCAGATACTCAAAAACAAGTCATTTCTTTTATCAATAGAACATCGGAACGAAAAACGGTTGGAGATATACAGATTTTATAGATGTAAGTTAAATAAAATTCACCGCTTGATGATATGCAGAACAAAAGCAGAATGCCATAATGAATTTGCAACAATACCATTGTTCCGTAAATATGCAACATTTCAAATTTCAAAGGTATTGTGTGGGAAATAGATTTCATAATTCCATCCATATAAAGACGAAACAAGTAAAATTATGTACACATGTTTACAGATTCTTAAAAATTTCTAAATTTACTTGTTTTTTGGATTGCCATTTTTTGTACTATACGACATTAATTTTGATGATCTCTGAGATAGAGCAGGACATTTTCACCACAGTCAATATATACGTCATTTTGCGAGTTATTTGTTAATTTCAAAAAAGCTTTAATTGCATTATGTCACTTTCCCTTATATTCAGCAAGTATGAAAATAATAAGAATATCTTCATTTATTTTTAATAGTAGTACTGAAATTATGTTTCTAATGTCTTAAAAATAAAACAGAACAACATTCTTAAGAGTGATTTAATTATACTCGCAGAGGGTTCATTAGCAGAACAGAAAATATAGCAAATTTTGCTCAGTTGAATGCACACATTTACTGTCAGTTCCAAATATTAAATGTCTGATACATCAGTTAATATTATGGCGTATAAATACAGGGCTTCGTAACTAAGCAACATTATTTTAAAGCTGTATACATATGAAACTATTGTTCGAAAAGTATGAAATTTGATGGGGGACCGAAACAATGATTGAAGGAATAGAAGAAAAATTAGCAAAAAAATAACAACTATGATGAAAAGGGAAAACAAAATTAGTTCAAAATTTCCATGTTAGAAAGAAGTTTCTGATGCATTACACACTTACGCCCGTTTCTTTATTTGGACTGTTTTCCCTCTGTACTCGTAAGTCAATCTAATGCAATATCACTTACTCTGAAATTACATACTCTCTTAATTGAACTATAAAATTTGATTTGAAGTCTTAAAATTGCCCATGACAACATCTTCGTGAGCAAATACCATCGAAAATACTCGAGCTTCCTTTTCTCTATTGAAGCAATCAGTAATAACTCTTAAAACATTAAATAACACAATGCCTAAAACGAACTGAAACTTCGTTTAGAAACCGCCATGATTGTACCTTTCAACAACAATCGCCATCGAATACCCTCGAATTTCAGCTCTGAACTCGAATAGGCATTGTGTCAGTTAACACAATAAAAATAATATATTCAAGCGGCAAAATGTCTTTTGATGAGGACAATCGAGTTTCCTTAGAAAAAGTATCTTGAAATCCGTACTCAATTGCTGTATATAAAAGCTCTTACGGTAATGTTCTATAACAGCACTCGAATAAAACTCTGGTTCGCTAACTTAGTTTCGAATTATAGATTTAAATAAACGAAGAAAAAGAAATTCAAAACGCTTTCTCTAAGAAACGCAAAAACTGTAACAAAATCTCGAAACTTTTGCAGAGATTTCGTTTTCAGTGTGCAGACATTGTTAATAAGAAGATTTTAACGATTTTCATATCAAGCTTTGATAGCTCAATTGTTTTACAAAAATGACAACTCTGTACTAGTTACTCTGCAGAAATATCAGCCATTGAATGGCATTTTAAAATGTCTATTAAATGTTATATATTTCAATTAATGGAAGTTAAATTTGAAGAAACAAGCTCGTTTGATACTCATTTTGGAAGAAGAAAACTTGATTTGAAGAAGCAGTAGAGAATACTACTTTGGAAGCGGAGAAGGAAAAGGCTTGCATTGCCGCGATAATTCCAGTGTCGATCGTGTGACAGAAAAATTCGATAAGCTCCGTTCAATTGTCCAAACGATAAAAAGGAGTGTCCACTGGTATTGTCCGTACTTGAGAAAAGGTTGCTTTCTTATAGTTTCCAGATTTGACTCAGGTTCTCACTTCAAATTCATGCCTTCTTTAAGCTTTATTCAGAATGGGCTTGGACTATCCTCTGAAAACACACGAAAAGCACTTTTTGGATTGTTCCATGAGTACTAACAACTGCCGAATTGGAGGACAAGAAAATCCGTGTTCAGTCCTGGAGATTTCGTTTCAATCAACAATAATAACGGTGTGGTGTGGAGTTATAGCATCATATATTTCAAGCCAGTGTTTCCTTGAGGAATAAAGTGCTAGCGGTCTGATTATATGTTCGATCACCGCCAGGCAATGAACTGTCTGGTTGCTATCGAACAAAATTGTTAATTATTTTACGCTACAAGGAAATTCTCCATAGGTTAGTCTTTGTGTTATGGAAGCTATTCTATTATGGAAGAACGCGTCATCAACTGCCATTTACCAGATATATGGTCTACCCAATTCCCAAAATGTAATCCATCGTGACATTATGCTATGGATAAAATTGGAACAGAGAGTGAATTAAGATAATCAAAAATTTTTTAACACAGTTTAAAAAAAATAATTTAAAGTCATGTTGGTAGTATTTCCGGTCATCTGCTGCCTTTTACCAAATAGATGGTCTGCCTGATTCTCAGTAATATATCGTGATTTTAGGCTTTGGTAAAAATTGAAACTAATTGAATCATGATAATCCAGAGAGATTTAAACAATTTTTAAGAAATAATTACTTGTCTTATTTCTAGCATTTCCTTGAACTCACTGCGGTCAACTGTGGATCATACTGTTTCATGATTTAAACACTCAGTTGAAAATGTTGGCAATTGTATTGAATGTTTTTTGTTGTCATAATATTATCAAATTATCGTAAATGTATATTAAATGAGTAATTCATTAATAAATGTCTACTGGCAATGCAATTTCGGTCAAGACTTTACATTTACTTAAACAGACTTCCAATCTTTAATAACGTCGTATATAAAATTTCATAAACAATAGTTCCTCAGTTGGACTGCTTCAAAATACGGCTATTTAAATACAAACACATCCCTTGCAACTCGGACCTTATTATTTTAAGGACGCAGCCAGCGCACGACGCATTTACTTAACGGACAAATACGAAATTCGAGCAGAAGTGAGAAAAGAAAGCTACATGTTCATGATATCAGTTAAGAATTTCGTGTTTTATAGTGGTAACTGGATGTTGAAAAAATAGCAATATAACCATCTGTGAATGATGTGTCACTTTTAAAATATCATACTCACTTTTAACATACGCCAATTCAGGCATATAATTTACCTTGGTAAATTCGATCAAGATGCTTTGTGCTTATTTCTTGGCGCTCTAACAAAGTTTCGCATAAATATTGCGCATATCATTTTAGGTTTAAAAAACTGTATCTACGCTTTTGTTGTGAAGTGTCTTTCTAAATCAATTTAACAATTTTAGATGGTAGATCAGCTACTCAGTAATAAGTCATTATTTCAATAGAAAGTGGGAACATAAACAGAAGTGTTTGGAGTTATACTAGTGTTTGAAATGTGAGTGAAAGAAGAATTGCAAATGGCAGTAAGAAGTGCAAACAATAAACAGCTGTGATGCTCAAACATTTAACATCTGAAGGTGCATGTCAAATTTTGAGTTAAATCCAGCTAGGAATGAACTGTCTATCAATCTATACTTTCAAAAAGGTGTTAACTCAATAACTCAAAAATGCAATGACTCAAATATGTCAAAGCTTGAATGTGTGATTTTGTAATGACAAGTTCCCTATCAAAATTTGGTTCCATCCATTTTGTATCAGAAGAAAGTTATTCATTTTCATTTTAGGTATTTTTTTTTTTTACCGCATGTCAAGGATTCATCGCCAAAAAACGCGCCAAGGATCACTCGACATATTCAGCAAAAATATTAAATTCACGACAGTGGATTACTTTTCGTAAGTATTGTACGTAGAGATTGCAATACCGGATCAAAATTTCAATACCGGTATTCGGTATTTTTTAGATCTTAATACCGGGATACCGGTTTTAATACCGGTATTAGAAATTTTAGAAAAAGAAAGAAAACACAGGTGTTTCTTTTATTTTCCAGTTTTGTTAGAGAGTGTAAATATCACAAAAAGTAATTTGTAACTTATAAATTATAACAGTCTATAATCACAAAAAAGTAAAGAAACATCTTATTTATTTAAATCACAAAAAAAGTGTAAATATCACTATTCAGTCTGTGGTATTATTACAAATTTTTGAAATGTGATCTTAAAAAAAACATAATGCATCAATTGTACTGTCATTAAGCCTGAAAAGTAATTTTGTGTAAAAATTACCAGCTTCGAAAACGCTCTTTCGGCATCTATGCTAGCTGGTGGTACTGTTAGCAATGCGCGATATATTTTTTTCAAGTATTTACCTCTAAATCCCTCATCTTCAAATAAATCGATTTCTCGTCGGATGGTTTTGGATATAGCTGATTTCTGTATTGTATTTTGGTTCGTTGAATTTTTTGTTTTTTTATTTATCGCTAATTCTAATTTTTGTTCAAGAGACAATTCCTTTTCATTATCGACAGTAGTGACATCATAATCTTCGATAATTGAACCGAATTTTTCTGAATATGGATAAGTTTGTGAGTAAAAAATTTTAAGAAAATTTACTCTAAACATAATCAGATTTGAATTGGTTCTTTTCTTTTCTTCTTTTTCATTTTTAAAATCATTATAATTATGTAAATACCATAAGACATTTTCTATTTCGGCATGCCTTTCTACTGTGCGATTTTTCAATGTAATATATAATTCTTCAGATACTAATGTGTGCTGTTCTTTAAGTGATTGCAACATGAAATTTATTGTTACATTAGCTGTTAATAAATTAGAATCTCTCCGACATAATGCCTCAATAGTCAGTTTTATTGGAAGTAGAGCTGATATAGTTCTGGATATTAAGTCGAATTCACTATCTGAAAAATTAATTTACAGGTTTAAGTCGATTATTACTTTTTGGATTGGATTTCTCAGTTTCAAAAATCGTTTCATCATTAGGAGTAAACTGTTCCAACGTGTTTTAGAATCTAATATTAACATATATTCTGTTTTATTTTCAGTTAGTATATATTTTAGTAATATATCCTTTTTATAGGGAAACGTTTAAATATTTGAACAATTTTTCGAATTTTATAAATTATAGGAAGCAATTCTTGATAGGTTAATATTTCATCCTCATTAGCAATATCTTCTTCAACAATTACATTGTTATCATCTTCATTGTCAATATCACTCTCACTCTTACTCTTTTCAAAGTTGGAATCCGAAGTTTCTATATCCACAGTATTTAGATTCTTCTGTTCTTTTTATTTTTGGTATAATACATCTATTACTTCTAATTGAATTCCATGTGCATAGCACAACTGCTGATTTGCACCAATCAACTTTCCAACTTTTTTCATAATTGTTGCTCCATCAGTCGTTATGGATACAATATTTTCTTTCAAGGATAATCCATGTTTTGCTAAATTAGATTTAAGCAATTAATTAAGCCATTATTTAGTTAATTAATTTCGCCCGTAAGGGAGACATAAAAACAAAAGCGTATACTATATTGCTATGTTCGCGATATCTGAACACATAGTGGAGACAATTTTAAAAATTTCTAGTAAATACCGAAAAACCGGTATTTAAACTTGTGAATACTGGTATTACAAAA
The DNA here is from genome assembly GCF_947563725.1 of Argiope bruennichi. Classification (NCBI taxonomy): domain Eukaryota; kingdom Metazoa; phylum Arthropoda; class Arachnida; order Araneae; family Araneidae; genus Argiope; species Argiope bruennichi. The sequence goes on from NC_079161.1 coordinate 93,859,216, forward strand.
TTGTATAAATGATTCAAAATACCGGTATTCGGTATATCGGTATTGCAATCCCTAATTGTACGCCAACGCCCTACAAGGAGTTGTCTGGGAAAACACATTGGTTAATGAATACGCTTTAAACAAAAGTTAAAAGTTTCAGAAGAGAATTCTATATGGTTGATTCTTCAAGTTAAACTGTGTAGACATTTAGTAGAATCTTTTTCTCAGATTAGAACATTAAAATAGTGCCCGATGATATTAAATATTTCATGAAAAAACGAAAATGACTTGAATGTCTCTGCAATAACGAGAATTATCATTAAAAAATAGACTTTTTTGTCGAAAATTACAAAAAGTAAAATGAAATTATGGTAAGGAAAATTCTTAAAATTCTAAAATGATATAATAATAAATTTTAAGCTATATTGCATTTTTAGGAATTAGAAAATCCAAAAGAACTTATTTTATATCAATTTGAATCTCTGAAGGGAAATATTTTCTCCTGTCAAATCTGCCAATCTGATGTCAAATGTTGTAATCTGTAGAATGCCAACACAGGCACAACTTTCTTTTTATTTCTTTCTAACTTATTTGCACAATATTTAAATTTTTAAACTCCTAGCTTGTTTGGTTCATTTTCTCGATTCGTGAGCAGAGCACGATACATTAAAAATAGTTTTGCTTAGACGAATCGACATTCACCTGTCCACATTTAATCCTTAGCGTAGAAATGAATATACTCTTTCAAAATTGCGTATCTGCTCATTTTAATTCTTTACCATGCAAACAATACACGGGACGTTTATGAGAAGAAACTACACATAAGAAGAGAATGAAGAGTACAGTTTCCTTTCCTGTATATAAATTTAAAAAAAATTTTTAGTGAACTTCAAAGAGAAGATTTTAACATAAAATTTTTGCAAATCTGTTAAGGGCTTATCCATTTTACTGGTAGTTAATACCATTCACATTTCTAATTTTTCCATAACTAAACTTTTTGGTTTCGTTCACTAAATTTAGTACAATCGGGGCGTGTTATGCTTTATGATATTTTGTGACTACAAATGTAATTACGTGTAAAATTTTTGTTTCAATGGGTTGAGAAAAACGTGCTTAAAACTCAAATTCGATTTTCGTATTGTATTATCCGCATAAAAGGGATTAATTGCCAATTTACTCACGAAGAATGACACAATTCATTCAGTAAAAATACTAAATTCAAACCTTAGTCTAATATTTCGTATCCATTGTACGCCAATGCCATGTAAGGTGTTCTTTAAAATAACACTTTTATTAGAAAGTATGAGAGAAAGATTTAGGAAAAACATTTCCACTGGTTCTGAAAGCGTAGGGATAGACTTGCACAAAACTTTGATTGATACACTTAAGACCTCCGTTTTAAGATGATGCTAAAATCACTTTTGTACAAAATCCTGTGGGCATAGGTAGCGCCTTTTTTAGACTGTTCAGTGAATGCTCACAACTGCAGAAATTGAGAAACAAGGAAATCTGCGTTCAATCCTCGAGCTTCCATTTCTGTCAGCATTAATAACGGGGTGGTGTGGAGTTACAGAATAATTTATTTCAATCCCGTATTTCTTGAGATATTAAGTATTAGATGTCTAGTTATATGCTCGATCACCAACTGGCAGCTTTTTTCAGGCCTCTTTGGCACAGAATATAATGGTCAATTATTTTAATGCGGGAGTTTTATGCTACATGGAACTCCTCCGCACGTTAGTCTTTATGCTCTTAATATGCTTCTCTAATACTAAATAGAATTGCACTGCCTTTGTACGCACGTCCATTTCTGTCACGCACGATCTTCCGTACAAGATGGAACTCCTTCACACGTTAGTCCTTGTGTTCAGAGGATCCTCAAAATAACACCACACAAAAGAATACTTTCTAAACAGTCTTTTTCCTGATTTGTGGTCTACCCGATTCCCAAACTGCAATCCATCGTGAGTTTTGGATTTGGGGGCAATTCAAACATCTAGTATATCGTGATAATCCGATGTGTTTTGATCAATTTTAAAGGCAGAATCTCACGTCATGTTCTAAGCATTTCCTTGAACACACTGCCATCAGCTCTGGAACACATTGTTTTAAAATACTAATTAGTAGTTGAAAATGATGGCAATTGTGTTGTAAGCGGTGTTTTTTTTTTTTTTTTTTTTTTTTTGGTAATAAAGTTTATAAATTATCGTAAATGTTTGCTAAATGTGCAATTCATTAAAATATTCCCTATGATAACTAAATTTTCAAAACATTTTATTTTTATTTCCATGACTTCAACACGACCTACACAAAATTAAAATAATTTTTTTTTTAATGAATCGGCAAAAATGAATCTCTTTTCTTTTTGCGCAAGCAGCCATTCCATAGCTTGCTATAATACCGAAAACGTTCTAAACTGAAATCCAGTCCACATAAGAGTTTCGCTTTCTGCACATAAATTAAGATTCTCATGTTTTATAGTGGTAGCTAAGAGGGATTACAGAGAAAATTAAAATTTTCCACTGTGGTTTAGTTTTATTAACTTCCCTTTTAAAATAACTCTAGGCCTACGACGAAGGACCGACCTTGTCATTTTTAACCGCAGTCAGATAACAAGTACGACACTGAATTGCCCCACTCTCCAAACTTCCAGGCCACACCAGCAGGAGGATGTTTGACCTCTATGGATTTAGCGTGTATGAGACGCGCTTAAACAATGTTTCTTCGTATGATGTGTAAGCTTAATAATATCATTCTAGCTTTTAATATGCGACAACTCAGCCATATGATTTATTTCGATAAGAATAATCAAGGGGGGGGGGGTTGTGTTTTCATGGACATTTCTATAAACCATATAAGAATTCCGCATGGCAACTTTTCGCTGAAAAAAATAAATCTGTTTTGGTGTTGTGCACAGTGCTTTAAAAAAATGGAACGAGCTTAATTAAATATTAGTTCTGGAACTCAGAAATAAATCACTTTTGCACTTGGAACAGGGGACGGATACAAAAAGGATCAGAGCTACAGTGTCAAATGTTAGTAAAAACTACAAAATGTCAATGAAATTGAAGCTGGTTCGTCTAAAAATTCATTACATTTCCAATGTTAAAATTTATGTTAAAAACATTGATTTAGTTGGATAACTCTGAAGTAGAATTTTAACTTCCGCCTATAATTTAGGGTATTTAAACTTAGTTTTATGCATTTGCTATTATATGTAACAAAGAGAATTAATTAAATTAACTTTTTTCAATCGCATGAAATAATCAATTCATTTTTTAAGAAACGCACGCCATCTTAGTAGTTTAACCGCAAAAGAAAAGTCAGTAATAATTTGTGTGATGATCACCAAAGGCGATTAGAATGTAATTAAATAACAAAGAAAAAGAAACATCCGTCATGCCTACAAATACCCAATATGGAGGAGTTTTTACAAATTTCCTCGTATACTAAAAAAAAATGTACTTGTGTGTTATTAATCGTATGCAATTAGCGAACAATAATTATAAAAGAGCCTATTATCGTGCAATATTTCACCTTTAATTGCAGGATTGAGGTTCATACGTAATGACTGAAACAGCCACTGTGTCTCATATCTTCAGTCCGACTCAAACCAAAATTGGACCGAGAACTACAATTTTCATGAAAAAGTTACCTACCGAATTTTATGCATCTATGCCAAGTTTATGAATGTACAAATCGACAGGTGGTCAAGTCTTGGACAAATTTGGTTACTAAGCTGATAGATATCTGTACTTTCAGTGATACATTTGCGTGCAAAACTTTTCTGTTTCGCTCTGTTCAATTTATATCACTTTTTATGCTATATTTGAACAGCCGGACAGACAGACTTCATTTAAATAGAATTCCCTCGAATTTTAATAGAAATCTACACCTTTGGTGATTGAGCAATTTTTCCAAGTTTCAGCTCAAAGTGTTTTGGTTTTTAAGTATTCACAGACATAAAGATAGAATTCAAAAAATTCAAAATAACCTTAAGCTTTTTTGGCGGGAAAGTTAATTTTTAATTAATAATGAAAATTCAAATTAAAAATTCTAAAATAGGGCCCCTAGGTGCACATCCCCTACCTCCAAGGTATACATGTACCAAATTTGATAGCTGTAGGTCAAACGGTCTAGCCTGCAGAGCGCCAACACACGTGCACACACATTGAGCTTTATATAAGTACTAGCAGACCCGGCCACGTGTTGCTGTGACTAAGGTTTTTGTTATATTACATAGTAGTAAACTATTCAAGGGAAACGGTAGGAGAACACCAGTCATGGGGACCACCATCCTTTTTTACTCAGATGCCATTTGTAAAAAAAACATGGGGACCTCCATGATTGATTTTCTACTACCGTTGATATTGAGCAAAAATCAATACAAAAAATAAATAAATTTAAATTTCTTTATTTTTTGTATTCAAGTAACAAATGAGTAAATTACAAAGTTGTTAGTAAAAAACACGTTACACTTAAGCTTATAAATGAGGTAGGTAGGGCAGATAGTTTTAAATCTTTGACAATAATGTTTATTATTTTGAATTATAAATACTTTAATTTCAATTTAATTTAGCACTAATCGGTGCACAATATTTTTGGTTTACCTGTCTTTAGCTAACACAAATAGATTTGACGGTTTGAACATATAGTTGAACATGCAACATATAGTTGCCCATGAGAAAAACATGGATTTTCCAAATCTAAACCCCAAATGGACATTGTTTGGACTTGAGACTTATTTACAGACATGGTAAAAGCTAAACGAATTGGAAACTGTAACCGTTTGAAGGGTATCGTAGATTCTGATGGTATCATCGGAATACGTGGCAACAGGACCACTTCTCCTTTAAACTTTCCAGTTAAAATGGTAGCTTCAAGTATATTTTCGGTGATCTTTTTGATGACCAAACGCGTACCGTTGCATAATCGAGGTGGATTCAGAGAATAATAGGTGAACCAATCTTTAATCGAAGGTTATGTGGTGGCATTCCAGGTATATCTAGCGAATTTAAAAATTCAGTTGGAAAATTTTCATCAACAACAGTATCGATTGATTTAAAAGACATCAGATCGTCTGGTAACAACTGTTGTATTTGGAAGTTAATTTCGTCAACATCAACATTTTTGGCTGCCAAAATAGCCCGATCACTGAGCCAGTTATGATTCAGGTAATTACTCTGTATATCCGGAAAAATACTCTGAATCAATTCATTTTTTCCCTGAAGAACAGTGCAGAAATTGTCTGGCAGTTTAATGCATTGCGTATTTGGTTGCAGTTCTATTTTACCGTTCCCACTATCTAGTAATTGTTCAGAAAATATTTGGGCTGATGGATCATTTTGTAATTGTACGCCATGTTTATGGCCAATCGAAGTGTTTCAACACTTCGCCATAAGAATGATTGTTTTAAACATGCATTAACCTCATCCGCGAAAGAAGAGCGAGGTATAACCGCTAAGGTCTGACAGAAATCACCAGACAAAAGTAAGATAGCACTACCGAAAAGTTTATCATTGCCGTTTAAACAATTATTGAAAAAGTGTGAGAAGCTTTGTACCACTTTTTCATATATATATATATTAATTAATTTTTGATCCTGAAGCCTTAAGTACCTCATAACCATCAAAATACATATATCATACAGTGTGATTTGATGTATAGCAAATATATAATAATATAACTATGTGATAATACTTACATGTATATATTTTAATTAAAGATTGTTGAACAATGAAGCACTAATAATTAAAAAGCAAGAAGAATTCCACTGTAGTACTTTTACTATAATATGAATTCAATTTATACTTCAGTCTAAATAACACGTGGTCGGCTATGCTAATACCAAAAATTGAAAAAGTAAGAATAATTAAATTTCATTCTATTGCGTTTACCACGAAATAAATTTAACTTATACTTTAGCCTCAGCAACACGTGGTGGTTATGCCATTAAATTGTAGCTTATGTGAAACGTTGGTACTTTTAACACAGCGCCATCTGTTAGAATACTTACTCAATCCAGTCAACAGATACCGCCATCTGTTAGAATCGCTTGGAGTTAACAGATAATTGTGACTGTCAAATAATGAGCAAATAATTTGTTCCTTCTTAATACCTTCCTTCTTAGTATAAACCCTTTATGATGTATAATAAATCCTCTAACTTCAGTGATACAGATTCTGGCTTCCTCAGCTTAAAGGAAAGATTTTTTTTTTAAAAAATTCTATATTCCACACATGAAGTTGCCATGAGATTTATTCCGTCATTGATACATTTGTCTGTTGCAATAATTCAAAATTCATTTACAAAATGAAATCAGTTTCAGAAACATTTATTAAATAATGGTAAGCATTGTAGCTGAAGTGAATGATAGCTGAGTTGACGATAGCTGACATAACTAGATACGTACATGCAGTTTATTAGTAAAGAAATGAAAAACTGAAACGATTATTGTAACCATTTTTTATTATATCTTCAATAATTTATAAAAAAAAGATTAAATTTCATTTAGCATACAAATGAGTTAATATTTTTTTTTATTATCCAATTAGAGGAACTTATTATTGGCTCGTTCACTTACCTTTTTTACGATATCCTTAACAAAAGAAATAAAATCATTTAATTGAAAATTCAATGAAGGTAACAAATGTTATTGCCGTACAAAAATTTCTTAGTAAACAGTCAAATAAAGAATCGGAATTCATTCAAAACGAAAAGTAATAATTATCCGTGTGCACCTCCAAGTATTTTTCCAAACTTCTTTATAATTAAAAAAAGCAGAATTTTAGTATGTTATATTAATCAGTGATCCGTTAAAACGTTTGTAATTAATCATTTTGAAATAAAATATCTTATTTCTGAGAATTGCTACCGTGCACAGTAATACAAAATTCAAACATAAGATCGTGATACTTTATCCGTTGCAACGTATCAAATTTATTGTATTCATTAAAAAATAATTGTGGAAAATGATATCTTATTCCTGAGAAACGTTTTCGGATAGGATCATAAATAATTCGAACATTCAGATTCGAAACGTAACGCAAATGCGTGAGTTTTTCTACGCCAGTTGGGGTAACGCTATACAGATTAGAAATTTTAAATTTCCTTTATTCTGTTTTATTTTAATTCAAAAGTACTTAAAAATGAATCTGAAAGATCAATTAATTAACAATGTTTAATTTTAAATGCATCAAACATTAAGAAAATAAATAGAATCGTTTCAAATAATCAGCCGAAAAATCTTAAGCCTAGCCTCATGACTGTTGGGAAAAAAAACTGAAGCCGTACTCACTCGGTGGTGGGGAAAATGAAAAAGATTTTTTTGGTGGGAAAGTTAGTTTTTAATTAATAATTAAAATTCTAATTAAAAATTTAAAAAAAGGGCTATCCTATCTTTTAAGTTAGATCAAACTGCACACGGTGTAAAAATTTGATTAAAATCGGTTAAGTAGTTTAGGAGTCCATCGCGGACAAACAACGTGACACGTAATTTATATATATTAAGATAGATTAATAAAAATTATAAATTAAATTGCATCACACTTAAATTTCTAATGATCCTGTCGAAAAAAATAGTTTGGACATTTCCGATAGTTTAGTTCATATGTGCAGTTCCGGACACACAGCAAAATTAGTTTTTTTTTTCAGCTTTACGCACATAATTATTTCGAGCTTCCTGGACATAATACAGTAAAAAAATTATTGCACTAAAGAAATACTTCTCACACTCCGATTTTCACAATGCATTCATAATGCTCCACGAACTTTCACAGCAGTAGAATTCAAGATTTTAAAAAAAGTGCAGTTTTCCAGAAATAAAGTAAGAAGGTTTTGTTTTGTAGTGGAATTTGAAAGGAATATTGGCAGAAGAGAGTTTTTACAAATCTACGCGTCAATCTACTACGCGTCAGTGTATGTGGCTAAGTTCGCGATGAATCTTTCAAAAAGCGAAGTAAAGAAATTATATTGTTGGACATTTGCGTAAAAAATATTTAAAAAAATAGCTGCGATACAAAAAAAAAAAAAAAAAAAAAAAAAAAAAAAAAAAAAAACAGACAAGTTAATTGTGAAATCGGTTTCAAAAATTGGAAAAATATTATTTTTAAGTTGTTGCTAAAAAAAATATAAAGCAAAAACCTCCTTCTTTTGAATTTTATCAAATTATATTTTCAAGTTTTAAAGAAATATATCAACCGTATTTTAAATTAAAAATTAAGTTTCAATTCTATTCATTATTAAGTAATGGGATTTGAATCATAAATAACATGAACGAAAAGTTTCGGATGGTGAAGTATTAAACCAATTACTGTAGAATATCTCTAAACGAACAGTTTACTTGTTCTCTAGTAGAACATAGAAAGAACATACATCTGTTAGAACACAGAGAGAATTTACTTTACCAAACTTGAAGAAAAAAAGCGTACTTCGTATTTATACGTTTAAGATTTTATTGTAGGAAAGTTTTACAAAAATTTAGAATTTGAGAAAATAGCATTAAGCAAAAGAAATAACAAGAAATCAGAACATAGCATAAAAAATAATGCAATACGAAAACTTGTATAATGAAAAAATAAAAAATTTCGTCTCTTACATTCCGTCAAGTTAGCAAAATACACTGTCTTATTATTATGACTATAAAATAAAAGAAATTAGAAAGTTGTATTTTCTTCCCCATTTTTCTATTTATTTTTAAGCATTATTAAAATTAGAAAAAGAAAGCTAAACGATATTTAAATTTATAAAATTCAAAATAAAATAGTAAAATTTAAAAAAAAAATTATTTTTTGAGTTGACTTTTTCGTAAGATAAAGCGGAAAACTGCCGCAAATTTGCACAGTTTCGTAAATGACCCCTATATTAATAATTTTAAATTTTGCAAGTTGATAGTAACGGTTGTCTTCTAGTAATAAACACATACACAAAATCCTTTATTATGATCGGAAATAATGAAAAACTGTTTACTTCTGTAGCTGTTTTGTAATTCATTGCGCTTTATTTAAATTCCGAACTTTATAATGAATTAAATAACAAATGTTTATTGGGATCGGTCAGTTTGTGCCCCGGATTAAGGATAAAGCGCAAAACAAACATGCAAAATATTTCTCCCCATCGAACACATACATACACTTTAGTTTTCTACGATCAACCCCAGATACTCCAGTGACATAACACTATCAGAGGAACCTACATTTCTCTTCTTCATTTCCCACATGCAGCTATTGAAAGCCACAGTTCTAGCAAACTTAACTAGGATTCAGACTTACAGATAATCAATCTGGAGTGTTTCACTTTGTGAACTTAAATGAAGAAATTTGGGTTTTTTAGTGGTGCCAAAAATAAACCTTTAGAATGAGATGAAGTGGTGAAAAGAGATTGTGGTGGTTTTCGAGAGGTAAGAAATCGAATTTTAGATAAGAAAATAGAATTTATTTATCTATGTATTCCATGCCTGTTCATAACTTTCATTCCCGATAACTAGACTTCTTAGTTTAGTTCGTTATGTTCATTCCAAACGATGAACGCACTGTCTTTGATTCTCTGTTTCCACTTTTAAATGAGCATTCACATAAGAACGACGCATATTATTTGAGGGGCAACAATGCAAAATATTTTTCCCTCCATTGAATGCATTTAATCACTTCCAGTTTTCTGCAATCAATCCCAAATACTTCAGTGACATAACACTAATTTCCTTATTTAAATTGCTATTCTTGATTTGCCACACGCAGCTGTTGAAAGCTACGGTTGTGCGAGTAACGAACGAAATTTTATGGATTATCCTTCTTGGCTGTTTCACTTTTTGAACATAAATGAAGAAATTTCCGTTTTCTAGTGGCGCCAGAAAAAGAACTTTAGCATGAGATGAAATGATGAAAACAGATTGTGGTGGTTTTCGAGAGGTGAAGTATCGAATTTTAGATGAGAAAATAGAATTTATATAGCTATGAATTCCATGCCTGTTTATAACTTTCATTTCTTTTTTCTCCACTTCCTGCTTTACTTCGTTACGTTCAATTTAAGCGATGAAAGTACTGTCTTTGATTTAATCTTTCCACTTTGTCGTAATCACCTACTTAAGAATTGCGCATGTAATTTAAAGATCAAAATAAGGTTTTAAAGGAAAAGCAGGTTCAGAGAAATATCATGTTTCATATAGAATATCGAATTTGAAACGCTAGGGATTTACATCAATATTTTCTCCGCCCCTCAAAGAATACGGAGAGCAATACAAGGGCAAATATAAAATACAAATTACAATCAGCACAAAGCTGATAAATACAAAGCCACATCGATAACTATACTGATAATAAAGGTGAATATGTTTTGTATATGTTGACGTTCTATAGGCTAAACCATTTGACCCGTACCTTTCAAGTGCTGGTTATGACTAAATTGGAGAATGTAAAAGTGGACTTCTTAGAGATTTAATTAAAATTATAATAAATTGGAAATCAGTTTAATTCAATCTTTAAGCCGACACTGAACAGTGAAACAAAAATATAATTTGCTGACTTTATGGTCTCTCATAAGGAATTCTTTTTCTTTCATTGTGGTCTAAAGTGCAAATGATTATTAGAATAGGCTACTCGCTCCGTCTTCAGGCATTCGAATTGATCAGAATAGCAGGGACAACCCGACAGCATCGGCGGCAACTATGATTGAATCTTAAGGGCCAAAACCGACTACGGTACAACTCCTCCCGTTGGTAGGACATGCCATTGTGTGTAAGGGGTATCTATCCCCACACCATTTTCATACCTGTCAAAGAGGCAAGAATCAACCACACTGTCTGGAGCCTCTCATCGCCATTTTCTTGTTGTCTTTTTCTCGGGGAGAGGGGGGGGGTCGATTGTGGCGGAAAGCAATCAATTAAAGAAGCACCTCTGCCTGCGTATACAGGAAATGTAAATAGCGCACAATGGTATACGAATTCGAAATTGCACTATTTTATATAGCTTTTTAATTTACATAGTTCTTGTTGCAAATGGCTTTAAAATTCAATTTATATAACCATAGAACAAAATCAAGTAAAATAAAAGTATTTAAATATATATAAAAGCATCCATATTTGCATTTTTAGTAACTATTTCGCATTTTTTGCATTACAGTAGTATAATTTTGAGTTCTTTTTATAAATAACATTAAAAATTATTACCAAAAAGAAAAAAAACCTGATTTTTAAAGATATAAAAAATAATATGTTTCATTTGTAATATAATCGGCGCGTTATCAATAGCATGATGCTTTTAAACTTTTTATATTTTATTTGAAAATTGCTGGGTGTATCTAACAAATTATATTAAACTGATGGCTATATTGATAGACGCCATTAGGGTGATAACGAATATTTTCATTTATATTTAATAATTATTTACAGGATAATTTTGTGTTGCTCTTCCTCATTTTCCAGAAAGAATTAATTTTAATATTTAATTATTTATGAGCTGGGCTTGGCAACCACCTGCTGCAACCTCCTGCTGATATATAAAATTTTAAATGCATATTTATCGTTTGGTATCGTTAAAATGCATATTTATCATTTGGTAGAATGGTTTGATGAAAATTATAAACTCTGTAAAAATGAATTGCCTTATGAAGAAGAATTCGAAATAAAGCGCTAAGTATCATCGGAAAAGAATTGTTAGGCCTCGGTAATGTTTAAGTAGTTGTTAATCTGACGAATGGTCTATAGGAAAAAATTTCAAATTTTGAGTGCGTATTTATTTTTAAAATCTAACCAAAATATAATTTTAAAAGATATAAATGTCAAAACTTGTTAAACTTTTTCTCTGTTTTTTCATTAATGAAAAATTCCAAAACAAAAGCAATTCCAGTTATAATTATTGCGAAGTGAAAAATTTGCAGAGAACAAAGCCACAAGTAAATGTCCTTTATTACTTTATAAAATCTATAAATATTTAGCTGATGCAAGAACGTTTCTCACTTTGCAAAACCTATATAATGAAATGAAAGTCATTTCGTACATCAAGCTTGCGATGCTAATAAAAATGTATACTTCATTGCTTGGAAAATGTGCATTTTATTCTAAAATTTGTTTTGTTTAAACACAATTTTGTTAAAACTATTTCTTTCTTTTCTTCTACTTATAGCATTAGTAATTTATCTTAATTTTCTAAATTATATTTCGTTAATAATATTCCTTTAAAATCTTTAATAATATTTCCTCAGCTACTTATTGACTTAAACTGAGTAGAAATGTCAAGGCACTCAGACACCCCATGCATATTATTCAAGTAAGGAGCTTTTTGAATTTTGTCATTCAACCAGCACCAGCCTCTATTGCAACTATCCCAGTTTTTCAACAGAGTTAAAAATCTGAATTTTTCGTCACTAAAAAAAAAAAAAAAAAAAAAAAGAATTCTTAACACATATGGTATGAGCAAGAGAAGTTTTGACATGGGAAATATTATTAGAAGTACTTCATCATGGGTGTCAAAAACTTAGTTTCTACTTCTTCTTTTAAGAACAACATCGAAAATGGAGTCAGTTTAGTCTGAATATTTTTAACATGATGATGCTTTTGCACTGGCACTCGTTCTTTAATTAGGAGGAAATATATTTAAATTTATGAAATCAAAGCTAAAACATTATTACATTACGCTTATTCAAATGTCCGATTTCCATATATTTTGAAATTTTTTTCAGATTTTAGGAATTTACTTTCCGTTTCAGTTACTATTCTGTCTCAATTTCGTGGTCTGGAACTAATTATGATCTCGATTTTTAGTGAATGCAGGCTAAACCCTTTTAAAATCCAGCAAGTTTTCCGGTATTAATTGTTATTGAAAGTGTCTGTCAAACTTTTATAAATATTGTTTTTAATGTTTTTTTTCAACAAAACAATTTTAAATTTCGGAATTTATGAAAATATACTCGCACTATTTAAGACACCTTACTGTATATATTCTCCTGACTTTTCTACCTGATTTAGATTTTGAAATTTTAATTGGAACAAGAAAACATTAAACTTCACTGGGATTTATACTTCTAAATAAGGAGAGAAGAAGTTCATTACACTGAATTTCTTTTTAGTGTAGATTTTAAATTAATTGATGTAATAACATCTTTCAATAAAATTATCAAATTAATTCTATGGAAAGAGAAGAAGGTGTTGAAACTGGACTCACTTAAAAGCATTTCACCATCGCTATACCTTTCATTAAACTAGACCTCCACTTTCAACACAATAAAATGTTAAGAAATGGATTAGGATAATTGATAAGGATATTTTCAAGGGTTGTTCGAGTAAATATCAAAATCATCCTTAAAACTTGAAAACCAAAAATTTAAAAAAAGCTACAAAGTGCTCATTTTCACCCTCCAAAATATTTGTGTGTGTCACATTTGGTAAAATTGTGAATAGTGTTTTTGTCCCGTAGAGCAACCATTCTCACTCTCAGTCAGACACACTCCTGTATTATTTGTTGATGCAATAAAAAACCCTTCTGCTGTTTTGTAGCAATTCTACTGCATTTAAAACTGTTAAATTGCATTTGTAACAACTACATTTCTGGAGAGTCAAAATGCGCAAGACCGCTGGGACTGGCTAGTAGATGTCCGCAAATTCTTAGATACTCTGCCAGAAAAGAAAGCAATAAGCATCACAATGTGTAATAGCGTTGTTTCACTCATAGCAGTGCGTTCAGAGACAAAAAAATAATATAACTATTAATACTTAGTTACAAAAAGAAATGCTCATTCTTAACAGATAATGAAATAATAAATGCGAGGCCTAGAGTTAGAATCAGGTAACGAATACGTGCCAACTACTATCATTTTCCAACACTCAGCCATTATAGAAAATCAATAATCGCATAGGCCTAACGGGACATTTCCGTTTTCGGGACAAAAATCAAGAAGATTTAGATTTTTAGTGGTATTTGAAGAAACATTGAAGAATTTTTATACATTTCTGAATTACGTATCAATTAATGTGAATATGTTCTGGATGAATATTTTGGCGGACCCTGTAAAATTGGTAAATTTTTAAACATTTGCATAAAGAAAATTGAAGAAAACATCAATGAAAGTTAAAATTTGGATTTTTTGGAAGGAAGGGAGGTGTTACACTTCAGAAAGAAACAAATATCTTTAAATTTAGAAAATTATAAAGTCATTTGCTCAATATTTTATAAATAGATTAAAAAGTGTGTTACTTATTTCCTGAAGAAAAATTGAGTCCTATTTTTATCCAACCTCTCAATATTCGGTTCCCACTGGAAAATCAAATGAATTTCTCAATTTGCTTTATGTTTTATAGTATTAAAACGATTACAAAATATTTCTAAATGAATAGATCGCTTATTTTTCAATTTAGAAATTGTTGGAAAAATTTAAAAACTTTTATACAAAATTAAACAAAGGATTTGCTTAAGTATTTAATTTATAAGGTTTTTAGTCAAATAATACAAGAATATAATTTGGTGAAACGGCATATAAAATGTAAAATACTGTTAAAACGTTTATTATTCAAAAGCTAAGAATCTTTTCTTTCTATTAATAATAAAAATAAAAATAAATGTGTGTGTCAGAGAGAGGTTGTTTTGGTGCTCTTCCGGCAAGATCGTTTGATCTACAGCTACGAAACTTAGCACATAAACATACTAAAAAGTGAAAATCTGTATTGTTTTTAAAATTTTAATTGGGATCTAAAATTACTATAAATTTTAATCCCATCAACGCCTCAAAAATTTACATGTCATTCAGAGATTGTGAAATCGCTATTTTGTTAATATCTGTTTCAGTTACCACTAAAAATTACGAAAGTATTAAATTGCCCTCAAAAAAACTTTATACTCGGTATTCTTTTTTCTTGTTTTCTTTATTTTGTCGTCTAAACGCCCCAAGCGCTGGCTGTGTGCTCAAAATTAAAAAGTGTGAGGTATATGTGGTGTGTTTGTATTTATAAGATCGTATTTCAAAGTAATCTAAAGACAAAACTATCGTTCATGAAATTTTGTGTTGGACATTATTAAAGAATGGAAATCCGTTTGAGCAAAGAAACCATCGTTCCCTGAACGAACGACACGCAATTTTAGGTCGGTTTAGTGAATGCTCATGGCCGAATTTGGTTAAAACCACCAGTTCTGCCGCATTCGCTGCTACAAGTACGGTTGCAGTCAGCAAAAATAATGGTTGTGGAGTGTATTTACATCATTTATTCACTGTCCTTATTTGTTCGAGGAATGAAAATGGTAGAGCTTCAATTATAGGCTCGATTATCTTGCAGCGATATGCTTCGTTGTTATGGAATGAAATTGTTCCGGATCCGCATGTCAGTGTTTCTCACGCACAAATTTTATGCAAGATGGAAGTTCTTCAAAACATCACTGAGTAGAAGAATGTGTATTTAATCTCTTTTCTTGTGATCTTTGGGGTACTCAGTTCCAATAACGGAACCCTACATGATTTTTTGCTTTGACAACTCTAGTAAATCGTGATAACCCGAAGAAACCGTAACTGTTTTTAAAGACAGCATTTCATGTTATATTCTTAGCATTTCCCAGAGCACACTGCGGTCAACCATGGTACATGCTATGATACTAGCAGGTAGCTGAAAATAATGGCAGTTGTGTTGAAAGTTTTATACTGTAATAAAATTAATAACTATTGTAAGAATATGCTGAATGTGCAATTCATTAAAATATTTTGTCTGACGGCGAAATGTTAAGACAATTTTTTTATGGTAGTTCAAACAAATTTCCAAAGTTCCGTTTACACAAAATTTCACAAGAGCAAAACCTCGTCCCCAGACATTATTAAAACAGGGTTATTTGAACAGAAACTCCAAACTCACTTTTAACTTTGAGCACGCAGCCGTTGCTTGGCGCATTTGAATAACGAAATTAATATCTATGCACTTCAATTCGTCAGAAAGATTCCTTTGTCTGCAAATAAATTGAGATATCCGTGTTTTTTAGTGGTAACTGAGTCGGATGTAGTTTAAATAATAATTATGCATTCTATGAATGACGTGTAAGTTCATAATCGTCCACAGCGTTTATTCATTTAATATCGGTTATTCGCTAAATTTTTAAGAAAGGGAATGCCCATTGCTCGACACCACCGTTACTCAAAAGATTTGTGCACATAATTTGAAGTTTCTAAATGAATCTGTGCTTCTGTCGTGGAGGATGATTGTAAAATAATGGAAAGAGTTTAGATTCATTACATGCAATGAGATGATGCTCACGCAATACATGCAATGAGATGATGCTCATGCAATAAATGCACTGAAGGGAAAGTGATTTTTGTAATAGAACTCAGGAATGGAAATAGATGGGACCTACAGTGTCGTTTCGATCTTCATTTTTTAAAAAAGGCAGCGACTGATAAAATGCACAAAAAATTTTGAATGGTGTAAAAACTTGGAGTAACATCATTGTCTATAAGTATGCAAAATTTCTCATCTCAAAGAAGGTGCGGCATTGGGTGAAAAGTAGGTTTCAATGTTCCATCAATAAAAAAAATGAAAGAAGAGTTTTGTAAAAATGTTTGCAAATTCATAAAATCTTCTATAATGACCTTTTCCTGTACTGCCATTTTTTTTCAATATTTCGCCACATACATTTCGATGATTTCTCAGAATGGTAGTTATTAAAGAAATTTACAAATAAGTCATTTTACAATTTGTTTTTCAATTTTAGAAACATTATTTTGCAGATTGTAACTTTTTCTATTTCATTCAATTTTTTTATATGTTTAAACTGATTATCATTATCTAGATTGCCTAGTGTGACTTTTTGTTTATACTCATTGATTGTTTAAAGGATAACTCTGTGTTTATCATCAACGATAGTTTAATGATCAACTAGATCTGAGAATATAGTAATTTAGCTGATCAACTCCTAATAGAAAAAAGAAAACAATGCAATTTGAAAATTCATTTTATTGTAAGATAGGAATGAAAAATAAGAATTTTTAAGTTCAAAAACACATTCAGTTTGTGTGTGTATTGTAATGGTGTAAAATGTATTCAATGTTAATGTCTGTCGTCGACGCTCATAAAAAAGAACTCGAACTCATTAAATAAAGGCTCATTGAGCGAACTGTAAGTCACTTTTAATCATACTCATTCATTTGACGAGGGCCGATGGTACATCGTTAACAGCTGCTCTACACACTGTTTTTTCCCTACAGATGGCGCGACGGTAGTACACTCAGATGCAATGACTACAGTATTAGCAGGAGATGCTTGTGGACGGTGTTTTTCTTCATGCAAATGACTTGATATAAAAACTGCTACGCATAGAATGCAACGGCTACTCATGTTTGACATTTTAATGAATGAATATAAGAATACCAGCTGCTTTCATCTCGTAGTATTTTACTATTTAGTTTTAACAATCGCTTTCAAGATTCGTTCATTGAACAGACGAACCTAATTTTTAGGACGGATTAGTGAATGCTCATAACCGAATTTGGTTAAAACCACCAGTTCTGACGATTTTGGAAACCTGGAAATCCGCATTCGCTGCTACAGGTACAGTTGCAGTCAGCAAAAATAATGGTTGTGCAAAATCATAGTTATGGTGTGTACTTACATCATTTATTCACTGCGCTTATTTCTTCGAAAAATTAAAATGGCAGAGTTGCAGCAATATTCTCGATTATCTGGTAGCCAAATGCCTCGTTGTTACGGATTGAAATTTTTCCAGATCCGCACGTTAGTGCTTTTCATGCAAAAATTTTATTCAAGAGGAGTTCCTCTATACATTATTATTTGTGTTGGGTAGGTCTTCAAAACATCACTGCATACAAAAATATTTCTTTTACCGTTTTTTTTTTCGTCATCTGTGGGTTACCAATTCCAATAACGGAAACATACATAATTTTTGGCTTTGAAAATTGGTAAATCATGATGACCCGAAGAAACCACAATCATTTTTAAAGACAGCATTTCACGTTATATTCTTATCATTTCCCAGACACACTACAGTCAACCATGGTTCATGCTATGATTCCAGCAGATAGCTGAAAATAATGGCAGCTGTGTTGAAAGTTTTATACTGTAATAAAATTAATAACTATTGTAAGAGTATGCTGAATGTGCAATTCATAAAAATACTTGGTCTGACGGCGAAAACTTAAGACTATTTTTTTATGTTAGTTCAAACAAATTTCCATGGTTTCGTTTACACAAAATTTCGCAAGCAATATCTCGTCCCCAGACATTATTAAAACAGCGTTATTTGAACAGAAACTGAAAATTCACTTTTAACTTTGAGCACGCAGCCGTTGCTTGGCGCGTTTGAATAACGAAATTAATATCTATGCACTTCAATTTGTCAGAAAGATTCCTTTGTCTGCAAATAAATTGAGATATCCGTGTTTTTTAGTGGTAACTGAGTCGGATGTAGTTTAAATAATAATTATGCAGTCTATGAATGACGTGTAAGTTCATAATCGTCCACGGCGTTTATTCATTTAATATCCGTTATTCGCCATATTTTTTAGAAAGGGAATGCTCATTCCTCGACAACACAATACTCTTACTCAAAAGATTTGTGCACATAATTTGAGGTTCATAAATTGAATCTGTAATTGTGTAGTGCAGCGTGATTTTAAAATTATCGGACAAGTTGAGATGCAATACATGCAATGAGATGATGTTCATGCAATACATGCAATGAAGGGAAAGTGATTTTTGTAATAGAACTCAGGAATGGAATTAAATGGGACCTACAGTGTCGTTTCGATTTTCAGTTTAAAAAAGAAGGCACCGACTGATAAAATGCACAAAAATTTTTGAATGGTATAAGAATTTGGTGTAACATCATTGTCTATAAATATGCAAAATTTCTAATTTCAAAGAAGGTGCGGCATTGAGTGAAAAATAGGTTTCAATGTTCCATCAATAAAAAAAATGAAAGAAGAGTTACATAAAAGTCTTTGCAAATTCATCAAATCTTCTAAAATTACCTTTTCCTGTATTGCCATTTTTTTCAATGTTTCGCCACAGTCATTTTGATATTTCCCTGATTGGAAGTTATTAAAGAAATTAACAAATAAATTATTTTAAGATTTGTTTGTGAATTTTATAAACATTTGTTCGCAGTTTGTAACTTTTCCTATTTTGTTTCAAATTTTTTAAATGTTTAAAAAGATCATCATTATTTGGAATCGCCTGATTGACGTTTTATTTATACTCATTGACTCATTATAGGGTAATTCTCTTTTTATCATCAAAAGTTAAATAAACAATCATGATCAACATGATGATTTGCTGAGAATATTGCAATCGAAGCTTATCAACTACTGATAGATAAATTACTGCTATTTGAAAATGTATTTTCTTGATAGATAGAAATGGAAAAATGAGAATATTATAGAAATTGAAATTTATGCAAAAAGTATTATATTTTACCATGTCTCACATATATCAATACAATAATAATGCGCCGTGACCCAGAAATGACGCTTTTTACTTACATTTGAATGGCAACAGTCGAATAAAAACAAATCACTTTGCGAACAATTCATATTTCTTCGTTGACCTTTATTAGAGTTGAAATCGTTTAATGCGTCGTTAATTAATGCAGGTATAAAATATTTGTAGAAATGCTCTATGTAAAACATGGTACGTACCGAAGAATTGAATTTATTCAAATGAAATAAAAAATGTTTAAAAAAATCCAGAAGGAATCATCATATTGAAAATTAATCGAGAGCGAAAAGAGGGTCAAGAGGTGGCAGATGAGCTACCGTCACGACTTAAATATGGAAATCGATGACCATGACTTCTAAAACTATTATGCCTCAATAATGAATTTTGCGTTATCATAAAACTTAAAAAAAATTACTTTCTTAATAATGAAATAAGATTGATTATTTTTTATTTTTCAAGTATTTTTTTTATTTTATTTAATATACAGAAATATTTTTAATGTTATTATGAAATTCAAACGCATCCTTCAAAACATTCAAACTCGTGCTTTTGCCAAAAATTAGGATTAAATAATTGCTCGAATTTGACGTTAACTTGGACCTAAGATTACGCGAAACAAAATCCAATTGGAACATGAATATTCGTCTCAATAGTTTTGTCTAGCTTTTGAAGATTGCCATGCATTCTCTTTGTACATTTCGTACACGACTAAATGATCTTAGTGAAAGTAAGATATCTTTAAGTTCTAAAACACATTCAGTATGTATGTGTATTATTATTGTGTAAAATGTATTCAATGTTAATGACTGTCGTCGACTCTCATAAAGAGAACTCAAACTCATTAAATAAAGGCTCATTGAGCGAACTGTCATTCACTTTCAATCACACTCATTCATTTGACGAGAGTCGAAGGTACACACATCCTTCCCAGCTGCTCTACACACTGTTTTTTTCCCCTACAGATGGCGCGACGGTAGTACGCTCAGATGCAATGACTACAGTATTAGCAGGAGATGCTTGTGGACGGTGTTTTTCTTCATGCAAATGACTTGATATAAAAACTGCTACGCATAGAATGCAACGGCTACTCATGTTTGACATTTTAATGAATGAATATAAGAATACCAGCTGCTTTCATCTCGTAGTATTTTACTGTTTAGTTTTAATGATCGCTTTTAAGATTATTGTATGTTTTTATATTTAAGTTTATTTATTTATACTTAGCTGATCATGAGTTATTATGATGGATGATTGAAATGTTGTTTCCCAATCCTTTAAAATATTGATGCAGAATGCTAAACTATTTAAAAATGGACGCCATTGTTTAATGCGCTTGAAAAATGACTGCTAATAATAACTTTTAAATAGCCGATACTTTAACCAGCTGCAAGCATTTGATCTTCATTACAGTAATAAAATAAATCTTCAAAAATATTCTCAAGAATTAATTTAATTTAACGGCAATAAAATTGGCTTGAGTAATAATATAATGCTTTTGAAATTCGAGAAGATCAAAAATTAATTTTTATGCAATGATATATTTCGAAATTTGACTAGTAAGAAACCTTTCCTCTAAAATATCATTTAGTTTTTATTTAATTAGAATTTCAACAAAAAGTCTAAAAAGTACATACTATGTCCCTTCAAAATATATCCACGCCAAATTAGTAAATATATGTCTAAAGATCTATTCTGTACAACGCTAACACGCACACTCTTTTTCATGATTAGAAGAAATAATAAAACAAAACTGTTTATTAATTGTATCTAACTGCACTGTAAATAATTTTCTAGTGGGCGATTATATAGGACGAAATTTTTGGAAAAATTTAGTTCATATTTTGTCTTTTATTCTATTTTGAAATCTCTAAACCTATTAATACACATTAAAATTAACTTTTAGTTGCTGAATGTTCATTTTACTTGGAATTTACAAAAGTTACCCTTTGATACAACAACTAATAATAAGTTGCATAAATATGCGCTGTCACACTTTTTCTTTAGAACGGGTAGCCAATAGATGACGAGCTTGTGTAACAAATACTTTTACAGATAGTAATACTTTTACAGAAACGCATAGCTTTGCGTTTCATTTTCTGAACCTAAACATATATTTTTCTGTTTTAAATTGGTATTTCGAATGCATATTGATAAAGTATAAGTTTTTCAAATAATTAAAGAACACATAACTTTCACTGGATGTTTATATCATTCAGAATTTTTAATTTATCGAAATAACAACTTTAGTTCAGTGTACACAATCGCCGAACGTTTATCCTGGATTTTCTGCTAACATTCACGAAAGAACAGCGGATATACTTAGATGCTTTAAAAAGTATTCTGTGCACGAGTTATGCTTGTTATTTTTCAAATGGTAGGGCGAATTTGAGTGATGGTGCAGGCACTCAGATAGAAGTAAGTTTTTCAACAAAAGAGGTTGAAGCTGTAGGGGACTCTTTGTATATGATTTAAGGAAAAGTAAGTAAATTGAATAAAAACACAGACAGAATGGCAAATCACTTCACAATAACACATAAATGAACAAAATTTCCAATACAATGGGAATCAGGAAATAATTACTTACAAAACACCATCCTCACAAACATTAGACGAGCGAAGATAAATAAAAGTGTTTAAACAATACACAGAAACTTCTAAAATTACATTTCACACGGTTTTATGCTACGTTGTAGTAAGCTTGATTCTTTCTAATAATAATATAATTAGATATTAACATCAAAGGAAAGCGAATGGCGAATTTAAAATTCAAAAAGTACTTAACATTTCCTCTTAATCAACTTTTAATTCCATGATAATCTATTTAGAGAGAGTTTTCCCTTTCTGTAATCGATGACTATGTTAAGGTACACTGTTTAAATCGAGGGTCTTGGCTCCACATTTATATTCAATAAATGTTCACTAATAAATTTTTTTCTTCCTTTCTCAGTTTCAAGGAAATTTCAATTTTTTTAATGCTTCGTCATTTAAGGGAAGTCCTTGGTGACCCCTTACCCATCATATCACACTGGTGGACAAAATTAAGAGATGGAAAGCATTTTCGCACATTTCTCTAAAAATACCGCACAAAACATGGACAGTTGATTGCCATACATGGTCACTGTAGCGCTATTGGCCCTGAGATAAGTTTACGTATTCTTGTGGGCGTTGCTAAGCCAGCAGGAGGTATAAAAGTCAGCATCGAGCTGTTCATCTCATTCCACTCTTCAACACAGTTGCAGATTTGAGTGCATTTTTTGAATAATCGTGTTGTTTCTTGCTGGTTTTTAGGTGAAATGAGTGAACATCATCGTTTAGACGACGGTATGAGGTGGTGAATTGTGGGTATACTTGAGGCAGGCCAGTCCCAAGCTCAGGTTGCTAGGGAATTGGATGTAACACCAAGTGTCAATTCCAATTTGTGGAGTCAATTTAAAACTAGTGGGACAGTATGCAGACGACCAGGACAAGATCGCCTGAGGGCTACAACGGCCAATGAAGACCGGTATTTGTTCGTTTCAGCTAAGGGCCAGAGGACGGCTACAGCCACTCAATTGTCTAGGGACATCGCGGCTGCTACAGGAACATCAATTTCGAGTAAGACAGTTTCCAGAAGACTCCATGAAAGAGGGCTGTATGCCAGGAAGCCCGCTATTTGCATCCCACTCACTCCTTCCCACAAAAGAGCGCGTGCAGAATGGTGCAGAGAACATCAGAATTGGACACAGCTTCAATGGGCTAATGTTCTCTTCACCGATGAGTCCAGATTCAGTCTACAACCTGATTCTGGACAGTTATTGATATGGAGGAAACCTGGAACCCGATACCATCCCAGCAACACTATCGAAAGGGACAATTATGCTCGTGGAGGACTCATGGTTTGGACAGGGATCATGCAAGATACCCGCACATCGCTCCATGTGTTTGACAATGGTTCCGTGAATGCCCAGAGGTACAGGCAGGAGGCTCTAAATGACTTTAATAAAAAGATAATTTTAAAAAACTTTAATACGGTGTAAAATTTCTTTTTGTCGAAAGTTATTTTCAGGTGCTATCGTGAAAGAGCAACATTATTCGTCATTTTTTTTTTCAAAAATTAAAAGAAAATAGCTATAAAGTGCTATTTTTTCACTCAAAAATACTTGCGTGTCAAACTTGGTAACTCTGTGACTAATATTTTGCCCAGCAGAACTCCAATACACACTTTCACACAGACGCGTTCCTTTATTATTAGAGGAGGTAAAAAAATTGTTCACTAGTTTGTAACGATTGTATTGCAATTAAACTGTTAAATTATATTTGTAACAACTGTATTGCAATGAAACTATTAAATTGTATTTGTAACATTGTATTGCAATTAAACTGTGAAACTGTATTTGTAACAATTGTATTGCAATTAAACTGTGAAACTGTATTTGTAACAATTGTATTGCAATTAAACTTTTAAATTTTATTTGTAACAGTTGTATTGCAATTAAACTGTTATATTGTATTTGTAACAATTGTATTGCAATTAAACTTTTAAATTTTATTTGTAACAATTGCAGTTCTGTAGGTTCAAAATGCACGAAACTGTAGGTACTGGTCAGATTCTGGAGGCCGAGAAAAGCAAAACTAGACAGTAAAATTAACTCGGTGCAAAGCACATTATTCTTTCAAATCTTGGATATATGCCAAAAAGAAAGCAATTAATATCACAATGCATAAATGCGTTGTCTCAGTGCGTTCAATTGCAACAATAGCAAATAATCATTAACATTCTAATGAAAAAAATAACAGTTCTGATAATGACAATTGGTCACCAGTTTGAATCCATTTATGAATAGTGCTAAAGAATCTTAACATCCTACACACAACCAAAACAAGGCACGTTTGCATGAGGTTAAAAGGCTTATAAAGAGTGTGCAGGCAAAATATAGGCACGAGATGGTGGAATTAACGGAGCACCCGCCTTGCGCAGCAAGGCTATCTCCATGGTCCTGGTTAAGTACAAGTCTGGCGTCCTATAATGCCCTGGACTTTGAGCACTACTGGTGAGATGCAAACGAGTACCAATCGAAGAGTCAGTGAGCATGGGCGTAGGAGAGGGGGAGAGTTGTCGGAGCTAGTGAGAGGTCGTCTATTTCTCGGGGAAAAGGTGAGGGTAGCAGGATAAACTATTGTTCGTCAGTGGTCAATCAGAAGCGTCAGGAACTTTGGTGGGCGGGACGCAGATTTTAGGCGAGAAGTGCGTTGATCAGTGTGAGTTTTCGTTCTTCTTTGTCGGCTGCTTGCAGGATTCCAGGGAATTCTTTTAGATGGGTTTTGATTTCTCTGAGAGCTTCAATTATTTCATTGAAGTATGTTATTTCTGTTGGGGTGGTTTCTTTGGCTTTAAAAACTGGCGGCAAAATATAGGCGTTATTTTTTCCGTACATAAATCAAGAAGTTTCAGTTTTCTAGTGGTAATTAAAAGGAATATTGATAAAATATAACTTAAACAAATCTTTAAATCACGTGTCAGTTTATGTGACCATGCTGGGGATGAAATTTTTGAAAAGCTTCTCTTAAGCAGTTACATTTTTGAACTTTTGCTTAAAGAGAATCGAAAATAAGCATACCTCCATGAACATACTATTTAATTTCTTGACATATTTTAAAATTTGGAATTTAAGTGGATGAAAAAGCTTGAAAAGAAGTAAAAATATCTTCTACATTAGAAAACAAACAATTTGCTCAAAATCTTGAATATAACTAAAGAATATGTTACCTAGCTCCTGAATTAAAAAATTAACTCTATGTTAATTTAATCTCTGAATATTAGAGTTCAAATGATAAATAATATCAATTTCTCAATTTTTATCATATTGTGAACCATTAAAACAATTGCAGAATAATTCTTAAGGAACAGATTACTTATTTCTCAGTATAGAAACTTACATTATTACTCAATTTGAACGGAAGACAAACCTAAAATTTTAATTTCAAAGACTTTACCTAAGAGAATTCGACAAAAGCTTAGAATTTGAGGAATTAACATTTGAAATGTAAAATGTCATTCGAACGTCTGTTATGCAAATATAAAAGTCAATATCACTCTTCAACCAAGAATGAATTTACAAATAATATTTAAATTTTTTATGAAGCAAACTATTTAAGAACTAAAAATCATTATCATTAATAAGTGTATGTGTGAGAAAGTTCGCACAATACAATAAAGACTGTTTGACCTACAGTTGCGAAATTTGCCAAACTTAAATTTTGGATTGAGAAAATGTGCGTATTGGAAAAAATATTTTAAAATTTCAATTAGTATTTTTAAAATTTAAACTTAAACCTAATTTTACTATTTTTCACCGATAACTACTGAAAATATTATTCCACAAAAATAGATTTTTGTTGTTGAAAGCTTATCCTACCTTCAGTCAACCTTAATCCCCCTAACTGGATCAGAGAGGATATTGTTTTCTTCTCAGAACACGGCCCTTTTCCTGCCTACCTCAAAAGGTTCAAACTGTCTGAGAGTGACCAGTGCAGTTGTGGTGGGATAGGCGCCGCACTTCATTATGCTACGGAATGCATCCTCAAAATCTCTTGGCATATGAAAAACCCATCACCAAACCATGAACAGAAATAGCGGAAAAGAGTCGCCGGCAACTTCCTTTCCAGGCAAAAAATCCACAGTATTTTTTAAGTGAAAAATAGAGACCTATTCTTGCCTCCATAGCTCTCAACATCAAGTCTCATATCAAAAAAGACTAAGGGAAAAAACAAGCACTGCAGTCTCCTGTCACACATTTCAATCAAACAGAGATTGTCTTCATTTCCATTTCTCAAATTATTTTCCATCTGATTTTTTTTAACTGCATCCTGATCTACTATATCATAAAAAATAAGTGAACACAGATTATATGTATATTTTTACACATTTTACCTCTCAATCTGCATTATATTTCTAAGTTAATTACTACAAATTGTAATTCTAAGTTGAAAAATTATGTAAACGGTCTCATCATAATATAATTTTTTATATTACTTAACAGCTGCATTTTCCGATATATTAAAAGCTGTTAAAGTATCAATGTCAAATAAATAACGATACAGAAATGCATATTTATTATTTTGTTCGAATAAAAAATATAAGTTTTGTGAAAATTATTTTTTAATTGAAATTTTTTGAAAATTGTGTATTTTTTACAAAAACGAATTGTTTTTCGTTATGATTGATTTCGATGCAAAGCATAAGGCTTGATCGGAAAAGATTGGTTAGGCCTTAACAATGTTTAAATATCTGAAGAATCATTGGCAGAAAAAAGTAATTGAAATATTACAATTGTATTTCAAGTTATAACTTGAAAAGAGATCACCTATAAAGTTTTTGAAATAAATAATTTCGTAAAAAGTAAAGTTTTCTTTCCTTTTTTTTTTCTTTTTTTTTCCTCCTACAACAGATTTTGAAAGAAAAGAAACTCCAAATGTAAAAATTGCGAAATTGGTTATTATATATATATAATACATTCGAAGCTGATAAACTATTGACAAACAAATCATAGTTATTAGAAAAATGCATATTTATTGCTTACTAGGGATAAAAAATACGAATTTAATAAAAATTGTAATTAATACAAAAACTAACTTCACTTTTCTAGAATATATTTTCGAAATAAAGCATAAAGTATTAAAGTAATCGTTTAAATTTTAACAATGTTTAATGTAATGACAAATTTTTCGAATTATCGTTTGAAGAAAGATTGAAATTTTGATATATCTTGCTTTTAAATCTAACTGAAAAAACGGAAAGAAAAGTGTTTTCAAATTTTTTCAATGATAATTTTTTTAAATAATAAAACTTTTAATTTTAAATATTAAATTTTTTCCCTCAAGATTTCTTAACAAATAATTTTAAAACGAAAGGAACTCAAATAATAATAATTGCTAAACTAAAAATTCGTAATTAGAGAACAGATCAACAAAGAAATGTCTGGCAGAACAATCGTTATAAAATTTTTGAGAAGCAACATTTTCGATTCAAAATGATTTAAAAAATAAAATCTCCGGGCTGCATCGTTATAAATTAATTTTTTCAATTAATTTTGGTTTCCATTGGGATTTATTCTTTAATTTATTTTGGAGAATGGATTGCAACAGTGCAACTGATATGTTTTGATAGAACATTTTGAACTTTCTAGATGACAGAAATGTTATTTTGGTACAATATGATATCCAGAAAATAAGAGGAAAAAAGTTGACTTGGGTTCTAAATAACAGTAAATTTGGTTAACTTTTTTTAAAAATTTGGACATTAAACAAAACCAATCTTGCAAAATTTTACCATCGAGTGAAAAATTGACCACTTTGAGCACGAATCGTTGAATGCTTTTTAGCACATTAATACCTCAATGAATAGTTCTACTTTTTTTTTAGCACATGAGTCACAAATCACAGACTGTGTATTTATTCCTAATATCAGAAATTATCTCATTTATTTTTAGGCGAAAAATAGTTCCTTCTTCCTCTAATGGCATCTTGGAAATTGATACAGGGACTTTTGCTCTCTTTTAACAAGATTTGGTTTTTTGGGATATCATTTTGTGTTCCGAATGATTTGCACGCAAAATCAAATCAAAAATATTATCATGTGGCAGTGTTTCAGAAGGTCGAATTCCACTTTTTACTCACTTTTAGAATATCCGTTGCCCCCATTAGATAATTTGCTATATAAATATTCGTAATTCTATATTTCCTTATTTCCAATTATGATTGTGTCAAATTTGTTTAAATAAGTACTAGTAGGTTTATAGAGATTTACGATTGTTGAAATTTCTATTAAATCTTTTTATATTTCTATCCTAATAGCTCCTTCAGCAAAGATTTATGAGTTTCAAATTGCAATACACGTGCAATTCATGCGATTTTAGAAATATTATATTATTCTCTTCAATGAGCCATGCATCTTCAAATCATTTGTCATTTTGCTTATAATTTCAACTTTAAATTGAAACAGAAAGTTATTAAACTTTAACAAATACAACTTTCTTGATCTTTCTAAACGTACTCATAAAAAATACATAGAAAGCAATTGAAATTACTGCGCTTTGAAGTTTTATGTGCGTTCCAAACTACGTTTCTCAAATAAGGTAAGATCTCAGAAGATTACTCAACAAAAAGTTCTATCATTCAACAAACAATTGAGTAAGCAACAAAACGAATGATGGATTATTTTCAATACAGATAAAAAGTTAAATTTCTCATTATAATCGGCATGTAACTGTTCTGTTCATTTTGCAAAGCATCTTCCTGCCTTTTTATCACATATAAAATTTGGATTTTCAAATAAAAAAATGGAAATGCTTAAAATCAGTCTTTATTGTTAAACAAAATCTTTCCCGATGAATCTAAATATATTCATAAAAATATAAGTAAAGGAAGTAAAATAGCTCAGTTTCGAAGTTTTGAGTGAATTGAAAATTTTCTTTCATAATGTAATCACTAAATTACTATCTAAATTACTATCGTATTACTATCTTAATGTAATTACTAAATTACTATCTTGTTACTATCTTAATGCAATTACTATCTTATAGCATTATATAATAAAAAAATATCTGTGATTAAACAGCAAACGTAGTGTACAACCACATAAAAATGATCTTGAAACTATATGGGCATTAAAATACGTTTTAATTCATGAAACTAAGATTCAAGAAAGATTAACATTGTTTCAAAATGGACGAACTTTAAAAATTTTCCATCACTACTTACTTGCGATCTGCATTCTAAATGTAAGTGCATTAGATTTCAAAAAGTTTTTTAAAAGCATACTTTGAACAGAAGTTAAATCAATATAAAGAACATTTTGTATCCCATAATTTCCTCAAAATTAATGGGAAAAGAAATAGGATTGAATATCTGTAGCGACACTAATACAACTGAAAGCTAGTTACAAAAATAAAACAGAATGTAAAACAAACATAACTATTTAATTTATTAAAAAATATATAAAAAATTGCATCACATCGAAATTAGTATTATGAGAATACATTTTTTTTTTAATTGAAACATAGTGTAACATTCAATTTTCTGAAATAATGTTTTATAGGTTGTTATGTGTTGTGTTGGAAAACCAACATATAGCATAATTTCTAATTAATAAAAAAAATCAAAAAGAAAAAAAAAATGCAAGTTTCACATTTCTCACTTAAAAGCGCATGTATACCTACCGCTAATAGTTCTGTCCAGTTTGACTTGTAGAACTGCACAAACACAGGCACGTTCACCCATATTTTTTGTTATTTGTATGGATAATAATAACCTCCTGATTAATTAGTGGCAATCTTTTATACAATTAAGAAAGCCTTATTGAATCAAAAACTCATAAACTTGAGTATTGCGCAGTTCATAATAATAATTCTAAAACCTAAGAAGGACACTCAGCGGAAAAGGTTTGATTAATATAAGACTCACAAACATAAAGTTCCTTGCACATGATCTTTAAAAATCTGGCAATATCTCGATACATAATCCTTGTTTCCTTTCTCTTACCGTGTTTTCAATAAACGCAGCCGAGAAATGACGCTTTCGACTCATGAACTAAAACATCATATTCATAATACCGGCAAAGCTACTTTTATTTTCCATAATTAAATCAGGATATTCCTGTTTCGAAGTGGTGATTGAAATGGACGATAAAAGGGAACTTGCAAGTCTGTGAATATAAATGAACTTTCAAATCTGTGGTTAATATAAGAATGCACGGTCCCGCTGGCATCACATCGTGTAGTTTATTGTTTATTATCACAGGTTTTTTACTAGATTATTGCATGTTTGGCCATTTTCTGCTTTCAGAATGTTTCTATATAACTGTAAAACGAGTTTTATTGTCATGATTTATTATAATGGTTGTCCGGAACATTGCAGTTCTAAACATTTTAAACTTGGAATACAAAATACATAACTTTTTTAAAAAATGGTCAGCTGTTGTTTGAAGGAATGAAAGAATAGAAATTTAACGAGAATTGGAATTTCAATTTTTTTCTGATGCGACTGCTTCAAAACAAAGTATTAAGTATCAAAAAAGCTATTAGATTTTGATTATATTTAAATAATATTAATTTTGTCATGGCTTGAAAAAAAATCTCAAATTTTGAGGACTTATCTTGTTTTTTAGCCTAGTAAATAAACAATTTGGAAAGAATACTATGGAATTTGGAAATTATTAAATTCTTATTTTTCTAGTCAATAAATCTCTTGCAGAATGAAACATTTTCTCTCTTTTTTGTTTCTACGTCAAAAGGTCTAAAAAGAAAGAAAAAAAACGAACTATAATATTTGTGACATTTTAATGTAACTAAAAATCTGTAAATAGGGAATAAAGCAGAAAATATCTATCCATTATCACTTTATAAAATGTATTAATATGTAAAGTGTAAAGAAAATATTTCATTTTGTAAGAGTTGGAAATAAAATAAATGTCATTTCATTCAGGGCTGCATTGGAAAAAATTTAAAAATAATTTATGCTATCAAACTAGAGTATTTAAAAATCCATTTCAAAGTAGGTGCAGTTAATTAATGTATGAAAGAAACTCTACATTCTTTTTATAATTTCGCTATCATATTTCTTATTTGCCAGACCAAACAAAAACATTGTCAAATGTTATTTACAAAAAGTAAAATATCAAAGACACAATAGAAATAAATGCAAATATCATAAGTTGAAGGAGCAGTGACATATTGTTTGGCGATACTACAATCATTATGAAAATTGTGAAAAACAAAATTTTATCTCACAATTCATAAGTGAACCTTTGAATGAACTCTTTCAGCTATATAACTATAAAACCATGAAATTGATTTGATTTTAAATGTAATTTATTTATTTTTTAATTTCATAAAAATAGGGACAAATCGTAAATAGTTTTATTGAAATTTTTAAAAAAATTAAAAGATAATTTCTGAAGTTTTAAATTAATATAAAAGTAAACGTTTCGAGGTACTACTGAAGATATATCGAAAATCGTCGAATTGGATTTACTATTTCAATAACTATTTTTTAGTGAATCTTTAAGTTTCGTAAACTTAGAAGCAATGCCATAAATCTCAAATCCGATTTTTACAATAAAAAGAAGAAAAAAGTGAACTCATTGACGAATTGTTTTAACTTTTTGACTCATTCGCTATGAGCATGAAACCACACACTCAGTCATGGTTTCAAAATTCAGAAATAATTCGCTATATTATATATTCAAATATTATGCTACGAATGCCTTACAGGTCTGAATTCCATTTTCCCCCATTTTCAATTAATCTAGTCAGTGAATTTTGTAACCTAATTTTATATTCGAGCATCTTCAATCACCATCACTTTCTTTCACATTACATTCTATAAATAAAATCTAGATATCGTTGGCTACTAACTAATTCTACTGGATTAATGAATTATAAGTAATTCTATAAAGTCATTTATGTAGCTTGTTCTTGAGGATTTTCGTGGCAAAGCATTTTTAGATTTCAAATTGGGTTAGGAATATTATTGTCACCGTTTTAAAAGCCTTTACACCATTCACTTCATTGAGCTAAGCATGTTCATAAGTATATGTCATCGCGCAGTTTAGCTAAGGTTGGCTCTTGCGCCACTAAAACTCACAAACAACAACAACAAGTATATGTCATCTTAACAGAAATTGAGTTTTAAATTAAAACGTTAAAGAGTTAAATTTTAGCAAATGCGATTTTTTTTTTTTTGCTAAATTTAAAAATGTTTAATAAAAATATGAGGAATGAAAGTAAAACTGCACAGCTTTGTGGTTTTGCTTGTACATGTCTTATAATTTAGGTTATGAATCGTAGGATTACTTAATAAATCTCTTTTTTAACAAAAAAAAACATTAATTTTAACACAATAAATGACCAAAACGGAATGCAGAAACAATATTAACATTTATTGACTAGTTTCTGATTACCTGCCATCGAACAACATTAAGTAAAGGTAATGAAAAAATAACAGTACGCTGTTTGAGAGAAACAGTTCAGTTTGCAGAAACAAGAATAGATTAGGACGAAATTACACAAGAGTAGCAGTTGTTAATCATGTCCAGGATGATGTAGGGAAAGGTTCTCCATGTCACCACCTTCATTCATCTGCAAAATTTAAAGTCGATGGACAGTGTGTTCAACAGCAGATCTAACTGATCAGTTGACATGAAGCGTTATGGAGTTCTTTCAATCATTCAATGTCGCAACGAGATACCTTCATCATTACAGCCGAAAACATCGACATAGCTCTTAAGCTCTGACAACAACAATTAATATAAAAGTGGGTAAATTTTACAACACATGACTTTTCTTTGCAACACACACCCATAACTCGCCATGCTTTCTAATAAAGTGGACGAATTGATAATAGATCAGTTGACCACTTTCAATTACGATATATGAATCAGGAGTTTGTAATTTTTTTTGTCGTATTTTAAAGGGAAATTATTTAAATAGCCTCTTTATGAATCAGTAAATTATGAATCATTGTAATGGTTTTTAACAACATTACCAATTTTTAAATTCCTGAAAACGCTACTTTAATGTTTAGTTCGTTAAGTTTAGTCAAAATAGGACCTTGACTTCGCATCGTTCTTTCCTCGATTTCGTAATAAACTTCCGCATAAGAACGATGCTTGTAATTCGTGTTCATATAAGAGGTATTACCCCTGTTTATATTCTTCTAAAATCACAAGCGAACCTTAGTAGCAAACAAAGTAAAAAGACACAAATCAGATTTTAAATGAGAACACAAAAAAGGATCCATGGAGAGATGCTATTTGTCTGTGAAATGAGTAAAAGGATGAGGACAATCCAAAATTAAATGTTAATTTTAATAATATGAGAATTAACTGTATCGCTGGTATTCGGTTTCATATATAACAACATATGCAGCATGAAATGCTTTTGACAATGCGTTGTTAATATCGTGGATTACTTGCTCCTATCTTACCTGTCGAAATGAAATGCTTATCTTAAGCAACATTCTTGCTCAACTATTATAAGTTCTCTTTCTATTGTTCCACTATGTTTTATACTTTATCTGATGCATCTTTTTTTTCTTTTATTTCCACTGTTGTAATTTCCCTTTACCCATGAGCCCCTTATATAAAAATAGTCGCCAATAGTTGTAAGCTCTAAGTTTAACCACAAAACTGATTTGTGCCTATTCTTACCGATTTTCTCATTGGTTTAGAGACACGCAGCAAAATTGAATCTTTTTCTTATTAGTTTTCTAAAGAAAAGACATTCTTTTTCTTTAATTTTTTTTCCTTATTTTCCCTCAGTTTCGCTGCTAGATGGCACTCTTAGTAAAGAATCAAAATTTTATAGATTGAATTATATTTTAAATAACGCTTTGAAAATATCAAAACAACGCATCAGTTTTGAGAACTCATAAACAGTACAAAACATGAAAGCGTCATTATTTGCGAGAATAAAAGGAAAATCCATGAAAAAATTGTGACTTAAAAATATGAAATCAGTCGAATTACATACAGATAAGTGTTTGAAATGGGTATATAATCTTTCAAAATTGCTTTAATTGCTTTAACCATTTTTTTCGGGTTTTTTTTTTTTTTTTTTTTTTTTTTTTTTTTTTTTTTTTTGATTTTGTTAATTTTACAGATATAGAAAAAATAGAAGCTAGAAATATAGAAAATCATCTACAAAATTCAAACAATACGTCATCTTAAAATTCAATATGTAATACATTCAGTGAGTCAATTTATTATTTATGTTAAAACATTAAAACGCTTTGATATTGATTTTTTCGACATGTCTAGAATTAAATTTATGAATATTTACGCCAACCATTTCAATGAAATCGTGCTGTTTTTTATTTATATTTAATGATTACCTATTCGATTGTTCTTGTCTTTCACTGCTTCTCAGAAATTTTGATTGCTTTGACTGTCAGTTTACAGGTGGGCTTAAACAATTAATTGGTTTCTCGGTATTTTGTTTTGCTGGCAGGGAAAAATGTAAATATTTTTTTTAAGGAATAAAGTTTTTTTGATTATTATATGTTTGACAAAATTATAAGTATTTATATTGCTCTAATCATAAGTAATGTTATATAAATGATAATCAAAAATATTTAAATCAATGCTTTCGTTGTTTAATAAGACAGAAATTTAAATGCTTTTAATAAAATCTGAAATTTGTGGGAAAATGAATTTTTTCTCCGAGTCAGCTTGCAAAAAGAAGTACAAAACATCAAAAAACAAACAGTTATATTTCAACAATTACTTAATCTAATTCCAAATTATGGTTTTAAATAATCGAAATTCGGCAGTTGTGTCATTTTTTTTAAATAACTTGTAACTAAAATAATATGTAAAAAATGTTTGACCCACAGGATTTTCAGAAATAATTACGATGAAAATTAAAATCCTTCTTTCCTCCTTTTCTCATTCAAAGTGTCTGAAAGAAATGGAAACTCGAATTATAACACTGACGGAAGTATGAGGGAAATTAAATTAAACAACTGTAATTAGAGAATAAAGAAGAAGAAAGTTACCTTTAGTTAGCATCCTGGCCCATGGGTAGCGCGTCTTTCTCGTGATCTGGGCGTCGGAGTTTCGAGTCCTGGTTGTTTGTTCCACTGTGTTCGGTCTGTGAGGCGTGAAATAGCCTCTGTCTACTAGGCGTGAAAGAGAGAAAAAATTGATGTTAGTTGTCAAAATTTTTATTTCTTCTTCCACTAACAGAGTTTTGAAAATAAGATATGCTTTTTTAATATGATGACATTTTTATCACGACATTCTTTCTGCTTTTTGCATGAAAATTCGAACCCAATACATTATTATGATATTTCAGAAATTTAAATTTAGTTTTTTTCCTTCATCTTTTTTACTTTCTGGTATAAGAAATATAAAGGAAGTTCTGCAATCGTTAAGTTAGAACTCTAGATTTGGAGAGATTTTCAAGCTTCAAACTTCCTTTACATCATTGCTTTATGTCTATCCGTGACAAAGATAACTCAAAAACTATTTCAGCAAGACGATTAAAATTTAGTTCAGGAAATTGCGACAAAATGTGTAGATTTCTATCAACTTTTGAGCGAAAACCATTCACTGTAAATCTGCCTGCCCGGCTGTATGAGTACAACTGAATTCCATAACTCTAAATTGCAAAGAGCTATGCGGACAAGAAATTTCAAAAACAACAGCTTCGTTTACATGCAACATTAAATTAGGGTTATTAAAATACAGACGCCATACATACACTACTAATTTTTAATTTACAGTACGCCGCCATAGCATGGTGCGTTTACATTAAGAATAACGCTCTTTGGTTACAAAACAGCAGAAACAGCTTCCTTTTCTGCATATAAATTAGGATTTCCATCTTTTCTAGTGGTAACTGAAACGGACAATGTGGAAATAACAATTCTGCAGTCTGTGAATGACGTGTAAGTTTGGTAGGCAATCATGTCATTCACATTTTTAATATTCTGTAACTGAGACACACGATTTATTTCGTTACGTTTAAGGGAAGGAAGGGGAATGATCATTCCTCGACACTGCTGTAATCATCCTTAATAAGAATGGCGGGCATGATTTGTGGTTTCAAGAAGTGAATCTGCGCTTGTGTTTGTAAATAATGAGGCGAATTCAGATGATAGTTCAGATTCTTAGAAGTAAGTCATATTTGTAGAAGAACATGGGATTGGAGCTACAGGGACTTACAAATGTGAGTAAAGAAAAAACATTGACTGATAAAGTGATCACATAGATTGAATTGTGTAAGAATTTGCAATAACATATTAGTGTATAAGTTTGAAAACTTTCAAAGAATGTATGGTATAGGGTGAGAAATAGATTTCGAAAATCCTCGAATAAAAGCATGAAACATACCGAGTAAAATAAAAGTATTTACAAATTCATAAAAACTTCTGATGATTCCTTTTCTTCAATTGCCATTTTTGTCTATTACACCATAGTAATTTGATAATTTCTCATATAATATTGGAAAGTTTTACTAAAATTAACATGTACGTCATTTTTAGATATATTTGTGCATTTTTTTTTGAAAAATATTTCTGTTATGTAATTTTTTCTGCTATCTAACACTTATGAAAACAATGAAAATCGGTATAGGCCTGAATTTCTTTTATTTAAGTGATAAATATCTAATGTATTTTTCGATCACCTGTCAAAGATGTTCATCTGTGCTACAGAATAAAACTGCTTCCGATCTTCATGCACATTTGTGCCTTTCGCGCACAAATTTTATGCAAGATGGAATACCTTCACAGATTAGTCTCTGTGTCAGGGAAGTCCACAAAATATGACTTCACAGAAGAACGTGTCTACAACAACGTTTTTCATGACGAATGTGCTGTCCGATTTCAAAACTAAAATCCATCTTGACTTTTGGCTTTGTTAACAATTCAAACCCTGTTGAAATCGTGATATTCCGAATGAATTTTAAATGATTATCCGAAGAAAGCATTTCACGTCATGTCAGTAGCATTATTTCCCTAACCACGTAGTGGTCAACCGTAGAACATGCTGTGATTCTAGCTGATAACTGAAATCAATGGCAGGTGGCTTGAATTTTTTTTTTAATAAAATGTATAATTATCGCAAATGTATGCTGAATGTTCAATTCATTAAAATATTCAGTCAAAACCAAATTTTGATTTTTTTTTGGGGGGGGGGGCTTTATATTATTTATTTTATGCCCCTATTTCTACCTGTCACTAAGCGTTGCAGCTCCAGTAACATGTTCGCTCATCAGGAACGTATGTTCCTGTTCGTTTCAGAACAAAATTGTCCCGGATCTACAAGCACATCAAGAACTCCTGCACTCAATAGTCTCTGTGTTAAAGTGGTCCTCAGATCAACGCTTTACAGAAGAACATCTATTTAACCGCTTTTTTCTTATTCCAATATTGCACCCCACTGTGATATTAGCTTTGGAGGGCGATTAAAACATCTGTTAAATCAGAATAATTCGAAGAACAATAGTCGATTTTGAAGGTAGCATGTCACGTAAAGTTTTATAGAATTCCCCAGAACAAACAACGGTCAACCGTGGATCATGTTCTGATTCACAATGCTGAAAATAATGGCATTTGTATTGAATGTGCGTTGTCGTAATACGAACTGTAACTGTCGTAAATGTATGCTAATTGTGCAATTCATTAAAATATTCAGTCTGACAAAAACAATCGCAACGAATATCCATGCCTTCTTTGCGTCCAACGCAAAATCTCTTAAGCAACACTTTCGTCTACAAAGAACATAAAAATATAGCTACTTAAAAAAATAAAACATACATACACTTGACTCTTAATTTTGAGCACGCAGTCCGCCTTGGCATGACATATCAAAAATCTGTTAAAAGCGACATCCAAAACACTCTCTTCTTCTCCACATAAATAAAGATATACGTGATTTCTAGTGGTAATCGAAACACATAGTGACTAATTAACGATTCTGCAGTCTGTGAATGACGTTTAAGCTTCGTAAGAGTTAATTTCATTCACAGTTTTAATATTAGGTACCTCAACAGCATGATTTATTTCGTTAATTTTAATGAAGATGGGGAACGCTCATCCCTCGACACTTTAGTAATCATCCTTAATAAGATGAGTGCACAAAATTTGAGGTTTGGAAAAAATGAATTTGCATGGTGTTTCTGAAATTTTTTGACGAGTTCAGATAGCAATTCTGGCATTCAGAAACAAGTGACTTTTGAAGTAGAACATGGGAACTTATAGACATTGGAGCTACAGAGGTTTTAAAAATGTCAGAAAACCATAAAGGACTCTTCGTGCACAGCCGAATGGCATAATAGTTTGCAATAACATCATGATCTGTAAGTATGTAAGTATTGAGTATGAAATAGATTTCAAAATTATATCGATACATTAAACAAACTGAATTAAATAAAAGTGTTAAAAAATACATAAAATCTCCTAAAATTATCTTTTCCTAATTTCGGTTTTTTTAAAGTATTACACCCTAGTAATTTCGATAATTGGAAAATTTTACTAAAATTAAAATATACGTCATTTTAAAATTTATTTATGAATTTCAATTTCATTTTTTTTTTTTTTTTTTTGCAAAATGCAATTTTTCGTATCATTTAGCAGTTTTATCAAAATTTTCAATTCAATTTTTAATAAAATTTCAACAAAATTAACGTGCATGTCATTTTAAAATTTACTTGGTGATCAAAATTTTGCCTAAAAAACGTTATGACAAATTTCATCTATGTAGCGTAAAGCGTTTTTGATTTATCTTTATGGAACACAGGCAGGCAGAGAGACAGACACAATGCCAAAAATGTGTTTTTCCAATTCAGAGTGGTCTAAAACGTGGAGATTCGTTAAAATATAGGGTTTAATTTTTTTCGACAATCACAACGCTTTCTCCATCCTTTGTATAAGAGAAAGTAAAAAATTGATGCTAGTCGTCAAAATTTGCATTTCATCTTCCCCTAACAGAGCTCTGAAAATAAGGTATGCGATGTGTTTTTTTAATATGATGGCATTTTTTCCGTGGCATTCTCTCTCCTTTTTGTATGAAAAATCAAACCCAATACATTATTATAACATTTTGGAAATTAAAATTCAATTATATTTTTTTAAACTTTTTTACTTTCTGTTATACGAAGTATAAAGGAATCTCTACAATCGTCAACAAGTTAGAACTCTAGATTTGAAGAGATTTTCCTTTACATCTTTGCTTTATGTCTATACGTGACAAATATAAATCAAAAACTATTTTAGCAACACGATTAAAATTTAGTGCAGGAAATTACGACAAAATGCGTAGATTTCTATCAACTTTTGAACGCAAACCATTCACAGTAAATCTGCCTTCACGGCTGTATGAGTACAACTGAATTCCATAACTCTAAATTGCAAAGAGCTATGCGGACAAGAAATTTCAAAAACAACAGCTTCGTTTACATGCAACATTAAATTAGGGTTATTAAAATACAGACGCCATACATACACTACTAATTTTTAATTTACAGTACGCCGCCATAGCATGGTGCGTTTACATTAAGAATAACGCTCTTTGGTTACAAAACAGCAGAAACAGCTTCCTTTTCTGCATATAAATTAGGATTTCCATCTTTTCTAGTGGTAACTGAAACGGACAATGTGGAAATAACAATTCTGCAGTCTGTGAATGACGTGTAAGTTTGGTAGGCAATCATGTCATTCACGTTTTTAATATTCTGTAACTGAGACACACGATTTATTTCGTTACGTTTAAGGGAAGGAAGGGGAATGATCATTCCTCGACACTGCTGTAATCATCCTTAATAAGAATGGCGGGCATGATTTGTGGTTTCAAGAAGTGAATCTGCGCTTGTGTTTATAAATAATGAGGCGAATTCAGATGATAGTTCAGATTCTTAGAAGTAAGTCATTTGTAGAAGAACATGGGATTGGAGCTACAGGGACTTACAAATGTGAGTTAAGAAAAAACATTGACTGATAAAGTGATCACATAGATTGAATTGTGTAAGAATTTGCAATAACATATTAGTATATAAGTTTGAAAACTTTCAAAGAATGTATGGTATAGGGTGAGAAATAGATTTCGAAAATCCTCGAATAAAAGCATGAAACATACCGAGTAAAATAAAAGTATTTACAAATTCATAAAAACTTCTGATAATTCCTTTTCTTCAATTGCCATTTTTGTCTATTACGCCACAGTAATTTTGATAATTTCTCATATAACATTGGAAACTTTTACTAAAATTAACATTTACGTCATTTTAAGATTTATTTGTGCATTTTTTTTTGAAAAATATTCCTATTATGTAATTTTTTCTGCTATCTAACACTTATGAAAACAATCAGAATCGGTGTAGGTCTGTACTTTTTTAATTTAAGTGATAAATATCTAATGCATTCTTCGATAACCTGTCAGAGATGTTCATCTGTGCAACAGAATAAAAATGTTTCCGATCTGCATGCACGTCAGTGCCTTTCGCGCACAAATTTTATGCAAGATGGAACACCTTCACACATTAGTGTTTGTGTCAAGGAAGTTCTCAAAACTTAACTTCAAAGAAGAACGTGTCTACAACAACGTTTTTTATGACGAATGTGCTGTCCGATTGCAACACCGAAATCCATCTTGACTTTTGGCTTTGTAAAAAATTGAAACCCCTTTGAAATGGTGATATTCCCAAGGAGTTTTAATTGATAATCCGAAGACAGCATTTCACGTCATGTCAGTAGCATTATTTCCCTAACAACGCACCTGTCAACCGTAGAACATGCAATGATTCTAGCTGATAACTGAAATCAATGGCAAGTGGTTTGAATTTTTTGGTATGAAATTTGTAACTATTGTAAATGTATGCTGAATGTGCAATTCATAAAAGTACTTTGTCTAACAGCGAAATTTTGAGCAGTTTTTATATTTGCTCAAAAAAATTTCCATCGCTTTCTTCCTTACATCTTACGCATCATTTCGTAAGAAATAATTCCGTCAGCAGACAACATTAAAACAAGGTTATTGAAATACAGCCCCCGCACATGATATCACCATTTATAATTCTGTGCATGCAGCCATTTCATGGCGCGTTTGCAGGAAGATACTTCTTTGACAAAAAATTCGACTCTGAAAAACAATTTATTTTCAGCACTTACTTTAAGATTTCCGTTTTTTCTAGTGGTAACTGAAATGGATACTAGGGTAAACACAATTCTTCAGTCTTAAGGTTCATAGGCGTTCATGTTATTTACATTTTTAATATTCGGTTAATCAGACACGCGATTTATTTCGAGAAGTTTAAGGAAGAAGGGGAGTTCTCATCACCAACAGCTGGATGACTTGAGGTGGTAAAAAAAGAATCTTCGCTTGTGTTGTACATGGTGTTTCTAAGTCAATAATTTGATGAGTATAAATTGTCATTCAGGGATTCAGAATTCAGTCACTTTAGTAATAGAACATTTGAATGAAAAGAGATTCGAAACCGCAGCTACTTTATAAATCCGAGTTGAAGAAAGTGTGCAATTAAAAAATGTCTCACCGTTTCTTACTTCAGAAAGTAAACCCATCTTAAAGCAGCATAACACTTTAAGAATTTTATTAAAAGCTTATTGAAACCGAAAACATCCGAGCACTTGTCTAACTTATGTCGCACTTAATATGATTAACCACTAACTTCAACATTAAAAAAGGAAAGAAAAATACAGAATAGTGTATTTGTTGCAACAATGAAAATTATTTGAAATTCATTACGATAAATATATATAATTTGGTAAACTAAATTTAAAAATTATATCGAAAAATTAATAAAAATTACATTGCAATGATCTTTTCAAAACATGCAGTAACATATGTTTAGCTCGACAGAAGGCTCATGGTTTCTTTCAGTTATTGAATGCAATGCTAGAAAAGAAAGTAATTGAAATCATTTTGCATAAAAGCGTTGTCTCAGTAATAACAGTGCGTTCAGTTGGAATAATAACACATAGCCATAAAAATTCATGTCATGTCTAATTAGAAGGGTAGAATCTAAAAATAAGTTCAGGTTATGGAAGCGCTCCAACAACTTTTAGTTAGTAACACGCAAACAGTACCAGGAGCGTTTGCATGATTGTCTCCTGCCAAAAGTTACAAACGCAAAACGGCTCCATTTTCAAAGCATAAATCAGCAAATTTTAGTTTTCCAGTGGTAGTTGAAAGGAATATTGATAAATTAGAATTTTCACAAATCTTCCGAATAAGTGTCAGTTTACGCAATGTTAGGGATGGGTTTTGAAAAGCGATGGAAATTCGCTATTTTCTGCAACTTTTACATAAAAAAGATTGAATGAACTTCTGTGTAAACAAAATATAGCAGCCAAGTGAGTAACCTTTTTTTTAAAACTTGAAACTTTTTTTTTGGAAAAAAGAGATACAAGGCAGAAAGCTTCTAATTTAAAAGGGACTCAAATGATTTGTTCAAAAATCTTCAGATAGCTTATGAAATGTAACATTTACTTTCTGAACTAAAATATATGGCGTCTTTATTTACAATTTTACGTATTTATA
The DNA here is from genome assembly GCF_947563725.1 of Argiope bruennichi. NCBI lineage: Eukaryota > Metazoa > Arthropoda > Arachnida > Araneae > Araneidae > Argiope > Argiope bruennichi. The sequence continues at coordinate 93,901,644 of NC_079161.1, forward strand.
TGCAGCCTTTAAATATTGGGATTCGACTGATAAATAACGTGACTTTAAAGTTACATTTTACATCGTAAAGCATTAAAACAATTATCGAATGTTTCTAAATACACATATTGCTTTTTTCAATTCAGAATTACGAAGGATATTGGAAAATTGTTATATCAATTTGGAAAGAAATATGCTTTATATTATAAAAGCCTATTTATAATATAAATGAGCAAAATTTAATCAAATGTTTAAATTTTAGTATAAGTCATTCGAAGATTCAAAGCTCCTTTTTCTATAGAACAGATCCGTAAAAAACTTCATATATTTATTGCTTAGACAATGGGAACGAGCATGGGGGTAAAGAAAGCAATTGCCTCCCCGTAGGCAACCGCCTGCCACATACGAAGAGGTTAAGAAAAATGAGTGCATGCTACTGAGAGGAGAAAATTCATTTTTTGGGAAGAATACGAGCTTGGAATAACTTCTAGGAAAAAAGTATTTAATCATTAATCGACACGCCTAAAAATGGAGATAGGGGAATTTCTATTTAAGATCTAATTGTTTTCTAATAAAATGCACTGATTTTTACTTACTCGTAAACATATTATAGAGGAAGTATACACAACGATCATGTTAACATACTTAACTCTTAAATAACACGAACTCTGAATTTCGATTAAAACACTCAAGATTACTCTCATAACAGTAATTGTCAGTGGATATTCAAATTCGGAAATGATTTTCGGTGCATACAATTGAGATTCTTGGAGTCTATTTTCTTCAAATGCACAAATTTTTATCCACGTCACGCAACATCTGTTGTGGAACCTAAAAACATTGTGAAGATATTGGGCTGAACGTTCTGCACTTGAGATTCTTCACGAAATTTAACTTGGAATGAATGAGCAGTTAAGAAACAACATATAAGTTCACTTAAAAGAGTGCCATTTTATAACTGCATTCGATTGAAAATTTATTAGGCAATTAATATTCGAAAAAAGGTTTAAACTCATGAAGGAAAAGAAACAAAAGATAAATGCTTTTTCCATGCAACACAACATCTGTTTTGGAACTTAGAAAATTTTGTTGGAGATATTGCTTTCATCGTGCTCGGTGTTGCTCAACACAATATTGTTACATTTAGAAATCCAGTGCTGGCGTCCTGGTATAGGGGTAGCGCGTCTTCCCCTTGATCCGGGAGTCGTGGGTTCGAGTTCCGGTTCGAGCTTGGTTGTTCTTCTTCTGTTCAGTCTGTGAGTTGTGTGAATGTGTTTTCCTGTAAAAAGGCTTATGCAAGCGAATGAGTGATGCGTAAGTGGCAAAGTCGTACTCTTGGCACCAGTTGGCGCTACTAAAACAACAGACGCACCCCCCCCTATCGGTTTAAATTGCTGTCTTCGCAACAGCGGGCTTGTCTAAGTGCCATAAGAAACAACAACAGTAATCAAGTTCTGTCTGAAACTGTGTTCTGTAAGAAATTTCCGAAGTTTTGCTGTACGGAAGGACCGGTCAATGAAAGGAATAGCAAAACATCCATTGGCCTTGAAAGACTTCGAAAATGGTAGCGAAATTGAAGAAAAATGATCGTTTGATACTAATTCTGGACGAATACTTGACTTGCAAAAAGCACTGGAAATAACTACAATATAAAGTGAAGAGGGAAAAGCTTGCAAAAAGCACGCTAGTGCTTAATGTCCATTGTGCGATAGAAAAATGATGGTTCTCGGGAAATTAACGCGATATGTCCCGTTCAACTGTCTAAACGATCAGTAGGAGAGTCCTCTGGCATCATCCTTAAAAGCCTCAACTCGAGAAAAGGCTGCTTCCACGTCGTGTCGTGATTCGTCGTAAGTTCTCTCTTCAGTTTCTTCCAAAGTTCGAGAATGACCTTGGAAAGATAGAACTTCTTGTTAATAGACTAAGTGCCCTTTCATCTGAAAAGTTGATTCAAAATGCAAAATTCCCGAGTTTCGGAACCTGAAAATCTGCTTTCGCTTCTACAATTTCAGTTGCAGTCAGCAAAAATAGCGGTTGTGGCGTGGATTTATATAATTTTTTCTCTACCTGTACTTCTTCGAGGAATTAACTGCTACAGCTTTAGTAACATGCTCGATCATCAGGTAGTTATATTGTTGTTCGTTACAGAATAAATTTGTAGCAGACCTACAAGCACATCAAGAACTCCTGCACTTAATTGCATCTATGATAAAGGGTCTTCAGATCAACGCTTCACAGAAGAAAGTCTCTTTAACCGCTATTTTCTGACCTGTGGCTACCTGATTCCAATAATGCACCTCATTATGATATTAGCTTTGAGGGTGATTAAAACATCTGTTAAATCAGAATAATTCGAAGAACAATAGTCGATTTTAAAGACAGCATGTCAAGTTTTATAGAATTCCCCAGAACAAACAACAGTCAACCGTAGATCATGCTCTGATTCACAATGCTGAAATTAATGGCATTTGTATTGAACGTGCTTTGTCGTAATAAGATCTGTAACCATCGTAAATGTATGATAAATGTACAGTCAATTAAAATATTCAATCTGACAAAAAAAAATCTCAACCAAAATCCAAGCCTTCATTGCGTCCAACACAAAATCTCTTAAGCAACACTTTCGTCTGGAAATAATATCAAAACAAAATCTGGAAAGAAAATAAATTTTCAACAAAATCAACATATGTGAGCTACAAAGCAACTTAAAGAATCAAAACGTGCATACACTTCATTCTTTTAATTTTGAGCACGCAGTCCTCATTGACACGTTTGCACGACATATCAAAAAAAAAGTGTTAAAAGCAACTTCCAAACACTCTCTTCTTCTCCACATAAATAAAGCTGTGCGTGATTTCTAGTGGTAATCGAAACACATAGTGAGTTATTAACTATTCTGCAGTCTCTGAATGACGTTTAAGTTTCGTAAGCGTTCATTTCATTCACAGTTTTATTCTCGTTCAGCTGAGTGCAGCTCGTATAATAACTGGTTTGAAACGAAGTTGCCCCTCAGACATTGTCCTTTATGAAGCCGACCTTAAACCTCTCCATGTTAGAAGGCATGCTAACCTTATCAAATATTACAACAAACTTTCCAGTTATGGCATTCAAAACAATACCTCAAAATATCTAAGAAATTGGACTAACCTCCAGAGACTCAAGAAAAATAGTCCCTTTAGTCAAGTCTTGTCTCAGAATATAATTCCTAAAAATGTAGAGCCACATTCTCTTCACTCCTGTATGAATCCTACTGAAGAACTTACCAGGGTTCACTTTCATTTCAACCTCCCTGTTCCCATTAATAAAAAGGAAAATGCGTCAGAATACCTCAGACAATTGGCCTTGGAAGTCATTAATAAAATCCCTAAACGTGACATTAAATTGTATACTGACGGCAGCAAAATCGACAATTCTGCAGGTAGTGGCATCTATATTGTAACTCCTCAGTCTAGTTTTTCTCTATGCCAACGAAATCCAGACTTCTGTTCCGTTTTTAGAAGCGAACTTTTAGCAATCGATGAGTGACTTAAGAAAATTTTACACGAAAATAATTATAAGAACCTTTGGATTCTTACTGATAGCCGCAGCTCAATGGAACACCTTAACAATTGGACCTATGTTGGAGATAAAGCAAGTTTGTCTATTCTTCAGAAGTTGAAGCTGATTTCACTTCAACATGATATTCATTTCCAGGGGATCCCATCTCATGTGGATCTACTTGGTAACGAAATAGCAGACAGGCTTGCAAAGAAAGAAATCAGCCTAGCGACTTCATCTTCTGCTGAGCTCACACACTTAGAACTATTCTCTCAGGCGAAATTCCTAAATAAGAAGAATTGGATGGTTCCCCCTACTCATGATTGGTATAGAGCCAATAAGCCGGGACAGTCCTTAAATCTTCCTTGTGATAGAAAAACCAACACTTGCCTGTCACGCCTTGCCAGTGGCCACCTTAAATGTCTTTTCTTTTCTCAGGGTGAAAAGTTTTACCCTCTTTGCCCGAAATGCTGCCAGCATCAGGCCTCTGCTGAACATATTCTGGACTGTCTAGGATTTCATTGGGGAGAAATTTATTCTTCTCCCTTCCTCGTTTTTGACTTTCTTCTTGTCAACGGAATTTTGGATTTGGTCTGACGTAGTCAGACCATGGAGATTAGCAACAACAACAACAACAGTTTTAATATTAGGTACCTCAACATCATGATTTATTTCGTTAATTTTAAGGAAGATGGGGAACGCTCATCCCTCGACACTTTAGTAATCATCCTTAACAAGATGAGTGCACAAAATGTGAGGTTTGAAAAAATGAATTTGCATGGTGTTTCTGAAATTTTGGGACGAGTTCAGATGGCAATTCTGGCATTCAGAAACAAGTGACTTTTGAAATAGAACATGGGAACTTATAGACATTGGAGCTACAGAGGTTTTAAAAATGTCAGCTAAAGAAAAGGACTCTTCGTGCACAGCCATGACCGAAAGGCAAAAAAATTTGCAATAACATCATTTTCTGTAAGTATGCAAAATTTCAAATTCAAAAAGATGATACGGTATTGGGTATGAAATAGATTTCAAAATTCCATCAATATATTAAACAAACTGAGGTAAATAAAAGTGTTAGCAGATTCATAAAATCTCCAAAAATTATATTTTCCTAATATCAGTTTATATATATATATATTTGTTTGTTTAGTATTACACCATAGAAATTTCGATAATTGGAAATTTCACCAAAATTAACATATACGTCATTTTAAGATTTATTTGTCAATTTCCATTTTTTTTTTTTTTTTTTTTTTTTTGCAAAATGAAATTTTTCGTATCCTCTCGCAATTATCAAAATTTTCAACAAAATTAACATGTATGTCATTTCAAGATTTACTTGTGAATTTGAAACAGCTTTATTCGCATAATACAGAGTTTCTCAACCTTTCAGTATTTGCGACCCAGTTTTCAATCATAATTTCCATCTCGCCTCCCCCGCTTGCAATAAAATGTATACAACAATAATGTATAATGAGTATTTTGAAATCTGTTGTTAAATTATTTTTTAACTAACTGCCAAAACAAGAGTAAAATCGAGCCAACGTTGGTGAGAAACCGCATCTTGCATTTTGGACAAGCCGGCGATAAACAGATGAAGCGAATGAAAGCGGGGAAAATTTAAATATTATTTTGGAAATGATAGCCAAACAGGGAGATAACGTTAAAAGAATATGAAAGTAAAACAATTCGTTAATAAAAGTTCATCTAGACGGGGTGAGCTAAATTTAGAAATTGGGAATACATTTTTTTCGAAAAATAAAAGAAATAAAACAGAAGCATAACTAAACAAAAGTGAAAAAAATAAGCAATGTTTGTGGAAGGGAATCCACACGACCTATGCCGTCTCGAGCATGCGCGGTGCAAATGTTTTCTTATAGTAGGAAGTAAAATGTTCGATAACGGGAGTTTCAATTCCAGCCAGTCTCATTCGAGTCGATCCTTTTATCGCTATCGAATCTATCGTGAATGTGTATGTTATATATGTTTTCGTGTTAATTGCAATTCACCAAATTAAATATTCACGGTAGTAGATTTATGCAGACTCATGGATAAATTTTTAAGCGGAAGTAAGCAAGCATTAGATGATAGTCAAGCATCAACAAGTACACAGACGAGCGTAGTTCCGAAAATAAAATCAAGAAAATATTCTCAAGAATACTTAAATATTGGGTTTACCAGTGCTGAAGTAAATGAAGAAGAAAGGCCCCTGTGTATCATTTGCTCAAAAATGTTGGCCGCAGACAGCATTAGACCTAATAAACTTAAACGACATTTGGAAATGCTTCATAGTGAGTACGTCAACAAACCCAGAGAATTCTTCGAATTAAAATTAAAATTATATAAAAAGCAAAAATCATTTTTAAAGAGACTTTGTCTGTGAATAAAAAAGCTTTAATTGCATCTTACAGAGTTCATATAAAATAGCCAGATGTAAAAAAACTTCACACCATTGGTGAAGATATTATTTTGCTGGCAGCAATTGAGATTGCACAAAATATGTTTGGAAATAATTTTTCAAAACAATTGCAGTCCATATCTCTTTCAAATGATACTGTTGCTAGTCAAATTGGCGATATAGCCGAAGATTTACAGTGTCAGCTTTTCTCGAAGTTGCGTGACACAGAGAAGAATTGGCTTCGAAAGCAATGAGTCCTGGTCTGAATATTGTGTTAACTACGGTTGTAACCGTAGTAAATTCTATATAAATGAGACCCCTGAAATCGAGAATCTCTTCCGCACTTTGTAAAGACATGGGTTTCAGTACATTCAGCATTACTATTTTATTACAAGGCAAGATGGTCATCATATGGGAAATTTTTGCTACGTGTTTATGAATATAGAGAAGAAATCGCCAATTTCCTAGCAGAAGAAAACAGACCGGAGGCCGAGAATCTTCGCGATGATTTATTTGTGATGAAATTGTGGTACTTGGTCGACATATTCGAGAAATTAAATAACTTGAATGTTCAACTCCAAGGAGCAAATACACATTCGTATGTTGGATACCAGTGATAAAGTTAATTCTTTTTGTTGAAAATTGGAATTGTGGAGTAGAAATTTAAAGCAAAATATACAACAATGTTTGCAAATGTGAATGATTGAAACTTACAAGGCTGAAGAAGAACATGTAAGAGTTGTTTTGTAACCATTGAAAATCTTTTAGCCATGCTGGTAAAGAATTTTAAAATAGTATTTTCTTGTTGACGACAAACTGACAGGAAATTACGATTGGGTTAGGGATCCATTTCATAAGACTCCCGAAGGACTCTCAATTCATGAGGAAGAACAATTCATAGACTTCACGGCAAGTGGCGAAACTAAAAGACAATTTAGTAATAAATCGCTATTTCAATTTTGGGCAGGAGTAAGGATGATTTTTCTGCACTAAAACAAGGGCATTTCACATTCTATTACCATTTTCAACATCCAACTTTTGTGAAACTGGATTTTCTTCTGTGGCTTCTTTGAAGACAAAATATAGAAACAGAACTGAGAGTGGCTATTTCTAATACTAAGCCTTCCTTCGAAAAACTTTGCTTTGCAAGACAGGCCGAAGAAAGTCACTAATAATTATTAAATTTGTTTTTAATATAGTATGTTTTGATTAAGTAAGTTTTTATTTATAAGATGTTTTACTTTAATAAGTTATTAAATATATCGAAATGAATTTTTTTGTATGTCTATGTGTGCTTTCCTTTTAATCACTTAATCAATTTTTTAAAAATAATATTTTTTCTTGTATATTCTCGTGCCCTCCTTCTAGTGTGCTCGTGCCCGCCTAGGGGGGCGCGCCCGACAGGTTGAGAATCGCTCGCATAATGTAACTTTTCCTATTATCTACAAGCTATTAAATAATAACATAAACCTGTTCATTAATTTTAATTAGTTATATTAAATTGAAATTTTATTTCTAAAGCCTTAGATATCAATCAACAAAACTTTCTTAGAAGTGTTCTTTTCATATTCACAGTTTTTTGAGTATGAGCGAAATATACAGTTAAATAAATTCTGTTAACTGAATGCTCATATTTATTGCAAGTTCAAAATATGAACTCCCTGAAACAGCAGTTACCATTGCTCGATGTAAATAAAGTGCTTCCATGATAAAACTACCATAGTTTAAAGTTGCCACCAAAGGAAACTATTGTTCACATATTTATGAAATTTTGCGAAGGACATAGGGAAAGAATGAACGAATAAAATAAAAATAGCGCATAACAAAATAACCACCATAATGAACGGGAAAAATTTTTTACAGCATGTTGATACCAGAAAACAGTTTTGAATGAATAACACATTTACGCCAGAATTTTTTATTTGAATGTTTTTCCCTGTCTTAACACGAGTCACTCTGACCCAATATCTCTTAATCTTAAACTGCGCACTCTCTGATGGGAACTACAAACTTCGGTTAGACATAGACTCTCATGTTTAGATTACAGAAGAAAAAGAAACAAGTGCATTAATTTCTGTCGACGCCACGCATCAGTTGTTATATAATCCAGAAACTTCTGCTGAATTCCCCCCCCCCCCCAATTTCCTCAGTATTGCTAATCAGAATGTTGTTACACTTACCATATCGAATATATATCATATATATTTGTGAGTTAATTTTTTCACCAAAATGATATTTCCATTCTAGTTACTCTACAGATATATCTGCGATTGAAAGGAATTCCAAAAGGTCAATTGGTTGTTTAAGACTTGGATTAATGTTTGTCAAATTTGATTGAACAAGTTCGTTTGACATTAATTCTTGAAGAAGAAGAAAACTTGATTTGCAGAAGCCCTGGAGATAGTTGCGCTATAAGGGAAAGAAGCGACAGCTTGCTATATTAAAGCTACTACCAATTTTCTAGGTATAGTATTTGCTGAAAATTAGTATCAAATGATTTGTGGAAAAAGGTCTTAATGGTTTGACCAGCAAAGAATTTTAAACTTCAAAAGTAAAGGATATATGACTCGTATTATTTTAAACGCTTTGCACTGCTCTGTTTATAATGTTTATAGTTTATAGTACTGTATATAGATTTATTTACTACTTGATTCATAATTTAAAATTTAAATTGCAGCAGGAAGCGGCTAAATTTATCTTACCGTTTTTACTTTAAGACGGGCGAAAAAAACATTAAAACTGCTCTGAATTTTTTATGTATCGCAAAATTATTTTCAAAACTTATGTATATGTTGGGAAACGATATGAAGCACATTCACACAATTGAAAGTAACAATAAATGAATACCAATAAAAGAAAATTCCAGAATGGAATATTTGTAGAAGCAATGAAACCTATTTCCAATTTATTACAACAGTAAAATATAATTCTGTAAAATAAACATTAAAATATTTTTAAAAACGACTTTAAAATAAACAAAAGATTGCATTGAGACAAAATTGGTTTCGGTAAAAAGTTAATTATTTTAAACAACTTTAATTTGGTGTAAAATTTTATTTTGTGGAAATATATTTTCGACTGTTGTCACTGAAATCTTAATTTCCAAAAATAAAAAATATCTACAACATGCTTAATTTTTCCCTTTCAAATACGTATGTGTCAAATTTGGAAGCCCGGTGACTAAAATTTTTCCTGTATAGCATCACTACACACTCTCATACAAACACACTCCTTTATTATTAGCAGAAGTAATAAAAAAACTGTTCATTAATTTGTAACAATTGATTTGCGTATAATAATATTAAATTGTATTTGTTCTAATCACATTTTTGTAAGGTTAAAATGCACAAGACTGCTGTGATTTATTAGTATCTCTTCGAAATTCTGGAGTCGAGTGATACAGAAACACATTAGTTTAGCTCGGTTGAAGGCGCATCATTACTTTCAGATCTTGGATAGAATGCCAGAAAAGGAATAAATTAAATGCATTGTCTCATTGATAATAGTACACTCAGTTGCAACTGTAACAGAGGAGAACTGGTGCTTTCAGTATTACTACGCCAGGACTTTAATGCATCAGGAACTTGGAGATAGCCTTGCTATGCAAAGCGGGCGCTCCTTTGAACATGTCTGTTGGCTGTGACAATAAAAGAAAAACATTTCTGTTATATAAAGCAAATAGTTATTAATATTCCAAGGCGAAAATTAAATGTTCATTAAAATAAAAAGTTTAGTCAACATGATACACAAGCAGTCTTCAGCTCGGCTACGGTTACAAATACATGTTAAAGATTCTTAAATTACCCTACAGGCAGCCAATAAAAGGCGCCTTTGTATGATTAAAATGCTAAGAAAAGTCAGTAAGCGAATGATGAGAGTTTTTTATTTTCGGGACATAAATCAAGAAGTTTTTGCTTTCTAGTGGTAACTGAAAGGAATACTGATAAAATATAGTTTGAACAAATCTCTGAATCACGTGTCAATTTATGGGACTACGTTTGCGAAGAATATTTAGGAAAGGCTCTGGAAAATAATTGTATTTTTGAACTTTTGAATAAAAAAGATTGACGAAAGAATAAACTACGATACAAAAAGTGGCAAGTTAATTTTCAATTTATGTTTTTAAATACAGTCAAAAAGATCTTTTTTTTTGTTAAAAAGAAATATAATGCTATAACCATCTAATATAAATTTAATAAAAGATAGATTTATGCAGAGATGAATTCTTTCTCTTTATTGTTGTTTTTTCAAACTAAAGTACAAAGTAATGGATGAAACAATGCAACTAAACAATTATTTTATTTAATACCATATTTAGCGATTTATTGATAGATAATTGAAACACGGAATCAAAATATTTCAGTCGGTACTATAAAAATCATTCTGAAAATGATGAATACCCAAACTTCGCCTCTCGCTAGGTGACAAAAGATCAGATTAAAATCTCTCAATATCATCACTGTAATATTAAAAATTATCTTGCCTTTTCTTGCACATTTTTCCATTTATTATTAAGCCATTATTAACATTAGAAAAAGAAAATTGTGCGACATTTAAATTTATATAATTTGAAATTAATTCTATTATTTGTACAGGAAAAAAACTGTTCACTGTTTTGTAAAATTGTATTTGTAATTATTGCAGTTCTGTAGTGTGAAGATGCACATAGGCTCTGATCAGTCGATGTCCGCAATACTAGAGGCCGAGAAAAACCTGAAGTAATGTAAGTTTAGCTGAGTTAAATGCACATCATTTCTTCCAGTTCTTGGATGTATTGCCAGAAAAGAAAGTAATTGATATCATTTTATATAAACGCGTAATAACAGAGCGTCCAGTTGTAATAATAAAAAACAATCGTTAAAACTTACTTAAGAAAACAAATGTTCGGTCATAACAATAAATAGGTAGCATTAGCATAGTAGCAGGTTATGAAAATGTGCTGAAGGCTTTAAAGTTGTAACACACAACCAACACTTGGTGCGTGAGAAAGATTGCATACCACCAAAAGTTGCTTGCTAATATAACAGCTGCATTCTCAGAACATAAATCAACAAGTTTTTGTTTCATAGTGATATTTGAAAGGAATATTGATAAATTAAATTTTTTTGAATTTGGAATTACTGGCTAGTTTACGTAACTGAACTAGGGACGAAGTTTATGAAAAGCGTTGCAAACTAGTTGTATCCTTAAATTTTTGGAAGAAAAAAAAATAAAAGAAAAAAGGAAAAATAAAAAACATCATGTAATCAAATCATAGCCAAACCATAACATTTAAGTGCCTGACGTGTTCCAAAATTTTAGTATGTTTTTTTTCTTGCAAAAAAAAGAAGAAAAGAGAGAGAAAGAGAGAGATAAGGTAGAAACCATCTGCTTTAAAAGTGGCTAAAAAATAATTCGTTCAAAAACGAGAAGATAGCTTAAGAAATTTATTATTTATTTCCTGAAATAAAATCTGGCTTATTTTTATGCAGTCTTTAAATATTGGGGTTCCACTGAAAAATAGCTCATGCAGGGTGGTCATAAAATAACTTTTCCAGTTTGACGGTATCTGCAGTTAAAACGAATGCAAGAAATGAAACCACCTTTCATATACAGACTGTGGAAGGAAATGGGAAAATGAATACCGCAGAAAAAAAAAATTAATACAAAAAGTTGCCGATAGGGGAAATTTTGGAGCTGCTGTTGTACGAACGAGGAAATTTGTATTGTATACGGGATGGATTATGTAAAAATCCTAGAGCGTGCGTGAAAGCAGTGCCATTCATTCCTTGTAAAAAGGGAATAGCAAATGTCCTGTTGGCAGTTCATTCTTGACTATTGTTGTGTACTTGACTGTTGTTGTAATTGATTATTGCTGTGTTCTTAAAAAGTGCTTTACCTTACATTCAGCGTGCAGTACTGGTCAAACTGTTCTGCTCTAGACAGTGTAGCCGTGATTGCTCTGAAGCAAACCTGCATGCTTCATGTACAGAACATAAGACGGGCTGTTAAACTGAGAGTTTACAAGCAGCAGTGGAGGACATCACACGCTGTATACAATATGCTGTGCACAGGGAAGTTCAGAATACCGACAATGTTGCACGCCGTCAAGGGGACACTAGTACTGACGAATGAAAGATTATTTTCCTTGAGTTTCATGAATTCATTCATAGCTGTTCCTCTACACTGCCACTATTTCCCCTGTCAGTATCTTTGGTACTATCTTTTTTTTATGCGTAATTTCTCTTTTTACGCCTTCCGTAGTCAGTATATGACAAAAAGGTTTCATTTCGTTCATTCGTTTTAGCTGCTGATGCCAACAAACAGGGAAAGCTATTTTATGGACAACCTGCATATTTATATTAGAGTTCTTCTATCTTGTAAGTTATTATTAGAGTTAATTAGTTAAAAGGTCTTCATAGAGATCAAAAGATAAAATAGCAAATGTGTACATTTTCTAGCAATAATAATAACATTATTATGTTTTTCTCTCCACTAAGTCGCGTGATCATTCAAATGAAATGACTGATTTCTAAATGATTTGTTGTTTGTCTTTCTCAGTTCCCAGAAAGTTTCAATTTTCACTCTTAATTATTTCTGAGATACGTTAGGCAACCATTTGTTTCATCTGGAATATTGCTTTCCAAGTCAATACGTAGTCAACTATTTCAAAATGGCTATGATGATTTGACGTCTGAAAAATATAAATTTAATAAACGATAAATTCTGCAGAAATGAATTTTTATTTATGCTTTTACAAAAAATATAAAACATTGGACAAAATGTTGAATGGCTACAATTATTTTATTTAATGACATGTCTAGTGATTTATTGAATGCAAAACTTAACATTTTGAACCAAGCACATTACCTTTTTAAATTTAAGCACAGCATTACGTAAAAATATAAATTGTCAGGACATTTCGAAATTATAAATTTTTGAAAAGTGGACATCGTTTCAATTTTCTTAATTTGAGAGTTTAAAAGGAATGGAGCAGGAAATGTAATAAAAACGAAATTTTAATAGAAATGAAAATCTATAATTATCCTTTTACAATAAATACAAAAAGGAAAGTAAATGACAATTACCCTTTTAAAAATCCTTAAGAGGACTCGGTACACAAATTTTTTTCCCACGATTTTTAATAAAATTTTCAAATTTTGTTATAGATTGATGTAAATTGTGCAGAAACTTAATTTTCCAAAATACTTTTCAGATTCAAATGTTACAAATTTAAATATTTTAATTTTTTTAAAAAAATTAAGCATTTTTTAAAAATGCTTAATTTTTTTAAAAAAATTAAGCATTTTTTAAAAATGCTTAATTTTTTTAAAAAAATTAAGCATTTTTTAAAAATGCTTCTTCTCGTACAATTTTCAAAACATTTTCCCCAATTTTTTTAAGGGACCTCAAAATGTATGTAACAAAATTAGGAATCGGATTTTTGATATCTATATTTTTAAGAAAAAAATATTCCACAAAATTTTGTTAATTTTTTTGGAAAATATCACATTTTTCTCATTTTGAACATTTCTAGAAAAAAAAGTAATCAAAATATTAACAAATTCATCCTTAATTCTATTGAGCTTACAATTAAGAGTGAGCAGAAAAAATTTCATGCAATTACAATAAAATGTGATTGACTTTTAACATTTTGTAGCAGACAGAATTTTGAAAAAAAGCAAACTGAGAAAAACAGCTTTAAAGTTTTCATCACAATAAAATTGTAATAAAAACAGGAGTATCAAGTTAGTTTTTTCTCAGAGCAATAATATGGCATTTGTTTTGTAAATGCTAAGATGCCAATTTTATTTTTATACATTACTATCATGTTTATTAATGACCATTATTATAAATGGGGATTATTAAAAAAAATTAGGGAAAAAATTTCAATGTGCTCACTTTTTATACTCAGTAAATTTATTTAATAAAAATGGTTATTAAATGAGCTGCAGTTCTGTTTATCAAATAACTAATGATACACAGCAAAAATTCTAGATCATCTTATTGAAATTCAAATGAAACTAGCCATTTTGAAGTGGGTAAATTTTCTAGACAATATATGCGACCAAAAACAGTTTCAAAAGCAAAAGTACAGAAAGTTTCAATGTGGAATAGCTTGTATAAAAACAAAATATTTTAAATAATATATTATCATTCCAACATAAATCTATAAAAGTTTTGAGTTAATCTGAAGTATATATATATGAAGCAATCAAAGAATTAATTAACATAAGCAGTAACGACCTATTTGAAAATGACCAAAAAAAGAGTGTACAAATATTTGTATAGCAAGGCAATGCAGTGTATTATTATTCAATGCAATATTGTTACGAATCTGTAATGCTGCTTTCCAGCATAGTTGGTTCCACCATCGTAAAGAATGTTTTACAGTCATCGGTATTGGGTAGAGTCCGGTGTCGCGTCGGAGAGTCTCGGAGCTTGGCGACAAACTTGGCGACGAATTTGGCGACTTTGGCGCCAAAATAGATTATACCCGAAGCATCGAGAATTTTCCCGAACTGTCCAGTAGGAACCGAGATACGCCTCGAACGTTCCTGATTGGTTGAGAGGCGTCTAGCCCCGCCTCCTGAGACCTATAAAAGGAGGCGGCCGCAGCTGCTAGGGCAGAGTAGTACGGCCACGGCAAAGTATAGACAGAAAAGCACTGTGAAGTCTCTCCTTACCGGGGATAAGCCCCTGCCGGGGCTAGGCGCCCCGTCAACCCAACCATCAAGCTGCTAGGGTAGAGTAGTCGGAATCGACAGCAAGAACTGGCCTTCCAAAGATTAGCGGAGCAGCGACGGAGTCAAGTGAGTGCTGGATTAAGTTGTGCGCTACGGTCTGCATTAGAGTATGTTGTCTGCACGTCTCGGCTGAAGATAATTGTGTGCTGTATATAGTTGTCGTCTTTGTGTTGCCCTGATTTGCCCTCGCCGTGATTTTTTCATTTTGTGTACATAAAAGAGAAATTTTTGTTTTCTAGTGGTGTCAGAAATAGATATTGCTAAAATGGAAATTTATTATGCTATCCATTCCATGCCTGATCATGTCGTTCACAGTTTTAATTTCCTGTAACTCCACTTCTTGCTTTAGTTCAATCCAAACGATGAATGTGCTGTCTTTGATTTCTTCCCTCCAAATTAAAGAAAGCATTCACATAAGAACGAAGACTACAATTTAAAGGTCGAAATAAGGTAGGCCAGTTCAGAGAAATAAATCTTACTTGAAAAAGAACATCGAGTTTGAAACGTGAGGATGTTGCATCAAAATTTACAACCTTGTATTGTAATGCGGAGAACATTACAAGAAGAAATATAAAATACAAACAATAATCAATACAAAGAATATAAAAATATATCTGTTCTAATAAAATGTCTATATCTATACTAGTAATTCTATTCTAGTAAGAAAGATAATATGAGCGTGTATGTTGGCGCTCTTCAAGCCAAACCATTTGATCGACACCTGCAAAGTTCAGCGGGCTTATACCTTGGAGGATAGAAAGATTCAGTGTTTAGCAACGTAAATCAAATTTTAATTAAAATATTAATCAATAAAAAATTAGCTACATTTCGGTGTTTTTTCCGTGATAACATCTGAAACGATTATTGCACAAATATAAATTTTTCATCGTTTCAAGTTTTTAAAAATTTTTAATGACACCAAGTTAAGAGTTGGGCCGATTTTTTCTGAAGTTTGGATATTTTGAAAAAAAAAATAAATAAGAGAATAACCATGTTGCTTGATTTTCAACAAAAGATTATATTATTGTCTTTGAATTCAAAAGGTTTCTTATTTTTATCATATACTTAATAGCTTCACCATTTCTGAAAGCTGAAAAGAAAGATTCTGCTGATCTAGTTTACAAGACATATAAAAACGTGCTTACAATGTATAATGAAATGTATAATAATTTTAAATAACGTATTGATCATTTGGTAGGAAACAAAATAAGAAAGGTAAATTTTAGAAAAACTCAAATTTTTTAAACGCTAAATTTTGCAAAGGGGAAAACGTTTTCCCTCTATCTTTTTTCTTAATGAAAATTTCCAAAACAAAAGGAGCTGCAATTGTAATAAATAATAAAATATAAAGTTAAACATTTTCAATTACAGAAGAAAGCAACAAGCAACATCCTATATTACTTTACAAAAAGTGCGCATATTTATTTTGAGTAGGGAAATATTTCACTATTTGCAAATAAAACAAAACTTTCGTAATGTACGAACAGCAAATTTATAGAGTGAAAGAAAAATCCTTTTGTCCATCGAGCTTGCATTGAAAAAAAAGGATGGAAAAATTTATTTTTTTTCTTATTTAAAAAAAATTTACATTTTATTCTGAAAATGGGTTAGTTTTTTGCGCAAATAAAAAATGTATGATAAGCTATTAACAAAATGAAACGTGAAAGGCAAATAGATAACCTTATACATCGCCTGGTAGCTTGATGATCGTTTTGAAAGTTAAAAAGAACAATATTCTGTATCTTCCGTCACAAATAATTTAGAGAATAAAATCTGGATAATGTATCGCTATAAAGTTAGAAAATGAATTTGATTTTCATTGCAGTTTATTTATTTTAGAATTCATTGGAGAAAAGAAAAATGAAGTACAATAGCACAAATGATATCATTTAAACGAACAGTTTTAACATTTTAAGATGAACGTATAAATCATTTTTTCATATTAATATATTCAGTAAAAAAAAGAGCGAATGACATCATAATTGTCTTTGTTTGAAAGTAACCCATATTTTTAATAAATTTTTGAGTGTCATTTAGGTAGCGATAATCTTAATATTTCATATTATAAAATTTGGTCAGGAAACTGAATTTTCGGAAACCAATAATGAATAGTTTTGACTTTCAAACAAATGCAGTATAAGCACTAGAATGTATATTCACTCCTATTAACAAAAATAATTCTTTTTTTTTTTTGTTAAAAATATAGTTGTTTTTTTTTTAAATAATATTTTGAAAATTGAAAAGAAAATATATTGTTTTTATCTTAACATCATGATGCTTTTACATTGGCATTTTTTTCTGTGATTTAGAATATTTGTTTTTAAAGCCGAATTAAAAAATATTATGATGCTAAAGTGGCTGAGGAGTTAGATTTCATTTTTTTTATATTATTCTACTTTCCGCATTAATTGTTATTATAAATTCTTTAATTTTATATTAAAATATTTTCATTTACAACCACTTTAAACTCAACAATCAATAAAAAGATACATTCGCTATCAGGTAATACTCAATGGTTGCTACTACGGGACGCATAGCTGTTAAAGTCATATTTTAACTTGTACATCTTATAGTTTCAATACGCACCAATGCTCAGCGCGCTTATCTAATGAAAAAGAAGAATTGGATGAATCTCAACGCATCCACGTTTAATATCGGTACATAAATCAAGAGTTTTGTATTTTCTAGTGGTATTATTAAATTTGTACTTTTACATATTATCATTTTAATGGTTGTTAACATCATTCACAATCTTATTCTTAAGTTTAATCAAAATAAGGCTTTGACTTTGTCTTGTTCATGCAAGGACATTGTGAAACTTTTTCACTTTAGAGCGATAATTCCAGGTCAAGAAACTATATTATCCATGACGGGTACTTCCAAAATTCAGAGAGCAAACCGTCATCTATCTCTCTTTATGTACAGGGTGGGCAAAAAGTTCTTAAAAACTTTTAAAATTCATAAAACACGAAAAAATATCCAAAATGAAAAACGATTTGCAAATTTATCATTGTCAGGTCTTGGGATTTTTTCAAGATGAGAAAAAAAAAAAAAAACAGCCAGCAAATGGCGCTGGTACGAACGACTTGAGACAGGCGATTAAAAATACTTAAGCTCCTGATCCAGTTCTCTGTTGCATGACTTGAAATAGAACAAGTATGCTGAGTGGGAAAGATAAAGCTTCGTTGGTGAATCTGTTTTGAATGAACCAGTAATCAGCACTCCGAAAATTTCGACTTCAAAAAAATGTGAAGATTAGAAAAGAGCCTTTAACAGTGGCAGGCCTCAAAAAGCTTGTTCAGTGATTTGAGGAAACTGGATTGCTGGAGGATCGTGTGAGGTATGGGCGACCAAGTCTAAGGTACACATGTTCGGCGCGCGTTGCAATCGAAATGGAAACTTGAGCGTCAAAACACGCCATTCCAGTCAAGGAATTCTGATATAGACGCTCGGCAAAGACAGAATCATTAGCAGACATTGCACGTTTTCATGGCCTCCAGTGTTTCCTGATCTAACAGCAGCAGACATTTGGCTTCCGGGAAATTTCAAATCCCGGGTGTATCGATCCCGTCCATCCAATCTGTCGGAACTGAAAGATGCAATCCGCCGAGAGATGTCTTGTGTACAGTCGGGCATGCTGCACTCTGCCGTTACTGGATTTGTGACACGGCTGCAATGTGTCCTCACCCGTATTGGTGGGCATGTGGAACACATATCGCTGTAATAAGTTATTTGATAACATTATTTTTGTTAATTGCTTGTCTTTTTTTCGTTCATTTATGTATGAAACGCCACCTATCGGCTGTTTATTATTATTATTATTTTATCTTCTTAAAGATCGCCTGACTTATCGATGCTAAACCTGCAAACCGCTTTTTATTTTGCTGCTAAAGTTTTTACGGACTTTTTGACCACCCTGTACTTATAATAAAGCTGAAAGTGTTGTGTTGCATCTCTACGCGCCAGACCATTTTTAAATTTTGGCACGGAAATGTGCAACTCGGAGAGACTTTTTTGCAATTTTAATTAATTAACATTATGCAAAACTGCGAGAAAGTGTCGTTTCTTCGCATTCACTTCCAAATATATAACAGCACAAAATTGATTATGCATCATATTTATGTTAAAAAAACAATAATTTCAACTATACTAACGTTTTAACCAAAAAATTATTGAAAAATAATTTTATCATAATTTTAATCTTATACTTCGCACAAAGTAAAAATGAAATGAAAGCTGTTCAAGCACGTTACGCGTGCATGGGAAAAAATGAATAATTATCAATGCGATGCCATCATATTGACATAAGATCAAATTAAAAAATACGTTAATCGTTACTGCCAATTAAAATAATTACATTTATAAATGAGTAGGTTTGAGTACGTGTCTGTATGAAATGAAAAAAAATATAAAATATGACATTTTCTGAAGAGTAAATGCAAGAAAAATTTGTCTATGTTATTTTAAAATACCTGCATTACTAATTGAATAATTCAGTTTTATTTAAATAGTATACATAATTTGATATATGCTGGATATCTACTCGAATGAGTGCTTAACACATAATTTTTAAAACTTAATTCATTGGCATATATATGTAATAAAAATGATCTAAATCAATTAAATAATTATATTTTACGTAATTTGAATCGATACATGTTCAGATGAAATAAGAATTTTGAATTTTTGTAATATATGCTCTGTCCAGTGTTTTAATAAAATATTCTTGAGACACTAATATTTTGTATTAAAAATAAAGGACCTCTCTTTTGCAATTGAAACTGATTCAGTTATCGAAATTTGAATCTCTTTATTCTATTAAAAAGCGCGGTTTTTTTTTCTTGCCCTCTCATCTACCCTGAAGAAAATACGCCAATCAGCAAAGATGATTTGAAGTTCCAAAATTCATTTTTTTCCATGTTCAGTCCATCGAATCATTGGTTTTTCGAACTAACTTTTCTAATTCTATTCTAGAGTGTTTCTAATTATTATCACATTACTTTGAATTAATAACTATTAGACATCTTTGGCCACCAGCTCATTCTTCTGAAATAATGGCTGCTCAAAAGTTTTTTTCTTGAGGGTTTCCGCGACACAT
Organism: Argiope bruennichi; assembly: GCF_947563725.1. Classification (NCBI taxonomy): domain Eukaryota; kingdom Metazoa; phylum Arthropoda; class Arachnida; order Araneae; family Araneidae; genus Argiope; species Argiope bruennichi. The sequence continues at coordinate 93,921,385 of NC_079161.1, forward strand.
CGTTCTTGTATTTCAAATTGCGATGGCGATGTTCTCTTCCTGTTTTAGAGGCCTTCAAATCATTCACTTTAATGAGATAAGTGTATTCCTAATTTTCTGTCCTCTCACCTGAGGTTTGAGTACTAAGTTGAAACGTACACCGCTCAGTTTTACCTAATATAATAGCGTTTAATTTTTTAATATTTTTTGATAAATCAAAATTTGATCATTAAAAATAAGAGGAAAAGTCTCGTTCAACATACCAAGATGTTTACATGCAAGAACATGTTTTGTTTGTTCATGTTTTATAAATTTCGTTATCTCTCACAGAATTACTCAACAAAAGATACACTGATTTAACAAAAAAACTTCTGTTAACAACAAATAACGATGATTCTGCAGATATATGAAATCGATGATATTTTTTATACACCGAATTATAATGCAGAGGAAAGCAACGGTCATTAAAAAAGATAACATTTAATCATTCATTATTTACCAGCTAAACCTCAACTGAAAGCAAAATAGAGTTCTGAAAGTTTAATAAAAAAAATGCTTTTGGAACATAGAGAACAAAAATTTTTCGGACCGTTTAGTTCAAATTTTTTCTTCTATTCTACTTATAGATGATAAACGTGCAGTACACGTATTAAAATAAATTTTACGCGGTTGATGGCTCACTTTTATTTTGATCTCCGTGACCTTAATCACTGATACAGCAATTAATAATACGCTGCTTAAACCTACGTCCAACACTCATGATTTTGAACACGCAGCCGACGCATGGCGCGCTTACAAGACAATTGGATTTGCATTTGAAAAGCAATGCAGCACATTTATTTTTGCGAGTTCGCAAATTGTACAGACTAACTCTATGGCAAAGGATACCGACGTGCTCTGATTGGTCGATTTCTTTCGCACATGCTGTAGCTGCTGCAACCCTGTTGCATTGTTTTGTTTTCTACGTACTTTTTTGCTTGCCATTTTTCAAAATGGAGAAATGAAATCTTCCAGAGAAATACAATTATAAAATAATTGAGATCGATGAGAATAGAGCTATTTTTCGTATTTCAGATCTTGTAAATAAAGAATCAGCACAGGTAGCAATTCTTCTGTGAAATATTATTAAAATAAGACTTGAAAATTAAGCTTTTATTTTACGGGAAATGATCGGACAATTTTTTTATTAAATTTTCACGTTAAAATCATTACCATAAAATATTTATATGCAAATATAGTATATTTATTAAGATATTTAGTTGACAGATAAGATATTAGTTGAAAAATAAAATAACACAAGGATATATTTATTTATTAATTTCGTATTCAAATTATAACCATAAGATGTCTATCTGCAAATGTGTTATATTTGTTAAGATATTTAGATTCATATAGTTATTAACAATCTAATTATTAATCTTGATATTTGTTATTAACTTAATATTCAGATTTATAAATATATAAACAGTTTATACATTTCTTTTGAATACTTATTTCTTGCATTTCCTTAACACATATTTTAGAAATTTATTCAAGAATATCAAAAAAGATCGAAAACAGTTTGGCACAGTTTTGCAAGATTTGAGCCAAATAAGCGATAACTACACTATTATGAGTGCGAAACATTGCCAAAAAGATGCCAAGGCTTAAACCAGTCAGAGCATGTCGGTATCCTTTGCCATAGAGTTAGTCTGTACAATTTGAGAACTCGCTTTATTTTTCGGTACATAAATAAAAAGTTTTATATTTTCCATAGGTATTTCAAATGCATGTTGATAATTTTTTTTTTCAAATCTTTCAATAACATATCTATGCATTTTACTAATTCACAACTTTGAAAACTGAACCAATTGTTTTTTTTTTTTTTCGCTGTGTACAATCACCGATCGTTTATCCTGGATTTTTTTATAAACTTTCTCGTAAGATTAGCACATATAATTTGAAATTTTAAAAAGAATTCTGTGCCCATGTAATTTTTGATATATTTGAAACGATAGGATGAGCTGGAGTGATGGTTTAGACACTCAGAAAAAAAAATTATTGATAATATTGGAAATCATCACTATTGGAGGAAATAAAAAGAAATTTTAAAATTAAAAAAAAAAGTACTTAACCATTTACTTTACTTTTATTACCATAATTTGGTCTTAGATGTTTCTACCTTTCTGCAAGACATTGCTGGGATCTAATTTATTGGGGCTATGAATATATTATTTTACACTATTTAAATTTCGGCTCTATATTTATATTCAATAATTCTTTACTAAATTAATTTTTCTCTCTTTCTCATTTTAAAAGGATATTTCGATTTTTTAAAGCTTTAATATTATCAAGCAGTCTTTGGTGACCAGTTGCTTCACCCATCACATTGCATTCGAAGCATTTTTGCAAAAAAATTATACAAAATGCATAATCATTCGAAAATGCAATTTTTTTTTTTATAGGATTGAAATTTCTGATTATAATTGTAATTTACAGAAAAAAGAATTACATTTTATTTTGTCTGGTATCGAAATAATGCGTAAAACATTGGAAGAGATACATTATTAACTATTACAAAACAATGTATAAAAAATGCTAAATTTACTGAAATTTTTAGTTGAAAATATTTGAATTTTGTGGTCTTCCCTTTTTTCTCAATCGAGCCCAAATATCATTTTAAAAAGGGGAGAGTCAAAATTTTCAATTTTTTGAACCACAAAGTTTATTTTGTATTAATTTTTTCCAATTACAAAAGCGAAAAAGAATAGAAACGACCATTATGATAATATCTATAATATAATGAAACGAAAGCTGAAATTAGAAAGCAAAGCAAAAAGAAAATATCTATGATCACAATGTTAAAAGATCGATATATAATACACTGACGTAAGAAAATATTTCATTTTGCAAAATTTATCAAATCAAGCATGTCATTTCATAAATGTAGCTTGTACTCGGAATATTATTTAAAAAAAATATTTACAACTTATTTCACTTGAGTATAACAAGTTGACAACTCCGACCTGCCTCGAGCAAGTCGGAATGACCAGGACTACCGGATGTAGGGTAAGGGTCATCACCGGCCTCGATTGGTGGCCCGTCATTGTTGTTGGGTATCTTTTACCACTTTATTTCTGCATTCGTATCTGAAGTGCCCCCCCCCCACCTTTGGCTGACTGATATTATCCAACTTCAGTTAATAAAAACCTGTTTTAATATATTTTTTAAAAATCATTTCTTTTATAATATTGTAGCAAAGAAAAACATTATTTAACACTATTTACAAAATGAAACATCAAAAGAAAATTATTTAAAAAAATCAAATATCATAATAAACGATAAATCATTTGTTGCAACAACAATTATTATAGGAAACGAAATTCCATTCTCTTTTATACTTATATCATATTTTTAGAATTTCCCAAAATGCACTGCGGTCAGCTGTTATGTTATGTTATGTTTTTATTCTAGCTGAATGCTAAAACTGATGATAGTTGTATTGAAGGTATATTTTTGTATTAAAATTTGTAAATCATTTATATATATGCTAAATGTGCAAATGTTCAAAGCACTCCCTCTAGCTACGAAATTTAATATATATTTTGTTTGTTCAATCAAATTTCCACGCCGCTGTTACGACCTAAACGAAATTTCATAAGCTGAAAACATAAATACAAGGTTATTACAATACAGCCACCGTTCATTCCCATATCGCTCATATTCTTGAACACGCAGTCATCGATTGAATAGCGCGCTTACATAAAAAAAAAATCTTCTGCTATTAATTTAAACATCAGAATCGACTTCATCTTCTGCCTATAAATTTGGGTTTTCGTGTTTTCTAGTGGTAGCTGAGACGTTTACTGTGGAAATAACAATTCACCAGTCTGTGAATGACGTGCAAGCCTCGTAAATGTTAACGTCATTCACAGTTTTAATTTTCGGTTACTCAGACTCGTGATTTATTTTGAAAAGTTGAATGAAACCGGGGAACTCTCATCTCTCGACACTATAGTAATATAAGATTAAAGCTCATAATTTGAAGGTTTAACTAATGAGTTTGCGCTTGTTTCGAGGAGAGACTTTCTAAAATAACGCGACGAATTGAAATGGCCATTCAGACACTCAGAAACAAGTCATTATTTTTATCAATAGAACATCAGGACAGAAAAGGATTGGAGATGTAAAGGCTTTTGTTTACTCCTCATACAACACATTCATCTCATTCTTTATTCTCGAACTAATATTTAATTCTCCCAAACGAACCACGCCATATTCGACACACACTTTATTAACACACACAGAACAGAGAGAAAAACATATACGTCTACAATTAAGTCACGTGCTTACATTCCGATCAGGTGGGATGGAGAAAAAGCTCGCAAACAGATGGAAAAATCCAAACGAAGAATCAGTCGTAAATGTGCAAAACATTAAAAAACACTCTCTAATGCTGAAATGACAAAGCAATCTTTTTTCGTTCATTATGGTCACTCTTTTTTATTCCCTCATCCCTTCATTATGTCCCACACAAAATTTCATATCTCTTTGAACAATAATATCGTTTGTAGACAGCTTTAAAATGAGATCGTTTATGCTCTGTTGTCATGCAGCATAATTTTATCTGCTATTTCAAGTATTGAATTTTGAGGGCTGGTAGCAAATGTGTGTATTCATTTAATGAATTTTTTTTTACTATGTGCTCTTATTTACGCAAATACGAAAATGGAATGATCACTCCCAAGAATGTTATCTCTTTTCATTTCTTGGACTTCAGAAACTTAATTTTAATGCAACTAGTTCAAATGAATGAACATATTTTTGTTATTTTAATAACTGATTCTTCAATATCCAATGAAGGATCCTTTAGATTCTTTATTACATTTATTCTTCTGCTCTGAACGTAGACATGCGAATATGAACTGAACAATCCCAGGAGTCATGTCTTTTTGGTGCGACTAGGAGTTTCGAAATATATTTGCAGTACACTCTCTCTCTCTCTACTACAAATAAATAAAGAGTTTATCATTATTTCTGCTAATAATAAAGAATATAGAGTGAGTTGGCGAAATACCGGATTAAGAGGCAATTTGGCATTTTCCCTCATCCATTTACGAAAATATCATTCTTCAAATCTATACTCTCCATCATCTTAAAATACAAAGAAAAAATATTGTTATTGAAACCTATTTAAGTACCATGCAATAATTCGCGAATGGATCGGTTCCTTAAAAATTTGTTAAAGCTTTTTTTAAAATTATATTTTATTATTTTAATGCAGTTGAAACTTTTTTTTTCATTGTTGCCACTAATATTCTATTCTGGGTTACTTTTGCATTTATGCAGATGAAGCTATGAAGATACTGAACGTTTTTCTATATTCATTCGAGGGATTTTTTTTCCTTTCTTTTTTGCTCTTTTCAAGAATGATCCTCAACAATTTTTAAAATCTATAAAACTGACAGTTGAGGTTTAGCCTTGAAGTAAGCAATGTTGAGAAATTATTTAATTGCTCCGACTACTGCTTTTCCTTGCCATGTATTAGTGCTTATAAAAGGAAATACCATTCTTAGATCTGGAGAATTGTCATCAAATTGTTGTTCTCTGAAAATGTTTTCTAAAGGAGGGAGGGGGGGGGGGCTTTTAACATGTTATGTAAAGAATCTGCTATATTTTTTCACATATAATAATCAATTAAATATTAGCTGGTTTGTCAAAGACGCTTAATCTTTATTCGCGGAGAGTATTTTGATCGCTATTGAAAATACTGTTTTATAAAATCGGAAAATTGAGATAGAATTATAAATGATACGATTAGTAGATTTTGATTTTTAAAAAATGCAGTTTGGATTTCCCAAACATCGCAGCATTACAATATTTTTTAAAATCAATTTCTTATGCAAATTTTCAAATCACTAAAACAATTCCACCATAAAAATATTAGCGTATTGAAAAAGAAATCAATACTACTATCTCAATTTTTGAAATAAATTAGAAATGCATAATTTTTTACACATAGCAACGAAATATCTCAGACATTTTTTTAACATCACCACTGAATGTGATTTTCATTCTAAATGAGTTGAAATGTTGAAACCATTCATATCAGATATTTGATTATTGCTATGCTCTCTATTTACAGATTTTTACTTTTATGAGCATTTCGCAAGTGTTATAATTGTGTGTGTCTGTTAGCACGTTTCAGACGTTTTGATTAGGAAGAAAGTGAAAAAAAAAATGTCATTCTGTACAAGGTTTATAAGAAGAAAATTTAAAAGATTATACATTCTATTTTATTAATTTTAACGAATAGTATTTTGGTTAGAGTTAAAATTAAAAAACGTGAGCGAAATTTGAGATTATTTTAGTCCATAGCTCAACAAAACCGACATTATTTAAATATTGCTAAGATTTAATAGTTTTTTTTCCCCTGATACTGATTATATAAGCTAATTCACTTTTGCAAAAATTTCAATTTCCCTTACTTTTAACACTTATTAATTTAATTAGCGATCATTGAATATCTATACTAATGATAAAAATGAAAGTGTGTCTGCCTGCGCACGCGCATGTGAGTGAGAGAGTTTTAATACTTTACAGAGCACACTATTAGCTGTGGATTTGCCGAGATCTGCTTTTACGTATTTTGGAATTAGAAAGATTTCACCATGCAACTATTTAAAAAAAAATTAATTTATGGTGATTTTTATTATTTAAAGATAACATTTTCACAGTTTTAAAACTCAAATATATATATTTTTTTTTTCATGGAATTACCGAACCTATACCTAAATAGCCATTCAAACCTAAACTATCTTTTCCGGTGCTTTATGATTTATTTCGAAATAAATCTTAGCAAAATGTAACTCATTTTGCATAATTCACAATTTTAAAAATATTCATAATTTTAAAATTGAAAAAAAATAACTATACTTTTACAAACGGTTATGCATTTCGTATCGGCAATTTAAATGCTTCGAATGCAATATGAAGGCTGAAGCAACAGGTCGCCAAGAACTGCTCTGAAACAAGCAAGTATAAAAAATATTGAAATTTGCTGGAAAATCAGAAAGAAAGAAAAATTATTTATTCAACAATTATTGAATATAAACATGGAGCCCAGACTGTCGAATTGAATATTAACATGTTCATCACTCCAATGAGTTAGATCTAAGAAGCCGTTTGCAAAAAGTGAAAGCCGTCAAAAACGTGACCGTGCTATTAAAAGTTGAGCATGCTGCAATATTAAGTACTTTTTGAAACTTAATATCGCTATTTATTTTCTTTTGGTGGTAATTTCCACTTTTATAAAAAAAAATGCTGCAGATAAACAGGAAATTTGACATGGAAACATGGAGAGAAAAACGTAATTTCAGAAGTTCAGGTTCATTTTTTCTTCTCCCATTAATTTACGTATTGGAGATTTGTGGCTTCGTATGCCTTTCAATTTGCATTGAGCACTTAATCTAGTGTTCATTTCTCCCTAACTATCTTATAAAGAACACCTTTTAACTGTAACCTTTTACGTTTCCCGTGAGACAAAATGACTTACTTCTGAGTGCCTACACCATCACTCAAGTTCGTCCTATTATTTCAAAAGAATCAAGCAAAACGCATGCACAGACACATTCTTAAAATCTCAATTTCTATGGGCTATTTATACGTGAATGTGTATTAGAAAATCCAGGATAAACGTAAGGTGATTTTACACGCCGAACCAAATCAATAGTTCGAGTTTTCGAAAAATTAAAAATTGTGAACCAGTGAAATTCATACGTTATTCAAAGATTTGTAAAAATTGTATTTTATCAACATGTAATTGAAATACTAATGAAAAACATAAAACTTTTTATTTATGTACCGAAAAATAAGTGGGCCGTACTGCTTTTCAAATGTAAATCCAGTTGTCTTGTAAGCGCGGTATGTGTTGGCTGCGTGTTCTAAATTGAAAGTGTAGATCGTAGGTATATGCAACATGTTATTAACTGCTGTATTAGAGATTAAATTTTCAAAATAAAAGTGAGCAATCAACCGCGTAAAATTTGTTTCAATGTGTGTTCTGCTCGTTTGTTATTTATAAGTTGAATAGAAGAAAAAATATGAACTAAACAAACCGAAAAGTTTTTCTCCTCTGTGTTCCGCTAAAAAATTATCTATGGTATAGTTAGTTACAAATTAATAAACAGTTATATATTTCTTCTAAAAATAAGAAAGATTGTTTTTGGCGCTCTATAGAATGAACTTTTAGGCCTGTATCTACCGAATTTGGTAAACACACACACACTCACACACATCACGAACTGGTAATAAAAGGATACCAGTTCGTATCTCCGTATGTATATATATATATATATATATATATGTAGATTAAAATTAGATTTTCTTAAAATTAAAAAATTTAAGAAAATCTCCTGATTCGGTTAACTGATAATTAAAAAAAAATGGAATTTATACCTTTAATGCATTATCGCTGATTGGTGTATATTCTTCAGGGTAGACTGGATGGTAAAAAAACGCGTGTTTTAACAGAATAGAGACATTCAAATTTCCATAATTCAGTCAACTTTCATTGCAAAAGACTGGAACTTTCTTTTTAATACAAAATATTAGTATCTCAAGAATATTTTATTAAATATGACTCACGTAACAGAGGATCTCGTATAAAAATTCTTAATTCATCAGAACATTTATTGATTAAAACTACATAAAATATAATTATTTGTATCATTTAGACCCTTTTTTAGATATATATACATCATTAAACAGTTTTAGAAATTAGCTGTTAGGCCCTGATTAGAGTAGATAGAATGTATGCATTATATTATTAATACTTTAAATAAAACTGAATTATTGAACTAGTAATATAGGTATTGTAAAATATTATAGAAAAATATTCCTTGCATTTACTCTTTAGAAAATATCACATTTTATATTTATTTCATTTCATGCAGACACCTGCTTACAAAAACTATTGTTTTATATATTTAATTTGTCCAATTTGAAACAACAGTTAACTTATTTTTTTAATTTGATCTTTTGTCAATGTGATGGCAATGCGTTGACAATTTTTAATTTTTTCCCATGCACGCGTAACTTGCTTATAAAGTGTTCATTTCATTTTTTCTTTGTGCGAAATATATGGTTGAAAAATATGATTAAATTATTTTTTAACAATCCATTAAAAAGTAATTTCATTTATATATTAAAACATTTAGCATTATTGAAAAGATTACATTTTTAAGCTGAATATGATGTAATAATCAATTTTGAACTGTTATATTATCGGACGTTATAGCGGGAAAAACGCCAAAATTTGCTTAATGCTTAATGAATTAAAATTATTATTAAAAATTCAATAAAGTCGCTCCAAATTGCACATTCCTGTCCTCCAAGTATTACAAGCGCCGATTTTGGTCCGACGGTCTGGCGTGTAAAGCAGCAACGCACAGACACTTTCAGCTTTATTATAAATATATATAAACACAGATAGACATTTTAGAAGTACCCACCATGGATAGATAGTTTCTTGACTTACAAGTATCGTTCTTAAGTGAAAAACTATTACAAAGTCCATTCAAGAACAAGGCAAAGTGCAAGCCATATTTTGATTAAACTTGCCAAGCTAAGCCCTGAAGTTATATTTTGGGAAGATTAAAAGTTATAAATGATGTTCACAAACATTATAATAATTCGTAATTTGGATATATGTAAAAATATTATATGCTTTGGATAATACCACTAGAAAACATAATATGCTTTGGAAATACCACTAGAAAATATAAAACTCTGGATTTATGTATGTACCGAAATTTAAAGCGAATTTGCTTATAGATCAAATATATTTTTTTCTAACAATTAGGAAAGCGCACCTTGCATGCATGCGTCTTGAAAAGTTAAGATGTTTAAATTGCCGTTTCATTTTAACAACCACAGGTCCCATTGAAGTAACCGTGGGGAATTAGCTGATAGCTGAAGTATCTCTTTTTATTTGTTGAATTTAATGCGATCGTAATTGAAATTATTCTAATATTAAAATAAGGAATTTAGATCATTTATTAATTCAGGAAGTAGGACAATAAAAATATAGAAAAAAAACTGATATCGAATTTCGCAACACCCGCAGTATTTTAATATTTTTTTATTCGGCTTCATAAGCAATTTTTCTAAACCACAGAAAAAATGGCAATGGAAACAACCATTATGTTTTAAAAAGAGCAACATAACCGTCCTCAATTGTCAGAATGCCATTGAAGGAGAAAGAGATTACATTTTTGGGAGACAGAAACGATATATTTCTCACATTTTGAGAGAATAAACGATCTAATGTTTAAACCACCTGGGTTCGAAAGTCAAAACTATTCATTATGCGTCACGAAAAATTCAGTTTTCTAACTCAAAATTTTGAAATATTAAAATGGTTGCTATTTAAGATATTCAAATTTTACTTAAAATAAGAGTTACTTTGAAGTAAAGCAAATTTATGACACGTTTTCCCTTCTTTTTTCCCAATATATCACTGCACGAAAATAATTTTTATACTTATCTTAAAATTTCATATCTGTTTTTTTAAAATATAACAACTGACTATATGTTACTCTATTTGTCATAAATTTTAAAATAAAATAAACATTAAAGGAAAAAAAATTTATGTAGGATCGTGTCCTCAATCGAAAGAAGACTACACGTTTATCTTTTCCATATTTTAATAAACGAACACAGGACTGCACTTACATTAAGCAAAAGAACAAAAGTATAGGGTTGGTTGCAGTTCAGGCGAACATAGTATGGCTGTTATCCTTCAACTTCGAAGCTCACACACTCTCGCACCAAGTGTCTTTCTTCTGCCGTTTGCCTCACTTATACTTCTAGTTGGAACACTACTGCCATCTGCCGGCGAGGTAGAGGGAGTAGCATAGGGGCTCATACTACATTTATTTTAAACTTTATCGCTTTAGCCACGTCGGGACATGTATGTCTCATTGATATTTTTAAATCACCCAAAGGGAGAAGTAAGTGGTGAATTTATTGAAGTGTTTGTCCAAAGGATTTTTTGTGATTACATTCATAATTTTTTCCCGATAGATGGCCCAAGGCGCCAACTAGTTGTTTGATTTTTCGAAAAAGAGCTAGGAAAGTTTAACAGTTAGGGTTCTGAGAGCTATTTTAGGCAAAGTTACATAATTGGAAACACGTGATGCTCTTTCTTTGTGTTGTTTATGTCTATTTTTTCCAAATCAAGTAGTTTATTTAAAGTAAGTGAATTTTCTTTGTAGATTTTGAAAGAAAAATAATATAACGGGACATATATATATATTCCAATGGTCTGTTTTTCTGGGACTTTATTGCCCCAGTGGTTATTGAAAGATATGTATGCCTTACACTTAAAGCTGTTTTTCAATAGTTTTAGGCATCGAAACATCATGAATCGACGGAAAGGATTGACAAATGAAGAAAGGATTAAATTGGGGAATCAACTAGATTTAAGTAATAAATCAGATGATTCTGATTAAGACAGGGAATATGTACCTAGTTTATCTGGAAGTGATTGTTGTGAAGAATTTGGGCAAAATCCAAGACCTTCTACGAAAGGTCTTGAATTGTCGGTGAAGCGAAAGCTATCACATATTGAACATTGTTCAAAATCATCGACTGACTTGGACTCTGACGATTTCTTATCCGGTAACGTGGAGTAGGTATCAAATTATAAATGCAAGGAAACAAATAAATGTCCCAAAAAAGTCATACAAATTATAGTGATAATGTTATTTGGAAAAAGTTTGCAACAAATTTTGAGCCACGACTTCTTGTAACGAAAGACCGTCCAACTGCAATACTGGCTAATATCAACGGATCCTCTCCTGAATTTCAATGTTTCGTACCTTTATTTCTAAGCAGTATTTTTATTTTTATTTCCCAGTGTATCAACCAGCGTCTGGAGATGCTGAGACGTGAAAACAAAATAGATATTCCTGACACAGACCTTTCAGAGATTATGATGGTGTTAGGATTCATGCTTGTAACGTCGCATTATCGTGTACCGGACTTTACAGATTACTGATCAAGCAATTCTTCATTTGAGAATGAAGCTATTAAAAATGCGATTTCCCGTAATAGATGTATGTTACCTTTTTTTCAGAAATGTACTTCAATGAAACAGAAAAATATGCGAATGCTCCAATGGCGTATTTTAGGAATGAGGTGGTTACTTGTTTGAAAAAAAAAATGTGTTTTCTTGCTCGGGAAGAAAGCGATTTCCAGAGTATTGATGAATGCATGGCTAAATCCAAAGTTCGTTCGAAGCTAAAACCGTATTTACCTCCAAAACCAATTAAATGAGGAATAAAAGTCTGAGAAAGATGTGATTTTGTTACGGGTTACACCTATGACTTCAATATATATTCCGCAAAAATATGGATAATACAGATTGTGTAAAGTGTTCTAAAGATAAAGAGTTGTTCTAAAACTTTCCTCAACAATACATAATCCAGATGTTACATTGATTTTTGATAGATATGTCTGGATTCTGACCGATCCAATAAGGGAGCAGCGTAACAAGCAATTCTTTTATTTACAGTCCTATATATGTACAAAAAAAAACAACTTACTCTCCTCTAGGTTAATATTATTTACAAAATTCACACAACAGTTTGATAGTTTAATCATGAAATAGTTCATTGATCAAATCGAAGAATAAACATACACAAAAAAAAAAAGAGTTGTTAGCTCATTCGGCTACTCCAGGGGCAGCTGCAAAAATCCACCGAACTTTCTCGGGTTTATTTTAACACAGAAAACCGAATCCTCATAAAATCAGGAACACCTTCTAACACCCACGGCTCTCAGACTCCTCCTTAAACGGCTCTCACTGCTCTTCTCTCTTCTCAAAACAAAACTCCTGCATTTTATTTCCGTCAAATCTCCGCCTCTGATTTTCTCATCCGTGCACTGGAGTTCCTTAACACCCAACAGCTGCTCAGCAATGCTTCCTCAATGGTCTCCACTCGATCGTGGGAACGTCTGTTAATGATTTATCTTTGCAGCTGATCTTTCCCAAGAACATGTTTATTATAATCAATTCACAGCTAATACCGGCTAAAGTTCATCTGACTTCGACAGTTGATGACAACAATTGCTGGTGATTGATCGTTTCTCGAAGATGTGGAGTCCCTTCATAATGGAAAAAAGTTTAACATCTGGATGTTTTGATATTCTACTTCCTTGAAGATATGATGGATATCTTTGAATCCAGATAAAGGACAACATATCCCATATGTTGTCCTTTATCTGGATACAATAAATGACTACAAAGGTGAAGAGGATGCCTATATGGTGGTCTGGAGTCAGTTAACGATGTGTGGGGGAACATCTAGCTGACGTTACATCTGACCGGAATGCCAATTATCATGTGAAGAAAATGGAGAAACGTTACGATATATTTAGGGTGGAGGTGGGGAGTAGATTTGTCTGACCAAAAGATATGAATATATGATTTTTACAAAACGCCTACAAAGATATTTTACAAGGTATTTTATAAACTTTTGATGGCAGCAGTTATGAATGCACACATATTGTTTCTAGAAACAAAGCAGAAGAAAAGGCCTCTCTTGCAATACATTGTCCCCCTAGCCGAATCTCTGATTGTGCAAGGCAAAGAAAATGCACTTGTGAATAGGAAGAAATCTGATCACCCGTCAAATGCAACAAAACTGATGTTGAAGGTTTAAGTTTATTTCGAAGAACCAGCAAGAAGAAAATGCGCCCGTTGTGCCAATCAAAATAAAGAAACCCAAATGAAAACTCATGCCTAAAGTTGCAATCTGCAAAAACTGTTTAGCAATGCATCATTCACAGAAATTTCATGAATGATGTTGGATATTCTATTGGTAAGAGTTTACTTGCAATAAATTTGTTAAAAAATATTACAAAAAAGAGAGATCTCAACTTTTCATTGTATTTTAGATGGTGACCTTAACCCTAATGGTACACATGTGTCCCATTTAATAAGACAGCTGGATTATATATGTATCACCTCCAAAATTGCACCTATAATTAATTTTTGCTTTTATTTTAGTAGAATAAATCTATTTATACTTTATATCATCCATTTGGGCCCTAATTTATCTTAATTTTGAAAAAGAAAATGCTTTTAGTGTTTCATTTTCTAAACATATCATGATAAATCTTTTATTCGCCCAAAATATTATTTAAACAAAACAAATTTTAGAATAAAATGTAATTTTTCCTAATAAAAAATATAATTTTTTAGAAAATGTTTTCAACACAAGCTTAATGTAAGAAATGGCTTTCGTTTTATTATATAAGTTCGTACATTACATAAGTTTCGTTTCATTTGTACAGTGAAATACTTTCCTACACTAAATAAATATATATGCATTTTATAAAGTAGTAAAAGATATTGCTGGTTGCTTTCTTCCGTAATTGAAAATGTTTAACTCTATTTTTTTAACTTTTTGAATTTTGTAACAATTGGAGTTTCTTTTATTTTGGTGATTTTCATTAAGAAAAAAGATAGAAAGAAAACGCTTTACTCTTTGCAAAATTTACCTTTTGAAATCATCCAAAATTTAACTTTTTTATTTTGCTTCCTACTAAATGATAAATATGCACTTTAAAATAATTATTTATTTCTTATTATTACTTTAACAACTTTTCGCGGAATTGTTAGCACGTTTTCATTTGTCTTGTAAACTAGACAAGCAGAATCTTTCTTTTCAGTTTTCATAAATGGGAAAAAGCTATTCAGTGGTTGATGAAATAAAGAAAATCGTTTGAATTTAATGCAATAACGTAATCTGTAGTTGAAAATCAAGCAAGGTAGTTTTTTTCTCTTTTTAAACTGAGAAGTTCAGCAAAAATTTGCCCACCTATTCAATTGATGTCGTTACAAAAAATTTTTTTAAAATTTGAAACGATGAAAAATTAATATTTGTTTGATAATAGTTTTAGATGTGATCACGGAAAAATACCAAAATTTAGCTAATTTTGAATAAAGTAATATTTTAATTAAAATTAGAATTAAATGGCTAAAAACTGCATTTTACCATTCTCCAAGGTATAAATTTACCGAATTTGGCAGGTGTAGATCAAATGGTCTGGCTTGAAGAGGGCCGACATACACGCTCTTATTATCTTTATTACTAGTACAGCTATATCCTTTTCTTTATACTGATTATTATTTGTATTTTATTTTGTCTGTGTATTGTTTTCCGTATTCTTAGCGGGTGGTGTAAATATTGATATAACAGCCTCGCGTTTCAAACTCGATGTTCTAATATTTCAAGCATGGCATATTTCTCTGAATGTGCCCCACACTTAAAACCTTATTTTGACTCTCACATTAGATGCGTCGTCCTTATGTGAATGCTCACTTGAAAGGGGAAACAGGAAATCAAAGACAGTACGTTCATCGTTTGGTACTTAACGAACTAAAGCGAGAAAAAGAATTACTGAAAATTAAAACTGTGAACGACATGATCAAGCATGGAATTTATAACAGAATAAAATTCTATTTTAGCATTATCTATTTCTTATACCACTTGAAAACGCAAATTTCTTCGTTTATGAAAACAAAATGAAACGAGCCCAAAGGTCGTTATAAATTCTATCACTCTATTAATCATTCAACCGTAGCTTGTTTCGGCTGCGTGTAGCAAAATACTGAAAATTATGCATATGCTTCTGATAGTTTTTTGTTACTGCGAATTCAAAAATTGATTGCAAAAAATAGGAAGGTGAATATATGCATTCAATTAGAAACTGTTCGGTCTTCAGAACTGAAAGTGTAAAATTTGATCCGTTAGAAATGAAGAAATTTATTTACAGCGCGATTAATTACAAATTAGTAAACGTTTCATTTTCATTATTTCTCTTCATAATAAAATATATTGTTTATGTTTTTATTACTACAAGACAACGATCATTGTCAATTTTTCAATTCCTACTATTAGTTCACACTTTCCCTATATTTATTTATATTTCTTGTTCAAATTTTCAATCGTAAATAAAATACTTTTTATTCATCCACTCAAGTTCAAATACCTTTTTTTAAACTTGTAGTGGATGACACTTGACGTTAATACAGTTTTTTTTAAATATCAATTCATTTATTAAATTTAATTAATTAATTATAGTTTTATACGGAGGAGAAAAATAGGCCAATAGATGGCAGCACGATAGTGTCATATTGACTAATAAATCATTTTTGCTGTTAACATCATTTAAAATAAAACTAAAAAGTAAATACTAAAAAAAAAAACCTTGCATCAATGAAGGACATATCAGTGGATATGATCGTTTTATGGACTTCTGGTATAGCTTATTCAGTTCATAAACTTTGTCTTACTTAAGATATTTAGCAGGATATAAATTTAGGAATAAATACCGTCAGTGACGAAGCGTGTAGATCGCTGGAAAAAAATTATATAAAATATGAAAGGGAAATTATTTAATAAAAAGTAAATAAATAAAATTTTTCTATGTTGACTTAAGTAGGAATTGATTAAAAAAATTTTTTATATTGCTTGTTGAAATTAAAATTCTTATTACAATATGGATTATCTAAAAAAATTTGCAAGTTTGTGGCAGTTTCTAGCTTTATCTCCCGAAATTGTTAATTCAAAAAATCATTTTTAACTGTTCTAAATTTTTACAAATTACATTTTAAATTATATAAATTTAAATATTGTACAACATTCTTTTTTTTTATTTTAAAAATGAAAACCAAAATTTTGGAACACATTAGGCACTTAACTGCTATGGTTTAATTACTTAACACTTTTTCAATTTTTTTTTTTTTTTTTTTTTTTTTTTTTTGCGAAAGTTTAAGGATACAACTAGTTTGAAACAATTTTTTTAACTTCATCCTTAGTTCAATTACGCAAATTGACCAATAATTCGAAATGTCTAAAAAATTTAATTTATCCATATCGATTTCACATATCGCGATAAAACAAAAACTTGTTGATTTATAGTCTGACAATGGAGTTGCTGTATTTGGTACATGAAACTTTTGGTGGTATGCAATCATGGCAATGTGCAAGCATTGGCTGCGTGTTGCAAATTAAAAGTTTAGCACGTTTTCTTAACCTGCTCCTATATAAGCATTACGCATTTACTTTTTGACCGCACATTTGTTTTTGTAACTGAAT
Organism: Argiope bruennichi; assembly: GCF_947563725.1. NCBI lineage: Eukaryota > Metazoa > Arthropoda > Arachnida > Araneae > Araneidae > Argiope > Argiope bruennichi. Next base: position 93,938,514 of record NC_079161.1, read on the forward strand.
ATTAGTGAATGTTTATTATTGCTACGACCGAACGAACTGTTGACACTGAGACTGCGCATTTATATAAAACTAGATGGTTTTGTTGAATTAGGAATGATAGAAAGAATGATATTTATTTTCTTATCGACCATGAATGCATTAATCGAAATTTAATGATAAAAAAGGAGAAGTATAAATACTATTTTTTTTTTTTTTTTTTTTTTTACTTTTGTTATTCAAGTGCTATAGGGTAGACAATATTTTTTTTTGTTTTGTTTTTCCGTCTTCCGCAAAAACAAATGAATTTCTAGGCTGACCGACTCGTAAGCATCCAGCATACAATTGGCCATGTGAAAAACATGGATTTTCTAGGTTCAATCCGCACACTTGAAGTGACTGACCTTGCGGCTTGTTGATGGTCAGCGAGAATGCAAGTCGAATTTCGAGTTGCAGTTGTTTGAAATCAAATGACATGTCGGTGGGAATAATGGGAATGCGTGGAATGAGTACATCTTTTCCAATCGACAGTTGCTTTGATTCTTGCCGCATATTGGTCTTTTGACTCTCATGCGCGTGATCAGGTAGCACATAAACATTGTCTTTCGATTCTTGCCGAGTGTTGATATTGAGATTCTGAAGCCCGTGAATTTGCAATTCTTAAACGACCTGCTTTATTGCTCGTTTGTTTGAAAAGCTCGAATTGGCTTATTTCTACGTGCTGCGCTGTTAGATCTAACGAACATTTGGGGGCATATTTTTTAACGTAGCAATCAACACGTTATACGCTTGTATAACCGAAATATCGTTTGTGGATTCACTAAATAAATAAGTTACTGTTTGCACTGAAAAATTTAAATTATATGTCAATTAACTTGATCGGCATCGATAATAGTGATTCTATCTTGTATTTATTAATTCCGAATGACATGTGCCGTTTGCCGTTTACTGTTTGTCATTTGTCAATTGTTAATTTTAAAATATAACCTTCTCGCAGGTGCAAGCATAAAATTGAACAAGTGCCATCGCAATCGGTTGAACGGTGCGCAGTACATAAAGTATTAACAACCAAAAAAATTATTTTTATATATTAGAAATGAATATGATAACTGTACTATGCCTATAATCTTAAAGACGGTGAAAGCAATAAGTAACGAAGTTTCATCGCAGTCGGTTGATCGGCAAGGTACGAACAAACAAACATTCATTTTTACATATCAGATATGAATATGATAATTGTACCATGCCTACAACATTCAGGTAGGTACATTGCCGCAGGTACAAGCAACAAGCTGGCCAAGTACCATCGCAATCGGTTCAACGGTACAGCAGCGCATATGGTACATAATTCATTTTTATATATTCGATTAAATTTTGCATTCTGCATTTTAGAAATGAAATAGTATGGATGAGATAGTTTCTGTGACGTACATATAGCATTCTTAAGTGAAAATTTATTTCAAAGTCCCGGCAAGTCAAAGTTTTATTTTGACTTCACTTACCGACCTAAGCCTTGAGGTTTCTAAAAATTTTGAATTGCGTTAACAGCCACAAACATCCAACAATACTATTTTTCTAACACGCGTTTGAAATACCACTAGAAAATGCACCACTCTTGATTTATGTGACGAAACTGAAACGTGTTATTTTCAGATTGGTTTTGCTTTTTGGTGCGTGGTTTAATACGCATTGCCAAATTTACTTTAAATTAAAGTATTAAAACATTTCTAATTAATGAAAACTGCCAGCCAAGTAGATAACAAAAATAAATTTTAAATACAAATTAAATTAACAAAAATAGAACATCATACATTGGCCGTAATTCCATCGACCAGCACGAGGCAGCAGCTCTAAGCCAGCTGGCGAAGACAGGAAGTGAGTCACTCGTATTCGTTGGAGAGCAAAGTTCATCTCCGTAGGTATGATTGATGCTTATCGCCAACTGGCGAAACAAACAGTCATTTATCGCCTGTTTGGCCGCTGCACACTCCCTCCGCAGTCTCATTGGAAATGGACATAACGACTTGGGGGTCGAACTTATCGGCCTGAGCGAGTTGTTTGCCTTGCTGGAACGACGATGGATGTCTCAGCTGGAAGTGTTTTGGTACACTTAGTAGTGGAACTTGCTTCTTGCTTGGCCGGTGGTATACTGGAACACTCAAGAGGAATTATAAAAACAGGTTTCATACGGTCTATGGATATGGTATGGGAAGTTCCCTTGCCTCGAATCAAACGTTTTTTGTCGCCTGACAAGAACTTTGTATGGTCCATCATATGGTGCTTGTAGGGGTTTGCGTACACCGTCATGTCTCACAAATACATGTGAACACTCGTTGAGGTGAGGATGCACAAAGATTGTTCTTTGGCCATGACAGGACGTTGGAACTGGTCTCATCGTTGCAAAATGACGTTTCAAGTCCTCCACGAGCTGCTTGGGTGATGCGTCTCCAGGTGTTGGATCGAAAAATTCTCCTGTTAGTCGCAGAGACTTGTCATATACCAGCTCAGCAGTCGTCGCTTGTAGATCCTCTTTGAAGACGGACCGGAATCCTAGTAGCAAGGTGGGCAGTGCTGCAGACCACTGATCGGTGTTGTAGGCTTTCAAAGCTGCCTTTAATGGGCGGTGGAACTCTTCGATCAAGCCATTGGCCTGAGGATGATAAGGAGAAGATCTGATCCTTTTAATTCCTAGTAGCTGAGAGAGAGCACGGAACAAATCCCTCTCAAACTGTCTGCCTTGGTCAGTAGTAATTCTTGCAGGACAACCAAATCTGGCTATCCAGTGCTTAAAAAAATTTTGTGCTACTGTCTGTACTGTCATGTCTGGAATTGGTACGGCTTCTGGAAATCTCGTGAACCTATCTATTATTGTTAAGCAGTAATAGTTTCCTTGAGAAGGAGGTAGAGGGCCAACAAGGTCCAGGTGCACATGGTCTACAAATTTACCTACTCGGGTCTTAGTATGGCGAATTACCTTCGATTTTTGACACGGGATGCAATGTTTAGCCCAATTGTTGCAATCTTTTCGAATGGAAGGCCAAATAAAACGCGATCGAATTAATTTTGAAGTGCTGCGAATGCTAGGATGAGACAAATTATGTAGTGATGCAAAAATTTGTTGACGAAATGATTCAGGAATATAAGGTCGAGCTGTACCTGTTGATACATCACAATAAATGGGAGTTTCGCAATTTGGAAAAGCAATTCTTTTAAATTGTAATGTTGCAGGATTATCGATTAAATTTTGTAATTCAGAATCAATTTGTTGTGCTTGTGCAATTTCGTTATAATCTATGGGATTTGGCATGTTTATTGCGTTTATCCTCGAAAGTGCATCTGCTAATATATTCTCAGAGCCTTTTATGTGGTGAATATCGGTTTTAAACTGAGATATAAAACCTAATTGTCTAGCCTGTCTCGGAGAGCATTTGTCCAAGCGTTGTTGGAAAGCGTAATTTAATGGCTTATGATCCGTAAACAAAGAGAAATTTCTAGCTTCAAGCATATGCCTAAAGTGTTTGATGGCAGCATAAGCTACTAATAACTCTCTATCGTAAGCGCTATAGTTTCTTTCTGCTGGGAAGAGTTTCCGAGAAAAGAATGCGAGTGGTTGCAATTCTTCATCAACTAATTGAGACAATGTCCCTCCGATTGCAAAGTCTGAAGCGTCTACTTGTAAAATTAATGTGGCATCTGGTTTCGGATGTGCCAATAAAACAGCATTTGCAATTAATTGTTTACAATTTTGGAATTCTTCTTCCGCTTTATCTGACCAGTCCAATTTCGTTTTATCATTCTTTTTCGCGCCTTTTAAATATGAAGTTAAATGTACCTGATGTTTTACTATGTTTGGTAAAAATCTACAGAAAAAATTTAAAAAACCTAAGAACCTTTGAAGATCTTTAACTGTTTTTGGTTGTGGATATTTGAGAATCGGTTCAACTTTATGGGGTAAAGGTTTAGTTCCCGAAATAGTAATTAAATGACCTAAGAAAGGAATTTCTGAAACCCCAAATATGCATTTTGAAACATTTATGGTTAGTCCATATGTATTTAATCTCTCTAGTACGATTCGTAAATGAGCTTTATGCTCTTCTTGACTGGAACTAAATATTAAAATACCATCCAAATAGACATAACAAAATTTAATATCCCCTAGGATTTCATTCATAAATCGCTGAAAAGTTTGTGCTGCCCCACATAGTCCAAAATTTAAGAATGGGAATTCAAACAGTCCAAATGGTGTACAAACTGAACTGCGGTTTTTTGTATATGATCCGGATGGACTGGTATGTGAAAATAAGCACGGACTATATCAAGTTTCGAAAAAATATTTTTCCCGTGGAGTGCATTGGAAAAATCCTGGATGTGGGGTATGGGGTAACGGTCCGGTACAGTACAGGCATTCAATCTCCTATAGTCACCCACAGGACGGATGCTGCCTGAGCTTTTGGAAACAACATGGAGGGGAGATGACCAAGGTGATTTTGATGGTCGGCATATGCCTTGGTCCATCATGAACTGAAATTCTTTTTTGACGGCGTCATACATTTCTGGATTTAGCCTTCTAGGTTTACTATGGAAAGGCGGACCGGTTGTTTCGATAAAATGCACCGTATTATGTTTAACAGGTTTTAACCCAAATGTTAATTTTGTTAATTCTGGGAATTCTTCCAAAATTTTATGATATATTGATTCACCAGAAATAAGTTTTAGAGACGCATAATCTTTTGATTTTGAAATTATTCCGGGTTGGGTAAATTTAGTTACATTATCAATAAGTTTGCGTCCTTTGAGATCTATTAATAGGTCAAAGGTTTGTAAAAAATCGGCCCCTATTATAGGAACAGGCACATTAGCAATTAAAAATTTCCATGGGAAATTTCAACTGAGACCTAAGTCCACATTTAATAATTTAGATCCATAAGTATAAATTTTGGAGTTGTTAGCTGCAAAAAGTTGCAGAGAATCAGGCTTTAGATTTTTTTGGTTTTTGTTGAGCGGTATGCACGAAACATCAGAGCCAGAATCGATCAAAAATTTGAAATGGGATCTTTTATCAAAAACATGCAAACGATACGATTGCGCGGCTGATGCCGATGTAGGTTGATAGACAGCCGCTATTGCGAGTTTTCCTGATCCGCTTTAGTTGAGTACGAGCAAGGCGATCGGCACTTCAGTGCCTTTTCTCCGAAACGCAAGTGATAATAACAGAATTTTCTCCCACGATCACCGGAACGCCCACGCGAAAAACTGCGCTGTCTGTTTTTCCGATGGAAAGAGCCTCTGCTTCTGTCGCGGGAAAGCCGTTGTACCTGCTTACTTAAAGCGGCGATTTCGCTTCGGAGTGCAGTAAACTCATCCGGAGTGGAAGCTTTCCGCATGGCAGTACTTCCCGCGCTTCGGCTTACGGCAAAGACTCTACTATCTGTTGAGGAAATACGGACCTCGGCAATTTTGTCAGCCATGTTGGCCAAATTATCCAGGGGTTCAGAACTTATTGATAAAATTGCCTGCATTTCTGACTGTAGTCTTTGCAGCCATAAAGTTTTCAGGAAATCATCTTTTATGCCTGTGCCACCACCGAGTTCGCACATCTTTCGGAGTAACTGCGATGGTTTATCGGCGCCTAAATGTAGTTCAGAAAGCAGTCGACGGATCTGTTCATTTTCTGAAGCGGACAATTCGGCTATAAGTCGAGTCTTTAACACATCATATTTGTTGGTGTCGGGGGGTGCGAGCAAAATATCAGCAACCGCTGATAAAGTTTCCGGATCAATAGTTGCAATCAAATTATTGTATTTTGTAAGATCGCTAGTTATCTTAGCTAGAGCGAAATTACTTTCTACTTGGATGAACCATAATTTTATATTGTTCCTCCACAGTGGCGGTATTTTCACCGAAAGATGGGACACCTGCGACTCTGTCGGAGCGTCAGCATTGACAGTTTCGTTTTCAGTATTAAACATTTTTGGTTACTCGATGTGGGAAACTGATAATTTTACAATATTTACAAATATCAGAAAAAGTTATTATTATTTAAATACACATATTTTTTAAAAAAAATTTAGGAGTTAAGAATCATAATAATAAACATGGTAGCCAAAACGAAAGTAATAAGAAATTAATACTTCGAATACAAAAAATAACACGAAAAATAATACTGAATATAAATAATACGATTTCTTCGCCAAAATAATGGGGAAATAAAATATTGACCAATCACAGAGAAATGAACAGAAAATTCGAGCACATACCTGGTCCTTGATGCATTACTTCTCGGCACAATAATCCAAAATAATCCATTACGAAAAGTAATTGAGAAGCTCAATCACCAAAATCTGATTTGAGCATATTTTAGAAATTTTGAGACTGGACTTCGCAAATTTTAGAAGAGTAAAAACGAAAGTACCGGGTCACCAGTTTGGTGCGTGGTTTAACACGCATTGCCAAATTTACTTTAAATTAAAGTATTAAAACATTTCTAATTAATGAAAACTGCCAGCCATGTAGATAACAAAAATAAATTTTAATTACAAATTAAATTAACAAAAATAGAACATCATACATTGGCCGTAATTCCATCGACCAGCACGAGGCAGAAGTTCTAAGCCAGCTGGCGAAGGCAGGAAGTGAGTCACTCGTATTCGTTGGAGAGCAAAGTTCATCTCCGTAGGTATGATTGATGCTTATCGCCAACTGGCGAAACAAACAGTCATTTATCGCCTGTTTGGCCGCTGCAGCTTTTTATGATTTCGTTAGACAAATACGCCGAGCAATGCTGCGTATTTGAAAATTAAGATAAGAGCTTCAATAAAATCTTTGAACTATTAATTCTGCTTCAGCAACTATCGAGATTTTGCTGACAGCCCAAAGAAACTGTTGTTTATTTCTTGAACGTAAAGTGGTAGTAACTGAAAAATATTCCAATGAAATATTTAGATAAATTACTGATGCTGGAAGAGGGGAAATAAAAAAGAAATGAGAAAAGCTGGTATCGAGTTTCTCAAACACTACAGCGTGATTTTCTTTTATTCGTCTTTAAAAGCAAATCTTCTTAATCTCAGAAAAATTGCTAGTGAAAACGCCATGCTATTATAAAGTGAACAATATCACCTTTCGTCAAACGCCATTAAAGGAAAAAGAAATTAAATTTTTGAGAAACAGAAACGAATTATTTCTGATATCAGAAGTGAATATACGATCTGTTGTTTCTAGTAAATGTGTTTGAAAGTCAAACCTATTCATTATTTTTTGCGAAAAATTCTGTTTTCAAACACAGTTGTTAAATTTGGAATATTAAGATTGTTGCTACCAAAGTGACATCCAAAAAATAATTTAAAATATCAGTTACTTTGTGACAAATAATTTTTATGACGTGTTTGCGCTCTTTTCCCCGAATATATCATTACTTGAAACACAATGTTGATCCCATCTTAAAATTTCAAAATTGTTCTTTTAAATTATATCAATTCAGTAGTTGTACTCTATTTTTATTTTTTTCAATAAATTTTAAAATAAAATAATCTGCAATGAAAATAATATTCATTTTATACATTTATATTGGTGCATCACTCAGATTTTACTGGCCTATAAATATCGTTCTTATGTGATAGTTTATTACAAAGTCCTGGCAAGAACAAGGTAAAGTGAAAGCAACATTTTGATAAAAGCTATAGAACTAAACCTTAAATCTGAGTTCTGAAAAGATTGTGAAGGGCGCTGTCTGTCACAGATTTGTAAAAATAACATTTTAGTAACACTGTTTGAAATACCACTAGATAACACAAAACACTTGATTTTTGAACCGTAATCTAAAGCATCTTGGTTGATATTTCTCAGACCGTCATTATTCATTAGAAAAACGCACCGTTTATTTGCGTGTGTTGAAAATTTTAGACGTAGAAAGTTTGTGATTAAATGTTTACAACCGTTGGTTCAGTTTCAGCAGCGGTGGAGAATTCGCTAAAAGTCAACGCATCTATTCTTTATTTCTGTAAAGTGAAGTGACTGAGAAATGTTCTAATAAAAATTTAGATAAATTATTAACATGTGAAGGTAGAAATGAAATTCTCAAAAATAGCAATAAAATGAAATTTGTTTATTCGTCTTCTTACGCAAATCTTCCAAATCACAGAAAAACTGCCACCATGAAAATATTATCCTATTGAAAACCTATCATCACCTTTCTCCATTTTCAAAATGCCATTAAAGGAAAAAGAAACTTAATTTTTGGCAAACGAGAACGAATTATTTCTGACTTCATGAGAGAATAAACGATCTAATGTTAATACTGCATGTGTGTGGAAGTCAAAACTATTCAATATTGGTTAAATAACCTTATTATTATTATTATTATTATTATATTAAAACTATTCAATTCAACTTTCTAACCCAGTTGTAAAATTTGGAATATTAAGATTGTTGCTAACTTAGTGATAGTAAAAATATTTTTTAAAATATGAATTATTTTGAAAAAATAACAATTTCATGGCGTGTTATCGAGTTGTTTATCGAATATATCATTATGCGAAAGTAATTTTTATATCAATCTTAAAGTTTCAAAACTTTTCTTTTAAATTACGTCATTTTAGTGTTCTTCTCTATTTTTCCTTTTTTATAATACATTTTAGAATTGAATAAACTGTAATAAAAATAAAATTTATTTTATAACTTTATAGTGATACAAAATTGAGATTTTATTCTCTAAATTATTTATGATGCACGAGACCAAATACCGTTCTTCGTAATTTTCATGACGATTATTTTAGAACCAGACGATATAATATGCCAACATCAGCTGGTGATAATTACATTTAAATGTTTGCTTTTGATTTTTCATTTTGTAAGTATCTTTTGATAAAGTTTTTATTTCACAGAAATATTGTTTAAGGAAAATGCATTTTAGTATAAACTGTAAATTTTCCAAATGTAAAAGCATAAATTTTAAACATTTTTTTCACAATGCTAGCTTGGCGTAGAAAATAAGCCTCCTTTCATTATATAAATTTTGCAGAATGAGATATTTTCTTGCACAAGGTAAATATTTACACTTTTTATAATTTAATGAAGGAGATTTGCTTGTTTCTTTGTTTTCTAAATGAAAATTAACTTCACAATTATTATAATTGAATTCCCTTTTGTTTTAGAATTTTTCATTAAGAAAAAAGAAATACCGAAAAAGTTTAATAAATTTTGTCTTTATGTCTTTTTAAGTTATATTTTGGGTAAATTTTAAAATTAAAAACGACCACACAATTTTACATCATTTTCCAACAATCATTCGTCAGATTAGCAATGACTTAAACATTGTTAATGTCTGGCCAATTTATTTCGATAATACCACACGCTATATTTCGAAAACTTAATAATAACTAAAGGCAATTCCTATTTGCTAATATTGTAATTTTCATGAAAATCATATATGTATATATTTTTCTTACCAGACTGTAAATATGCACTTTCAAAATCGTAATAAAAACCGTAAGAATATAGAAATGCATTTTAAATTATTTTTGGAGAACATCCCAGATATGACAAATCTAGGGAAAATGAGTTTTAAAAACAAGAAATGAAAAAGAATAAACAATAATAAAAGAAAAGAAAAAAAAAGGACAAACTGAGAATAAAAAAACTTTAGAAATTGTACACATAGAGGTCCTTATTTATTTTTATTTCGTTGTTTTGCTTTTGTAAATTATTTTAACTTTTATCGTGGCAAGATTACTTTTCTGAAGAAAAGCAAAAAAAATGTATATAGGTAGCTGTACATTTTATAGAGTATATATCATTTTGCATAGCATCTCATTTTGTATGGTATACTATACAAAATGAACATAAGCGTTAAATGAATAAAAAAAACACTTTTTTTTTTTTTACTTTCTTATATACGAAGTATATATACAAAAAAATTGGTGATTGCACAAGAATTTTAATTCGAAATTTTAATAAATCTTCTTGATTTAGATAAAATATTTTTGAAATTATGTCATTTTATTTGAGAACATGAAGATGCTTTAAAAAATGCTTTTGGCTGGACAGATGAAGTTCGACATGTGACCGTTTCATCAAATTTGCAGATTTTCATGTAATTTTAAACGCCTTCTAGTCTAAGGTAGTCCGTCTGTTCATTTGCCCGAGCACAAGGGAACGCAATAACTATAACAGCTACATAGATAGAATTTAATTCGCAGATTAATTTTAATATATATATGCGTGAAAAATTTAGAACTAAATTCTTCATGTAAGTGCTTTCTGAGCGCATGTCAATGCGACATCACAAAATTGCATTCACTTAAGAAATGAAAATTTGTGTATGATCTTGTGACTAGCTTTTATTTTCGGTTTTATTCGAGTGATGAAGACATGAAGATACGTTGTAATTTTCTCTGTTTATTTGTTTTCTTTAATGCTTGCTTTCAGTAACATATTTGAAATCTTCTGCATTTACAGTTGACATTTAGTTTTCAAGTAAGCATTAACGAGTAAATTTTAAGTGCTTCCATTTTAAGGGCTAATGTTTCCTCCTGTAATATGATTATGTGTAAACCATTTTTTATATCTGTAAAACCGTCACCTTATTGTTGCCTTTTGAGGATTTTTTTTTTAGTTTAATAAGGGAAAATTCGCTTAAGATATTACGTGACTTATAAACTATGTACAATTAAAACAAAAATGTTAAGCAATCTTTCTTTACCTCCCGATATATTTAATGGGCATATTTAAATTTAGCAAAAAAAAAAAAAAGATTGTATGTGTAAAATTACTTGAAGTTTAACGCTGCGCTTTTCAATTTGTGTTTATGTTTTAGGTGATATGGCAGAAAATTAGATATATGCTTAATGAAATGAAGTGAATGGCGGAAGGCTCACAAACCATTGTGCGTTGTATGTCCATGGCAAAATTAAAATTTAAAATTGTTGCCCCAAGGAATCCGTTAAGAACAATTTGCATAAAAGATTTAATAGAAAATTTTAACAGTCATTAATCCAGGCGAATTATTTGATGGCTAAATACATCTAGTCTTTATTTGTTTGAGAGTAATATGACCATGAATGAAAATACACTAATATAAAATTAGGACATTTAGAAAGAAAAACAACTGAATCGATTACTAGAAAATGGAAACTAGTGGAATTTGGATTTTTAGTTGCATGATAAAGCTTTAGGTTCAATTTTACATGCAAATTCTCAAATCGTAGAAAAAATGCCGTAATAAAAACATCCTATAAAAATGAGATCAACATCATTATCTCAGCGCCCAAAACGAAATGAGTTGGGCTAAAGTTTTGATAAATAGCAACGAATTATTACAGATTTTTCTTTTACGCTATAATTTACTGTGTGGCCTTATTTCATGACGGATTTTAAAAGTTGCGAAAAATGGAGAGATGTTGAAGCATTGCTAGTATTCTGATAAAGGAGTTGAACGATCAGTGCGTACTCTTTCATGATCGCCTATTGTGGATATATGATTTTTTTAGAACCATAACTTTTTAACCATAGCTTTTATAACAAAATAACAGAGCTATTCATCAATTTGTTTTTAAGGCAGTACTTAAGTTTTACAGACAGTAACATCTATTCGCAAAATTTTATACTATTTTTTCGCTCGCAGAAATCTCTGTCCCATGGTCTAAGCAATAAACATAGATTATGTAAGTAGAAAAGGAACAACAGATCTTCGAAAAACTTATATCTAACTCTTCCCGAATAACTTCTACTCAATTTTGAACGCATAGTATTTGTATATTATGCTTTCTGATACTATTTTACATTCTAAGTAAAAAATCCAAAATTTTTGTAGAATTTTCCTCATCTGTATTAATAATTAAAGCATGTTTCTTTCCAAATTGGTATAGTAATTTTTCAATATGCCTTGTAGTTCTGAACGAAAAAATCAATCTGTGCATTTAAAAATATTCTATAATTGTTTTAAAACTTTACGGGGGTAAAAGAAATTTAAAAAAATCATGTTATATATCAGTCGAACCCCAATATTTAAAGACAGTATGTCAATACGTAAAATTGTAAATAAAGACTTCATATATTTAAATTCAGAAAGTAAGTGTTATATTTCTTAAGCTATCTGCAGATTGTTGAATAAATCATTTGAACTCCTTTCAAAGTAGAAGCTTTCTTAAATCATTTGAGCTCCTTTCAAAGTAGAAGCTTTCTTAAATCATTTGAGCTCCTTTCAAAGTAGAAGCTTTCTTAAATCATTTGAGCTCCTTTCAAAGTAGAAGCTTTCTTAAATCATTTGAGCTCCTTTCAAAGTAGAAGCTTTCTTAAATCATTTGAGCTCCTTTCAAAGTAGAAGCTTTCTTAAATCATTTGAGCTCCTTTCAAAGTAGAAGCTTTCTTAAATCATTTGAACTCCTTTCAAAGTAGAAGCTTTCTTAAATCATTTGAACTCCTTTCAAAGTAGAAGCTTTCTTAAATCATTTGAACTCCTTTCAAAGTAGAAGCTTTCTTAAATCATTTGAACTCCTTTCAAAGTAGAAGCTTTCTTAAATCATTTGAACTCCTTTCAAAGTAGAAGCTTTCTGCCTTATTTCTCCTTTTTACCAAAAAAGAAGTTTTAAGTTTTAGGACACGTTAGTCACTTGGCTGTTATTTTTTGTTTACATAGATGTTTATTTGTTCTTTTATATGAAATAATTCCAGAATATAACGTTTGCAGTGCTTTTCAAAACATTCACCCCTAACACAATTACGTAAACTGACACGTATTTTGGAGACATGTAAAAGATTTTTTTATCAATATTCCTTTTAACTACCACTAGAAAACGAAAATCTGATGATTTATGGTCTGAAAATGGAGTTATTGTGCTGTTGTAACTTTCGGTGGTATACAATCATCCAAACATGCCTGGTACTGTTGGCGTGTTATTAATTAGAAGGTGTTGGAGCGCTTGCATAATCTGTTCCTATTTGAAGATTACGCACTCCTAATTACACATAACACGAATTTTCGTAACTTATTATTAATATGTGTTATTGTTCCAACCGAACGCACTGCTTTCACTGAAACACCGCGTTTATGCAAAATGAAATGGATTGCATTCTTTTCTCAGAATATATTCAAGAGCTGAAAGAAATAATGAGCCTTCAGTGGAGCTAAAGTTGTGTCACTGCATGTTTTGCAATGTTACAATGTGCTGTTCTTTGAAATGTAATTGTTATTTACTTTTTATCAATTTTTTCAAAGTATTTTTAAATTTATTTTACTAAATTGCATTTATTTGTTGTAAAAATTTTCAAATAATTTTCATTGTTGCTACAAATACTCCATCCTGGATTTATATCTTTCTATAATAAAAAAAGTATATATTTTCCAATTTGCGAAAACACATAGGACAACAAACTTTTGTTTTTGTATTGTAATTGTTGTTTTTTTAATCTTTTTTATTCAATAAGCTTTTAATAAAATTCATTAAATTTTATGCTGCTTTACGAGAAGGTATACCTTCTGAAGTAAGAAACGGTGAAACATTTTTAATTGTACACCTATTTTACTCAAATTTATAAAATAGCAGCTTTTCCAATATCTTTTCGTTCGCATGTTCTGTTATAAAAGTGTCTGATTCTGAATGACCATTTAAACTCATCCCATTCTTTTAGAAGTTCCATGCACAGTACAAGCGCAGATTCATTTTTTTCTCTACTTCGAATCATCAAGCTGTTGAGGAATGATCACTCTCCTTCTTCATTAAACTTATCGAAATGAATCGTGTGTCTCATTAACCGAATATTAAAAAGATATGTGACCTGAAAGCCTATGAAACTTGAGACTGGAGAATTGTGTTTACCCCAGTATCCATTTCAGTTACCACTAGAAAAGATAGAATCTTAAATTATGTGCTGAAAAAAAGAATAGCTTTCGATGTCGAATTTTTTGTGAAAGAAGACTGTTCATGCAAACGCAGCATGAAATGGCTGCATGCTCAAAATTATAAATGGTGAGAGTATGTACGGAGGCTGTATTTCTATAACCTTGTTTTAATGTTAACTGCTGATGAAACAATTGCTTATGAAATGATGCGTAGGATGCAATGATGGCATGGAAATTTTTTTGAGCAAATCTAAAAATCTGTTCAAATTTTCGTCGTTAGAGTGAGTATTTTGATGATTTGCATATTCAGCATACATTTACGATAGTTACAAATTTTATAAAGCAAAACACATTCTACACAGCTACTCATACCTTCAGCTACTTGCTAGAATCATAACAAGTTCCACGGTGGATCGCAGTATGTTCTGGGAAATAATGCCACTGACATGACGTGAAATGCTGTCTTCGGATGATCGATTCAAGTTCCTTCGGAATATCACGATCAGAACCTGACTAAGGCAATTGCCCTGGGTCCCCACATGAGAGAGCGGCCTCTAAATCGAATAGAAAGTTTATTTTACGTTTCCTTCTTTAATGAACGTTTTTAAACAAAATATCAGTACAGTGTAAAATCCGCCAGTTTTATGTTAGCTTCTTTATTATTCTATCGTATGAACACAAAAAAAAATCTATATTTCGTAAATCCATAGCTTTCTAGGGCGGATTTCAGCTCAGTGTTCGCAATGACAATGGACACATTTGGCCAATCAAAAGCTTGTACTTTTACAAATAGCAAAATTCGATATGTTTACAAAAATACAGGCTTCTGATTGACTTCATTGAGCCATCGTTTATTAGAATGCATTACATATGATGAAAATGTTTTAAAAATTTAATTTATCATCTTCGTTTTCTAATATTGAGGCAGCATTCCAAATTTTTTTTTTATCATTATTCATTTTAAATTGCACAGGGGAAAGATCTTTTCCATTGCTGAAGAGATAAAATATCCCATAAGATCATGTATTGCTGAAGGAAAATTGTCTCAACTTTCTATATTATGTTTAAATTCTGATATAACAAAAAATGTTGATTATGATGAGGTAATGGATAGTTTTGCAGAAATTAAAATTAGAAAAAAAATACTGAAAAAGAAATAGGAAGAAATCTATTATAATAAAACATATGTATCAATTTATAAATAAATAGTAAGTATTATAAGATCTATTTTTACATATTGTTGATTTATCATGTGAAATTGTCTCATAACAATATTGTATGTCATTGCAAAATTAAAGTTATATTACTGTAGTATTTATAATCTCTCTGTTTCATTGAATTTTTAATTATGTATGTTTTTCTTTATTAATTGTTATTATTTTGAGAGAATAGTAAATCTTGTTTAAAACTGAGTTAGTAATAAACATGTTAAAATTTTGTAGATTTAAAAATAATCATAATTATTCTAGGTCAATATAAATTTTGTTATTCTCAGTTTTTCTTACATAGTAATAATAAACAGTCTAGTATAATATTATGTAATAACTTTCAAAGAAAACATTGTACGTATTTACACAGATGGCACTTTTTAGTCTCATTTTTCATGAAATGCTCTATAACAGTAAATAATACTTTATTTCGATGTATCTATGAAGTAAGATACATAAATTTTTTAGTTGTTTTGAAAAAAATAATTTCTTATTGTACTCTACTGAAGGCTATGATATTAGCATATTTTTTTTTTAAAGTTTTAAAAGAAAATTATTTTTTTTTCCTTATATTTCTTGTTGACCGTTTCATGCATCTTTACTATAATGAGGTGCGAAATCTGAAAACATCCATAAAGTTCGCTTCTTCATTACTAAAGTAGTGAAGCAGAGAGGGGCCCCCAAAGAAATATTTGGCCCTGGCCGCAATTAGACTAAGTTCGGGCCCTGCTCACGATTTCACAGATGTTTCAATCAGTACTGAAGGCCAAAGTCAAGATGGATTTCAGTATTCACATTCAGTCCACACATTACGAAAAACGTTGCTGCAAGGTCATAACAGAAGTGTTTGTGAATTTGTAAACACTTTTACTTAACTCGATATGTTTCATGCTTGTATGGAAGGAATTTAGAAATCTATTTTTCACCCTATATCATGCATTCTTTAAAATTTGAATGTGTGCAAACTTATATACTAATTTGTTATTGCAAATTCTTACACAATTCAATCCATGTGATCCCTTTATCAGTCAATGTTTTTTCTTAACTCACATTTGTAAGTCCCTGTAGCTCCAATCCCATGTTCTTCTACAAATATGACTTACTTCTAAGAATCTGAACTATCATCTGAATTCGCCTCATTATTTTACAAACACAAGCGCAGATTCACTTCTTAAAACCGCAAATCATGTCCGCCATTCTTATTAAGGATGGTTACTATGGTGTCGAGGGATGAGCATTCTACTTCTTCATGAAACGTGTCGATATAAATCAGGAGTCTGAGTTATAGAATATTAAAAATGGGAATGACATGATTGCCTACGAAACTTACCCGTCATTCACAGACTGCAGATACTTTACTCAGTATCCGTTTCAATTACCACTAGAAAGAACGGAAAGTTTTAATTTATGTGCAGAAAAAGAAACTCTTTCTGAACTATGCCAGTAAAGTTTTTTTTTGTTCTTAATACAAACGCACCTAGCTATGGCTGCGTTCTCTAAATTAAGAGTGAGAAGTTCGTGTATGGTCTCTATGTTTTAATAACCTTGTTTTAGTGTTGCATGTAAACGAAACTGGCGCTTTTTAACCTTTTTTTTTGTATGCATAGCTTTTTGAGATTCAGAGATATTGAATTCACTTGTAACCAGCCGGGCAGGCAGATTTACTGTGAATGGTTTGCGTTCAAAAGTGGATAGATATCTACACATTTTGTCGTAATTCCCTGAACTAAATTTAAATCGTGTTGCTGAAAGAGTTTTTGAGTTATCTTTGTCACGGATAAAAATAAAGCAAAGACGTGAAGGAAGTTTGAAACTTGAAAATCTCTCTAAATCTGGAGTTCTAACTTGCTGACGATTGTAGAACTTCTTTTATACTTTGTATACTAGAAAGTGAAAAAGATAAAAAAAATATAATTGAATTAAAATTTCCAAAATATCCTGATAATGTATTGGGTTTTATTTTTCATGCAAAAAGCAGAAAGAATATCACCATAAAAAAGTTATAATATTAAAAAAAAAAAAAAAAAAATACATCTCATATCTGATTTTCAAAATGCTATCAGAAGAAAAAGGAACTAAAATGGTGACAGTAGCATCAATAATTTACTTCCTCTTTTACAAAGAATAGAGAAAGGATTTTAATTGTCAAAAAATCTAATTCGATATTTAAACGAATCTCCATATTTTGGACCTCTCTGAATTCGAAAAACATATTTTTGGCATCGTATCTCTCTGTAAGTCTGTCTGCGTTTGACAAGGATAGATAAAAAAAACTTTAAATTACATTGATGAAATTCGGCATATAGTTTTTAAATCAAATCTGTGGATTTCTGTCCACTTTTGAGCTAAATAGATTCAGAGGGAGTCTCTATATTCGAATTGAATTTAACACAACTAAATTAAGAAGTAAATTAGAAAGATATTATCTGATACACTAGATTAACAAATAAAATATATTTACCTATAAAATTTGGCACAAAATCCTTATAAGGGTTGGTTTTTTGTCCTGTACTTTCAGAAGTATATCAACACCATACTTAAAAGTATCAAATTTTGCATGCAAATTTTGCAATTTTTTATGACTATAATTGAAGTTCTGTGGTAAATGTTATTTTCAATCGGTTCGAAAATATTTTTTAATTGCAAATTTGATTTTAAGATACTATTAACCGTATGTCAGAGATAAATCGCCAAAAACGTCGCCAAACATCACTCGACAAATTCAAGAAAAATATTTATTAGGGCCAAAGATAAGTCAACCTTCTAACTCTCCGTCCCGCCCTAAGGCACACGGATTTAAACCAAAAAACTGAATGACCGGACCGCCGCAACAGCAATTGGCGGGAACTGTGGTTGAGTCCTAAGGGCCGTCACCGGCCACGGTACAACCCTCCCTGAAGGAAGTACGTCCCGTCATCGATGGGAGGAGCCAGATCCCCCCACCTATTAGTGTACCCTCCAGGGTGGCGAGATCCAACCACCATGCCGGAAGCATCTCATCCTCATTTCGAGGTGCCCCCCCGAGGGTCGGCCAAAGATGAATATTTTATAATTATTGTTCGCCAATACCATGCAAGACATTAGCAACTTTAACCAAAATTCAAAATTTTATGAGAAGTGAGGGGTGCAATGCCTTTATTAGAAATACTTGCGCGTCGATCACTTCCACATGAAGAATGAAATGCAGTCTGATAATAACCATATCAGTTAATCTTTAAGAAATACAATAGAACTATGTATTGTCGCCAAGGATTACGAAAGTTCAGTATTGTTATCTTATTCTAAAATTTAGATAATTGCCAGACGGAAAGTTGCTTGACAGAGTTCAGTGATGAAATTCCGTCACTGAATGAGTGAGGAATTCATGAAAAATCTTAAAATATCAATTATTTTAAAACTGGTCAAACTTTTTGCGATTCTCTTTTGTTGTATTTTCTGAAAATATTATGTAAGGGCAATAATCATTTAATTATCTTAAAACTTCAAAAATTATGTTACAGATTATATTAATTTAACTGCTTCACGACTTTGTCGTTATTTTTGCGGAATCTTAAAAAAATATATTCATTCAATAGAAAGACAATTGAATTTTATAATTTTAAAGCGATGCATCTTCTGGATTTTATTACATGGATTATTTTATTGCAATGTAGCTTCCAGATTTTATTTCTTAGATTAAATTTTAAGCGCGAAGTGAAATGCTTTTTTGTATTTTTAGTTGCACCGAACGAAATATTATTTATTCTTTAACTTATGTTATTTATTTATTTTTTGCTTATAAAAGTTTCCCAATAATTAAAGATAATTGCGAAATTTTTATTATTTTTTTCTGAATATGAGATAACGCACACATTATGCATTTTTTACTCTATTGGTTAATATAAAAATAAAATATAAAAAAGTAAGTTTCAACATATTATCTAGAGATCATTTTAGCACCATAAGAAACATTATGTTACATTCACTTACTATATTTGTGTTTAACCTTTTACCCTTGACATTTTTTTTGTAAATTAGTGGTGAAAATGTGTTTGTTTGCTTAAAAGATTATAAAAATAAAAATAATTATTTTTTTTCAAAAAGTAAATTTTGTTTTAACCGTTTCCTGGCTACATCTATAAAGAAGTATATTTTCACATTCTCGATTTTGAAATCATAAACATCTTAATTTTTTCCGTTGAAATATCGTTGAATGAAATTATTTTTATTTCATTTAATAAACCTTGCAAAGAGAAACATTATTTTGCACCACTTGTATTTTGATATTTTTTTACCATGTGATAACGAATTACTTCTTGTTGCTTTTTTACTTTTCAATTACAAGATATTAGTTATAGTTCCTTCATATTTCCGCAAGTATTATAATTCGAGTTTCTTTTGTTTAAAGTTCTTTGAATAAGAAAAATAGAAAAAAAAATTAATTTTCACTATAATTATTTCTGAAAATCCTGACTGTAAAACTTTTTTTTACATAATATTTGCTTACATGGTATTTAAAAACGTGGTTCAATCGCTAAATTTGGATTTTTAAAGCGTTAATATGAGGTATTAAATTAAGTAATTTTTCGAATCTAATGTTTGTTTTTCGAAGTTTTGTACTTTTTTTTCTCAAGTTGATTAGGAACAAGGAGTAAATCAATTTTCCTTTAATTTCTATTTACATTAAACATATATTTCTATCTCATTAAATGACAAAAGTGCAGATTTAAACACTTTTGATTATCATTAACTAGCAGTAACCGCACAGCGTTGCCCGTGGCATAACATCCAAGAGGAAAAATTAACCTTGAACGTAAGTGTAGTCTCCACCCGATATGACATGGGCATGTCACGCAACATCAAACAAACATAAAACTATATTTAGAAATCATCAAAAATAACTACAATACAATTTTTATAGCACACATTTAGAAATATTTAAAGTGTTAAAAAGATAAAAATGTGATATTTTCACAGACAAAACAATTCACCTAAAATATAAAATAGAAAAGCTGTTTTAAAATTTAAAAATATACAAATAAGTCATTACACCCACTGTTCTACACTTGTTTATCAACTCTGTATAATCTGATATGAAAATAAAATTCAGCTTGCTTCATAATATTTATTTGTAAACTATATTGGCTGGGTGATCATTTCTCTCCTTATGAGATTCATTCCGTTTATGTAATTCAATTGCAGTGCGATTTAAAGAGAGAAGATTACATCGCTCAACAGAAGACTCTCCTTTTCTAAGTGTGGACATTTTTTCTCTGATATTCACTGAACATTTAACCTTTACATTTTCATTATTACTCAACAAACGAAGCAATTTGGCAATTAATGTTCTCCGGCAAAGATTGGATTTTCATTTTTTGGGCATATTTTGAATCGCTGTTTAAAATTAGACCTAAACAAAAAAATATATAATTATCGCATATGCATACCACAGTTCTTGCTATTTGCGAATGCGCAATTTGAGGTTTCCGCACATGCGCGGATAAGTGCAAAGAACAAATACTGCTGTTTTACGCAAGTATAAAATTCTATTTTTTATATTGATATGACTTCAATATACTGAAAACCTTCCCCAATAAATGCTCTACAGAATGGTACATATATCTCAAATATCAGTTAAGAATTTCTCTAGTTTTTCTGTTTCAAACATACAGACGCTTGAGGAGACTTCATCTTATACCATATACAGATATAACAGTACTTATGATTACAGTAATAAAATTTTTATGAAAAATGAAAATTTTAATAATCAAGAAAACATTATTCCTTTAAAAAATATTTGTATTGCTTCCTACGACGAAAACAAAATACTCAGAAAACCAGTCTTTAACTTTGAAATCAAAAATAAATCAAAATGTTGTGGAAATGCAGAAAGACAAACACCGTTTAGTACGCAGTCATTAAATGTAAATGATGGCCTTGTGACTTGATTGAAATGACTCGCGTAAATATTTATAAAATTAATACTTTTGTGGTTTGTAAAAAAAGTTAATATAAAAGCATTCCAATGTTAGTGACACGCAGATCATATTGACTCACTGAATGTATTACATGTTGAATTTTAAGATGATGTACTGTTTGAATCTTGCAGATGATTTTTTTATATTTTCTAAGAATACCTCAAAATTATAATAAGAAAAAAATCTATAAAATTGTCAAAGTTTAAAAAAAATCCTCCCATAGAATGTCCACACATTAAGTGGAAAAGACAATTTTGAAAGATTATATACCCGTTTCAAATACCTTTCTATAATATGACTGATTTTGTATTTTTAAGTCGGAATTTTGTCTTAGAATTTTCTTTCATCTCACAAATAATGAATCTTTAAAGTTTTGTACTCTTTATGACTTCTCAAAACCAATGCGTTGTTTTGATATTTTCAAAACGTTATTTAAAATAGAATTGAATCAATAAAATTTTGATTCTTTACTAGAAGTGCCATTTGGTAAAGAAACCAAGCAAAAAAATGGAAAAAAATTATAATAAAAGAATGTTTTTTGTTTAAAAAGTTGATAAAAAAATTGTGATTTATAAAATGGCTTTTAATTAAATTTCTGAGCGTGCCAAATGAGTGCATTCGATTTTGCAGCACGTTTCTAAACCCATGAGAAAAACGGTAAGAGTAGGCACTAATCAATTTTGTGATTAAATTTAGAAATAGTAACTATAAGCAGCTATTTTCATATAAGGGAGCTCATGGGCAAATGGGGAATTACAACAGCGTAAGTAAAAGAAAAAAAAGCATCAGATTAAGTATAAAGCAAAGTGGAACAATGGAAAGAGAGCTTACAATAGTTGAGCAAGAATGTTGCTTAAGATATGTATTTCATTTCGACAGGTAAGACAGAAGCAAGTAATCCACGATATTAACAACGCGTTGTCAAAAGCATTTCATGCTGCATATGCTGTTATATATGTAACGGAATTCCAGCGTTACAATGATTTCTTATGCTATTAAAATTTACATTTCATTTTGGGGTTTTTTGTTCATTTCACCGACATATAGCAGACCCCGATGGATCCCTTTTGTGTTCTCGTTTAAAATCTGCTTTGTGTCCTTGCACTTTATTACCAATTAAGGTTCGCCTCTGATTTTAGAGGTGCCCTAACATGGATATGATCTTTTCCATGAACAGGAACATCGTTCTTACGTGAAAGTTTATTTCGAAGTTATTTAAAGAAAAAAGCAAATGAGAGGCCCCGTTTTGACTAAACTTAAGGAACTAAACATTAACGTTTTTCAGAAGTTTAAAAATAGTTGTTGTTTATAAAAAAGAATTGTTGTAGTAATGTTGTTGATAACTTTTATAATGATTCGTAATTCACAGACTCGTAAAGAGGCTATTTCAATAATTTTCCTTTAAAATATCACAAGAGGACACGAAACTCCTAATTGATATATCGTGATTGAAAACGGTCTGATGAGTTATTGTTCAATTATCCCAATTTTATTAAAAACCTTGCCGAACTGTAGGTGCTTGTTGAAAAGAAAAATTGTGTGCTGCCATAATGTTAATTATTTTTGTCAGAGATTAAAAGTTGTGAACTGGCAGTAAATGTGTGCATTGGATAAAGTATGATTTGATTCACAGGAAATTTTAGCTATTATTGATGTTAAAGAAATGACGGTTAGCTAAAGGCGTCCGTTCTTTATTCTAAGAAGAGACTAAATTGTTGAGACTTTTATCGTTGAGACTAAACTGATCCTAAATAAAAATATTAGTTATATAATTAAGGAAATAATATTTAGATAGATTGGTGATGCTTTAAGTAAGATAATACAGATGGAAAACAGAATTTGATTTCGAATTTTTCTATCATAGTATAATTTTAGTATTTCTTTTAATTCGTTTTTAAATGCAAATCCTCCAAATCAAGTTTTATAGTTTTAATGGAGCAGAAATTCACAGAACCAAATCGAAATGCTGCAGAATACAAAAATTTACAAGACTCGCTGTCTGTAGCAATAGACGCTGCGTGTGTTGTTAATATATAAGTGATTGTGTTCCGTCATTATAGTGAATTTTTAAACCATTTATCTTGTGTTGCACTTTTTATTGAGAGTAATCTTATTCCTTCATTTAATTCACACACAAAGAGTATCCGTTGACGGTAAACTTTTGCCTAGCATTTGTGATTGTGTTTGCGTTCAGAGTTAAAATCTGATCTGCCTCTTTATACTTCATCTACCATTAAGATTTTCCCTCTGTATTTTTAGAGTACCTTAACATGCATAAGAGAGTTTATGTGGCCTACAAGTATCGCTTTTTTTTTTTGGGGGGGGAGAGTTTATTACAAAAGCAAGAGAAAGTCAAAGCCGCATATTGATTCAACTTACCGAATTAAAACATTAAAGTTAAAATCTCGAAGAATTGTGAATGTGTTTAAGAGTCAACCACAGATTTATAAAAATAATATTTGTTCTAAATACCACTAGAAAAGGCAAAACTCTTGATTTAATCGAAACTTGATTGAAGTTGACAGTGCTTTATTGTGTTTCCATCCGCAGTTCCTTAGGTAAATGCACCGTTCTTTGGTGCATGTTGAACATTTGAGAAAAAGTATGAAAGGGTCTAATTTTAGTAGCCATCCAGATTTGGCTGCTAACTAAAGGCATCATTTTTTTTTTTTTTTATAAGAGATGGATTCGGAACATAGAGCTTAATTAAGGAGATATTTAAGAAGAATGTTTCTTTTCTTCTTCGGGATTGGTTTCCTTTAATTTGGCTGGAATTTTGGGTTCTGATTTGGCAAATCTTTAATCAGGTTCTTTATTTCTCTATATGCTTCAATAATTTCTTTTATTTGGGAGGGTGGTTTCAGCTGCTATTTCATGGTCCTTCTCTGGGGGCCTGTTGCAAGTCTGTATCTTGTCGTTGGGGGATATTGCAGGTGATTTTCTGTTCAAACGATTATCCATTGCTTCTCCATATGATCTTCTGGGACCGGTAGTAGGGGATGCAAATGGGCAGGCAGCCCCTCCCCTTTCCAAGAGGCCAGGCGTCCTTCCCATTTGCAGTTAATATATATGGGTTCAGCACTCCTTTCCTTTTCGTGACATTCAGTCGTTGCATGCTTTCCTTTGCATTGAGTGGAACGAGCATTGCAACTGCTATTCCGCGCGCTATTGTGCAATCCTGCGCATCTGTAACACGCCGTTGCTTTAGCTGGGCAGCGTTATCTCGTTTCGACTATAATTCTCATATATGATAGGGGGCTTTGATTATATTTGTTATTGTAATTACCATTTTCTTAAACTTCCACAAAGAATACTGGATAGAAGCACTTCGTTCTGAAATTTTTTATTTGGCAGAAACGTCCAATTTTGTAATTTAGGAATTCCAATTCATTTATTAAAACTCTCTTTGTCGTGGCTTCGAGGAGTCCTTTAATGATGCTTTTGAAGGGCCGGTCAGAAGGGTCTTCAGAAATTATTTTTTTTCTTTCTTTCTTTTTATTAAGAAGCTCGATAATTCACAGGGGGATTTTAATAAAGCCGTTACTGTATTCATTATCTGTGTCGGGGATTTTTTGCAAATACCTTAGAGTATTATGTATGTAGAGTATATACAGTCTTTTAACCGTTTCAGATTTATTGGAGGTGCTTCTTTACTTTGTTGGAGAAGGGTTTCTTTTTTTCAGGAGTCGAACATTGGTGTTCGTGATAATTTCAGTGTTCTCCAGGAAATTTTTCCTTTTGGTAGAGTGCCTTTTATCTGCTTGTTGAAAGAGCTGATTGTGTCCATTTGAATCTCGTCATCTGTGGGCGAGTTCTTGAGACATTCTTCTAATGGGCAAAGACTAAGAAAATTGATTTCCTTTTTTATTTTTATTTTACCTTTCAGTTCCATAACTTTAGTTCCAGTTCTTCTAAATATCGGGTGATGTGTTCCTGCTTATTCTCCGTCATCTGTTGTAAGGTCTTATTAAATGTGGCTGTTATGTCCTCTAGATTTTTTATACGTTCATAGTTGAATTGGAAGTGATTGCAGATACTCTGACTACTGTTGGTGTAGCCGGCATCCTGGTATAGGGGTAGCGCGTCTTCCGCGTGGTCTGGGCGTCCTGGGTTCGAGTCCCGGTTTGGGCATGGTTGTTCTATCTGTGAGATGTGTGAATGTGCCCTCCTGTCAAAAGGGGTTGTGCAAGCGAATGAGTGATGCGTGGGTAGCAAAGTCGCACTCTTGGCCCTAGTTGGCGCTACTATAAAAACAAGAGACACTCCCCCATCGGCTTAAATCGCTGTCTTCGTAACAGCGGCCTTGTCCATGGCAAGTGCCATAATAAACAACAACTGTTGGTGTGATCAGGGTTGTTTCGAATAATGCAAGGGCCGAGTCCTTTTTTGAATGTAGGACTCAAATGCAGTAATGCAGTTCGTAGATTTATTTTCTAACTTTTTATAAAATCCGAGGCGAATTTCTGTTTTTCAAAATTTTATAACTATTACTGTTGATCCAAACAATAAATTACATTAACATTCATTTATGTTATTTGTTTCCAATCTTATTTTTTTGAAGTTTTATTTTCTAAATAACTTTTGGCAGTTTTTATGTTCGTTCGAAAAGTTATAAAGGAAATTTTATAAGAAAATTAAAGTATTTTTTCATTGAAACGTTAGCAAGTGACATTTCTTATCTGGGTGCATCAATATGAAGTAGACCTTTAAATCCTCGAGTTTGATTATTTAAACGTTATAGATTTATTTTTCGCGTATCAGGCAAGATGATGAAATGACTTTTATTTCGTTTGATATGTTTTGCAAACTCAAATGTATTTTTGCACCAACTGTATAAGGATTCGTTTTATAATATGATAAATCAGATTTGATTTCTAATTGCAGATATTTGGTTTTATTGAATTTCTCAATTATTACAATTCTTGTTTCTTTAAAAACTCCCAGAGTCTAAAAAAAATACTTTTGGAATAATGCCTGACTTACTGTGAACATCAGAACTCATACCTGTTAGTACTAAATTATTGAAATCTGATATAGGATCTTTTCACCAAGTTTGTAAATTTCATTAAAATTTTGAACGAAATCCTTTTTTTAAAAAAAAACGTCTCAGCACAAAATCATTAATCTATCCAAAGTGTCTCATTCACATTGTAACGAATCTGTAATGCTGCTTCCCAGCATAGTTGGTTCCACCATCGGAAGTACAGTCATCTGTACTGGACGGAATCCGGTGTCGCGTCGGAGGTTCTAGAGCTTGGCGACAAACTTGGCGACCATTTGGAGACTTGGTGACGCATTTAGTGACTTTGGCGCCAAAATAGATTATACCCAAAACATCCAGAATTTTCCCGATCCGTCCAGTAGGAACCGAGATACGCCTCGAACGTTCCTGATTGGTTGAGAGGCTTCTAGCCCCGCCTCCTGAGACCTATAAAAGGAAGCGGCCGCAGCTGCTAGGGCAAAGTAGTCGGAACCGATGATAAAGAACTGGCCTTCCAGAGATAAGCGGAGCAGCGACGGAATCAAGCTAGTGCTGAACTAAGCTGTGCGCTACTGTCTGCAGTAGATTCTTGTTTTGTACTCTGGTGGTAAATATTGAATTTACAACTAATTTTTTTACATTTTGAATAATTAAAATTTGTTCTTTTTTCTAGATGACACACGAAATTGCCCTTTCACAAAAATGGGATTTCAACACTATTGTAAAATTTAAAGGGATATCTTTCAGTAAAGTTAATTTCATTGCAGTACCATTTTTAACTATTTTTTACTAATTTATAAAAATATTATTAAATTTATCTTACAAAATTTTATCCTCACAATAAATTTCAAATAATTATCTTTTTTTTCTAAAAATACACTATCCTAGATTTTTCTTCCCTTTTTTAATGCTGAAGCTTTGAATGTCAGACGTATTTCCGACAAGTCTCCTTTTTCAATAATCTTTTAATTAAATTCTTATTATTTTATATCCTTTACAGCTAAGACATTGCGTTCGGAAGTCAGGAAAGTTGAAAGGTTTTAAATTGCAAACGTTGTTAAAATTGCTGGTATTATGTATTCGTAAGTGTTGAATAATTTGCAATATTTCAGACTGATTCTGGAAATTCTGAATTCATATTTTTTAAAAAAAGAGTTAGATTTTATCAAAAAAAATTAATTGAAGATTAACCTTTTAATTGTACTTCTCTGTCTGAGAACTGGTCAAATCAGAAACACTTCCAGCTTGAAACTTGTCACGTGGCCTTCATATCAGATTGGCAGATTTCTGTCAAAGGAAATTCATTCAGACGAAATTTTTAAGTTCTTCTGTGCAAATATAGTTCAATAGGATAGTATAAAACGAAGAGGGCTAAATGGAAAAAAGTTTTCACAGAGATTCACACTCAAAGAGCAGATACCTTTCAAAAAATGGATACCATATTCGTCAAAGACTTGCGATATTTCAAAAACACATTAACTTACATAAATAAAATTCCCTATGGGATTTTGTGACAACATTTCTCTGTCTATAAGTTTAGTTTCAATGGGTCGAAAAGAAGTTGTCTAAAATACCCATTCGATATTCTAATTATTGCGGTAAAACCGATCTCAGCGATTAATCACCAAAAATATCGCCAAATATTCCGTGGCATTAGGCGGTTGTCTAACAATTGTTCGTTGATTCCTTAGGATTAATAATACACAAGACCTTTTAATAGAGTATAAGGGAAAGTTTCTAGAAAATCACTTCCACTAGTCATTAGAAGTAGAGATTACGAATATTTACTTTTATTTGCTTTTTTTCTTTAGATACAAACTAACCGCCTTTGGTGACCAGAATGTTCACCCGAATTATTTAGTTCTTTGTTTGTTAAATTATCAATATGGAGTGCATTTTTAAAAACATTCAGATTGTTATTTGATGAGACAGAAAAAGAAGAATGAAATGGGTTTAACCTATTACAAATTAGAGTAGTAACCTAGAAAGTTAGAGTAGAGCAAATTGCGATGCGTAAATATTCAATTTAACCTGTTAACTGGGTATGACGAAATATTTCAGTGTAAAATATTCTGAACTTGTGTTAATTAAACGATTAACAGGTTAAAGGAGGAAGGTGCTTACTTCAGAGTAAATATCCAACTCTCTCTCTCTCTCTCTCTCTCTATATATATATATATATATATATATATATATATATATATATATATATATATATATATATATATATATATATATATATATATATATATATATATATATATATATATATATACAGTTATTTATTTATTTAATCCTAATATAAACACTGCAAAAGTGAATGTATGTTTCGATGAACAAGTTTCCATTTCATTGGAGTTATGTGTATTTAGGAGTAGCAGTGTTTTGCTAATTCTTATATCATTCATTGTTTGTTAAGTACTTTATCAGTTTTACCTTTTTCTTAACTCATATTTTAAAATCGCCTGTAACTTCGATTTCTTTTGCTTCCCTTACCATATTGCACTGCGAAAGAGATTTACTTCTGAATGCTTGAACTGCCTTTTCAGTTGATCCCATTAGTTTAGAAATGCCATTCATAAGCAGGCGCAGATTCATTTTTTAAACCAAAAATTAAATAAGCAGTTCTTATGAGGAAAATATGTCCTAATAGAGTGTCAAGTAATAAGCACTCCCACTTTTGTTTAAACTCATCAAAATAAATCATGTGGTTGAGTTATTGAATATTAAAAACATGAATGATATTATCGGTTATAAAAAAATGTCACTCACAGATTGAAAAGTTGCCATTTCCTCAATACCCTTTCCAGTTACCACTAGAATACACGGAAATCTTAATTTATGTACAGAAAATAAAACCATTCTGCTCTCTGAACCGTTTGCAGCAATCGATTCGTCATTCAAACGCGCCATTCGCTGGCTGCGTGCTTAAAGATAAAAGTGATTTGTACGGGGCTCTAAATTTATTGATGAAGACAACTTCGTGGACGCAGCTGTTATTTATGAAATTTTGTGATGGGCATAACGAAAGCATAAAAATTTGTTCGAGAAGATATAAAATATTGTTCAAAAATTTGCCACCAGAGGAGGTTTATAATTGAATGACACATTTAGCATACATTTTCAATTGTTTACAAACTTTATTACGGTAAAACCCATTCGGCACAACTGCCAGGTTGATCGCAGTGTGTTCTGGGAAATGCAAAAAATGTGATGTGAAAACCTCTCCTTAAAATCGATTGAAGTTCTTGAAACTATCCTGATTTGTCAGACGTTAAATTACAACTAAAGATATAAATCTCACGGATTGCGATCTAAGAATCGGATGCACCATAGATCACGAGAAAGGCGGTTAATGATATCTTTTTTTTTTTTTTGTGAAGTGTCGTTTTGCGGAACTCTTTAACACAAAGAATAGAATTTAGTGGAGTTCCGCTTTGAATAAAAACTATGAGTGAAAGAAACTGGTGTACTTTTAACAAGATTCATTCTTAAACTCATTAAAAGTTTGAGAATTTAAAATGATAGAATAGGACGGAGAATATTTATTTGAACAAATTATTCTAATGCAAGTTGACCTTCACACATTTTGTAGGTGTATTGCCCTACGTACCCAAGTCAAAATGACTCCTTTCCCTTTCAAATGTCCTTTGCATGGCCTGATTTTTTAGAAACACAAAAAATTTCTAATTACAATATAATTATAATAAAAATCTCTAAAATTCTAAATATATCTAATCAGCACTACGAAAAAATATATAATTTTATTAAAATCAGGCTTTAGCACGGGTGTTTAGACGTTAACAAGCATCTGTCCTCAAAGTTTTTTTATAGACATCAATCAACAGTGACTGTGGCAGAGGATTCTACCTCTGACGAAATGGTAAGGTCTCTCCGCAACCATTTTATGACCTTGTTTTAGCAAGGGAAGGAAGCATGTGGCATTTCGGCCGTTCTGCCGATGCCTGAATGACAAATCGTCTCGGCAGGAGTTAAAGTTTGAGCGTGACCTCTGGATAAAAAAGTGGAGAAATTTAACAACGAATCAGTCGAAACTAAATAAATAATTAAAAACCATTCTCTGGTGGTGAAATTCTGAAATGATTTTTTTTTCTTCGTTATTCTCAATATTTTTTTTTATTCGCTCCTCCCTTCATTACGTCTGATACAAAATTTCGTATCTTTTTGAACAAAGGTTTCGCTCGTAGACAGCCTTAAAATCAAATCATATGATTATTTATTCCCAGCGTTAATACGATATTTTGAAACCTACTGTTTCAGGAATTACATTTTTAGAACAGGTAGTAAATGTGCGCATTCAGTTAAGAAAAATTTATTTTATAGTGCGCTCCATTCAACCCTAAGA
The DNA here is from genome assembly GCF_947563725.1 of Argiope bruennichi. Lineage (NCBI taxonomy): Eukaryota > Metazoa > Arthropoda > Arachnida > Araneae > Araneidae > Argiope > Argiope bruennichi. The sequence continues at coordinate 93,968,836 of NC_079161.1, forward strand.
AATGCGAATTTGAACAGATCACTCCCCAATAATATTTCATTTCTAGGACTTTAGAAACTTTGTTTCAGTTTATCCAGTTAAAATTAATTTTAGCTGGTTATACCGAATAATTAGTTACATAATTATTATTTTAATACCTTCTAGAGTTAAATTTTGCGAATAAAGCGCTTTTAAAATAAAAAAAAAGTCTTAAAATGATGTAAATGACCATTTTAGTGATATTTTCCAATGTTATCTGAGGAGTTATCAAAATTATTGTGATTTATACAGAAAAATGGCAGTTAATTTCAGAATGTAATATTCTAAAGGTAATTTCATTAGCTTTTATGAATTTGAAAACGATTTTACTGAACTCAATTAGTTCCACGTTTGTACTGATGGAATTTTGAAATCTGCTTAGCAACCAATACCATACTTTGATTTTGAAATTTTGCATACTTTTAGAACAAGGGTTTCATTGCAAATTTTCTTGACATTCAAATTTTGTTGTTCAATTTTATCAATCGGTGTCTTTTTATTTAACTCACATTTATAAAAACCCTGTAGCTCCAATCCCTTTTCATTCGCATATGCAAATGAATAAAAATGACATTTTTTTTCTGAGTGCTTGAATTGCCCTATAACTCTTCCCATTATTATAGAAACACCCTACAAACACAAGCGCAGATTCATTTCTTAAAACACCAAATAATGTCTGCCATTTTTATTAAGGATGATTTCTACGGTATCTAGGGATGAGCATTAAACTTGTCAATATAAATCAGGTGTCTGAGTTACAGAATATTAAAAATCTGAATGACATGATTGCCTACGAAACTTACATGTAATTCGCAGATTGGGGAATTGCTATTTCTCAGTATCCGTTTCAGTTACCACTAGAAAAAACGGAAATCCTAATTTATGAGCAGAAAAGGAAGCTATTAATGTTATCTTGTAGCCACTGAGCGTTATTGTTAATGCAAACGCAGCACCGTATGTCTGCATATACTAAATTGAAAGTTAGAATTGTATGTATGGCGTCTATACATTAATAACCTTATTTTAATGTTGCATGTAAACGAAACTGTTGCTTTTGAAATTTTGTTCAGAATGTAATGAAAACTTTGAACTTTCTTTGAGCAAACAAAAAGAGTGATCTTGTCTTTTGTTTCAGAAAATGAAAATCGTGATACATCGAATTTTTTGCTCCACCTTAGATTTTCATTAGAAAAAGTTCCTGTGCATCGAAAAATAGTTTCTATATATCTATCAAAATTTTTAACATAAAAAAATCCTATATAACAATTACGATTAGAAAGCAACCATGCCTTTTGTTCAATAAGCCTATTAAAAATTAAATATTAAAAAACTATTTCATTGATTCTTATGCAGTAGAAATAACAGAAGTTGTTGTCTTAATATAAATCAGAGACATTGAGGCGTTAGTAGGCTCTGCATCTCCTTCGAATCATTTGAATTCAATCTTTGTATACTTATTATTTAAAATAAAAGTGATCATTCTGCAACTTTTCTAAATGCAGAAATTAAGTAAATACTCAAAGAATAGAATTCAAACGGTATTCGTATTCTTTATTAGTTGCATTTTCAACGCGATACATTCTTAACAAACTATCCTCTCAAAAAATATTTTTATAACCTATTAAAATTCAAATTTATGTTTTTTCAACGATGCGAATTTCATTTTACGAAAATGATGTTGGCATCATTGAAAAGGTATAATTGAAATGTGTAATTTCTATCTTTAATTTTCTCCTGAATATATTTCTTCTGATTTTTCCCTTTTATTTTCCTTTAATTTTGTCTTCAAATATTATTAATTCTTAAAACTTATTTAATAATTGAATAGATGCAGACGATTTTGAAATAAGGAAATGCTTAGATATTGCAAGAATGCATTCGAAAATTATTGCTAGAAAATTAAAAGAAAAATTTAAAAATAGATGATTTACAATTTGTATGTAAAAAAATACAATTATTGATTGGATTTTTCATTAAAAATTAGTTATTTAAAAATTAATTATTTTTTAACTGTCTCAAAATATTCTTTAAAACCTTTCTTTGACTAAGTATCTGTGTGCAAAAAAGGGAGCATTTCTATTAATAATTTATGCAAAACCTTAATTATACATGAGTTTTAAAAATTGTTTAGTTCACCCAAAATTCTCGTTTCAATTAAAAAATTTAGACAATAAAAAGTATTAGTGTAATACGATATTTTTGAAAATGTAGTTTTTACGCTAAAAACTTTAGCCATGATTCATTCTGAAACCTGGTCAATGGCAGGAATATCAATTTACAATTTAAAAACACTTTGCTTTTGAGTTTTGTTTTACATAACTTTAGTTTTTTTGAAGGGAATATGAACTCAAAACGGAAATCCATATATCAAAGTGAAATTTAGGTTAATAAAAAAGTAGCAATGGAGTGAAAAATATACCCAAAATAAATAAAAATTCCATTCTAACATATGCATTTCATTGCATTGATGCAAATAGACATGTTACATAGACATTTATTCACTTATTTAAATAATTTTTTTCTATACAAATAACAGTTAATCATCTTCTAGTACGTTGAAAGCATTGCTTGTGTATGCTTTCATTTGAAATTCATATACAAAAATTTCTATTCATTATTTAGTCATCAAAAATTCTTTAAGCAGCCATTTCCACTAATATTAAAACCGTGCTATTTTACGGTATATGACTTTATTCGAAATTTATTCATTTTAAAAAAACGCTGTAAAATTCTATAGCTTTTGAATTTTTGCATGATAGATTGAAAAAAAATTATTCAGTTAAATATCAGGGGGAAAAAAATATTATATTTGGGAAAAAAAATTATGTTTTTTTTTTCCCCGTCCAAAAAGAGGTATAAAGCAAACACTAAGAAAGAATGCACTAAGAAGAACACTAAGAAAGTTAAGAAATATATCCTCCTGGTTTCCGAATTTAAAAAAAAAAATTCTTTTACCCCTTGTTTAAATATTGGGAAAAAATATAATATTCAGTTTTTTCAATTTTCAATTCTACGAAGCTTTAAAAAGGTACATTTATAAATGAATTACATATTCTCTGTATTTCTTCTGCTGAACTTGCTAATAAATAATTATACCAAATTAAAAGAAAAAATGCCTTTGTCTTAGTTCTTAATTTGCGATATCTTTTGAAAAATTTTTTTACTAAAATTACAATTTGAGGAAATCCAATTTAAAAATGTAAAACAAAATTAAAGTGATATGAGGAAGACTATTCAGAAATAAAAAATCTTGAATCAAAAAATATTTGATATTTTTGCAAAAAAACGACTTTTCAATGCAGTCACCTACTTAAATAGTTTTACACATACTCTGTTCATTGTATATATAGCGCATTTTTAACGCATTGAAATTTCACAGCAACATATTACTATTAAGCATCTATTATTTGATTACAGTAACTTCTTTATATATTCAATACCAATCGCCTTGACGATCAGTTGGTTTGCATGAGATATTGATTACATTTCATTTCAGCTATATCGTTTTAGATATAACTTAAAGATTCCGCCCCACTGTCAGATATTAAACCGTGTTATTTAAATTGTCTCAGTTATATTATGCGTATGAATGGAGATGTCATGGTCACTTTCTAATGGTAACTAATATCATGACATCACAGCATTATTATAAACAGAATAGCTCGGTTCATCTATCTTTTATCGTTTGCAGTATTCTTTTTATTTTTTTGCATGAATAATATAGAAAAAATGTTGCAATTGTCAAAAAATTCGAACTCGAGATTTTGACAACGCATGTTTTAGATCACATTAAATAATAATAAAAAAAATGTTTTGGGAAAACGTATGTCTGTTTTTGAAAAACTCAAAAACGCTTTGAACTAGACTCATGAGCGGTCTTTACATCAAATCTGTAGATTTCTATCAAATTTTGAACGAAATCTGTTCAAAGAAAGTCTATCTGCCCGACTGTTTGAATATGTGTTAACACGATAAACGAAGCGAGTTTGATAGATAAGATTAGGTGCGCAGATTTAACATCTATAGTATAGACACATGTCAAATTTTGACACATATCTAACAACGGGTTGACTGTATGTCGGTCTGTACTTTCAGAAAGATGTAAGCGCGATCATTCAAAAACGCAATAACTTAAACTTATGAAATTTCGGATGAGATTTTGTAACTATAAGGGCAGTTTTGTATCAAATCTTTGTTTCAATAGGTTAGTTAAGTTTAACTTTAGTTTTAGTTTCTTATTAACGTCCAACACTATAGCTATTTTGGCACGAACCTCGTCATTTTGAACCGCGGTCAGATGACGAGGACAACACCTGAGCTGGCACTCCCTCTCCACACCACACCAGCGGGAGGACGTTTGGCCCTGACGAATTTAACGTGCAACAGACCCCCTTACACGACGATTCTTCGGTGGAATCGGGTCTCGAACCTGAAACTCTACTGCAATAGGTTAGTAAAAACGCATCTAAAACGCAAATTCTATTTTCGGATACTATTAAATTGATGGCAGAGCCAAAAGTCTCGCCAGGAGTGAAACAATAGATTCAGTCAAAAGTTTCGTAATTATTACACACCAATGCCATATATGGAGTTCTCTGTCGCGACAAATTTATTTGAGAGTATGCGCCAAAGGTTTTTGAAGACCACTCATAAGTGTTCATAAAATGTCTTTTTTATTTTCCACTTTTTTCCACTCAAGAGATCACAATGGTTTAAAAATCAATTTTGTCACATTGTATTTTCATAAATTATTGTGCAAAATGTCAGATATTGCTTAATATTTAATTAATTAAAAATTCTAACTAAAATTATAAAACTGCAATGGGCCAAGTTCAGTAGCGTTAGGACAAATGTTTTAATCTGTAAGTCTCTTTTAAAAACACACATACAGACACACATTCCTCTTTATTATAAGTAGATATTTAAATATTTTTAAACGCTCATGAAACAGAAAATTTAGCTTTTCATAAGAAGATCAGTTAAGTCTCTATCTAAAATAGAAATATTTGATGATATACCAAATTTTCTGCATTTATCATTTCAGAAAATATTCTACTGAGTTAAGTTAATATTTATATACAGCATAATGTATAAAACAATTAAAACAATTTATTTTACATTACTTCCTACAAGTTTTAATGGAAGATCAACTTTATTAATCTTTGTTTACACTGATATTTCGTTCTTAAGAGTATTACCCAAAGATAAAACTTCGAACTTTATATCCTATGGGATTCAGAAATTCATAACAAGTCATGCTTCAAAAAAATCTAGTTAACCATGTTTAAGAACAAAATTAGGAAGTCGGATTTCCAAGGAAAAAAAATGTTCCACGCATCAAGAAATGTCAGAAAATTGCTGCAGTCGATCATAAGTATTCTTGGAAGATACAGAAAAGTTAAACAAAAGAGTTAGATGAAAGTGGTTAGGAGAACAGAACGATTGTTTGATTTGAGGATTGTTGATTAATTTTGGATACAATAAATTTTAGTGGCTTCTATATCTGGGAATGATTTCATTTTGCTTTTGTATCGAACGGTATTGCTACTTTTCAAAAGCTCTTGTCAAAAGTGACCCTAGCTATGATATCTAAAGCTAACTACTATAGTATAGATTTATGCTTCTATAAATGAACCAAAAACGGCATAGTTTATTGAGCCAAACTGAGCTAATTAGATGGTCAAGATGTTTAAAATAGTAATGTTTTATAAAAGTGTACACAATCTTCAAATTATGTGATTTGAGATACATACATATTGCATAAATAGTTCAGGACATTCTATAGGGCAAACTAAGCATGTAATTACTTCTTGGGAATAACATTATAATTTACTAATAAAATTGAATCGAAATGTTATAGTTTTTTTAACTTTTTCGTATATATAAAGATAAATTATATTAATTGTTAAAAAATCGAGATTTGACGACTTTTTGCGTTTTAGACTTGAGGACGAAAAATACATTTTTGGAATCATGTCTGTCTTTCTGAGAAAGGATAACTCTAAAACGCTTTGATCTGTACTGATGACATTTTTTACCTGGATTTTACAGCCATTTTGAAGATTTCTAGGTGTTCAATAATATTCGTTTTTCATATGCCGGATGTGACGTCATATTTTTTTGATTATTATTTTCCCCATAATTAGGCATTGCAGATTGAATTCACTGGTCAGATTTTATGCTCTCAGAGGGATAATTTATTTATTTATTTTAAAAAAACAACGATCCAGTCTACCCAAATAACGATATAGGGCCTAATAAGGAACACGGCAAGGAGCAATTGTAGTCATTGTTCCAAAATGGAAAATACAAATTATAATAAACAACATTTAAAATAGAATTAGGCCAAATTATTGCATCTTCTCCACCCAAAGCAGCAGAGAGTAAAGGTGGTGATTCCACCTAACATTGGGAGTGTTACCTAATATATGTATAACTAGCCTCCTTTAGCGACTAGCCGATTTGCCAGTACTAATATCCGCTAAAATGTTTAACTGATATTTTATGTAACTTGGTCTCATAATAGATTAAGCAGCCAAATAGTTTTAAACTTTAAATTTTTTTTAGTCATATAATTCACTTGTACAGTTATGTAAGCCTTAAGCCTTCTGTTCCTTGTACTCTATATTTCTCGCTGATTTTTTATCAGCGCGCACAAAATTAAATTAAAGTGGAAATGATGAAACTACAATTAATATTTAGATATCTTTTACTGAAACCAAGCATGGCTTTAAAAAAATATTCGAAACGAAAGCATAGGCTTTTGATATTGAAGTCTTATGTGCACTACAGAATCATTTTCATAATTTATCATATCTAAAAGAATTATTCAACAAAAGTTTTACGGTTTCATCGTAAATTCCATTTTTAGTTGTGATTTCGAATGGCCTTTAAAAAGGGCCAACATGTCTATTAAGTTTTAATTCAATAAAATTGTAATTAAAAATTCGAAAAAATAGCTCCTAGGTGCACATTCTCGACCTCCAAGGTATACATGTGCCACATTTGGTAACTGTGGGTCGAACCGTTTGATCTGTAGAGCGCCAACACACACACATATATACATTGAGTTTTGTTATAAGTATATAGATATAGATAAGATATGTTTAAAAAATATAGAACAGCGATATAATGTTTTAAAATTTTATATAAATCCCTTATAAAATAAAAAAAATCACGAAATAATATTAAATTATATAAAAATAATCAGTCTCCTAAAAGAGGTGATAAAATAATACAAATGCGTTAAAACCCTTTTCAGATTCGATATTCAGTCGGTACATTGCAAATCTCTTTACAGATTTTAAACACTTCCATCATTGTGTTCATTATTAGAGCAAGGATGCACAATTTGCTCGTAAGTATACGAACAGCCTGCAAAAAAATCCTTCCGGATTAATGCGAGAGTCGGCGTCACTAACCAATCAGCCAGTCATTTTAATAAGATACTGCTTTCATAGGGAAGATTGTTTACTCATTTCTTGATCATCATACAACAAGAGTGATCTAAAAATGAGGACTGATTGCAGGTTCCAGAGCTACATTTCACATGGAGCTATTTTACAAATAACAAGTACTCAATAAGACATGTGTTTTAAAAAATTTAATTCGATAATTCATTAAGGTATCCGAAAACGTTAAAAAGGTCGATTTTAACCAAAAAAAATCACATTTTTTTATTGGATAGATTAGTCTTTGAGCTATCCAAAACAGGTTTACTTTTATCTCTACGTTAATTAGAAGTCAAGATATTCGTATTTTCGCAATGATCAGCAAACCGGAAGTGGACATTTAAATAACCGGCAGTACCAATTTAAAAGACCAAAAACATGTTAAACATTTGTATAAACACAAATTTAGTTTTAAATACGAAAAAAGTTTTACACGGCAAAATGCAAAATGCCAATGACACGCCAAAATGCCAATCAATGGTGTTTTGTGGAAATTTGTACCTAAAGATCTCTTTGTTGAGCTCCGAACCCTCAGATTAGGGGCATTTATGACTGTAATGCTTTTTAATGAAGGTTTTGTAGGATTACTGAATATCTTAAGGTTATTGAAGTGTATCCTAGTGCAAATGAAGTTAGAAGTTTTGCAGAGCTTGACAAAGTCAGAATAAATGTATCTAGGCGGCATTCACTGCCAAATGCAAAAATTGTCAGAAAAAAAAATCCTTAAAAAAGGTAAATTATTAAACTCTGGAGAAGAGGAAGGTATAACCTATAAATGTAGAGAATTTTAAGGATGTACGCACATAATTTATTATTAAAACATGTTACTGTATACTTTAAATGCCTTTTTCTCGAAATTGATTTTTACTTATTTTTTGCTCACTTCAAATCAAAGAACTCAAAATATAATTATCACATTATTATGAATTTTGATGGAATTTGTCTTTATACTATTTTCTAGGGAATGAACTAAAAGAATTTAGATTGAGTGAATAGTTTTTAATTTGAAACCTATTGTTGAAATTATAACGTCATAAATTTACTAAAAATTTCATGATAAATCTTCGACTGGTTCTAAAATTTTTATTTATTATTATAACCATACGCTTGTAGTTCATCCCCTAGTGAAAACTATGCAATTTATCTTGGTATAAGTCTTGTTCGGATGAGAGTAATAGTTTTTGGTGCAGCCAATTTGAAGTTTCTTAAGAATTTGCTTAAATGTATGCTATTAAATGTCAATCTTCAAAAATTATTAATGTTTATTTCAAATATTAACATCCTATTACTAATTTTGAATAGTCTTAAACCCAGAAATATGGTTAAAGTATGTCTACACCATGTGTTTCTAAAAAAGTGCTCCGAACGTCTTCGGATACCTTAATTAAAATTACGTTGCCTCAATTAAAATACCTTAATTTTATCGCACTTTACAAGCCCGCTCACAGTTATCAATCAGCGATTTAAGCCGAGTGAGCTTCTCTGTTTTTTCAGTAGCGCCAACTAAGGCCAAGAGTACAGCTTAGCTAATTAGGTGTCACAACCCTTTTTAAGGGGCGGACTTCATCCATGCAAATCTTTCACTCATCCACAGACCGGGATTTAGACCTGAATCAGAGATCGAGCACCTCTGAACCACAACCCCCAGTGGTATTACTTTCGACATGGGCGACTTTGTGACCACGGCAGATTTATACGTGAGCCAGCCACCACACACACGGAGTTTCTTCGAACTCACAACCTAAAAGATGCGAGTCCAATACCCTACCAACCAGGCTATGCCGGACAATAATAAGAAGTACTAAACTAAATCCGTTTTTTTTAAAAATATATAAGATTTTGAAAGCTTAGAGGAGAAAAGGGCCCGAGATTTGTATTGACTACAGGTCCTGATAAAGTTTATCCCGGCTATGTTGTCACCTTAATTGTAGATGTGTATCCATTTCACCCCAGTGCGTCTCTATGTCCGTTGATGATGTTCATTCAAAAATTGAAAACGCTAGATATATGAAATGTGATGTAAGGTTTTATCATCCAGAACATTACATTTTGTGCTCAATCCATTAAAGAGTAACACGCCCATTTGAGTTTGGCAACTTCAAAACCTATGCATTTATATGTGGACTTGAGTGGAAATAGAATCGCAAATAAATCCGATAATCTTCTTTCTTGAAACAATATAAGAAAAAAAATACAGCTCAGAATTTTGATTCCAATTAATAAGATTCGCTGCTGTCTATTAGAGTGGATAGACAGTAAGCGAAACTCAAGATCTCTGCCATAGCGTAAACGTAGATGAATGTTTTGTGGTTCCTATGGCGCAAAGCGCTGTCTCTCATAGTTGATTGGAGCTTAGAGGAAAACAAAGTAGCTTGGACTTGCCTTATAAATCGGCAAATATGCGTAATTATTGTACTAGAAAAGTATGTCAGACAATCAATATGCAAATATACACGAACAGAGCTAGATAAATGAAATTCAGTATATGGTCTCTATCCAAAAGTTGTAAATCTGTATCAAAATTTTCGATATAATCATTTAACGGGAACATGCTCATAATTAATCTTTTCACACATTTTCAAAACCTAACACAAAATGCTTCATATCTTGAAACGATACGAGGAAATTTAGTTCAGAAATTTCTTTGAAATTAAGATTATAACATAGTATTTGACAAAGAATGAAAGTGCGTTTATCTATATTAATAATGAAGATGAATATGTGTATGTTTTGGCACGATTAATGTGCGCACATGTGTTGGTAGAATCAATGTGTATGTATGGTCTACAGATCAACCATGTGACCTACAGCTATCAAATTCGGCATATACGCACCTTCTTCTTGCGTACAGCCGACCACCCCACCACCACTGAACATAGTAGTATCAACAGGATTTGTTGTGGCCGACTGCGGCACATACGCACCATGGAGGGTGGAAAAGTGCTCCAAGCAGCGAATTTTTAAAAATTTTAATTAGCATTTTAAATAATTATGGAATAAGCTAATTTTGGCGTTTCCTCGTGATGATTTCCAAAAATATTACTGCACGAATATGAACTTTACATTGTTTTAAAATAATATTTTTAATTATATCAATTCAATAACAGTGGGAACTTTGGCAATTTTTAAAAAAATATATTTATTGGTCTAGTTAAAAATAAATAGAACTTGCAATTTTGTTTTTCCATTGTTGAATGATAAAGCAGAAGGGTATTGTTTACCACCTGTGCAGTTTACAAGACGCATAAAAAAAAATTTTTTTTTTAAATTAACGGTGCAAAGAACCGGATGTTTAAGATTTTAGCAGTGCTATAATGTTATGGAAGTGTCTGCATTACGACTTTTCGTGTACATAATACACATAGTAAGTATGACAATCAAAATAATGTAGCTTTAATTCCAAACTGTTTGGTGGAATCATGGACCTGAAGTTATATCTAAGCGATTTCTCTGAAAATGAATTTAACCAACATTCCTTGAGAACCAGACGGTCATTTGAGACGACTAGGCAAAGAATAAAATGATAAAGAGTGCCCCAAAATGAACACAAGAATTGAATTTACCACCATTTATGTAGTAAAGTATTGGCAACCCTACTTAAAAGAAGCATTTGATAACTGATAGTTTAGAGTTGGTAAGAATGGAGCATTACACGATAGAGCAACGTGTTTTCAATGTTAAACAATATTTTAAAAGTAATGAAAGTCTGGTGGACACAGTTCTAAAATTTGAAAATTGGCCCCCTAGATCGTGTGATTTAACACCATTGGATTTCTTTTCATGATGTTATTTGAAGTCAAAGGTGTATGCCAACACGCCCGCTAGCACGTGCATATTGAAGGAGGAAATTCAGACACTTTTATACAAAATGGTTATGGAAAATTTCGGAAAAAGAATGCGTATGTGCCAGCAAAGCGGTGGAGGCCATTTTCCTTATGTGTTATTCCATACATAACCCTATTCTGTGTACTTTACGATTCAATAAAAATATAACAATTTAAAGAAAAAAACTGTGTTTTTTTTATTTGATTCCCATTTTGCATTAACACTTTGTTCTATTGTGTAACGATCCATTTTTACTAAATATCAGCTGTCAATTGGCTTTTTGTAGGGTTGCCAGTAAATTATAACACGAATGGTGGCAAATTCAATTCCTGCGTTAATTTTGAGACACCCTTTATAAAAATAAGATTTTTTTTAGATTCATCCGTAATCTTTTACCGAAAAGAAAATTGTTTCGTTTAGGAAATAATTAGCTTCAAAATAATAAGAATTTCTATTATTAGTTCCAGTAAAACATATTTTACAAAGCAAAATAACGAAATAATTTTAAAATAATAATTTTAATAATAATAATAATTTTAATAGTTCTATATCTTACTTTTTTTATTTTGATGCATTTGTTTAAGTAAGTGATAGCGAATGATTTAAAAAAATTATTATTTATTGGAAGAAATGAAAAGTTCTTGTTAAGTCTTAAAAACTGAAACATATTTCCAAATTCTTCTTTTCTTTGAAAATTGAATGTTCTAAAAAGAAATCCTTTTAAAATTGTAGATGATCATTCTAAAAAATTGTTACCATCGTTAATGCACAAATGGAAGGGCTAAAATTTAGAGCAAACCAACTCGTCAACTAATTTTTAAGGAATTGATAAGTCTATGATTTGCAATACTTCGCTATAGATCTCAAATAATCCAACGTTATTGATAACAATACTTTCCAAAATTTCTTTAAATAGAAACATAATGTTTTCACAGACATGATTAGTAACATGATTCAAAACACATACATGATTCATAAAATGTCAATGTTTGAAATAACACTAAAACGACTTGGCTCAAAGCAAAGATTCGAAAACACTCAAAGCTGAAGTCATAAACACATGAGAATAACAGATCATTTTTAAGATTTTTATTTTATTTATATTCACTTCAAAATATACTGACCCATAAACAATTTTTCACTCAAAATACTCCGATAACGAACATTTATGATGTCATTTCAAAACGGACAATGGAATTCTTTCGATTTCGAGGTAAATAGCTTTAAGAAATATGACGGGAACTGTTGCTTCATGAAAGAGTTGTATTGCGATATTCATTTATAATAGGATTTCAGTATAGCAAACTGAATTTAGTAATATTCTTATGCTTTTGTGTATTTTATGTCTATAAATGTAACTGATGAAACTCGATTAAAATTTCAAAAGCTATTTCGTTTTCACCGATAATATATTACATAAAATTTTGAAGGTACTATTTCTCTAAAATCGAGGCGAGGGTTTGTATTTGTTAACTTTATTATGCCTGAATATAAAATACGAAATTTTTTGTTAGTAAATCTTCCGTTCACGTATACACAAAAAATTACGATTACGATTACAAAGCAAGAATTACAATTAAGATTAAGAAAATACAAACTGAATAAAATCCACTTGCTATTTTCTGAAATTAATTTAAGAATCATACTTTAATGAAAAATATTTTTTTTCAGACCAGATGAATAAATCTAAAATAATATTTATTACCTTGCAAGGGCAGCTTTTTAACTACACTGTCTGTAGCCACTAAACTAAAAGCAGGGTACAAACGGATCAAATATAAAAAATACACTTTCTTATTTTTCTACTTAAAATAAGCTTGTAAGTAACATAAACTTTATGAATTGATTTTTTTTTGAAGATTTTAATTTATTTTTTTAAAATTAAGCGAAATTTTGAAGTTTTTCCACCATAATTTTCGATGGCATTGCAAACTTATTTCCTTCTGTCTTTAATTTCTAATTAATGAATAATTAATTCTGTCTTCTAATTAATGATTCTAATTTCCTAACAGGTCAAATTTTTCCTGAATTATTACAATTTCTTTAAAAACTTTTTTCCTAAATTTACAATCATAAATTGGATTGTTATTCTAAAATGTATGCCGTTCTTAATAATTTTGAATCGAGCTATTTTCTACCATTGTTGAAATCTCTTTTTGTTAAAACAAATAAAAAGTGAAATTATAACATTGCGAAATTTATAAGATATATGGATGTAAAGCAAATGCGCGCCAAGAAAGTGAATAAAATAAAATTAATTAACCAAAATAAAACATTATCCTTTTAAATATTCAAACTAATTTGGCCAGTTTATGAAAAAGAGGAGCCTTATAACATGCATAGTCTGGTTCCACAAAATAAATCAATATGGCCTTACTACTCAATGCTTGATGGAGCCTTGTTAAAAACTTCACTTTCAAAATTTATTAAACACGATGCCTAGCTCAATTTATAGAAAGTTGTAGGAGGGTTTGGTTTGGCTGTCAAACGCATTCACTATAATATATTGGATAACGAAATTTTGGTATTTGAATTCGCTTGCTAATCTACCTATAAGTTTAAAGTAGTCATTTGTGGGAAAATATCTCATTCCTGAAACACTATTCCAGAACAATATGGTTTTGCGGCAAAGCTTTTTACTTCACTAAATCATTTGATTAAGTAAAACTATCATTTCACACCTTGGTGTTCCATTCATTCATTTTCAACCATTAGATCAGTCATTCAGATCACTTCACAGAGTGCCATTCCATTCACTGTACCAGTCATTCCTTTTAATTTCACATACCCTCGAATTCACACTCTTTCATTCCATTCTTTCGTCTCAATCTATTAGATCAGTCAATCACAACCACATCACACTCTCGTACTCCATTTATTCTCCTCTACGTGTTAGATCGGTCATTTAAAACCACTTCACACCTCTGTAGAACATTTATTCGTTTACCATCTATTTGATCGATCATTCAGATAACTGCACACACACCGGCATTTATTCGCCTTTATCCATTAGATCGGTCATTTTCGATCACATCATAACCAGGTATTCTATTAGTTACCTCTACTCAATAAATCAATCATTCACAATAACTACACTCCCAGTCTTTCATTTATTTACTTCCAGCCATTAGATCGAACATTCACGATACATCACATCCTGGTATTTCATTCATTCAGTTTTATCCATTCGATCGGCCATTCAGTATTGCACCCTATTTATTTATTTTATTCCATTCATCCATTTAGAACGATCATTCACTCTACAAGAAGTCGTACCACTTTTTACAAAGCTTCTCTTTTATTAAAACAAGCATTTATGATCGCTACACAGCATGCTATTTTCTTTTTTACGTCCATCTTTTATTGACGATCACTCCGCACAAGATCATTCTTTTTTTTTCGAATTACGAACATTCCAAACTGTAGCAATCTATTTTTTTTCCAACCATCTTTCCTATTTTGGGAAGTAATGGACGTTTATTATACGCCACGCGATTCCATTTTTTCACTCATCCTTTCGATTTCGACTGGGATTCGGGATCCCTCGCACTACACCATTTATTTTTTCATTCATTCACGATCATTCCATAACATGATATTCCATTTTTTTCCAGACCTCCCTCCATTCAGCTGCCAATCCATATCTTTTTACACCACACTATTCTCCTTTTTTTCACTCTTTCTCTCCATTTAGGCCTTACTACATCATTGAATGTTTTTAATTGTCTGCTCTCCAGTGAGCGGCCATTTATGATCACTCCGCACCACATTATTGTATTCCCCCTTCCTACGTCACAATATTCACTTTTTCACGCCCTCCATCAAAAAGATCATTTCTATTCATATCGCACGAGTAATTCCAAATCTCTAGATGAACTCTTTTTTAGTTCCACTTCAAATCCATTTTCTCTTCGCCCGCTTTCAACACAATCTAAACAATTCAATAAGAATGGATAGACGGCATTCTAATAATCTATCAGATGTATAGTCTCCTGGTCCTCGCCGTGCCAAAACTAACTGATTTTCCTCATTGAGATTGGCTTTGGAGTGGCAACACTTTATTGGAGGAATGGAAAGTTATTCTAAAGTCTTGACTTGATGAACAACAGGAACCCTTCACTGCGCATCTGTCATTCTTACACCCAGATCTTTCGTATTCTACTTTTCGAAAACCATATTTTCCAAACAAATACATAACTGCCAATTGCTAAGTAAAGGTTTGAAATCAGAGCATTTATATTGGCTTATTCTGTGCGTTATATCACTTTCATTGTTGTTGCTGTGTTGTGACTTATGGCAATTTACATGCCCGCTGACAGTTACCTATCAGCGATTTAAGCCGAGTGAGCGTTGCTTGTTTTTTTAGTAGCGCCCAGGTCCAAGTGTACGACTTAACTACTTCATGCATCACATTCGCTTGCATAATTCCTTTTTACAGAGGGGCACATTCACACCCCTCACAGATCTAACACCGAAGAAGAACAACCATACCTGAACCGGGACTCGAAACTGGGACGCCCAGATTACGGAGAAGAAGAGCAACCCCTATGCCAGGACGCCGGCTTTCATTGTTTAAGTGCCTGACAATTTAATACTATCTTCAATGCTGTGCTATAGAGAAAGGGTGGGTAAACCTTTCCAAGGTGCTCGCCACTTCTAATTCTTTCAATGTTTTGCTATCCACCCAGTGGTGTTGGTGTGGTGAGATAGAAAAAAAGTCTGCAATATTTATTATAATTTAATAATAAACACGGAATATGTACTTACCTACATCCTCATAATAATAACAGCAAAATACAAACATAATAATAATAGCTACAAATATAATAATATCAAACAATTCAAAATACATTAAAAAATAAATCATTTTCATCCAAAGTTAGTTCTTGTAGTTATAGTTAGCAGATGACTAAGTCTGCACACTGTCCACCAATCTTGAATATCTCGGCATATGATTACTAACTGCTCATCTTGCACTGGATTCTAAGTGCTTCATCTGTAAGACGGGAACGATATTCATTGTTGGAAATGCAGACTCACACAGGTAGGTACAGCCAAAGAACGATGTTAAATGATATGCAGCTTTTTTGTACACGTGCCTCCTATATATTCATCGAATCATTTGTTTTAGTTAACACTAGTCACATCTATTATGAAAAGCCGATTCTCCAACCCAGCTGTCGCCGGCGTTGCATAAATATGTTTCTTTTAGTATGGGAGTTTAGTTTTAGTTTAGTTATATTAATGTCCTGTTATAAAGCAACACTAGCTGCTATTGTGGGACGGACCTCGTCATTTCGAACCGCGGTCAGATGACAAGGACGACACCTGAGCTGGCACCCCCCTCTCCACATCACCGGGAGGAAGTTCGGCCCTGACGGATTTAACTTGCAACAGACCCCCTTTCACGACGGTTCTTCGGTGGAATCGCGTCTCTAACTTAAAACCCTACGGCTCACGAGCCGAGACTTTACAACCAGACCACCGTGGCCCTTCTTTTAGTATGGGAGTCTTAGGTCTTAGTAAAGGTGGTCACCCTAAAATATTTTGATGGTCCACCGGCCGATCGCGATCGACTTAATGCCCACTCCTGCTATAGATATTCAAAGGTGAAGTGAAAAAAAGGCCATTAAATTCATAAAACGAGAGTTTCAATAAAAATATTGGTGAATTTTATAAACTATTTGCTTCATGAAAGCTAGACATCGTTTTGTTTTTCATGAGCTGCGTCATAAAATATTAAATATTTTGTATTGTAACTTCGCAACATATCTAGAATAAAACATAGTATTAAAAAAAAACATAAAAAAATAATGCTGTTTCTTTAGCTTCCAATTATGGAAGAGATTTACGTGATTAAAAATTTGATGAAACAATGAATGCGATTTGAATATTAAGGCAAAAATCTAATCAGGTGTTGGAAATGAGACATAAAAATTTAAAAAATTGCCAACATTGAAAAGAAATCGAGGGACCGCGATAGCCTAATTGGTAGTGGTTGGACTCGCATGCCTTAGGTTGTGAGCTCGACCCCGGCGGCCGAAGACTTTCTATGTATGTGGTGGCTGGCGCAAGCATATATATATCGTAGGCATAAATTCCTTCATGTTAAGAACCGTTCCCTGATTCATGCTTAAATTACGATCTGTGAATGCAATGCATGAATGAAGTCATTTCTATGAAAAGGATTGTGATGCGTGAGTAGCCAAGTCGAACTCGAACGTACTAGTTGCGCTACTGAAAAAACAAGAGGCGCTCACTCGGCTTAAATAGCTCACAGATAACTGTCAGGGAGCTTGTAAAGCACCATCAGTCACAACACAACAACAGCGAGTTGAATATCAAGTAACAGTCTAATCTGTTGCTGGAAATTAGACAAAATAAATTTTAAAAAATTGACAACGTTAAAAAATATATTAAAATTATATAATTGGTATCATTCAAAAGACAATTTTTTTTTCTTGATTTCAAAATAGTGTAACATTTATTTTGGTGAATAATATTTTTGGAAGTTTTAGCGGAAAAGTGAAAAAACATTCATTTCAATTTTTAATAAATTAAAATTCTAATTAAAATTTCAAAAAAATCGCCCAAGTTAATTATTTTCTCATCCTCAGGTATACACGCGCCAAAATTGGTAGCAGTTGATCAAATGGGCTGGCCCGTACAGCTCCAACACACGCACATGCATTCGCATTTATTATTAATACAAATTGTTTTATTAATAGAAAAATAATTATCCGTGGCTAATTTGAATTGTGATGGAAAAATATGTATGAAGTTACTTTAAGGATGAAATGGATAAACTGAAATATATTCTGCTAATCGAAATACTAGAAAAAGGGCATTAAACGAAGTTAATTCGATTCATTATGCTATCCTTAATTTTGAAAAAAAAACCCATCAAATCAGGCGAATAATGAAGAATTGTTTTATATATCCTCCCACCTATATGCACATAAAGAGCATAACGATTTTAAAAAAAGGTATAATTTACACTCAAAATTGACAATGTGATATTTTCCTCATATTAAAAGTTATATTACTACCACATAGCAATTTAGCGGCACTATCTCTTCAAAATTTTAAAATTATTTCTTTTTATTAAATTTAGATTAGAAAAAAAGCAATTAGTAAATTTTAATTAGTAAAACATCGTAAAAATCAAAGGTACGTATTAAAATTTTAATTGCTTATCTTCTCAATTATACATCGTTTCATGGCAATTCCCTGAATTACTTATAAATGGTGCCTTCGTGTATTAGTATTAT
The DNA here is from genome assembly GCF_947563725.1 of Argiope bruennichi. Classification (NCBI taxonomy): domain Eukaryota; kingdom Metazoa; phylum Arthropoda; class Arachnida; order Araneae; family Araneidae; genus Argiope; species Argiope bruennichi. The sequence goes on from NC_079161.1 coordinate 93,987,401, forward strand.
TTTTAGTAATTGTAGGGAAAAAAGTATTTCTATTCATTTCCCAGATTTAATATCAGTTATTTTATTAAAATCACATAATTATCCCCTCAAAAATTAGTATTTCATATTTAAAAATAAATAACTACATTTAAAATTTATTCATGTATTTTTAATAACTACTCTATGTTCCATTTAAATCGATTATTTCAAATTGTACATTGAACTTTTTTTCATTCCTAAATAAAATTACATACCACATTAGAGATTCGATTAATTATCTATCCGATAAATTAATTTTAAATTATTCTTGTTTAAAATTCGAGAATCCTGAAAACTAATTAGATTTCTTTTATTTCAATGCATTTCATTTGTAAAAATAATTTGTTTGAAGATACTCAATTTACTGATGCTATTGTTATGCCGTTTATACAAAGAGTATTTACTTGCAGCTGACTATTTTTAGAATGAAATATCTAATTGACTGAAATAGAGAAAGGCAGCATACAGAATAGAACAATATTGTTGTTTCAGGATCCCTAAATGAGCCCTTTCGAATGAATTGAACTCCACAAAGGTGTGACACGCAGTTAAATGTATGCGATTGTAGAATAATTTATTAGACCATGACCTAGACATCCATCTCGTTAGACGCGTTTTGTTGTTGTTGTTGTTATTTTTTCCATCTCTTTTTAATTTTGATGAAATAAATACTTCTTGGCACATGCGCAAAATTACCGGAAGGGGAGGGGGGAGGGGTCCATAGCTGAGAATCAATAGTATAGAATTACTGACACAGATATTTAACGAGATCAAAAAAAAAAATTCTCAAAATCTTTATATAAGTAGCGCATTTCTAAATGTTGCAAATTTTATTTCACTTATTTCACTTAATTGTTCAATTTGTTTTATTATTATTGTCTGTTACTATTCAATTGTCGTTCAATTTCTTCTATAACTATTGATCATTACTATTCAGTTATATTGCTTATTTCAGTTATTGTCCAATTGGTGTTTTGTTATCAACCGATAATATTCAGTTATATTACTTATTGCAGTTATTGTTCAACTTGGTGTACTGTTATTGATTGTTACTATACAGTTTTACTTATTACAGTTATTATTTAGTTTGTTCTATTGCTATTGACTTCTACTATTCAGTTACTTTGCTTATTTCAATTATTTTTCAATTGCTCAATTGTTATTGATTGCTACTGTTCAGATTGAAGGAAGACTGATTTGATTTCAAAGACTGTTTTTAATCTCATCAAAAAATAAATTATCTTTTGTTTTTATAGGATTTTTGTAACAATATTTGTATTATAGGATTTCTATAATAAAATTCTATCAAATCTTAAAAAAATGATTTATAATTGTTTTTAATTATTGAATTTACTTTTAATAAATTTAAGAAGAAAATGAATTAAAAAATAACAGCAATCGGTTTATAATCTGACAAAGAGAAATGATGAAAAAGGACTATCTTGAAGTCATAACTTTACAGCAAATGTAACTAACTGCACAACAGCTTACATGTCCTATGAACTACATCTACTATTTACTGTGACGTCCCGTTTCTTCTTTCTTAATCTCAGAGAGAAAAAGGGATTCGAAAATTAAATCAACTCTGAGAATTTTGTATAACTCGAAGTATTACTTACTTAATGATATATCATGTCACAAAAAATGGTTTAAAGTATTATCAGTTCTAAATTTGATTTAATTCCTTTGAAACATAAGTTTTCTTTCTTCATATTTTATTTATTTATACTGAAATGTTTAATCAGATTGTACATTTATTTGAATTTTCAAAAAAATTTATTGAACCCTGTTTAATATTTACGTAAATAGTATTTTATTATTGCTTTTTTTTAAATTTAAAGAATTGAAATTTAGTATACTTGTGTATTCTCGATGACAATGCTCTATTTCAGTGCTTTAGGAATTTAACCATCAGTTATACCATGAATTTAATTTTTATTCCTTTACAGTGGTGCCACCTGGTATTTAGTTTGAGTAATAATAGATATAAGGATTACAAAATGGAAAATGAAAAAAAAAATGTTATTTAGAATACTTAAAAAATATATTTACAAAGGCTTCTTTTATATTCCAGTTATAATATTTATTAAGGAAAAGTCACAAATGTAAATTTTATTTTCGAACTTGTAAAAAATTTTTTTAATTTTATTTAGAAAATAGTATGGGAATTCCAACTGTCACAGAAAGTTGAAATCTCCAAAAGTTATAAAGCGAGGAGCATATTCTATATCTGGCTAAATATGAGTAAGTTCGCAGAAAAATAGCACAGTCGAGAGAGATTCACGGTTTGATTCATGTAACTATCCCAGAGGATTTCCAACAATTGTATAAATGTAGATAGATGTTATATAGATATGATGCTTTGAATTTTTCCAAATTCCTAAAAAAAAATCCGGCAGGAATAATCTTTCCCAGGCTTCCTAAAAAATTATTATCTCTTGAAACACTGAATCTGGAAACGTGTTTCTTAAAACAGTGTGAATCTTCTTCAAACAGTGTGTTTCTTTTCCTGAGCTTGGTAAAAATGAAGCAAACCCTGGAAGATTTTGATGAAGTCCGCAAGCGTGAATGTCGTCTTTATTCCCTCCGGATTCCCACAGATAGAGAGATAATATACCATGCTTTATTTTAATAAGTATAATGTAAGAAACCGAGTATAAGCTTTGGACCAATCGTTCATATTGATTATATGCAGATTTTAATAAATGAAGTGATCAGTAAAGTCATTTTGAACTCTTTAAATTCAAAATGGCCCATCGTATAGCCAAGGAAGTGCCTACAGTAAAATGACTATACTGAATTTATTGAGACATTCTTCAGTACCTCATATGGCAAAGTCAGAAAATTACAATAAATAACTAAGAAATTAATCGGCAAAAGAGTTCTTTAGAAAAATGTACATTGTACCATAATAAAAACGTAGAAAAAAATTTCATGGAATGACACGTAAAATTGGTGGAGATATATGCAATTAAAATTATGAACACTCCATGATATAAAAAAGTGTTTATTCTAAAATTGATAAATGTATCTTCAGATCGCCAACCCCAAGTGCATTTTTTATTTTATTTTTTAACTTTATTTTTGTTTATTTTTTCTGTTGCTTAAATTGCATTCCGCAGTTCCAGAATTTGGGAAAATTGTATGATTTTAATCTCAAATATCTTCGCCAATTTCACTGATAACTTCAAGAATTTTTTTGGGTTTGTTTTTATTAAGGTATTGGGTACGTTTTTCTTGGACTTTTTGGCCACTTTATTTTTTAAGTTATTTCTTTTAATTTCATTATTTCACCCTAGGGGATGTTATGACTTGCCTCAATTATTTTAGCATAGTCATTTTACTCTATGTTATTTCACTGGCTATGAATGACACCGTATTGAATTTAAAGGGCTTGAAAAGATGTTTACGGATCACAATACATGTACAGTTTTGGTCAACAAATCGTTTGAGAAGTTTTATTCATTTCAGTCGAAGAGTTTGAAGCTGTCGAGTATGTATATAAAGATCAGCAAATGACCCCTCTTTCGCTGAATTTTGTCCAAAATTCATCCATAAATCCTTATCGTTTCCGTACAGTCAAATAGACGACATTCTTTTACACGCTTTTTGTAAAAATTTTATGGAAAAAAAATTATACTAGACCCTCACACTAAATTTCATCCACCTAACTTAATGAGTTTTGGCGCTATTGTATTCACAGACAAAGAAATAGATATAATTCCAAATAGCAGCAATGGTCACAAAAATTTTTTCTTCCATAATGCGTAATAAATAAGTCATCATTCCTCTCTTTCGCACAAAAAATGAGGGGTTTTCTTCAACGCAGAGAATGCCATAAGTACTCAGATTTTTATTTTCAGAGTCCCACATATTATTTTTTTTGGTTCGTAAAATAATTAGGGAAACCAAGCCATACATTTTGGATCCCGTTTTATTGACCGATTGAAACGAAAATATGACATAGAACTGCAATTTTAGTACTTGGCACTTCTTTAAAGCAAGATTACATCATTTATTTCATTTATCTAAGCCATTGTTTTTTCTCCTCCTTCTTAAAATGGATTTTGAAGCTATCCCGATAGATTGTCATTTATTCTGTTAATGAATCCTTCTCACAATTTGACAGGAACCTATCATTTTGGTGTAGGAATCGAATGCCAAATTTCGTTCTTCTAGCTCGAAGCGTTTTGCTGCATATCCAAAATTGTGTTTTTCAGACTTTATATCAAATTCTATTTATTTAAATTGTTGCGCTATCAAATTATGCTTGTAAAATAGCAAACAAATACAATCTAATCCCTTGTAGGATTCAAACTTTGATAAAGATTTAAGCTTATTATTCTAATATTTTGTTCCTGTTTTAATTGTCTTAGCTTGTTATGTTTTATATTTATCGTTTTCATTTGCTTTCCAAATCCATGTAGCCAGATTTTATCTGTGTAAGTTTCCTTCATAGAAATGTAGATACTCTTTGAAAATACCATATTTCAATTATCTAGCTCACCGAGTTTAGTTATCGCGTTCGCATTGAGACATAATAACAAAAATCTATTTTCCGTACTCAGGAAGTTCAATTAAAGGGAGATACATCAAAATATGAGGGTCCAATTTTTTCATAATTACAACATTTTCTCTATAAGTAAAGTTTAAAAAATCTTTTTTATAAACCACTCATTTATAGTTTTATTAATTTTAGTAATTATATAGATTTAGTAATAATCCCTTGTTAAATTTTTAAAAAAATGATGCTTTTTTTATTTTAACAATCAAATAAAAAAAATAAAAAACAAGCAAATGATTTTATTTTTTTAGAAAATGTATATATCCTTAAGATATTTCATAAATTTTAATAACTATCTATTAAAACATTTTCAATGTCGACAGAAATTGCAGAATTCCCTTTTAATTTTTTTTTTTTTTTTTTTTTTTTTTTTTTTTGAAAATACAGTTTATAGAGTACAATTAAAAACAAGTGATGCATACTTTTTTTTAAATAATTCGCACTTCGCCAGTCTAGCTAATAGGTAATCTAGGTACTGATATTACAGAATAATTTTTAAAGGGAGTTAAAGATGGAAAAGATTTATTTCGGGAAAGCAAATGATATTTATATAAAAGTATAAATCTTTTATAAATCTATGAAATTTTATAAAAGTTTCCAGACAGTTCATAAATTTTGATTCTTGCTTACCACAAAAACTTTAACTATACATATGTACTATGACTAGGGCTAAAATAGATTACGGTAGCGGAATTTAAAACAAATGGAATATACTGCATCTTTTTTTAAAAAAGATTATTTTCTAATAAATTCTCAAATTTAAAATGTAAAGAATTCAAATTACTAAAATAAAATATAAACAATTCTTAAATCAAGATTTTTTTATTTATTTATTTATTTATTTATTTTTTTTTTTGCAAACGATAATTAAAAAATTATTTTTTTATAAATTCTCTCATTTAAAATATAAATAATTCAGGATACTGAAATAATACATAAACTGTTTTTAAATCAAGGCGTGTGTTTTTTTTCGCAGATAATTATTAAAAAATTATTTTCTTATGAATTCTCAAACTTTAAATATAAAGAATTCAAATTACTGAAACAATATACATAAACAGTTTTTAAATCAAGGTAGGTTTTTTCTCCGCAGACGATTATTAAAAAATTATTTTCTTGGGAATTTTCAAACTTCAAATGTAAAAAAAATATTCAAATTACTGAAATAATACATAAACAGTTTTTAAATCAAGGTAGGTTTTTTCTCCGCAGACGATTATTAAAAAATTATTTTCTTGGGAATTTTCAAACTTCAAATGTAAAAAAAAAAATTCAAATTACTGAAATAATACATAAACAGTTTTTAAATCAAGGTAGGTTTTTTCTCCGCAGACGATTATTAAAAAATTATTTTCTTGGGAATTTTCAAACTTCAAATGTAAAAAAAAAATTCAAATTACTGAAATAATACATAAACAGTTTTTAAATCAAGGTAGGTTTTTTTCTCCGCAGACGATTATTAAAAAATTATTTTCTTGGGAATTTTTAAACTTCAAATGTAAAAAAAAAATTCAAATTACTGAAATAATACATGAACAATTTTTAAATCAAGGTAGGTTTTTTCTCCGCAGACGATTATTAAAAAATTATTTTCTTGGGAATTTTCAAACTTCAAATGTAAAAAAAAAATTCAAATTACTGAAATAATACATAAACAGTTTTTAAATCAAGGTAGGTTTTTTCTCCGCAGACGATTATTAAAAAATTATTTTCTTGGGAATTTTCAAACTTCAAATGTAAAAAAAAAATTCAAATTACTGAAATAATACATAAACAGTTTTTAAATCAAGGTAGGTTTTTTCTCCGCAGACGATTATTAAAAAATTATTTTCTTGAGAATTTTCAAACTTCAAATGTAAAAAAAAAATTCAAATGACTGAAATAATACATGAACAATTTTTAAATCAAGGTAGGTTTTTTCTCCGCAGACGATTATTAAAAAATTATTTTCTTGGGAATTTTCAAACTTCAAATGTAAAAAAAAAATTCAAATTACTGAAATAATACATGAACAATTTTTAAATCAAGGGTGTTTTTTTAGAAGATTATTTTCGGGGAAACAGATAAATATTTGATTGATAGAGTTTGAAAAAAACTATCGTTTGAGATATTATGAATGCTTCGATGAGCTAATAGAGCGCGTTAGCAGAATAGTGGGGGAAGGGACGGGAAGAGTTTGTTAAATGGGTCCGTTCGCGCGGTTCCACCTGAGATGGCGTGGGATGCCGCCCGCAGGTGGGCGGATAGCGTTCCTCAAAACCCCCTGGTCGGCCCGACACCAGCACACTCACTCACGAAGCCTGGCATCATGCACGTGGAAATCGGAGCACTGGTCACGGTAAGAAATCGTCTGCGTGCTTCCTCTTTCCCCCCCCTTTCATGTCTTCATTTTTTTAAATTTATGCTTCGATTGAATTTGGAATGTTGGTTGTAGTTTCAACAAGTGGATGCTAGTTTCTTTCTTGCAACTTGCAAGTTTAAGAATTTGTTATAAATGACGAACGCTTATTTTTTTATGAATAACAAACAAACTGCGCTGCATTTTTTAATATATATTATATAAATACCAGAAAAAATTTATCCATTATTTGCTTTTTAAACAATAATTTAATTGCATCTTTATTTTTCCACAAACTTATAATTGCAATAAAAAAAAAAAGAAATTGGATATTTCTGTATTCCATTTTTCGTTAATCATCTGCAATTCAGGAAAATGCAATATTTGAATGATGGTTTAAATTAATGCAAATACTATATAGACAATAATTAGCAGCTATTAAATATTCTAAAATTATTTTCTACATTTGCAAATTTTATTCTTAAAGGTTTAATATTACTGTAAACATAATGTCAGATTATTATAGGCATAATTACTTAATATATCTCGATACAAACTTTTTCCATGAAATGGGTTTTTTTTAAACTTTAAACTTTTAATAACATATTTCGTCGAATGTTTTATTGAAGAATACATATGAATTTAGAATTATGTCTTTAAAAATATATTTTCCTGTTAAATAAGAATACTTCTATTTTCATATTATATGTCAAAATTTGAAAATATTTTCCTATTTTAGTTTATTATTTTACAATAAAAATAAAATAATGTTGGGGAATTTTGAAAACTTTCCTTCATTTTTGATGTCCTTTTTTATCTAGTAAATGGAAGTTTAACATTCTTTTTTCAGACGATATTATTATTTTTTAAGAAGATTATCTTTTTCATATGATAATTTTAAACAATATTTTTATATTTGATATTTTATTTTAATTTTTTTATTTCATATTTGATATTTAATTTTTTTTCATATTTGATATTTAATTTAATTTTCTTTTCATATTTGATATTTTCAACATTTTTTTTTTCATTTGATATTTTTAAAATATCAAATATATATAAAATTTTTCTTTAAAAAAAGAATAATTTCAATTGCATTGCTCTAAAAAACAATTTTTTCGCACAATAAATCGTATTTTCTTTCTCAAACGATATTTTATTTAATCACTTGTAATTTATGCGAATAGAACTGAAACTTAAAAAACTTCTATTGCTATTAATAAAACTATAATAATTTTTCTCAATAAATGATCTTATAATTATCTTTTTCATTTTACGAATATTTTTAATAAAAATTTATGCTATTCATAATGATAATATATTTTTAGTATGTGGTTTAATCAGATATTCGTTTTCGTATTTAAAGCAAAATTACGTTCCACCTGTTGAATACTCAGTTACTTTCAAAGGCATTTGGGGAATTTTTTCAATAAAAATATTCGTTTCCTTTAAAAGAATCGCAAATAAAATATAGAAGCGATAAAATTCAGTCGTTCAAACGATATAAAATTGTTATTCTTTATTAAATGAAAAAAAAACGAAATAAGATATATTTATAATAGGGAAATTAAATTTTTAAAAAATAGTCAGCAAGCTAAAGATAAATTACTTAAAGTTTAAAAAAAATTTCTGAAACTTTTTTTCTAATATAAATTGTTACTGAATAGCTAAATTGAATGGAAGTTATTGCTTTCTAAATTTTCTAACAATTAGTTTATTGTATTTGCTAGAATAAATCAAAAATAAGTATCACTATGAATTAAATTACTAATCATAAAATGTAAAAAAATCAATTAGTTTTGATTGTTACTGACAATTAAATAATTAATTTAAAAATCTGTTATTTAATTTGAATTTTTTTAATTATAATGTTTCTATCTTCAAGAGTGTTCAATATTTTAGTAAATTCACATTTGTAAGAGAAAAGTGCTTATATAATACATACCTATTTATGTTATTGAATAAAATTATCTTATTAATTTGTGTTATTTTTGAAATTTTTTTGTAGAGGTACTATTTTAAAACGATTCTGTTCCAAGATTTCAGAATTAAAAAGAAATTTCTCACTACTAAACAGTTATTTTTAGCATGTGAAGTTTTATATTTAATTATTACACGGATTTCGATAACATCTTTAGTAACGATTTGAAAAAATTTTAATATTGACAAATTATATTTCTAAACTGTTTTGTCGTTTGAAAGCAAACTTTCAACAGATAAATGAGTTGGAAAAATTGTGAAGCAAAAATATTCTTAAATTATAATTTGAAAAAAAAAAAAAAAACACCGAATAATTATTTCAAACCTAAATCTATTGATGTTTAAAAATATTTATTTTTGACTTTTATTTTAATTTATAATAGTACTGTTTGAAAACTATTATCTTATTTTTAAAAAATTTGAAATATACAATTTATTAAATGTTTTGCCCAATAACATCTAGCATATACGAACTTAATATATAATTGTGTTGTACTCTAGAAGATGTGTTCCTGTATGTTACTTATTAATACTGATTGTATAAATGTGTAAAATTGAGATATTTTGCTTAATAAGACTGAGGAATATGAATTTAATGAAAATGGAAATTTATGTAAAAATGAATTCTTTTAACTTAAAGCATCTAAATAATCATTACATTTCAATCGCATTATCTGAAGCCAAATTTGAGGAGTATTTGCTTAAAAATTCAAATTTTGTGACTGTACTGTTTTTTTACTTTCTCGCATGCGCAGTATATAGAAAGTATAGTAATCGTTTAAAATTTTTAACTCGTAAAGTTTTATAAAAATCGTAAAACTTTTAACTCGAGATTTTGACTAATCTTCACATTTTAGTTCTCCCTGAGTTCAAAAAAACGCATCTTTAGGGAAGAAAAAAAAAACCATCATCCCGTCTGTGACAAAGATAACAAAAATATTTGGAGTTGGCCAGTTGAAATTCGGTATATGGTTTTTACACCAAATTTGCAGATTTCTATTAAGTTTTGAGAAAAATCTAGATGTTCAGAAAAAGTCCGTCTATCCGGTTATTCGACTATAAGTTCGATAATAATTATAAAAAGAAGAGAGCTAAATAGATAAAATTTGGTACACATATTTAAAATTTATTATGTAGACACCTGTCAAATTTTGAACCAAATTCAACGTAGGGCTGTCTATCGGGCTGTACTTTTAGAAATATATAAGCGCTATAACTCAAAAACGATAATACTAATTTATATTAAATTTAGTAAGGGATTTTGAGACTATAAATATAGTCTTGTGCCAAATTTTTATTTCAATCAGTTAGAAAAATCGTTTCTAAATTCCAAATTCGAATTTCTGACATTTTAAATTACATGTTAGAGGATTAATTGCCAAATAAATCGCCAAGGATGACACGACAGATTCAGTAAAAATGCTAAATTCACTCCAAAGATATTTCGTAACTAATGTACACCAATGCTTTGCAAGGCATTCTCTGGCAAGATAAGTTTATTAGACAGTATGCAAGAAAATTTGGTAGAGACCACTTCCACTGTCAATCAAAATATCATTTGAAAAGAACTTATGATCAGAATATGTTGGAAAAAGAAATTTGTGAAAACAGCTAAATTTTCTTTGCCTTTTTCTTTTAGGCAAAATATCTAAATAAAAGGAATCTGAAACACAGTAACTGCATTATTATGAAACTTAAAATCTATAATTAGAAAGCAAAGCGAATTACCTTTATAACTTCATAACAAGTATCGCTTTGTAGCCGATAAAATAAAATTTAATATATAAAGCTTGCTAAATGAAATATTTAAACGGCAGAATATTCTTTAAAATAAAAAGTTGCCGAAAAACTTTTACAAAATAAAACATAGAAGCCAGAATCTATATTAATGTAAAAAGTTAAAATACTAAAATAATAAAGTTAAAATACTAAAATAATAAAGTTAAAATACAGAATAGTTATATATTTTGCCTCGCCAACAACAATTTTTTTTCATTGAAATAGTAATAAAAATATTTATAAAAATGAGGGAAAAAATTGTTCAATGGCTAGTATGATATAAAGTTAATTTTTTAATTTTTTAGATATGTAAAAACCGTTTTTATGAGATAATATTTTCAGAAAATATAACCCCAAAACTTCATTAAATTTATTCAACGTCAATTGCAAACGATTTTGTGAGTAGTAATTTCTCTTTATATTATTATTCTTTGTTTCGGTCGAGTTAAATTTTTTATGAATGGCAACAAACGTGTATTACGATTTTTGAGAAATATAAATTAGAAGACAAAAAAAGTTGGTAGAAATAAGGTTTTTCTTTTTTTAAATATAAATCATTATTTAGTCGTTTGAGGTACACATGCGTCACTATTTTCTTTGAAGTTCAGCTTAGAAAAACAAGATGAATATTTCTGAAAATATATTTTAAAATTAGTAATAAAAAAGAATGTAAAAATATTACTTTGATGTTAACGTCCAAAGTAAGCAATTTCTTTAATAAAAATTTTAACATTAGAGAAGCCACGAAATCGAATTGTATGATTAAACCAAGATTTTGGTTTGAATTTCTAAAAATAATTCTAAAAAACTTATTATAGGTTGTGCATCAGATTAATTAAAATTAGCGACAAAAATGTACCGGAATGAAATTAGTATAGTTAAAAAAAAGGAACTTTTTGGATTTTTCAGTCATTGTAATAATTGTTTTTCTTGAGACAATATTACTGAAAGATAAAGTGAGAAATGCCTAAATATTTATTAATTTATAATTAACGTAATTGAATCAACTTTTGGACTCCATTTTTATTAACCCTAAGCTATCAGCTGTAAAATGATTTTTTAATAGGTTTCCAACACTTTATTGCATAAATGGTGGCAAATTGAAGACTTGAGTTAATTTTGAGACACTCTGCTGTGACGCGATAATTTTCATGTTCATAACCTATAATCGATACGCTCAGGAAAAAAATATTCTTAATAATATCAGTAAAAAATTAGCAAAGCAAGTGAGCACATACTTAATAATTGCATACAATAATTAATACATTTTAATTTAAATCTGTTAATAACAAAAATTTCACAAAATAAATATTGTGTAATCTAAAAAAAAACATATGTTTTGCATGATAAATAATCTCTAAATGTTGATATTGTTTCGCAGAAAGCAGTAAAAATATAGTTAACAGATGCATACTATTTATAAGCATTGTTGTGTAATGTTTTAGACGTCTGCAATGACTAAAGTGCATTCTATGCGTACCGAAATTTGTAGAAAACGTATTTCAAGAGAATGGGGAAAAAAACTTTATTTCTCTATGATAGGAGCTCTTGTTAGATACATTGTTAAATGATAAATTATAAATTTTCGACATTTCAAATCAGTATAAAGTCTACGTTTCTGTCATCAGTGAAATATCCTGCCCCCTATTTTATTAAACTAAAATTGAGAAATCAATTTTTTACTTCCTCGTATAGGTAGTAAAGAGAAAGTGTAGTAATCCGCAGAAATTTCAAACTCGAGAATTCGAGTTTGACGAATCTCCACGTTTTAGATTACCCTGATTCGGAAAAAATATTTATGGGAAATGTCCGTATGTCTGTCTGTGACAAAGATAACTCAAAACAGATTTGAGCTAGACAGATGAAATTTTATATATTGTCTTTACAGCAAATGTGTAAAATTTTAACAAACTTTGAGAAAATTGCATTTAGAGGACGTTCATCTGTCCGGCTGCTCGACTATAACACGATAACTACAAAACAGTGAGAGCTAGATAGATAAGATTGGGTACACAGATAAGATCTATAATGTAGACACCTGTCATATTTTGAGACGAAACCTACAAAGGGCTGACCATTTGTCGGTCTACACTTTCAGAAACATGTAAACGGATAATTCAGAAAACGAGATTATTTAATATATCAAATTTGGTATGAAATTTTGTAACTACAAGTATTGTTTTGTGTCAAATTCTTGTTTCAATCCATTAGAAAAAACGCGTCTAAAACACCATTTCGACTTTCCTATACAATATTCAGCATGCCGGCGATTAATCTTCAAAAAAAAAAAAAAACCTCACTAAAAATGATACGATAGATTCAGTCAAAATGCTAAATTCAAACCAAAGTTTAAAAAACTTCGTAGCTATTGTGTAGGTCAGAGCCGTGCAAGGCGTTCTTTGGCATGTCAAGTTTATTAGAGATTATGCGAGAAATATTTAGGGAGACCACTGATGCTGGTTTGAAGATACAAATGTTTCCAGTTCTCTTAAGTCACTTCAACATCCCATTTTTGATCACCAACAGAGCTATTTTGACGATATTACTATAACGAAGTCTCAAAAACAATCCAATTTTCCAGTTGAAATCTGTTAGTTTATAATACTAATGGCTACAGAGAACCTTATTTAGATTATTTTTGTCCCAAAATTTTTACACCAGGCAACATTTCCTCTGTCTTTGTATATCCTATTAAATCTATAATTTTTTCCTCCTCATGGAAGGACAGAGCGTATCTTATTTTTTTATGACCTGATTTTCTTAAGTATCTTTTTATGACTGATGGATATAGAAGCTCGTTCATGTGAGAGCAGTAACAAGCCCCTCAGAGAATGTTAACAAGAACTTTGACCACCCACACTAAGCCAGTCCATAGTTTACGAGATCGTTTATTAATTCTTTTTTCCAGAACCATTTTAAACATATTTTTGTTCGTATAAAAGCATAGGATTCGTCAACGATTCATATTTCCTATTATACGAAATAAAACACGAGAAAAAAGTATTAAGGTTGCCAAAAAATTTCATTTCTATGTTTTGATCCATTTCTGCGTTTAAGATGACTCTGTGTCTATGCATGAATATCTTTTTTTTTTTTTTTCAATTTTTGTATGTAAATTGGGAAAGAAATTTACACTTTCTTGTAGAAACGAGCATTTGAAATATTTTAAAGTTACCGATTATTAAACAATGCTACAAATTACTTCAAAAAGATATATATATATTTTTTTCTCTTATACGCAGAACACAGAAAGTATAAAAAATCGTCAAAAAATTTAAACTTGAGATTTTGGCGAATCCCCACGCTTTAGACCTCGATGAGTTCGAGGAACACATTTCTGGAAAATTTCAGTCTGTCTGTCTCTGACAAAGATAATTCAAAATCGCTTTGAACGGTTGAAATTTGGTATACAGTCTTAACACCGAAATTGCAAATTTCTATCAAATTTTGAGTAAAATCCGTTCAGAGGAAGTCCAGCTGCCCGGCTGTTTGAATATAAGTTAACGCAACATATACAAAATGAAGAGAGCTAAATAGACAGAATTAAAATTTTGAATTTTAGCTATTTTTTACATTTGACTCATTTTTGATTTGACTCTATTTTGACATTTTACCAATTTTTGACACCTATCAAAGTTTGAGCCCAATCAAACTGCGGGTTGAATGTTTGTCGGTCTGTATTTTCAGAACTATGTAAACGCAGTTGTTCAAAAACACAATGACATAAAAGTATCAAATTTGGTATGGTATTTTGTGACTTCAAGTGTAGTTTTTTAATAAATTTGTTTTCAATCGATTAAAAATAGACACATGTAAAACACAAATTCGATTTTCGGATATTTTAACCGCATTCCAGGGATGAATCGCCAAAAGAACTTGCCAAGGACCACAGGAGAGATTCAGCAAAAATGCTAAATTCAAGATAAAAGTTAAAATTTAGTTAGTATTGTACGCTAATACCATGTAAGGCCTTCTGTAGTTTGATTAGTTTATAAGAAAATATGAGAGAAAGTTTTGTGGAGACTAAACTAATGAATTATGTGAATATTCCAAATTAAACGAAATAGTTAGTTTGTTATAATTACCATTCATGAAAACGGTGTATCCTCTTTAATATATTCTAGAAGTGTAAATTACTTAAAATAATCAATTAGATTTATTAATTTTCTCATTAATGGTATTTCATTTCTAACATATTCCTCTAGCCCAATTGGCTAAAATATTCAGTTTAATGCAATTAAAATAATTTACAACAGCAGTTTTTTTTTAAAAATCTTTTACATATAGCTCCAGTTTTTATATAAGATTATGAATAATAAAAAGTAAATAGCTTTTTTTCCCTAGAGCTTTTCTCTTTTGATAAAAAATTCTATCTCATTTATAAATGAAAACTGAATTTCCCCTAATGAGCAAAGATTGCATTCTATTCCAAGAAAGAGATATATTTTATTATTTCCTTTCTGTGTTTGGAATTGAAAGTCTCACATGCAGTTATACTCTACAAATTAAAACCAGAAAACGGGGAATTAGGAAAAGGGATGAAATATCATACTGGGATCCGGCAAAGCAACGATAATTGGCTTAATTTTTCTCTAACGGCTACGATCAGTTCGAACTTGAGAGTATTTTCAACTTCATCAATTATTAACGCGACTAAGGGTTAAATGGATACCATGTCATTTTCTTTGCATGTTTCACAAAGTCTATAACGTAAAGAAAAAGTATTTCAATGATCAAAAAAGTATCAGAATTCAAGTTTTTGACGAATCTCCATCCAAACCAACACGTGCGGTCTCCTAAAACCTTTCTCGCATGCTCTCTAATAAAGAATTTGTATTTTATACGCGTTTTTAACCAACCGATTGGAAGCAAAATTTCACACAGAACAACAAATGCAATCATCAAATTGAAGTCATTGCGGTTTTGAGTTATCGCATTTAAATATTTCTCAAAATACAGACCGTCCAACCCGTAGTTGGATTTGGCTCACAATTTGACAGGTTTCTACACTTTAGATGTTAAATCTGTGAACCGAATTTTATCTCTCTAGCTTTCTCCGATTTATTGTTATGGTGTTAATTTATATTCGAATAACCGTAATCTTGTTATTAAACCGTAATTGTACGTACGTTAATAACCGTAATTGTAATCTTGTTATTAAAATTGTAATTCTTTGCCTTATGTTGGGTGAAATTGACTGAAAAAAACATTCAATTGCATATTTCTTTTAATATACTAAGAAGTACAAAACGTTCATATGTCTGACCTTGAAAAGAAAAATCTGACCATTCATGGTGTTCACGCACTTGCTCTAGACCCACAATTTTTATGCGAGGTTGGGAATAACACCTTCATGTGCCAGTAGGCAAGAACAATATTTAGATGAAACCACACCCACAGTTCATTTTCCTTTCTAGATCTCTAGAGTTTTATGAGTCTCCGCTTCTCAGACCTTTTTAAAACCGAAAAATACATTTATCGAATTACGCATGCTTTTGGAAACACATTTTCGGAATTCGAAGTTTGTTTGTTGGTCCCTGAACACAATAACTTAAAATTGATACAAGGTCCAGTCCTGAAATTTCGCGTCTGGACATTTTATCAGGTATGCATATTTTCACTAAATCTTTGATGAAATCTATCGTTTCGAAATTTATCAATATTAATGTGAATTCGGCAATTCAGAAAAGCAAATACACGTATGGATGAATCTAAATTAATTATCTTTTCAAATTATAAATTTGTATTAAATTTTTGACTCAATCAATCAAAGAGTTTGTCGTATATATATTTGACTGTTTTCTATGAATACGTGGGAGGTAAACTCGGCAACCAGAGAGGGCAACGACTGATAGACATAAAATCCGGTATGAAGTCTTGTCAACAATATTAGAGTATTGTAAGGAATTTTTGACCTAAACGGTTTAAAAGAAGATCGAAAATTCAAATGCGTGTTTACTCATTATATTTTTACTTTAGTATGCGTAGTATAGAGAAAGTATAATAATCGTCAAAAAAATTCGAATTCGAAATTTTGACGAATGTCCATGTTTTATACCTCCCTGAGTTCGCCAAAAAATACTCACCGAAAATGGCACAAAAATTCGATACAAAGGCTGAATTCAAAGCCAAAAGTGAATGTTTCGTAACTTTTATTCGCCAGTGCCATGCGAGGCGTTCTCTGCATGTCAACGTTTACCAGAAAGTACGCGAGAAAATTCTTTGGGGACCATTCTCACTAGTTAGATAAAAATAAAAATACATGCATAGTTATTTTATTATACGCGAATTGTGAACACGAAAACCACTTACTCAAAAGTATTCATGTAAGCGAGATTTTCATATTTCAAATTGCCTACAAAATCGAATAAAACCTCTCTGTTCATAGATATTCTTGTAAAGGCCAATCTCAGAATTTAAAATTGTGGACAAAATTGACAAAAAGCAACTTTTCGAATGCGTTCAAGTCATCTTGAGTATCAAAATTCGAAACCTTGAGAGTTAAGTTTTTCGTTTACGATTCGGTTGCTAAAATTTATTAAATTTTGGATCAAAATCCTCAAATAATTTTCTGTCTCTCTGCTTATAAAAGCGACGATTAAAAACATAATAAAATAAACTTTAGCATATAATCTTGAAACTGAAACCAAGAGGAATGGGCCTCCAAAAACTTTTTTGCATACTCTTTAATGAAAGGGATATGCCTTCTCCACCTGCATAAAATTTTTATTTTTAACTTTTCTATTTTAACGCATCCCATTCGAGAACAAAAATTTGGAAAGAATTATTAGCTTACGATGTTTGACAATTTCCTTTTCGCAATTAAAGTTCGCAATTTTGCATATATTGCTTATGAATCAATATGCCTCACATTAATTTTGCAAGAATAATTAAGTATACTCTTTTCATTTCGTGTGGTAATATATATTTTATTAAATCTAGTTGACATGATTAAATGGATGCTATTAACATAATGTGCGAGCACCTGTAGCTGAAATCGGTTTGTTTAATATAAATATTTCTTAAAAACTATGTTTACATCACTTTTATTAAAGGTTTGACATTAAAAAGCATATATAGGAGCAAACGCGGAAGTAAAAATCCTATTTTGGTGTTAATCTCTAGATAAAGCAATTTTTTTTAATTATAATATTGGCAAAAGAACATGATGCAATGACTTTATTAGAAAGAATAATAGGTTTGACCTACTTAGAATAATAAGGAATACTGCAACATATGGTGTATAAAATTAATTAAAATTAGAAAAAAATATTTAAATCAGGAAGGAAATTAAATTTAATCTGTTGAAAAAAAACTATTACTTTTTAAACTTTTGGACGATGCAAAGATTTGGAGATTATCACTGATAAACAACCAACACTTGATAAATATTTTTAAAATGATACTTTAATTAATCTTTGAACTTCGGTAATTCTTTTTTTCGCTCATACAGAAAATGTACAAAAAATACTGTTATCATCTTAATATTCGATTTCGGGATGTTGACAAATCTTTGTACTGCAACATTCCCTGAGTTGTATGCTGATTTAGCATAACAACATAAGCAATTATACAATTGCATATGAACATATATACATTAAAATTTTATGTTTGTTGTGTTGTGACTTATGGCACTTTACAAGCCCGCTGACAGCGATTTAAGCCGAATGAGCGTCTCTTCTTTTTTCAGGAGCGCCAACTAGGGCTAAGAGTACGACTTGCAAGTCACAATCCTTTTCACGGGGCGGTCTTCATTCATGCATTTCATTCATTTATCCACAGATCGTAATTTAGACCTGAATCAGAGAACGATCACCTCTGAACCAGTACTCCCAGTGGTATTACTCATGACATGGATGACTTTGTGACCATGACAGATTTATACGTGCGCTAGCCACCACACACACGGAGAGTCTTCGACTGGCGAAGTTCCAAGTCGTAACAGAAATGATGTGAATCCAACTCCCTACTAATCAGGCTATCCGAGCCCTAAAATTTTATAAATGGTGGTAATGGTCTCCCTAAAACGTTTTCGCATATTCTTTAATAAGTGTGTTATACCAGAGAATGCCTTCCATGGCACTTGCATATATTAACCTTTATCAAGAAATATTAAATCTTCGACATGAATTTGACGTTTTTGCTGAATCTAGCGTGCGATGATTCTTGGCGAGTTATTTGGCGATTAATCCGCGGGATAAGTGGATAATGATCAAAAATCGAATTTGTGTTTTAGACACCTTTTTACATAGCGATTGGAACCGAAATTTAATACAAAACTACACTTGCAACTATAAATTACCATGCCAAATTTAATATATTTATTTGTCTTAGTGTTTTTGTATTATTGGGTCTATCTGAAAATACAGACCGACAGATTGTCAACTCCTTGTTGGATTTGGCTCAAACTTTGATATGTGTGCAGACTATAGATGTTAATTCTGTGTATCGAATCTTATCTATCTAGCTCTCTTTGATTCTCAGTTATCGTGATAAATTATATTAGAACAGCCGGATGGACAGACTTCATTTGATTAGATTTTGCTCGAAATTTGATGGAAATACACAAATTTTATATAAAGATTAAATACTGAGTTTCCATTCTCTAACTCAAAGCGTTATCTTTGTCACAGACAGACAAACGGACATTTTCCAAAAATGTGTTTTTCGTATTCAAGAGAGGTCTACAACGTGGGGATTTATTGAATTCTCTTGTTTGATTTTGATTTTTTTTTTTTTTGAAGATTTTAATACTTTTTCTATACTGTACAACAATAAGTAAAAAGAAGCTAAAGTCTCCAAAGCGTTTAATGTTCCAATATGTTATTACATGATTTTTAAAGATTGAATTGTTTCATTTCATAGTAAATTTCCTTCTGATGTAATTTAAAAGTAAAAAATTTGCAAAATTTCAAAATAAAATCTAAACTCTATTATTTAATTGCTCCATTGCTTAACATACAGGGTGTTCATTAATTATTGTCGGGGTTTCCGTACCTCATAATTTTCGAATAAAAAATATTACGCAAAAACCGATTACGTATTCGTAAATTACTACTCAAAGAATTTTATTAATGATATTAAAGTGTAAAGGCACAATTTGCACTTTGTAGACATTCAGTTGAACGCGATTATGTATTCGTAAATTACAACTCAAAGAATTATGAATACGTAAATTACAATTCAAAGAATTATATATTCGTAAATTACAACTCAAAGAATTATGAATACGTAAATTACAACTCAAAGAATTATGTATTCATAAAGTACAACTCAAAGAATCGCCTTCAACTGAATGCATACAAAGTACAAATTGTGCCTTTACACTTTTTATATCATTAATAAAATTCTTTGAGTTGTAATTTACGAATACGTAATCGGTAATCGGCGTAATATTTTTTATTCGAAAGTTATGAGGTACGGAAACCCCGACAATAATTAATGAACACCCTGTGTATATATATATATATATATATATATATATATATATATATATATATATATATATATATATATATATATATATATATATATATATATATATATATATATATATATATTTAATTTCTAAAAGTTTGTTTTTTTTATTTTGAAAAAGTGCTGTTTTTCTTTTATTTAGTTGCTATTTCAAATACTGTTTCTACTGCTTATGAGTTCCAAGTTAATTTTAATTATTTCATTTATCAAGATTTTAATTTATAACTTTAAAAATAATGATTCATTTAAATAATGCAATAATTTAATGATACGATGCGCATACAAATCAATCTAATGTGCTCTTTACGAAGAGTAGGCATCTCTTGTGCAATGATTGCATTTGCTATCAAATCAAATGGTATTATTCGTAAATAATTGCTTTAGAGATTGGCTAACTGTTGATATTCACGCTACGTCCTACGCGCGGGATTGGAAAGGACACCTGTTGATTTAGAATGCATTCTTAATTACCAAAAGATAAATTTAGGATCACTTGACAAATTTAATCAACTTGACTTGCTGGGGTGCTGAGAAATGTGTCTAGTTACATTTTCAAGAATTCCTCCTACTCTTTTACCGCTAGTGGCTCCATCTTTCGGTCCATGAGTTACTTTAGGAGTTAATTAAAGTGATTTAAATGAAATTGCTTGGAGAATCGATAAACCCTCTCACTTCCGGCAAAGCCCAACCCGGCGGTGTGAATTCTATTCTAATAAATTTTAAGATTGGTTCCTTTTGTAAAAGAGGAATTCAGGTTGTAAAGCAAGAGCATCGTTAGTGATAACTTGCTTTATATCCTACACCTCCCGTTTAAAGCAAAAACAGACCCAGAAACGACCCATTAGTGAATAGCTATCACGGCCGGATTGGGTCGGAAAGGAAACGAAAGAGTTAAACGAAAGAAAAAGATTGCAAGTGAAATTCTCTTGCTTAAGGAGGGCCTTAGATCTAGAAGTCTAAATAAAAAATAGATTTTACCAATATTTTTTGTTTCAATTTTTTAGAATTTAAGGATTTGGAGATAAAAAAAATCCGTCATGTGTTGTACATTTGAGTTATCGTGTCAAATGAGCATAAATGGATTAATATACAGACTTTTTTCCAGAAAGTTTCATCTAAAATTTATCATAAATGTACAAATTTCCAGTAACTTTTAAGAAACGTTTTGAATGCATAAACTAACAGAATTCTAAAAAAATATCTAGTGTTCGAAAATATGGCTAATACACCAACCAACATTTAGTAATGACTTTGAAATTATCATACCTACGTTTCATGTTATATCGCTGACTCATGGAATTGATCAGATATGCTAAATCAGGCGGGATGGTAACCATTCATTTCTTACACAATGTGTTATTCTAATAGCTCGATTCGAAAACATTTTGACGTTACTGCAATAAAATGAAAACATAACAAGAGAAACCTTACCTACTTGAAATTCGGTATTCTGTCTCTACTCACTCTACAGCAAGATTGAGAGAGAGCCTTAGGTGACGTAGCCGCTTAGCAGAGTCTGATTATTAAATAGATAAAATAAGCAGCTGCGAAGAAGCTACGAAACTTTGGTGGTCCATGAAGTATCGAAACGTTTTGCAATATTTACAGAGTCATTTTATTTTGAGCTTTTATTGAAACTTGAAAGAAGTAAGAGGTAGGTATTTATAGCAACAATGGCTGTTGTCCTCTGTTGTAGAGAGCAAGACATTTCATCTGCAAACACAAGAGCGCGCACACAAGCAAATTGAAGTTTCAGTCGGTTAGCAGTAACAGAGCAGTTTTGCTGATGCGATTCAGTCCAAGTTCAGCATTCTAAGTTTGAAATTGAAGCGGTGCAAAAAAGGGGAGAGTTTACGCAACACGTAGTAATGATTAAGTAAAAAACCCATAGAGGCCACAGCAGAATGGGATTGACGAAGTTAAGTTAGTAAATACTGAAGTGCTTCATTGCTTGAAGAGAAACTTGAAGATGGATTTCTTTTGCAGTTATTTTTCCCATAACATCTTTGAAGGATATATTTTGTTAATCTAACTGTAGAAAAATCCACAATTTGTCTCTATAATAAGCCTATTTTTTGCACGAAAGAATCATGTGTTCAGTATCATTCATGCTATTACACTCACGAGAAAGGGCATCATTTTGAATATTAAAACTTTTATTTAATTTACAAAGACAGTGTACCTGGGCTTATTTCATTTGAAATCAAGTATCATTTAAATTTTAGAATATTATTCTAATAAATTTTTTGTAAATTTTATATGATCTTGCTTTGTAATTCTAAAAGGCTGTATATAAATATAAAACGCTAGCGAATATGACACGGAAAATAATTAGTAAATGAGTAATTCATTAGTAATGGCAAAGAAAGCTATTAGTAACAAAGTAGTTCATTAGTAATGGAAAAGAAATGAACTACGTACGTAGCTCTATAATTACATATTCTCGAATGGCAACATTTTAAATGTAAACAATAACTGTACGAACATTTCAGCTTGCTTTACTTTTCATTTTTCCAGCTACACTCAATTCAAAGCTTCATTATAGGTGAAGCTACAAAATATTATTATAAGTGCTGTGGATAGAATTTACCAAAAACTTTATTCTCTCAGAGGAAAGAACTTCAGAAACAGGTGTCAAACAAAGTTTAACCCAGCGTGAAAACAGGCTTAACAAATGACAGAAGAGTAATTGATATGACTTACCAATGGGAATGGATGATCTTATCTTCCAAAACTATTATCTCATGAAAAGTGTTTATGTATTATCTTAAAACTCAAAACATTACTTTTTTAATTAGATCAATTTCATCTCTGTTCAATGTTTTCTTTATTTTTTTTTTAATTTAATGATATCAATTTTATTTCTGTTCAATTATTTTAATCTTTCTTAAATGTCAAACACAGTTTGTAACGATTTTTAATGTTGGGAATAAATTCAAAATCATTCATCCAAATATTCAATCCCATGCTTTTTCCAATATTAAAATTAGAATTTTAAAAAATGCTTTCTTTGGGCATTCATTCAGAAGTAGGCAATACACTCTTTCATTTCCTTATTTTGGTTGATTCATTTAAATTCAATTAATTCTTGTCAAATAATGAGGTTAGAATTTGTAATTTCTCAAAAATATTATTATTATTATTTAATTAAAATTAGTTTCAGGAAATAAATATTTTCATTTTAATCTTAACCTATAATAAGGATGCATGTGTTTATCTGTGTGTGTGTTGGCTTTCTACAGCCAGATCGTTTATCCTACAGCAAACAAATTTGGCACTTTTTGGCAATACTTTGAATGATGGAAATGTGCACCTTTGTGCAATATTTTTTAAATTTTATAAATTTTTCTAATAATTTTAAAAGTTGAACTGAATTTCCGCGTTTTTCTGAGTTAGCTTTCGAAAACGTTACTTAAAAAAATGATTGTTTTGTTACTTTAAAATTCAAAAAAATTATCTTTTTAATGAATGTTTCTATAAATGTTGCTTGAAATTAGCAATTTTTTTTGCTAAATTTTGAAGAATAAATTTAATTTCTGACCTGAAATCCAAATCACCTTCGTTGTTTCATCAAATATTTAATCACGTGATTTTTTCCATTATTGAAAGCTGAGAGGAAAAAATTATATTTTATATCTATATAATTTGCGAGGCGGATCAAAAAAGTGGAAGTACTAATATCTCAGAAGTTAAATCGCACATCTATGTTTTAACCCTTTAAAGGGCCATTTTTTTCTAGTCATATTATGTTAAAATATTTTTAGGCTTGAAATTAGAATAAGAAAAGGGATTCATTTAGCTTATTAGATAAATTTAATTTGATTAATTCATAAATTTGGTTAATTAATAATTAAGTAACAAATCAAGACACATCATTTTGTCTGAGATAAAGAACTGAAGCATCTAAGTTTCTGACTTACTAAAATAATTTGTCAGAACTTATGCCAACCTACAAAATTTCATACAAAGATTGATAAATTTGGTGGGGAGCATACTTTCCACGACCATAGAAAGGGTTTAAATATCAGTATGATATAATGGGACAGTCACCGATAGAAAAGTTAATGCACATAACGTTCGGCACATATGCAAGACAAATGAAATGGCCCGGTATTAATCTCTGACAATTCAATGGAATTATGGATATAAAGTTATTTCCAAACGATTTGAATAAATTAAATATAATCCATATCACCGATGAATCAGCGGGTCGCTATTGGAGAGTTAAATATATACACGATATCTGGGTCATCATTTCTTTTCGAATGCTATTTCGAATAAAGTTTCAATATATTACAAAGTAAAAATAATGATAAGAAGGCAAAAATCGTTTGATAACGAATATTAGTAAACGCGTGTCTAATTACCAGAAAAATTGTAAAATAATCCTGTTTAAAAATTAACTTTTTAAGCTGGAATTGCGGATAGAGTAATCTGTTTCTCCTTTACTGATGGAAAGGTGTCACATAAGTGATTGCCTGTTGATAAATCGAAAAAGTAATTTTACATTGTCGGATTTTTTTGTTCGTAAGCAACTTGTTATACGTTTTAACATTATGTAATAAAGTTAAGTTTTGGTTTTAGATTTCTTTAGTTTCAGCGATTGGGTTGAAATTTATATATATATATATATTGTTGTCAACAAGATATCTCTCAATTTAATAATATGTTTAATACAATTTGATACACTTTCTGTAGCAACGGTTTTAAAATGTTATAATTAAAACTTATCCATTAAAATATTCAATTGCATACATTTTCACTTAATGGTGTTGTAGAATTCCCGCTTTTATGTCGTAGAATATACGCTAAGTAATTTGCAGTAAACCGATTCTGTTGAATTCATGTTTTTCTTTCATATCAAGGGGATTTTTTAAATCTATACTCTATACTTATAAATGAAGCTCAATATGTGTGTGTATGTGTGTGTGTGTTGGCGCTCTACAGGCCAGGTCATTTGACATACAGCTACCAAATTTGGTACATGTATACCTAGGAAGTCGGGAATGTGCAGCTGGGGTCCCTTTTTTTGAAATTTTAATTAGAATTTTAATTATTAATTAAAAACTAATTTTCCCGCAAAAAATCTTCCATTTTCCCCACCGCCAAATGAATAAGGCTTCAGTTTTTTTTTCTCCCAACAGTAATGAGGCTAGGGTTAACATTTTTCGGCGGATTATTTCAAACGATTCTGTTTATTTTCTTAATGTTTCATGCATTTAAAATGAAACATTGTTAATGAATCCATGTTTCAGATTCATTCTGAAGTACTTTCGAATTAAAATAACACAGAATATAGGAAATTAAAAATGTATAATCTGCATAGCGTTACCCCAACTGACGTAGAAAAATTCACGCATATGCGTTACCTTAACTCGCGAAGAAAATTCACGCATGCGCATTGTGTTCTGATTGTTGACATAACAACCATTATCAACAGATGATTTAAATTATTTTCAAGTTAGTTACATGTTTTTGTAAGTAAATTCTATTTATGTTAGTTATATATTTTTTGTATATGCTTATAGTTTTAAGTACATCGTTTTTTAAGTAGTTTTTTAAACTTGTTTTCGACCGATTATTTTAAACGATTCGTTTTATTTTCTTAGTGTTTGATGCATTTAAAATGAAACATTGTTAATGAATCGATCTGTTCATGATGAATCTGAGAAAATTTTGTTGACAAATTCTTGAGATATTATATAAATTAAGAAAGATATTCTTTAGTGCCCATGAAGTTTAAACGCTCAGTGACTCTATTATCAGTAATCATATTATTAAAAAAAATGCTTTGTTTCAGTAAAAAATATTATTATATTAATTGCAGATTAATCGTTTACATTTTAATTTAAAGCATAATTTCTACGAGAGGTAACAGAGAATTAGAGAGATACATATCACGTTATGACTGAAGGCCTTTATAATATTATGAGTGAATTATATGACTATCAAAATTTGAAGTTTTAAAATATTTTGCTGAAGAATCTATTAAAGTTGGAATTGCGTAAAATATTTAATGGTACGACCGGAGTTTAACCCCCTGCTTTGCAAAATTTTTAAAAATCGCCAACAATGGTCTTGCGAAATGTTCGAAAGCAGAGGAGCAGATTTTCAATTATAGTGCATAATAAAGATTGCCAGCTTTGGCGCGTTATCGCAACTTTTCGAAGAAGGGGGTTAAACTCCAGTTCAACCTATTTAATTATTAAAATTTAAACGAACATTAAGATTGGCGAACCGGCTGGTATATATATATATATATATATATATATATATATATATATATATATATATATATATATATATATATATATATATATATATATATATATATATATATATATATATATATATATATATATATATATATATATATATATATATATAAGTGAATTCTGTGTGAATCATTTAATAGCTTAAAAAGTCAATAATCTGGATGAACAAGCTGGTTGCCAAAGGTAGCTAGTTTGTTGAAAAGGCAAGAATTTAATGTTACAGGGAATTCAGGATTGTTTAAAACACGGAGATTCATCCGAAAGGCCAAGGTCACTTTTTTACAACAATGAACATTTATTACTGTACCTGAGATACTTTTAATTAGGCTCAAATGACGTTTTAACCATTATAGATAGGCAAATGAAAGCAATTAGTCAAAAAATTTGAGACTAAAAATAAAATTTTAAAAAAATTGAAACCTGAGAAGGATAGGTTTCCTCAGAATTTTCGCGCATATTATATAATAAACTTGACATGTGGTAGAACGCTTTACATGGCATTGGTGTACAATAATTACGAAATATTAACTTTTTAAATGAATTTAGCATTTTTACTGAATATATCGTGTTATCATTGGTGACGTTTCCCTGGTGATTAACCTTTTGCATGCCATTAATAATATACGAAAGTCGAATTTGTGTTTTAGACACGTTTTTCTCAGCCTATGGAAACAAAAATTTGAAGCAGAACTACACTTGTGGTAAAAAAAAAAAAAAAAAAAATCACATGCGATATTTGATAGATTGAAGTCATTGCGTTTTTAGTTAGAGCGTTTAAATGGTTCAGAATGTAAAGACTGACAAACGATCCATCCCTTGTTGAAATTTAGATCAAAATTTAACAGGAATGATTGTAGATGCTAAATCTATGTACCTAATTTTATATATCTAGCTCTCTTCATTTTGCAATTAATGTTTTTGTAATTCATTCTGCAATTTTGTAACTAACTTCTAACTTATATTCTAACAGCCGAGCAGACAGACTTCCATTGAGGCCAGTTTGCTTTAAATTTCATTGGAATCTGCCAATTTGGTACAAAGACCGCATACCTTATTTCATTCATCTAGCTCAAAGATATTTTGAGTTATCTTTGTCACAAACTGACAGACGGACATTTTCTAAACTTGAGGTTTTTGAATACGAGAGAATCTAAAAAGTGGGATTCGGAAAAATGTTTTGACAATGACTGTATTTTCTTTATACTGAGTATTCGGTGTAGAGTAAATTTCTAATAAACATCTGTTAGAAACCTTCTGATAAAACCATTCTTTCTAATAAATGTAGTATCTCTTCAACCTACCCAGTCATAAATTTATAAACTTTTCGCAGAGCGGGGAAAGTCATGAGTGCACTTTTTATTATTTATTTATTTATTTGAGAATCCAGTGTTTCAAATTCCCTGCGTGAGCACTTCAGAGTATGAGAAATTAAAATGACATATATGTATTATGTATTGCCTGCCCTTGGCGAACAACATTTAAGAAGAAGGACATCAGAGTGAAAATTCTTCCGATTTTATGATCGGATTAACCACAAGAATCAGGAAGCCAAATATATATACATTGGACGTTCTTTTTCGACTGATTGAAACCAAAATTAAACACAGAATTGCCATTGAGTCACAAGATCGCAAACCAAATTTCATTTGTTTAAAACATTGGGTTTTTGAATTACATCGTTTTTATGCATGTTAAATTGCAGACCGACAGACAGTCAGACCTACAGTACTGTGCAAATTAATTGGGACAAACAGAAAAATTTTCACAAATGTTGTTTCATTAGTATAGGTTAAGTTACATGCACGGTATAGCAATCTAATACAAAATATGTCCTCCTCTAGCTTGAATGAGATCCTGTACACAGTTTGGCATAGATTCCACTAAATTAGAACATAAACTTTTGATCTTGTCATCACGAAACCAAACTTTTATAGCATTCTCAATCATTGTTTTCTTTGTTGAGCAGCCCATTTTACTCAGATGTCTCTTTGCATTGCTCTACAAGTTTTCGATGGGATTTACATCAGGAAAATTACCAGGTCAATCCAAAACCATTATTTTCTGTGTTTGAAAAAAATTCGTTGTTAGCTTAGAAGGATGTCATGGCGCAAGATCTTGCTGAAAGATACCAACACTACCAGCGAACGTTTGCATCATAGGCCCAATTTTACTTTCTATTATAGAAATGTATTGTTTAGAGTTCATCATCCCTTCAACTAGTACTAAGCTGCCAGGTCTTTCAGAAGTAAAATAACCGTAAAACATCTGTTTCTGAGGGTGCTTAACTGTTTGAATAAGATGTTGTTCCCTGATGGGTTCTCCACCACTTCGCCTGACAAATCTTGGTCGAAACCCTTGCACAAGAAAATGCATTTTGTCGTTGAATACAACCTTCTTCCAATCTTGTGCAGTCCAGCATTGATATTTCCTATCCCATCCAAATGTTGTTTTCTTCATTGCAGGTGTTAATAACTGTTTTTCTATTGGTTTTCTTGCAAATCTCCCAGCTTCACTAAGCCTTCATGGAACTGTCGATGAATCCACACTCACACCAGTAGATATTAATTTTCTCTGAAGATCTCTAGTTGTTTCGTAAGAATGCATTGTACTATTTCATACAAGAAATCTGTTTATTCAAAGTGTGGTCTTATGTTTGCGTCCACATTTACTCTTTCATTTTGGAGACACTGCCCCAAATTTCTTTTGCTGATTAATAATCCTAGAAACACTGTATTTTCCAACTCCAATTACTGCAGCAAAATCCCTCACAGTCATAGAAGTATGCTGACTAAGGGTAACAATTCTAGTCCTTTTCCTGGGAGTGATATCCCTTTTTTTAAATACACGTCAGAAGGAGACAATTCACACAAGCGACCACTTTTTACAGCAACTGAAGGGAAAAAATTTCGACATGTCATGATCACGTGGTCAAACCGGTTTAGACTAGTCAAGGTTCTAAGAAAATGCAATTAAAAATGATTCCAGGCAGAAAATCTCTGGGAAAGGAACAATTTTCTTCAAAAATCGGTTTGTCCCAATTAATTTGCACAGTACTGTATTTGTTTTCGAAATTTGATATGAATTCACAATTTAAATGTTAAAGCTATGAAAAAAAATCATTTACAGCCTAAGAGGTTACATTTATGAACTATCAATTTTATATATATTCAAAAGTGCAAATCGTCAAATGGTCAATGCCCAGATAGATTTGGCTTCGTATTTGATACATATTTGAACTTAAACTTGTACATCAAATCTTACTCATCTAGCTCTCTTTGCTTTGAAATTATCCTTTTCTATTCTATTCGTATAAATGGACAGACAAATTTCATTTGAATAGATTTCCTTCAAAATTTGTAAGGGATTCTTCAAAATTTGTAAGGGTGTAAAAGCCTTATACCAAATTTCATCCATTCAAATTCATCCTCAAAGCACTTTTGATTTATCATGTTCTCCAGTAGGAATCCAGAAAGAACAACATGGAAGTTCCGAAAACGAGGGTTTTGTATTCAGGAAGTTCTGAAACGTGGGGAATCGTCAAAGTCTAATATTTTGGCGATTAAATATTTTCTGTTCGTTAAGACAGAACAGACAGTCAAGAGCTTGTTGGATTTGACTGAAAACCTGATTGGCGTCTACACTATAGATGTTAAAACCAAATTAGTAAAAATACTAAGTTAATATAAGCAAAACGAATCAAAAAATAAATGATGAATCCGACCTGAAGACTTTCCCAAGGGTCCAAACATATTGACACCCTCGTGACCCGAAATTCCACTGAAATTGAGGCCTTAGAGATAAACTAGTTTCTAGTTTACTAGTTTTTGAACGAAAGTCAGGCACCTCACTGAAACAAATCCCTTGTTTGAATCCCTGACTGAGGATGACCCTTGAGAAAGTTTTCAGGCCGGATTCGTCATTTCTTTTCTTTCCTTTTTTTTTTTATTATTTTTGTTTATATTTTAATATTTTTACTAATTTGGTAAAGTTCATCTGTTTTTTTAGTAGTAGCAACATTAGCTCTCTCTAAATACATTTGCACCGGTGTCCTGGCATAGGGGTAGCGCGTCTTCCCCGTGAACTGGGCGTCCTGGGTACGAGTCCCGGTTCGGGCATGGTTGTTCTTCATCTATTCTGTCTGTGAGATGTGTGAATGTGCCCCCCTGTCAAAAGGGGCTGTGCAAGCGAATGTGATGTGTGAGTAGCTAAGACGTATGCTTGGCCCTAATTGGCTCAATTAAAAAACAAGAGACGCACTGCCGGCTTAAAATCGCTGATTTCGCCAGCGGACTTGTCCATGGCAAGTGCCATTAGAAACAACAACAACAAATACATTTGCATCTTTTTTAGTTTTGTTAGTTTGATACAGAAATAATTTTTTAATTCAAATTTCATAATGTTTGCATCTTTGATTAACAGATGTTAAAATTGAGTACCGAATTTTGTCCATCTAGCTTTCTACAATGTGTAGTTATTGTATTCACTTTACTTTCGAATAGCTGGACAAACAGATTTTCCCAGAATGGATTTTGCTCAAAATTTCATAGAAACCTACGAAGTTGGTGTACATACATGCACCAAATTTCATCCGTCTTGCTCAAAACGTTTTGGAATTATTTTTGTTACAGATAGATAGTTTCCAAAAGCGCGTTTTTCGAATTCAAGGAGCTCTAAAACATAAAAATTCGTTAAAATGTTCGTGTTCGATTTTTTTTTTTTTTTTTTTTTTTTTTTGAGGATTACAGTACTTTTCCTTTGTACATTTCGTATACGAGAAGTAAAAAGACAACAGTTAAAAAGTTAAAAAGAAAAACATTCCTATCTAAAATGCAATTATGCGCGGGTTTTGGGTTTTACCAAGATTATAAGGGCTTGGCAGTCTGTCATTTCAAAAGCAGTTTATTATGGTGATTTGAGAAGGAGGAATTAGTTTGCGGTTGGTAAGAAACGCATTGGTGTGAACAAATAGAATCTTTTAAGGGCACAAAACCTTCGTTTGCTTCGTGAAGGAAAAATAACATCAAATTTAACCTTCACATTAAAGGTGCTTTTGCTAATAGTAGGACATAACGGCCTTGTCTTCAATCTCATTAAATTAAAATTTTTCCTGTATATTCATTATTTTGTTTAAAGAAATACTAACTTTACAAAAGAACTTTATTTCTTCATGAAAAGTTATTACAAATTGCGGTTTCTGAAATATGTTCTGTTCATTTATTTCCTAACTGCGTATATGGCGCCATGTTGCTGTTGGTTGAGAAAATTTTATTTATTTTTGCATAACTTTAAATCCTATTGTCGGGATATTACTAGTAAATAAACCAAATTTGGTTTCATTTTACATAATAGTTTTTGTCTTTTTTTTACATTTCAGTTCCAAATTGTATTCGTTCTCGGATTTTAAAATCCTCCTCGCTTTTGCGCATGCGTCAGAATGCGTTTATTTAATCAAAATAGGGGAGAGAGGAAAGGTTGAAGTTGGAGATGTTTACGTTGAGCAATAAGTTGAAATGGAATTATGCAAGAACTTAGGTGGTTTACAAATTGCGGATAACTCGTAATACTGTCAGAAAAAGATGCTAATTAATAGTAAAATATTTTTAAGTTTTTCCTTTTTTGCTATAAGACGCTTACACCTTAAATTTTGGTTTAAAAAGGGAAAATTTCTATTCTTAAAATTTAATAGTTCACTTTTTTACAAATTAATAATAATTTTTTAATGCTAAAACGCTTTTTTTATTTGTTATTGAATTTTATTTCATAACATTTTCAGATTAACAACTTAAAATATATTTTGTTCCACTCCTGAATATATATATGTAATATTATTTGTTGTGAAGCATGATGCAGTTTGAAGACAATGAAGATACTTTTACTTTTGTGACGTCGTTTTATTTCATTATGAAGAAGCAAGCATATGTATGTACAAGCGATGCGCACACAGAGCGACACAGAAACGAATTAGGGAAGAGCTCTTGGACATTTTATCCCTGGTCTTATATAACCTATGATTTTGATAGGGAAAATATTTCTTTACAGTGCTAATGTACTATGAGATTTCGATAGGGATTTTCATTACACAGGTGAACAAGGTAGGGGAAACACAGGGAGATTTTAAAAAAGAATTTGCTTGATCAGCGGTATGTTATCTCTTCACGCGTAGTGTGGGAAAGTTAGATTTTAGCTGATTCAACAATTTAACAAAGCTTCTCTTGAATTAATTAAGTAGAGACAATGGAATTGGATCACGAAATAAGAGAATATTTTAGAATGAAGTTACTATGGGTTAAATTAAGATGAAGTTACTATGAAAATTAATTAAATTGAAATTAGAGTTAAAATATCATTATATATATATATATATATATATATATATATATATATATATATATATATATATATATATATATATATATATATATATCGCTTGAATCAACCATATATGCAATCAATACGAACGTATGAGTTAAAATAAAATAGTACAATCAGAAACGACACGATACTGGGGAAAAAACGATTTGTGGGGAAAAAAGCAGAATGAAAAAATATTTAATAGGGAAGAATTCAAGGTCAAAGAATAACGAAAGAATTCCTGTAATATGCTTATCCTTCCTACTGTCACCCTTTAGCGTGGTAGAATCGTCCAAAAGTAGCAGTCTCCGGATACTGAAACATTTCTCTTTTTTATGCCTCTTTTTTTTTATACCCTCCTGTGTTAAATTTATATCCTCCTGTTATGTTATTGATGGACATTGGAAAAAAAATCATCACATATCGTATAACACCAGTAATATGTTCAAAATAAAATTGCAATCGTATACATTACCTTAATTGTATTATATTACCAGAAAAAAAATATAAATTATGAAATATAAATAAGCTATCGACATTTCTTTCAATGGTGACTTGATTCATAACTTTTGTAATAAGTAAACGTAAGTCCTGCAAGAGGTACCTGCGCGCCTTTGGCGTAGTAAAATAAGAAAGCTGTATTACCAAATATTTATAAATTTTGAATTTTTCTCAAAAAATTGGTTAAAATATTTTCTGCTGATATGCAATGTAAGCTTTCTATCTACTTGTACAGTACGTTGAATTTTTGTTTTGCATTCATAGTATATTGAAAAATGGCCACCACTGGCGACCTGCTATTACTCTAAGTGCTAATAAAAGTTTTAAATCTTCAATTAGATGTGTGAAGAGCCTTAGTGCCTAGGCACTTCTACTCAGTTTGAGGTAATTAGTAGCAGAGGAAAAACAGAAGTAATGTACCATTGGTGCGTCAGTGAGTAGAGGAAGGATTGCTTACAAGTATTTAAGGTGAAAATTGAAGCAGTTCATTAGATGCAATTGAAACTTCGAAAGAACCTATTGATTAATAAGTTTAAGATATAAGCTCAAATTTAAGCTATAAGTTTAAGTGGCAAAGTCCATTTAGTAGTAGAGTAAAAGAAAGGCGTACATTACATTGCAGTGGGAAAAGTTAATTTCCTACATAATTGTGGATTTTGAATTGATTAAAAAATTTTCTTTAAAGTCCTTTGCTTTTTTAATCATGTGAGAACATGATGTTGTTTTGGTTAGGGGGTTCTGAAGCTCGGAATCGCGTAGGCAATGAATAAAGCATAAATGGCAATTTTCATCAACATCTTTTAATCGCATATATTTTTACCTGCTTTTACCAGTACTGCATTATTATTACGTATGCTTCTTCGACTGCAGATGCGTTTTTAAAAGGTTGACGTAGAACTATGATATCATTAGATATATATATCATCTCTCTATAGATCATCACTCTCTCTCTCTCTCTCTCTATATATATATATATATATATATATATATATATATATAGAGAGAGAGAGAGAGAGAGAGAGAGACCGATAGAGAAGCCTCGGGATTGTTTCAAACCGGTTTACACTGGTTAATGACTTAAATTGTTAAGACAAATAAACTTAAAAATAATAATGTTCTCACATGATAACTTGAAATTTGCAATCATAGATTTCATTAAAAAATTTTTCCAGTGTTTTTTTTTTTTATTATTATTATTATTGAATTTATCGAGTACCTCTTGGCGATTATTTTCGCAATAAATCCTTGACAGGCGATGAATTCAGTTTATGCTCCAGACTAGTTTTTTCCCAGAATTTGCTACAAAATTCCCAGAATTTGCTAGGTGATAGAAAGACATCTTTTCGACGGATGTGGCTCTAAATTTAATTTGTATCTGTACTTTAGACGTTAAATCTGTGCACCACATAGTATGCTTCGAGCTCTTTTCGGTTTCTAATTAACGTATTAATTTATACTCATACCGCCTGAAAGGCAGACTTCTTCTGAATGTACATCCAAAATTTGATAAAATATCTGCAAATTTGATCAGAATTTCATTCATTCAGTGTCTTCAGATTTTGAGTTACCGTCTTCACACAAAGATAGATGTAGTTCAGAATTATGTTTTTCGTCTACAGGAAGGTTTAAAAAGTGGAAATTCCTTAAAATCTCTACTTCGATTTTTCTTTTAATACAGGGTGGTTATAATTAAATTTCCTCTATAAACAGCATCCCACAACGCAAGCAAGTGAACGGATTGCAACGAAATTTGGTGCATAAACTATACACGAGATGCGCTCACGGAATTTTGAAAAAACAAAGTTCTAAAAAATCCACCAGACGGCGTCTTTTCCGTGAAAACATCTCCTCCATACCACGCCACACCAGCGCGAGGACGTTTGGCGCGGACATTTAACGTGCACCAGACCTTCTCACACGACGGTTCTTCGGTTTAATCGGGTCTCGAAAATGAAACCCTCTGGATCCGAAATCGACACCTTACTATCAGGCCACCGCGTCCCAACGAAATTGTTAATGCCAGAGAATGTCTTGCATAGCATTAGCGTAAAATAGATATGAAAATTTTTTTTGGCGTGATTTCATCATTTTTACTGAATCTATCGTGTCATCCTTGGCGAGTTTCTTTGGCGATCAATCCCTGGCTTATGGTTAATAGTATCTGAAAATCGAATTTGTGTTTTAGACACGTTTTTCACAGCCGATTGAAACTAAAATTTGATGCAAAACTGCACTAATAGTCATAAAATCAAATCTAAAATTTGATATACTTAAGTTATGGTTTTTTGAATTATTCCGTTTGCATGTTTCAGAAAGTACAGACCAGCAAACAGTCAACTGCTAGAGGGGTTTAAAAGGCTGCGGTGAGCTCGTAGTAAGGTTTCATCTTCGAAACTGGAAGGTTTCAGGTTCGAGACCCGATTCCACCGAAGAACCGTCGTGTAAGCGGGTCTGGTGCACGTTAAACGTCAGGGCAAAACGGCGTCCCGCTGGTGTGGAGAGAGGGGTGTCCGCTCAGGTGTCATCCTCTTCATCTGACCGTGGTTCAAAATGACGAGCTCCGTCCCAAAATAGCTCTAGTGTTGCTTTAAAACTAGGCTTTAGTATAACTGAACTAAGCCTAGATGGATTGGGCTTACATTTTACATGTTTATACTCTGTAGATGGTAAATTTGGGCTCAACTATAGTCGTTTTATCTATCTAGCTCTCTTTGTTTTGTAATTACCAAACATCCAGACATACTGAATTTCTCTGATAAAAGTTTACTCAAAATTTGATAAAAATCTGCAAATTTAATATAAAAACCGTATACCAAAATTCACCCTTTTAGCTCAAAGCGTTTTTGAGTTATCTCTACCACAGACAGACAAACGAACATTTCACAAAAATATTTTTCTCGAATTCATTGAGCTCTAAAACGTGGTAATTCGTCAAAATGTCGAGCTCGAATTTATTTGGCGACAACTATGCGTCTTCTAGAACACGTATATGAAAAAGTAATTAAAAAAGAATTTTAAAAAATAGTGGTAGAGTAGTTCAAAATCTCAGCATTATGCATTAAAGAAGTATTTTCAATTTTTCTCATTTCAAAATTATCTGCGTTAAAATTTCTAATGAATTAACAACAATTGGAAGAAAGAATGCACAAAAATGAAATTGGTGTCGTAGTAAAGTATTGATAAAAGTAGTGAAATGGTAACATTTTTCTTATGATTGCTTACATTTTTTTCGCTCTCATTTCGTCCGAAGCAGCTGTGGGAAGAAGACAAAATAGTGGTAAATTTCAAGTGGTTACTGTCGTCGAACATCTGTTTTAATTTGCAAACAAATATCTTGTCTTTTTTTTCTATTCTTTTCTACACTCCATTTGATCGATTTACTTAATCTTAAGCGATTTAAAACGATTAAAATAAAACGAAATTTAAAAAAATTCATAAAGGATTTAAAAGTTAATTTTAATGCATTCCATTTTTTAAAAAAATTAATATCAATTGAAACAAAATATTTAGATATGAAGCTGATATCATTGAAATGATAAAATTTTGAATTCTAAAATAGTAACAGAATATTTTTGTAAGATTATTTGCTCCAAATTTACTGCAGAAAAGCAGAAACATTTCATGTTTTTCATTCGTAATAATTAAGATTTTTTTTTTTTTTGAAAAATTGATGACCAGTAATTGTGGATTCTTTACATCTTCTACAAATTAACCGATTTTGAATTATGACAAGGATTTATAATTAGTTTCTTGGTACATACTTTGCTCTTTCAGTTTATTCGAAACTTTTTGCACTTTTATTGTTGCTTTGGTGCCTTTTTTGCAATTACATCTTTAATGCAATGACATCTTTATTTTGTTACACTTTTATAATCAAATTCTCACAATGCATATCAATGTCTGATATCCTCTGGTGCTGCAAAATAAATAAATAAGCATCCGATTTTGGTATCTTTCAATTCCTTTTCTTTTTTTAATGAGTACTGCGCATATTTTAAATAAATCATATTTTGTTATTAAGACTAAGTAACTGACACTGACGTTATGATTAATTTTAGCGAAATGAAAATCTCTGGTATTTAAATCTATATAAATTTTGGAAAATTAAAAAAGAAAAAATAGTATTTATTTCCCCGTTTATTTTACTGGCGATGATAAAATCACATATATCATTGCAGGCGATAAAAACTGAAACAAATAATTGAAAATAAAACGTGCTAAAAAAACAATGAAATTATTAAGTTTGATATAAGCGA
Source organism: Argiope bruennichi (assembly GCF_947563725.1). Classification (NCBI taxonomy): domain Eukaryota; kingdom Metazoa; phylum Arthropoda; class Arachnida; order Araneae; family Araneidae; genus Argiope; species Argiope bruennichi. The sequence goes on from NC_079161.1 coordinate 94,024,940, forward strand.
TGTTATTTAGAATTTAAATTGCAAAAATTAATCAAGTAATAAAAATAATTTCAATTTTAGAATTTAAATTGCAAAAATTAATTAAATAGTAAAAATAATTTCAGTTTTAGAATGTAGATTATAAATTAAATTGCACAATTCAAAAATTCATTTTCGCTTGATTTCTTATAAAGTGAATATTGGGAAGACATATGATATGCTAAATCAATAAGAAACCAGCAGTGATGGAATATTTTTAGCAAAGATATAAAAAGGAAAATATTTGTTTTATACCCGAAAAAAAGTAGAATCAACTCAACACAAAAAAGACATATCGGTCGTTTTTGTTTTAAATGGGATGAAATATTTCAATCATTATTTTAAAAACTTTGAAAACGATACCGAAATTTGAACATCGGTTGTAGAAATTTAAATTTAGATTTTTAAAAGGAATTACTCCGAAATGCCCCTTCTTCCCTTTAGATTTAGCAGCTTTAGATCAAACAGTCTGTTTGATAAAGTTGAATATGCCGATGCAAATACAAGCGGATATACTCCTTTATAATAACTAAGATTTGACGCAGACAAGTAGAAGATCTATCCTGGATTAAGAAAAAAAAAGTCTATCCTTTGAAACTTTTCATTCTCGAATATACTTGGTCATGAAATCAACTATTATTTTATCTAACGCACAGATCACAATACTCAACAATGTAACGCTACGATGTTTAATGTAACAAAACATGTTCTTATTCAACTACCAGTAAAGAAAATAAAATTTACAAAATATATCATAATGGGAGGGATCGGTTGGCTGTTAATAACCTCAATTTTGGATTATTTTTCTTTTGTAGAATACAGCAATGTTTGCTGTAGTTCTTGCAAGTCAGTTTGTTTATTTGTAAGATTCTGGGGTGTGTTTCAGAGTCGAAATTCGAATTCGCCAGCGATCCAACCTATGTGTGGTAGAAACCATCTTAACCTTTTCGCCGTCCATTCTTGTTGGCGATCCGTCGCATCAGAACAAGCAAAAATAAAAACTCAAGTAAATATTTACAAAACATTTAAAAGTTTTAAAATGTAGAAGAACGCTTGAAGCGTTACGGCAACCCTGCAGAAGTTTCACTAGACGCGTTACGGACGACGAAGAGGTTAAATTTGTCATTGAGGGTTAAAATTTCACCCATTAGTGTGGTGCGAAAGTTTGATGAAATTAGCAACAAATGCGTTGTTTCTGTAAATGTTGAAAATTATGCGGACCATATAGCTCCAAGATACAATATAAATGTAATAAAGCTCATTTTTTTGTTGCATGATGAGAAAATTTTAATTTGCGGATTGAAACGTTCCAATTCTTTCTCTTATACTACGTTTTATTCAAGAATTTTATGAGTCAAATTTTTCAATTTAAGTAAAACATTCCTGTAATAACGCGTGTCAACTTGAAAAGAGTGGAACAAATTAAAGTGTCATCTGCGGGTTGTGACCATAATGCAAAATTTCTCAATAAGATCCGAGTCACTTTCTTTTAGACAACACATTTATTACACATGCGCAAACACATATATAAACACGAACAAAAGATCGGACAGCATTTTCAATTCAGTATCATAAGCACACAGTTACGCCTTCAAGGGCTCGCAAGGGGCTGAAGGTGTGAGTGAATGGGATGGGGGAAGAGGTAAATGTAATCTTATATATATTGTTATGAAAATTCCACTGAAATCTACGGGTTCGTTGTAATGGGTGTATGGTGTCACAATCAACAGGACTCAATAAAATATAAAGACGTTTATTTACACAAAAACACAGACGAGAAAATACGGCCGAAACTTAAACAAACGCGACATAGCAGCACGCTTAGAACAAACAGCAACACACAAGTAGTAATCAGTAGCTAACAACAATCGTAGCAGAGAAAGCGGCCAGACAGAACTCAGCAGGTGGAGGGAATCTACGTAACTATCCTTTATGGTCTTTCCAAACGCCTGCAATTCTCCACTGTCTCCTCAATTGAGCTGCATCCAACTGCCGATTCACTACTACACACACGACATGATGCTGCTTTAATACTTGTCTGCAAGGCTAGGCTCAATACACCAATCTTTTGCGCTCCACTCAACGCTTGCGCTTCACTGGACTGATTCAACTGATTCGTCACTCTAAGCAAGTGTAGGACCCAATACGCACTTGTTATACGACTGATTCCGGCTTGGTCTACCGGGCTTTTATAGATTCCGGGGCAGGACACAGAAGGTTCTCGAAGAATGAACATAATTCGCCACCTATTGGTCTTATCTTCAAAATTCTTGAAGATTTAAGTATCATTCATTTTATCGCTGAACTCGCCAAATTTGTCACCAAGTCGCCAAATAATCGCTAAGCCGGCATCCTATCCGCATCCAATAGATCCATAGCAACATCCATAGTAAGATTTTTATTTCTCTTTGAAGAAACACTTGAGGTAAATTAGTCACGCTCGGTGCTTCTCTAATGTAACCAATGGAAATTTAAAATGGAATTTGTGGAATAAAATGCGTAATAAAAACTGGAGAAACAATATATGGCAAATATATAATGAAATTTCTAATTTGCCTGTACTTAATGAGTAAATCATATCACTGACTCTCCGATCCGCCCGAAAACTTACTGAATGACCGGGCCACCGCAACAGCAACACTGGCGGGAACTGTGGTTGAGTCGTACGGTACATCACCGGCCACGGTACAATCCTTCCCTAAAGAAGTAAGTTCAGTTATCGATGGGAGAATCCAACGTTCCCCGTTCTTGTACCTACAAAGGATGCGAGAACCAACCACCATGCCGGAAGCTTCTCAATCTCAATTACGAGGTGCCCCCCCCCGTGGAAGACGTTAGTGGCTAAGCAAAAGACTTCAAGCTAGTATCAATTATGTAAAAGCTATAATTATTGCCACTGCTTAAATAGAGCCTTCGCGTTCTAATAGAATAGGGAATTAACCTTCATTTAACTTATCAAATATTTCAAAGCACATAGAAGTTTCTTCATGCAAATATTCTAGTTTTAATGAGTTCTCAGAAATGAAAAAAAAAAAAACGTCTGTCCTTCTGAAGTCAATAATTTTCTGGCAGACAGATTAATAATCACGTTTGAAAGATTTAGTCCAAAATTATAAACCACTATTTTTAATTTTAAATCAATTTTCTTTTATGCTTTCAGCATTTTGCCTTTCGCATTTCGACGCTTCGAGCTGGCAATTATAAATCACGTTTTAAAACCGCAATTTGTGTATAAAAAAATTGTTGTTCCGCGAAAACATAAGCAAAAGAAAAATGAATTGCTAGGCAATTGAAATTTCTAACCATATATTACAAATGTTATGGTTTTGTATTCATTATAAAATAATATTATAAGGAGAAAAGTGAGATTCTTCCTCGTCCATAGTTTTATTTTGATTCACAAACTAGTTATTTGTTAGTGAATCTTTTTTTGTTCTAATCTTTATTTTATTTTTTCTGCAAAACAAAAAATGCTTTTCTTTGGCTTAGTTCTTTCATTTCATTTTCGTTACTTCGCATTAAGCAACAGCTTTGTTGGAAGGATGGAACCTGCGTGAAATTTCCCTTCTTCGATCGTTTTTTTCCCCCAATTTTATATAAAAAATGGAACTATGAGTATTAATGCGGGAAGGAAAAAGATGCAAATGATGAGATATTCAAACTATGATATATCCAAGCATAGACTTGACTTCTAATCATTTGCAGCTATATAAGAACATTCATTTGAGACTTTTTTTATTATTTTCAAATGTTAGCTCTCGTGATCTGAATCACTTTTTCCTTTCTCTTATACGAAGTGTAGAGAAGGTATTAAAATCGTTCAAAAATTCGAACTCGAGATTTTGACGAATCTTCACGTTTAACATTTACAGTGTAGACATCTATTATATACTGAGTCTAATTTAATCAGGGGGTGACCAATTGTCTATGTGTACTTTCAGAAACATGTAAACTCAATAACTGAAAAAAAAATAATAATAATGACTTAAATATATCAAATTTAGTAGAGAATTTTGTGATTTCAAGTGCAGTTTTGTGTATATGTTGTAAATATGTTTGTTAAAGCACAAATTCGATTTTTGGATGCTATTAACCGCAGGTCAGGGATTAATCGCCAAAGATCACAAGACAGATTCAGTAAACAACTAATTCCCGCCAAAGTTTAGTTATTTCTTCTATTGTGCGCCAATGCCATGAAAGTGGTCTCCGGTATGACAAATTTATTAGAGAGAAAGTGAGAGAGTTTCGGGCATACTACTCTCGCCGGTTCTGTTTACAAAGTAACATACACAATACATTAAACATAAGAACATTTAAAGGAAAGTTTTCTTTTTTAAGTTTCCAAAAACAATTTTTTAAAAAATGTGCAAAGCTTTTCTCGAAATCGTATTAACAGAACCTCTGAATAAAGAGATTATTCCTAAAGATAATCTATGAAAAATATTACTAAACCAGTTATATGAAGAATATGATATCTTTGAATCGTATGATGCGTAGATAGTAAAGAATTCCACAATCTGTGATCACATTATTGAAATGCCGATATGAAAAGCGCTGAATTCATAAAAATGTCTTACTTTTTTTATTTTTTTGCATACATAGTTTACAAAGAAAATTTATTCTAAAGTTTTAAAATATTCAGAACCGATATATGCATGAACCACGAAATTTCTGACTACCCAAATTCAGTGGGAATGGTCTTGTCGAAACTTTCCAGCATATTCGCTAAAATAAATTTTAACCCCACACCATAAAAAGTGGTAAATTTGGTAAGACTGTTAACACTTCGAGTACTCAGATTTTTATTTTCAGAGTCACAAATATGAGCTTTTTAGTTTCATAACTGTGCAAAAAAAACCAATTGCGCATTTAAGACGTTTATTGAATCCTATTTCCATCGAAATGACAGTTTTAATAACAAGATAACATACCAAATTTCATTTATCTAACTTATTGCATTTATATCCATGTAAATATCCAGACCGACAGCCGATCGCACATTTAGAGATTTGGTTTCAGCTTTTATTAGATTTATATTTTAAATAAAATGAGAGTATCAAATTTTGTTCATTTGATTATTCGAGTTTTGTAATTATCGTGTTTACGTACACTCGGACAGACCGACAGAAACTCTTCCTGTTAGTGAAGTTTGCTCAGAAGTTAATTAATTAATCAAACAAAACTAATATTTTGTTGAAAGCCTCATTATAAAACAACGGACGGTTCGAAACTAAATGATAGAAACCACTTTAATTGGATTCTCACAACAAAAAAAAAATGATCTCTATTATTTCAACCCTTTTTTATAAACGATTTCGAGATTAAAAGATACTCCATCTTATAAAAGTGCATTAACAATTTGTTTCTTCAACATGCAGCCAAATAACTATTTGGCGCGATTTCAAGAATAAAATTAAAAGTGCCTTTTAAGAAAAAAGCGAGCCACTTTTTCAGTAATTAAATGACATTTCTCGTGCTTACTAGTGGTTACGAAAATAGGAAAAATCAAAATTTCTCACATCTGTGATGAACTTGTCAGTGACCCCATCACACATTAAATGATCTACAGGAGGAAATAAAATATCACAGAAAACTCATCTGTAATTAGCTAATTTTTACATTCTCGTACACGTAGTATAGAGAAATTACAGTTATTGTCAAACATTTCAAATTCGAGATTTTGGCGAATCCCCCAGATTTAGACCTCCGTGAATTCGAAAGACACATTTTTGGAAAATATTCGTTTGTTTTAAAATAAATCATAAACTATTTGATCTATATAGATGACATTTGGTATATGGCCTTTACCCCAAATTTGCAGATTTTTATCAAATTTTGAGTCAAATCTACTCAAAGTCCATCTGTCCAGCTGTTCGAATATATTTAACACAATAATTACAAGACGATGAGAGCTATATAGATAAGATTCGGTACACAGATTTAATATCTACATTGTAGGCACCTGTCAAATTTTGAACCAAATCCAACAAAGGGTTGCCCGTCTGTCGGTCTGTACTTTTAGAAACATGTTAACGCGATCATTCAAAAATGCAATGACTTAAATATCTCAAATTTCATATGGGGTTTTGTGACCACAAGTGTGGTTTTGTGCCAAATGTTTGTTTCAATCGGTTGAGAAAAACGTGTCTAAGTCATGAATTCGATTTTTGGATACTATTAAATGCTCGCCAAAAATGAATAGCCAAGTACCTCGCCAAGGCTGAGACGATAGATTCAGCAAAATACTAAATGAATGTCAAAAGTTTGTATTTCATACTTTAAGGAGTGTGCGAGAAAGTTTTGAGGAGACCTTCCCACTGGTTATTATATACAAGAAATAATATATAATCGAGGCAGTAATAGAAACTGGATGACTAAGTTTACAGACAGTCAATCCAGTTTTCATGCCTCCTTGCAAGCTTTCAAGCTTTTTGTATCTTAACTGTGACAAGTTTGGGAAATGATGGCTGGTGTGGTGCGACATTTAGGAGAGGTGGATGTACCAGCTCAAATGTGGTCCTCGTTATCTGAACGCGGCTCAAAATCGTGAGATTCCTCTCAAAATAGCCCTAGTGTTTCTTTAAAATGGGAATTGAATATAACTAAACTAATCTTTGTGAATTTGGGGTCTTTGTTGCCTTTCCCCATGTACTCTTCATTTCGAGAATACAGGCTGAAATAATTCACATTAAAATAATACATGAGGAACTATTAGGGACTATTAGTCCATTCTTCTGCATTTCGTATATGTTGCAGGAGGAAAAATATTATGACATGAGTTACTTTGTATGTGAATGGGGGAGGGAGAAGGGAATTGAATCATCTGAAACAATTTGGAATTTACCTTTTGGGATATAATTCATCTGTAAAAACGGACTCATTTGGGAGTGACCTTGTCATTTTGGACAGAGATCAGATGATGAGGAAGACAATTGAGACGGTAACCACTATGAAGATTTTACTCCAACTCACGAATATATTACTCTAGGCATAATATTTGCAGCGCACTAGTCACAGATTAGATGTGATTCTTTACCGGGGAATCGAATCTGGAACTTGCTGTGCTCTAGTCATTCCACAGAGAGATAAGCATTGTCCTTACAGATGTTTCTTGATTATTCAAATTTGTTAAGCTAGTTTAATCAGATTAACATCATGCTTCATTTCTCAGCTTGTTTGAAAGTGAGGCAACATGAATTTCCCATTGCCGTCGTGAGCTGCCAAATGGAAATAGTTTCGTGAGAACGAAAATAGTGTTTCGGGAAAATAACGTGCTAATAAAAATTACAAAGGACAGTGATATTCTGATATCTCTATGAATAGTAAATATGAATATGTGGATATATTAACGTTGGCGCTTAAAAATTGAAGCATTTTGACATACAGTTGGCAAATTTGGCGTTTTTATATCATGAATGGTAGAATTGTGCATTTCGGAACGATTTATTTATATTTTAATAAAAATTTAAATGGGTTAAAAATTAAGCTGAGTTTTAGCTTTTTCTGCGATCATTTCTGAAAATAGTATTGCACAAATATAATTTTTAAACTGTTTCGAAATGAGTTAAACTCAAAAATTGTCTTTTTGATGATAGTTTTTGTATTTCATAGTATTTATACAATTTTTTTTTCTGAATTTCGATAATTATTTTAAAAATGTTTTTTCGCCTACTTTCCAACAATAGATTATATTTTTGACTGAAATTCAAACCGTTTGAACTTTTCACCAACCACCTAACGTGTGAATTTTTTCAATTGTTCAAAGTTAAAGAATGAGGATATTTTTAGCATTTATTCAGTTTAAGAGACAAATAAAATAGTGAAGGATGACCTTCATTAAAAATGCTAAAATGACGCCAAGGGTTAATAATTTGTAACTAATGTACACAAATGTAATGAATGAAAGGCGTTCTCTGGGCTAAAACAAAATGTAACAAAATTTACTGAATATGCGAGAAAGTTTTATAGAAACCATACCCGCTGGTTCTTATATGAGAAAGAACACTCGTTTCAACAGATGAAATAAGTACTAAAATCACGTTTTAAAATGTTCTAGTTTTTATTATCATGTGAGAATATGACGCTGTTTTAGTTCCGAGTTTTCGAAACCTCAAACTACGCGGGCAGGAAATAAAGGGCTTAAGTCGTAAGAAGTTATCGCTCGAAGAAGCTATCATTTTTATTTTTTCTAGCTAGGAAAAATAGTTTTTGAGCTCGAAAGATTTTGTGATGAAAAAAAAAAAAAAAAACATCACTTTTCTAAAAATTAACGATTACGCGATACAATAGTCACGAGATCATTACAAACCAGATTAAATCGAATTTTCGAAAAAAATATCTGCCTTTATGAAGAAAAAAAAAAAAAACATTGCTTTTCTAAATATCGAAGCAAAAGAAATCTGATAGTCTTGTGATTGTTTCAAACCGGTTTAAACCGGTTAATGACTGATATTAATTAAGACAAACGATGAATTAAAAACATTATAATGTTCTCACATGATACTTGAAATTTGGGATAGCAGATTTCAATTTTATATATATATATATATATATATATATATATATATATTATTATTATTTTAATGTTTTTTTATCTCTGAATAAAAAACTCCTTATTATAAACAGTATTAAAACTTATAATCATTTTTTTCTCAAATTCACTACTAAATCGTATATCAATCGTGCAGAAATAAAATTATTTAAAATTAATTGATTAACTGATAACTAATTCCTGAAAATATTAAAAATAATGCAATTTCATCGAGAACACGCAATTGTACAAAATTTCGAAATCGTGGAGCATATCAAAGTGAAATATCGAAGGTTAAATTCTGTCCTGAAAATTCTAAAACAATTTAAGTTAAATAAAAGAGAACAAAAACACAGAGTCGTAAGTATTGATGTTTACAAATTTCAACCTGATAAAGAAATTTTTCAAAAAAGCAAGCTTGTATAAAATGAGGTGTATTTACGAGGCTAGACCGATAATGGAAAAAACAATTTCATGTTTATCATTTGTCAATCTAAAATTTTGGTGAGCGGAAAATTGAATTTGTGGATTAACATGTCGTGAAGATTCGTGAATTAACTTTAAAACCCATCACTTAAGATAAAATAGATATCGATAACAATGTTTTCCTACAAACAAGCGACTGCTTTCACAAATATTTTAAGTACCTACATATTACCCTGTCTCTCAGAAATTAAATAAAAATTCCGCCAATACATTTCACAGCAAAACACCCAGTAAATAATTTGATCGTCGTAAATATTGGCGTTTATTCAAAATAAATGTGCGACAGTAGGCGACTATTTTTTTCCACAAAAATGGTCAATCAATATACAGAATTATTTCATCAAAAATATTGGCGTTTTTTGATAACAAATTGGCGACTTTATACCTCCAGCCCTTTTATTTACTTTCTCGTACACGATGTACATTAAAAAAAAACATTGTATTCGTTCAAAAAATTGGAATTCGATATTTTGGCGAACCTTCCCATTTCAGGTCTCTTTAGGAACGAAAGTCATATTTTTAGAACTATGCCTATCAGTTTATGAACACGCTCTGCTAGACAGATGAAATTGGATATGAGATGCTATCACAAATGTGTCGATTTCTGCGAAATTTTGAGATAAAATCTATGTGAGAGAAATGTGTCTGTCTGACTGTCCAAATGCAAACAAACACGATAACTAGAAATATTATTCTCGGCAAGCTGGTAGGCAACGGTAGATTCCTCTTCATGTAAGTGAATGATTTCAAATTCCTCCCAATCATTCGGGAAAAAGCAAGGGGAATGGTCTTCCCAAAACATTCTCTTATGCACTCCAATTATTTCCCCACCCCTCTCCCCGTGGGCCATGGTGTCCTGGTGGTAAGGTCTCGGCTTGTGAGTCTTAGGGTTTCAGGTTCGAGACCCCATTCCCCCGAAGAACCGCCATGTAAGGGGGTCTGTTGCTCGATAAATCCGTCAGGGCCAAACGACCTTCCGTTGGTGTGGTGTTTTAAAGAGAGAGGGTGTTAGCTTAGGTGTCGTCCTCGTCATCTGACCGTGGTTCGAATTTGCAAGATCTGTCCAGAAATAGCCTTATTGTTGTCTTAAACTGGACGTTAATATAACTAAACTAAATTAAACTCTCCCCTCTAAATTAAACTCTTAAATCTATGGTAAGGCCGCAAATACGTTACAAGTCTACTAACGCCATGCAAAGTAATTACAAATCTAGTGATAGTTACAAAATATAGATCTTTGACTGGAATCTAGGCTTTTTAATGAATCTATTTTCAGAAGACGCGTTTTGAAAGGTTTTTTGTTGAGTGATTCACACCAAATGGGCATGGTACAGCATTTGTAATCACAAGATTATGTACCGAATTTTACTGACTTAAGACAATGCTTTTACTAACTATCGTATTTACATGAATGAAAAAGTACGGACCGAGAGATGGTCAACTGCTTGACAGACTTAGTTCTAAATTTCAAAGGCATCAATATTTTAGATGTTAAACGTGTGTACCAAATTCCATGTACATAGCTCTTCACGTTTCGTAATAATTGAGTTCATTTGTACTCAAACATTTAGACTGATAGACTTCCTCTGAATGTATTTTACTCAAAATTTGATAGAAATATAGAAATTTTGCTGAACAGACCGTAATGTTCAGCTATCTACCTCAAAGCGTTTTTGAGTTATCCTTGCCACAAACAGACAGACAGACATCTAGAATGCCAAAAATATGTTTTTTGGACTCGGACAGGTCTGATACCAAGCATTTTATCAAAATCTCAAGATGGAATTTTTTTTAATGTTTACAATACTTTTTCTATACTTCGCATGCGGTAAATTAACCAAATTCATTGATCTTCCCAAAGCTTTCTCGTTTACTTTCATTAGAAGTGTTAGCCCACAAAATTGCCTTGCATGGCATTGACGTTCAATTGTCATGAAATATTAATCTTTGGCGTGAATTTGGCATTCTTACTGAATCCATCGTGTCATCTTTGGCGACTGATGCCAATACTTTGGTCTGACATGCGGTTAATAGAATCCGAAAATCGAATTTGTACTTTAGAAGCATTTTCCCCCGCCCAAATGAAACAGAAATTTGACACAAAACTACAATTGTAGTCACAAAATCAGGCTCAATTAAATATATTTCAACCACTGAGTTTTTGAATTGTCGCGTTTTCGTGCTTCTGAAAGAAAAGACCCACAGTGTCCAATCCCTAGCTGAATTTGGATCAAAATTTGATATGTCTACAGATGTTAAATCTGAGTTCCGAAATTTAATCACCTAGTTTTCTTCGTTTTGTAGTTATTGTACTAACGTATATTCAAACAGCTTGACAGGCAGATTGCCTCTAAATAGATTTTGCTCAAAATTTAACAGAAATCTACCATTTTACTCTGAAGACCATATATCATACACATAGCACAAAATGTTTTTGAGTTGGTTTCATACAGACAGAATGGCATTTTTCAATTCTGCTTAACAACTCGTGAAAGTGAATACAAAATAGTAGCATTTGCTATAAGACTGTATAATTCTGCCCGCTGCTCTTCTACTTTTCGGCATGCAGTCACTGAATGAATCGCTTCTTTCTTCATAACTCGGTTCGCTGTGCTTCAGATTTCCATTACGCAGACACTGCATGACATCCTGAACACTATTTACTTTTCAACGTAAAGGAAAGAAGTCGCTTCCACTTATAAGTCCAAAGCCTTATCAGTTCTGATAGTATCTAGAATAGATACAGAATTATTTTTATAAGTTTTTGAGTGTTTATAGAATTTTTGCTTTTAATCATATGCATTAGTACAATAACTGCGAAGTTAAGTCAAAAATACGCATGGCTAATTTTTTAAAAGTTTTTAAACGCTGTCTAAATTCTACATACCACATTTCATCCGCCTAGGTGTTTAAAAAATATAAGTTATTGTGTTTAGAGACAGACAGACGGGCAGTTCCAAAAATACATTTTTCGGATTTGACTTTCACACTATACATTACTTCTATGATCTTGAATTTTCAAATGATGTTTCAAATACTCTACAGTGTATGTGGCGAAAAATTATGGGGTGAATGTAGACATCATTTTCGCCGTTGGCATCATTTTGATAACAATTAAATGTAAAATCATGATTCCTACGGCATCTGTTGGACTAAAAAAAAACAAGAACACTACTATTCTATTGTTACGAACCTGTGATGCTGCTTCCCAGCATAGTTGGTTCCATGGGAGGTTCCAGAGCTTGGCGACAAACTTGGCGATCATCTGGCGACTTGGCGACGAGTTTGGCGACTTTGGCGCGAAAATAGATTATACCCGAAACATCGAGAATTTTCCCGATCCGTCCAGTAGGAACCGAGTTACGCCTCGAACGTTCCTGATTGGTTGAGAGGCTTCTAGCCCCGCCTCCTAAGACCTATAAAAGGAACTGCAGCTGCCGGGGAGTGGTCGAGAATTGAGGAGTCGTAGTCGAGAGTAGTCGGAATCGACGGTGAAGAACTAGTCTTCCAGGGATAAGCGGAGCAGCGACGGAGTCAAGCTAGTGATGAAATAAGCTGTGCGCTACTGTCTGCAGTAGAGAGTCTTGTTGTATGCTACACGTCTCGGCTGAAGATAATCGTCTTCTGTGCTGTATATAGTTGTTGTCTTTGTGCTGTCCTGTGTGTCTTCGTGTAAATAAACGTCGTTGTTATAATAATAAACGTCGTTATAATAAAAGGTCTACAGTTTTATACTCAGTGGTTCTCCCATAATAATATATTAAAATCGGAGAAAGACTTCGTGTTCAATACGAATTGGAAAATTCGACTTCCGATTTCCGAAAAAGTTCTAATTCTAAAAGTAACAGGCTGGCTACTGCATGGATCATCCCTAGCAAGCGCGAATACTTATCGACAAATCCCGATTCGTGTTTGATAAAAGGATAAGTATTTTCAAGATAATAAATTCATTAGATTTACAACGCACATCTACTTGAGGTTGCGTCTCTACAAAAACAAAAGAGTTAGCCGAGTGTATAAACGCATCAAGCCTTTTGTTTCCATTCATTTTATTTATAAAAAGTTAATTTTCCAAATGGTGGATCTGATCGCCAAATGAATTCAAGAAAAATGGATTCAAAAATTCAATCAACAGAAGTAATGCTGCATTTAGAGAAAAAGCTCATTTTAGATGTTTATGCTATTTTCACTTTCACTTCAGTATAGTTAAAATGATGTACATGTTATGAATGATTGATTAGGTAGCGAATGTGAAAAATAAATACCAAATTCAAAGCTTCATTGCGCAACAGATAGCGATGTTCGTTTCAGAATCCCACGACTATCCCTTTCCGAAGATTATACTTCGTTCAGGGATGGTATGTAGGGAGATAAGCGATTATTATACCACATACTTCCGTTAATAATCTGAGTTACCCTATTTCCAAATGTAAACATCCCCTCCTTTCATCTTTCTTCTCACCACTCTTTTACGTTCTCGTCAAAGTAATATAAAGAAAATATCGTAGATGCTAAAGAAATTCGGTCTCGAGATTTTGGCGGATCTGCGGGTTTCAGACCTTCTTGAGTTAAAAATGCATTTTGGGAGCATGTTTCTCTATGACAAAGAAAACTCAAAAATGCTTCGAGTTAGATGTATGAAATTGGGTACACAGCTTTTACACCAAATGTGCAGATTTTAGTCAAATTTTGAACAAGTTCATTCAGAGGAAGTATGTCTGTCCGGCTGTTTTAATATAAATTTGCCCGAAACGAAGGAAACTAGATAGATAAAATCGGTGCACAGTTTTAGCATCTGTAGTGTATAAACCAAATTTTGAACCAAATTTGAAATTTTGAACCCAAGAAGGGGTTGATAGCCTGTCGGTATGTACCATCAGAAATATAAAAAAGCTGTCACTCGAAAACACAATGCTAAAACACAAATTCGACTTTCGGATTCTATTAACTGCATATGACAGGGATAAATCACAAAAAAAAAACTCACCAAGGATCAGGCGATAGATTCGGTAAAAATACCAAATCCATGGCCAAATTTAATATTTCGTAATTATTGTACGCCGATGCCATATAAAGAGCTTCCTTGCACGATAAATTATTAGAGATTATTGCGAGAAGGTTTTTAAGAGACCACTCTCGCTGGTTAAAACGTAGCAAAGACATTTTAAAATATGAGATTTTTATTGAAACTGTTATTAAATGACGGAATGATTTTCGTTGAGAGAAGATTACCACCCTCTTTTTAATTAAAATTGAGGGACAAATCAACAAAAGTAAATACCAGGTTTTTTATAAACCAAAAATGAATTTTGGCTTTAATTGGCTAATAAGTTGACAAGTATTTAAATCAAGTCAGTGTAATAATTTTAAATCAATGACAGTGAAGCTTTTTTGGATGCTTCTTCATAAAGAGTTTAAACTATCTTATGCTGTGTTTGGATATTATAACAGATGTCAAAAATACTCAGATTTCCTTTTTATAACTACTTATGAGGACTTTTTACTTCTCGTCATAGTGAAGAAAGACGAATATACTTTTAGACACCTATTTCGCCAATTGATTGAAACCATACTTTGATACAGAAGAATTTTAATAACAAGATGACATTTCACATTTCACTTATTCAAATCACTGCATTTTTGAGTTATCGCGTTTATGTGTGTGAATATACAAACCGACCCACAGTGAACTTTTTAGAGAGTAGCAAATAATTTGATTCGTATCTATATTTCAAACGCTGAATTAGTGTACCACATTTTACCCATCTAGCTCTTAAGGTTTTGCATTTTATCGTGCTCAGTTGCTCTGGTATAGATGAGTGTATTCTTCCGAGTTGCTACCGAATGGCACATTATTGTGACTCCTTTAAATCGTTGTATAATTAAGAGAGTTGAAAATATATTTTGGATATCTTGTGCTTGACATAATGGATCCAGAATTTTATATCGACTTTCTTGAGCGCATGTTGTTACCCAAATGATCAGAACGCCATGAAGATGAACGCCAAATAATGCTCTCCGCATGTATCTCATGTATCCATTCCTCACTTAAGAGATGCCTTCTGCTATCTTAGTAGATGTAACTCTACCCACACCTTTATTGTTCCCATAAAGGAAGCAAGAATCTGTTTTCCCATAGAGTAACTTCTCCTATTCTTATTTTAAAGAAATTCTTTGTGGGATTTTACAGATGTACATTGTCGAATCAAGACAGCGTATTAAATATAATTTATGCTTCCTTTACATACGTTTTTACTCTTGCCATTCAAGAACATAAATGAACGGACAGACAATCCATCGGAGGAAGATAATTACCATAAATATAAAGCATGCCTGCAATTCTAGTAATAAAAACATATAGTAAATTTCTCTTGTTTAGCCTGTTATATTTTTAAGTTTGTTCGCGTTCAAACAGGACAAAATTCCAAAAATGTTTTTTACGCAATCAGGAAAGTCGAAAAAATTGCTATAATAACGTGAGTGTTTCTTATGGCTACAGAATTGTCTTTGCTTGGTTTTTAACAGACGAGCAATTTTAGATGTTCTATGTTTATTTGATAATATTCACTGCAGATAATAATTTCGAGTCATTTAAATTTAACCGTGATAATGTTTATATTCTGGCATGCTATTTATAAATTGTATCGAACGATATGCATAAATCCTGCTTTTGTTTTCGTTACATTAATTCTCGTTTTTTAAAAGCAACACTAGGGGTATTTTAGGACGAGCCTAGTAATTTTGAACAGCTGTCAGATGATGAGGACGGCACCTGAGCTGCCCTGAGAATAAATTTCAAAACTAATATAAAAATAGAATAACTGGTAGTAAATTGTTGAAAAGACGTTGCTTCATTTGTATAATGTGTCCTACATTTTTTAATAACGGCTTCTACTTACAAGTTTGGAATAGATAACTTCACTTATGGATAAAAACACAAAAATGTAAATTTAAGTTTTTGTTGTTGTTTCGATGAAGTCATGGGGCTCCGCAATTAAGGCCACGAACTCAGACTCTCAAGACCAAAAATGTGTGTGTGCCTGCGTGCTCAAGGACTCGCAAATAAAATTACATGCCAGGGAATGTCTTAAGCCCAACAATCATCACTGACTTGTATTGCATCAAAGACATGCCACAGAAGATTAGATAAGAATCTCTTACCCTCCTCCGTGGATATGAAACAGATCGGGCAATAAAAGGAAAGTGTATTGATGCTCTGAATCTTGCATTAAAAAGATAAATCGATGACATCTGAAAGTAAGTATTTGTTTAAATGTATGCAACTGTGGGTCATTCTCGGGATCGAAAAACCTCCGCGCTTTTATACATGCGTCAGGAAACGTTTATTTCGTCAAACCAGCTTGAATGGTCTCACCGATATTTTCTCACACACTTTCTAATAAAGATGTTATTCCAGAAAACACCTTGCATGCAATGGAGTACAAAAAACGGCTGCGAAATATCCACTTTTCGCTTGAATTTAGCATTTTTAATGAATCAATCGTGTGATAATTGGCGAGTTTTTTGGCGATTCATCCCTAGCATACTGTTAATAGCATCTGAAAATCAAAGTGTTTTAGATACATGTTTTCCAAACGATTGAACAAAAATTTGACCCAAAACTATAATTGTGGTCACAAAATCTCATACCCAGTTTGATACATTTGACTCAATGCGTTTTTGAATTATCACCTTTACATGTTTCAAAAAGTACAGATGGACGGACAGTCAAACCGAAGTTGAGTTTCGGTGAGCATTTCATTTGTGTCTACACTATAGATATTAAATCTGTATGTCCAATTTTATTTATCTAAATCTCTTCGTTTTGAAGTTATCGCGTTAAACTGTAATTGAACAGCAGGAATGGAGTTTGCTCAGAATTTGATAGAAATATGCAAGTTTGGTATAGGCATCGTATCAGAATGTTCAACCATCCAGCATCAACCATTTTTTATTTATCTTTGTCACAGACAGACGGACATTTTCCAAAAATGTGTTCTTCAAACTCGTGAAGATCTAAATCACAAATATTCGTCATACTTTCGAGTCCGAATTTTTAGACGATTCATTTACTTTCTCTATACTACATATGCGAAGCTGGTGGAAAAAAAAAAGTAAAAAATGATGTTGGTGGTAAGAGGAAAATGGAGACATTTGGCAGTTAGATTATTTTTCATGGAAATAGGAGGTGTAGTCATACGTTATATCACTGATTCTCCAACATGCTACAGAAAAAGAAAGCTGAATGACCGGACTGCCGCAACAGTAACACTAGAGGGAACTGTGGTTGACTCCAAAGGGCCATCACCGGCCACGGTACAACCCTTCCAGAAAGAAGTACGTCCCGTCATCGATGAGAGGAGCCAGATCCCTCATCTTTTAGTGTACCCTCCAGGGTGGAGAGATCCAACCACTATACCGGAAACATCTCAACCTCTTTTCGAGGTGCTTCCCGGAGGTAGAATAGGATATGTAATATTCGCTTATAATACAGCATACCATTCCTTAGAGATGTATAATCATAGGAAAATTGCTAATCTTAGAATCCTGAAACGAACTGTACAATCTGCTGCACCATAAAAGTTTGAAAAAGGCATTAGTTCTTTACAATCGTTGCCTAATCAATCATTCATAACATTTACATCATTTTAACTATACTGAATTGAAAGTAAAGATAGGATAAACGTTTAAATTGAGATTTTTCTCTAAATGTAGCACTATTGTTTTTGATTAAATTTTTGAATCATATTTTCCTTGAATTCACTTGGCGATCAGATCCACCACTTGGAAAATTATCTTTTTATAAATAAAAGAATGGTAGCAAAGATTTAGACGATTTCTATCACGCTGCTAACATTTTTGTAAATGCGCATCATTTAGGAGGTGTATGCTGCAAATAACATTAGATTATTAACTTTAGGGAGCTTGTAGTTCATGTAAACTATAATCGAGGTTTATCCACAGGTGTTTGCTCTTTACATATATCAGTAATGCCATGGCAGGCCTGACATTTTTAGAATCAGAACCTTTTCAGGAATTGAAGGTCTGATGTTCCTTTTCGTTTTTAACAGGATGGGCTCAAACTCTGATAACATAATGTCATTACAGAAGAACCACTTGAATATGAAAATTTTATTATGGAAGAGTCGTGTTCTTCTCTTTTAGTCTGACAGTCTTTAGTTTATTAATACAGAAATATTGATTTCACATTTTATTGCTATCAAAGTGGCATCAACGGTGAAATGGACGTCCATGACATTCACACCCAACCAACATTACTCCACTAGCTTTCTTTTCTTTTGATGCCAGCGTAGAGTATCTGCAACATCTATTGGAGGTTCCGTAGAATGTGTGTCTAATGTCATAGCCAAAACGTTGGATAAAACGTAGTGGTCTTTGGAATACCACCTAGACATTCTTCGACCTACCTAGGATGTTCACATTGAAATTCGCTGACATAAGTAATTTTATTAAAATAATT
The DNA here is from genome assembly GCF_947563725.1 of Argiope bruennichi. Classification (NCBI taxonomy): domain Eukaryota; kingdom Metazoa; phylum Arthropoda; class Arachnida; order Araneae; family Araneidae; genus Argiope; species Argiope bruennichi. Next base: position 94,043,455 of record NC_079161.1, read on the forward strand.
TTATTTAAATTTTTGAAATCATCTTTACAACATATTGGCATAATTCTATGCCAAATTATAGTAGATTTTACTTTCACATATACATAGAATAGAAAAAGTACAGTAAACGTCAAAATCTTCGAGTTCGATATTTTGATGAATTTTATGTTATAGTCCTCCTTGAGTTCGAAAAGCATATTTTTGAGATAATATCCGTCCGTCTATCTTTCAGTCCTTTTGTCTGTCTGTGATAATGATAACTCAAAAACACTTTGAGTTATATCGATGACGCTTCTATACGGTATTTACACTGTATTTATGAATTTCTATAAAATATTGTGGAAATTTCGTTCAGAGGATGTCTGTCTTTCCACCTGTTCGAATGTAAATGAACACGATAAATACAAAACGAAGAAAGTTAGATAAATAAAATTTGATATACAGTATTAACCTCTATAGTCTAGACTCCATAATTAGCTGGAAGGGAGGATAATGATACCTTTATTAGGAAATGTGCGGGAAATTTACAGGGAAACGAATCATGCTTGTTATAATGAAACAGTAAACATAGGCATTGCCACAAGTACAAAAAGTGGCCTTTTTGTAGCGGCGACTTTTTGCAGTAAGTTATGGCATAATATTAATATTGTTACAAATCGGTAATTTTGCTTCCTATCACGAATAGTTTAATCGTAAGAAAGACCGTTTTAAGGTGAGCCCTAGGTGTTAGGTGCTAATCGGGTGCCGCGTCAGTGATCTCAGAGCTTGGCGACAATTTGGTGACTTTGGAGACAAAATGGATATTGCTGGAAACTACCAGAATTTTAGCGATCTGTTCAATAGGAATCCAGATCCGGAATTTCTCGGCCAGCCTCCCGGGAATTATAAAAGGCCGGCAGTCTCAAGCTATAAGGAATCGTGAATTGGAATCGAAGTCAGTCATCAACGGAATCGGGAATCGGAGTTGGAGTCATGCAACGAGTTCTCGAGAAATAACGAAGCAACAGTGGAATAGTCCTACGGAGGACCAGTCTGTTGTACAGCCCAAGCTATTGCTGAACTGAGCTGTGTGCCAAGTCGAGGTGTCTATTGTGGAAGCAGCATCGAGTCTTGTGAAGAGTAGCCAATCGTGTAGTAGTGAGACGACTGTTGGATACAGCTAAATCGAAGAGACAGTGGAGATTTTCAGCCATTTGGAGAGACCTTAGAGCGAAGCCCCGACGATCCCCTCTCCTACTGGATTCTGTCTGGCCGCTTTTTGTGCTGTGATCGATTACTACTTGTGGGCTACTGTTTGCTGTAGTGTGCTGCTATATGACGTCCTGTCTTCGTCTCGGCTGTGTACATTTGTTGTCTGTGTATTCGTCTCTTCGTGTGTAATAAAGTAGTCGTCTTTTGTTACTAAGGGACTGTTTATTTCTGCATCGATCATCAAATCTTAAAAGAACCTCAAACGGAAGTAGCAAGTCCGTAACAATATCACAGAAATTCACTATTACTAAAGACTTGAATTGCATGAATTAAATACGAAGAATGCGTGAAATCCCTTCAATAGCCCCCCCCCAAAAAAAAAATATTCTTGAATGCTCTTTAGTAAAGGTGAATATGTGTTTTGAATGCGTTTTTTTCCCAACTACATTTGGTACACCTGCAATTGTAATCATAAAATCGCATACCAAGTTTGATATGTTTATGTCTTTGCGTTTTTGAGTTACTGTATAACATGCTTCTGAAACTGTAGACCGACAAACGGTCAATCCCTTGTTCAATTTGACTCAACATTTGGTGTCTATACTATAGAAGTTTAACGTGTGTATTAAATTTTATCCATTTCTCCCCAACACTTTATCGCATAGTCTCTAATAAGGGTGTTATCCTAGAAAACGCCTTGCATATGGCATTGGCGTACAAGAGTTACGAAATATTAACCTTTTGCCTAGATTTAGCAATTTTACTGATTCTATTGTGTGATCTTTGATTTGATGATTGATACCCGATAAGCTATAAATAGTATCAGAAAATCGAATCAGCGGCATTTATTTCTATCCGATTGGAATAAAATTCTGACACAAAACGTCAACTGTTGTCGAAAAATCGCATACCAAATTCGATATATTTATGTCACTGCGTTCTTGAATTATCGAAAATTCAAAAATTTCTGAAATGACAGACCGACAGACGGTCAATCCATTGTTAGATTAGGCTCAAACTTTGTTAGAAATATAAATTATAAATCTTAAATCCATATACCGAATGTTATCTATCTGGATGTCTTTATTTTGTAATGAACCTGTGAAATTATATTCGAACAGCTGGACAGACAGACTTCCTCTGGACGGATGTTGCTCACAAGTGTATAGAATTCTACAGTAAATACTGTATACAGTGCCTGACTAAGGCAGGAGATACATGGTAGTTGCCCCCGGCCCCCAGATCAGAGGGGGCTCCCAAATCTTTTTACTGGAGTTTGTGCAATGAATCGGTCTGGATATTTTTCATTCTATTAAAATAAATATCCAAACTTTTATGTCCCAATATATCCTAATAAAGTAAGACTGACAAAATAATTAAATTTCTTAAATAATGAAATTTGTTTTGCCTGTATTGAATAAATACCAGAAATAATTAAATATTCCTACATATGAAAATAATTGTTGAGAAATGTGCATATTTTTCATTTAAAAATCTACTAATATTTAGTTTATGAGATTTAGGAGTTATAGACAAATGCTTAAGATAGTTGTAGAAAGCATTTTAATATAAATCTTGTCTTAGCATTTTGTCAGATTGCATTTTAAATTCAATGGTTAAATGTGGTACTTCGAGTTAAGACTAAAAGTGTTTTTAGTTTTAAGTTTAAATAGCATTTTGAATTAATGAACGAAAAATACCATAAACAAGTTCTATGCCCTTTTATGAGCGGTTCTTCTTTATTGAAGTAGTGAAGCAGAGGCAAGGCCCCCAAAGAAGGTTTTGCCCCGGACCCCAATTAGACTAAGTCGGGCCCTGACTGTATACGAAACAATATTCGTTTAGATTAGAGTTTTTGAGTTATTTTTAGCACATCAGAAAGACATTTTCCGAAAATGTTTTTTTTTTTTTTTTTTTTTTTTTCAACCCCGGAAGGTCTAAAACGTGAAGATTCGTCAAAATCTCGAATTCGAATTTTTTTGACGATTACATTACTTCCTCTATATTACGCATACGGGAAAATAAAAAGGGAAACGAATTTCATTTATCTAAATTATTTTGTCTGAGTTAACCCATTCATATACCGTAGGAATGTACAGACCAACAGACAGTGGACCAAAAGTCGAATCTCATCCAAATTTTTATACATGTCTATACTTTTGATTTCAAAACAAATTATAATTTCAAATAATAGTTAACTAGCATTTTTTGCGCCTTTGAGTTATTGTGTTCAGGTTTTGTGTACGTGAACTGACGGACAGACAAATTTCCTATTGATCAATTTCGTCCAATCTTTGATAACAATTTGCATTGATAGTATCACGATCATAATGTTTTTCGCATTTGGGGCAGCCGCTTTCACAGACAAACCGGCAAACGAAAATAATTTAGGAAACGTCATATTTTTTAACTCAGTGAGATTAATTTAAATCTTAAGGTTGAATTTCTGCATATTCAGTATATTAGAAAAAATAAGAGTCTTATCGCCAAACTCTTATTTTGATATCACTCTGAAAATCTGGCTCTCTTGTATAAATATGTCAGACTTGATCGCTCTTGTGTCACAGCAAATTGTCCTTGGATTTTATTGATTAGATCGCACTCTCTTATCAGTGTGATTTGCAATTAAAAATTTTTTATACTTATTTTTTCTTTCCTGATTTGCAGTTCATTTCAAGGTGAATGTAGTACTCAGTAAAATTCCAGCTCGAGATTTTGATTTCCATTCGTTTTTTAGAACCCCCTTGTCTTAAAAAGCACCTTTTTGGAATTACGTAGTAATTCAATCCTAAACATACGCTTTGAGACAGACAGATTAAATATAGTATGTGGATTTGATACTAAATTTGGCTTTTGTTTTTTATGAAATTTGAATGAAATCTATTATAATGAAGTGTGTCCGTCCGGTTTTCCTAGTACAAGTCAACATGATAGTTACAACCATAAAGAGCTAAAGCTGGTTCTCAAGTTCAGTATATAAAGTGCACGTTGTTACCAAATTTTGAATCAAATCTGTTAAAGAGTTGACCGTCTACAGGTCAATACTTTTATATGCATACATGCAAACACAATGATTCATAGACGAATGATTTGAATAAATAAAATTTAGTATGTGATCTTTTGACTACAATTCTAGTTCCGTGACAAATTTCAGTTTCAATCGGTACGGAAAAAGAAGTCCGAAATAGACATTCTATTTTCTGTTACTTGTTTATTAATAGCAGGCTAGCAATTAATCGCAAAAAAGAAATCGCCAAACATCGCATGTTAGACTTAATAAAAAAACTAAATTCAGGCCAAATAATTATATTTCAATACCGAAAAGCCATTTAAAGTATTAATGTTCTTTCACAAGATCAACAATATTATACGGGATACTAGCGATTAATCGCAAAAATATCGTCAAACATTGCTCGGTACATTCAATAAAAAAGTCAAATCCACGCCAAAGAGTTATATTTCAACACCTCCAAAGCCATTTAAAGTATTCTCGACCTTCCACAAAGTCAGTAACGTTATGCGAGATACTAGCGATTAATCGCAAAAATATCTTTAAACTCACAAAAAAGCTAAATTCTTTCCAAAGAGCTGTTTTTCAATACCCCAGATCCATTTAAGGTACTAATGTTCTTTTACAAGATCAGCAACGTTATGAGAAATACTAGCATTTAAAATATTAATGTTCTTTCACAATATCAGCAATATTATACGGGATACTAGCGATTAATCGCAAAAATATCTTTAAACTCACAAAAAAGCTAAATTCTTGCCAAAGAGCTGTTTTTCAATACCCCAGAACCATTTAAGGTACTAATGTTCTTTAACAAGATCAGCAACGTTATGAGAAATACTAGCATTTAAAATATTAATGTTCTTTCACAAGATCAGCAATATTATACGGGATACTAGCGATTAATCGCAAAAATATCTTTAAACTCACAAAAAAGCTAAATTCTTGCCAAAGAGCTGTTTTTCAATACCCCAGAACCATTTAAGGTACTAATGTTCTTTAACAAGATCAGCAACGTTATTAGAAATACTAGCATTTAAAATATTAATGTTCTTTCACAAGATCAGCAATATTATACGGGATACTAGCGATTAATCGCAAAAATATCTTTAAACTCACAAAAAAGCTAAATTCTTGCCAAAGAGCTGTTTTTCAATACCCCAGAACCATTTAAGGTACTAATGTTCTTTAACAAGATCAGCAACGTTATGAGAAATACTAGCATTTAAAATATTAATGTTCTTTCACAAGATCAGCAATATTATACGGGATACTAGCGATTAATCGCAAAAATATCTTTAAACTCACAAAAAAGCTAAATTCTTACCAAAGAGCTGTTTTTCAATACCCCAGAACCATTTAAGGTACTAATGTTCTTTAACAAGATCAGCAACGTTATGAGAAATACTAGCATTTAAAATATTAATGTTCTTTCACAAGATCAGCAATATTATACGGGATACTAGCGATTAATCGCAAAAATATCGTCAAACATCGCTCGACACAGTCAATAAAAAAGCTAAATTCATGCCAAAGAGTTATATTTCAACACCTCCAAAGCCATTTAAGGAATCTCGACCTTCCACAAGGTCAGCAATATTATGTGTGTGGGGGGGGATAACACCTTTATGAGAGAATATAGAACAAATTTTGGGAATATCATCACCTTTGAGTTTTTTTTCACTGTTGCACAGGCATAGAATATTAAAATGTTACATTTGAAACCCTTATAAGAATAAGACGTCCGCTAATGCTTAAAGGTTTTTTTAACCCTTTAGCACACGCACCTGTTTTTTGAACATTGGCACATGCACGGGCTCATTTTGGTTCCAGATTGGAGGGCACTTACTCATTATATTATTGGATATTTGTATAAAAATAAATTATGGTCAGAATGTATGAATGTTTTCCCATGGGAATATGTTCTTATTTAAGAAATAAATGTGATTTTTAATAAGAAAAATCAAAATTGAACTGAGCCCCTTTTTTCCATATTTCCCTGAATTCATTCCATTTTCCCAATTCCATGCTTATAAAACTTATTATTTTTAACATAAGTAGTTTTTTTCTTGTATAAAAATGTTGGAAAAATAAGAAAATCTACATTTGCATATAGTTTGCATCTGAAATTTTTTAGAAAATGAAGATTACACATACCACTTTGAAAATTCATATCTTTTGTCTTTCATTTTTATATACATACTCAAAAAACGCTCTCACTTTTTCTCATTCAGAATAAAACCAAATTATTAACATAAATTTCAAAATAATGTATTCAGATAATAAAAGAATACATTTTATATAAGGATTTTTTTTTTTCCACTTTTTACCAACAGGAAAGAATTCGATCAAATTTTCTGGAGTATTCAGAATCTGCGTTTTGTTTCAGTTCTGTATCATGATCACTTTACAAAATTTTATGAATATACTAGCCGCCTTTGGCGACCAGCCGGTTCGCCAATCTTAATGTTCGTTTAAATTTTAATAATTAAATAGGTTTAACCGGAGTTTAACCCCCTTCTTCGCCAAGTTGCGATAACGCACCAAAGCTGGCAATCTTTATTATGCACTATAATTGAACATCTGCTTCTTTGCTTTTGAACATTTCGCAAGGCCGTTGTTTGCGATTTTTAAAAATTTCGCCAAGCAGGGGATAAAACTTCAGTCGTACCATTAAACATTTTACGCAATTCCAACTTTAATAGATTCTTCAGCAAAATATTTTAAAACTTCAAATTTTGATAGTCATATAATTCACTCATAATATTATAAAGGCCTTCAGTTATTGCGTGATATATATCTCTCTAATTTTCTGTTACCCTTCGTAGAAATTATGCTTTAAATTACAGTGTAAATGATTAATCTGCAATTAATATAATATTTTTTACTGAAACAAAGCATTTTTTTTAATAATATGATTACTGATAATAGAGTCACTGCGCGTTTAAACTTTATGGTCACTAAAGAATATCTTTCTTAATTTATGTAATATCTCAAGAATTTGTCAACAAAAATTTCTCAGATTCATCATGAACAGATCGATTCATTAACAATGTTTAATTTTAAATGCATCAAACACTAAGAAAATAAAATGAATCGTTTAAAATAATCGGTCGAAAACAGGTTTAAAAAAATCTACTTAAAAAACGATGTACTTAAAACTATAAGCATATACAAAAAATATATAACTAACATAAATACATTTTACTTACAAAAGCATGCAACTAACCTAAAAATAATTTAAATCGTCCGTTGGTTGTCATGCCAACAATCAGAACAATGCGCATGCGTGGATTTTCTTCGCCAGTTACGTCAACGCAAATGCGTAAATTTTTCTACGCCAGTTGGGGTAACGCTATGCAGATTAGACATTTTTAATTTCCTTTATTCTGTGTTATTTTAATTCAAAAGTACTTCAGAATGAATGTGAAACATGGATTAATTAACAATGTTTAATTTTAAATGCATAAAACATTAAGAAAATAAACAGAATCGTTTGAAATAATCCGTCGAAAAATGTTAACCCTAGCCTAATTACTGTTGGGAGAAAAAAACAACTGATGCCTTACTTATTTGGCGATGGGGAAAATGGAAGATTTTTTTGGCGGAAAAGTTGGCGTTGGGAAAAATGAAAGATTTTTTTGGCGGGAAAGTTAGTTTTTAATTAATAATGGACTACCCCTAACATTTAGGGGGATGAAAAATAGATGTTGGCCGATTCTCATAGATACCGGATAAGCACAAAAAATTTCATCAAAATCGGTCAAGCCGTTACGGAGGAGTATGGCAACGAAAACTGTGACACGAGAATTTTATATATTAGATTATGAATCTGAGCTGTCCTCATTCTGTAAATTAGTAGGAAGACTTGCGAGAAGATCTCTAAATCTGTGTTTCTAACTGAGATATTTATAGCATTGAAAGATTTCGAAACGCCGCTAGCACACGCAAGGGTCCATTTGACCCCAAACCTTTTGTAAAAAATGAGCTATATCATTTATTTGTTCTCTGTTGTTCTAATCTTCTTCTAACTCCTCCATGAAGGTATAGGAAGTTACAAGAATAAACTTTTATAAATTCCTAGAAGTTTTAAACAGAAGAGAAAGGTTGGGGTCAAAAAACACCCCGTCCATGTGCTGACGGGTTAAGGGCTTTCAGTTCTCTTTGGATCTGTCTTATCTGCGAGTTTCAAAGCAAAATTCCTTACCATAAAATCACACAAGATCGAGTTTACATAATCTGGCTGACGTAATCGCTCCAGTCTTTTTTTAGTGGTGCGATTTTAATCATCTAATTCTGTCTCAACCTTTATTTGCTCACAGAATTGCAAACACAGTTTTTCTACGAAACAGTCCCACTCAAACCGCCGTAGTAAATTTATTTTGCAAAATCAGACAGACTTCCTTTCCGGTCCATTAACATTTTAGAAAGATCCACATCACTCAAAATAATTTATCCTTTCTTTTTGGTTATTTATCTTTCTTTGTTATTTATCTTTCTGTCTGGTGTCGTATTTCACTTTTTCGTTTACTGAAGCGCGCAAAGACTCGCTGTCAGGAACAAACAATTAGACCTCGGTAATTTAACGAATCACTACATTACATTACTGCATCACTACATTACACAAACCACTTTATCACTACATTTCATTAAGACGGAAAAAGACAGTGATAAACCCAAAATACATTTTTGGAATGATGACTGTCTGTCTGGGAGCACAGATATTGACCTAGAACTATGAACTTTAGAATGTAGTTTTTTTACACCTGATGTGATGATTTCTGTCAAATTTTTAACGAAATCAATCAAAAGAGAGATTTTTTGTCCGTGTTTTCGGGTCTTGGTGGCCTGGTGGTAAGGTCTCGGCTACCACCAGGCTGGTTAACAAAGATAGTTTCAGAAATAAGTTAAATGTCCTTTTGACAATAATGCTTCCCGTATATTGAAATTGGAACACAGCTCTTAATAATAAACTTTTACTACTATTATTCGGAACTATAACAAAATATTTGTATTTTCATTACTTACTGATGGGAGATACCAGTTATCTTCTACAAAATATATTAACATTTAAATACATCAATTATAAATCTAAGCTAAATTATCATGTTTTTAATGCAATTGTATTTAATATATGGAACATTCTAAACACCTTGGAAGATTCTGTAACATTCTGAGACATTCTCCAAAACTCTCGGGCTTTCGGGAAGATTCTGTAACATTCTGATACATTCTCCAAAACTCTCGGGTTTTCTGGAAGATTCTGTAACATTCTGAGACATTCTCCAAAACTCTCGGGCTTTCGGGAAGATTCTGTAACATTCTGGGACATTCATCAAAACTCTCGGGCTTTCTGGAAGATTCTGTAACATTCTGGGACATTCATCAAAACTCTCGGGCTTTCTGTAACATTCTGGAACATTCTTCAAAACTCTCGAACTATCTGGAAGATTCTGTAACATTCTGGGACATTTCACAACACTCTCGAGAGTTCCCAGATGATTCATCTATTTTCCAGAAGTCTGTAAATATGCTTTGAATTTTACACCAAATCTGTCAAAAGTGTAACCATTCATTGTTCTGCGTATTCGCATTGTGCGTAAACAAGACAATTCAAAAGTTCAACAGCTTAGATAAATAAAATTTAGTAAGAGGTATTATGAACAAACACAACTCTAATTCTTGAGCTTATTGGAGGATAAGAAGAAGTTCAAAATTAATATTCATTTTTCTTCGTTATATTACAAAACACAAAACGCTCACCATTGCTTCATGACACGAAGAAGAAGGGGGTGGGTCACTTACGCTTGGGGAGCTGAAGTTGACCTTCGAGAGTTTGCTATCTTCCCTCTCTCTACTGACCACTTACATTGAACAGTCACGGAATACAGAGGAGGAAGGAAAACAGATGAGTGGGTATTAGATAGATAAATCATCCAAAAAAGTTGAGGCAAGGACACTCCTGCTGACATTTTCATTTTGTTAATCTCATTTGTGATGAAAGCAGCAATGGGAGAAAAAGTATGTTGCACTTTTACTCAATGTGCATAGACAAATAGCATTCATCGTGGATCGGTTTCCGCAATATAATATGTTTATAACTAATGGTCTCATTTTTATAATTCCCGGTAACTTTAACTATACATCTCTATTTCTTTCTCTACTAAAAATAAGGATGAATGTGGGTGTGTAGAGAAAAAATATGTTCTACAGATTTTCTATGGGTGTTCTACAGACCAGACCGTTTGATTCGCAATTTTCAAATTTGGCAAATTCATACTTAGGAATTAAAAAAAAAAAGATGGAAGCGTGTATCTCGGTGCAAATGTTCTGAAATTTCATTTAGTAATTTAATAATTAAAAATTAAGCTGAATTTTTGCATATTTCCACGATATCATCCGAAAATATTATTGCACAAAAATAAATTTTACACTGTTTCAAAATTTTAAAATTCATCCTTTTAAGTTTATCAATTTAATATTAGTAGGATATAAATTAAGATTTTAATAAATTACATTTCATTTCGCTCAAATTTTTCTTAAATTTTGACAATTTTTTTTAATATGTTTTGTTTGATTTAAAATATTAGATTACATTATTACCTTGAAATTCAAACTGCTTTCATTTTTTTGTCAATTATTTAAAGGCATGATTTTCTTCCAATTTTCAATTTCAAAAAATGAAAATTCTATTCAACATCCATAAATTTACAAATAAACAAAAAAGTACAATTACAATATTACGAAATTTAATTGATAGATGATCCATGTATTCGTGTGTCAGCCGTTTTACCTGCAGCAACCAACTTTGGAAAATATAAACGTTGTTGAGTAGAAATATGCACTTCAGAGTGATTTTTTTAAAAAATTAATTAAAATTATAATTCATTTAAAATTAAGTTGAAATTTAGAGTTTCACTCGATAACTTTAGAAGATATAACTGCGCAAAAATAAATTTCACGCCGTTTCAAAATTTAAAAAATCGTTTTTTAATGATACCAATTTTTTTATCCTATAAATGTTTTCAGAATTTTGGCAACTAAAACATTTTTTTTTTTTTGACTAATGCTAACAATACATTACATTGGTGTCCTAAAATTCAAAACGTTTTCATTGTTTTATTAAATATTTAATCGCGTGGTTTTCTTCTAATACGCCGTTTCGAAGTTTTAAAATTTACCTTTTTAATTAATAATTTAATTTAATATTTGTTCAAAATTTTAGAATGAAGTTACTATGGCTAAATTAAGATAAAACCTTGGAAATTAATTAGATTGAAATTAGAGTTTAAAATATCATTACATATATATATATATATATATATATATATATATATATATATATATAGTAGAAATATGCACATCAGAATAATTTAAATATTAATCAGAATTTTATTTAATTAAAAATTAAGCCGTAATTTAGAGTTTTTATTCGATAACTTTCGAGGATATTATTGTATATAATAAATTTTGTTCATTTCCAAAATTTAAAAAATTAACTTTTTAATTAACCAATTTTATTATCCTAGAAATGTAATTCAGAATTATGGCAACTAATAATAATTTTTTTTTGCCTAATTTCTAATAAAAGATTACACAGCTGTCCTAAAATTCAAACCGTTTTCGTTGTTTCATTAAATATTTAATCACGTGATTTTCTTCCATTTTTCAAAACTATAGAAGAAGAACCATCTAATACTTGTGTAGTTTGCAGAACAAGTAGAATAAGGAAATTACAGCATTCAGAAATTTGAAAGACAAATGTACAGCATATTTACATTTTTGATAGCACTATTACGTCATGGGAATAGTCTCCATTATAAAAGTTCATATGCACAATGGACAGAACATAGTATGTAAGAGACAATTAAAATGAAATGTCTTTAATATCTAACAATTGTAACGATTCATGGGCATTAAGTTATATTTAAATGATTTAATTGAAAGTAAATATAACTAATATCCGCTGTGAACCGACTGGTCACCAAAGGCGTCTGATCAGAAATATGTGAAGCTTTGTGAACGATTTAACAAAAGATAATTTGGCTTTGTTATATTTGTGTCCCGTTTAGACACAACAAAAATTTTATTTTATAAAGGGATGGAAAAATATTTAATGAGTAAAAAGAAATTCGATGATACTCATCAAATGAGAAGTTTCTACGAAAACCCATAGTACGCATGCAATCTTCTTTTCACTTGATGCAGAAACTGTTATGAAACGAATGAGTGTAGATGCCAGTTTATTCAATGAATTAAAAAAAAAGGTCAGGACAATGCTAGATGGAAATTGAAAAATCTTCGTAGAATAAATTTTTTCTTACATTTGTCTATGTTACCAGTCAAAAATATGTTACCACGGATATATATATGAGCTGTGGACGTAGCGCTTTGATTTGTCAGAGCTCAATTTCACTGTAGCATACAGAGCTTCTGAGTTCTTTGTTATTAGAAACCAACACTCAGTTGAGTGTGGTTCTTGAATTAATTTGAGTAAATTCAATGACGATGTTCGCTATTTCCTTAAAGGGAATACTACCAAAGTTCCCTATCATAATCATTAAGTTGTACGTAACACGATGCTCTTTTATTATGCAAGGTGTTTCAAAAAGCCGTTTAAAAATTTAAAATTCTAATTCCTTAGAGTATCCTTGATCTGGTACCTCAGAATAATGGATTTCCTCAGTTTTTCTTTCAAAAATAAGAAAAATTCCTTACATTACTCATAAAATCCGCAAGACAGCTCGTTTTCAGAAAGAATTAATATATAAAAGATCACTATGCTGGCACATCCCCCGATAGTTTTCAAGAAACCTTCTTGTATAGGTGATGAGCTCTACCGAACACAACATGTACCATAGATATTCCGTCAATCACATTTTGAAAAATGGAAGGAAATTTCGCAGTAATACACAGATTCTCGAACGGCATTCGTACTTTTGCTGAACGAAATTTTGTTGATGTTGTTTCTAATAGCTCTTGTCTAGGCAACCCACTGACTTTAAGAAGTCAGTTGTGATTTAAGCCAAGAGTACGTCTCTTGGTTTTTCAGTAGCACCATCTAGGGCCTAACTACTTAGCTACACACGCGTCACAACCCTTTTTAAGGGGCGGACTTCATTCATGCATTTCATTCACTCATCCACAGATCGTCATTTAGACCTGAATCAGAGAATGATCACCCCTGATCCAGTACCTCCAGTGGTATTACTCTCGACATGGAGGACTTTGTGACAACGGCAGATTTATACGTGCGCCAGCCACCACACACGCGGGGAGTTTTCAGCCGGTGGAGTTCGAACTCGCTATCCAAGAGACGCGAATTCAACGCCCTACCAACCAGGCTTTCCCGGATCGAAAGTTTAGGGTCTTTCGGGTACTAGGGATCGGGTACGCGGAAAACATTTTCTTTTTTCAGTAAAGCATGGAATTGGGTGAGCAAAAGGGTTATTTTTATTTAGTAAATTAAATAAAAGAAGTTATATCCATTTCCCATTTTGGAACAACACGAGTTTTATTTGAGGAAAGTTCATTGTCATTTTGAACTACAGCCAAATAACGATGATATTTGAATTACAACTCCCTTCCCAAAGTGCCCAAGACGTCAGATTTAGCAGGCACCAAAAATCAATTAATCATTTCCTATTTTTTTCATATAAGGAGAATACAGAGAGGAAATATTGTAATCATCAAAAAACTGGAACTCGATATTTTACCGATTCTCTCCGTTTCGGTCATCCCTCAACTTAAAAATTTCACTTCCAGAATTATATCTGTCTTTATTTCTGTTTCTATGTTTATCAGTCTTTGATAAATAAAACATGGAATAATCATCATCAGTCTTTGATAAATAAAACATGGAATAATCATCATCAGTCTTTGATAAATAAAACATGGAATAATCATCATCAGTCTTTGATAAATAAAACATGGAATAATCATCATCAGTCTTTGATAAATAAAACATGGAATAATAATCATTAGTCTTTGATAAATAAACAGGATAAATCGAAACCGTTTTCAGCTAGATGGAAAAAATTTGATATGAGGTTTTGCACAATATTTTCAAATTTCTTTCAAACTTTAAATGGAATTCATCCTGAAAAGTCTGGCGGGCTGGATGTCTCCTAAGAATTGAAAATAACAACAGCAAAATATAAAGAGCTAAATTGATAGCAGTTGGTGCAGAGTAAGAACGCCTAAAATGCAGATTCGTATAAAAACTTTCAAATATTTGAATGTCTGTCTGTCTATACTTTCACATGAATGTAAATGCAATGATTTATAAAATGAAATTTGAATGTAATTTGAAATTACAATCGCGGTTCTGTGCCAAGTTTTAGTCGGTTACGAAAAAATGAAGTTCAAAATACATATTCGATTTCCTAGTATTTTTGCATAAATCGCATACCAGAGAAAAAACGATAAAGATTGATATTTCGTACTTAATATTCACCAAATACGTATTACAATATACGTACAATCGCCATTTGTGGGACGCTGAAAATAAATATTTGAGCACTCGTAGATTCAAGTCTTTATATATATTTTTTTTGCGGGGGAGGGGGGAGAGGAGGATAACTTTTCTTAAAGAACATTCGAGAAAGATCTAGGGGATACAATTTCCTTTTGTTAATTGTTGGGACTGTATCTCATTCTAAGTTATCACGGACTGATTATCTCAAACGTTCGAAAATCCCCAGAGTTCATGAGTTTTACCCGATTAAATTTATGGCCTCATATGTCTTCTTTCGAACTCGAAATTTTGTCAAATCATCACTTTTCAAATCTAGCATAAGAGAAAGCAATTATCAGTAGTACAAATTTCATTTAATATATCATGATAATATCTTAAATATTTGATATTTACCGTTAAGGCAGCGATTCTCAACCTGTGGGGCGCGCCCCCCTAGGGGAGCGCAAGCACACTAGAGGGGGGGGCGAGAATATCCAAGAGAAATATCATTTTAAAAAATTGATTAACTGACTGAAAGGAAAGCACCCATACATATAGAAAACTAAATACATTTCGACATATTTAATAACTTATTTAAGTAAAACAACTTAGTAAATCAAAACATACTAAATTAAAAACTAATTTCATAATTATTAGTCACTTTCTTGGGCCTGTCTTGCAGAGCAAAGTTTTTCGAAGAAAGGCTTACTATTAGAAATAGCCACTCTCAGTTCTGTTTCTATATTTTGTCTTCAAAGAAGCCACAGCAGAAAATCCAGTTTCACAAAAGTTGGATGTTGAAAATGGAAATAGAATGTGAAATTCCCTTGTTTTTAGTGCAGAAATAATCATCTTTACTCCTGCCCAAAATTCAAATAGCGATTTATTACTAAATTGTCTTTTAGTTTCGCCACTTATCGTGAAGTCTATGAATTTTTCTTTCTCATCAATTGAGAGTCCTTCGGGAGTCTGATGAAATGGATCCCTTACCCACTCGTAACTTGCTATCAGTTTGTCGTCAGCAAGAAAATACTGTTTTAAATTCTTTACCAGCATGGCTAAATGATTTTCAATGGTTACAAAACAACTTTTACTTGTTCTTCTTCAGCCTTATAAGTTTTTAGTACAATCATCCACATTTGCAAACATTGTTGGGTTTTTTGCTTTAAATTTCTCCTCCACAATTCCTATTTTCTACAAAAAGAATTAACTTTATCACTCTTATCCAACATACGTATGTGTATTTGCTTCTTGGAGTTGAAGATTCAAGTTATTTAATTTCTCGAATATGTCGACCAAGTACCTCCATTTCACCACAAATAAACCATCGCGAAAATTCTCGGCCTCCGGTCTGTTTTCTTCTGTTAGGAAATTGGCGATTTCTTCTCTGCATTCATAAACACGTTGCAAAAATTTCCTACGTGATGATCATCTTGCCTCGCAATAAAATAGTAACGCTGAATGTACTGAAACCCACGTCTTTACAAATTGTGGAAAAGATCCTCGATTTCAGTTGTCTCATTTTTATATAATTTACTACGGTTACAACCGTAGTAAATATATAAACCACAATATTTGGACCAGGACTCATTGCTTTCGAAGCCAAAGCGTCTCTGTTTTACGCAACTTCGAGAAAAACTGACACTGTACATCTTCGGCTATATCGCCAATTCGACGAGCAACAATATCATTTGAAAGAGGTATGGACTGCAATTGTTTTGAAAAATTATCTCCAAACATAGTTTTTACAATCTCAATTGCTGCTGGCAAAATAAGCTCCTCACCAATGGTGTGAGGTTTTTTACATCTGTCTATTTTATATGAACTTTGTAAGATGCAATTAAAGCTTTTTTTATTCACAGACAAAGTTTTTTTTAAATGATTTTTGCTTTTTATATGATTTTAATTTTAATTCGAAGAATGCTCTGAGTTTGTTGACGTACTCACTATGAAGCGTTTCCAAATGTCGTTTAAGTTTATTAGGTTTCATGCTGTCTACGGCCAACATTTTTGAGCAAATGATACACAGGGGCCTTTTTTCTTCATTTACTTCAGCACTGGTAAACCCATAATTTAAGTATTCTTGAGAATATTTTCTTGATTTTATTTTCGGAACCACGATCGTCTGAGCACTTGTTGATGCTTGACTATCGTCTAATGCTTGCTTACTTCCGTTTAAAAATTTATCCACGAGTCTGCATAAATCTGCTGCCGTGAATATTTAATATGGTGCATTGCAATTAACACGAAAACATATATAACATACACATTCACGATAGATTCGATAACGATAAAAGGATTGACTCGAATGAGACTGGTTGGAATTGAAACTCGCGTTATCGAACATTTTCCTTCTTACTATAACAAAACATTTGTTCCGCGCATGCTCTAGACGGCGTAGGCCGTGTTGATTCCCTTCCACAAAAATTGCTTATTTTTTTCATTTTTGTTTGGTTATGCTTCTGCTTTATTTCTTTTATTATTCGAAAAAATGTACTCCCAGTTTCTAAATTTAGCTCACCCCGTCTAGGTTAACTTTCATTAACGATTATTTTTTTTAATTTCATATTTTTTTAACGTTATCTCCCTCTTTGGCTTTCATTTCAAATATAATATTTAAATTTCCCCCGCTTTCATTTGCTTCATCTGTTTACCGCACTATTGTCCAAAATGCAAGATGTGGTTTCTTGCCAACGTTGGCTCGCTTTTACTCTTGTGTTGTCAGTTAGTTAAAAATAATTTAAAAACAGATTTCAAAATACTCAATATACATTATTGCTGTATACATTTTTCTGTAATCGGGGGGCGCGATGAAAATTATGATTGAAAACTGGGCCGCAAATACTGAAAGGTTGAGAAACGCTGTGTTAAGGGATTTTTTCCATATTTAGATACATAAGATTTAGATATTCTCTTGAACTCAATAATAGTGTTTTTCATTTTTGTGATATTTTAAATGCATCGGTAAAATTGTATTCTGCATATTAAAAATCGATTGCTACTTCAGACATAACAAAATATTATTCTGGAAATTTCACAAAATCTTTTGACTCTTTTCAACTAAAAAATACTCAATAACTGTGAAAATACTGTCCAAATTCTGCCTTGGTCTGAAACACCATTACGTTGAATGCATAAAAATGGAAAGTTTTATTAAGAGGGAGGAATAAAATAAAATAGATCTTTTATTGCACGTCATTGGCCAACATAATCAATAGACTAACATGATATCTTTACCAATCTTTTTGGCAATTAATTACTGTTAGTCGGTTAATAAAAGCCCCCTTATTTGGGTTAAAGCCATAATGCCTTGATTATTACAATATTTTTTAATATAATATATTCTCAGTAATGTAAAAGACATCAAACCAAGTGACCATCACATTAACAAAAGCTCCGGAATAACGAAGTTTATATACTAGCCGCCTTTGGCAACCAGTTGGTTCGCCAGGAGTAATGCTCTCTAAAGTTTTCAATTAAATATTTATATATCTTGGTCTCTTAATGACTTCTTCAGCAAAATATTTTTTAGCTTCAAATTCCGATGGCCATAAAATTTATATAATTCTAGAAGCCTTACTGTATCTTGCTCATTGTGTATGTCTCTAATTTTCTGTCAGCTGCCGTAAGTTTCAGATTTCAATTTGAAATGGGTGAGATAAAACTCCAATAAATACGAAAACTTTTTTGCTGAAAAAAAGGCCTCTTTTTTAAAAATACGACTACAGATAATCGAATCCCTTAGCACTGTAATCTTATGTGAACCACAGAATACTTTTTTGTAATTTTTGAAATATTCCAAATAATTATTGAATAAAAAAAAAATCCGATTCATTATAAAATTCAGTTTAGCCTTTTAAAAAGATTTTAATGCGATAAATAATATTTTATTTTATTCTATCAATAAATGTACTTCTGAAAACAAAGTCTAAATCTTATATAGACCTTCGGTCCTCTAAATAATATTCAGGATTTTGTTTTTATGTTCTGCGATCAAGCCTGACGGAATTTTAAAGATTTTAAGAACATTATTTTAAGACAATCAAAAATTATACTACCTTAGGAGTATATATACCTCGAAGGAGTATATATACCTTATATACTCCTTAGGAGTATATATATCTTATACCTCGAAGGACAGGTATAAAAGCGTGCGTTTTTATAGAATAGACACATTTAAATTGGAAACTTTTTCCTTTAAAATATTAGTTTCTCAAGAATATTTTATAACAGGATATCTATAAAAATTTTAAATTCGTAAATCATTAGAGCATTTATTGACTGGAATTATATAAAAAAATAATTATTTACATCATTTACACCATTTTTTAGCAGATTATCGCCATTATTAAAGGTTACAAAATAGCTGTTGTGCTCTGGTTACAGTGGATATCCTGTAAATTAACCCTTTCGCTGTCCTCTCCTGTCAGCGAAAATTTCTGTTTTATGCCGCATTAGAACTAACAAAAATAAAAATTCAAATAAGTAAACATTTACAAAGCATTTTAAAAGCTTAAAAGTTTTTAAATGTAGAAGAACGCTTGAAGTGCGTTACGGCCGCCCTGCCGAAGTTTCACTTGAACGCGCTAGGCGCGTTACGGACGACGAAGTGGTAAATGCACATTTGTCTTAAATAAAACTGATTTGTTGATTTGATAATATAGGTATTGTAAAGAGTGACAGAAAATTTTTTCTTGGATTTATTTTTTAGAAAATTTCATATTTATTTCATTTTATACAAACACGTGCTGAAAATGACACTTTTCACGATTTAATTTCCATTTAATTTATTTTTTAATTTGAGCTTTTGTCAATGTGATGGCAACGCGTTGATAAAAGATAATTTTTCCCATACTCATACAGGTAAAATTTTAATGTTATTTTTTATGAAGTAAATTATTAAAAAATATGGTTAAGATATTTTTTTTAAATTCATCAAAAATACAAATTTACTTTGTTAGCTAAAATATTAGTATCATTAAAAAGGTCATTTTATTTAAACTTTAGCTTGATGTAAAAATCATTTATGTGCGATAATATTTTCGGAAGTTATGGCGAAATAAAGCCGAAATTTCGCTTATTTTTTAATGAACTAACATTCTAGTTAAAAAAAAAATTAAAAAATCGCTCCGAGATGCGCATTTTCAACCTCCAATGCATATATGTACCAAATTTGGTAGCTCCAGGTCAAATAGTCTCGCCCCACACACACACAAATGGAGCCTTCTTTATTTATATTTAATTAGTTTTATTCAATTTATTCCAATTTTTTCACCGTGTACATTTAAAGAATTTCAACCTATAAAAATGAAAGAAAAGTAAAAGTTTTATTTTATTATTTTATTTTTTCAAAACTGGCAACATAAATTGTTAATGTTAGGAAGATTCAAAATTGAAAGGGCTTGAATATCATTTTTTGGTTTTTAACTTCGAAGCAATTGCAGCGATCGAAAAACTTTAAAAACAAAAGTGGTTCTTCTTAATGAGGGGTTCATTTTGCTAGTTGGACAATTTCCTATCTTGAATATTAAGGAAGTTATAACGAAATGAAAATTTCTATCCCCTCCCCCCACACCATTTTCATACATATTAAATGAACTATTCACGTTCCTTTTATGTTCTAGTGATGGCCAGAAAGAATAGTCTCCTCGAAACTTTCTCGTATAAAGATTACCTTTCCCACCTATCCTAAGACTAAAATTGTATATTTCGGGTAAGGCCATATATACCTTGCATGGCATTGGCGAACAATAGTTACAAAATATTGAATTTCGGCGTGAATCTAGGAATTTTATTTAATCTACCATGTGATCATTCGTGATAAACCTGTGGCATCCGAAGCATTTAAAATTTGAATTTGCATTTTGGACGCCCTTTTTCAGAATCGATTACAACTTATATTTGACACAACAATACAACTGCTGTCCAAGATCACGTACGAAATTCCATTTTTTTAAGTTATTGTATTTTTAAGTTACAGCATTTACATGCGTGCAAGAGTGCCGACGAGCAATTTATCCATATTTTGACAGAATTGTTTCAAAATTTGATATAACTCTGCCCTTCAGATGCTAAATTTTGGTACTAAATTTTATTAATCGCTCTAATTTTGGTCTTGTAGCTATCGAGTTCACTTGCACTCTGGAATCAGAAGCGACAGACTTCCTCTGAATGATCTTTGCTAAAAATATTATAAGGAATCTGAAATGTCGGTGTAAAGACCGTATACCACATTTCATCTTTCTAGTTCAAACTGTTTTTCAGGTATTGTACAGATAACCGAAATTCAAAAAATATGCTTTTCGTTCTCGGTAAAATCTGAACCATGAAGATTCTTAGAGTCGAATGAATTATATAATGAATATACTCGAATTAATGTTTTTTTTAATGATGATGATTACAATATTTTTTCTTCGTAACTTCGTATATAAAAAAGTTAAAATGCACGCGAAGTATAAAAAATTATTTTTAATGTACTAAGTTACCCTATTTATACGATAAAGAATTTACCTGCCTATATCTTCCATCTCTTCTAATAATAAATATAAGAGTGTGCGTGCGTGTGTGTGTGCGTGTGTCACCGGACTTGCTCTACGTTTGTTTGACCTGCAGCTACCAAATTTGGCACATATATACTTTGAAGGGTGGGAATACATACCGTGGGGAGAGTTTCTGGAATTTTAATTAATTAAAAATGAAGCTCAATTTTGATCTTTTTCAACCATAATTCCGAAAAAATGATCGTACAAGACGGAATTTTACACTGTTCCAAAGTTTAAAAGATATGTACACAATCAAATTGATATCGTTAAAAAGAATTTTTTTTTTAAATTTTAAAAAATGTATAAGTTCACTTTCGTGTAGTGAAATTTCCAGATATTATCGCAGAAAAACACCAAATTTTTACTTAATTAATTAAAATTAGAATTTGAAATTTTAAAGTAATTGTTCCGAGGTGTACATTCCCATCTTACAAAATATATATCTTCCATATTTCGTAACTCTAAGTCAAGTGGTTTGGTCTGTAGAGCTTCAACAGAAACACTTTCTAATTTATTATTAGCAAAGATAAAGATTAAACCACCCTATTTACATTTTTAATAACATCATGACGTCTATTAGAAAGTATTTTGTACACATTGAGCAAAGCATATGTATGACAACTAAAGTGAGAAATGTTTAATGCCTGGCAATTTCACTGCATTAAGGATATGAAATTATATCTTAATAATTTAACAGAAAATAAAGATAACCTATATCCCTGGCGAGCCAGCTGGTCGCCAAAGGTGACTATTATTATAAATGTTTCTTTCTTTTCCTTAACTGCAGTTGCCACCAAACAAGTAAATATATTCTTAACCTCCCAGCAAAAGAGAAATTTTCGAACAGTTGAACGAACGGTGACTTTTTATAAACCAAATAATAAATAAACGAAATGCACCTATTTCTTTAAAGTGAGTAACTGGTAGATAGCAGCGATTAAGCGTTGCCAGTTCGCTTTGCGATCAGTTGGTTTAACCCACTACCATTTCCTTATGGCTCCCATAGATGGGGAAGTGAAATGGCAATCAGCCACCGCCATATTAAAGATTTCAACAAAACGGGAAATATTGCACCATTTCATTTCTACCTTTCCGTGGCAACCATAGAAAGTGCAGCAATTCCCAGCCGCTGGTAAAATCTTCGAGCAGTGAGTTGATGATTTATAGCTAATGGGAGAGGTCTCTACAAAAGTTTCTCGCACATTCTCTAATGAATTTGTCAGATCAGGAATCAGGGAATGTCAGATCAGGATCAGATCAGGAATCATGACACTAGTACACAATAGTTACGAAATATCGACCATTGGCTTGAAGTTGGCATTTTTGCTGAATCCATCATGACATCCTTGGCGTTTTTATGGTGAATCCCTGGCGAGCCGTTAATAGTACCCAAAAATCGAATTTGTTTTTATTCTGTTTTTTTTTTCAAGCGATTGAAACAAAAACTTGACACCTCCAGTGATAAATTTGAATATATTAAAGTCATTGCGTTTTTAAATTATCGCGTTTATTTATTTCTGAAAGTACTCACTGCTAGACAGTCAACCCTTTATTGGTTTTGTTTGGAAATTTGAAAAACGTTTTCATTATAGATGTTAATTCTGTGAACCGAATCTCATCTATCTAGCTCTCTTCGTTTTGTAATTGTAGTGTTAATTTACATTAGAGCCAGACAGAAAGACTTCTTCTGAATAGGTTTTACTCAAAATTTGATAAAAATCTACAGATTTGGTATAAAGACCGTATACCGAATTTCAACAGTCTAGCTCAAATCGTTTTTCAGTTATCTTTGTCACAGACAGAAAGACTGATATTTTCAAAAATGTGTTTTTCAAACTCGAGGAGGTCTAAAACGTGGAGATTCGTCAAAATCAGGAGTTCGAATGTTTTGATAATTCCTATACTTTCTGTGTTCTAAACATACGAGAAAATAAAAACTTTACTTGTGGCATAGTATTTACGAATTAATTTTTTTATTATTATAATATAATAATATAACGAATTATAGAGTTACATTAAAACAATTTTTGAGGCTATGTAGTGTGAATACCTTATGCGTAAAATTAAGAAATATTTTTAATATTAGTACTTGATATTAGGCCCCCCGTTACATATACAGAAGATCTTTTTTAAATATATTTTAAAACAAAAAAGTTTTATTAAAATATTATAATACGCAACAACCAATTGTCGTCTGTAATTTTATTTTGGATTAAAATGAAAATATTAATTAACTCAAACGATTTTTAGGAACAGCAGAAAAGCTCATGCTTTTGAATAAATCTTATTTAATATTAGCCGCCTTTGGCGACCAGCCGGTTCGCCAATATTAATGTTTGTTAAAATTTTAATAATTAAATATTTTATGTAATTCTTACTTTAATAGCTTCTTCATCAAAATATTTTAAAACTTCAAATATTGATAGTCATATTATTCACTCAATAATATTATAAAGGCCTTCAGTCATAGCGTAATATGTATCTCCCTAATTTTCTGTTAGTTCCCGTAGAATTTATGCTTTAAATTAAAATGGAAATGATTAATCTGCAATTAATATAATAATATTTTTTACTGAAACAGACCTTTTTTTTTATAATATGATTACTGAAAACAGACTCACTGAGCATTTTAACCTTATGGGCACTAAAGAATATCTTTCTTAATTTATGTAATATATCAAGAATTTGTGCACGAAATTTTCTCAGATTCATCATGAGCAGATCGATTCATTAACAATGTTTCATTTTAAATGCATCAAACACTAAGAAAATAAAATGAATCGTTTAAAATAATCGGTCGAAAACAGGTTTAAAAAAACTACTTAAAAAACGATGTACTTAAAACTATAAGCGTATACAAAAATATATATAACTAACATAAATACAATTTAATAATAAAAGCATGCAACTAACTTAAAAATAATTTAAATCAAGAATCATCCGTTGATAATATTGTCAACAATCAGAACACAATGCGCATGCGTGAATTTTCAACGCCAGTTACGGTAACGCAAATGCGTGAATTTTTCTATGCCAGTTCGGGTAACGCTATGCAGATTAGACATTTTTAATTTCCTTTATTCTGTGTTATATTAATTCAAAAGTACTTCAGAATGAATCTGAAACATGGATTAATTAACAATGTTTAATTTTAAATGCATAAAACATTAAGGAAATAAACAGAATCGTTTGGAATAATCGGTTGAAAAATGTTAACCCTAGCCTCATTACTGTTGG
Organism: Argiope bruennichi; assembly: GCF_947563725.1. Lineage (NCBI taxonomy): Eukaryota > Metazoa > Arthropoda > Arachnida > Araneae > Araneidae > Argiope > Argiope bruennichi. The sequence goes on from NC_079161.1 coordinate 94,067,870, forward strand.
GGGGGGGGGAAAAACGGAAGCCTTACTCATTTGGCGGTGGGAATAATGGAAGAGTTTTTGGCGGGAAAGTTAGTTTTTAATTGATAATTAAAATTCTAATTAAAAAATCAAAAAAAAGGAACCCCAGGTGCACATTCCCGACCTCCAAGGTATACATGTACCAAATTTAGTAGCTGTAGGTCAAACGGTCAGGCCTGTACAGCGCCAACACACACACACACATTGAGTTTTATTATAAGTATAGATATAGAATAGATAAATAAAATTTATTGCAGCTGTGTATATTTTGTATCTCTTCTTAAATGACTGGATCGAATTGCAGTCATTGACTGCAGCTTTCCTGTCATTTTTTTTTTCAAAGGAAGAAAGTTAATTAAGTATACAATTAACTAGATATTTGTCAAAAAAAAATTTTTTCGCAATAACTGTGAAAAAAATTAATCAATAAGAAATAGTTGTATGCAATTTTGGATTTCAATATCTTAATCTTTTCAATAATACCATTTTGATATCCGTGCAATATTTGCTTTAATTTACCATTAGTTTTTCAAAATTAAAAAAATAATCAAATAGATTTAAAAAGAAATAAAGAAATGCATAAATATTCCGATGCTAGATAACGGAAAGAATTTGAAATACTTTACCTCCATTGCTTGATGTTTCTGTGTAATTTTTCTAAATATTTTTGGCAACATTTTCTTATTGCCTTTATTAGAATTCTAAAGTTTTTTTAAAAAATTAGATTAAATAATTTCTGCTTTAAAGTAAGCAGCAAAATCAGAAACATTTATATAATAATATTTAATATCTGTGGTTTTTAAAAATCGTCTGTTTATTGAATGTCTTATTTTTATTTTTTCAAACCATTTTCAGACGATTTATAGATTTTGGGTTTTAAGATATTTCATACAAAAGTAGTTTCTACATCAAAGATATTAAACATGAACTAATTTTAATTCAAATTTACTCAGAGTATATAAGCAAATATGACTCAAAATTTAAACATTTTCGGACATTTTTATATCATTTTATGTTTTTCTACGAATATCGGATTAATAATAAATGGTTGGAAAAACAGCAAGAAGTTTGATTATTTTGCATACATTTTTACCATAATTTGTATTTTTTTTTATCACACTTTTAAATTTGTTCCGAAAATGTAATTAGTAATATGCAATTAAAACTGTATTCTGAAAAATTGATTACCTAGTGTTTATTCGTCTAAGATGTTTTATAAACTATTCAGTAGTTGTTTAATTTTTGTGTTTAATTTGTTGTTTAATTTTTTTAATACTTTCCCATACACTAAGTATTGAAAGAGAAAATATTATAGACATTAAAAAATTCGAAATCGAGAGCTTAACGAATATCCATATTTCAAACGTTCTTGAATTCTAAAAACAGATTTTTGAAGAAGCGTGTGTTTGTGAGCAAGATAGATAAAATGTTGCTTTTAGCTAGATGGATGAAATCTAGTATATAATCGTTAGAACAAATTTGTGGATTCCTTAATGAAATCCATTCACAGGAAGTTTGTATCTAACTTTAAGCAAGCAATTTTTGTATATGTATAAATTTATATGTGTAAGTTTATTTAAATAAATGAAATTTGACATGAAAATCAATCCACTCTAATTCAACTCATTGTTATATTTCCACGAATACAATGTTTTATGAGAAATTTAAAAAGGTCTCATTCAAGCGCTTAAATATTTTTAAGTACAAGATAAACTGCTAATGAAATCCATTTCACTCGATCTTTGGGCACGGCGCAGCTCGTGGAATGCAGGTTTTATGCAACGAAAACAGCCGAAGCAAAAGCAGCAACTTGTTGATCTCTTTTCCTCCAACAGCTCGCGAGCCCTCAAGTGGCCACTCAGCACCTCGTGCCAACAAAGGCACTTTTCGTTGAAGGTGATAATCACTGTTAAGGGCTTTGAACCCGGGGGGGGGGGGCTTTTAGGAAATTTTTGCTCTCGATTAGGTGTTTTCACGCCATTAAGAGGGAATTGAATTAAGTGGTTGCTGATCTCTTTTCTTTTTATATCGTCTGCTATTTTGGGTGCAGCTATGGGTGAGGAAGTACATTTCCAGTTGAGTAGAAATCGTTTGGATTTGGAGACTTGGTTCTTCAATTCATTCTTAAGATTTTATACAGATTTTTTCACCTTGCAACTAATGTACAGAGAAAGAAAAAAAAAAGATATTATCCTTTGCAGTTCTTCATATATCTCTACCTTATTGAGTATTTTGTGTTTGGAATGGTTTTATAATTTAAAAACAATGGAAAATTTATTTTAGATTCATTTCAAATTTGATGCTGATCAATAATATCAGTGTAATGATTTCCGTGCATGGCTTACTCAATTTCATTTATCTAGCATACGATCAAACCTTACTTAAGGAGTGATACGCAGAACTGGCAAAACGAAACGTGAAAAAGGGGCTCACTTAACGAGTCATGTTTTGCAAAATGAGTAAAGAGGAGGCAAAGTGATGTCACATACTTGACTGGCCATTATCAGTCTGTATTGAGTCATTTTTAAAGATAAGTTTTATATTCAAATGGAAGAAATTTTAGCCGGATAGCTTGTCGAATGCGATTTTCAGGAATTTGAGCAAGAACCTGTAGAGCCTTTACCAATAAAATTTTATCTTTGGTCAATATTATGGAACTAAATTTGGATATCAATGGGATCGAATTAACGGTCGAAGCAATGCTGGTAAGACATAACCATACCTACTGAATATCTTATGGGGCTGCATTTTACGTCACAGCAAAAGGATGCGGAGGAGATTTGGCAGGAAAAGAAGAATTAATAGCCGCAACATAGCAACGGCCTTCCAATGAAACAAAGGAGATGCAGAAAGAATGGAAAATTATGACAACGATCGGTAAATAAAATTTAGTATACAGGTTTAGCGTCTAAAATAGAGAAATTTCTCAAATTTTGAACCAAATTTTTCAAACAGTTCACCATCTGTCAATCTGTACTTTCGGATGCGTTTAAACGCAATGATTTAAGTCAACGAAATTCGGTTTGCTATCATGAGACTACAACTGTAGCTGTCCATTATCTGGCAAAAAGGCATCAACAATTCAAATTCCCGCCCTTTAGAGGAAGTTATCACCCCCTACTTTCTCACATTCTCTCAAATAAACTTGTTATGCCAGGGAATGTCTTGCATGACATTGGCGTACAATAGTTACGAAATATTTTTGGGGTGAATTTAGCATTTTAAATGAATCAATCGTGCGATCCTTGGCGAATGTTTTGGCGATTAATCCCCGGAATGCAGTTGAATTTTTACTTTAGATCCGTTTTTCTCAACTAATTGAAACAAAAGTTTGACATAAAATTGCAATTGGAGTCACAGAATCCTATACCAAATTTGATGTATTTAAATCAGTTCGTTTTTGAATTCTCGAGTTTACATTTTTCTGACAACTCAAACCCACAGACAATCGATATTAAATTTGTATATCGAATCTCCAGCTCTCTACAATTTGTAGTTATCGTGTTAAATTATATTCCAACATCCGGACAGACGCACTTCCTCTGAAGAGATTTTACTCAAAATTTGGAAATCTTCAAATTTTATGAAAATTTGTCAGCTCTAGATCAAATAATTTATTATAAAGAACGTTTTAAAATATTTTTTTCTTTCCTCATGTATATATCAATGCTAAAATCAGTAAATATAATCGTCCCCAGCCGTCTGTAATGCTAAGACTGAGCAAAGTTAAAAATATTCACGTCACATTGGTCTACGTCATTATAAGATGCGAAATCCCGACTTCCGTTTTGTAGTCAGTCTAACATCTGAGATAATTATTTTATGTTTGTTTATTTATTTATTTTTTTGTTGTTGTTGTTTGAACCAATTGATTTATCAGTGCACAAATAATCCAAACCATGAATATAAAATTAGTTATCGGATCGTAAATTTCCCATTTTATTCATAATTTTTTTGGCTGGATTGCAGCAAAGGATAATGAGCTGAGTTCTGCCTGTTTTACTATTTTTGTATTCGAACCGATATCAGTGATTAGTTTAATTTCACCTGTTTTCTATTCATATTGCCAATAAATATTACGGATAGAAAAAATCTTACCGCAAGGAAATAAAATTTTTAGTGGCTATTAGATATTTAAATCTAAAGAAACCACTGCAAATAATATTTTTAATTTTTATTTTTTAAGCACTTTGTCAACGTACATGGAATTTTCTAATGCATTTTCATTAGTTAATTTGTGACAGTCATACCCGAAATATTATTAAATATTTAACAACCCGTCTAGATGGTTACATCTTTTAGTTTAAAGATAATATGCCAGCCCATAAACTTTATTAAGTTAAAATAGACAACTAAGGACTTCAAACTCAAATAAAATAGACATTTGAGGGCTTAAAATAACTCGATATCTAAATTTCAATTCTTACACTAACTGAGGCTTTTATTGAAACTGCTTCATCTGTTTTCAAAAAGGATAAGCTCAACTATATGGAATTTCTCAGGAGTATTGTGAAAATGTACTTTTCATCGATATCATATCCTTCTAAAATAGGCTATGGGAAATTTCGAAAGAAATAGGCAAAAATAGAGATACGGAAAGGAAGAAAGATTTGTCAATTTTATAAGTAAAACACTATAAACCCTTTTTTTATATATATTTATTCTTCACCTTAAGTTGGGGGAAAGCAGGAATCATAAAAACTTAGTGACACAAAGCTTCGAAAAAGATCATCCATTTATCATAGTGCTTTTGACTTTATTGTTTGTCACGAATTTTGCAAGAAGCGACTTGTCGTTTCTTATAGGAACTTCAATCCATATTTAAATTTCTTTGTGCTAAAATTTTGATACGATCCATTTATGAAATAGGGTTCCATAAAATCATACCAGTAAAATATGGAATTTTGACTGTACGCAATGGAATATTTTGAATCAACAGACTATAAAAGTTTCTTTGACTAGACTGAACTTATTAACTATTAACCGTCTTGGGCGACCAACTAGTTAGTCAGTAATATTGGTGGAATTTGATTTCAGTAAAATCGATTAAATACAACTTCCAGGTACAGTATAGTCTTTAACATTAAAACCGCTTTATTTTAATAAATTTTTATCTGTTCTGCTTACTGCGCGGGTTAAACATCCTAATAGAAGCAAGCTAGATACATAAAATTCGGTACACAGATTTAATATCTATAGTGTTGGCACCTGTTATATCCAATAATGACTGTCTGTAAAGGCTGACTGTCTGTCAGTCTTTACTTTCAGAAACGTGTATGCGCGATGATTCAAAAATGCAATGACTGAACCCTTTAAAGGGCCATTTTTTTTCTAGTCATATTATGTTAAAATACTTTTAGGCTTGAAATTAGAATAAGAAAAGGGATTCATTTAATTTATTAGATAAATATATTTTGATTAATTAATTAATTTGGTCAATTAATAATTCAGTAAGAAATCAAGACACATCATTTTGTGTGAGATAAAGAACTGAAGCATCTAAGTTTCTGACTTACTAAAAACCTTTGTCAGAACTTATGCCAACCTACATAATTTCATACAAAGATTGATAAATTTGGAGGGAAGTATACATCCCACGGCCTTAGAAAGGGTTAAATATATCAAAGTTGGTATGGGAATTTGAGACTAAAGTGTAGTTTTGTGACAATTTTTTTTCAGTCGGTTAGGAACAGAGCGTCTAAAACAGGGACTCAATTTTCTAGTACTATTAACCGCATGACAGGGATTAATCGCCAAATAATTCGCCAAAAATAAACGATGGAATCAGTAAAAATGCTAAATTCCCGGCAAAAGTTAATATTTAGAGCTTTTGTACGCCAATGCTGTGTAAAAACCTTCTCTGGCATGGCAAATTTATTAGACAATATGCGAGACAGTTTTGAGGAGACCAATCCCTGTGTTTTCTCATAAAAGACAACACAGATATTGAATAGAACTTCGTTTTACTTACCTTTTAGCAGTGAAAGAGAACCCAGCAATTAAATAATTGATTGAACAATGAAAACGATTAGGGATTCAACCACAATAATGAATTAGTGCTGTAAAATATATTCGAAAATGTTTAAAAGTTAATTAAATTTGAGCTACAAATTTTTGAATCAATTAAACTGGCATCATTAAAAAAGATAATTTTTTTGGAATTTAAAACAGTGTAAAAATTATTTTTATACTGAAATAATTTTTGAAGTTATCTCGAAGAAATTGGAATATATAGACATTTAATAGGAGTTCGAATAATATATTTATTTATTCTTAATAACTTAATAAAATTCAAATAATAATTTAATTCGAAATTGCATATTTCAGATTTCAATCAATTTCATTTTTTGTAATATAATATCAGCAACGGCATGGCACGAGTGGTGATGAATTTCAGCGAACTTATAAAAAAAGATAACATAGATAAAAACACAATAAATATAATGAAAATCGAAATAAAAAAAATCTTTTTGATTTTGCACTTTTGTTTTTTTCTTCGAGGCAACGATATCACGTGTTGTACTGCAGACGATAAAAATGAAAACAATTAATTGAAGATATATTTATAAAAGAATAAAAGAAATTATTTTAAAAATTTGCTGGATAATGCTATTGGAATTTAAATTGTATAAAAATAATTGCTTGATTCATAAAACTTTAGAAAAATGTTAAATACAGATAAATAAATTTAGAATACCATGCAGATGTTTTAGTTTTCATTTCTTAACATTTTAAGTAAAACTTCTTAAGATGCATCAAATTACGTTTACATTAAAAACAAACTTCATTAGAGTAATAATTGTTTGTTCAGTCTTATGATTATTTATTTCATTTTTTTAGAGTCATCAGAATATTATAATCCAATGCATTTGAAAAATGTCTTCTAAAACGGCTCGAAATATTAATAAAAGCTTTTTCATTAAATTTTAAAAATTCTTTCCTTGAAGTGCATTAAATCATTATTATAATTACATTTGTGTAAAATTTCATGGTCAAAGTACGACAGATTTGTTTGGATACCCCTAACAAACAGACGAATGAGACAACCTCCCGATTAATAGAAATCAGAATATTATTTTTAAAAAATCTATAGTCGTGTCCAAATTATTTGAATTATCGTGTCCAAATGCACAGAGAGGGAATAGACTATTTATCAAACATTTGATATAAATCTACGTAAATCTGTGTAAATAATATATTCAAAATGTCATGATAAAATATTTAATTGAAATTTGATATCACAATATTTTCTCCTAATTGTATGGTTTGCAAATATAATTCGAGGAAATCTCTGTATGTATCTAAATAAGTCTATTATATCTGTTCTGATAAAGTATTTTTTCTTATAATTTTTCAATCAGTTATGTTCATTTTCTCCTGAAGCTTTATATCCTTGGTTTAAATGAAGGATATGTATTATATTTACGATAAAACAATTTTAAAACATTAATATTGTCTTATTATCATGCAGACGACTTTTTAGATAATGCTATTAAAGAAAACAAGCGATAATAAAATACTTCAGAATAGAACTAAAAGAGAAAAAAAACGTTTCATTTTGAGTAGATAAGTTAAGAAATGCTATAAAATAGAATAAACAATAAAATCGTCTTTCAAAATTAAAGTATTTTAAAAACCAAATTCGATTAAAAGAAAGAAAAAAATATCACTTTATTATCGTGCAGACGACTTCAAAATAAATTATTGAAAAGAGAACAAACAATCATATTATTCAATTAATTAATCATATTATTAAACAATCATATTATTCAATATAAAAAATATGATAGAACAGAACGAAAACAGATCTCTAAGAAAAGTTGTGTAAGAACAGATCTCTAATAACATCATTTTTAATAACCTCGGACGGAAATATATGAATGGTAGAACACTAATAGCAGCACCGATTTTTATTTTATAACATCCTTTAAATTATGATAAATAAATTTAAAAAACGAAAACACACTGCTATAAGATTTCATTTTCATAGAAGGAAGAAAATACTAAAAAAAAAGCCTGAAGTTTTTAAATTAGGATCTGAAACCTTTATTATCGGATAGGGAATTTTTAGACCCGATTGAATCATTTAAGCTGATTTAAATTCGATGATTCACCTATTCATATCAGTCCAATTTTTTAAGAGTTCGGTAATTATGAGTCTCAAATGATACTTTAGACGAATAATGAACCTTATTATTGTTCATTCAGTTTTAAAATTGAACTAATTATAAAGTAACTTTGTATGCACTTTTTTTTGTTGACGTCAGATGAGTAATTTTTCGACAGGTTTTACATTGTCCCAATTTATTTGGTATCAACCATAATCCTTAATCGGAACAGAAATGTGATATCTACGTCTATAATTTCCATTTTGAAACTGAATTCTGATTTAAAGCTCATCTTTTTTATTTCATATAGGAAATATATAAAAAAAATTCTATAATTCTTTTTAAAAAATACCGAGATTTTGACAAATTTTTAAGTTGAATTCCCAATTCAAAAAAAAAAAAAAAAAAAAAAATCTTACATTTTCGAAATCAAGTCTTTCGATTTACGAATAGCTCTAAAATAGAATAAGATAAACAATTGAAATTCTTATGTGTTTTGTATCAAAATTATAGATTTATAGATTTTTTTTTTTATCAAACTCTGTACAAAATTCTTTTACAGGGAATCAATTTCTCTGTCTGCTCGTCTATGAGTGAATGCAATAACTAATAACCAGTGTAAATGGTCTCCACAAAACTTTCCTGCATACTCTCTAATAAACTTGCCATGGCAGAGAACACCTTGCCAAAGCTTTTGACTTGAATTCGGCTTTTTTAGTGAATCCCTCGTGTCATCTTTAACGAGTTTTTTGTCGATTAATCCCTGGAATGCAGTTAATAGCATCCAAAAATAGAATTTTTGCTTTAAACCCGTTTTTCTCAACCAATTGAAACAAAAATTTGATACAAAACTGCAATTGTAGTCACAAAATCCTATATCAGATTTTATATATTTAAATCAGTTCGTTCGTGTTTACATGTTTCTGAAAGCACAAACCGACAGGCAATCGATTCGTTATAGGTTTTGTCTCAAACTTTGGCATATGTCTATACTACCAATGTTAAATCTGAGTACACAATCTTATCTATCTAACTTTTTCCATTTTGTAATTATAGTGTAATCTTATATTCGAACATTCGAATAGACGGAATTCCTCTGAACAGATTTTGCTCAAAATTTGAGAGAAGTCTGCAAATTTAAAGTAAAGACCTTATACCAAATTTTAACTGTTTAGCTCAAATAGAAAATCAGATAAATCAGAAAAACGAAATTTGAAATTGTGTCTGTCTGTCAGTCTCTTGGTCTGTCTATCTGTAAACACGATAATTTAGAAACGTTTTGATCTAGATGAACAAAATTTGGTATATGAAATGACGACCAAATTCATAAATTTTTATCAAATTGTGAAAGCAATCCATTCACAATATGTCTGTCTGTCTATCTGTTCGAATACAAATGAATTTATTAGAAGATATGCAAGAAAGTTTTAGGAAGACCACTTCCGCTTTTGTTGTTGTTGTTGTAAGTTTATAAACTTTGCAAACAAACAGAAAATGGATATTTAATGATCCTGAAAATAATAATTATTTAATTATTATAAATTTTAGTAAATTTCATTTAATTTCAAGACAAAGAAAAGATAATTTTTATTTTTATTTGAATATTTGAAGTAATCGTAATATCCTAAATAATAACCAATGGAACATCTTGATTTTTAATACAGATATGAAGAATTTATTGCTTTAAGATTACAAATAAAGATATGCAGCCTACATTTTCTTATGATAATTTAGTTCTTAACTATTTTGAATTAAAAATGAAAACCTCTCAATCCACGTTAAGTTTATTGTATTCACCAATGGGTACCTTTTTTTAAGTGATTGTTCTAGTATTCACGTAGAGAAATTCCTGATACACGAATTACAAAGAATGCATGAATCAAATAATACGAATTCTAGTTACATGACGCAAAGAATACATTTCAGAATACCTTTTAGAATTAAGGTTTTTTTTAATTATTTTTTTTATTCTTTAATTTGTGTTCTAGCCCCTTCTTAGAACAGGAACTGAAGAACATAGACAGACCATCTCGTAAAGGTTTCAAAATACTAAATAAATCAATTACATCCAAGTTCAACTGAATTCGCGCTTCGTTTACTTTCACACTTTATTCCTCCTTAATAGACAAAGAGTTGACCCAGAAAGCCTTGCGCAAGATATCGCTCTCCTTTGATAACGAAAGAAGGCAAACAAAAAGAAGTACTAAGTGTTTCTAAAATATTGTCTCAAAGGGGGGAATTAAGCAGCAGGTGTTAAAAAATTAATCCTTTGTAATGTTTATTTTAAATAGTGCCTTTAGCCAATTACTTTTATTTTTTTATTGTTGTTGCTAGTTGCGAATGTTTGGAATCTCTGAAGTAACGGCGAAAATCGCCATTTTGATTTGATTAATGAATTCTTTTTTTGCTAAAGAAATATAAATTAAAATTATTAAATATTTTTTGTGAAAGGTATGCTAAATGCGATAAAAAATTGATGATATTCATTAATACCTTTAAAAAATTATACTATTTAAATATTGAAATCTATTTAAATTTTAAAAATGAAGAATTTTTATCTTTTATCTGATTTACAGCCAAATGAAAACAATTTCGCAGACACAAACCCAAAACGAAGCAAATATTAAAGTTAATTTTATGGAATTAAATTAGAAATTTGACATTTTTCAAAAACATAATCAAATTGCATTTTTTTATATTTTTTATTTATTTTTTATATATATATTTTGCTTATAATTATTAAAATATTTGTTTTGATTAAGAATCAAGAACATAATCGAATTGGATTATTTTTATATTTATTATTTTTTATATATATTTCTTATTTATAATTGCTGAAATATTTATTTTTATTAAGAATCAAAAATCATAAAAATAAATTCTTCAACCTTTATGATTTAGAAAATGTAAACACATGTGAAATACATCTAGAAATTGTAAAACTTTGTGAAAATGCATAAAAATTTGATTTTTCCTTTATTCTCTTTCTTCAGTAATTTTCAATTTTTAAAAATTTATTTCTAAAAAATGCTTAATTATTTTTACTTTGATAACTTAATTTTCAATTTTTGAAATTTTTTAATTGTGATTTTAGCATTTTTAGGAATAATATTTTCATGGCATCGATTTAAACTATGTTGAATAATCAGAACTATATTTTCAACTGATATAAAATTTTAATTACTAAAACTCAATCTGAACTCGAAAGAGATTACAAATATATAAAAAAAAATTCTCTTTAAGTAATTCTATAAATAGCACCAATTATTGCAATCAAAGAAAAAGCAATAAATTTACTTTTTATTTCTTCTATAAGATAAGTCTAAAACATCTAAAAAATGTATTTAAAATGTCAGCAAACGATTTTTAAATCAGCGGGAATGATCACCAGAAAACTTTCTCCCATACTTTCTAATAAACTTGTCATCCTTGCATGACTTTGGCTTAACTTTTGGCGTGAATTTAGCACTTTTAATGAATCTATCGTGTTGTCCTTGGCGAGTGTTTTGGCAATTAATCCCTGTAATTGTGGTTGTTGTTTCTAATCCCAGGTGTTATAGCTGATCTCTAAAAAGTCCAAAAACAATAGGAAATCCCTTAAAATCTTAAAAAATCTTAAAATTTAAACATTTAAGAATGTGATTGGGGGAGGCTTGATCTGCCTTGCACCAAGGACATTCAGCAAAGATCCTCCGTCCACGTTGGAAGGTGAGGGGTGTGTTAATACTATCCAAAAATCGAATTTGTGTTTAAGACTCGTTTTTCACAACCGATTGAAACATAGATTTGATACAAAACTCCACTTGTAGTCGCAAAATTCTTTACCAAATTTAATATATTTAATTTGGTATCATTTAATTGCGTTTTTAAATTATCGATTTTATATATTTCTGAAAGTACAAACCGATAGATGGTCAATTCTTAATTGAATTTGGCTCAAAATTTGGCGGATGTCTATATTATACTTGCTAAATTTGTGTACCAAATTTTATCTATCTAGCTCTCACCAATTTGTAATTATCATGTTAATTTGCATTCTAACAGCCGGACAGACAGGCTTCTTTTGAAAAGATTTTACTCAAAATTTGATAGAATTCTGCAAATTTAGTATAAAGACAATATACCAAATTTTAACTGCCTAGCTCAAAGTGTTTTTGAGTTATCTTTGTCACAGACAGGCCTACGGAAATTTACCAAAAATGTGTTTTTATATCTGAGGGTGGCCTAAAATTTGGAGATTCATCAAAATCTCGAGTTCGCATTTTTTGACAAGTACTATACTTTCTCTATACCTCGCACACGAAAAAGTAAAAATACGTTTGATAGTTTAAAATTCAAGCGTTTATTTCTAGGTTTTTAAATGATATCAAAAGTGGTTTTATATGCCATAAGATTAAAATCGTTTGGATGAAATATCCTCCCAGACGTTTATGCTAGGAAATCATTTATAAAAACCTTATTCTCGTGTAACCATAAAAAGTTACGATACAGAAATAGTGGGGGGGGGGACTTTTTATGAAAGGGGGTAAGTGAGCTACCGAAATCACTTCAGTCTGAGGGCAGTGTTTACGTTTCAAGGGTGGTCGAAGAATCGTAACCTCGCGGATTACAAGCGTCGGCTTCTTCACATTAAAAGGGGGATTAAGGGGCCTCTTTTCGGGGGCCCACCCACGAAGATGTCCCCCTTGCTGCAATATCAAGGTGAATTTTCGATGATCAAATGTTACTTCAAATGAAATTGATTACCAAACTACTTGAATGATCTGTACAATCATGAGTGATTAAATTTTCTTGTCACAAATTTAAGATCGGCCTTGGAAATTATCATTTTGCATTGTAATAACTCTAAATCGAACTTGATTATCCGACCTATTCAGATAATCAAAGATGTCACGGATTTTAAAGTTTCATTCTTTCAGATGCAAAAGAATAATTAATGTTAAAATAAAATATGAATAATCCAGTATAATTCATTTTATAAAACTTCCGTCAAGCTTTTCATTTCTTTAGAATAAGGGAAAAAAGATTCCATAAGTTTATAGTTTAGAATTAGTTTAAATATAGATACAACTGATCTTGTTTCAATGGTTTGAATCAGCATATAAACTATTTGGGGGACAGTTTTCATCATCTAGAGCAATAGTATGACGACGAGGACGGCACTTGAGATAATCCACATCACATCTATGTGAAGGATCATTGTGGGACTCAAAGACAGATTGTGTCATTGTGTCCCTATAGTTCAGATTGATTTTATATTGATTTTAAACAAAATTTATTTCGGCGCTAACTCAGAAATGTTATTTTTTTTATTTTTCATAGTATTTGGAAATGTTATTTTATCGGATAATACAACTTCTAACACTTTTCTAAACATTCATTAAGTTATTAAAAAAATTTTCGTTGCAGTACTTGAAATTTTTTTAAGAAATGAAATTCTAGATAATTATTGATAAAAGAAGACATCGAGTAACGTATCTGAAAGGTAAAATAGTCGATGTTGAGAATTTAGGTCTCTTAAGGGCTTCTAGTTTTACTCTTTTGCTAGAAAATAGCTCTGTTGTTTTGATCAGAATTTTAAGAAGACTAGACGATGTGCATGTTTAGATGATTTCTTATGGTTATGAACTGTACTTTGGATGTGACTGTCATAGATCAACTAACGAAAGTTGTAGCAAATAAATCTCATGCATATTGGAAATGCTCTTAAGACGCGGACAAAAAATTATTCTTTTATTTAAACTTTAGATGTAAATATGTAGTTACATTAAAATATTGAACACTTACCATGTGATTTTATCTATAATTTTCGCAAACATTCAAATCAGGACTAATTACTAAAACCGAATTGAAACAAATGATGATCTATTAACAGAAAAAATTCGAAGAGTCCGGAAAACACATTTTTGGAGTTATATTCATAAACACGATAGCACAAAAACGCTTTGCGCTAGATGGATGAAAACTGGTATATGGTTTTAACACTAATTTTATAGATTTCGATAGAATTTAGAGATTTTGAACAAAATCCATTTAGAAGAAATTCGGCTTTCCAGTTGTCCGAGTACATAAGAATACAACTATAAAACTTAAAGAGCTAACTAAATAAAATTTGGTACATAGATTTAGTATCTAGAATGTAGCTCTGGATCAACTTTGAAAAGCCAAATCCGTTAGGAGGTTAATTACTATTGTTTTGTACTTTTACATGCATGTAATAAGTTACGGTTCACAATGTCAGCATCTGAAGTGTAGAATCTAAACGATTTTTTTTTTTTTTTAATTTATCCAAGGATTGAGCATCAGTCGGTCATTCCTTTTGAGTACACGTAATCACGACAATCCCAAAATGAAATAACTTAAAACATACAAAATTTTTCATCATTTTTTTGACTACAATTTATAGTTCTTTCTCAAATTTGGGTTCCTATCAATCAGAAAAAAGGCTAGACGAATGAAACACTTTGAGCTAGACGGATGAAATTCGGTACGCTAACTTTAAATAATATTTGTAGATTTATATCAAATTTCGAAAGAAAACCCTTCTTGGGGGGGGGGGTTCTGTTTAGCGGTTCGAGTTCACGAATTCACAATAACTACAAATCGCAAAAATCTAGGTCGATAAAATTTGGTATACTGATTTAGCATCTATAATGCAGATATAAAATTTGAGACTAAATCCGTTGGTCAATTCGCCATTGACCATCCATCAGTCTGTACTTCTGCATACATGTAAACGCAATGATTTAATTTTTAAAAAAAATTGTAATCTTATCTTGTGATCGCAATCGTATTTCTGTATCCAATTTTGATTGGAATGGATAAAAAAAAGGCTTTCAAAATGCATATTCTTACGATAGAATAAGTTTAAATGCTAGATTTCCGCCGCAGTGTTCGTAAGTGTTGTTCTCCAATGCTATTGCAAGGTATTAATGACCTTACCTAATATCCACAATTTTATGGGGAGGGGAGGGGAGGGGGAGAGATAAGACCTTGATCGGAAATTGTTCCAGAAAAATTCGGAAAATCTCTCCCATTGATTTCAAAATATTTTGGATGAGTCAATTCATCCATGTATTTTCAACTACTAATTATTATTTTAAAATAATGGTTCATTAAATAAATATTAATAATGTTTTAAGTATTCTTTTAAAAACTCAGTTAATCGAAATTTATATTATAAATTTTTTTAAAAAAATCTTACATGATAACCAATATTCGCTTATATGCAGTCTAATTTTTTGAAGATGAGTTCATTTTAAACACATTAATGAAATCTAAAAGAAACAAATTCTTCATGCAAGGAAGGATACGAAAACATCTCCTCTCCATCCGCTTCCTTTCTGCCCTCACACCCCGCCCCCCAATATTTATTCTTTCCACAGTAGCAGACGATTCATTTCGGCATCCGCTTTACGGATACTTCTAATGTTTCTTTATAAAACAACATTCCTGGGGTCGACCCCTCCCCCCATAATGTACACAATTCTTCTCCCCTTTTCAGAGATTTTCCTTAGGTAACATCTCATGCCACTTGTCTTTGTTCTCTACCTTGCGACACCCCTACAAAAACGTTAAGGGAGCCTGCAAACAACTCAACCCTGTGTGCAAACCTCTTGTCTGCGGATTTTCTTCCATTGTTTCCCAGACCCCAGGGGGTGCGGACAAATAATGAGGGGTCGGCCTGCTGAGAGAATTCTACGGCGACGGTTCTTCCGTGAATTTGTCAGTCGTTTGACGAGTTCTTTCAATTCAAATAAATCATCTGATGTTGAGGATTGCTGTTCATTTGAGCTGAATATGTGATTGAAAATATGCAGGAGAATTGAGAGAAAAAATAATTATATCACTCAGGATGTCAGTTGACGTATTCAATTAAAAAAAGTTTCTGAATTTTGATAAATTTTAATTTGAATAGAATACGGGTTTTAAAATGTTTCTGCGTATTTTTCTTACACAAATACATAGATTATGTCCAATGTGTAGTGCTACATATACACTTCAGTTCAAAAATAAGTTCATAATCAATGTTCGAAATTGTTAGCTAATTAAAAAATAAGCAAGTTGGTCTGTTTTTTTTTTTTTTTTTTCGTTTCCCCGCTTTATTTTTTAAAATTATCTATAATAGATATTTAATTTCGTATTTGTCATTTTTGGCTACCAGCTGGTTTGTCGTAGTTATATTTAATTTTATTTAAATCGTATAGACATGACTTCCGAGCTTCAAAAATTATCAGACATTAAAGCCGTGGTAACTTAAATGTCTTGCGTGCATTTTGCTTATTTTGTACATGAATTATTTTTAATAGAAATTGATTCCATGACAGCATAGCACTATTAAAATCACAATTGTTTGATTCTCAAGCTTCTAAATTTCGTGGTATTGTAACTACAATTTTGTCAAAACAGTCTCGTAAGCCACACAGATATTAAACAGAATCCTTCTTCTTTCGACTGTTTGGGGTCACATAATAAATTACATTTATCAAGCATTTTTACTTTCTCGTGTCTAACTATAGAGAAAGTATAGTTAATTGTCAAAAAATTCAAACTCGAGATTTTGGCGAATCTCCGGGTTTTAAACCTAACTGAGTTCGAAAAACACATTTTTAAAAAATGTCTGTCTGTCTGTGACAAAGATAATGCATTGAGTTAGACAGATGAGATTTGGTATACAGACGTTACACCAAAATTAGTAGAGTTTTAGCCAATTTTAAGCAAAATCCATTGACAGGTGATCTATCTGCCCGGATGTTAGAATATAAGTTAATATGATGACTACAAAACGAAGACAGAAAGAATTCGGACGAAGATCGAAAGAATTCGGTACACACATTTAATATCTAATCTGTCAAAATATGAGCCAAATCCATTGAGCGGTTGACTGTTCGTCTGTCTGTACTTTCAGAAACATATAAACGTGAGAATTCAAAAATACAATGATTTAAATATGTCAAATTTGGTATCGGTTTTTGTGATTACTAGTGTAGCCTTTTAACAAATTTTTGTTTCTACCAATTGGGAGAAATGCTTCTAAAACACAGATTCGATTATCGGATACTATTAACCTTGTTCTAGGGATTCATCGCCAAATAACTCGCCAAGGATGGCGCGATATATTCAATAAAAGTGCTAATTCACGTCAAAAGTTAATAATTCATAACTATTATGCGCCAACTCCATGCAAAGCATTCTGTCTGGTATAACAAATTTATTAAAGATTATGCGAGAAAGTTTTGAGAAAACCATCTCCACTGGTTACTTTTTAATAGACGAAGTATTGTGGAAATATTCAAATCATCAAAAAGTTATTTTCATAATTTCACATTTTGAAGATTCTCTGCTTTTCAGATATCCCTGAGTTCGAAATATAATTTTTGTAATACATTAAGTATACAAATACAAGTATAATTATACAAGTAATACAAAATATACAAGTAATACAAATATAATTAAGGACTATTTGTCTGCGAACATAACTCAAAAGCGATTTCAGCTAGATGACTAAAATTTGATACATAGAATTACTAACAAATTTGCAGATTTTAATCAAATTTCGAAATCTATTTACAGGATGTTTGTCTGTCTGAGTGCTCTTGAACTCTAAAACGCAAAATTCTTGTTAAATAAAATTTAGCAGAACCTAAAATACAGATAGTTATCAAATTTCGAACCAAATTCGTCAAATGGTTGACAGTTTGTCGCTCTATTCTTACACGTGAATGACAGCACAATAATTCGTAAACGGAATTTACTTAAATCGATTCGGTAAATTAAATTGTTCGGAAATTCGGTATGTTATCTTGTGACAATTGTTGTAGTCTCGTGTCGTATTTTGATGCCAATTCTCCAGCAAAAACGCGTCCAAAATGATTATTACTGAGATAGATTCAATAAAAATGCTAGATTCATGCTAAAGTTTTATATTTCGTAAATATCGTTCACCAATACCACGCGATTTATTCGCCAACTTTG
Source organism: Argiope bruennichi (assembly GCF_947563725.1). Classification (NCBI taxonomy): domain Eukaryota; kingdom Metazoa; phylum Arthropoda; class Arachnida; order Araneae; family Araneidae; genus Argiope; species Argiope bruennichi. The sequence goes on from NC_079161.1 coordinate 94,085,971, forward strand.
AACAATGTCCTCAATGGATAGCAGAGTGAAGGGTATAAGACCTTTCTTGAAGATTATACGCTAATTTATACCATAATTTTGGTATAGAGGTCGCACACGAAATTTCATCCATCAAGCTCTTGACACATTTGAAATATCATGTTTATAAACACATATAATTCCAAAAAAAAAAAAAGAATATTTTCAGAATTATGGAATTCTAGGATGATGAAGTTCATCAGAATATGGAATTAAATTTTTGATATCACTCTATGCCTATTTCATTTACAAGAAAAAAATATTCGAGTCGATGCATTCATTTAGAACAGAAATGAGAATATATTAAAATCATTTAAATATCGAAATATTTGAAAACGTGAATTCAAAAGTTTTTGCACAAGCATTAATAAAAATATCTGGGAAACCAAGTTTCGCTGGGCATTTTTTTTTTTTTTTTTTTTTTTGTAAAATCTTATATAATTTAAAAATTTTTGAAGAAAGAAAATATGTAAAGAAAACCTAAATATTATCTTTCTTTTTCCCTCATTTTTCTCCTCCCCCCCCAAAAAAAAAAACAAAAAGAAAAGAGAAAAAAATTAGCGTATAAAAAATAACAACAGACTGACAGCAAATTAAAAACACTAAACGACGCACAAATTTTCATTTAGTCTAAAAGTGTATTTTCTGTACTGAGATATTTTCTTCTAAATGATTCAACGCCAAACGAAAATAATCTATTTTTAGAAGAACGATTTTTCCGTGAATCCATCAAGCCAATATATATAAAAAAAATATATCTTTTGGCCATTTGCAAGATAATTGGTTTTGTATAAGAACCTTTGTTTTGGCTAATCGAATCAAACGACTTTATTATAGATGATGATGAGGTAGAGAAACAATTAGTTCTTTTTAAAATGTTACGTTGCGAACGAAGTCGAGTTGAGATGTAATGATCTCAAATGATACTATGTCAGTTAGAGCATTAGATGCAAAAATTAATGTAGGCCATTTGAAAGCGAAATGTGAATTAACGGGAATTTCTATTATTAGGTTCAGAATAAAAACTCTCATTAATTTTCTTATTTATAAGGCAGACATTTCTTAGTATAAACTTCGTTTCGATTTTATTGTTTTATATTTATAAATATAAAAAATAATAGAAGCCATTTTATACGATGTTATTGCTCCATAATAAATATTACTTTCTTTTAGCAAATAACTGTATATTATCTTCTGTCTCCTAGAGGTGTCCTTTTTCTTTTATTGAATTTTTTCAAAATATTTTCAAAAAATATTTTAAATCACCATTTTTTTTTTAATTTTTAATAACTCTGTTTATACTCACATGTGATATTAAATACTCGATACTCACATGCGATATTAAGTACTTTTGTATGATCCTCACTGATATATAATTAAGAGAAATTTGAAGACATGTGGAAATTATAAAATATTACCATTCTACGATGTTTCGAAACAAAGATACCATTCTCCTTTAAATTGATTTCCTCTCAAAATGAGATTGAATCAATTATTTTAAGGAAATAAGTTCAAAGTACGAAAATTGCCTTTAAGTAATTTTACTATCGACAATCCAATATTGAATATGACATAAAATTTTTGATAAATATTTTCACTTTTTTTCAAACCTGAATTCAATATTTAATATTTAAGTTTCAACTTCTAATGAAATAATTTTCATTAAAAAGATCATAGAAATAAATTTCAACTTCTAATAAAATAATTTTTATTAAAAAGATAATAGAAAATCAAATTCCAAAATGTTTCCACTTTTGATATTATTTCAAATCACAGAAATATTTCTTTATTTTTAATAAATGGTTACATTTTTTTGCTTACAAATTATATAAATAATTGTAATTATAAAACTTATTGCTTTGAATTCAATTCACATTCAAGAAACAATGTGCTTTCGTTAATATTTTAAGAAACTGTATTTATCAACCTTGCTCCGTCATTATTTATAAATCAAATTTAATTTTACTTCCTTAAAAAATATATTTTATTCAAATATTAAGTTAAAGTTCGTATTATTTATATTCTTTGTATCGTATTAAAAAAGGAATATATAATTGGTAGTTAAACGGTTGTAAAAAAAAGTCGTCTGCAACTTCAATCGCTTCAAGAAAAAAAATCGTTTTCTTTAAAAGTATTCTAAAATATGATTTACAATTTATTGAAGTGAAGATGAATAATAGAATGATAGACTTGATGGAAGAATTTAAAAATAATTAGAAAAAATTATACTACGAGATAATTGTGACACGTGCTCAAATCTAAATTGATATTGCCACAAGTAAGCCTGAGATTTATTTCAATTAATTATATATTAAATTTAAAACTTAATCTTCATTTTAACAAATATTTTTCTTATAAATGAGAAATGAATAATTTTAATTGTATACAAAAATAAATGCATCCAAATTACTATTAATATTAATAATTAAAATAATCTAATGGCGTAAGTAGGTTGCTAATTGATTAATAAATTAGGCTTACCAGTTTTTTATTAGGAAAAAAAAATTGTACGGTATTTCTTTGAAAACTCCCTCTTTATTTAATCAGTTCATGTTTCTTAATAATTCCCTAGAACTAAATTAATCTGAATCGATTCGCTTCATATTAATTCTCCAAAGATAGTTTTCTTTTCGTTTAATTTTTGCTGCAGTATGGATCAGATATCGGAATTTCCGAACAAAAACTGAATTGGTCATTTGATGTTGTACATTTTCTTGGCATTTTCTAGTTATTGATCCAGTAAGTTTCTTCCTTTATTGTTAATCGAACTTTTCACTGGTAAGGGTTTAAGCTTTTGAAAATTAGGATAGGGTTTTAATTTTTTTATGAGTAGACAAAATAAGGAAAAAATTTTTAATGAAAATTGATTAGCTTAAAATTCTACGAACTCATTGATTTCTGTCGTAAGATATTTAAGAATTTTTTTTGTTGTTGTTGTTGCAAAATTGTGTTTTTTGAACACAGAGAGGACTAAAATTTGGAGATTCGTCACAACCTGGAGTTCGATTTCTGTACTGCTTATACGAGAAAGCAGAAAAACCAAATATCAAATTTCATTTACTGTAATTATTTCGATTTTGAATTACCATTTTTATATGCGTGTAAAAGTGCAGACCAATGGGCAGTCAATCCTTGGACAGATTTAGTTTAAAATTTAACAGCAATCTGCATGTTAGATGCTAAAACTAACGTGTAGATTACTAGATTGTTAGATACTCTCAACTTAGATAAATTAAAGTTGTGCACCAAATTTATCTAGTAATATGATTATTCTTATGTTTCTGAAATGTTGTGTTTATATTATTAATCCATAATCAGATTTCGTTTAAAATTTGATACAGATTGTTCTTTAGATGCTACGTTTAGATATCAAATTTCATCTATCTAGCTCTTTACATTTTGTAGTTATCATAAGTTGTGGATTTAGATTTTTAAGGTTCTCAACACTGCATATTATAAAGATTTTTAAAAAAGAGGGACAATTTAGTTTCATAATTTAAGACATTTCTAACATGTTAATAATCGTATACGTAATATAGAGAAAGTAATAGTAATCACCAAAAAATTCGAACTCGAAATTTTGCGAATCTCCACGCTTTAAACCTCTCTGAGTTCGAAAAACACGTTTTTGAAAAAGGTCCGTCACTCTGTGACAAAAATAACATAATAACGATTTCAGGTAATTGGTTGAAATTTGGTATACGTTCTCTTTAAATTGTAAATTTGTATCAAATTTTGAATCTATTCAGAGGAATATTCTGTTCGTCCGGCTGTTCGAATGTAAGTGAACACAATAACTGCAAAACGGAACGGACTAAATGTATAACAATCGGCACACAAATTTCACTTGCATATTGTAAACACCCATCAAATGTTGAGCCAAATTCAACAAGAAGTTGACCGTCTGTCAGTTGATATTTTCAAAAACATTTAAACTCCATAACTGAAAAGCACAGAGGTTCTGAATATATGAAATCTGGTATACGATTTTATTACGTGTCAAATTTTAGTTTTAGTCTATTGGGAGGGGGGGGGCGAAAGCGTGCATAAAACCCAAATTCGCCTTTTCGAGAACGTATAGAGGAAACTGCTCCTGCTCAGGTGGGTTTTTTTTTTTTTCGCCTTTTCGAGAAAGTTTTGTGGAAACTACTCCTGCTAAGGTGTTTTTTTTTCCGCCTTTTCGAGAAAGTTTAGAGGAAACCACTCCTACTAAGGATTTTTTCCTCGCCTTTTCGATAAAGTTTAGAGGAAACCACTCTTGCAAGGATTTTTTTTTATTCGCCTTTTCGGGAAAGTTTAGAGGAAACCCCTCCTACAACGGATTTTTTTTCACCGCCTTTCTGAGAAAGTTTAGAGGAAACTACTCCTGCAATGGGTTTACCTTTACGAGAAAGTTTAGAAAAAATCATTCCTGCAATGTTTTTTTTTTTTTTTTCGCTTTTTTGAGAAAGTTTAAAGGAAATCACCTACTAAGGGGTTTTTTTTCCCGCCTTTTCGAGAAAGTTTAGAGGAAACACCTTCTGCAATGGGTTTTTTTCTTTCCGCCTTTCTGAGAAAGTTTAGAGGAAATCACCCCTTCTCAGGTATTTTTTCCGACCTTTTGGAGAAAATTTAGAGAAAACCACTCTTGAAAGGTTTTTTTTTTTTTTTCGACTTTTCCAGAAAGTTTAGAGAAAACCACCCTTTCAATGTTTTTTTCCCGCCTTTTCGAGAATGTTTTGAGAAAACTACTCCTGCTAAGGTTTTTTTTTTTTTTTTCGCCTTTTTGGAAAAGTTTAGAGAAAACCACTCTGCTCAGGTATTTTTTTTTCCGACCATTTGGAGAAAATTTAGAGGAAACCACTCTTGCAAGGTTTTTTTTTTTTTTTTTTTTCTTTTCGCCATTTCCAGAAAGTTTAGAGGAAACCACCCTTGCAATGTTTTTTTTCCCCGCCTTTTCGAGAAAGTTTAGAGGAAACCACTCCTGCAAAGGGTTTTTTTTTCCCGCCTTTTCGAGAAAGTTTAAAGGAAACCACTCTTGCAAAGGATTTTTTTTTTAAAGCTTTTTCGAGAAAGTTTAGAAGAAACTAATCCTGCAATGTTTTTTTTTTCGCCTTTTCGAGAATGTTTTGAGAAAACTACTCCTGCTAAGGTTGTTTTTTTTTTTTTTTTTTTTTTTTTCTTTTGCATTTAGAAATAGTTTAGAGAAAACCAATCCTGCTCAGGTTCCCGCCCCTCCCCTATTGAATACAGTTTAAAAACATGGAAATTTCAAACCTCAAAATCAAATTTTTAAACTCCTACATTATTTTCTCTTTATATATTTCGTAGAAAACAACTAAAAAGACTCTAGCAAACTAACCTAATTTAAATAAAGCCTCCTCTGTCGTTTTCCTTATGTTTTGTATGTTTCTGCGAAATCACAGATCCAATTCAAAAGTAAGGAAGTTGTTGAACTTTGAACAAAATTACAAATTCAAGAATTTAACTTCTTGGAGCTTATGTTACTGACCTTAATGTGACCTCTTTACCTCACAATGTTGCCTTATTGCACAGGCAACAAATAATTGCGGCTTAAAGTTATGCTATTGCCTTAATCCTTGAACAAATGCTAAGGTTGGAATTTCTGCTTCGTCTAGACATGCGTCGTGATTTCTTGCTTTATTTCATATCTATTGTTGCTGTTTTTTTTAAGGCGTTGGTTCATTTAACGGTGATTATTAAATTAAAAATTCCACGAATCTTGCCATATTCAGGATGTTCAAAGCAAATTATTTTTACTTGGGCGTATTTGAAATTTTCCAATTATATTTCTTATTGATTTGAGTTCTGTTATTTAATATTTAATCGTGCATTGTCTAATAATGATTGCTGTCACTCTTACATTTCTGAAAGGAAGTACGATTGATTTAAAAATTAGATTTATGTGACATAATTAAAATTTGGCAAGCAAGAATAAATTGTTTTCATCAACTTTACTTAAAAAAAACCTCAAATTAATTTTCGAAAATTTTGTCTGAAACATGGTGGTATAATTATGCTTCATGCTTCATTCGGAAGGCTTAGCTGCATCAGCCACTGCATTCAATGCATAACATCTACACAAATGTGTCGCTTATAAACTACGGTCAAAAAATTACGGTATCTAGATTATATCTGCGGACTAATATGTCCGACTGAAATCAATAAATATAGAAAATTATCTTTTCTTTCGACAAATAAAGAGCAACGGTTGCTTTATTTGTGCTTTAATGTTTTCTAACGATCATTTCGGAAGCAATTATTTTGAAAAAAATATTTTTATGGCATTTTGAAAAGCTTTTAAAAAATTTCTAAATAACTGATGCCATTTTCTTACACATTAAAAAAAAGTTAAAGGTGAATTCAAATTTCTAAATAGAAACATAGCAAAATGATAACTTTTTTAAGATCATTTCGTCTGTCCTTCAAAAATTTTTATAGTTCGTTCTTTTTTATATAACTAGCTATCTAACGTTAAAATTTAATTTTAAGACATATATAACTCTTAAAGGTTTAGAAGCTTTAAGCCGCTCACTTCATTTTAACACACATTTTTCTAATTTTCTGTCAGCTTCCGTAAAATTTAAAAATTAAACTAAAGCGGAAGCGAATAAACTGAAATCAATATAAAAGTGTTCTTTTTCAGAAACCAAATATATTTTTTAAAAATATGAATTGTTCGGTATTGAAATCTTATATGTGCTACAGAATATTTTCTAATAATTTATGCAATATTTCAAAAATTAAATTTTTAGTTTTAATTTCAAAGGAATTTAAATGACTTAAATAATAACATTTGCATTTTTTTTCAGTCAATACATGTACTTCTAAAAAAATGATGAAGTCTTCACTTTTTACATTCTTTTAATGTTAAGGAATCATATTCGGTAAAATATTCTTGACGCTCCAACTTTAAAATAAATAACTTTTTTTAAAGCTTCTTTTTTTTTACAAATCTAACTGGGAGAGTTTTGGGCATCCTTGTTTGAGGGCAATCAACATTTTTATAATTAGGGGATCATCAGCTTTGGGGAAATAATGACGGCTGATTGGCGAATCTTCTTTCAAATGATCACTGAATGGGTCCAAAGATAAGCGTTTTCATACGATGGTAATATTCAAAATTTTCATAACTCACTCAGTTTTAATCGCAATAGAGTGGAACTTTATTTTTACTTAAAATGTTAGTGTCTCAAAAATATTTTACGAAATATGATGCATCGGGCAGAGATTCTCTACAAAAATATAAAATTTGTAATTCATTAGAACATTTATTGACTCAAACTGCAAAACAGTATTCTTTACTTCATTTAGACGATCTTTCCTATTAGACACATAGGCCTCATAATAATATCTATTTAGAAGTGGTGTGTTGGAACCCGATTAGATCGGGTATCTTGTCCCTACATAATTTCATGTTTGCCTTAAATATTACAGAATTATTGAATTAATAATTTAGATATTTTAAAATATCAAAGAAACATTTTTATTTTTTCATTCATGTAGTATAGAGGTTGATTTGTAACCAACAAATAATTCGAATTCGAGATTTTGACGAATCTCCATGTTTTACACCTCTCTATGTTCGAAAAACATATTTTTGGAAAATATCGCTCTGTCTGTCTGGAACACGATGAACCAACAACGTTTTAAGCTTTTAACTGATGCTCAATGTTGGCAACTTTTTAAAATTTAATCGGATACACAATTGGTTTCAGCCCTCTATTTAATTCTTTTACTGTAACAATTTTTTCACTAAATTCGTTAATGAGTTCTAATTTCCTAATTAAACAAATTAAATTTTCTAATGAATGTATTAGTATGAAAAACTTCCATTATATTTTGCAGATATTTTTCTTATATATAGATATGTTTTAGAAATTTTTCAAAATATATTATATTGAAAAAAGTAAATGAGTTGGAAAATACATTTTCTTTTCAAATTACAATACAATGTTACAATAAATAATGCAATACAATGTTACAGTAAATAATATACTTGAAAAAGTATATTATTTTTTACTTTTTAAATCATATTTATTTTTACAGTATATGAAGGTATATAGAAGACAATATAATATAAAATTCAACAATTATATGAAAAATAAAAAATAACAATGGGTAAAAATGGCCTTTTTTTCATCGGCTTGTGTGACTTTCATCGCACGGTTTTCTAGGGCATTTTAAACATACAGGTTAAGAACTAGTATAAAAATCAGCCTATAAATTCTGTATCTATATCTTTTGGTAAATTAATATATATTATAAATTTTTCAAAATTCATTATCATAGAAAAATTAATTATGTTTGAACATAAGTATCAAAATCAGTTGAATGCAAACTTTCATCGAAAAACTCTTCTGTACAATTATCCTTATCACTAAAATCACTTTCTGCTTCATTTAAAAGTGTCTGGAACACTGCTTCATAATAGGGTCAGTAAATTGGATGATATTTCGCCACCCAAGTTTTAGCGCCTTCTGCTAGCCTTGTTTATCACTAGAACACTAACAGGGAGATGTGGTCTCAGAGACCGCGCTCAAAGAAATAACTGAATTATTTTAAAAAGCCTCTGCTGAAATCGGTTGAAAAAATGCACGTGTATTGCAGGTCTCAAAACAGGAAGCTACAGGGTCAATCCATTCAATTGAGCTAAAAATAGATTAGGGGTGACATAAAATCCATCGCTAGCGGTCTCACAGATCGCACGTCCACAGTTAAGGGTTAATAATATAATATTTCTAGAGAACAAGCTAATCGTCAAAGACGGCTAGAAAAATATATTTTCCTCTCGAAGAATTTCAAAGAACGTGTGATTAATTACAGTCCTATTACCTCTGCCTTGAATGGAAACCGAATATTAAATATTCTATGTAAAGATGGCTCAACTTTGGCTTGTTTTTATTGCTCAAGGAAAAAGAAAAAGTGTTGTCATTTTTATATTAAACTATAGTGTAAGGAGTTCGTACTAAATTTCATCCAACAACCACGTTCTGCTTTTTAGTAATCGGATTCACACAGTCACGGATACAGAATTAAAAATACAGGCTTTTCTTTTTCCCTCAAATTCAAACGATATCTGACGCGCGAAGATTAACCAAAATCTCAAAGTAGAATTTTTCTGCGAATATTTTTATCTTTCATATCATACTTCGCGCAAGTGAAAGTAAAAAGTAGAATGGAATCAATTCATCAGAAATGATAAAAACAATTTCACGTGGGATTTAACAGCATATTTTCTGCTTTTATTTCTAGAGAAACGCAGTAGGCTCAAAAGTTAAATGGCGCCATACATTTCATGTTCTTCACGTGAACGTGATCTGATTTCATAAGATTAAATGTCCATTTAAATTTTATCAATTAGAAATGGCGTCATAATTTCAAAGATAATGTATTAATTATACATTCACAGTAGCATTTAATTGATTAAAATAATAGAATGCAAACAGTCCTCTATTATTAATAAAAAAATGTTCTGAAACGTTGGAAATTAGTCAAAATAAGAGCTAGAAATAGAAATTTCAGAAGACAAAAAAAAATGTATTTAGAAAATATTTCACTTTGTTTCAAATTTTAAAAAAATGGAAATACAATATCATAAAAATTGATTATTATGATGTAAAAAACATTCTCTTTTTTAGATATTTGATTAAGTTTTAGCACCAGAATACTTCTGCTCAGATGCTATGCTGTAAAAAACGCTATTAGCTCTTTGATAAAAGGAGTGTAAATATCGTCAGTCAAAAATTTTTCATTGCGTGTTTTTCTAGATAATATAATATTACAAAATAAAAAAAAATGTACTCTTTTTCTAAATTATTTTCTTTTTTGATCCCTGTAAAAATTGATATGTTTATTATTGCAAATAAGTACAAGAGTACCTATTCTATTTTTGTGGAATTTTTACATTGCTAAGATAAGGGCATCAACCCTATTGTCATCCTTTCGCGTGGAATGACGATAATTTATTTATTTTCAATTCTTATTTATGAACATTTCCTTATAAATTTTGTGAAATCTCCTTTAATTAGAAGAATGTTGTTTTGTTTTAAAATCGTCTGCTCTTTGTAACCAAAATAATATTGTATTTTCCAAATTAAATTAGCCGTGGTTATAATACGAACTTTTCTTAATACGAATAATAGGAAATCTATGACTTTTGAATAGGCGATTTTTTTTCTTAAATCAAAGAATTCTTTTCTATTTTCCTGTTCTCATGTACTTTAAATGTATTTCATATATTGAATTAAACTGAATAACAAATCGTTTTCATTATTCATTCACATACAGTTGCACGTTGCTGCGAAGAAAGTGAAAAAAAGGCCTAAAATATGTATAACATATTTTATTACTGTATTATTAATCTGTTGAATACACTTTTCTTTATTATTATTATGAAAACAAATTTCATGTTTTGTTGAATTGTTTTTAAAGGAATTAATTTAGACTTTCATTATTTTTTTAAATGAAAATTATTTTTGAAAATATCGATTGAAAATTGAATTGAATGATTCTGTTGAAACATGTGGGTAATATTTTCACCGATTTGCAAAGAAAGGATTGTAGAAATTCGTTGTCACATGATCGGTAGTTATTTTACAGATTAAAAATGCAAAACTAATTGAATATTTTTTCTTACTTTTCTTGTTGTTTGGATAAAATATTCTTTGAAAATATAAGTAAATATTTATTTGTATGCATGCATTTTTTTAATTGATGTTGTAAAAAAAGAATAATAAATTAATTCAATCAATAATTTCAAACATGTGAAAATATATTCACAAAGGAAGATTAGCGTTATATATTTGATAAAATCTGAGTATAAAAAAATCATTTAAATTTCTGTTGATTCAAACAGAAATGAAGCTGGAAAAAAAAAACCCTTTTTTTTTTTATCTTTTGTATATTTAATTTTGGTAATATTTATTTTTATTAATTTGAAACTTACTAATCAGATCATCAACGTCATTCGGCTTATAATATATCTATGCACTTTCTGAAATATTGCATTTATATTTTTGTAGATGTGTAGATTAATAATTCTTAAAGAAATGAATCATATATCCTTTTTTAATTGAATATAGATATTAGAGCAATAGATATTAACTCAATGCAATGCACTCATTTAAATACACGGCCAAAAATCATGTATTACAAGAAATGGCAACTATGATAATATATAGTATGGTACATCACCATTTTATTCTGAAATAATAACCAATAACAATGACAGGACCATTCAAAATGGGTTCTCAATGAATGGGAATTATAAAACTCAGATACAGTGTCATGTAGTAGGAGATAAAATCAGAGACAGAGAGAGAGATCTTCCAAAAAATTTTTAATATAATCTCGAATGAAAGTGTGATACACCCCTCATCTCGCATAAAATTTTGGACCTTGGGTATAATTGCGAATGCCTTGTGAAAAATATTGTTACGGATTTCCGGGTTCGCTTGTAGTGGGTGTGAGAACAATCAGCAGGCCTCAGTAGAGAAAAACGACGACGTTTATTCACACAAGTACGCAGACGAGACAAATTCAAAGACGACAACTATATACAGCCAAGAGTATACAGGACAGCACACAGCAGCACACTACAACAAACAGAAAGTAGCCCACAAGTAGTAATTCTGTAGTAACAACGACCACAGCATACAAAAAGGCCAGACAGAATCCAGCAGGAGAGGGGATCCTCGGAGCTTCGCTCTACGGTCTCTCCAGACGGCTGAAATTCCCCACTGCCTTCTCGCTTTAGCTGTATCAAACTGCCCACTCACTACCACACGACTGGCTACTCCACGCACAATAACTTGATTTTGCTTTCACAATAGACAACAAGACTCGGCACACAGTCCAATTCAACAATAGCTTGAGCTCCACACAACGCTGGCACTCCGCCGTTGCTTCTCTATCCTCTCGAAGACTCGTTACTTTTCTACGATTACTCTTTTGATCTGGTTCGTTGCAGTTTGAGACTACCGTCCTTTTATAATTCCCGGGATGTGGACCAAACCCTTCTTGGCCAATCAGGTGTATCTCATTTCCTATTGGATGGATCGTTAAAATTTTCGAAGTTTTCCCATTTTTTCGCCAAATGGTCGCCAACTTTGTCGCCAAGCGCTGGGATCGGTGGCTTGGCACCCGAGCAGCATCCAATACAGATGACTGTAAATCAGTCTTTCTGGTGATAGAACTAATCATGATGGGAAGCAACTTTTCAGGCTTGTAACAATATTTACGAGATATGGATCTCTGCTTGAATTTAGCTTTTCCAATGAATTTGCCGTAAGACCTTTGGCGATATTTTTTGGTGATTAATACCTGGCATGCGGTTAATAGTACCAGAAAATTTGTGTTTCATACACATTTTTTCTAACGATTGAAACCATAATTTCATACAGACTACAGCTATTTTATTTATTATAAACAAATTGGGATTTTCTTCCCCAAAACGTGCTCGTAAACGTAAATTTGATAAATATAAGAAAAAAATTATCCTAGAGGATACCTTCCATGGCACTGGCATGCAATAATTAAGAAATATTCATTTCTGGCATGAATTTAGCATTTTTTATTGAACCTACATTAGATGATGGCGAGTGTTTTGGCGACTAATCCTTGGAATGCAGTTAATAGCTCCGAAATTCGAATTTCTGTTTTAAATGCATTTTTTGCAGCCGATTGAAAATTTGATACAGAACTAGAATTGTAGTCCCAAAATCCCATACTATATTTGACATACTTAAGTCACTGCGATTTTTAGTTATCGTATTTACGTGCTTTAACTAAAAATTATACCAAAAAGACTGTCGACCTCTTGTTTTCAAAATTTGATATTTATCTACACTATAGATTTAAATCTCTATAATGAATTTTATTTATCTAACTCTTTTCTTTTTGTAGTTATCGCGTTACTTTATATTCGAACAGTCCGACAGACAAATTTCCTTTAGACAGAATTTTCTCATACTTTGATAACAATTTACAAATTAGGTGTACAGTCCACATACCAAATTTCATGAGTGTAGCTCAAGGCGGTTTTGAGTTATCTTTGTCACAGACAGATATTTTTTTAAAAATATGTTTTTCAGACTCGGAGAGGCGTAAAACTAGAATTCATAAAAATTAATTCAATAGTCAATTCTTGAAATTTAAAAATGAAAAATTATTTGCTTAAGCGATAAAAAGTATTAAATATATGTATAATGTGAAGCATTTACCACACACCATCTCACAACTATACATCATTACGAGGACTACAAAAATATGGCTTCCACAGAAATAATGATTCTAATTGAACAGAAAGAGACTCATTTTTCAGCTGGAATATTTCGCAAAATAATTGATCAAAAAGATTGTAAACGATATTTCAATGACTAACAAAATAATGAACTTATGATTGTTATGTACAAAAACTAATCCTTTTCGCTTGTTATCTTCAAATTTCACTTTTATACAATGGCTCAGACAATTGAGAGTACACCTTACTTTTACTTGATAAATCCGACTTTCAATATAAATAACACATTACCAGGAAGTTCAAACATGTTTTTATTTTTACACATGTCAAATGATAAAGAACAGAAAATAAAGAACAAATGGATGAAAAACTTCTAAACTGAAAAGTTTCAGAAACATTTGAAATATTTTTTTTAATTTAAATAAATTAACATAAAAATAAAAATAATTTTTTGTCTCAAAAAATTGAGAATACACCAATGAAATTTTTGTAATATATCGCATACAAAGAAGGTGTCAATATTTAGTTCCATGTCTTTCGGCTTCTATAATAGCCTTTAAACGTCGTGGTACCTATTCGACAAATTTTTGTTTGCATCAGAAGATATTTTACTCCGTTCTTCTTGCAACACTTGTTTTAAAAGGATTTGGTTCCTAATTTTGTGTTTTTAAACCACTATTTCGGGGGTGGCCCACATATTTTCAATCACATTGATGTCAGGGAACTGTGGTGGTGTGTGTAACTGCTGTTTACAGTGAAAAAGGCGCCACATTTTGCCGTTACGGGCCATGTGTTTGGGGTTGTTGTCCTTCTGGAAAATGAAATTTTCATCTAAACCCAAATTTTTAACTTTCCTTTAGATTTTTAGAAAGTATATCTAAGTAAACAATATGGTTCATAATGCCATCTATAAAAACTAAATTTCCTACCGCGGATGAAGCCATACAACCCCAAACCATGACGGAGTCATCACCATGTTTAACTGTAGAATGTAAATTTGATGGATCCAAAGCGGTAGTGATCTTTCTTCATGCAGTGCGACGGCTGTCACTGCCAAAAATGTTGAATTTACTTTCATCACTAAATATAACTTTCTTCCAAAAGTGATTGGTCTTCAATGGATGAATTTTTGAGACTTCAAATGCTTTTTCTGATTTTGCAAGCTGATGAACGGTTTCTCTCCAACAGTTCGACTTTTATGTCCAGCTTGTTTATTTACTTTCGCACGGTTTCAACACTTACACTTCTGCCTATGATTTGAGAAATTTCTGCAGCAAGTTGGATGATCCAAATAGTAGCAATGTAAATGAAAGTGCTAAAATTTGGGTTTAGATGGAAATTTCATTTTTCCGCAGGACGATGACCGCAAACTCACGGCCCGTAACGCCAAAATATGGTGTCTCTTTCATTGTAAACAGCAGTTACACACACCACTACGGTCCCCCGACATCAATGTCATTCAAAATCTGTTGGCCACACTTGAAACAGCGGTCCAGAAAAACAAAACCCATTTAAAACAAGTGTTGTAAGAAGAATGGAGTAAAATATCTTTAGATACAACCAGAAATGGGTCAAATCAACACCACGAAGTCTAGAGGCCATTATAAAAGCCAAAGGACGTGTAACTAAACATTGACTTTTTGTTTATGTGCAAGATATTACAAAAATTTCATTGGTGTATTTTCAATTTTTTGAGACAAAAATCTGTTTTCATTACTGGGCTGCTAACCACAAGGTCCCAGGTTCTATCTTTAGCACATCACTTACCGCTTCATATATTTATTTAAAATGCTTCTCAAACTTTTCAATTTGGAAGCTTTTCGTTGTTTATTATTTTAAATTAAACCCTTTGTTATGTGTAAATAAAAACCTGTTTGCACTTCTCGGTAATGTGTTATTTGTATTGAAAGTCTGATTTATCAAGTAAATTAAGATGAACTCTCAATTGTTTGAGCCACTGTATATGCGAATCATGAAATAAAAAAACTGTCTGATAAAAATTATCAAAACATACTTCTTGCTTTTCATGAAAACAGTATAATTTAACCGCTTTATTTAAATTAATTATTAAAAATTATTTCATTAAATTATTAAAATGTATTTAAATTATTAAATTTAGCTTACATTTAAAGTTGCTTTCTATAGCAGATCTTTCAAAAGCAAAATTTTATAGCAGATCCATTAAGGATCTCAATATGCTGAAATCGCTAAAATTGAAGCAATCTTGAAAAACAAACAAAAAAAACATCTTTACATTTTATATGAAATTTTACCAAACTAAATCGTAATTGTTGTGAATCCTAAAAATTTACTAAAAGAGTTACTTTTGCGAATAAAATAATATAAAAATATCTTTATCACATTATTTCATAGTTTAATGAGAAGTTCTGAACAATTTATCCTTTCATACAACAAAAATCATTCATCATTATCTTTACAATGTTTAATTTACAACAAGTATGGTAAAAGCAGACTCGCATATTTATCAGGCACGCTTTTCAGTATACGCACCAATATTAGGTAGAAACAAGGTCAATACAAAATGGCTTTGAGCTGTGTTATAAAAATGCACCATTTTTTTTTTTTTTTTTTTTTTTGAGGAAGAACGTCTTTATAATAACTAAAAGAATAAAAGCTACTATCACCCATTTTATAAAACCTCCGACCTTCCGATTCCGGTTAAAATAAGAAAATAAATGTTAAAAATGGAATGTATCAGCGAAGGACACGTAACACAACTCAAGTTCTTTTTTAAGAAAAAATAATTTATCTTCTTCAGAGTATTGCCACTCGTGACAGATAAAAAGCTGATTAATAGTTAGTCTTGCCTGAAAACGATCTTCAGTTTTCCTACTGCGATTCTTGGAACAAACGATTTTGATGAAAACAAAAGCGGAAGTAAATCAACAATAGATAAAATTTCTTTCGCCAAGTGTGATTATTTTTAAATATTCTTTTTCAAGGTCAATTCCAGAAGCAAGAACAAGTTTCCTTTTTTGATGTAACAGTTCTTCCACCTGAAATGAGGCTTTAATATTCTTTCCAATCTGAGTGAAAGAAAGAATAATGTTTTAGAACAAGTTTAGACTTAATAAGGCAGATGTCATTAACGTTTTAGAATGGAAATTAATATTTGTTCGAGCATTTCATAATATTATCTGATGTATGGCAATAGGAAGTATATAAAGTTGTCTCTCTTTCAATTACTTTAATGCAATCTTTCATAAAAAGCTGAAAGCCATACACTTTGAAAAAAATTTAATATTTGTTACATTCATTGAAATCAATACATTTATTATTTTCATTTTTAAATTACAAATTGCAATCATGAGAATTAATTGTGAATAATCAATGTAAAATATTAGTTATTTCTGGAAATTTCTAATTTCTTAATATTCTTTTCTATCATTATCAATAGCCGTGTGCTTTTTACATTAATTTTCATAAGCAGTGGCAACGAGTTCTCGAGATAGAGAATTGAAAAGATATCGAAAAGATGGGTATATTGTGACTTTATTTCTTGAGAGCAGTATTCGATTTTTTACTCTCTCGTATAATATAGAGAAAGTATAGTAATTGCCGAAAAATTCGAACTTGATATATTGACAAATATTTACGCATTAGACCTCCTTGATTTCGAAAAACACATTTTTTGAAAATGTTCGTCTGTCTGTCTGTGACAAAGATAATTCGAAATCTTTTTGAGAGAGCCAAATTCCAATCTTCTTTCAGATAGAACGTTGGAATTTGGCATACTGCCTTTACAACAAATTTGCAGATTTCTGTCAAGTTTTGAATTAAATGTGTTCAAAAGAAGCTCGTCTGTCCGGCTGTCCGAAGGTAAATTAACACTATAACTTCAAAACAAAGAGAGCTAAATATATAAGATTCGGTACACTGATTTAACATCTTTAATGTAAACACATGTCAAATTTTGAGCCAAATCCAGCAAGAGCTTGACTGTCTATCGGTCTGTACTTTCAGAAACAAGTAAACGTGATAATTCAAAAACGCAATGCTTTAAATTTGCCAAATTTGGTAATGTAATTTCTGGCTACAAATGCAGTTTTGTGTCAAATTATTGTTTTAATTGGTTGAGAAAACATATCTAAATTACAATTTTGATTTTTGGATACTATTAACGCATGCTTGGCATTAATCGCCAAATAACTCGCCAAGGACGAAACGATAGATTCAGAAAAAAAGGTTAAATCCAAGCCAAAAGTTAATATTCCATAACTATTGTACGTTAGTGCCATGCAAGGCGTTCTGTGGTACGCCAACTTTATTAGAGAAATGTGAGAAAGTCGTGGAGAAACCCCTCCCACTAGTTAAAACACTTTTTATCTCCTTTTGTTGCTATTTAAGAAATATTAATCAAGCAGATAACGCAATTACGATCAGGCAGATTGCCGCATCCAAAATCTTATTTTTTTCACCTCTTTGATTGCAGTTTTTACTATATCTTTGATTCGCAGGGAATATTAACTGTGTTAATTTCAATTAAATCGCTTAATGGATGAATTATTGTTCATGATTTCCTCAACAAACTCTCACTTTTAAGCATCAAATTGTGACAGGCATTTACAGCCAAGAAAATTCAATAGCTTGGTAACTATTTATTTTTTTGTGTACACGAACTTTTTTAGCAGAGACATTTGTAACTTATGCCATTAACGTTTATTGGTATGTGGGTAAAATAGATCAAACTGAACGTTGTCTCCTGCGATAATCTATTTTCACTTTCTTATTCTCTTAAAAACAACGTAGATAACAAACTTTTCCTTCACTTTTTAATACTGGAATAAAATCCCGTCATTATATACTTGATAAAACATTGAAAAGTGTTTAAATTTTATTTCTACAATAAAATCCATTTTTGAAAATTATGTAAAAAATACGCTTTTAAAAGTTTTCAACATACGAAGGAGAGAGGATGGGTATTCAGAACAATTAAAATTGCGTCATTGAAAAAATATAAAATTTGATTTTTAAATGATAGAAAAGTTCTTTTTGTGCAATAATATTTTATAACGTTTTGCCTATAAACACCAAAATGACGCCTAATTTTTAATTAATTAAAACCCAAAATAATTTTTTTAAAAAACGTTACAAGGTGCTTTTCTTTATCCACCAAAATAACATATGGGCCAAATTTAGTAGTTCTAAATTAAATTATCTGGCCTATAGAAAGCCAACACACACATATACTTGCTGCATTGTAAAGATCGTCGCGTTTGAAACTGTCGTCATCGTTTAATAAATCAGCGACATTTGTCTTCTTAAAACTTTCTTGCATACTCTCTAATAAAAGTTTTATCCAAGAGAAGCCTTGTATGGCATGAATATAGCATTTTCACTGAATCTATCATGCCATCCTTGGTGAATTATTTGGCGATTAATCCCTGGTATGCGGTTTAGTGGTATCTGAAAATCGAATTTGGGTTTCAGACACGTTTTTCCCAAACAACAATTTGACACAATAAGGCACGCTTAGTCAAAAAGTTTCATACCAAATTTCATATATTTAAGTTATTTCGTTTTCGAATTATGCCGCTTACATACTTAAGAATGTACAAACCGACAGATTCAACCTACAGCTGGATTTATATCAAAGTTTTACAGGTGTATATACTATAGATATTAAATCTGTGTACCGAATTTTATCTTTCAAACTCTCTTCGTTTTATAGATATCGTATGAACTTATATTCGAACAGACTAACACCTGAACGTATTTGTTTTTTGAGTGCATTAACATGTAAGGAACACAAAAGAATTGTGGTGTTGATTATTTTTGACCTTCTAAAATTCACTGGATGATTAATTCTATTGAAAATACTTTATTCATTTCAATAGAAATCAAAGTAATATTTTAATTTCTTTTGAAAAAATTAGTGTTATTTATTCCATAAAAATGTGAGAACCATTCACTTGGGTTTCTGCCAGATTATCCTAGACTCTGCGTTTTAATTTAAGTCACGGAAATGATCTACCCAAAAATGTCTCTCATATTCTCGAATAAAACTGAATTTGTATTGATATGTACTTTTTCCCAGCTGATTGAAGCCAAAATTTCACACAGAACTATAATTGCAGTCACAAAATCGCATATTAAATTTAATATATTTCATTCATTGAGCTTTTGAATTATTGCCTTTACATAATTATGAAAGCACAGATCGACAAATGCCCAACCTGTTGTTGAATTTGGTTCAAAACTTGATAGATATATATACTATAGATTTTATATCTGAGTGCCGAATTTTATCCATCTAGCTTTCTATGTTTTGTAGTTATCGCATTAACTTATATCGAATAGACGGACAGACAAATTTTCCCTGAATAGGTTTTACTCAAAATTTGAAAGAAATCTACAAACTTAATGTAAATATCATACACCAAGCTGCCTAGCACAAAGCGTCAGCTCAACGCGTTTTTGATTCATCTTTTGTTACAGACAGACAGACATTTTTATTTTTTCTTAACTCAGGGTGGTCTAAAACGTGGAGATTCGTCAAAATCTCGAGTTCGAATTGTTTGACGTTTGCTATAATTTCTCTATTCTTATCACGATTTTTGCACAAACTTATCTTTTCCTGATCGTGTGCGCATAATATAACTTCCTGATACATCTGGCCTTGTATTGGAAGATTCTCTTCCAAACCAAGCTTCATCCATACATACAGATTTTGAAAAATTAAATCTCGAAAATCTAATTCAGAACAGTCGTGGCATAATAATATTTTATTCTTGAATCGTGAGGAGATTTATCAAAATCTCGAGTTTGACGATTGTTATACTTTCTCTATACTACGTACTATACGAGGAATTTAATAAAAATGCAAAGAATTGTTTTGTGTTTCAGCTGTTAACCATGACAACAATGTTAAGAGGTATCACATGACTGAATTATTCTCCAATCTGAGCAAATTCTTTAACCATTTCTGCACATGTATTTAAAATATATTCCACATTTAAAAAAAGTATTTAATTGATTAAGTTAATTTAAGTTTTTCATTTTTTTTAGTAATGTTAAAAGTTTATTTCCATTTTCCACTTATTCTATTAATATGAAGCAATTTAATATCATATTTATACATTCAATATCGAAACGAATTAATTTAGCCGAAAATAGAATTGTTCAGTTTAAAAAAAAAAATATTTTATTTCTTGAGAAAGTGTCGGTTTTTTTCCTCTTTCTTTATTTTAAGATAAAGAAAAATATTTTTTAACTTATCGAATAAAATAAACAAGAATATTTGCAAATGAAAAAAATGAATAATTAAAAAATAAAATTCAAATATCTAATAATTCAATCCTATTTTTGATTTTAAAAATATTAAGAGAAAAATTTCAGCATTAAATATTCCAGAATACTTAACACAGGTGGTTGGAATTTCAGTATATTTGTGATTATTTTTTAATATTTAAAATAAAAAAATAAAAGTTTTAGGGCGCTTTTAACTGTGATAAAAATTGTAGAAAATACTTGCAATAAAAATTTAAGCTGTCAAAACATAAATCTTAAAACCTTCCGTCGCTGATATAAATATTCTTTTAAATTGAAATTGTAACAATATCCGTTGTAAACTCTGAATGAACATTCAAGGACTTTCTTTTAATTTTAGTAATCATTGTGGATAAATTTCACTATCGTATTTTTATTAATAACGAAGGTTTTTATGATTTTTGTTTTGACTTGCAGAATTTTGATTAAAAATGTATTACACTGCGTAAAAAAAGTAGAAGGACACTTGATTTTGTAACAATAACCGAAAAATATTTTATTTTTACTAAACTTTTTTTATAAGAAACATTTAAAAAATATTTCAAAAATACAATTTTAACATCAGAATTATGATGTTCAAACATAAAATATTAATGGCAACAAAAATAGTTTCTCTTTTTTGAAACTTTGTAAAAAAAGTAGAAGGACAGCATTATAATGAATGAAAAAATAGTGACTTTAATAAGGAATGGTCCTCCCATTGGCCTTTATAACTTCAAATATTCTATTTGGAAGTGAATTGTATAGAATTTGAATTTCAGTTTGACAAAAATTGTCCCACGAGTCATTCAATGCTTCTCGAAGCTGAGTTTGGGAATCAAATTGCCTTCCATCAGCATAAACTCGACGAACTAGCATTGCCCAGATGTTTTCCACTATATTAAGGTCAGGACTTTTGGCTGGCCACGGTAAAACATCCACATTATTTGTTAGGAACCAATCTTTGACTCCAGTCGCGGTGTGAATGGAAGCTCCGTCTTGCTGAAACTTCCACTCTTCACCCCTCATGTCAGAGGCATAAGGAAGAAGCTCGGAATTTAGCACTTGAATGTAGTCTGTATGTTTTTGCCTACCATTTAAGAAAACCAGACTTGTCCTTCCTCCGTATCCAACAGCCAACCAAACCATTAAACTCCCTCCTCCCATTTGTCGTGTTGAATAGTATTCGCCTTCAGTCCCCAGACAATGCCAGTAGTGCTGATATCCGTCTGGACCGTCTAAGTTAAATTTCTTTTCATCGGAAAATATCACAGAAGTCCATTCTGTAGTCCAGGACATGTGCTCCTTAGCCCACGCTAAACGGTTATCAATGTGAACTTGTTTCCACTTAGGATGATGTTTCCGTTTTTTGAAAATGAATTTTTTAGATCTTTTAATATAGTTGTAAACTGTTTATTTCGTCACATGATTAAGTCCTGCTTGATTTCTTGCCTTTGAAACACTTCCTTTGTTCTTCTTCAGCACACGAGCAAGTTTTCTTTCATCACGTGGTATTAACTTCTTCGGTCTACCAGTCTTCTTTTTATTTCCAATTTTATAAGGATTTCTGATAAAGTTTGAAACTGTATTGGGACTCACCTGCAACAATCGAGCAATCTCTCTGACACCTTTACCATCATTTTGATATGCGGAAATTTGCCGTTTTTGCAATACGGTCAAAGGTATTCCTTTAGGCATTTCTGAGAACGGAGAAACAACGTAACTTTTAAACAAAATAGATTATTTTGGCAGAAAAGGACAAACAAAGTACAAAATCACTATTTAAATAAAGAACAACTCACTAAATTAAATATATTAGCAAGTGTCCTTCTACTTTTTTTACGCATCGGAAATTATATATACTAATTTACTTAATAATATTAGTGGTAGATGTTTAATTTTTGCCTAAAATGAAAACAAGGGTCATTAAACTAAATCTGCATAAATATCTGGTAGTTAGGAGAAAATAAGAGATATTAATTGGCAAAAAGACACTGTCCTTCTACTTTTTTACGCAGTGTATATATATTTTAGTACAGTCACAAATGCATATTTTTAAAGGTGTTTTTAATTTTTAATAGTTCCTATTTTTCAACTTCTAATACATTTCTATAATTTATTATAATTATTAAATATCGCCTTATTAATTTCACTCAAATTTATTTCTTTTTCTTTCAAAACAGTCCATCTGATACTGAATCATAACTAAATAAAATAAATCGATTCATTCATAATTAAATTCTATTAAACATTAAATATCGCAGTTTCATCGGAAACATATAATTTTACAGAATTTCAGAATTCTAGAATGTCATAAAGTGAATGAAAATTCGATAATCATATTCCATTTTCAAGAACATAAATTAAATAAAAACAACAAGTCAAATTAAATAAAGATCCCTAAAAGTCCGTAGAGAATTTTAGAATTCCACATAGAACAACAAGACAATTTCTTTTATTAATGGTCACATTTTTCCGTTCTAAAAATAGAGATCCCAGGTGAAGTGTTTCATGCAAGTTTTTATTCCCCACAAAGTTGGATCATTCTAAGAAATATAATATCTAAAAAAGAGCCTATTTTGTATTACCTGCTCTCTCTCTCTTTTTATTTATTTTTTCATCTTCATTGCATTCGATGGTCGTATGGCGGCAAGGTGTATTTCGTCCTTTATGATGTTTCTATTCCCTTGAAATTTGAAAAGCCAAAGAAATGTCTTCTCCGCTCATCTCTCGAGCCATCGGGGACAGTTTTCGCTTACAAGGTTATAAATGCCCATGATTTTATTTAATTGACTAAGTGAAGACACAATTCTGCTCGGAGTTTTCCCATGACTCTAAGACAGATATTGGAGCATTTCTTCTCTTTGGAGACCCTATAAATGAACTGTGCTCTTGGAATAATGATTACAAGATACTACCCTCAAATGAAGCTATATATATATATATATATATATATATATAACATTATCGTACAATTTTTTTTCCACTTTTAGTATTTTTTTTTCATATTTATATATAAATATGTATATAATGCTTTTGCTGTTTTGCGGCTATATCTTCCTAAAATATTTTCTCGAATGGAATCAATTGTGCACTATCTTAAAATAAGCAAAATTAACTTTTTAATGACTTCAATGTTTATGTCATTATCGTACAATTTTCTCCACTTTTATTTATTTTTTTATTTTTATTTTATTTATTTATTTTACTTGTTGTTTTTATTTTATTTATTTATTTTATTTTTTTATTTTTATTTTATTTATTTATTTTACTTGTTGTTTTTATTTTATTTATTTATTTTATTTTTTTATTTATATTTCATTTTTTGTTTTGTTTAATTTTGTTTTGTTTTTTAATTTTTATTTCCTCTTTTTGTTTTATTTTATTTTTATTTCATTTTTTGTTTTGTTTTATTTTATTTTTCATTCATTCATTTTTTAAACCTTTTTATATACAAAAAATAGATGAAATATTGCAACCGACATAAAATGTGAACACGAGATTTTGATGAATCTTTACGTTTTAGAGTACCCTGAGTTCGAAAAACACATTTTTGGAAAATATATGTCTGTCTGTAAATGTAGAATTTTACAGTTATTGAAAATATGAAAATCATACGACAGTTTAATTAATAAGGTGTTTAAGGTAACATTAATTGATCTATAGAATATATTTTAAATATATGTGCAAAAATAGTTAAAAAATGTGCCCCAGATAGAGGCACAATTCAATCATGTGATTTCTCTTAACTTTGTCTTTATGGTAAAGCAACTGAAACACAAAACAATTCTTTGCACTTTTTTACTTTCTGAAATACGTAGTATAGAGAAAGTATAGCACTCGTCAAAAAATTGGAATTCGAGATTTCGACGAATCTCCACATTTTAGACCTCCATGAGCTCTAAAAACACATATTTGGAAAATGTCCGTCTGTCTGTCGATGACAAAGATAAATCAAAAATGCTTTTAATAAATGAAATTTGGTGTACAATCTTTACACCACATTTGCAGATTTCTGTCGAATTTTGTGCAAAATCCGCTCAGAGGAAGTCTATATGGTATTTTTTTACTTTTTGATTGTATAAGGGAAGTCCTGAAATCATAAAAAATATTCAAATAAAAGATTTTGACGAATTTCCGCGTTTCAGACTCCCCCTGGATTCGAAAAACGCATTTTTGGCATTATACTTCTCAGTGAACACACGTTAACTCAAATACGCTTTCAGCTACACAGATGAAATTTGTTATAAAATGACTACCATAATTGCAGATGGCTGTCGAATTTCGAATGAAATCCATTCACAGGGATTCATTCTGTCTGTCTGTTTGTTCGAGTACAAGCGAACTCGTTAACTACAAAACACAAAAAACTAGATAGATAAAATTTGGTACATGAGTTTGACATCTAAAATACAGATTCTTACAAATTTTGAATTAAATTCGTCAAATGGCTGACAGTCTGTACTTTCTTGTATCTACAATTGTACTTTTGTACCAAATTTAGGTATTATTCGGCCTAAATATATATATATATATATATATATATATATATATATATATATATATATGCTGATATTGGCTCTGAATATATATTGTAATGTCTTGATCTAGACTGATCAAATAAGGAAGCAGAATTTCCAGACAATTCTTTATTTTACAGCCCTATATATACAAAAGAACAACTTGTTCTAATCTTGGTTAAATAAATAGTTATTTACACCTGTAGTAGGAGATACAACAGTCAAAGTGGAAGGCTCTCTTGAAACTCAGTTGGTTCTCGGACTCCGAACTCGTGGGCGTAGTCCAACAGTCTCCTGCCATTCGTTTCTTCTCTTCTCCCTAGAAAAAAATATCTGCACTTTATTTCGGCGACAATCTTCGCCTCTTAATTTACATTGGTCGTTTGAGTTCTCTTTTGGCCAATCGGGGTTCAGCAGTATGCTCCCTCAGCGGCACTAGTGGGTCGTGGGAAGGTCCATTTAATGATGCACATAACTGACTATACTGACTGATGCACATACTGAATTTCATAACTGACTATTCTGGAACACGGAACTATCAAAGTCCTTTCACAATGAGAAACATTTAGCATCCAGATGTTTGAACACCCCTTTCTCTTTGAAGGTACTATCAATACCTCTTGGACGAGGAATTCCACATGCGGTCTTTCACTGTAGTCGCTAAGGAACAGATGCGAGACCACCCAGGTGAAAAGATCCACCATCTATCTCGAGCAGTTTAGTAAGTAACAGCGACGACACAGCTGGCTGTAAATGTCTTATCAGTACTTGGAAACGGGAAATGTTACAATATATTCTTGCTATGGATTCAGAAAAAATTCAATATTTATATCAAAGATCTGAATTTCATAGCTATCGTTCTCCAATGCCATGCAAAGTATACGTGGCCTTATTTTTGGTCCCCCATTTTATACCGAGGATACGATCTTTAATGTAGAATACGCGAGGAAGATTCGAGGGGAATCCTCCTGCTCGTTTACTTTAATCTTTAACAATCTTTTTATTATTAATATGAGGAAACGCAGGCTCCTTTCAATATTGTATCAAATTATTCTATCACCTGCTTTTACTAAATTGGAGATTTAAGATAAGAAATAGTTTCTTTGGCATTAACTCTGAAGTATTTTCACTTCCGTTTTTATTTCGTATTATATATATATATATTTTTTATATAGCATGCAAATTAACTTGTAGTAGACTGATCCGATTACTTAATATTTTCCAATTTTATCAAATAACAATGTAAAACCTTTTAATAATACATTTCGTATTACTCATTTAATAGTTACTACTGTCATTGCTTCCTGCGAACAAGCTGGTCGCCAAAGGAAGCTAGTAAGAACAAGTATAGCAATCGTCAAAAAATTCAAACTCGAGCTTCTGAAGAATCTCCACATTTCAGATCTCCCTATGTTCGAAAAACATATTTTTAGAAACTGTCTGTCTGTAATGAAGATAACTCTTAAATACTTTGAGCTAGATGGCTGAAATTTAATATACGGTCTTTACACCGAATTTGCATATTTCTATCAAATTTTGAGTGAAATCTGTTGTGAGTAAGTCCGTCTCTCCGGCTCTCAAAGCATAAGCTAACACGACAACTACAAAACAAAGAGAGCTAAGTAAATAAGATTCGGTGCACAAATTTAACACCTATAATGTAGACACCTGTCCAATTTGAACCAAAGCCGACAACGGGCTGACTGTCTGTCGGTCTGTACTTTCAGAAAAATATAAGCGCGATAATCTGAAAACACAATGACTTAAATATATCAAATTAGGTATGAAATTTTGGGACTACAAGTGCAGATTTATATCAAATCTTTGTTTCAATTGATTGAAAAAATCGTGGTCTAAAATTCGTTTTTCGGATAATATTAACCGCATGCTATAAATTAATCGTCAAAAAAATTGCAAAGAATGATTCAGTAGATTCAGTACAGCTAAGTTCGCGCCAAAATTGAATATTTCATAATTATTGTACACCAATGGATGCAAGGCGGTCTCTGGCGTGACAAAATTATTAGAGGGTATGCGAGAAAGTTTTGCGGAGACCATTCCCGCTGGTATAATATATATAATTAACTACGTTTGTCGAGCACTTGCCTGGTCGAGAATGACGTTTTCAGTTTTAAATAAATATATTATTTCCCTATAAAAAATATGTCACTGTACATCTGTATCATAATTAAAGCAATATCTCAAAATCCATATCAATACTAATACAACTCACTTAATAGTAGCAGAAATTTTGATTAAAGTCGTAAAATTTATAATAATATGGATATATAGTTATAATTATTATACCATTGTTTTAATTTAAGAAAGCATTAACCCTTTAAAAGGCATTAAAAGCATTAACCCTTTTTATATCTATATAATTTGCGAGGCGAATCAAAAAAGTGGAAGTACTAATACCTCAGAAGTTAAATCGCACATCTATGTTTTAACACTTTAAAGGGCCATTATTTTCTAGTCATATTATGTTAAAATATTTTTAGACTTGAAATTAGAATAAGAAAAGGGATTCATTTAGCTTATGAGATAAATTTAATTTGATTAATGAATTAATTTGGTCCATTAATAATTAAGTAACAAATCAAGACACATCATTTTGTGTGAGATAAAGAACTGAAGCATCTAAGTTTCTGTCTTTCTAAAAAAGTTTGTCAGAACTTGTGCCAACCTTCATCATTTCATACAAAGATTGATAAATTGGGTGGGAAGCAAAGTTCCCACGCCATAGAAAGGGTTAAAACACTCATTTAGGGACATCTAGCCCTAATGCTTAGAGCAAAATTCGAATTCGAATTTCATTTACTGCTGAGAAATCCCCGAATCAGCGTGAACATTTCCGTTTTGTTAACGCGCCTGAGTCAAGTACTGACCACATGAGAGAAAGACGTGACTTCCATCTGTATAATGCACGTTCTCCAGAACTGGTTTACACCTTCATCGTCCGGCAAATGTCTGTCGTTCAACACTTATTTTTTTTTTTTTTTTTTTTTTTTTGAAGTATGCTGAGCTAAATTGTTTTCTCTGTGCCTGTCTAGTATTTAAACAGGTCAATGGGTTCAATATTCGAAGCACAATTTCTTATGGCATTGATTAGAACATCTTATCTAATAAATTAATAATTAATTATTAGACAAGAATAGAGTTATAAGAAAACATTGACGGACATATACTAGTTGGAATTCCAAGCGATGCTAAGTGACTGCTTTCCTCTTCAGAATTTCGATTGAAATTTATTTATGCGTAAAAGTATAATATGAAAATAATGAAAAATATTTGACGAAATGCCAAGGGGAACAAAAACGGTGGTTATAATCAACGATTTGGATAATTTAAATGTTAAGAATTATTAATATTAATTGGAATTAATTCATTATTAACTGTAATTTTTTCACAAATTGACATTTGATTGGATATCCTCTTTCTCTTATCTTTTTTCGGAAAAAAAAGAAAGAAAAAAAAAGTAAGGTATAAATCCTAATTAAAATAGCGTGATAAAAGAAGAAGAATAGCAGAAAAATTAAATCCTCATAAAATTCATAAGAACATCCATCATAAAATTCGAAAGAACAAATTTAATTAGATTAATCGACCTGTCAAAAACATGAATTTATGCCTTTAAATCAAACTTCTTTTAATTCTTAACTTAATTGTAAACACGAACAACGTCTTAGTTGTAAATATTTTCTGTTTATTTTTCATCAGTTCTGATACATTCTTCAAATTCAAGTTTTTGAAAAATATTTGAAATCTATGCGCCAGCTCGATAATCGCATTTTGATTTTTGATTTTTAAATTTACGAAGGGAGAATACATTCCATCAAAATCCTATTCCTTTTCTTTTATAGGGAAACACGATCCTTAAAAGCTATTTAAAAATTCCAAGTATTTTCTTCTTTAACGCGTTTTAACATAGACCTACATAAACAGGTTTTTCTAACCTTTTTTTTTTTTTTTTTTTTCTTTCAACGTGCTATTATTATCTTTATTCAATATTTTTATTCTCAGAAAGTGAAAAAACAACTATAAATAATCGAAATCATTACATTGTTATCAATTTTCAAATTATCTTAAATAAATTCAGAAGCAAAGTTCGTCAAATTAGCATTCGCCGATAAAGCCTCACCTGGGGAAGTTTCTGCATTGTTTCACAATCTCTCAACGTAACTGCAATCGGAACTTTCGAAATCTTGGCGATAAAAATTCACGCTGTGAGTCCATCCTTTCCTTTTTTATATACTTATTTTTATTTCTTCTTTTAGAACAGACTTTATAAAAGAAAAAAAAGAATTAACTTTTTCTACCTCGCTGTTCGTTTGTTTAATGTTTATAGAGAGTTCGCGATCACCTGGCTCTCGGCTGTTCTTCTTTTTGTTTATTTATTGTTATTATTTCCTTTTTTTTTGTTATTCATCCGTTCTTTTTCGTCAGTTGTCAAATCGCTAGGAGTTTTTCTGGATTTACCAGATGAAATGTCCAGTTCCATCTGCAATCGCACGGCAAAGAAATGGACATATTTAAAGGATGGACAATTACTTGCAGCAACTTTTGTGTGGAAAATTGTGTGTTTCGTTGTTGGTCAAATGCAATTTATTTCGTGTTCCCAAATGGATAGAAAAAAGGCCGTTTTATTGGTTATGCAATTACAAATCGTTATCGTAAGTAGCAGTTATGAATATTTAATTCATCTTTAATAATGATTAAAATATATATAAAATGTAAAAAATCATAATGTTTAATATTCAAGCAGACATGTGAAATTTATAATTACTTTTACACAGTTACTTTTGAATTATTATAAGAACTAGTATTCGATTAATAATCCAAATATAGAAAGAACATAAGCCTATCAATAAGAAGGAAAAAAATCCCTATTTTACCAAGTTGTATTCAATATTTTTTTTTTGTTTAATTTAATATTTCCTATTTAATTTTTTTATTATTCTTAAAGAAATATTTATTATTTTAAAAAAAGGTTTGACACTTATTAATACTTAGCCAAATACCCATCTTTGAAATGAGCTCGAAATCTTTAGAAAAACTTTGTACTCCACTTAAAAAGTGATGATATATATATATATATACAAATATAACTTCATCTTGTTTTAAACAACTGTTGTGGGCGGAGCTTAATAAGCTGAAGGAAGCTGAAACAACTTCGAAATGTGAAAATGCGAGAGATTAATTTTTTGCCGGTTTCTTAATTAAACACTTATTTAAAAGCTTAATTAAATACTTTGTATTTTTGTAGATAAAAGTAATATCTAAGCATTTTTTTTTCTATTGATCACTGATAACCTATTTTAAAATCAATTTCAGTTATTAAATCCTCCTTTTATAATGCATAACCGCTTTCTCAGAATTAATTAACAGCGTTTAAGTTGTTATTTATTTATTTTATTTTAAACACGGAAATGAAAAGAACAAAATAATCAAATTAAGATTTTTTTTTTTTTTTTG
Source organism: Argiope bruennichi (assembly GCF_947563725.1). Classification (NCBI taxonomy): domain Eukaryota; kingdom Metazoa; phylum Arthropoda; class Arachnida; order Araneae; family Araneidae; genus Argiope; species Argiope bruennichi. The sequence goes on from NC_079161.1 coordinate 94,116,496, forward strand.
CAGATTTGTATTAAAATTTTTTAATAATATGGTTTAGTTTCCATTTTCATTCTCGTAAAAAAAGAATAAATTAAAAAAATATTGGAATTATTAATATTCCACCTCTAGAATTTAGCGAAACTGCATTGTAGATATGTTTGAGTCCGCAAAAAACAATTTTAAAGTTCTATTATCTCTGTAAGTTCGATCAATGATTCCACTAAAAATTTAACTTTTAAAAGATTTAGCGTGTACAAATTCCGCATAAATGGAATTGGTACACGTTTAATTTGGGCGTCTTGGTCAAATGGTCTGCCGTTATTATGGTGTGGCAGTTTGGAGAGGGATACCAACCCAAAGTAGTAGTACCAAGTAGTAGTAGTAGGGGTACCAAGTAAGTAGAGGGGTACCAAGTAACATCCTCTTCATCTGATCGGAATATAATTAATAAAAAAATCGTACATTCTAGAATGAAAAAAAAAAAAAAAATTGGAGAATGCAAGCTAACATTTTTGAATTTCTTAATATATTTACTTCATAAATAAGAATTATTACAGAGTAACTTAGCAAATTCAAGCATTTTTAATTGGAATTCATCAATAATTCGATCACTATTTCCTGATGAGTTTTTTTCCTTACCACAATACTATTGAGTGAATGAATTTCCTGTTACAATAATATTAAAATGTCTACTTTTTCAATTGTCAATGCATTCAATTTTTTTATAAATGTGTATTAAAAAAAATCTTAAGAACAATAATAATAAAAAATCATCATCATTTTATAACAAAATAAAAAAAAAATCGTTTTCATTTCTGATTGTTTTCTTCATTCAACATTTTGCATCTGCTTTACATTTACATCTGTATTAATCAAATGAGAATAATTTTTAATTTGCTTGAAACTTTAATTTCTAAACAAAACGTATATTCAGAGAAGCTGTAAAAATTCCTAATTTCCACCATTGAAAACAATTGAATGCATTTAAAGGAATTGGGAGGGCTCGGTAGCCTGGTGGTAAGGTCTGGGCTTCGGAATCGGTGGGTTTTAGGTTCAAGACCCGATTCCACGGAAGAACCGTCGTGTAAGCTGGTCTGGTGCAAGTTAAACGTCCGGGCCAGACGTCCTCCTGCTGGTGTAGTGTGATGTGGAAAAGGGGATGCCAGCTCGGAAGTCATCCTCTTCGTCTGACCGCAGACCAAAAGTACGAGCTCCACTCCAAAATAACTCCAGTGTTGCTTTAATATAACTAACTGAGGGAATTGGGGGGTTAGGGAGGTTAAAATAAAAAAAAAGCTAGCAAAAATTGAAAGTAACTGCCAAATTTATTGATTATGAATTTACGTTTTTTACATCTTTAGCAATGTGTTTAATTTTTTTTATTTGGCAACATTTTTTATAATCATTGCTTTTATGTTTGACGCAATCTATGGAATCTTATTTTACTTTTCTCCAGCATTTTTTAATTTCAATATTAAAGTAATTCTCATAATATATAGGCCACTCTTATTTCTAAAGAATATAGTTCTGCATCTTAGGTGCACAGTTTTTTTTTTTTTTTTTTTTTTTTAATAATTTAAGTGAAGTTGTAGTGTTAGACATAACTACTGTAGTATTCCATGACAATAATAAAAATCAGATTTTTTTTCGAGAAACAAGTGACAGATATCTTTTACCACCTATAGTTTCATTATATTAATGTCCCATTTAAAAGAAATACGAGATCTATTTTGGGGTGGAATCTCATAATTTTGAAGTACGGTTTAGATGATGAGGACGACACACCAGCTGGCAACTTGTAGTCTATAACAGTACAAGTTTATAGGAAACATGCATAAAAATATGTCGCAATTGATGTAGCGATTACAGTTACTCTCGCATACTCTCTAATAAACTTGCCATAATAGAGGGCGCTTTGCGTAGTATTTCCGTACAATAATTACAAAATATTAACCTTTGCGTGAATTTAACATTTTTACTGAATCTGTCGTATGAACCTTGGCGAGTTATTTGGCGATTTATCCCTGACATGCGGTTAATAGTATTCGAAATCCGAATTCATGTTTTAGATGCGTTTATCTCAATCGATTAAACTAAAATTTAACACAAAACTGCACTTGTGGTCACAAAATCCTATACCAAATGTGATATATTTAAATCCCTGCGTTTTTTAGCTATCCTGTTCTTGAACATATAGATCTACAGATGGTTAACTTATTCTTGGATATGACTTGGATATTTAATATATCTCTACACTATAGATGTTAAATCTGGGTACCGAACTTTATTTATGTAGCTCTCTTCTTTTTGTACTTAACGCGTTAACTTATATTCGAACGGTTAGACAGACATACTTCCTCTGAACGGATTTCGCTCAAACTTTCATAGAAATCTAATATTTTAGTCTAAAGACAGTATGAAAAATTTCATCCACCTAGCCCAAAGCGGTTTTCATTTATCTCTATCACTGACAAGCAGGCATTTTTTAAAAAAATGTTTTCCTGTCTGAAACGCAGCAATTCATAAATATCTCGAATTCGATTTTTTTTTTTTTACCAATTTAGTACTTTTTCTATATTTTGTATACGAAGAAGTAAAAAGTAAATAAATGAACAAGGAAAGAAATGTTTAAAAAGGGATTTTTGAAAGAGATTGATACCTAATGTGTTAGTCGCTGTTTTTCGTAGCCTTCTGAATCAGTTGACAAAGAAATTTCAACAAAATGCTTCAAATAATGTACGAGATAGTTCGGTTTAATGTATGTAATCTATGAAAGTTAAGTTGAAAAATAAATTGTAACAAAAAATTTACTAAACGACCTTCCTTCCATTTCAAAGACAGCCGTGGAAACTCCCGGCAATTTCAAAATTTTCTGCGGTTTCAAAGGAAACCACTGATTGGTTCTCCGCTGAAAAAATTTAAATTAACTATTATTTCAACACTGTCACATCCACTAACCAGTAAAACAAAATCTACCTTGGAGAACTACAAGATAAGCGTGTACAGCAGCAGAGTAGATAAAGTCAGAAAATGGGATGGCTGCATGTCTTCAAAAAATAAAGAAACAAATAGGTTAAAGAAATAAATAAAATAAAAATGAAATGAACCAGTCAGTATGGTCTCCCCGAAATTTTCTCTCATGCTCTGCAGTGAAGGTTGTTATTCCACAGAACGCTTTGCATGGAATTAACGTACAATAGTTACGAAATATTAACCTTTGGCCTAAATTTAGCATTTTTACTGAATCTATCGTGTCATCCTTGGCGAGTTATTTGGCGATTAAACCCTAGCATTCGGTAAATAGTACTTCAAAATCGAATCTGTGCTTTAGACACGTTTTTCACAAATAAATGAAACAAAAAAAATTAACACAAAACTGCACTTGTAGTCACAAAATCCCATATCAAATTTGATGTATTTAAGTAATTTTGTCTTTGAATTATCGCATTTACGTGTTTTTAAATTAGACGGTCAATCCTTTGTTATATTTGGCTCAAACTATGATCGGTGTCTAGAATGTAGATATTAATTCTGTGTACCAAATTTTATCCATCTAGCTCTCTTCTTTTTGTAATCATCGTGGTAGCTTATATTTGAACTGCAGGACAGACAGACTTTTCTTGAGCGTATTTTGCTCAAAATTTGATAGAAATTTACAAATTTGGTATAAAGATCATATACCAAATTTCATCCATCTAGATCAAAGCGTTTTTGAGTTATATTTGTCCCAGTCAGACGGACGGACATTTTCCAAAAATGTGTTTTTGGAACTCAGGAATGTCTAAAACGTGGAAAAAATCTCGAATTCGAATTTTTTTGACGATTACTGTACTTTGTATGCACTACGTACACGAGAAAGTATAAAAACACATATAAAAACTGAAGCAATTTTCGAACAATGTGATCTAATTAATATAAATATTTTATGAAAATTTAAGAAAAAAGCAAAATTTATCAAAATTTGATAATAGCTAATTTTATGTTTATTTTTATTCCCTCTAGCATTACTGTTCATACTAAAATTTTTATATCTTAAATTCTATACACTCTTAATCTATTAAAATTAATTAATATTTATTTATCATGTTTATTATTATATTATCAATGTAAGAGTAATGCAATAAAAAAATTTGGAAATTAAGTTGTAACTTTAGTTGGCGATAAATCGCCAAATGTGACAACCTTCTGCATTATTTTCTAATAACTTAAAAGCGAAGAATTGATGCCTGAGAAGCGATAAATTGCCCATTTGTTGCCTACGCATTTTGAGGCTCCAAAAACCTCAAACCAAAACAGCATCGTGTTCTCTAATATAAAATCGGGCTCTTTCAATTTAAAAAGAATTTAATACGCATCCACTTATACAGAACACTACACTTACAATTATACACATTCAGCCAATATTTATATTTACAAGCTTAACATAAGAAAATCTCGCGGTCGGTAGATTTCAAATGCTTACAGTCTTGCGGTACTCGTACTGCCGCTGTGCTTTTGATTGGCGAGGAGATTGACGCTTGGTTGGCGCACTGGCTTTAGTTAAGAGTGTTACATCATTACTATTATATTATATTAGCCGGCTTTCGGCAGCTAATGGGTTTGCTAGGATAAAGAAATTTAATTAAATATTTTATATAACTTGATTTAAATAGTTTCCTCACTGCAGCATTTTTAACTTCAAATTTTTGTTTTTTATGCGACATATTTTTCTAATTTTCAATTTAAATATTTTCTAATAATAATATTTTCCTAATAATTCCTAATATTTTTATAATTTCTAATATTTTCTAACAGCTAATTTCCTAATTTTCAATCTATTATAAGCACATCTAAATCTTTATTGAAAGCATATCCTATAATGAAAGTTATTCTACATGGAAAAATAAATCGAAGTTTTCTGTCTAGATTATTTACAATGAAATAAAATTCGAAATAATATCGAACGAACGATTAATAAATGAAATAATAATATCAACAATGAAAACGATTTGATTTTCATGTTCATAATTAGATATATTATTGCAAAATATGCTTAAAATATTTTTAAAAAGTAGAAAAAATTATGCAACAATAAAACTGGTATCACTGAAAAATAATATTTTCAATTTTAAGATGCCTTAAAAATCATTTTTGTGTTGTAATATTTTCGGAAGTTCAGAATGAAAAAAACGTCAAAATTTTGATTCATTTTTAATTAATTAAGTTTTTAGAAAATAAATCACTACGAAGTGCACATTCTCACTCTCCAAAGCATATATGTGCCAAAATTGGAGTTCTAAGTAAAACCTCCCAGCCTGACATCCTCACGTCAATCTTCATTATTAATTAGTCGTTCATGGCGACCAGCTGGTTCGCTAGAGATGGTGGCTGTATATCATTTTAATTAAATCATTCAGATTTAATTTTTTGTCAGTGATTCCGTCAAATTGCCAGAAATAAAAGGCAATGTTATATTTAATGAATTACAACCGTTTATTGTGCACATAATCCTGTTTAATGGACATCAGTCAAATAACATTATAAAAAAATAAATTATTTATGAAAAACGTTAATGTGCAGTTCGTCTACATTCTGTGGTACTGCAAATTTATTTTTTTATTCGTCTCGTAAACTTCCCAAATCATAAATTGATTCCTTCTTTTTTAGTATTCCATAATTGAAGAAAGTCACGCGATTAAATCTATACTTATATAAAGCTCAATGTGTGTGTGTTGGCGCTCTGCAGGTCAGACCGTTTGACCTACAGCTACCAAATTTGGTACATGTATACCTTGGAGGGCGGGAATATGCACCTGGGATCCCTTTTTTGGATTTTTAATTAGAATTTAAATTATTAATTAAAAACTAACTTTCCCGCCAAAAAAAATCTCATTTTCCCCACCGCCAAATCAATAAGGCTTCAGTTTTTTTTCCCACACTAATGAGGTTAGGCTTAAGATTTTTCTGCAGATTATTTCAAACGATTCTGTTTAGTTTCTTAATGTTTGATGCATTTAAAATGAAACATTGTTAATGAACCGATCTGGTCATGATGAATCTGAAAAAATTTTGTTGACAAATTCTTGAAATATTACATAAATTAAGAAATATATTCTTTAGTTCCTATAAAGTTTAAACGCTCAGTGACTCTGTTTTCTGTAATCATATTATAAAAAAAATACTTTGTTTCAGTAAAAAATATTATTATATTAATTGCAGATTAATCCTTTCCACTTTAATTTAAAGTATAAATTCTACGAGAGCTAACAGAAAATGAGGGAGATATATATTGCGTTATGACTGAAAACCTTTATAATATTATGAGTGATTTATATGACTATCAAAATTTGAAGTTTTAAAATATTTTGATGAAGAAACTATTAAAGAAGGAATTGCATAAAATATTTAATTATTAAAATTTTAACGAACATTAATATTGGCGAACCAGCTGGTCGCCAAAGGCGGTTAGTATTTAATAAAACAAGGAAAACGTTTTGGATTTCAGAGCAACAGAGTAAAATTTTTTAAAAAATTAGAACTAAAATTTAAAAAAAAAATCGTCAAATATCCGAAAAAAATTGTACGAATATTTAATTGCCGTCATTGAAAAAATATCTTTCCAAATTTTAAGGTAATTCAAAAATTGATTTTGTTCTTCAATATTTTTGGAAGCTATCTTGGAAAACGCTAAAATTCAGCTTCATTTTAATTAAATCCTTTAGATATACCTTTTTGTTCATGATTCCTTCATATTGCCAGACATTTAATTTAAAAATTATCATTTTATCTCACTGTAATCGTTTTCGAAATAATTTTTTCCGAATTTGAATTTTGAATGAATAAAATTTTTACAATAGTCCATGAGTTTCAGATAAGCCAAACTCTATTGTATTGCTAAACTCAGATAACTCTGATACTGCTTCAATAAAAATAAAAAATGGTTGCAATTTTTGAAAACATTTAAACTTGCAACAATATTTCTTCAGTAGGAATGCTGTTCATCATGACAGCATATATCCGAAAAATTAAGATATTCTACAAATAAATACTGCATGAAACTACAAAATTCACACTTCACTCTGTTTAATGAATTTTGCTCTGTGAATTGTTCTATTTTCGGAAGTCTGCCATTTTACTTAAAGGTGAGATCAGCTCCGAATCAACTAATTAAATTGATAAGGATTCCCAAAACAACATCAAAGGGAATTCGTTCTTACTGTTGCCAACGTCGCACATAGAAATCCTGCAATCGTTAAGAGCATAATTAAAGGAAATGGTGTTTTAACCAATTAAGAGCGAAGCCGCAAAGAAACGCTGAAAGTGATTGGATGACTCTTGTGTGAGCAGAATGTAACGATTGGACCTCGAATAGAAGGTTAAATCTTTCTCGAACAGACTTGTTGATTCGTGGCCATTTTATATAATGCTTTTAAAGTGCAAACATGTAACAACTGATGGTGTATTTTGATTGCAAATATATTACCATATGAAGCTCAACAAAATTCTGGAAATATTTGGGAAAGTATATTGTATTTGGAAGTATATTGCAAGCGTAGAACTGTTTTGAATTCTCATTCTATTACTAAACTATTTTGCTGTTACAGATATTCTATCCTCGGAGATTTTTCACAAAGTAACAAAAGAAATCTTTTACTGTTGATGGCAAAAATTTAGGAAGAAGAGTGGATGCATTTTCTATATATGCTTTGACCCATAGGAGGAAAAAAAAGCTTTACAAAAAAAAATTAATCATTGCGAAAATAGTAATCCAAATTTAAATAAAAGTGAAACTTATAAATCGTTTGTAGTTAAAAAAAAATCCAATTATCATATAGATTTCTTTCAAATTTTGTTTGTAAATACGAAATAATAAGAAGAAAGAAGATTTTTAACTTTATATAAGAAGGTTTATTATTATTATATTGTAAAAAAGAATAAAGAAGGTTTTTAATCAATATTTTATGACAATTTATGAAACAGTAAGTTTTCAATTAATTACAAACTATAATCCCATGTATAGAAAAAATATTTTTCCAAAATTATTTTATCTATTTATGCATTCTTTTTGAATGTGACAATTATAAATATGTTGAATTATCTTATTTATTTAACTTCAAAATACCATACTAATTCACCTTTGCATTATTTGTTAAAAATAATTAAGCAATAAATAGAAAAATTAGCTTCCTCTGTTTATTAAAAATCGTTTGGAACAGTCTGTAATTTATTGAGAAGCTTCGATTTTAAATATCATTTGATACAAATGTTTTTCTCATTTTAATTAAAATAAGACTGCAGACGATAAAAGAATTTCGCATTAGAATCTTTTGGATAAAAGTTTAATTATTAGTTTTAAAAATATTTCAACTGTTTTAAGTAAATGAATTTTTTACAATATCTTCTATCTTGTTTTACAATTTTTAAAACAAGATTATATATGTTTTTTCTTATATGCGTGTTTGTTGGCTTTTCATGAAGCTTTATTACAGAATATAATTTTACTTTTTGACATCTCAGATTTACATCACATGTAAATCAATAGATTTTTGACAGTGAACGGCCGTAACCTTTGTTATTTACGTCAAATTTTGCTTACTGTTACTGAAACAGAAGGAAGATTTTAGTGAAACTTTTGTTTGGTTGACATTTAAATGAAAAGTTAGTATTTTTCAATTCATAAAGATGTGTAATTATTTTAATCTCAAGTCTCGTATTTATCAATTACAATATTTTTAAAAGCGATGCTGTAAATTTTTAGGTAATTTAAACCACTGGCTCATTTTTTTTTTCCTAAATTGCACGTGGTTGTGTGTGGGTAAGAGGGTGGGTAAGTGGGTGTGGACATGATAACCATTTCCTGAATTAGATTTGATCTTATACTATAATAAGTGGCCTTTAAATATAATTACCTGTTTTCAAGAAACCTGTTGCTTAATACTTCTTCAACCATTTGTATATTATTTTAATTGGAATTTAATCAATGGAAGTTACTGGAATTGTTTTTCATTTGCGTGTAAAATGTTCTAAAAAGGAAACATGATTTTGGTAAAAATTATATTTTACACAATTATTGTAGCTTACAATATTTATTATCGTACTACAAAAATTTATTTTGATTCTCTGGCTTAATTTCCTAAATTTTAAGAATTTAAAAAAAAATATTCTTTTTTCAGGAAAATGTTTAAAAGTGGAAGCTTAAATTTCTGCATCTGACATTCTGTTTTCACCATCATTTTCAATTTTTTAAGGAGTTTATTCAAACAATTTTCTTTAATTTAAAGCAAGAACAATGGAAATACTTTCATTAATTGGTTTTTAATAATTTAATTAATTTTAAAGATGAATTAAATTGTTTTTTCCTCAGATACAATCTGTGGAAGAGAAAACTTCTCAAACAAGAATTTTTTGGCATTCGTTAACTGTAGTTTGGCAACAACTCGCAAATTTGGATTGTTTACATTTTGCGGATCGGTATGAAGTCTGGAGCAATTTTTCGTCCAGTTACAGTTATAAATTGAATTGAAAGCCATGACGCAGTAAAATATTATTGTTACATTTATTTTCAACAAAAGGTCTGTGCAAAATACGCTTATTTGTAACCAAATCACAACGCAACATTTGAGGGAGGGGGGAATAAAAAACATTGGTTCTGCAAATGGTGAGGCATATTTCTCATGAGAAAGGTACTGGAACTTTATTAACGAATCTGGAAGTCATGAAGATTGATATGAAATAATGAATTTCTGAATCGATGCAATAACTGGATGAGAACTCAATCGATGTTTCCCCACTTAAAGGCCAGGGAGAGTAGTGAACCAAAAACTTTCTCTCGTCCTTTCTCATAAAGATGTCATCCCAATGAAGGTCTTGAATGACGCTGGAATACGATAGTTACGAAATATTAACCTTTGGCTGAATTTAGCATTTTTATTGAATTTATCATGTGGACTTTGGCGATAAATCCCTAGCATGCGTTAATGGTATCCAAACATCGAGTTTGAGTTTTAGAAGCTTTTTTCCCAACCAATTGAAACAAAACTTTATCTCAAAACTACGTTTAAAGTCACAAAGGCCAATAAAAAATTTGATTTATTTAAGTCACTACTTTTTTGAATTATCACGTTTGTTTATTTCTCAAAATACAGACCGACAGACGCTCAACCCCTTTTTTGGATTTAACTCAAAATTTGGTAGGTGTCTATATTAAAGACATTAATACCGTGTACCAAATCTCATCTATCCAGCTCTCTTCGTTTTGTAGTTATTGTGCTAACTTATATTCGAAAGAGGGAGAGATTATTTCACTAATTTTCATCCTGTCATGAGCAACGCCGTGCGCGTACTGCTTGCATTAAATATAAAATACAATAAATGAATAGGATTCTGACATACTGTCAAGAATTATTTTTGACATAGCATTAATAGTAACTTAAATTGATTTCAAAATCATTTTTCTTGATGTTTTAACATTAGCAGCGCTTTAGTAAATTTACTATTTTAGAAAAAAATCTTACACTTCTTCTGTTCCCTGAGTGCATGAATTTTCCTATTGGAGGCCATCCCATGATTATCCTAGTACGATTAAAGACATACATATTCGGTTAATCTATCCCTTTTAATGTTTTTCCTAATGTAATTTCACTTTAAGATTCCTCTAGAATCCTTTTTCCTTATCTTTCAACAATGAAAGAATATCACGCGGTTAATTATTTAACGAAACAATGAAAAACGGGTGAATTTTCATTGCAACAAGAAAAAGTTATTAAAATGAATGAAAAAACTGCACAATAATTATTTTGATATCAGTAGGAAAATTAATTTTAAAATGTTTAAAAGTTATATTTCCACATTAACAATTTTGGAAATAATCGCAGAAAAACGCTCAAATGTCATTTTAAATTTTAATTATTAAATTTCTAGAAAAGAGCTCCAAGGTGCACATACCCAGATTATAATATATATTTATATCAAATTTAATTTTACCGTATCAAACGATCGGCATGTAGCAATCCAATACAGACACACACGCAACGCATCTTAACCTCCATTATTATCAGGGATAATTCAAGGAATTTGAAAATCTGATAAGATTTAGGAGAAATGATAAAATAAAAACGCAAGACGATAAAATAAATGATCTTTTGATGATAACGTTATCACGTTCCTGAATTTTCAAACTAAAAATTCGAGTTTTTTTTTTTTTTTTTTTTTTTTTTTTTTTTTTTTTTTTTTGCAACAATGGAATAAAAAAAATTGCACTTGGAACTTTTATGCTTATTAAATAAGAAGTTTTCGCATAGATTTAATTCATGAACAAATTATTTTCTTTATTAAGAATTCATATATGAACATTTATATTTGAAACAATTATAGAGTAAGTGATTTGCATTTCTGCCATTTATAATTGCTGAAATTACTTTTTTTTAAAAAAAAATTAGTAATATTAGGAGTCTTGTTATTTTTATCAAAGTGTTAGTGCTATACATTTTTTGATATCTACATCATTTCCTGGATCCTCATTGGAGATTTTTTTAAGCTCACTTAATTTTCTCTGAATTAAGAGTGATCTTTTGAATTAATATATATATATATATGAAGATAAATCATTCGAAAACAAGACTTTTTAATAGCAGCAGACGATTTCAATATATATCACTATAATGGCCATGAAATGTTGTTTAAATAATCGGTTGGCATAATTTCATTTTATTTTTTATCTTCCTTTGTATATTCGTTGCCACGGTAAGAGAACATCAAATATTTAATGCAGTTACAATGACATTCATTAAATTTTTAAATAATGAAAGTATCATTTTTTTTTTTTTTTGACATTTTGAATGGACTGAATGTCAGTTCGGTAATCCTTTACCTAAATATATAGAAGGCAAAATTTGTTTGATATTCAAGGACAACTAAACTCGGTAACCTGCTGCAAAGTTTTTCGCCGTTGTTTTGTGGAATCGCAAAGTATTTGTTGGTCTATTTTCTAGATGTATCTCGAATAATTAAAGCGATATTTCGAAACAAATTTTTGGATAAATTTGAAATAGAATATCGGTGCAAAGGATTTTAATTTAATTTCTCGAAAGGAACTTGAAAATCTTTCCTACAGTAATTAGACTCCAAACTTAACTCATTGGGACAAACATTAGGAATATTTCTGAAGAATAATGCAGTATAAGAACTTTTAAACAACTAACTTCGCATAAGTCAGACTTCTTTTTATAATACAGAAATAAAAATTCCCTTTATATTTGGAAAGTGAATGCATTGCTTAAATATAATATATAGAGAAATATAAAATATTTATAAATAATACAACAAAAAAATATTTCTAAAAATCTTGGTTACAGTTAATCCATCCTTGAAAATTAAAAAAAGTTCTCTAATGTAACTTTTTTGTTTACAGATTTAAGGCTTCTCAATATTTCACCAGGAAAATATTCAATATTGAGAAAATGATATGTGTTTAGTTTGCTAATTTTTGATTAATTAAAACATTCAAGGAGCCAAGGGCGAAATAACTTATTTCTTCATGCAGTAACGATCAATAATTATTTTTACCTTATTTCTATTTAATTTTATTGTTTTTATTTATAATTGTTGACTTATTTCATGAATGACCAAACAAATAATGATATATTCGATATATAGATACAGAGCCTCAAACAACTGAGAGTACACCTCACTTTTACTCGATAAATACGACTTTCAATATAAATAACACATTACCGGGAAGTGCAAACATGTTTTTATTTTTACACATAAGAAATGGTTTCATTTAGAGTAAAAACAAAGAAAAATTAACGAAAAACTTTTTTAATTCAAATGTTTCAGGAACAATTTAAATAAACATACGCAGAATTTTCCCTCAAAAAATTGAGAATACACCAATGAAATTATGTAATATCTCGTATAGAAAGAAAGTGTCAGTATTTAATTGCTTGTTTTTTGGCTTTTATAATGGCCTCTAAACGTCGTGATACCGATTCGACCCATTTTTGGTGGTATCTGAAGATATTTTACCCCATTCTTCTTGCACCACTTGTTTTAAATGGGTTTTCTTTCTAATTTTGTGTTTTTGGACCACTGTTTCAAGTGTTGCCCACAGATATTCAATGGCATTGATGCCGGGGTACTGCGGTGATGTGCGTACTTGCTGTTTACACTGAAAAAGACACCACATTTGGACATTATTTTCAGTGTGTTCGGAGTCGTTGTCTTGCAGAAAAATTAAATTTCCATCTAAACTCAAATTTTTAGCACTTTCCTTTAGCTTGATGCAACCATATGTTTCATCCAACTTACTGCAGAAGTTTCTCAACTCATAGGCAGAAGTTAAGTGCTGAAACTGTGCGAAATGTAATTAGACAAGCTGGATATAAAAGTCGAATTGTTAGAGCTAAACCGTTCATTAGCTTGCAAATTGAGAAAAATCGTTTGAGATTGCAAAAACTCATCAGTTGAAGACCAATCACTTTTGGAAGAAAGTTATATTTAGTGATGAAAGAAAACTCAATATTTTTGGCAGTGACAGCTGTCGCACCGTATGGAGAAAAACTAATACTGCCTTGGATCCAAAAAATGTGTGTCCTTCTGTTAAACAAGGTGGTAAATCCATCACGATTCGGGGATATAGGACTTCATCCGGGGTAGGAAATTTAGTCCTTATAGATGACATTATGAATCATATGGTTTCCTTGGATATATTTCGCAGTAATCTAAAGTGTGTTGCATAATTTTGGCAGTTACGTGGACCAAAGGAAGAGACTTTTTGAAAGAACTTCAGTTTATTGAGGAGGCATAGTTTTTAGACAGACAGTGACAGAATTTTTCCCCCTTAGCAGTTTTATTATGAGATTCCGATAAGGATTTCCTCCTCTTATTTTATTCCTTGTATGTACACTATTTTAATTTGCAATAAAATGATTCAATTGAATTCATGTTTTTCAGTGGCATCAAATAAGGTGAGATGCTTTTCTAAAAAATACATTCCATAAATCCTTTAAAAACAAAAACAAAAAATCAATAATCTGGATGAATGAAACTGGCCGCCAAAGGCGGCTAGTTTTAAAAATTTGATGGTAATTAATATATTTTCAGCATACAAAATGCCGACCGCTTTTACTCACAAATATTTTTTTCTAATTTCAGCTACTTTCCCTCCTCATCACCTGCGTCTACTCCAGATCTCTAGGAACACACAGGAAACCTGGACACAAGAAACACCGATACCACACGTGAGTCTTTCTTTACTTTATTTTTGAAATCTGATGTTCCAGAAACTTAGAATATGTAGTAACGGAAAAATCCACTCGGTGGCTATACGTTCATACGTCCCAATCAGATAGAAACGTCTTATTCTACACAGAACATAGATGGTTAAACACAAACAAAGTGTACAAATAAATATGCTTCAGAAGCCAATATCAACAATTTAAAAAATCGCTATTAAACGCTCACAATAAAGCAGAACGCTCAGTGAAAACTCACAGAAGATCAACGCTTCAGAGAGGATTCACTCGATGACTTACTTGGGTTTCAACTCAACAATTCTCTCTCCACACAACTGACATTCATCTGTGTGCTTCCGCCTTTATAGCTCCTGCGACAGAACATAGAATGTTCTAGAATAAACACTGGAACTCAAGTCCTAAAAGAACCAGGATTCTCGAATGCTCGTTATCCTTAATTTTAGTTGCCAAAGTAGCCAAATTCGTTAAAAGGTCGCCAAAACTGTCATTAAGTTTGTTGCTAAAGCGGAGGTCACTGACTAATCATCCATTCAACAGTATTACTATATCTGCAAAACTATATTTTTTTTACTTCAAGACTTACTGAGCAGAGGAAGCAACATTACAGATTCGCAATAATATCAATAAACAGAATTCCTTTTGTTTAAGAATAATGGCGAATTGTGACAAAAGGGCAAGCAATAAAATTTGGTTTCAAAAATGAATAATTTTAATTAGTAAATCCAAATAAACCTGAAAATCCATGCAAATTCTTGTTTTTTGAAATAAAATGGTATTTGTGCGCGTGTGAATCCGTGCACTCATGATAGAATATGTCTGGTCTTTCACTATTATACAGCTTTGTCTCTGTCTCTATTGTCTTTGTATCTGTGTATAAATTCAAAACCACATGGTATACATGCCATGAGGGATAAGCATGTTCACTTTTATCACATGACTTTGACATCACATGAACTAGCTTCATTAACACTTAATGAATGCAGCTGTTCCTTAAGCATATCTCTTAAAATCATTGATTTTGAGTTCATCTTATTAAAAGGAGAAACACTATGACTATTTTAGGATGGACCTCGTTGCTTTCAAAGTCTACCAGATAACGCATGTCAACTTCAACCTTCTCCAACAAACTTCTACAACATGCCATCAGAAGGGCGATGGGTCAATGATATGAAATTTAATTTACACATGAGCCACATATACGATGGACTTTTAGTGGATTCGGGCTTTGAGTGTGAGGCCTAACCCGCCTGAAGCAGAAACTTTACCATTAAGCGATCAAGACCCCTCTCCGATTGCAGTAAAAGATAATATATAGATAGATAGATGTAGCATATTGTCAGTCTTAGTAAACGTGTTAGAGACAAAAGTATATTTGAGCCACGTTTTAAAGTTGAATATAGGGGGAACGAAAAAAATCATATTATGCCCCCAAGCACCATTTGCTCCGAAAGCCCCTGCCCTGTCCTGACACACTAATATTTGATTAGGCTCCAGAATTACCAGTTTATGAGGATTTATTTCTGATAATATAACTGAAATGCTAGTTTTCATTTAATTTCAATCTTAATCGTCAACTTTTCAGGGACCTCCCATGGGACCTGACTCCCCGGAAAAGGGACCACATCAACCATGTGGATGAGTGCTGCCCCTCAGTCACCGAGATCATCCAACCCCGGGGAGGCGTCTCCAAATCCGGTCGAATCCTCGAACTCTACCGGGACCCAAACTCCACCCAGAGCTTCTACCAAACCTCATGCCGCGAAGGGGTCAAGGGCCATCCCTGCCAGTATGTGGACAGGAGGTCCATGTGCGTCCAGCGCTACACCTACACCTATGCGCTGGTCAGGGAGTTCAACAGCAACGGACCTTGGAGGCTGGACTACATCAGGGTGAGGAGCGGATGTTCTTGCGAGGTCAAGACATTCTACGGCAGGAGGAAAAAGGACGTGGCCTGAGTACAGGACAGAGTGGACGAGATGAGAGGATAGTGGATGGAATCTAGTCAATCATCTTTGGGACCTATCTAAATCAATGTACTTAAGTTTTCATCTTGTTGGAATATAGTCAAGTCACTTTGTGAACGCTCAAAGCAAGTGTTGAAAAAATATAGTTGTTCTCAAAAAAAAAAAAAAAATCCATAATTATTTCTTTCAATTCGTCTGTTCCAATTGTGTGATCTATATTTCACCGCACGTAATTGTTGAAAGATATTTATGCATTAATTATATATACATGTGTTTCATTCGGCAACTCTAAAAAAAAATCAGTGCATTTATTTCCTTGATCGATATTTTTTTTCTGAAATAATTTGTAAAAAGATTAGCTTTATTTAGTTATTATTCTGTGGAACAATAACGCCATTTGGGCAATTTTAATCATAATTTTTTAGTTTATTATATTGAATCGATTACTTTTATTGAATTCCAGGAGATGATTGCAAAAACAAAAACAAAAATCACTGTTCAGTGTGTATCAATGTTTTCTATCGTGCGATTGGCAAAACGCATATCAGTATCTGCTTTTGGCCTAAATACTCAAAGAAATGGTTAAAAGAAATCAGTATTTTGTAAGTTGCTTTTCAGTGTCAATCTATTTTAGAAATTTTAACCTTAATTGTCTTGATATGATGTCGATCATTCGATATGATGTCTTGATATGATAGTCAATCGATATGATGTATGATCTAAAACATTAATTAGTTCATTTGATAATTATTAATTAGTTAAATTCATAATTTCACACAGATTCACAAAGTGATTGTCAAAAAAGAAATCAATGCAATCAGCATATCCATATTTCTCAGTTCCGAGATTTTAAAAAGGAAATTAATATTTATATTAAAATTAAATTTTCGAATGCTTTTACTGTAAAATGAAACCAATTTAATATTACTTTATTTTCTGAAATTTAAATTTGTTTCTTAGTTTACCATAATTTATTAACTTCACTTTCTCGATCAATGCAATGAACCACTGATTTAACATGGCTGTAAAAAAGAAATCATAACAGATGAGTGATTGTGTATTTGTGAAAACTGTAGAAGTGAATGTTTAATTGTTATTTTTCATTTAAAATTACTTGTTAAGCCAACCGTATATTTTATTCCCTTAGCCCAGCTGCGGTTGTCCCATTTCTTTACTGCTTTTAGTAAAAATTTAAAATCTAATTTAAAAAAATAGAAACAATACAATGTTAAACTCATCGGCCTAATGATGAATATTATACCAAATAATTAATATAATAATTAATATATGTAGATCCCTAACTTAGCCTTTAACATTTGATTGTTAAGAGAAGTTAACAATTTCTCACCAAATGCTTTTTTTTTCATATATGTAAGGCATAGTTTCCAACTCAGTTTGAACTAATTTGATTTACTTGAACCTTTGTAAGTCAGGAAAATCCTTATCCATTAGAAATTTGTATTTGAACTAAAGGTTACAAACTGAAATTAAATAATTGCCGCACATGTAGATGGACTTGTTCAAAACCAGTATTCCAAATTCATTATGGCTACTTATTGTGCAATTTTCAATTAGAAACGCATCGGCTGCACATTACATAGATTAAACTTCCCAGAACTTTCAGCCTTCAAATAAGGAAGAAAAATTCACGCATTCTTTCACGAAGCAATGACGGCGGTTTGAATTTTAGGGCAATAATAAAATTTATTGTTAAGAGAAGTTAACAATTTCTCACCAAATGCTTTTTTTTCATATATGTAAGGCATAGTTTCCAACTCATTTTGAACTAATTTGATTTACTTGAACCTTTGTAAGTCAGGAAAATCCTTATCCATTAGAAATTTGTATTTGAACTAAAGGTTACAAACTGAAATTAAATAATTGCCGCACATGTAGATGGACTTGTTCAAAACCAGTATTCCAAATTCATTATGGCTACTTATTGTGCAATTTTCAATTAGAAACGCATCGGCTGCACATTACATAGATTAAACTTCCCAGAACTTTCAGCCTTCAAATAAGGAAGAAAAATTCACGCATTCTTTCACGAAGCAATGACGGCGGTTTGAATTTTAGGGCAATAATAAAATTTATTGTTAAGAGAAGTTAACAATTTCTCACCAAATGCTTTTTTTTCATATATGTAAGGCATAGTTTCCAACTCATTTTGAACTAATTTGATTTACTTGAACCTTTGTAAGTCAGGAAAATCCTTATCCATTAGAAATTTGTATTTGAACTAAAGGTTACAAACTGAAATTAAATAATTGCCGCACATGTAGATGGACTTGTTCAAAACCAGTATTCCAAATTCATTATGGCTACTTATTGTGCAATTTTCAATTAGAAACGAATCAGCTGCATATTACATAAATTAAACTTCGCAGAACTTTCAGCCTTCAAATAAGGAAGAAAAATTCACGCATTCTTTCACGAAGCAATGACGGCGGTTTGAATTTTAGGGCAATAATAAAATTTATTGTTGAAAATTAGGCAAAAATGTATATTAAAAAAACGTGTAAAACATTCAGGGAAAGGTTGTACGGCCCTCTCCTAAGTATATATATATATAATATTTAACTTCAAATTGCAAAAAAAATAAAATTTTTACTTTAGCATTTTTGAAACTTTTGGCTGAAAAACGCCAAAATGTCACTTAATTTGCAATTGAATAAAATTCTAACTACAATTTTTAAAAAAAATCACCCCGAAGTGAACGATCATTAAATTGGCGCCAGTAAAAAAATATTTTTTAAATTCCAAAATGGCGAAAAAATTAAGTTTTTATTTTAGCATTTTTGAAACTTTTGGCTGAAAAACATTAAGATGTCACTTTATTTGTAAATGAATATAGCTCTAATTACAACTTCAAAAAAAAATCACTTCCACGTGTACATTCTCTTCCTCCAAAGTATATATGTGCCAAATTTGGTATATCTAGGCCAATCTATTTGGCCCATAGGACACCAAATTCATTTATTATTAATAGGGTTAGTAAATTTAACTTAGTTGATTGATTTTTTTTTATCAAAAACAGATTTATTCATTTTCAATCGCCCTTTTTATTGTGATAATTATAAAAGCAGTAATGATAACCTTTCATAATTTCGAAGCACCTTAAAAAAAAGTGAAGTGACAACGATTTATTGGTCTTCAATACATTTCGAACGATGTCACCAATATTTCAACACAAAGTACATTATGTTGCCACTTGAAAGTAAATAAATGGTAATTAAAATACTCGAATAATATAAATACACTAACTTTTAATTGTTTCTGAGGCATAATATGTTGAGACTTCCAAATTAATCCAATGGCAATGACGTTTTCAAATTCTGTTTTATTATATCTAACCATTTCTTGTATTAAAGTTCCTTTTCTAAGCCTAATTTGCGTTATTTATTAGAGTCATCGCATGTTTCATCATTATAAGTGTTACATTTTCTAACTTAACATTCCAATATAAATTTCACCTTAGTATAATCAATGTATTATCGATATCATTATTGTTATTGTTATCTCATTTGTAGATATAGTGAAACTTGGCGAATTAACATGGTTTTAATCCTTTTTTTTTTTTTTTGATGATGATTCAACATTTTCTTTGGTGTCTTGACACTTCGGTCTGTAATATTAAAATATTGTTAAGACTTCGAATTTATTTTGGTTAATTCTAATCCAAAATTAGAAATTATTAAGCATTAATTTTTTTCTGATTTTTGTTCTTAGTAATTATATGAAAATAATTTTTAAAACTCTTGATTATTCGAGGGATTTAGTGCTATACAATAAAAAAAATATCCTATTTTTTAAAAAAAACTTTGTTTATGTTTGATGTGAATCATAAAGTTTATTTATAAGTTTTTTAGTGTAATTATCATATTTAAAGTATTACATATCGCTTATTTAATAAATAAATTAATTATTTTTGATAAACAGTCACTTTTACTGAATAAATATATTTTAAAAATTATTATAAGAATTTTCATTTTAATTGTGATTTTTTTTATTTGGTAAAATTAAGAATAAATCTTTGCAATGATTTTTAGCTTAAAAATTTACATTCAATTTTGCTATATAACTTTTTCGACTTAGTTTTTCTGATTTCGAATTTTTATTATTTTATTACCTTAAAAATAGCCAAGTTTTTTAGCACTTTTTTTTCCTTTAATTTTTCATTCACAAATATGTGTAAATGTTCCATAACAATTCATATGCACTTTTCTTTTACATCGTAACATTTGTAGAAATCATGTTTCGAGTTAAACACATCTCAAGTATTTCATTTGCACTTCTTTAATTTATTTCATGATAAGCATTTGGTAACAAAAATTTTTGACATTTTTTTTTTTTTGTGTGTGCATTTTGTGAATAAATTGAGTATTACTTCTTTGTGAAGAAAAGATGATATTTCAAAATGTTATTACTAATCTGTGTACTTAGTAAATGTATTTATTATATATATGTAATAAATTAAATGCATTGTTGTATTGTTCAATTTGTTTTTTATTCAATTGAAAAACCAACTCATACACATATATAAAGTGTTAAGTGCTGTTTTTACTCTGTCTATATTTTCATACTCAACAAAGGAAGACAAGTTGAAACAGTCATCAAAGGTCATAAACACATACAAAATAATAAAAAAAAAAAAAAACACTTACAAATTTTATGGGAAAAAAAAACACCCAAATGTGATAAACATCCATGATCTGGTAGTTTTGAAATTGAGTCAGTGTGAATAGTCTCTCCGAAACTTTCTTGCATACTCTATAATAAAGGTGTTAAACCCCACCGCATCCCACATAAAATTATGCAGTTCGAGCAAGACCGTTAATGCCACTAGTGCTCAGATATTTATTTTCAGAGTTCCAAATACAAGAGGTGTGCTAGTCATAGTATAGTAAAGACCTATACTATGGATAATTGTGTAACTGCTCGACATTGGCGAACAATAGTTACCAGATAAAGATCTTTGGAGTCAACCTAGGACTTTTACTTTGACTATGAATCACGGGAATGCGGTTAATACATAAAAACCAAAAAAAAATTGAATATCTATTTTGGGTGCCTTTCTTACGACCAACCGCGACCAAAATTGTAATCAAAAGATCATATGTTGAAGGCCGGAATAGCCTGGTTGGATTCATATCTCTTGGGTTGCGAGTCCTAACCACACCGACCGAAGACTCCCCGTATATGTAGTGGCTGGCGCACGTATAAATCTGTCGTGGCCACAAGTCCTCCAAGATGAGACAATACCACTGGGAGTACTGGTTCAGAAATGATGATTATCTGATTCAGGTCTAAATTACGATCTGTGGATGAGTGAATGAAATACATGAATGAATTCCGCCCCGTAAAAAGGCTATGATGCATGAGTAGCTAAGGCGTACTCCTGGCGCTAGATGGCGCTGCTGAAACAAGAGACGCTAAAAACTTGGCTTAAAATCACTGACTTAGTCAGCTGGCTTGTCTATGGCAAGTGCCATAAGAAACAACAACAACAGATCACATATAAAATTATATTTAATTTGGTCATTACATTCGCTGCACGCGAATGTATATACAGACAAAAGATTTATTCTTCGAAAGATTTGATTCAAAATTTCTTAAAAATCTACACTTTAGAGGTTAAACCTGTATACCAAATTTTATCTTTCAAATTCTTAAGCCTTAGTTATTGTGTTCGTTTATACTTGGGCAGTAGGACAAACATACATCCTTTGATTATATTTCGTCTAAAATTTGGTGTAACGTTCATAAACCAAATTTCATTCGTTTCGCTTAAAACGTTTTTGCCCCATCTGTTCATAGACAGAAAGCCAAACAAATATCATTCTAAAACTGTGTTTATTGGACTCATTCGGAGATTCTTTAAATTTTCAAGTTGAAATTTTTTGACGATTAGAATACCTTCTCTTGACATATTTCATAAACGAAAAAGTAAACAACAGTTTTATAAAATTAAGAAATCTAACTTTTTATGCGATTCCGTGTTCCGCATATTTCAATTAGGTAAAAATTTACAGCTATCATAGCGAATGTAATTCTAAAAGTTTAACTGTTATAGGATAAAAATTGATAGATATGTATATTTCGTCGGAAAATGTGAGCCGACTCAGTTTAGGTATAACTGCGAATATGTGGCTGCGACAATATTCTAATTTTCATAATCAGGATTTGTATGGTATGTGTTTGTATGGTATGTTCCTCTGATCGTTTGTAGTTCTCTTCAATTTATATCATTCTTCTTGAGTATTCCCTCATTTTCAAGTTGTTCATTAGCTGTTTAATTTGATACCAATGAATTATTAATTATTCAGCTTACATAATGTAATCTCACATCGAAACTCTCATAAACTGAATCAGTTCAATACGAATCGACTGCTGATAGCAACCTTTAATTTGATTGGCATCTTCTTGAGATATAAAAAAAATTACAAAAGAGGGTATGTCCTTTCCAAATTCATTACTCATTCCAATCATGCTGCAAATGTCTCAGCATGCTTCAGCAAGAAGTACTTTCAAATGCTTTGAAAAATATAAATCATTAAACTGAATGAAACTGAACCATTACTGAACTAAACGACTCTGAACCATTGCTGAACTGAACGTTCAATTCCTAATTTTTAATACGATACTAAACATTTGCAAAAATGTAACAGCATTTTATTTTTAGTTAAATATCAATGTAAATAGAAATTACAAAAGCCGCAAAAAAATTTATTACAGAAATAATGATTAGTCGGTTGCAGTGATCAAAACTTCCCATATCTATAGGGTTTCCCATAATTAACACAATATTTGAATGTGCCACCTTTCGTGCATTAAAGTATTGGCAATCTTATTAAAAAAACATTTGACAGCAGAGAGTTTAGAGTTATTAAAAATGGAGCGTTGCAAAACGAGCAAAAAACGTGTTAAGCAAGATTTGAATTAAATAAAAAATGCCGTTTTCCCCCTTTAAATTGTTATATTTTTATTGAATCTCAAAGTACACAGGATAGTGTTATATATGCAATAATACATAGGACAAATGGTTTCCACGGCCTTGTTGGAACATACACTCTTTTGTCGAAATTTCCCATGACCATTTTCCAGAAAATTGTCTGAATTTCGTTGATGTAATGTTGAATTTCCTCTTCCGATGCGCACGTGCTTTTGTGCTTCTAGGCATAGACATTTTATTTCAAATAATCACATAAAAAGAAATGCAGTGGTGTTACATCACAAGAGTGTATGGCCAATTCTCAACTTTTCGAACTGTGGCCTCCAGACTTTCGTTATTTTTGTAATATTGTAGAGCAATGAAAAACCGTTGTTCTATCGGGTAACGCTTCATTTTTACTAATCCTAAACTATCAGCTGTCAACTGTTTTTTTTTTTTTTTTTTTTTGTAGGGTTGCGAATACTTTACTGCACGAATAGTGGCAAATTCAAATATGGTGCTAATTTTGGGACACCCTTTAAATACAAAGAAAATCGCTGGTTCTTGTAACTAACAATTCGCTTGCAGTGATCAAAATCGATGATCGGACAGGGAAGTCTAAAGCTGACATTTGCTAGACTTTAAGATCATTAAAATAGCGGGTTGGAACTCTTGATTAATATTATTCGTATGAAAGTCAATCCAATGAATACTTGATAACTGATAACTCAAAACGGGCTGGACCCATCTCACCAAAATTCCTCGCTCTCTCTCTCTAGTAAACGGTGCTATTCCAGAGAGCGTCTTGAATAGAACTGGCGTTTAACAGTTTTGAAACATTCATCTTTGGCGAGAATTTAGCATTTTTACTGAATCTACAGTGTCATTCTTGGCGAGTTATTTGGTGATTTATCCCTGGCATGCGGTTAACAAAGATCCAGAAATCGAATTTAGGTTTTAGAGTGTTTTTACCACTGACTGAAAAAAATTGATAAAACTACACTTGCATTAAAAAAAAAAAAATCTCATACCAAATTTGATATTTTTAAATCATTGCATTTTTGAATAATAAGGTTTACATGTTTCTGAAAGTACAGACCGACAGACAATCAATCCCTTGATAGATTTGACTCAAAATTTGTAAGATGTTTACGCTCTAGATATTAAATATGTGTACTGAATTTTATTCACTTTGCTCTCTTTGTTTTGTAGTTACTTTGTTTACTTAGATAAGAACAGCCAAACAGACAAACTTCCTTTGGGGGCATTTTGCTCAAAATTTTCTAGAGATCTACAAGTTTGATGTAAAAACCATATACTAAATGACACCCATCTAACTAAAAATGTTTTAAAGTTATCTTTGTCACAGACGGACGGACATTTTCTAAAAATATGATTTCCAAACTCAGGAGGACTGAAACATGGAGATTCGTCAAAATATCGAGTTCAAATTGTTTTGACAACTACAATACTTTATCTATACTGTATATGCGGAAAAATAAAAATACGTTAATTTCGATACCGTTTTAATGAAAAGAAATTAAATACGTGTGATTTTTTTTTATTCTGCACATTGTGTTGATTTTTCTAATTGAAACGAATAATCATGTTCTTTTTTTTTTTTAATTGTTTTTTTTTTTCGTTTTTTATTGGATTTTTCTTTTCGGAATACTTGAATTTCTATAAAATAGCTGTATTTTTAAGACATTTCGTATTTTTCATCATTTGGATGTATTTATTCTTTTCATCATTGGATGTTGACATACAAGCGGCGTCTACTGTTTAATGAAATGATATTTGAGGGAAAAAATTGTTACGTCGTGAACCAGGGAGAGAATAACATCAAATTTTGACATAATCGTGTCTGAATCTGAATCTGATCCTTGATTTATGAAACCAATTATACGTGGCATTCAAAATACACGAATTTTGGCAAATTTTGAGTGCTTTTGATCTCAAAGCCAAGCATTTAAATCTTCAGGTCAATGACCCCAACATCTGATCTCATTTTTATCACATTCAAATTCTTTTCTTGCATTCGAAGTAAAAAGGTAAAGGAAAGCCATGTGTGACCTTTTCTTTCGAAAGCGTGTTCTATTTCAGAATTCTCGGAAGATTAAAAGACAGAGAAATGTTACTTTTATAAAGGGAAACATTCTGTTCGCCGCGCTCTGTTATTAAACTGGTGACAGGTCCGTCAAACTGAGGAGAGCCATGTTTAGTTTCTGGAACTATTATGTCGGCGGGGGTCAAGTGCTTAAATTTTGGGGGACGCCCATAAATAGGGAGGGAAAAAAGGGGTGGAAGGGCTTCACTCAAAAGGGGTGCAGAACAGGGACGGTTGACATTCATTTGTGTAACTATGTCCTAGTTTTGAGGTCAGAAATTTCTGTCAAAATCTTTAGATATAAAAGTCCGTCTGTACTCTAAAATAAAGGTGATGAACTATTTGAATTCAAAAATGTTTCCCGGCAGAAAAAAAAAAAATCATCATCATCATATAGCAATTTCATGTTACTTTATTAATTTCATTCTCCTTTTTAATTGTAATTTTAATGAAATAAAAGCTATGAATTATGAAAAACCTTTTTAAAATCTATGATATAAAGCAGAAAATACATGAATTGTATGTTTATTTACTACAAAAACTTCTTTGAAAGGGTTAACAGTAGCATTCAACGATGAATAGATGTCAATGGTTCATTTTTAACTCAACAGATTAATTTCCATCTTTCAAAATTAATTATTTTTTGAGATATTTATTTAAATAAAAATTAAACCATTTTAGGCGCTTTAACTCTATTTTTTGACAATAAATTGTAAAATAGTTATTTCATAAAAATTCAAAATGATAATCAACTAAACGAGAAAATATCTTCCCAGTGACGTTATCTTAATTAGAATGTTGAATTTTTACAAATTTTCAAATCTTATAACTTTAAACGAGTAATTCTTGCATATATAAATATAATATATATAAATTTATTTATTTCGTGTATCTCGGAAACGACTCTAACGATCAATTTTATATTTAGATAAGGTTTTGCTTTTTAAGTTTATCTATACTGGTGTCTGTGCTGAAAACACTCGATTTTACACACACTTTTTTATGAATAATATTGACATGTGACCATATATGATCTTATAAATGTATCAGAGATGGCATAGGGGTTAGGACTACGGACTCCCTTGCATTTTCTCATGTTCGATCTCGCGTTTGCTGTTCAATTAAAATACCATTTTAACTTCAAATGAGCTATGGGATATAATTTTATTTATGATTTTATAAAAAAGAAATAAATAAGAACCTGCCGACCGAAGATCTATCTCCCAGGTACTAATTCTTATCAGTATTTAATTCAAAGTTACTGAATCTGTTCTCTACTGAAGGCGGGAAAAAAAATAACAGTGTTTGCTGTTTTTCCAGTTAGGCTCAAAGGAGTGAGGTATTTTATCATGATAATAAAATTTACGACGTGGAGAAATTTCTGTTGCTGTAAAACGATGAGCAGTAAAAAATGGAAAGTCCAGAATGTGTAAATAATTTAAGTTCATTTTAGAAATTCAATCTTTTGAATACGTTTCCCACACCAAATATTATATAAAAAAACATGATTTTGTGCTAATTAATTTTAAAAGTCAGATTTGTGATTTAAAAACTCTGTTGCCATGCCATAATTTGAAATTCTGTATGAAAAATTTAACTTTTTCGCATACGTAGTATAGAAAAAGTATAGCAATAGACAAAAAATTCGAACACGAGATTTTGACGAATCTCCACGATTCAGACCTCCCTCAGTTTCAATAACTCAAATATATTAAATTTAGTATGGGATTTTGTGACTACAAATGTAGTTTTGTGTCAAATTTTTGTTTGAATCAGTGGGTAAAAACGCGTTTAAATCGCAAATTCTATTTTCGGATGCTATTACCCGGATGCTAAGGATTAATCGCCAAAAAACTCGCCAAGGACGACACAATAGACTCAATAAAAATGCTAAATTCATGCCAAAGGTTAATATTTTGTAACTATTGTACTGAAATGCTATGCAAGGCATTCTCTGGGAAAATATCTTTATTAGAGATTAGGCGAGAAAGTTTGAAAAAGACCACTCCCACTGTTTTTTTTTTTTTTTTTTTTTCCTTATTTTTCTTTGATTTTGCATAAGTATTCCAGCATTCTTCCATTATTATTGTTTTCGACGAATTTCCTGTTAATGTTTAGTCTTCGTTCTCTAACTTCCTGTTTTCCCCAAACATGCTCTATTGAGTTTAAATCTATCAACTGATGTAGTGTTTTCAGAATTTGTAGACAATAATAGAAGCACCATAAGCAAACGTCGAAAGCATTCTGCTTATATCGTTATATTGACTTTAAAATAACTGTTTCGAATATGTAATATTATATAAAAGTTTCAAGATTTCCGCTTAATAATCTTAAATTGTATTTTAAAATAATCTTTCTGTAATAATCTTAAATTGTATTTTAAAATATTTAACTAAAGAAAATGATTCATCATTACATAAATAGATACCAATTTTATTTTTATTCTGATGAGTCCCCCCCCCCCCTCTACACACACACACAAGAACACCTTGTTTACGGTTCCAGCTAAGTCCTTTGGATTAAGTTCCTTGATTTTCCTTCTGCCTACATTTGTACACTCATCAGAACCGAAAATGTAAAATTTGCTTACATCTGCCAATAAGATTTGATTCCAATACGCTTTTTATAATTATTTATCACGAAAGAAAAATCCATGCTTTCTATTTTTGGATTAACAATAACTGAACGTTCATGTAATCCAGCAAATCTGACCATTCGTCGAATAATTTAATTTGAAACTGATGTTTAAATAATTTTAATAAACACTATAAAAATCTTAAACCTTCAAACATGGACTTTTTACAAATGTTGTATCTATAAATATCATATTACATTGAGTTAATTTTGATGGACGACATTTTTTTAATGTATTTTCGAATTAATTTTCTTATTTAAAGTGTAACTGCAAGGTGTAAGTGTAACTGCAAGGAAGAATGGGGTAAATTTTCTGATTTAGCGATATTCCACATTGATTTACCACTAATAAGATTTTTAAAAAAAAAATCAACTTCCGAAAGTTGTTTGTTGGCTCCATATGCCTACGAGCCATTTTAAAATAATAAACAGAACATAGAGACGAAAGCAGGCAAAAAATTAATGGCAAACGATTTTTAATATGTCACCAAAATGCAAAAATAAAAAAAAATATATGCCAGCCGATAATTTTAGTAATGAATTTATCGAGAAAATTTTCGATGAACGAATACTTTTGTCAAGCTCTTTATTTCTGCCTTCTTTCATTTTCATTTTTATTTTTTAAAAAATAAAATAAAATCGATTTTTTTCAACCTAAGCAATATAAAAAAAATTACGTTGACCTGATATGTAAAAATACTGGACTTCATATTCGACTACAGTTACAGGCTAACAACGCTTTTTTATCACATTTTAAAAGTGCGGGAATACTTTTGGAAGCCACAGTATTTTATATTAAAAATATTAGGTATAAGAGCATTTTCATAGCATGCAGCTGCTGGTACAACTAGCATGCAAAGCTAGCACACAACTGCTGTTGGATAAAATTCGAAAAAAATATGTTCAGTGATTTTCGAGATCATTCCATTTTGATTCTAAATAAAACCTACATTTTTTTTTTTATTTACACATTGAATCATTTAAAAAAAAAAAAAATAAATAAAATTTATCTCAAAAAATTATCGTCAGTCGCTTTCTTTATGTTTACATTGTTGTGACATTTTAAATATCACTTATCTTACAACTTTGCTTATACAGGGTTTTGCCGAATTCGACGGACAAATACAGAAATAAAGAATCCCCATACAACATGGGTCCCAAACGACGTTTAATAGGTGAAAATTACAAAAATACAAAGACGGAAAACTGTTGGAAACTAAAAATTAATAAAAAAAATTAAAAATTGTGTTTCAACTATGAATTTTTTTAAAGTGAAAACACATTCTTAAAGTTTCTTTTCTTTTTTTTTTTTTTTCATGTAGGTAACATGTTTATTTGATGATCTGGAGAGTGGTAAATTATTGAAAACGAAAAAGTAGTTTAGGACCCATATTTGCAAAAATATTTAAACTTGAAGGAAAGTACAAGCTTGAATATGTAAGGAATTTTAGATTCTATAATTTGATATAAGCGTGTAGCCTGAGAATTGGGGAGTTTTAAAGATATTCAATTAAAACTAAAATCGGAACTAGAAAACACCGCTGCATAATCAGTACCGATGTTCGCAGAGAGCGTTGTCAAATTCGAAAGACAAATTCAGAGCAAGGACAATAGGCATTAAGTAGATAAAAATTACGAGAAAAAATAGGGTTTCAGTTAACGTTATTCAGTGAAAATCGCAAAAGCAGACGTCGAAAAGACAATGAGTCTGGCGAAGAGAATAGCCCTGTGAATGTGAGGATTAGGAACAAGATAAGAAGAGAAGAAGCCTTCTCGTATGTAAATTTTTCATGCGTTCCAGAAAAATAAAAGCAGAGAGCAAGTATTCATTAATGAGCATTGCAGAATTGATGGTCGTTAAACTTCATTCGCAAGCAACAAGTCAGATTTGCAAATTTTTGCAATTTTCCAAATATGGGTCCTAAACTACTTTTTCATTTTCAGTAATTTACCACTCTCCGGATCATCAAATGGACATGTTACCTACATGAAAAAAAAAAAAAAAAAAAAAAAAAACTTTAAGAATGTGTTTTCACTTTAAAAAAATTCCTAGTTGAAACACAATTTGTTATTTTTTTTAATTAATTTTTACAGTTTCCAATAGTTTCCCGACTTTCTGTATTTTTGAGATTTTCAGCTACTAAACGTCGTTTGGGACACCAAGTAGTATGGTGATTCTTTATCCTCTTGATACCTACTATCACCCCTCTGAATTTGTCGGTCGAATTCGGCAACACCCTGTATATTTCGAAACGAAAATTCTGTTCATTTAAGAATAATTCGTAAACTTAAGGAACGATGTTCGAAGATTAATTATTCTCACTATAAAACTGATAAAAGTTATTCCAAAATGTTACTTAATTAGTAAATATAATCCGTTTTACTGTGAAATTATCGTTTGGCAAAGCTAATTCGACGTAATTAGAAATTTATTTTAAGAAAAATTGCGAAGAATCCACGGCGAAAAAAAAAAAATTCACAGGAAAATACGTGTAAAAAGGCTATGCATATATCAGAATCCCTTTTTTCATCAAAATTTCAAAAACGAATATTTTTTTTATCAATATTCATTGAATCTTTATACGAATAATTTTAAGTAACAGATTTTGACAAACTGGAGAGTTAAAAAAAAAAAAGCTTAATTGCATATCACTTTCTAAAATGTTGGTTTCAATATATCGCATATAAATTTAGAGAGAGTGGTTTTCATAAAACTTTCTAGCAGACTCTATAATAAATGTATTATACTAGAGAACGCCTTGCAAATCTCTGGCATACAATAGTTACAGAATATTAATCTTTAGCGTGAAGTGAGCATTTTTATTGAATCTATCGTGTTTTGGCGGTTTGGTATCATCTTTGGAGAGTTTTTTTTGGCATGGACTGTGGCATGCGGTTAATAACATCCGGAAATCGAATCTGTGTTTTAGATACATTTTTCCCATTCGATTGTAACAAAAATTTGTTAGTAGTCATAATTTAGTCACTTAGTTAATTAGTAGTCACTCTTGTAGTCATAAAATCTCATATCAGACTTAATATATTTAAATCATTGCGCTTTTGAGCTGTCCCGTTTATATGTTTCTGAAAATACATACCGACAGACAGTCAACCGCTCATTGGATGTTAAATGTGTAACCGAATTTTATCCATGTTAACTTGTATTCGAAAAGCCGGACGGACAGACTTCCTCTGAACGGAGTTTGCTCAAAATTTGAGTGGAAATCTACAAATTTGGTGTAAAAAATGTACATCCATTTTCATCCGTTTAACTCAAAGCGCTTTTAAGTTGTCTTTGTCACGAACAGGCAAATAAACAAACAGACATTTTTCATTTTCGAAATGTGTTTTGAATAATCACTGTTACATGTTTCTAAGGATACAAACAGGCAGACAATCAACCCGTTCTTGTGTTTGGTTCAAAATCTACTGAACAGAGAGAAGTACCTACACTATAGAATAGTGTATCGACATTATAGAATAACAATACCGAATTTTATCTATCTAGCTCTACGTTTTGTAATTATCCTTTTAATTTATATTCTAATAGCCGGACGGACACATTTCTTCTGAAAGGATTTTGCTTAAAATTTTGTCTATCACAAAGTTTTTTCGAGTTATGTTACAAACAGAGAGACATTTTACAATAATGTTTTTCTCGAATTCATTGAGGTCTAAAACGCTGGGATTTATCAAAATCTCGAATTCTAATTCTTTTTTTTTAATGATTACTACGCTTTTTCTACACTACGTACAAATGCCCTAAAATGCAAAAGTAATTTAAAAAATGATAAAACTTTTGTTAATAGTAGTCTAAAAACATCAAACATTGTTTTGGATTGGATTTAAAGAAAAGCACACACTTTTTTGAAAGAATTATAACAGAATATAGAACTCGCAAATGGTAATTAGGAATGGCTTTGAAGTATTATTCTAATAATACTCCAGATTAATTTAAATAATACTTGGTTTTAATTCACACAAGTTCGATTGCACGACCTTCATAATTAAACGCAAGCTTAAAATTAAATAATTTTTCAAAATATCACAGCAAATTTGCCAGCGCTCGGAGTCTCCTAAAGTTGTGGGGCATTAGGCGGTTGTCGATTTTGCATATTTAATAATCTGGCCCTTGCTAAGATCAGTTAACGTATAAACTTATCTTCAGTCACAGGCAGATCAAGCTTACCGTCGCGAAATCAATAATATATAAGTCAGTGTCTTACTGGAATAGCATCATCTTTAAATAAAAGAAAGTTCAGCATTTTCGGTCTCAACATGAATAAAATGGCGCAGAGGCATACCATTGATGACTTTCTTGTGTAAAGTTACACGCCACCATCAGGAATAGTTAATTAAATTTTTGATGATGACAAAACGAATCATTGCTTTTATTTAAATATTGTAAAAAAGGGGTTTAAAATTACTAGGCCAAAATTTAGGAATCGGATTTTTTTTCTCAAAGTTTCATTTAATCATCGGATTTAAACCCAAATGACAAAATAAATAAAATAAAGAGATAAAAATAGAATGAAATTAGAAAATACGACATTAAAAAAAAAGTGGAATAAAGACGGCGCTGGCCCAATAAAAGAGGAAAATAACCTAACAAGAAAAATGTAGGTGCACTCAAGGACAGATGTTTGAAAGCTTTTGTAGGCACTTAAGAATATGCAATTAGGTACCAAAATTACGAATTGCAGCGTTTTAATAGATTGACAATTTTTGTAAGGCACATTGTCGGTTATGTTTTGACAGTTACTTTCCGAAAAGAAAAAAAAAAAAAAAAAAAAAGGCTTTGCTTTTTTTAAAAAATTATTTTCTATAGTTTATATGGAATAACTATACCTCGTGAAATCCTGTTGAGAATCATATAGAAATGAATAACTTATGCAATGATACATTTTTTTACTTTCTCGTATATGCAGCATAAGAGAAAATATAGTAATCGTCAAAATGTTCAAACTCGAGATTCTGACAAATCTCCACGTTTTAGACTTCCCCAAGTTAAAGAAACATATTTTTAAAAAATGCCCGTCTGTCTATTTGTGCCAAAGATAATTCAAAAACACTTTGAACTAGACGGTTGAAATTTGATACACGCTCTTTAGACCAAATGAACAAATTTCCGTCAAATTTTGAGTGCAATCAGTTCGGAGGAAGTCTGTCCGTCCGGTTGTTCAATATTGCAAAACGAAGAGATCTAGATAGATAAGATTCGGCACACAAATTTAACATCTAACACTTATCAAATTTTGAGCCACGTCCAACAAGGGATTGACCATCCGTCGGTCTGTACTTTCAGAAACATGTAAACGCGATAACTCAAAAATGCTGTGACAAAATATATCAAATGAGATATGGGATTTTGGGTCAAATTTTTGTTTCAATCGGTTAGGGAAAACGCGTCTAAAACACAAATTTGGTTTTCGGATACTATTAACGGCATGGCAGGGATTAATCGCCAAAAAACTCGCTAAGGATGACACGATAGAGTACGTAAAAATGCTAAATTCAAACCAAAAGTTCATATTTCGGAACTTTTGTATGCCAATGCCATCCATGTAAGGCGTTTTCTCGATGACAAGTTTATTAGACAACATGCAAGAAAGTTTTGAGGAGACCAATAACGCTTGTATCAAATGTATGTGTGGAAAACGAGTAAATAATATATTAAGGAAAAAACCTCTATGTCAAGGTGCAGTGAAAAAAAAATTTGAACAGACAAATTATGAACTGAACGAATGAAGGTTTCAATATTTACAGAAAAAAATAACTCGGTACCAAACATGTTTCAACAGGTGTGGCAATCTAATAGGAGTACCAGAGAAACGAGGTCTAACATATTTGTAAAACTGCATAAATAATACTATATTTAAGTTCATTGACATTTCAGCTGTATCAGTACGTTTTTAAAATATCTCTCAACGTGGTAGTTGTACGTTGTTTTTACCGACATTTTTTTTGATAAAGAAAGAGAAAGTTGAAAGAGAGAGGGGGGGAGGGGTAAATCATAGAACTAGATTTTAATATAGATTGATGATTTTTTTTTTTAATTTATAGCAACGGCAAAACAATTATGGCGACGATTCTTTTAAAAAAAAAGGATGTGTTTTACAGAAAAAAACAAAAATCTTGCAGAAATAAAAATCTCAAATTTGACACTTTCTATTGAAAAAAGTGTAGCAGAGTTAAGAATCTCCAGTCCTTAGCTATGATAATATGTTGAGATTGATTAGTCTGTCTTTATATTATCTTTCAAAATTTAATATTTATTTTAAAGAAGTGACACAGACACGGAAACAGAAGGAGTGGTGTCACCCAAATGCTTTCTCGCATAAAACTGTGGATTTTGGTCATGAATGATTTGCGTGGCATTGGTGAACGGCAGTTATGAAATATAGATCTTTAGCATGAATGCAACATTTTTACTGAATTTACTGCAAGAATATTATATATTCTGAATGCCCTTTTGTGGGTCGATCGACATTAAAATTTGATATAAAACTACAGTTGTAATCGCAAGATAAGACACTGAAATTAAGTCATTACGTTTATGAGCTTACATATGTCCGAAAGTACAATACGCCAACAGTTTGACGGATTTGGTTCAAAATTGGATAATATCCATATTTTAATCGCTAACCCAGCGTACCAAATATTATTTGCCTAGCTTTTGCTTTTTGTGGTTATCGAATTCGTTTATAATTGAACAGTCCGACATACTTTGAAAGAATTTCTTCCAAAATTTGATAGAAATCGACACATTTGATCATAATTCTGTATGGCAAATTTCAGTTGTCTAGCTTATTGCATTTTTGAGTTATCACGTTCACAGAATTATAATGTCAAAAATGTGTTTTTCGGGTTTGTTGAAATCTGAACCCTCTGGAGATTCGTCAATTTCTCGAGTTCGATTTTTTGGGTGATTACAATACTTTCTCTATACTTCATACAAGAGAAATTAAAAGGTGTAACAGATATATGTAAGAGTAACAATATTTATCTTGTATCTTCTTTACTTTCGGCCGTTTTGGATTTTAAAAGAATTCAGAGAGGATACAAATACTTTGTTGAAAGAATCATACATATCAAATTCTGCATTGGAGAATGAATTGAAATGAAACACAACTCATATTCGCCTTGAACAGTTGGTCGCAGAAGGCGGATAGAAATAGTTACGAATAAGAATAAATTATATAAAACCACTATTAATTCATCAGGACTTGAAGCTTAAATAAATGTGAAGAGTAGGTTACTATCGTGATATTATTATTTATTTATAGCTATTATAAGTTATAAATCGCATCTCTTAACATGTTGACTGATCAGAGCAATAAATAAAAGTTAGTTTCAGTTTAAATAAAAAAAATATTTGTATTCTTTTGAATAAAAATAATTTTGTAAGAACCGCTTTAATAAAGTGTATCAATGCCAAAGCAACGTCTGCATGTTACAATTTATAGCACTGCGTTTAAAACAAGTATTTTTATATATTAAAATAGGACAGTATTTATAGAAATATAAACAAAAATTCTGTATGAAGGACAAGAAAGAAGAGCAACAAAAATAAACACTAACCGATAACCAAAATGAAATCGAAAACGCAAATTGTGAATATCGATTTATTGCGAGTCGCTAGGCAAAAGCTGAAGTAAAACGGAATTTCTTTTTTCTATTATGAGAGTACGCTTAAGTGTGAAAATGCGAGCAGGGAATAAAACTATGGATTTAATCTGAATGAATCCTCTTTGCTTTTATTTCTGAAGATGAATATTTACCGATAAAACAATGGATAGTCAACCATCTTCTGATAACCGCAATTATTTTTCCATTATGGTATCATTCAGTTAGGGAACAGAAAACAGTTTATTCCAAAATGAAACGCTTAAAACAAGTATTTTTATATATTAGAATATGACAGTATGTATGGAAATATTAACAAAAATTCTGTATGAAAGTAAAAAAAAAAAACCACTAAAGGATAACCAAAACGAAATCGAAAACGCAAATTAATTGTCAATGTCGATTTATTGTATCGCGATTTATCGTGCACTATTACGATTTCGATAGATCGATATTTTTCAAAAACTGACATTTAAAAAAATATATATTTATTTATTTATATATCGAAAATCGCCACAGCCCTAGTTGTGGGTGAATTAAAAAACACACAAACACATAAGACAAACTATTTTTTGGATAAAAAATTTAATACGTTGGTTTATGTAAACAGCAAGAAAATGAAATCTATTTACACTGTAACAATGATTTTTGAATAAGCAGGTATTCACACATTAAAATGAGATATGGATGAAAAACGGAAATATGGCAGTCGTTTACAAAACTCTATAAATAAAGCACTTCGGTCACACAGACTGAAAAAGAAAAACCCTTATTTGCTATAAGTTAAACAAATCACATATCGTCTAAAAATAACAAGCACCACAACACGCCCTACACCAAAACACTTTTTCGGGAGATATTTTGTAGCACATTTTGTAAAAGGTTTGGTACACATAAAACAGCTTACAAAACATTTGCAAAATGGAATAGTCTTGGACAAGAGGACTTTAAATAATTACAAGTAGTTTGTAGAACATGCATCAGGGAAAATTTGCTGCAAAGTCTTGATAGCTTAGATGAATAAAAAGTTATTCCAATGAAGATATTTTAAGTAACTGACAGTAACTTCCAAAGACAATTAATAAATTAAGTCAAAAATAATTAAGCACGATTATGAAAAATAATTGGGCATTTTGAACATTAACCCTTATGTTCATTTTGTATAGTATACCATAAATACAACTTTATAAAAATATACTACCACTATAAAATAATTTTTAACTTAGTTTTATTAAACGATTTTTATTACACGATTTTTTTTATTTGTTTTTTGATGTTTTTTATAGCGTAAAAAAGCTACCTATATACATTTTTTGTTGTTGTTGTTGCTTTTCTTCAAAAAAGCAATCTTGCCACGATAAGGGTTAAAATTATATTTGTTAGATTAAGATCTCATTTTGTAACAACAATTATCATCAAGATTTTAACAATGTGGAATTGAGATTAGATTATAATAATGGCATCTTACTGTCCTAACTTCCTAAACAAAAGAGACACTTCATACACTCAAAATATATTTTATAAGCACTGTAACAAATAATTCCATTAAAAGTAATAGCAGATACAGATGACTTTGTGTTTGATTGCTATAAAAAAAATCTTTACCAGAGAAAAAAAATCATTGTTTTGTTCAAAAATCATCCATATATTTTCCACAATATGAATTTTTTAACTAACTTATTATAAATAAATAAAAATCTTTACCATCATTCACTTGACTACCTTACTGGTATGTAAATAATACATCTTATGAATTATTTTTTGGAAATTATAAAAATACAACCTCAATGATATATTAGAAAAGATTTGAAAAAGTCTTAACATGCTATAATGCAACCTAGTGTAATGTATACCTAAAAATTTTAAGTGCACTATTTTTATTTAGTATTATGAAAACATCAAACAATAATAGCATTTTACTATTTTATAAAATATATTTTTCTTTTAGAAGTCAATATTAAATTTATATTTATTTAATTTCAAATGTTAACATATTTGAACTTTACATTATTTTAAAAAAAGGGCAGTAATTTAAAATTAGTTGCATCAGATAACATATGACACTGACGGTCCGTGTTTGGACCATACATTTGTTTTCAAGTCACTCAAACTGCAGAAAAACAATTGATGATAGTGGAAATTTAGAT
The DNA here is from genome assembly GCF_947563725.1 of Argiope bruennichi. NCBI lineage: Eukaryota > Metazoa > Arthropoda > Arachnida > Araneae > Araneidae > Argiope > Argiope bruennichi. The sequence goes on from NC_079161.1 coordinate 94,154,118, forward strand.
GGACTATTATGATTGTCTCTCATTCTGCAAATATATTTCAAATTGCTCAATACAGAATTAAATTTGCAGTTGTCAGGCAGAATTCATCAATACATTGGCAAAGCCAAAATTATTCAAAATGGTGCGAATAATGTATTTATTTATTTTAATTCTTCTTCTCTTCTAATTCTTATATCTCTAAAGTCAAGGGATTTTTTTTAATACCAGCAACCAATATCATTCTGATTATTTCACAAAGTTATCAAGACTTTGCAGGAAATATCAAATTATCCACCTATTTAAAACATCTAACAACAAATAATAATACACAGCATAAGTTCAATAAAAGCAACTTGCATTACTAAGATCATGCTACTTTCCATAAGGCATGGGGAAAATCAGATTATATATTTTAAGCATAGGTAACATTTCAATCAAATTATTTTTCAATACATTGAAACAATAATTTGATTTTAAACACTTAATACAATTCAATAAAGCATAACAAGGAAACATTTAATTGATATATACTTGCAACTTATATTTCTGAGGTACTACTATAAGTCATTTTCATTGTTTCTTGTTTTACAAAGTGTAGTGTGGAAGAAAGGGAGTGAAAGCAACAGTAAAAATTGTATACAATATATGAATCATAATTTGTACATTACTTTAAATCAAACTATGAATTTAAGTTACTGGTCAATTTAGAATAAAAATGCTTGGACAATTGAACAAGAACAAATATTATTTTAAAAATATAAATAATAATTATAACAAGGGAATAAAAACTATTGGGTAATAAAGATTCATATCCAATTTAAAATACAAAAATTCATAAATTAAAAATACCAATTTAGATAAACGAAAATAATCTGCTGGTTCACTTTATATAAATATGTTGGTCAATTGTAAATAACTGACGGATCACTATACATTCAAATACTTAAATTACTAACACACAAATAAAATGATTGGCCACTTCCCTGTGTGCAACATGAATATAAAATAACTTTTTATTAAGTTGGCTTTGATAAAATTCGTTTATTGCTACTCAATTTGATTTCACATATAAAGGCATTTTTTTTGTTTGTTATTTCATTACAATAATTACACATCAATATCCTTTACAAGGCAGTAAAAGACAACATTTAAAGGCTGCAAATTGGCATCAAAATAGATTTTGAAATTGACATGATGCACTTTTTGACTAGTTTCTTTTAAACCGATGAAAAATCAAAATACATTTTATTGCACATTATTTCATTTAAAAACAAAACCTAAATTTAAGAAAATTATTTGCTGGCAGAAGTAATTTATTGCTTCATAAATACAGGGGTTAAGAATTACAAGTAATTTATTGCTTCATAAATACAGGGGGTTAAGAATTACTACTACTTAATAACAATAAAATGAGCTTTTTCTAATCATTTTAAGGAATACTTAAGGCATTTTATAAAATATTCCAAATTCTGCAGTTTATAAGTCAATATTGCTATCAAGTTTTTTTTTTTTTTTTTTTTTTTTTTTGCTTAAGATTGAAACTTTTGTTACTGAAACTTACAATACATATTCTGCGTAGAAAACATTTTAAAAGATTCAATAACAATTATCTATAAGTGATATAAAATCTAATTCAATAGATTGTTATAAACAGAAATAATTACAATAAGGACTAAAAATTCTCTTTTTTTAAATAAAAAAAAATAAAAATGATCCAAATAAGCTATTATTAGTAATTCTCACTTTATTTGCTTTTAAAAAAACATAAAAATAAATGTTTAAAATAATATTCTACATTTTGGCTTAAAATTCAGAACTATGAAGAAAAGTAATAATGCAAATAAGTGTAAATTAATAATTATTAGCATAAAGAAATTCACCAAAAGATCAGAAGTAGATCAACAAAATCTTATCAAATATATATTTAACTTTTAGATTGAAATAAAATTTCCATATTTCAAAAAATATTTATCATACCTTAAAATTCTTTAGAAGAATATATCAAAAAGAAATCAAATCTCTCATAATAATGACACAGTATAGATAAAGACAACAGGTAGGAACTATCAAACATGCATTAATACTTTTATATGCAGCACGAAAATACATTTAAGAACTATAAGTAAATATCTTATGTTAATATAAAATGTTTTTAAAAAATAAATTAGAGATTTAGATTTTTTTAAAAAAAAATACCATTTGTGCTTCTTTAATATCCTGGAAAATTCCTGACAAATTAAATTTTTATCTGTCATAAATAAGACAATTAAGTTCATTCTTACATTAACAATCAGAAAAATTATTCAAATTTCATCAACTTCTAAATTAACTACAAACTATCCATTAAATAAAACATTTTTTTTTTCATCTAATAAACCAATAAGAATCAAATATCAACACTGTTTCAATTTACGGAGAATATTCTAAACGAGGACTTATTGACTGCAGAATGTAGAATAATAACAAATAGAGAAAAAAATATTTCAAAATGTTTAGACACATTAAATATGTGCAGCATTTCAAATTGCATAGGATGTTTTTTCATTTATTTACAACATTATATATTTAAACACATCACAAACACAAACTTTAGAAATACCAACCATTAAGGCTTAGTGAATTCTCAACAGTAAATTCTAAAAAAAATTTTTCCTAATAAATCACTCTCAACTTTTGAGATATCTAAAGGTGAAAATTGCATAGATCATTTTCGTTTGTTTGTTTTGTTTAAATTACAACAGTCAAAATTCATTTTACAAAATAAATTAAAACAAGCATATATCATTAATATGCATAGAACTTAAAATATCCAGACACCTTTGCTAAAATTGCTGTACATTTTTTTCTTCTTTTTTTTCAGGATTAGCAAAAGTACAATATAATTCATTCCACATACAATGTCACTTGAATAAAAGAGAACTTGGGCAACTGCCCCAAATATAGATACTTGCAAATGGGCACCCTGAAAACAATTCCAGCAAAGTATCACTGTGCATAATATAGACTTTACAAACTCTCACCACAAAAGAAGAATCCATAGAAAAGCATGGGTGATCATGAAATAAAATAAGGGCTTAATTTTGAACTTTTGAAAAAAAAAAATTTAAAATATTCTAAAATTTAATTATTTTACTTCATCACATATTTCAAATGAACTGCAATTTATATTTGAGTAGAAATAAGAAAAACGTAAGGAATTAATGAATATTACAATTAAATTAATTTATAATAAAATAATTTTAAACTAGGAAATGTTTATTATAAAATTTTTGACTAAAAATTTGGAAAAATATTAAATTTATTGACACAAACTGTTAAACTTTAGATATCATTGCATTTAGTTTGAGTTACATATAAACAGAATGAAAATTATGGATAATAATTTAGAAAGTTTTATACAGTTTCATAATTCCAAATTGTGCAGGAGTAATGACAACAAATGAGAAATAAAAAAAAGCATCAGCAATAAAGAATAAACAAAATTCAAGTATATAAACTATATTTTAAAAAAAGAAATAAAGATTTTGCAGACTTCTATTTGCAATATCAAAAGAATTTTGTAAAATTAACGGAAATGCCAGATGTTTATTTAAACTAGCATAAAAGTAAGTGAAAAAGGGGGAAAAAATCACTAATGCAGTATTGAATCTTATTTAAGGATGAATTTGGCACATTTTTGAAAATATTTTTCATATTTTTGAGTTTCTTAAAACATCCATTTCTTTGAACTTGGTAATTTCATTATAAAATTTAGTTATTTAAAACATGAATTTTTTTCTTTAAATTGTGTTAATCATTTTTCAAAATGTTAACTTTATTTTTCAAATTGAAATAAGTTATATTACTTTAAAGATAAACCAATTTTTTTACAGAATATACAGCATAAAAATTTCTCCATCAAATCTTTAAAAAAAAAAAAAAAAAAACGCTATTTATAACAATCACAACCACCCATGCAGACGAAAAAAAAAAAAAGGAGGGAGAAACTACTCCTTAAAATAAAAATGTCTGATTAAAAATCTCTATATACAATATAAAAAATTTTCATCATAAAAGTCTATGTGCAGAACATAACGTAAACAAATCATACAAAAAAAAAAAAAAAAAAAAAAAAGGGAAACTTTTCTAAATGCAACATGAATAATTTAACACTACCACTCATGAAACTGATGGCAAATGCTCCAACACAAGACATGAAACGAACACAGAAATGTCAATGATTGTGTTACGAGCAGATGAATGGATGCCTCCAGATGGTCAAAATCTACAACAGTGCCACTTCATTTCCACCAATACAAAGCATGTCGATCCATAAGGTATGCATGGCAGAGTATAAGCACTAACTGGTCATCATAATTACAAGAACAGAAATGTAAACTTTCGCATTCAAAAGTTATAACTATACTTCTCTATTCAGAATTCTTTAAAAAAATTTTGCCCCTTATTTGCAAACCCCCTCTCTGTAAATAACTTATCAAATTAATAAAGGAAAAAACTGTTATAAAAAAAAAGCAGGTACTTCCCATTTACTGCAACTTTGTTCAGACTGCAGATAAATTTTCATAACCATTATTACACTTTTGAAATCTATTCATTCTTCAAACCTGAACCAGATGCTATCAATTTCATATGAATAAAGAAGTCACCTGCTTGCTTTTTAAATAGATTCTTCCAATCTGCTAGTAAAGCAAGACCTTTACTTTGATGATTAATAAAGGAATCATGAGCCACACCCTCTTACAACAGACATAAGTACCTATTACAGTCAAAATTAAATGGCTTATTGTCAATAAAAGCTTTCTAAAAGCTTCTCTAACAAATAATATTAAAAAACATTTTTGTTCGATTCGACAATTCGATTCAAACAAGGTATTAAGTCACTTATAAGTAATTTATATTTTGAGTTAAAATTTATATAAAAATATATAAAATTCTACTTGAAAATATTTCTGCCAACAAGAGTCTTAATAAAAGAATGCCACTTATTACAAGAATAATTCCAATCAAACTTGCACAAATTTAAAAAAATATCATTAATAGCTTTTGTCAAACTATAGTTAAAAAAATTTTTTGGCAACAGGTAACTGAAGTTAAAATAACATTTTCATAACTTAACAGATCTGCAAAAAAATCACAGACCTGAAATACATAGAGTACATGCATTTCAATAGAAATATAACCCACACACTATTTCTACTTTTAAACTATAGGTTAAAACAGGCAGAGAAGAATCTTTGCTTTTGTTTTTCCCATTCTCTTGTCACAGACTTCATGCAGATGTCCAACGCAACATCTCATCACCTCTTCGACTTGCTGACCGAGAGTGCATACCTTTGAGGATCGACCGGCCAACGGCATGGATGTGATACATTTAAAAACATTGGAGAAAATCACCAACTGCCTGTACATATCACGATAACCGTCAGATCTCAAAAGATTAAAAGTTCGCCCAGAGGCGAACTACTGTTTTCAGCTCAGAATGGCCTTCCGGCGAATTCTCTTCCCTAACCCACCTTCCAGAAGATAGGAAAGGTCCACAGTCTGTTTGCAGGGCATGGCACTCAGGAGTTTTAGAAGGAGTTCGTTCAGCCGTGTCCTCTTCTGCTCACGCTACAAAAATAGATTTTATTTTTTCATTAACTGATTTAGCCACATTAGAATAAAAAGGCTAGAGAAATTAATGAACTTTGAAATTAGCAAAAAAAAAAAAAAAAAAAAAAAAAAACATGATATTTCTTTTTTATTATTTCATCATCAAAATAAATGTTTACATTCAAATAGCACTACAGAATGTATTGCACAGTAAAATAATTATCCGAATTGCTTAGAAACAAAAATATTTTAATGACATTTCAAAATGGTATTCTAATTAAATAAAATACTTTGAAATGCTCCATGTATCTTAAATTTTGAGGAAATTGCATAAAATTAACAATAAAGACTTCAATTATACGTGAAAATAAAACCAAGTTATACAATTTGTGCTTCAAAAAAATACAAAATTCCAAAAATTTGTGTTTATTTATATATATATATATATATATAAATTCGTTTTTGATTGGAATTTCAAAACTATTCCTTATTTTTTCTCTCTCCTAATAATGCTTTATAGGATAAAGACAGAAAAAATAATTTTAAAAAATATGTTTCCTGAAACATTTTAAATTTTTTTTAATTTATATATTTTTCAACTTTTTAAAAATATTTTTTTCTATTAAAGAGTTATTTAAAAGTATGACACATTTACATTCAATTATATGAACATAAAAAATTTCAAATGAAAGTTTTTATTTTTTATTTTTACAGTGAATTATGGTGTAATAACGACGAAGGCATTAGTCAATCAGAAAATGGAAATATCAAGACTTTAGCCTTCCAAGTATCTAATTATTTCAATCTCAAAGATTTTGGAATGCATAATGTATAATTTTAATTTTTTTTTCGCTCTCCATTAAATTGTAATTCTTAATTTTAATTTTTACACTTCTATTTAGCTGATACCCATTTAAAATTATGATTATCAATAAAATAAACGAAACCTCATATAAAATTTTCTGTTTAAATAGCCGAATTTCAGGAACTAACAAATTAATCATTTTTTTTCCAAATAAATCAACACATAAAAGACTATTGTTAACAAGATAAATCACAATAGCTATAATATCACAATATAAATCTCAACTATATTTTGTTTTTAGAAACTTCTTCTATATAGGTCAAAATAATAGATCAACAAGGTAATGACCATTCTAATCACTAAACACTACTAGTTTGTTAAAAAATATATCAAAAACATAGATATCAAAATGTCCTGGTGTTAGAGTAATATTTCAATTATTATTTAAGATAGAATCTCTGTTGGCAAGAAACAATAATTGATATTCAGTGAAATATTATACAATACCTTTTTCCTTGCATTGATTAAACTAATTTAAAAATTTGTGAATCTTTTATCACATTTTGATGTGTAAACAATTAAAAACAATTATTAAACCTTTCTTTCTGGCCCAAACAATATTTTTTTTTAAAAAAAAATCGCTTCTTTCGTCCATATTTTATGACTTAATCCCAAAGGTATATAAAATAGTTTTTGTTATTGAAAATAAAAGTATAATTTTATATTAAAGCTTCATTCTTGATATCACATACTGGATTTCATAAAAATTCCATTATTTATGTTATTTCATTTTATTATCTGCCTTCTAGAATTGCTTCAAAGATGTTTCCATTCTAAAAAAATTAAATATCTTCGATTCTAATATACCTTTCACAAATAAACTACACAATCTCATTTCGACTAACTATATATATATATAAAAAAAAATACAGTTATTTCTAATTTATACAACACATATTTCCATCAACTTTCATAAATGTTATTTTCCTATTAATTAAGCTGTTAAATAATATTTAATTTGAAAATACTACATTTTGCACTTTCATATTATTTACTTATAATAATTATTTTAAAGCCTTAATTTAAACAAATGTAATAATGCTTGATAAAATTTGCAAATTCTTCAAAACTACATCAAATCCTCCAACAATCATTACCCAGTCATCCACAGTACATCCTACAGATATTTTATGCATAATAAATATCCACAAATTATTGAAGAATAGATATTTCCAAAGAATTTTAATTAATTAAAACATTAATCAAAATTATTTAACAGATATTTATTACTGACTAAATAAATAAGTGAAATAATTTTATTTAAAAAAAATCACACTATATGATTTTATTGGTCCAACACTATTTTTCAGATATCTACACATTTTTTTGTCAAAAAGTAAGTGCTTGTACTGTTTTAAAGTTATCATTGCTCAGTTTAACAGCATAACTTCCATTCATATTTTGTAATGTGAAGCGACTCCAATGTTTTTTATACCCACACTTTAAAAAAAAAAAAAAAAAAAAAACGCTAATCATTAGCACAATTTGGGAAGAGGGTATTTTAGGTGTTGATTCTAGTTATACATAGATTTCCATTATAAATCCATAACTCCGTAGTTTTCACCTAATTTCCATAGCAACTACGGACATTCCATAGCTGCTGGAGGGTTTACTAATTGAACACCTGATAAACACCTTTTGAATAAATATTCTGACAAAAAAGAAAAACCTTCCTACCACCACAAGAGAAGACAAGAACTCTACATACACTTTCCGGGCTTTCCTCCAACCGTGTGTCGATGTCTTTGGAGGCTCCTCGTTTTCTTTTCTCGTCTTTTTGATTCCCGTCAGCTTTTGAGCTTTTCCTGTTGGAGAGAGTTCCCTTGTCTCCTTTCTTGCGATACTCAGAAGGAACAGTATGAGGCTGAAATACATGAATAGGTGCATAAATAATCATAATTTTAGCCAGAAAGGCTAATATCTAGGACTTAATAATATATAACAAAAATTTTGCATACAGTTCACAAGAAATTTAATTCTTCATTCGATAAAATATTTTGTTCATTTAAAATTTGTATGGTAAATTAACAACAGATTTTGATGCAATATCGAAATATGTAAACAATTACAATTTTGAAACCATAAAAATATTTTTACAAAAAATTCATGCATATATTCAAATAAATGTGCACAATCTTCTTTTGAATAAATTCTTAACCCTTTGGATGCATCCAATGTATCAGATCATGAGTTTGTATAAATTATTACTTTTTTTTTTGTAATTTAGCATTAAATTATCCCAATAAAAGTATAATGAAAAAAAAATTGCATAAAATTTACTGTTTTTATATCCCCCCCCCATGAAAATATTCAAAAAGTATTGAATGCAAATAAATAGTAAAATAAATGTACATTCAAAGGGTTAATAGAAAATTAGATTTACCTTGAGAAGAATACGAAAGTTTTAGCAGAACAAAAAAGTTGTAGCAAGTGTACAAAAAACATTTTTTTTAAAACTTAAAACTAACTTAGTTTGAAGACTATTGTAGATTTATCTCACTTAGAAGAACAATTAAAACTGTACTCAATAGTTAGCTTAACCCAAATCTATACTCCTACTAATAGAAGATTCAAAACAAAGGAAAAGAAAATAACACCAAACATTAGTTCTATATTGAAGTAGATGAAACAATTTACAGAAAAGGTTCTGAACACTTTATATTCATGAAAGCATGGATCAGATATAATGTTCAATATTAAAGATTAAAAAAAAAAAACTCCTAATTTTTATATTTCTAGAATATTACAATTTTTTTTCTGTGTTTCATTTTCTTTTTAGCAATTATATACTAAAATTCCTCCGATTACAATCAGATTTTACTTAGTATTATTTCTTCACTACAAATTATTAGTTATTAATGCTAATCAGAATTAAAGAAAGCTCAGATACAAAAACATGAAGGAACAGAATAATGTTGAATGAAATTTCATTAATAATGAAAGATCAGATCTGATACAGCTATGTGTAAAAAAATGTTCTTTAATTATCTTTATCATTATCTTTCAGACACTGCAGGAAGAATTCTTAAGAAACTCAAAGCTCAAACTATTTTAAGATATTTTTAATGTAATTGATACATATATAACAGGTCAAGCATTTATGATACAAACTTTACACATTTCACAAAAATTTAGAATTTTTTTTTTTTTTTTTTTTTTTTTTTTACTTTTTAAAAATCAAACAATATACATATGTATATATATAAACTTTTGAAAATCATTTATTAAAGAAAGTACACATTATATATCCATTGTTGCTATTAATAATAACAGATTTTATAACAATATTTTTACCTAATTTATATAAATCCCAAAAAGAAACTAATACCTGAGGTTATTAAATGGTCTCATGTTAAATTCTAATATCTTGATGGAATGACTAGAAAAACTGTAAGCAAATATCTTAAAAAGAAGCTATCTGGATTGCAATGCTTTTATCAGAAATATGACTTTGAATACCATTAACCCATTTAGAACATTCACAATCTATGTTATTTGGATAAGAAATTCCAAAAATAATCATTTTTAAAATTCCTTTTATTTTATATTTATGACCAACTCATATGAAATCTTGAGCCTAAAAATACAAAATTATCCTTGGGGGAAAAAAGGAAAAGTAGTATCTTATAGATCATAAAACAGATCTACAGAAATAAAAAATTTCCTAAAGCTTTCACGATTTTATTCAAAATTAAGTAATAGCATTGACAAACATCAGAAGAATTCAATGAACTGAAACAAAAGTGCATCAAGTCATTTAAGCTATATGAACATAACATGTCGAAAATGAATCTTTCCAAATTGATTACATTTTTTTTTTTTTTTTAATTGGGGAAGAAAAATGTATACTCACCAAGAATGTTCTTTTAGGATTTCGGCGTTTTTCAAAATGTTCAAATGCATATTTCTTTGTGCATACAGGATACCTAAAATTTGAAAATGAAAAACTATTTTGAAGCAATAAATGTACATATGTAATAATTTCATATGGTTTAGTGAAAAAAATTCTAAATTAAGCAGAAGAATATAAGCCTCAAAGGATTAGTAATAATTTAGATCTTTCAATCACCAAATTATATCATACACACATGAAAAACCTTTCTAACTCTGTTTTCATTTTAACTTCTAAGATATCATTTTCCCCATAGAATCCAAATATTGTGTTGGCAAATTATTTTCTGAAATTATTTAAGTTCAAATTGTTTTCTTGGGCCCTACTTTTTGCCTTCTTACATAGCTCTCTGTATGGCACTTGTCACAGCTTTTAAAAAGAAATCTTGATACCAGATACAAATTGGGCTTTTCGTTAAATTATGAAGAATAAAAGTTGTTAAAGAACACCAAACTTGTTATTTAGAAAAATGTTCTACATGCACACACATATTTGTTCCTTATTATGTATTCCTATTAATATTCATGTCTCCATTATTTATCCAATTAAAAAAAATCTTCTTTTACATATAGATTCAGTAACAAATAACACTTGACATATCAAAAGGCATAGCCTGTATCAGATTTTTTAAAATTATCTCATGTTATAAAATACAGTGTGATAAAAGTTATAAAATAAATGGAACTATCAAATAGAAAAGAATGCAATTGATCTATGAATATTCCATAAATGGTTTCCAACAAAAAACTTTAACTCCCATTCTTTAAGTCATAATTTTATCAAAAAACAAACAAAAAAAACAGAATAAACATCTCAAAATCAAACAATAAGTAGTTGATAAGCTTTTTAAGATATATTAATAATGATAAATCTTATTTCCTAACATTTTTATCATGAAATAATTTATACAATTAAAAAGATTATATATTCATTAGTAAATCAGGACTGAATGGAAAAAATAATTACTCTTTAAAATATATATTAAATTAAACATCATTCAAATATATAAATAGCACAATTGATGAAATTTTTAACTGCTGAAATAATGAAATAATACTCGTGTAATCAGTTTAATGTAGACTAAGTTGCTACTAAAATGAAAAACAGAACAGTAAACAAAAATGAACAAATGAAAGTAAAAGAAATAAACAGAAATTAGCAATAATTAAACAGCAATGAAATAAATGACGAAATTTCTCTAGAATTAATTGCATAATAATCTTGACAAAGAAAACTTAACTAAATAAAAAAATAAACTTACTTGATTTTTGATATTTTGTAAAAAAGATGAGCAGTTTTATCTACACGATATTCACAAATATAAGTGTCCTCTTCCTTAAAACCCTTTGGTCTTCCTTTACAATAGGTTGAGAGATCAAGGACACAACAGAGACTGACAACGGACTCCAAGGAAATAATTTCATAGAGAGGAACTCGAAAAACCTGAAAAAGAGAAGAATTTTTACACTGTAGTAAATGAATTAAAGCTTCATACAATATTGTTTCCAATAAACTAAGTGATTTAGGCATAACTCATACAAATTAATGAATTTTCAAAGTGGCTAGGTCTTACACAAATTTTAAAAGAAAAATATAAATTATAGGAATTGGTTGTTTGAAGATGACATAGGAAGAGTTGTCTGTTTGAAGTAAAAAAAAACAAAAAAAACCGAGAAAGTTAGGAATAAAAGACGAGAGAGTTAGGAACGTGTTTTATATGCACTTGCAACCATTTGCTTCCTTTAAAGCCTTTAAGAAAAATAAGAAAATGGAAACCTCATTACTGAAAAATTTTCAATTACTTCTGAGAATGTGTCGGCCTCATGGCGGCAATATCCATAAAATGTATCTAAAATATACTGACACATGCAAAGACGGTATCATTAATAAACTGATGAATGAAGAGAGCATTTAAAAAATAATATATTTTAAAATACACTTGCTTTTTAGAAAGACAAAAGATCTGAAGTCATGTTTCTAAAAAATGTTAAAAACTATTCAAAATATATTATTATCCAAACTACTCAAAAATAATTAAACAATTTTCAGGTAGAAGACAGGAAGGAAAATCAATACTGTCAATTGATTAAATTTTTCCATTAGCTGTAAAGTAATAATTTTTCAACAGATTCATGTCATAACATAATCTTATCTTATAAACAAAAATAAATGCAAACATAAATATACATAATATATATAATACAAATGATAAATAATTACTTATTATCATTATCTGGAAACATGCTCATATTTAATATCAACATTCAAGAACATTTTTGGTATTATTATCCATGAGTAGAATTCAAACAGAATAAGTTATAAACAGAATACAATTATCATTAAATTTCTTTCCATTGAAATTCAATTTATTCTGTATGATATTCAATTTAAAATTCTAAATAAGCTGAAATTAACTCTGCTTAAAAAAAAAAAAAAAAAAAAAAATTAAAAACTTTTTTTTCAATTCAAGAGAGTGAAAAAAATTTATGTTTATGCAAAATATAATTATTTCAAAAGCTTATGTAGCATTATAAACAATTTTTCTCTTTTGTTATATTTTCAATACATTTAAATGGAATTAATTCACATAATTAAAAAGAATAAACACTTTTTCCATTCTTTTTAAAAATAATTTAAGACAATTGTATTACAACTTACCTCATTTGAAAAGAATTTCCTGGTTGGCTCATGATAAGTTTCATGTGGACGCAAATAATGATGACCAAAAGCAAATTTGTTATTTCTAATAGAAAGGGTGAGAAAAACAAAATACTGCTTAGGAACCAGATGTTTTATTTAGAAAACACATATGACATAATATTTTTGTTGGTAAATAATAATAATAAGGGATTTATTTATATAAGAATAGGTGGGAGAAAATAGAAGGTGAAATCCTGTCTTAATTAACGTGATTTTCTTATAACATGATCATCTTTGATACAAGGGCAATAATTACAAAAGCAATTATACATAAAAAAATAATAAATTACATAAATTGTTAAAAATTTGAAAATCAAGACTGAAATTACTAAATAATTCCTGTCCTAGCAATCTGTAAAAATAGTTAAATATTTTCATCACAATAAGATTGCAAAAATTAATTTTCAGCAATAAGAAAATAATAATTTTCAAATATTTTTCAGCGCAAATCTAAAATTCAGGCAGTTTTCATTTTGATCGGCTTAATTCCCAAATCTGAAAGTACCTACACCACGAAATTCATATAATAATAAAATAAATACCCTACAAATTTTTCATTCAAAACATATGATCTTATAAATTTTATTTTCAAAGGTATGATCAAATTGAAAAAAATTTCAATTCACCACAAAAAAAAAAAAAAAAAAAAAAAAAAAAATGTTTTTCATCAATCTTAGCCAAACCTCAATTGCATTATTATTATTTACAGCAAAATATTTCAGGACTTTTTATTTTAATATTGAAACATTTAACCTCAAATATTTTCATGGTTCTAAAATGCATGCGCAAATTCTTTTGCGATCTTGATATGGAATTAAAATCATCATTAGAAATATGAACATACTGGTCATCCTTCCATAGCCTTTCCACTCTGAAAATATCCAGAAGTTGATTCTTTTTACTTCGCAGGCTATCTCTTGTAGCTGCATCACTGCTCTCCATACCTTGGGCTACAATCTGACCCTGTACACCATCACTAGTGGCTTGAGGTGCATCATCTCGACGAAGGTACACACAGTCACCTGGTACAAATCGCAGTAAAAATGCTTATTCCGGGTGCATAGTGTGAAATGGATGCAAAAATTAAGCACTATTTAAGTACCTTAGTGAAAAATATTAAGCACTTTCGTACTTGCATGAATACATAATATATAAACATTTTCTACTTATAGGATTTTTTTGTCTTATATTAAACTAGCCGCCTTTGGCGACCAGCCGGTTCGCCAATCTTAATGTTCGTTAAAATTTTAATAATTAAATATTTTATGCAATTTCTACTTTAATAGCTTCTTCATCAAAATATTTTAAAACTTCAAATTTTGATTATCATATAATTCATTCATAATATTATAAATGCCTTCAGTCATAACGTAATATGTATCTCTCTCATTTTCTGTTAACACCCGTAGAATTTATGCTTTAAATTAAAGTGGAAAGAGATTATCTTCAATTAATATAATAATATTTTTTACTGAAACAAAGCATTTTTTTATAATCTGATTACTGAAAATAGAGTCACTCAGCGTTTAAACTTTATGGGCACTAAAGAATATCTTTTTAAATTTATGTAATATCTCAAGAGTTGGTCAACAAAATTTTCTTAGATTCATTATGAGCAGATCGATTCATTAACAATGTTAAAATTTAAATGCATCAAACACTAAGAAAATAAAACGAATCGTTTAAAATAAACGGTTGAAAACAGGTTTTAAAAAAACTACTTAAAAAACGATGTACTTAAAACTATAAGCATATACAAAAAATATATAACTAACATAAATACACTTTATTGACAAAAGCATGCAACTAACCCAAAAATAATTTAAATCATCCATTGATAACGTTGTCATGGCAACAATCAGAACAGAATGCGCATGCGTGAATTTTCTTCGCCGGTTACGTAACGCAAATACGTGATTTTTTTTCTACGCCAGTTGGGGTAACGCTATGCGGATTAGAAATTTTTTAATTTCCTTTATTCTGTTTTATTTTAATTCAAAAGTACTTCAGAATGAATCTGAAAGATTGATTCATTAACAATGTTTAATTTTAAATGCATCAAACGTTAAGAAAATAAACAGAACCGATTGAAATAATCCGCCGAAAAATTTTAACCCTAGCCTCATTACTGTTGGGAGAAAAAAAACCTGAAGCCTTTCTCGTTTGGCGCTGGGGATAATGGAAGATTTTTTTGGCGAAAAAGTTGGCGGTGGGGAAAATGGAAGATTTTTTTGGCGGGAAAGTTAGTTTTTAATTAATAATTAAAATTCTAATTAAAAATTCGAAAAAAGAAACCCCAGGTGCACATTCCCAACCTCCAAGGTATACATGTACCAAATTTGGTAGCTGTATGTCAAACGGTCTGGCCTGTAGAGCGCCAACACACACACACACACACACATTGAGCTTTATTATAAGTATAGATATAGAAGATATAGATTATAGTTTTTATAGAAAAATTAAAAAGAAATATCGATTTTTAAAATTTATTCTTTGATTAAAAAACAACTTTTTAAATTTTAATCGATGTTTAGACGTTGAATCCAGCCTCATCTTTTATTTAAATTGGCAATATTATTTTTAGCAATACATTAATACAAAGAAACTGAAAATTTGAATTAAAAGCAAATTGTATACAATCAATATATGTTAGAAACATTAAAGATTCAAATAATTGGTAAATTCGACAAAAATGGGCTTATAAAATTAATTTTACAAGACATCAAGGTGTGTGTGTGGGGAGGGGGGGATTTATGCTAATTATACAAAAAACTGTAATCAATTACGTATAAGTTCAGAAAACTTAATTTATTAATACCAGATAATGCTGACAGATTTTTTTCAAAATAACTTTAAATTTAAGCTAAAATTTTTTTTAAAAAAATTAGAAAAATTATTATTAAATAGCTTCTACATCTTAACATTTTTTAAAAATTTTTATGTGTGCAATTAAAAAAATTTACATACAAAAAGTAACTGACTGTTTCCTTCGCCTAGTTTTTAAAATACACAACTCAAATTTTAATATTAAAATGACAAATAGAAGTATTATTTTGTATTGACAAATTAAATTAACTAATACATACTGCTTCTATTTCAATGTTATTTTTATTAAAAAAATTGATTAGATAAAACATTTTCTATTCATATAAATATTTATATAAATAGAAATAATAAGCATAGAAACAAGAACACTATTATTACAGCTAATTATATATTTTTTAAACAAATTTCTCATTGAAAATTACAGATTCCCCATATATTACAAAAGTTTTTTTTTTTTCCCCCCGTCTTTCTTTTTTGAAAATTGTAGTACTTTGCTATGAGTGAAAAATCCTTTGCTTCATCAGCTTTTCCTGACAGATAATTTCTACAATTTATAGTACATGTGGGTTGCTGAATATATTCAAGGGAAAGTCGGCAGCAGTAACTTTCTATGGAGGATAACTTACTACTGCTGTATGCGATACTTTCTGCTTTGTGTTCATTAATGAATTTTTGCACAAAGTTTCTTTATCAGGACTGAATTCCAAACATATGCACTCTATCAATTTGCTTCTTTCTATAAAAATATGGATTTACAATGGTGAGTGGTAAGAATTTATTGATAGAATGCGAGTGGCTAGTATTTTTCTGAAGCTTTAAAACAGGACGAAATTCATCAAAATACTATAGGAAAAGGTCCGAGTCGAAAGCTGTTAATGGGGAAAATATTTCTATTGCTATCACAGTTAATGTAAGCCTTCCAAGGCCATCAAAGTAAATGAGAAGTAACAAGTGGCAACCAAATTCACGGAAAAGTGTCAGAAAATATTGCATAAACATATTTAAGAAGGTATAAAAATAAACTTTGTGCCATAATATTCCTTAATGTTAAATGGGAAATACGTTGAAATTTTAAATTGAATTTCTAATTAAAATTTTGCAAAATCCCTCCTTAGTCAGCCTCTAACATCCAAAAAGTAATTGCCCATTAAATTTCAAATCCCTCATTTCAGTGATGATCCGTATTAGTCAGGCAAACTTTTATGTAACAAGAAAAAAAAATTCCACTCGAAAAAAAAAAAAAAATTTGTGTAAAAGTTGCACAAAGAGAGAGAAGAAAAAACCTTTCAAAAATGATATAATCTAAATCATAAAGGTTTCTTAAAACTTTTTATTTCTTCAAAATTTTAAATATCAGACCTAGCAGAATATTTAAAAATAAAATCTAACATTTGTCAAGATTTGTTCAACAAATTATAATTTTCAAAAAAATGGAGACATTTAAAAAAGTACACCGCAAAAGGAATTACTGAAAACTTCCGTCTTCAAATTAAAATTTCATTGCATTGGATTTGATGCACTCGACTAAAGTAATTACAATCGCAATAAATAATTGTACAGTAAAATCCCTTTCCTTGTCATTGAAAAGATTGCCCAAAACAAAATATTAACAAGAATGATGATTGAATGTATAATGATACTTCATGGTAATCAGAATAAAGGCAGTTAAATATCATCAAAATTTTTAATGTATGCTTTTAAAACAACTTCTTCCATCTCTGATGAATCTATTTCTTGTACACACCATATTGTATTCTTATTTTTCATTGATATGTGCTAATTGCGTAGTCTTTAAGAACAGATATAGAGTTGAACATAATGTCACCAGGCATAATGAAAATAAATTATTCACCACTTAGAACACTAATTGTAAAAGAAGTTCAAATGTTTTTCGAGTTGCAACCAGTTCGGCACATTTCGTATTTCACTCTTTCTGAATAACCATTCCAATATTTCAATATATGCTGTTGCCTATTGTTGGAAAAAAGGAGCAAAAAAAAGTTCATTAAGCATTATCTTAACATGTGATGAAACTCCTGTATCCCTTCACCTAATGCTTTCCTTTTTAGATTTATCCAATAAACAAAGATCTATGACTGTTTTCAATTTATTATATTTATCGTCTGCGGAAACAAAAAGGAATATCTTCTTTGCACTTCTTGAGAAAATTAAGCACTTTTAAGGATCTTTTTTTCAATATTAAGTACTTGTAAGGTGCTTAAAAATGGTTTTCAAATTTAAACACTTTTCAAGGACTTTTCAGGATACTACGCACCCTGTTATTAGCAAAACATCAAAAAAATAATAATGCATAACCATTTTAACTATTACTAATGTTTTTATGTGTTATAGAACTGCTTTTGTTCATTTAATACGTAAAAATATTTTAAAAAAATTTCCAAATATTCTTTCAATCACTATTAAATAATAGGCACACTCTCCAACAAAATATTCATAATGAGTATATATAATTTGCTTTCATTACACACTCAGATGTAAAGAAATAGAATTAATTTAATTAAATACAAATTAAGTTAAAAGAATTTTAAAAAATTCCAAAAATAGCCAAAGAAAATATTTCATGCTAGCCATTCAATTATTTTGAGAAGTTAAAAAAGATTGTATTAAATTTTCATACATTTTTTTTTTAACCATAAGAGCATCGAAATAACACAATATCATAATAAACCTTGAATGTTGATTTAAAATGCTAATGCAAAATACAGACTACACTTTTTTCAAAATTTATATTTTATTTAAAGTAGATGATGTATTATTTTGAATGATGTATTATTATTATTATTGATCAACAGAAACAATAATAAAATTACGAATAGCAAAGTTGTAATTATTTGAAGTTAAATTATCCTGCTACATTTTGAAATAGGAGTAAAAAAAAAGAAAAGAAGAAGAAGCATCAAAATTGGCAAAATAATAACAGTAACGCAATGATCTAAACAGGTCCTTTTTCAGTTAAAAAAAAGATATTTTTCTCTATTAAATAAGGGGAATATGCAAAATATGTGTGTTTGTGTGTGTGTGTATATATATATATATATATATAAAAATATTTAGTTTTCTGTATCATATTTAACTTAATTTCATGAATTAAATGCTAATTCATCTCTTATATATATATATTAAAATATTTAGTTTTCTGTATCATATTTAACTTAATTTCATGAATTAAATGCTAATTCATCTCTCTAAGGTCTGTCATGAATTGAATGTGGAACTCTATGTCTGTTCTATTTTATTCCATCTTTAAGCTTTATCCAAATACCAAGATTCTGCATTTTCAAATCAGTGAATCTGTGCATAATTCCGATAACTGCTTTATTGACTATCAAAGTATTCAACCTTAATTATTTTGAAATTGACGCAAAACATTATTTTCCAATTTTAAATAAAAGATATAATATCAATCTTTTCTAATTGGAAACTGTAATATGTTATTAAGAATTATGACATAGTGAAGAAATAAGATATATAAATAAAGAAAAAGAAAATTATATCTTAATAGATTAATCATTTGAAACTCAAATTAAATAAAATTGATATCAATTAACATAAAAAATTATGCATATGATAAATATGCATAATTTTTTCAAATCATACTCCCTCTGTCCAAAAATATGACAAACATTTTAAAATTATTTTCACTTAAATATGTGATTATTGGGAAAATGTAAAATTAAATACTAACAACTCAAAATGCTTTGTTTACTAAGAAGAAATACATTTTGCACTGTATAGTAGTAAATGTTTTAGTTATATGTAATTCAAATTACACATATAAACTTTTGTTGTTGCAGATTAGATGACAACTTATATTAGGACTGGAAGATGTTATTTTTAGCAGAATGCATACTGAATTGGAATCATCTGCCAAATGGTTTCTAAGCAAATGTTTAGTGTTATTCATCTCTGAAAATAATGACTCACAGCCATAGACAGATGAAAATATGGTTAAAATAACAAGATCCAACTTATTCAAAAGGTTAAATGTGTCTGGAATCGAATTCCATGTTTCCAAAACTTCATTATTGGCATTTTTACTTATATTACTTATTAATCTTTCACTTTCAATTAATTCCAACTTTTTTCTTGTTTCAATAAATTTTTGAATTCATATTGAATTTGACTGGAAATTAATCAGTTGTATTTGAAATATCCAACCAATCGAATTGAGACAAATTTAGTTTATCAAATGAAGTCACATCGGGGTACATAATAAACTTTAGGGTTTCTGATAATTCTTTGAACCTAGAAAATCTCGCTGAAAATTCTTTGATTGAAGATTCATTTGCGGAAATAAATTCTGCGATAACTTTTTCTTTGTCTGGTTCCTCATGTACATTTAAATGTTTGATATATTTTTTTTAAGTTTGGAAAGTACTTGTAGCTTATTGTAATAATATTGTTTCATTTAGCACCAAAAGTGCGAATGATATCCATCATGATGATAATTATTCTATTTGTGCTTCAAAGCTTTAAGTTCAATTCATTGAAACAATGGCATAAATCTGTAAAAAACATCGATTTTGAAAATCACATAACATCCATTAACTGTGAATATTGTTCAATTTCCCCCTCATTTTGCAAAAATAGTCTGATTTCTTTCAAGAAGTTAACAGATCTTTGAAGTACATTCCCATGGCTCAACCAGTGAAAATTATTATACCATTAAGCCATTATACATTGAATTGACTTCATTCATCAAAGCATCAATCTTTCACTTATTTAAAGTTTGTGATGATATGAGATTGGCTATTCTTGTGACCTACACCTTTACATTATCAAGAGATGTTGAACCACACTTAGCAGCACACAAGGCTTGTTGGTGAATAACACAGTGGAATTCAAGAATCGAATGTATTATGTCTGTTTGAAATAAACTAATGAAACAATTTTTCAGCCCACCATATTTGGAGAACCATCAGTTGTTACTGAAACAATTTTTTCAAATCAATTTCTTTCACAGCAAGTGAATTTTTAAAAGCCATACAAACACCTGTGCCCTTTGTAGTTGTTAGCAATGATATTATCACAATTAATTCTTACTTAAAGATGTTTCCTACACAATATCGAGCAAAAGCCGCTAAACGAGCAGATTTAGTGACGTCTGTATTTTCATCAAGACACAGTAACATGAAAGGAGCGGTAATACTTCATAATGATCGTGGTTACTTTTTAATGCACATTTTGATTGGTGGTGTGTCCAAAATATTGTGCCGTGTACCACTGATTTGCCATCCTTGCTCTAGAGCATTGCATTTATTGATAATCATCTCTTATATTTATCTACAAATTATTATTATCAGATGTTCCTTACTATCAATCGACTGACTTGAATAGTTATTTCTTCCCACATATTTATATATTTCGTATCAGGTTACCATTACTTAGTCAGTTAATCACTATCATTTTTTATTTACAGACCAATATTAATTTTATTAATATCCTCCATCTTTTTTTTTTACAATACCACATAACTATTTTATACAAAGTGCAGTATTATATTTATTACAATAAAATCTTTTCACTTAGTCAAAAAAATTATACCAGATTTTTTCTTTCTTAATTGTCACAACTGCATTATTAGGTGTTTGGCTGTACACAGGCATGACAATTTTTTTAATAACTTTCAATACATTTTAAAATGCACACCCATATTTATAAAAAGGGGAAATATCACTTATTAAAAATTTAATATTTATTTGAAACTTGTAGAACACATTTTTTTTCATATTTCATCATTTATGTTGCTAATGAAACAAACAATTCAAAAGTTAAAACTTCTGTAAATGGTTGAATTTCCATCACTCACCTATTTTGATTTGTAAGTCTCCCAGGAGCATTGTTAAATAGTATTGGCACTCAGGATTGGCATAATGAGGACGGGGAACCATAAGAATTTCCTTTAAAAAAAAAAAATATTTGATGCAGCTTAACACATAGAATGATGAAATTTAAAGACAATGTATATAAATTTTAAAATGATTTAAATGAAATAATTATTGCATTCAACTGATAGTAAATGTAATAATTTTAACTATAACCATCGTTTGGAGAAAGTCAAACAATCAAGAAATAACGACTATTTTACAGATTTCAATTTCACTTTATTATTATAAGTTACAACAAAGGGCATTGTTTGCTATTCAAAACTAAGTTTGCATGAATCCATTGCATAAGAAACTATTAGTAAGACAATGAGTGATAATTTTTGAAATAGGGAGAATCATGAACCTTTAGTGAAAACTGATGTATCTCAAAATGAGCACTTTTTAAATAATTCTTCTCCTTGTATTCAATTAAAATAAAAATTATACCACTGTAAATTAATTTACACACCTACACACACACAAAAAACTGAATGGATATAACTAAATGGACGCAACTAAAAAAAAAATTTGTCTTAAAAATATTAAGTTTAAACAGTTTGCAGTCAGTAAAAATTTCACGTTTGTCTGATGATTCAGAAAACTCCAAGACCATATTAGCTAATACTGTCCTTAAATATACTCTGCTGAGTTATTCATATTTGCATCATTATTTTTGATATTTTGTTTTAAATTCATGAATTAATAAAATAATTTACATATTACATTTTTTATCTTAAAAGCAAAAAAGTCTTTAATGAAGCAATTTTAAATTAAAGAACTGATATTAATTAATACAAGCTTAAAATCAAAATAAATTTATTATTTTCTTAGATTCTACATATTTAATAAACATAAATTTAGAAAACAAAATTTTTTTTTAAAAAATGAAAAAAAATCCTTATTAGTATATTTGATAATTTATAAGGTAAAAATGGACAGACCAGAAGTTCAAATCTTGCAAACAATTCCTTAAGTATGTGGTGGCAAAAAGGTAAGAGTGATAAATGTGCAAATACTAATTAAAAATTTAAACTGACAATTTAGAAAAAGACATGTAGATCAGAATAATGAACAAAAATCAAAACAATTACAGCAAAAGTATTACCATCGATGAAAAACAAAACTCTATGAAATAAATTGAAATGATAATGGTACCTTTGATAATTCAATACCACTGCACTGTTCACAGAGATATTTCTCCACTTTGCCATCAACACCTACACAGTCACAATGCTGCCACACCTATAAAGTAAAAAAAAGTAATTAATTTTAAATATATGTTCTGAATCTCAATATATTTACAGAAAACTCATTAAGAAAGCAAAGACTTACAAAGCACTTTTCGCATTGAATCATCAAGCCTTCATCCTTATAAATATTGCAGATACATCGAATGACTTCATCATCTTCCTCAGTTTTATTCTCTGAAAGAAATAAAGCAATTCAACCTTCAAACTTTTTAGTGTTATTAATTACATATTTTTTTTTTAATAACAAAAGATAATCTGTGTAACATATTTTATCACAAAGAATCATGACCTAATGTTAAATGGTAAAGCAAAAGGACTAATATAAGCTATTTCAAATTATATTTGCTTAAAATTAGCATAATCAATTTCATCTAACTTTTTACTGAGAAGATGGTTAAAAATAATTTCAAACATAGCAGATTCTATTATACATAAAAATAATGAATATATATATATAACTAAAGGAATATTTTAAGTTTGAAAAATATAATTACAATGGATAAAATTTTAATGTTGATGATGAAAGAATAATCACTCCCAAAACAAAAGAATTTTTTTTTTCCCCCATATCAGATGAGGAGAAGGAAATTAATAGCATAAAGGGAGATCACATTTCAAATAACATTACAATTTAAAACAAATTTCTATTTCTAGCTTTTTTACTGATGTACAAAACGTACATCAGTAAAATAAATAAAACATTTCAATATCACTATTTAATTTAAAAGGCAGTGCATTCAATTATCTTCAAATAATTTTTAAAAAAATCAGAAAATGATGAGAAAAAAAATTGCGTGAAATAATTGAAGGGAAAGAAAAATTACAAAGAAAGAAAAGAAATATTATAATTTATTTTTAATTCTGTCTATAGAAATTTTTTTAAAAAAATTAAAGAATCCATTTTTTAAATATATGTTCAAATCAAATAAATCTTTTCAATAAAAAACAGAATAAAAGAGGGGGAACCAATGTTTAGAGCAAATATATACCTAGAACAACAAAAGTGGTCAATTATACATTTTAAAATGATCCTTAGATTTATTACTCCATTTGCATCACATACCAAATCTTTTATTTTACAGAGAGAATTAAAAATGATGGATATGACCAATTCAAAAACAAAAGATTTACTCTGCTTGGTTAGTTTAGAAATAATTTATAACTTTTTTTTATATCACATACTGCATGTCTATTTCAAGGTAATTATATAACTACTTGATCATTATTTTAAAGAATTTTTAGATTCATAATATAAGAATTACACTGTTATAATTTTGTTACTGTTACATGAATTTCATAGAAAATTTTTGTCTAGTTTTATTAATGAAAAATACCAATTATTTTTCAAAAAGTTTAACATATAATTATCACTGTTAACAAACTTTTCATTCTAAAAAAATATTACAGCTTCACATTTTTTATGCATAATAAGAAATGAATGTAATTCAACATAATTAAACAGAACAAAACCTAAAACCTTGTAGGAAGTACTCAGGCACATGCACAAGCAAAAAAAGTGCATTATTCGAATGAAAGCATAAAAATAACAAACCATCAGCTTTTGAGGCAAACACTGATGAAAATGAATCCCCCAAAATGTCTTCAAATAGGATCATAGCATCAGTTTTAGCACCATCATAGACTTTCCGAAGGAGGGAAATCTTGTGGCCCAAATCAGAAGTCCTTCCATAATAATCCTAAAACGTAAACAGCAATGATTTTGCATACATTATCTTGCACATAAATGATGTGCAGAATGAAGGCTACTTTACGGAAAGTAGCTCTATAGTGAAAGAAACAAAAATTATTCTTACTTCTGCATTCTCAAACAACCTCAGGAAATCATCTTCAAAAGCATCAACACTTTTATACTGGCCAGTGATTATATTTTTCTCTATCGTAGAAAAATCTATAGGAAACTTGATCTTGTTATAATAATCAGAATTCCTAAAAATAAAAAGGTTTAAAAGATTTTTCTTAAATTCCATTTTACATAAACACATAACTAGTAAAATATTTATCAGAAATCATAGATTTAATTCAATAATATATCACTGGCTTCTTGAACATTTTAGACAGACTCGTTTGAGTGGAAAACTATTTTGTGATCACATAGTTAATCAATAGCCAGCTTATTAACAGCCAGCATTTTTGTTTGTGGATAGCTATTTATTTTTTATTTGGTAATTTAATTAAACATACTGTTTCATTAAAGCTTTGTCAGTCAGCCTACACTACACATTAGTCAAATTTCAAATATATATATATATATATATATATATATATATTCATTTTTTACTATACTTTAAAATCCTTAAATCCTTTTTAAAATTAATCTATTAAAAAAATTTCAGATGATTTGATATCATTTTTTTATTATTTTACTAAGTTAAAAAATAATTTAATGGAATTTTGCTTCACATTTGTTTTAATTGTTTTTGTAACAAAACTTATAAGAGAATTTTATGGAAATTTAAGCTTTATATTAATTTTGAGTATTACTTTATAAAGCTTCATATACAACAGAAAATAACTATTTAACAAATCCTAACAATATTCTTAGAATATTTATCCAAGTTATTTTTGCTGTAAGGTCTAAGAAATCCAAAATAAGGTGACATGTAAAAATTAATATTTTTTAAGACCCTAAATGGGATTGTGATCTTTGAAGACTTTGCATATCAGCATAAAATACATTACCAAATGCTAAAGCTAAAAATAATATATCTAATAAAATTCAATAGAGCTAATCAATGAACAAAGTGTTAAGTTGAATTTAAAAATTTTGACTGTAATAAAATATAAAATGATTGCTCTGACATTTTTAATTTCACAATTTATGGGTGGGAAAAAAATCAAAATGTTTCAGCATCCAGAACCAGGCATGCTAACTGCACATGAAACAGATGATATTGTCCAGATTTTTTGCAGCTTTTAATGAAAAAACATCATAAAAAAAAGTAATTTCATTTATATTTTTATACAAAATTTCAAAACTAGAAAAAGTTTTAACATGCAAATAGTCTAAATCCAATTGCTATAATTGCTGTTAATTATTAATATTTTAATGTATGATATTGTTAAAAATTTCAAAAAGGAGTTCATGGATTGAAGGGACTTAATCAGAAAGTTTTTTATTAACAGTTTGCAAAGTTTGATACAATATCAAATTCTAATCAATCAAAATTATTAGACAAAATTTGTAAATAAATCTTAGAATTCAATATGGTAATCAAAAAACATTATACTTCATTCCCTTATTAACTGGCATTGAAAGGGTCACCTTAATCAGGTATTTTAAAAATTCAAATTTGGATAGACTGAAATATCTTTTTTTAATCTCAAATTATAATTATCCTAAATTCTAATTAGACTAAGTCAACAATTTAGTCAGAGATTTCAAATTATAATAGCAAGCCACATATGTTTATAAATACACAAGCGATTCTGGAAATGCAGCTAAAAATAAACACTAAATTATGTTTAACTATAAGAATGCTAAAGCATATTATTTACACATCTTCTTCATTTGTTTTAATAGATTTTTACAAAAAATTTTGGGCACCAAAGCTGGTATCTTGCATTATGCTTTAACATGGTCTGTGAAAATATACTATTTTTCATAGAAGAGTTTACCTTATACTAGAAACAGTTCCCATTCAATTATATTGAAATATATCTCAACGAAACATAAGTGTTTATTTAGTATTTCTCTTACTTTCACTGAAAGATTTATTTCAAACATTTTATTTCATTAGATGTATATTTAGCAGTCAAATTACTAATGTCACAAAAAAGCATGTTCAGACAAATTAAAACAAATGAGAAATTTTCTTATTTTATAGTAGAGATAATTAAAATATTATAACATTACTTTAATTGTAAGAAAATTGATTTCAGAATTCAGTCTTGCATTTCAATTGCAGAGCTGATTATGGCTTTATCACTCATTTCTAATTGTTTTGTTTCTTAAAGCATAAATGAAACATATAATATGAACAATTGAATTGATTTTAGATTTTAAGCTTAAATTTTAATTCTTCAAACTTTCTTGCATAATGAACTGTCTTTAAAAAAAATAGCAACAAAAAAAATCTAATTCTAACTAGGATTATTCTTTGATTCTGAAATTACAATATATATAAAAGAAAACTATTTAATTATTTTTAAATTGCTGTTTCATGCAGATTTACCATATTTATATTAATAGTTTGTTATGATCTATTAAGTAAATATATAAACTACCATCTTTTAATTATATTTAATCTGTACAAACATCTCATAATTAAAATATTATATTCTGGTGTGTCTGGATAAAATAAATGTTTCATCATGGTAAATTATAAAAAATAAAACGTGAAACACAATGTTTTCATAAACTCTTTTATACAGACAATGACAGGGAAAAGATAGAAAATTATAACAAAAAAATTAATTAAAATTAAATTTTTTAAAAAAATTCTAATAGGAGCACTTACTTTCTTTTAGAGGGCAGCTGGAAGAAAGGACTGGATAAAGTTGCACCATCTTCACCTAAATTATAAAAATGCATAGATCGTTAGACTTCTGTTGCTTTTTAAAATAGAGGATATAAAAACACATCAATGAAATAAAATGTTTCCCCCTATCTTAAAAAAAATAACTTGGAATGGTTACAGTATCATAATATCAAAAGTAAGAACTATAAAAACCACACAATTTAACATTATGATTGGCTTTATTTACATAGTTCAGTTCTCATTCTCCAAAGAAATCAGGATAGAAATCTTATGAATTAGATCAGGATATTCATTAAACAATTAAAGGATTGCTAATTTCATAGAAAAATCAAGCAGTTATTTCAATTATATGCAATAACAAATCACAAACATTCAAAATCATTAATACTCATACTTTAATACTTCATTTAAATTCATATTCAAGAAAAAATTCTAATTAGATTAGCAGATTTTTAATGATTAAGTAACAATGATAAATGTCTTGACTAATTCTACAAAATAATTTAACATACCGCAAATTCATTTAATTATCTTCTTAATGGGATTATAAATAAAGTTTATTTCATAACAAGCTATTTCTGGCAGCCAGCTAGTTCATCCATCACATTAATAACTTTATTCTAACTATGTCAATTTTAGTTTTGCAACTTATTTCATTTTTAATAAAATGAAAATATTAACTGCTACAAAAGAGAAAAAAAAAATGGACATTAAAATACAAGATATTAGTATTCAAAACGATTTATAAGCAATAAAAATACACCAAATATTTTACATCTGATGAAGTTAATGGATTAGGAATTACATTCAACTAGTAAAAAAATTATGCAAAATGATTTTAAAATCCGAGATTTAAGGAAGACTATTTTTTTTTATCATGTATAATTATTTTTTAAATTAGAATAATGATGCATTTTTCAACGAATTAAAATTGGATATTTAAGTTAACTGTAACACATAAATGAAGCAGCCTACAGTTAAAACATACAATGAATGCTTTAACCTTAAAAATAAGCTTTTTTACCAAACCTAAAGGTAATCAATAAATAAAAAGTTAGGATGTTCTTGTATTAAAATATCATCTCTGAAAAAGATAAAAATTATGCACAAAAATAATTGTACAGCAAATATTGTATACTCATAGTATATCGATATCAATACATATGCTTTTTCCTGATATAATTATATTTTTAAATAAAAATATACATTAAATAAATTATCTTTTTCCTTTGATTTGGTCCATTCAGGTATAAACCGACGATATAGGTAGAAACCATCTGAATCCTCTCTCTCTCACTCACATGCACACAAATATACCAGATTCATAATCAGTCCCCCCCCCCTCCCCTTATAAATAAATCAATAAAGAATTCTTAAAAATTCCGACTTTGCATGCAATATTATACATCTTAAATGCAATGTGAAAATTTTGTGTACTCATTGCTGTTCAATTAGCTCAATATATATCAAATTTAGCAAAGAATTTACCTTTACAAGAAGTAACTGCAGTAAAAATATCCTTGAAAACTTGAGCTAATTTGGCAGTTTTGGCTAATTCTGTATTCTCCTCAGCATTTGCTAATCTTCTATAAGAACAAATATTTTTTATAGTTAAATGAGTCCAAAAAAAATGGTAGAAAATTATTTTATACTATATTATTACAAAAATAAAAAGAATACAGAACTACAAAAATATCAGCCACATTTAACAATAAAAAGGGAGAAAAGATAGATTACCTTGTTTTAACAGATCTCGATGTATTCAAGGCAGTGAATTGAGCATGAAATGCATCTGAAAATTTCACAAACAGAATTAAAACATTTTTACTCATTTTCCAAAATAAATGCAATTTTATTACAAATGAGTAAGTATGACGTAGTTAAGCTAAAAAATATTGTATCAATATCAAGATAACAGCAATGCAAATACTTTTAAAATGTTATGAAATACTTCAAACTTAGAAGCAGATTATGCATTGTCTGGTTTTAAATTTGAAATTAATTACTTTCAGAACATGTTAACAATACAACATACAGAATATAGAAATATCTTATGTACTGTAAGAATAACAAGATAAACTGCATATAATAAGTGAAAAAAATTTTTAGTACATCTGAAAAAGATAAATAGTTAGATTAATAGATTTACAGTAATCTACACTATACTTTTCTATTTAAAAATTTTTTTTACTAAAGTTTCGATAAAAAAAGTTTTATTTATTGTTCTTCTATTCTGAAAACAGCACATGAATTAATATTATATTCTAACTAACCTAATTGTGCCAAGCATTCTATTTAAATGATAATTATCATGTAAAATTGTGTTACATTTTACTTCCATAGCTAGCTTCCCATCATATATATAATTGTTTCTTTCTTTCTTTTTTTCTGTTTAACAAGTAAAAATTTATTCCTAAATTCCTAAAGAAGTTTTAAATGGCATACTTCACCCATTAAATAGATTTTGAAGTCAAAGAATCATCATTTTGAAGCATATATCCCCACCTACCACACACTCTTTTTCATTTATGATCAAAGCAAATGCACAAAATTCAAAAGGACTTTATACTTATTTATTTTTATACTTCTATACATTTTGAAATTTTTTATATCATTTTTATAAAAAACTTATACTTATAAAAAACTTATATTCTCTACAGAAAGCCAAATAAAAAAAAATATGAATGAGATTTTACTTTGCAGTTATCTTATCTTGGTTTTTAAATATAAATTTAAAAGAATTTTATTGAAATCAATGCAGTTATCCTATCCAGGTTTTTTTAGTATAAATTTAAAAGAATTTTATTGAAATCAATAAAAATAAGTTCAGCATTAACAGTGTTAAGAGAAATTATATACTATCACTTATTTAATAAAAGAATTTATCAAAATTAAATTGTTAACTCTTTTTTCATCTGCCTGAAATGCTATTATTTCCGTGTATCAAACTGGATTCCCAAAAATATTTATACTTAAAATTGTGTCCCAAATATAAGATTTTGTTGAACTTTGTTTTTATCTGCAATGGAGGAATATTATTCATAAACAGGGTCATAAGATTCAAAATTAAAAGAACTCACTAAATAGTCTTCACTTCTTCATATATTTTCATTCACATCACTTTTACCTAATACATAATAATAGAACTGCACAACTTGGTGGCTATTCATCATAACTTCACAACATATGAACGCTGGGATAGCCTGGTTGTTAGGGTGCTGAACTCGCATCCCTTAGGTTGTGAGTTCGAACCACACCGGCTGAAGATTCTCCATGTACAAAGTAGCTGGTGCACATATAAATTTGCCGTGGCCACAAAGTCCACACAATACCACTTTCTTTCTTTCGCCACAGAATATATCCGAATTTGGAATCTATATGATTCCCTGTCGATTTAAAGGATATGTGGAAATATTTATCAAGAAAGAAAAAAAAACATACGTTACACAGAGAAAGTAATTATATACAATATTATGATGATGAAGGGGGTGGTCGGTGCGGAATATGAGTAGATGAAATCTATTGAAGTCAATAAATTCTGGAGAAGAGTTTGGTTGAAATACGAGACAAAAAGTTATACAGGGCTTAGGTCTGGGAAGATCAATTCCTCATTGTCTTGTAGGAGCCATACAAGATTTAATTTTGACCTTGGACATCTTGTTTCCCATAATAACGTTCATCCATCAGATATTTTCTAGGTCATGGGTGGATTTTTTTTTAATAGAAAGATGTGGTGAGAGGGCAACTGGTGGCATAATGAAGGGGATTGCCTACTTCACCGCAGCCACATTGATTCGATCCTTTAATATTGAATTGCTTGAAATACGAAGGGAAAGAGCCATGGCCAGTTGTAAAGATAATGTCAAGCCTGTTCCAAGATGATGGGTTAAGGGAGACTTTGGAGATGATTTGATAGATATTTCTGCCAGTTGAGACATTGTTCCATTCTTCTTGCCATCAATGTAGGCTCAATTTATTTAGAATAATTTTAAGATAATAGAGCTGGGTATTGAATGGGCATACCTGTAGAAACAGCCTGTTTGGCTAAGGAATCTGCAGCCGTGTTTCCGTTGTGCCCCACATGTGTGTTAAGAAAAAGAATTTAATCGTAATTATTATTACCTTTTTCGGTTAGTTTTCCTAGCCAAAGTTCGAAATGTACGTGAAAATGCCTACATAAACAAAAGCATAGTTTGCTTCTGTTCTTTCTTGAGAATTTGTTTCTTTTAATCTTTAAACATATTCCTCTCGTAAATAATAAATTATCATAATCTCGTGCTAATTTAATATTGTCTAAGATTAAACTATTTAGATGCAATCATCTGACTAATTAGCATAAGATTTCGGTATTTCTGATTCGAGTCGTAACTACTGTGCAATATGCAAATGTAAATCTGTATGTACATGTAAATCAATCACGTGATCGCCATGAGATCATATAAAAGCGGATGCCAGCTTTTGTAAGGATATATCCGAATCCATTCTCCCGCTCTCTGGCTTGCTTTTCGCTCTAGCGACGTTTGTTTGCTACGAGTTTCAGAAATGTCTGAGAATAGGCAATATAATACTTTCTGTGCTTTTAAAATTTTGTTAAAGTAACTTCTTGATTTTATATTTTCTGTTGAACCTTAATGAATAAATCCCGTTGATGTTTTTAAAAGGATGTTGATCTCCAATCAATGAACTTTTGAATCCTTTGCATCGTAAGTAGTATTAGTATGCGATTAGATGAACTTTTAGACCACTGCGTGATATTAGTTTCTTCATAATTAGATGCAGCCAATGCTACTCGTCACTTCATAAGAAGAAATTTTAACAATGTGCTTTAACCCATTTTAACTTAAGAGAAGGTTGGCAGAGCAGAATGGCTTGAATTTTCTGTACAATTGGGCTTCAGGTGGAAAATGAGCAGATCACTTTTAAACTGGATTCATTATTGCTCCATATTTTAGCATTGTGATCGAATTTGCTAGCCCAATTACATGCTTTCTTAATGGCCAGCAGCTCGGTCTGAAAGACAGAATTCTTTTCGTTCAGTTTGCCAAGCCACTGAGGAAGAAGAAAATCTGAGAGGACAGATTTTTGTATGAGAGCATTTCATCTCGAACTTCTCATTGGAATGTTATATTCTGAAAATGGCTAGATAATTGAAGACGATTTACTCTTACATAGGTTGCTTCAGCTTGCGCTTTGATGTGAAGTGGAAGAATTTCTTCGATAATTTGTAGTACTGCCATAGATGTTGTTCGGAATGCTCCAGAAATACTCAGGAAAATTTTTCTCTACATCGGGCTTAGAATTCTTTGTTGATAGGATGAGAGAGAATAGGCCCAAGCTGAAGCTAAATGTAGGATCATTCTCTCGGCAACGGTGAAATAGAGATGGTGCCTGAATTCGTTTTTCAGTCTCCATGTAGAGCCAGCAATTCTGTTGAGATTTTGATATAAGAGAGTCACCTTCGTTTTCATATTGAGGAGGTGAGGGATCCAGTTAAGCTTATTATCAATGGTAACGCCGAGATATTTTAAAGATTGCTGGTGTTTGATTGTCATGTTATTCCATTTAATTGTTCGCCCGTTGACTAATTTGCTTATCAAGATATTGCATGATTTTTCTACAGAAATTTGAAGATTATATTTGTCGATCCAGCACTTGAAGATTGAGAGGGTATCCTGGGCAGCTGATTTCAATTTTGCTCTTGTTGATTTACATAATACCACTGGGAGTATTGTTTCAGAAGTGATCGTTCTTTGATTCAGGACTAAATTACAATCTGTGGATGAGTGAATGAAATAAATGATTGAAGTTTGCTCCGTAAAAAGGGTTGCGACATATGTGTCGCTAAGTTGTACTCATGGCCCCAGATGGCACTCCTGAAACAAAAGACGCTAAATCTCTCAACTCAAAATCACCGACTTTGTCAGCGTGCTTGATTATAACAAGTGCCATAAAGAACAAAACATATAAAACTGTTATTAATATGGCAACTAAAAATCAAACTACCTTGATTGTTGAGCTCATTTTCTCTTTCAGCCTCCTTTTCTGCTGCTACTCTCGCTTGGTCTTTAGCTTTCTTCACTTTCTCATAATTCCTGAGCAGAAAGCAGTGATGCTTTTGTACATAACACCGTTGTTGATGAGACATAGGCTTCATCTGAATGGTGAAGGACTGACGATTATATGGAAGGTACTCGTTTTTGATATGCTAAAAGGAAGATGAAGGACATTCACTTATTAATGCAAGTTCAATAGGAGATATAAAGAATAAAACATAATTTCTTAGTTTATGAAAAACAAAATAAAATTTGAAATTTTCATAATGGCAAATAAATAGCAGCAAATCTGCATAATTTGCTTAGTTAATTTATATGTTATAAATGAAAGATTTTCGAATTCATATATTTCAGTTGAATAAGAATATAAATTAAAAATTCATAATGTCAATTGATTGGCAGTTCTCAAGTAACTAAAACATTTGAACATTCAAAATACTGAAGAATGACTTTTTACAAACTACTAATTTTTTCTCAATCATAAATTTTTCAAAAGTTCATTTTCTTTCTTACAAGACAATCTTACTGGGTAATAAGTATTGCTGAGATTAAAGACATTTTTAGAATTTTAAAAGTTTATTACCAAAATTTCTTTACCAAAAAAATAAATTTCTCAATATTAAGCTAAATAATAAGTAATCAACACTGGTAAAATTATATAAAAAGATATATATATGTAAGCATTGTTTTATGTGAAGCGGAACGCAGGTTCGAAAACATACAAGACACATTTTGCGTTTTTAAATCATCCCGGGAAGGCATAATATTTACAAGCAGAGACACGGGCAAGGCACGTCCGTCACAGGGTGAGACAAGAGCAGAAGTGGGGAAGGGGGAGAAATAAATTATTCCTCGTCTTATATAACATGATATTTCTGCCACATGTTGATTCAATATCCATGTTGACCTTTGACAAGGGCAACAGAGGGATAATTTTCACTAGGCACGTGGAACTGATGGCGCATCATTTTTACAAAACTTCAGTTCAATTATAAAGAAAAATTGGAATAGGATCAGGAAATAAGAGAATATTTTAGAATGACTTTAAC
Organism: Argiope bruennichi; assembly: GCF_947563725.1. NCBI lineage: Eukaryota > Metazoa > Arthropoda > Arachnida > Araneae > Araneidae > Argiope > Argiope bruennichi. Next base: position 94,188,711 of record NC_079161.1, read on the forward strand.
ATGGGCTGAATTAGGCAAAAATTTAGGAAATCAATTAGGATTAAATTTAGTTTTAAAATATCATTACATATATATATAAAAGAAATTTGTAAAACGACACAAAACTACAGTCAGTAACAACTCATCTGATAAAATTAGGAAAGGCAATATAATGCAATATTGCATTAGATATATACCATTCATTCAAAAGTATTTAAAAGTAACTGATTAATGAAAACAAAATTTAATTTAAAATGTCACAAAAGCTTTTTATGCAATGAAACTGTTTAATTTGATGAAATTCTTTCTGTAGTCACAAGTTGCACAGAAACATGTATCACTGATGATACAGTCCCTCATAGCTTTTTATATACTATTAATGCAAATAATTATGAACTACAATTGAAAAAATAACAATTCAAAAAATAATTTCAAAAGTAATATCATCTATTCTGGAAATTAACTTACTAATCCTCAATTTAATCTAATATGAAGATGCACTAAATTATTTTTAAACTATGTTAAGGCATAAAATTAAAATAATTATAAAACCAAATATAAGCTCCAAATATTTTTTTAATATTAAAAAATTAGTTACAAATTATTTTAAAAAAATATTTAGTAGATAAATGTTAAAAAGATTTTTTAAATAAAGCAAAATATATTTTAAAAAATAAGGATTACTTTTAAATTCCTTCTATTAATAGAAAAATTTTTTTAAACTCAAAATGCTAACTCCATTCAAAATTTAGTTAAGAAGTACTATAGAAGTATATATATCTAAAGGGGGTGGGGGTGGGAGGACGAAATAACAACAATTTAACCATGAAAAAGAAAGGTAAATAGCTTATAAATAGGATATTGCACATTAATGAATGAAAAGAATTACAAATAAATTACCTCTTCTAACAATAATGCACACAGGTGTGTGTGTTTGTATTGCATTCTACAGGCTACACTGCTTGATTAAAGTTACCAAATTTAGTATGAATAGTACAATGCATGAAATAATTAATGGCAATGTTTATGAAATTTTAATTAAAATCAAGAAATGTTAATTAATTTAAAATCAAGTGAATATTTTCCATGTCTACTATCAAAAATATTATCATACAATACTCATTTTCATGTTTTAAAATTGAAAATTTTTCTTTTTGGTTATAACAGTTTAGTTAAAATGCAAATATTTTTGCATAATTTTTGAAAAATACATCTCTTTAAAGTAGTGAAATTCCAACCGATTTGAAAATTTCATTACACATTTAGTCAGTAAGTTTTGTATTTGTACCTGACTATTTTGATAAATGTCTTGAAAAAACTAAATTTGTAATACTTTTGAATTTTTGCATAAAATATCAATGGAACCAAAATATTACTGTTAAATGTCAATTTAATTTTTTTTAAATGCAAGTGTTTTGTTTTTAAAAAATGTAAAAAGCCAAAAACTTCTAATTTAAGTTAATTAAATGATTTGCTCAAATCATTTAATTGCAGATATCTTAATCAATATATTTCAAGTTTCTGAATTAAAAAAGAAGCTTTCTTTCCAGTCTTAAAATATTGGGATTAAATTGATAAATAATTTGAAATTTACAAATTTTTGCTCATTGTGAAGCATCACAATAACTTCAGGATATTTCCAAATGAATGAATGAAATAATTATTAAATTAATGAAAAAGAAAGAAAGTACAGAAGCTATAGAATATATTAAGAAATTATTACACCGAATTTGAATAGAAACTTCTGTATTACATTAAATTCTAAAAAAAAAATTTAGTATTTGAGAAATTTGTATTCAAAGATGAAAATAGCAATAAAACATGTATTATGCAATTTTTAAAAAATAAATGTAATCTTACTAAGAATAAGCTTAAACACAAAATTGAAGTGGTTTCACAAAGAAGACTGTTCAGAAATTAAGAATAAAAATTGAATTTTGAATAAAAAAATATTTAATATTTTTGTAAAAAAAATCACCTTTTTAAGGAAATTATAGTAATTTTTATCATAATTTAACATAATCTCAATGTCTGCATAGTTTACTTGAAGAACAGGAAAGTGAATTATAAGTACCACAAAAGTTAAAATATAAATGAAATTGGAGAATTATATTTTTAATAGCAATATAATGTCATGTGATTTCACTCCATTAGGATAATTCATGTACATATAATGAGTGGGAGGGACAAGTAACATTATTAAAATAATAACTATAATATCTGTCACAATTCCATGCTTAAAAATTATGCTTCACTGTGAGAAGCAAAGGTATCAAGTAATGCATAAGAGAATTAAATAAAATTACAGAAAAAAAAATAGCAGCTACTAGCTATTAAACTTTAAAAAAAAACTTTCTAAAACAGTTCTAAAATCAAATTACGAAAAAGACATAAAATATCATAATTTTTTTTCTTCACTCATAATTTTTTAAATACTGATTTTAAAACATGCAAAATTCTAAAAATAAAACAAAAATGAATTACCCAATATATAATTTGCACAGTTTAGATCTGCAAATTTATTTATGAGTAAAAGAAAGAATAACTTACTTCTTTCTGTATCTCTACAGGTCTTTCATCTTTCCTCTTCTTTGGCCTTCCAGGACCCTTCTTCGAATCTACAATGGCCTTACTCTGTTTCACCTGCCTTATTTTCTCCTTGGCTTGTCCATTCAGCCTTTGGGAACGGCCACCAATAAAACCACGGCATTTGGAACTGCCACAGCGACATAATTGCTGGGGTGAAAGAAAAGTTCATATCAGTCATGTTAAAAAACAAATCAAGCATAATCTATTTATTCTTAATTATTTTGTAATTTTCAAAATAGGTTAATTACAATCTCAGGTAGAAAGAAATTTTATCTATGTGTTATACAAACAGCTTTTTTCGATTAACATGAAAGAAATTCAAGAAGCTTTTTTTTTTTTTTTTACAGATTACTATTGCCACTTTTTATACTATCATTTTGCTGTTTTCTAATAAGCTTCTAAAGTAGCAATTCTCATCTTATTTTTAATTTCAAAGAATTCTTGACTTAGTTTAATAGCTCTTTAGCTAGTTTCTCTCTTTATCCTTAATACAATATTTTTTTATACAATATCCCTACAATGTTTTTTAATTATTCTTAGATACAGCCATGACATCGACAATGATAAATGTGCTTAATATTTTGAAATTCCTTAGGATATGCTATTACTGGCAACACAAAGTTAATAGGCACAGTTATCAAAAATCTGCACAATTTTTTTCAAACATAAAACATGCAGTCATACCATGCATTTCAAAGTAAATGGTGCTGCAAAAAAAAATTATATGTAACATAGTCTTTTTAAGAACACATTTATTCATGGAAGGATTAGTAGTATTACTATGTATGGAAAGCATTAAGAATGCATAAATATAGAAATATGTAGAAATAATAAGATTATTTACTCCAGAGAATTATCTCCATCTTATTGAAATTTTGAAGAGCTGACAAAGTGTCAAATTCCACTTATCTAGTTTTCTTTTAGTTAACGTGGCTATATTTAAAGTTATAAAGCCATACTATGCAATCAATTAACATCAATTGATTGATGTTGTATTATTTTAGCACAAGAACCTTTTGTAGAATAAACTGCACCAGCTAATGATTCAGATCATAACCGTAATTTTGTTTTGAATATAATATTAAAAAACATTACAATGAATAAAATTAGAAATGGTTCAAAACTAAAAATGTATAAGCAATCGACTTAAAATACATGCTTCTCTTTAATATTTATTTATTCAAAAGGTTTTCTTTTTTTTACCTTTAAAACGGTTAAAATTCTATTTTTTAATTAAACTTCGAATAAAAAGTTTGAGAAATCTGTTCTTAGTGTGCCTCTAATGCCCCAAAAATAATTTCCCAAACTACATACTCTAACTACAATGGCTTAATGCTGGGCATTGCTCATGACAAGACTTTATATATAAAAAAAAGAAATATAAAATGATAAAACCTAAATCCTGCAAAAAATTCCAACAAAAACTTTAAAAAAAATTTCTTTACAAATATTTAAGTACCAGATACAGCAGTTCCTTTTTTAAATTAGTCAAAAAAAATTAACAGGTCAAGTTAAAATTTCATTATACTCGATTTTAAGTTATTGATTAACGTAATTATGTACCACAATTTATAACAATTCAATATAGTACAGTTGAATACCTGTAGTAGGTCGTTCAAGTGAAGTATGGCATAGTACACATTTCGCTCTGCCTTTTCCAGATAATTATTCCAGTATTTTAATAAATGGCAATGCACATTGTTGAAGAAAAAGGGAGGAGGAAAAAATCGAAAAGAGGGGGTGCAAAAAAGAAAGGGATGGGATAAAAAAAAGAATCATCAAGCATTATCTTAATAAGTGCTGGAACCCTTGGAATAATTCTTAGAATTTTCCCTTTTGTTGGTTTTCTTTTTTTGATACATCCGATGACCATGATTTCGAATTGTCATTTACAACTTATGGGGAAACAAAACAAAATGCTTTCTTCCCTTCACGAGAAAATTAAGTAATTTTAAGGACTTTTTCAGAAAATTAAGTACTTTTAAGGTGCTTAAAAATAGTTTTCAAATTTAAGAACTTTTTAAGCACTTTTCATGACACTACACACCCTCTTGAAATGCTATAATGGCACTGTACAAATAAAAAGTATTCAATTCATGTCATTTATAAAAATCATCTTGCAAACATAAAACATTTACCTGGGTTTCAAGATTATAATTAATGAAATTGTAATCATAACAGAGTTCTGTATTTGGGAAAATATCACGTAGAGCAAATAATCCAACTCTATAGTGGCCATTCACATACCTATAAAAAGAAGAATGAATAAAAAATTTCAATATTTAAAATAAGGAGAATTTCCATATTCCAGTTCATAAAAATAATTCATGAAGTTAGCAGCAAAATGTTTTTAAATTTAATTTAAATAATGCCACAAACAAAATCATTTCTAATCAGTCATTTTGTTTATTAATAAAGAAACAGAAAGTTTAAAAAGAATGCTAGAATTAAAATTTTACATTTAACTATTACATTAAAATAGCATCTTTGCTATCAATATAAAAATAAATGAGACAAACTACATTCATCCAAACTGATCTACTAAATCAAATAAATAAAAAATTTAAAACAAATTAATTTAAAAAAATAGTACAATATATCATAAGCTAATATATAAAAAAGCAGCATATTTATTTCTAATATAATATTTCAGTTGACTGCTAATAACTACTTTATATTTATTTTTTAAGTTATGTTAAAAAATCATTCACAAAATTCATATGATATAAACATTTTTGGTTTGTTTGTTTGTTATGCAGTATAAGGCCATTAAAATTTTTAAATTGCTAGGACATTTATTTACAGAAAAAGGATTTATAATAACAAGAAGAAGAAAAAACTATAGCAATTGATAAATAATCAACTAATGTAGAATATTGAAGATTTCAATACTTTTTTTAAGGTATTAATGCCTTAAAAATAGGCCTCTTCCAATTAAAACTGAACCAACCAGTCTGAGTCTATTAATTGATAGCTGCTTAATCCAAAGGTGAAGCATTTTCTGAACAAGATAACGATATTTTAATTGCTTATCACTGGTTAATAAGAATTCTTTTAATAGGGCTGCAACTAGAAAAAAATAACCCTGTTTCTCCTATTATATATAGTATTAGAGGAAGTACACATGTAGTACTCACATGCTAGTCACAATAGAATAATAACACCCTTCTAGTTTTTATCAGTGGGAAAAAGCAAAAGGAAGTAAGCAACAACTAATCAGAACTTGAAATAGCAGCATATTAAAAGAATGCTTATATTTACAAACAGAAAAAAAAAGCCTTTATTACTGCCTAAAATTATATGAGACAAATTCATATGTTAAGGGAATAAAAGATATTGCTCATGCTCTTTAATTTAAACCACTCATAATTAAAGACTCAAGTGAAATAAAACACAAAATAACATCTTTGATATCTTGACACAAATCATTTAAAGATACCTTAACAAAAAGCATCATTATTTATTATTTTTTTTATCAATTCATACATCTCTGAATATCAATTTCTGCAACTTTTGTCCAATTTCAGTTATGGGTTTTATTTGTATAATATAAATTTTGCAACAATTTAATTTCAAGTTTTTTGTTTGTTGGATTTTTTTTTAATCTTTCAAAGCTTTATAATACCAAATATGTGATAATTTTGTACATTGTAGCAAATTTCTTGAGATTAGAATATTTAAGATCCCTCCATAAATGTTTACGGCTTTATACACAATTCTTTGACCAAATGTAGAATTTCTACTACAACAAACATATTCTTATGGATATCCCTGTTTCCACAGTCATATTTCAAATAACAATACAATAATTATTTTTACGACTTCTCAAAAATTAGAAAATTTTTTGGACATCAAAACATTAGAATAGAAACCATGTAAACGAATATCTTCATTAAATGCATCAAGCTGTTCTTTGTATTCACTTTTTATTTTTATCACGAAAATATTAATTGATGTAGTAAATATGTGCTTTGGAATATAGAAAAAAATCAACATTTCGCTTTTCACATAATACAGCACTGTTTTTCAATAAGCATGGATTTAAACAGGATATAGCTTTTCAAATACCACAATTTACAATCTTGCATTAATATACTGTTTTTGTATTTCAGAAATATCTACTAGTATTCAAATAACTCTAATCACTATTCCAATATTGCATTTTTTTCGTCTCAGTATTGAAAACAGGATTGATGTATAAAAAAAAATAAAGGGGGGAAAGCAAGTAGAAAAAGGGAGAGATTTCGAGAATGGTATTAGACAATCTTTCATCCTTACAATGTTTAAAGAAATCAACATTTTTTAAATAAGAGGGAAACGAGGAAATCTAAAATTCCTTGTATCTTCCCAGTTTCTAAAGAAAATTTCAAACTTCCATGTATTTTCCCAGTTTTATAGTATTTTAAATTCTCTATGTCTTCCCAATTCTTCCAGTGCCGTGGCAACCCTGTTTGATCTATCTTGATAAAAATATGTGATAAATGAAATGTAAACATTTTAGCAGGTAGTGAAAAAAAATAATTATTCTATTTAAATTCTTATGCAGAGGATCAATTAATTTTCAAAAATAAAAACTTTGGTTTCTTCTTAAAAAAAAAAAAAAAAAAAAAAAAAAAAAAAACAGTCAGAGGATTAAAAAATTGCAGTAGTACACAATAAATATTTAGTAACTTTACAAACTGAGTTTCATATACAGTGTCATGTTGAACTTCATGTATATAATAAATTTAATAACATATAGTTTTAAAAGTAGGCAATATAATAAAAACAAGGCTAAAAAAGTAAATATAAATACACACCATTTTTGCATTTCACAATTAGGTTCACATGAATGATTCACAAATCGGCCTTCACCGGCCATGCGGTAGCCATCAATGACCGTTCCCGAGTCCAAACTCAGACAATAGTGATGCTGATCGTTACGGTAACGTTCAGCCATGCGATGTCGGAACTCTGTGTCACTGACCACTTCACCAACATACTCCAAAATGAATTCACCTAAACAAAATGAAATTAATAAAACATATATCTTAATAAAAAAATAATATAAAAATAAAATATTCATATTTCTTAATATTAAATTACAGGATTACTAAGGACTTCAATGCCTGCTTATTTTCGCTTGCCAACACCAATGTCATCCGATACTTTACCCGATGTTCATCAATTCAAGTTGGCTAGTTTTCAAACTTTACTCAACATTGGAAGCTTAATCTTTTCATGAAGACAGCATATATTTGATGATCGGCCCACTTCTGAATCTAAATTCAAAGCCCCACAATGAAAGCATTTTTTCTCATATCTCTAATATCTAAATATTAATTCAATTTTTCATGTTTTTGTGCCAACGTAGTACATACACGATCACCCTACTTTTTTTTTCTTTTTCCAAATTGGCAGATTCTTGCTTGGACTTTCTTTGCATTTTTTCGTAATCTGATATCGCTGGACACCTCAATATTATTTAATAAACAGCATAGGATTACCACACATATTGCTTAGGTATTTACACAATTGCTAGCCAAAAGATGAAAAATTTCCATTACACGAAAAAGGTAAACAAGTCTGAAAACTACTCTTTAATGCTACCATAAATGGTATGCCTAAAAGTAGAATTAAGAAATAACATTATTTTAAATTTATTTGTCATTAGTTAAACTTTTACTTCCCCCCCCTTTCATCATCAAGTGTAGTATAACTACTTACTATGACAATAAGAATTATTGTTGAAAATTTCAAACAACATTGGCAAAGCAAACTTCAAATGTTATCGCTCAAGTGACTCACTATCTACCAATCACAAAAAGAAAAAAAATGCAATGTTTACATAAAATATTAATCTCAATAAAATATGACCATATTTTTCAAAATATGATTTTCAAAACTTTAAAGGAATTAACTTAAAAAAACACCAGAAATATGATAAGAACTTAGTCATTAGGATTAAAAAAAACAGAGATAACAAAGAAAATGCTGTTTATTTTAAAATCAAAAATCTTTAAATGTTTGTTTATTGACTGATTTTGTAAAATTCTATTTATTAATTAATTTTCAAAAGTAAATATGAGAACAAGCCTCCTTATCAACTTCAGAATATTTTTTTTAATACTTGTTATAAATTTTATCTATATCATTATAGATTGAAGACTTAATATGAATTAGTGATACATGCAAATTAGTTTTATTTTTAAAAAATACAAGTATATATCTTATTTTAAAATATGCTTATAAAAATATATTGAATAAAAAAATAATCAATAGAGGTTTAGAAGTTTAAGTGGAGTTTAACCATTAATAATTAAAATCTGAAGTAATATTAAAACATTCATTAAAAAAGACAGAATTTTACAAAAAAAACTTGATATGAAGAACAGAATTTCTCAGTCACAATAATAAGAGCTTTAAGTTCAATTTAGCAAATTTTCAGCTAAGCAAAAATTGAATAAAACTCTCAAAGAGAATGAAGGACCCACCACTTCTGATAAATTCTGTAGTACGTATTCCCCATCCACGATCCTTCGTCATGAAACGTTCCAGCCCAGGACTCCACTCATGCTTAGAAAATCTCTGGTTGGAACATAGATCTTTGCAAGGACAAAGCTGTGGTATGCACTCAACATACATCATTCTAAAAAAAGGTTTACAGATAGATAAATATTAGGATTGAAAAAATATAATCAACAGATATTCTCTAAGGATCATATATATTATACATCGCAATAAGATAACACCAAAAATATTTTTATAAAATATCTTTTACACTATTTCAACAGGAATTTTCATAAATATGATTTTTTTTTTTTAAAATTAATTATAGATAGAAGTTTAAACAGCTACTTAAGTGCAATTCATAATTCAATTCTGCAATATGAAATTTATAATGCAAATATTCAATTATGGATAGAAGTAAAAAAAAATATCTAAATCTCATTTAATTCCAACGAATAACATAATAGTTAATTATGACTTTATAAATTTCAAATTACTTGGATAATGGAGACGATAATACTATTAATTGCTATTAAATATCCCTGAATTAGAAATATGATATATTTTTTCACCACAGAAAAAAAAATCTTTTAATGGGATTTGAAATATCACTTAAATTTGTCATCATTTCTTGCTAGCAACAGCATTAATTATGGTAAAAGATCATTAAGATTCTACAGCCCCCTCCCCACGTATTCTGCAAATGGAACTGTACCTTTGAAAGACAGGAAATTTTTCCAGTATAATAACTATAAATATGAATAAGATCAGAAAAATTCTTCATTTTCCAGCAGTTGTAAATGTGCAAAGTCAATGGTGTTTAAAATGCTTGAGGGTTAAAGGTTCGAGAACCTCTGCTTTAACATAAAATTTAAGAAACTGTTTTATTATAACTTTATGAATATGTAACTTTTCTGTATATCAATGCATAAAAATATTATTGTACTGATTTACAGAACAAAATGTTTTAAACTAAAAGATAAAAAAATTTTCAAATACAATACAATGTTACACAAACTCAATGCAACAAAAAATATTAAGAGTTAAACTAAATGCCAATAAACAATTTTAAAAAATTAAGAAATTAAATTTGGAAATAACTAGGGGAGAACATCCCAGAAAAGAGATTCAGTACCCTTTATCCACTTTGAAATTTTTTCAATAATAATAATAATAATAATTAAAAAAAAAGTTTTGCATGGTACAGAGAACATTAAAAGCCAAGAATGAATTAACCCTTTGTAAGGCAATGGGAAGTATGCTTCCTACTAAATTCATCAATCTTTGGGTAAAGTTATGTAGATTGGCTTAAGTTCTGACAAATTTTTCAATAAGACAGAAACTTAGATGCTACTTTTCCTAGTCTCACACAAAATGGTGTGTCTGGATTTGTTACTAAAGTATTATTTTACACAATAAATTAATTAATAAAATTAAATTTAGGTGATAAGTTAAATTAATAACTTTCCTTAAGCCAGCCTCATTCCTAAAAATCTTTTACTATACTACGACTAAAAAAATGGCCTTTTAAAGGGTTAAAGTAATTTTACAAATTAATATATCAAATATAAACGTGCTTCTAATATCATAAAAGCTTTTAATATCATTAAAAAACTGTGGATAGCAAAGGAAAACACTATACAACATTATTTTAATTTTTCATCAAAAAATTTTTAATCACACACTATAAAAAAATCAAAACAAGATAATGAAATAAATCAGAATATAGTTAATGATAATTTTAACTGCCATCACAGGTGTTGTTATACATTTGTAAGAATACACCCAGTTCAGTAATCCTAAATTTTGTTCTTAATATGGTCAAAGGCAATCAAGCTGTACAAATTTTAACATCTGTCAATATTATTCAGCTTAATAAATAAAAGCTTTATTAAAATTGCAGTTCTCATGAAAATATTACCAATGAAATTACCTCTTCATGAAATTTTTACCAAAGTATTAAGTCACTCAGAAATACCCATGATATTATTCATTTGTACTAAAATTACTTATAGTATTTCACACACACACACACACAAAAAAAAAATAGTCATTAATAACATAACACAGAAAATAATAAACAATCACCTTAAAAATATAAAACATTAATATTTTTGAAAAGTAAACAGCATTTTTTCCTTTTATTAGAGTTATTATTCAGATTAATTTGCAAGGTATAACAATACCTGTTCAAGCATTCCATGCCACAACCCTTCCGTCTGCTATCTCTTGGAGGATTGCACATGCAAGGTTGATGTTGGTCTTCATTCTTGGAATCGGGCTTAATGTCCACATAGACATCTAAAAGTAGAAAAGGTAATCAATAAGTCAGAAGAAAAAATAAGAGTAGTTGAATTAAAAATTTCACTTCAAGTGCATATATTGATTCAATAATGATGTGAATTATATGCGTATTATAGTTTTCTTTTGATCTATGTGTTTGGAAGTTAAAACATGGAAACTCCATCTTAATATGAAATAATTCATGGGCTTTTTAGAAATACAGAATCATCAATTTCTTATTCTTTTATGTTCAAAAGTAAGGGTTGTTAAATGAAGTAATGAAAAGTTATATTAGTAATCTCAATACTCTCTTTCTAAAATTTAGCATTACAGGGCTATATGTGCTCAAAGCTTTATGCCCAATACTCCCAAAAGGTATGAGTTTGAATACATTAAAAGAATTAAAGAGAAATACTTTTATATTTCTAAATGCCATACCAAAAGTCAAGAATTAAAACTTAGTGCCCTTAAATCAATAAGAAATATCAATATTTGTGGAATTGCCATTTAATAACTCAGGGACAAATTTAAAAATTTTCAAAATGAAAATAAATAATTTTTAATAAATAAATCCCATTTAGAATATGTATTAAAATGATTTAATAAAAATGGGCTAAATATCTTGATACATTACAACAGAAAACACATATTTATGGATATTCTGCTAGTCTACAAAAATTGGGCAAAACATTTTTTTTTTCCTTTTTATTTTTTACAGAAAATTTAGTGCATTAAATTATTTTTTTTACTAATTACTTAATAGTTTGCAGATAGTAAATGTTCATCCCTAGGGAAACTATTTTCATATCTACCAAAATCTGACTGTTAGTAGATATAAAGGGCTTCAGAGCCTTTTCACAAGTTTTTTACTAATAGATTTTTCCTCTCTGCCATGCCTATATCCAATTAAAGAATACACATAATTAGGGAAGAAAGAAAGGACAAACTATTTCTAGAATTTTAGACTATACTAGAATTTTCTTAAATAATTTATATAATGCAAGTCTGTAACATCATATCAAACTAAAGCATAAATAATCAAATGAGATAAAAGTTTTTAAAAAGTTTTATAAAACTATTTAAATTTACTAGCAGCATTTATTCATTAAGAAAATAAAATCCTGAAACCAGCTTTGGTATTTTCTACTTACCAGTGAAACACATAAAAGATCCAAGTACTTGTATTTAATAAGGATTAAAATTGTACTATTGTATTCATTTATTCAAAATTAACTGATTAATTCAGATAGACTAATGTGTTGATAGTCTAATCATCTAATCTGTTTCAACTTAATAGGATAATGCACAAATTAATAAATGTGCAATGTTAATATTATTAAAAATTGCTTATTCACAAAATGTTATTTTCAAATTTAGAAATGAATTATGTTATAATTCTTCCATAAATTCACTGGAATTTAAACATGACACTTTAAGATAATTATCAAGAAATGATGCACAAATTGTCTTAGCATGTCCTAGAAACTGAATAGCACGAAATATATCATTCTATAATTATATTAAGTGTGTGCTAAATAAATATACATACTTGTTCTTATTTTCTTGTAATTATTTGCTAATTCATCATTATAGACCAGCTAGAAAAGAAAAAGAAAAAAACACATTTCAGATTTTAACAAATGCAACAATTAAAAAGAATACATTTCTCTCCCCCTAAATGAAAGATATTTAAGTACCTGTTTATTCTTATACAGCCACCATAGGTCAAAAGGTAACTTATACTCGGAACGTTTCTCTCGAAGGTACCTGCCAACATGTATAGGAGGAGGCATCAACCCAAATTCGTGATCTTCAGGAACATATTCTTTTACTTCTCTTGATCTTGACTTTTTGCTGCTACTGCTACTCTTTTTGGCAATAGAGCTGACAGAAATATATAAAATGTTATAAGACATATGACAATTATTATTATTATGATAGCCATATTTAGCCAAGTATATTAATAAACAAATTAGCCTTACTATTATCTTAAGAAAAAAAATCTATTAATAAAATAACTCTCTCCAAAATATAATTTAGTTAAAATATTGAAACATAACTATCAAACTAACGACTAAAAAAATTAAAATCAATTAATTATAGAATCAGCCAATAAATAAATTTAACATTTCAAGTTCTTGATTCTAGTCGATAAGTTGCCTTTCCTATATAAAACTGAGGGCAGTTTTGAAGTGCTATTTATAAACATGAATAAATTCAAAAATTTGCAATTTATATATAACAACATAAAAATATAACCAGCAAATTGTAAAGAATCACAGGATGATTAAACAAAACAGGAACATAGAGAAACTTAAGTTAATAAACCTCTAAAAAATCTAATTTTTGTTTAACAGAGAGATTCAAAGATTTCAAAGTAAAGGAAATTTCTTTTTAAAACAAACTGGAAGCAAAAAAGATATAAGCAATGCTTTGAAATACAATATGCACATAATATACTTTAAACAATAAATTGTCTTCAATATCAAATATACTTTTAAAATAATGATAAAATCAAATAATCCTACAAGAACTTTGTTTACATATTGTCAAGCAATAAAACAAAATTATTCTTTATTAAGACTGGAATTCTTCAGTAAGAATTTTGAAACATTTATTTATATTTGTTAAGCAGTCAATGAAATTCAAATTTTGAATTTATTGATCATATCTATTTACTCTGTATTTCTGAAATAAGCTGCATATTTCAATCGTATCTTGATTAAACAATGATTTGTAACGTAACCAGATTCTATTTAAACTATAATATCATCATACAGGACATTTTATACAATTCAATACATTTTATATGAAAAAAAAACTTCATACAATGCATGTTTAATACATTTTTTGATAAGCTGTAACCTCATACCACCAATAAAACATAAATACACTACTGGTTCATAATGAACTGAAATAAAGTGGAGTGGATAAGACTATTCAGAGAATAGCTGGCTTTTGTGACCAGCTAATTCTCTGTATAATTTTAATTTGAATTCATGTGCTCTTTTCACAATTTGTAACAAAGAAAAAAAATGTAAATTTATGTATCAAATCACGATAGACATAAAAAAAAATCTGTTATTTTAATAAGCCTGTATTTGTTTTGTTGACTGCATATATGAATCATCCTAATGGAGTTGAGACCCATCACATCATAATGCTATTAAAAATATAATTGTCCTGACCATTTATCTTCCAATTTTTATAATGCTACTGTAACTTCATTCTTTTGTTTTTCATGTTTCCTACACAGATAATGATACAAATAAAAATCACAATAATATAAAATAAAGATATTTCTATTTTTATACAAGTTGTTAATTGATGTTTGCGGATAACAGAAATATGCATTTATGCAATTCTGAGATATGTTTTCTTTTAAGGTCGTTATGATTAAGATTTGCAAAATATTAATCATTCATAGGTTTTTCTTGATATATCAATTACACATGCATAATATTTTATTTCAATGAATGTTTGTAATTAATTTTAAACAATTTAAAATAAGTTAACGTTTTGAAAAAGTTAAAAGCAAATTGGATAGAATTTATTTCATAATATGTTAAATGAAATTTTTAAAATTTATTTATTAGGGGTTATGTTTTCGCTTACGTAATATTTTTTGACAACCTAAGACTTTTTTAAAAATTGAATTAGGGGTGTAAAATGTTTCGTGTGTGTTCTAAAGTACGTGTTTTATGACACTTGCTATAAAATTATTTGTAAGACTTACAGTAATTTAAAAAAAAAAAAAAAAAAAAAAATTGAAATCAAAATTAATGCATTTAAAAAAAATTGTGTGCTTCACAATAAAAAAAAATAAGTATAAAATAAATATCATTAGTAGGAGGAAATCCATTGCAAGTTTTATATAGCATGCTAATATCTACATGAAAAAAAAATTATGTAGAAAAATCTACAAATTTTAAAAAAGCCTTAAGAATTAAAATCTTGAATGTTTTTTAAATTTAAATTTTATAAAAACTTTAGAAAGAATTTAAAATTTTTTGTAAAGGATAGTTATAGAGTTCTATTCTACATAAAATATAATTAAAATAAATTTCTAAACATTAACATTAAATATTTGATGACACTGTGTTGTCTTAATGAGAATATAAGAATGTTTTATAATATACTTTTAAATAAGACATGAACTTACGAATCTTGCTTGTAAAATGCAGAGTAAAGGCCAGCTCTCAGAAATTTCTTTTTAGGAAAATGTACTTCTTTGCGTCGAGATTTCCTAGGATCACTGGGGATGGATCTCCTACCAGAAGATGGCTCTGTTACAGGAATTATTTGCTGATACCTAGAAATCATAAATTGACTTAGCATTGTATCAAAATATTAAAAACATATTAAAAACTATTATTACATAGTTTATTATTTGTTAGTAACAAAAAAATCTGTAATTAAACATGCCATGGTATAACACCCAGAAGACAAATATGCCATGGGTACTGATTTTAAGACATGACAGTTAAGATGAAATATTAAGTATATTTCTTTCCTTTACAATCTAAATCCTGCCAATTCAATTCATTTGGGATAAATCTTAAAAAATTGAAATTCAAACTTATAAATTAATGGTTAATTTAAATACGTAATTGAGACCAGTAATAAATGCATTTACAAACAAAATTTTCCAAAAAATTGAAGTCTTCACACAAGAATATGTTACATTTCTGCCAAGTCATATTATTTAAGGTTTCTGGCTCTTCAGTCATTTATCAGAAATGAAAGAAACCGAACCAACTTTGATTTACTGTTGCCATTGTAGGGTTACTGATTTCATGAAATTTGTTTCTGTTCATGATTACAGTGCTTTCCAGTTGCCAAGAAAAGGTACTCTACTGGATAAAATTTAAAGCCACCTTACTGAGATAACAGACAAGCAAAAACCTATCACAGCAACAACAAACTTTCCTCTGTAAGGAATTATCATCATATAAAAAAATGAACTGAAAAATGAACTCTCTAGTTAGTGGGAAAGAAATGAATATTGTTTTCTAGTAAATTATATTTCTACTCATTAATTTGTTAAAATAGTATTGAAAAACTGTTTGTCTTATATGGTATTTAAGTGATTCGTTAAAATGTTCTATTCCCACTATCTCATAAAGGCACAGTACAAGACAATTTTCATTAATGGTCTATTACTGTATACCATTAACACACAATACTTAAAAAAAATCAATGAAAAATTAGAAGATACTACATAAAAACTGCTACTAAAATTTGTTGTAATGTTTAATACAATAGTACCAAAGTATTATAAAAGGCACTTACATAAGATTACAAAGATACAATGGATTTAAAAATGGGAATTTTGTATTTTTAACATTAAATAAACAATTTCACTCTTTCAATACAAAATAAAAAAAAACAGCAAGAATCTTACTAAATAAAGAAAAAAAGTGTTACATCTTACTTTGGTTCTAATTCATCTTCTTCATCAGAAAGCTTTAGCTTTTTAGAATCCAAACATTCGATATCATTGTCATCATTACCACTAGTCAAATCTAGAACTTCTATTTCGCATTTCTGGGCCACATTTTTCCTTTTCCTCCTAGACCTTGAGGATTCAGAATCGACATTTCCTGCTTTTACCACACTTTCAATAGAGTCCATCATAGCATCCTCTGATGTAAGATCAATAACTTCACCATTTGTTGCAGGTGCCACATCAAGAACTTCAACACTTCCATTAACAACAGGCTTAGCTTTTTTCTTTTTAACCCTAACAAACCCAGTTTTATTGAACCTCCTTTTCTTTTTCTGACCATTAACGACGACTTCAGGTGAAGTTACCTCTTTAGCTGGTTTCTGAGCCTGCATTATTGCCTCCTTAACAAGTCGCTTGCGTTTTTGCCTGTATGCAACAACTGCATCTGTTACTTTTCTCTTAGGAGCTGGTTTTGTCAGTGTTTTGTTTTTCACTAATGATGCAAGGGGCACATCTTCAGCATCGTCGTCAACCTTCTTAGAGGCATCATCCTTTGGTAAATTGTCATCTTCGAAGATAGGAACAAAATTTTTCACACAATTGTCTATAGTTTCATTATACGAGTCATAAGTTTTGTTAAGTAGATCAATGGCTATATTTGATTTGTTTTGCGATTTATTTTTTGATTTTGTACTTGATACTACTGGAGGTTTTTCACTTGGTGCTAAACCACCCATCAT
This sequence comes from Argiope bruennichi, assembly GCF_947563725.1. Classification (NCBI taxonomy): domain Eukaryota; kingdom Metazoa; phylum Arthropoda; class Arachnida; order Araneae; family Araneidae; genus Argiope; species Argiope bruennichi. The sequence goes on from NC_079161.1 coordinate 94,206,240, forward strand.
ATGCTTACGGATACATTCTTCGATTGTCTCATCAAATGAATTAGCTATTCTCTTTACAAGAGACTGTTTTTGCACAGGAGCCTCATGATTGGCAGGTTTTGGAGCTTGAACTTGATTTGATTGAACATGACATCGACGTTTCTTGAGTGGAAGACAGTTTTCATTTACAGAAGTTTTGGACTTCTGATTTGGCAATGCTTTGGAGGTGGCTTTTGCTTTGCACAATCTCTTTGGCTTTTTCTTAACAACAGGTGCTTTGGCTTTCGGCCCTTTGTTTTTTATAGCCTGCATGAAGCGAGACACTTTGTCATTTTTCCCTTTGATATACTGACGAAGTTGAAAAATAGAAGGCAGTAATAAGTCATTCATAGATTCTTTTGATTTGGCATGTTTCTTGGTAATATAGCAAGACCTCAGAAGTTTCGCCAATTCATCTAAATCAGCAATGAAATTTGGATCATCGGCATATTTAGCTTTCAAGTACTTTTTCTTCTTAAGAGGTTTTATTTCCATAGAAGAATGTCTGTCCAAACCACTGGATCCACAAGCATCGGAGTAAGCATCTGCAGCTTCTTCATTATGTGAAAGAGATGACAAAGCATCATCTCTTTCTGATTCTCGCTGAGGAAGCTCCATCTCACCAGAAGTATCAAGAGAAACTAAGCCTTTTTTGGTGTCTTCTGCAAGAACTTTAACAGACGATGACTTGCCTTCTTTTGTTACCTTGCTCTTTTGCTTGCTAGAAGACATTTTATCAGCCTTTCTGATTCCAAAGTTCTCTTTCTCTTCCTCGATTTTAGTCTTTTTTACTTCCTTTTTACTGGACTTTGGAAGAAAATGAGTGTTGTCTATTAAGTTTTCACGAACAGATTCTTTGGTCTCAATATAAGATAATTTTTCACTATTTGGAGATGTTTTCAATGACTTATCAGTCGGGCTGTATTGCTTCACTTTATTTGAATGAGAAAAGTCTTCTTTTATTTTTTTGCTTTTACTTTTACAATGTGAATCGTCTTTTGGTGACTTTTTACTAGGAGATTTGGATACTTTGCAGCATTTACCGGCAGATTCTAAAGAAGGAACATTATTAGCTGATACTTTTTTCAATAAAGAATCACCAGCAGTTTTGAGGTTCGATTTTTTATTTGATTCTCCCCTCTTCTCTTTATCGGGTGAAGTTACTTCAGAAGAAATTAACTTACTTGATGCTGAATTCTTCTCCAGACACTTGTTTGGAGATTCATTGAGAGAGAATTCTTTCTTATTCAAGCTTATGGACTTTTTCTTACTTTTCTTTGTTGTTATGGGTAAGCTTTCACCATTCTTATAGTCTGTTGGCAATACCAAAGTATCAGATTCTGTTACTGTTTTCAATTTTGAAGGACGAGATTTTCGTTTTTTAGATACATCTGCAACATTAGTAACAGGCGATGACGTTTCTACAACACTGTTTACAGTTGTCAAAAGTGTAGAGCCTGATTGCTGTTCTTCATTGGGTACCTCACTTGTTTCTTTATTGGTCTTTTTGGGTTTTGACTGCTTACAAACTGATTGATTTTGTTTAGAAACCAGAGTCTTCGACTTCACGGTTGGTGAAGCGTCCGATATTAATTCTGTAGAATTCAGTATTTTATTGGCAACTTCACATGCTGAATTTCGTTTTTTGGTTTTTCGCTTCGGTGGGGTTTTAAGAACTGCTTCCGATGAAATTAATTCACTTTTATTACACGGAGAAATAGAACTATCTAATTTTTTTATTGCTTCAGTAGAAGATGAGCGCATTTCCTTACCTTTGTGCGCACTTGAATTAGCAACTTCTTCAATAATTGCATCAACATTCATATAACTAGAATCCTTCTTGCCTTTACTCCTGACTGGCCTGCCTTTCTTTGTAGACACTTCAGAAGTGTCAAGTTCTGATAAGTCATCCACTTTCAAATTTGGTATATGTGCATTTATCATTTCTACATTATTTAGATTTTGTGCTTTTGAAACTTTATTTTTCTGCTTCTTTTCACTATGTGTACTTATTACTTTATCAGTTTCGGCATCCTTAATTTTGTCCGACTCAACTGAGATTGTTTCTTCTACTTGATCATTAGCTAATACAGGTGTCACAGTCTCTATTGAAGAATTAATTTCAATCTCTTGTGTTTTAGTTTTATTACCAAGGTTTTGCTCTTTACTCGGAGACTTTTTCTTACTCTTCCTACCTCTTCTCTTAGGGGGTGTTCTTTCCTTTTCTTCAATAAAACTACTCATATCTGTTTCATCTATATCATTAGTTAGAAAAGAATCATCTTTAGAGGAATGATTATCAATTCTGGCATTATCAGATGAACCAGGAAGAGATGTTTTCTCTTTGAGTAAATGACTAGATTGAGAAGATAGATCATCATATACTACTGTATGGTCGGAATTGATGTCATTTTTTCCTGTTTCTTCTTTCAATATTTTTGATGAGTCCTCAGCATTTAAAACTTTGTTTTTATCAGTTCCATCATTGAACATCATATCTATGTCCTTAACTTCCTTTATTTTTTCAACCTTAGCTTCATTGGACTTGGATTCAAGAGTAGAATTCTGTTTTGCCTTTTTGCTGCTTTTCTTTTTTGAAGATTTTGGAGTACTGTTTCTCTTTGAGCTTCTTTGAGCTTTTTGAGATGAGGTTTTTGGTGAAAGGTTTGGAGATTTAGAACGGTTCATATCTACAGGTGGTTCTGGTTGTTTAATGAGTGTTTCCTCATCATTCACAGTATCTGGTACATCCTTATCATCTGTCACAATCACAGGTATTTCAAGAAGTTCTTCATAATCCTGGATATTTTCACTTATACTGTAGTTTTTTGAGGCAATATTCTTTGCAACTTCTGAAGCACTCTTCTTACTCACAGTCTTTCCACAGCTAATCTCTTCAAAGACAGAAGAAACACAATCAGATTCAGCCATGACACTTTGATGTGCTTGCTTCTTCACTGCAGTAACTGCTGGAGAAGTAGGTATAATGGTATTTTCCTCAATATTGGTTTCTTCATTTAATGATTTACTGGCTTCTATTTTAATATTGGCTTCTTCATTTAATGACCTACAATTTTTAACTTTTGTTTTACGTCTTCCTCTTTTTCCAGACTTCCTTTTACTTTCTTTCACTTTCTCTCTTGGCTCACTGACAACAGGCTCAATGTTATCATCGGTTTGAAATTTTTCATTCTCATTTTCAGTAAATAAATCATATTTGTAATTTTGGCCACTTTTCTCGAGATCTTTATAAACCTCCTCAGGAATTTTATCTGGTACTTCTGATTCATTATTATTGCACTGAGTACTAGGAGAATGAGCAATGGGTACTTCAGAGACTTTTTCAGGTACAGGTAATAACTCAGAATCTGATTCTGTGTCTCTTGGTTTTAAGGCTTCGGGAGAATTTATATGAATATCAGAAGTGGTTTTATCTGCCTCATTTTCCTCACAGTTTTTAACAGAGGAGATACTATTTGAATCATATAATTCAGAATTAAGCTGCTGTATGGCATGGGCATTAGTAAGATATGAAGAATCTTCGTCAGAATTTTTTGTACTACCAGAATCCGAAAGTACAATTTGTTTCTCGTCTTTTGCAACGTACTGGTCATTGCAACAGACAACATCTTTGGCAGAATCTATAGTTTTATTAAGCTTTTGATCCTCCTGCATGCATGTTCTATCATCCAGAAGCATATCAATATTGTCTTCGTTTGAGAGTTTATCACAGAAGCTATCACTTGTGGTGTCACATGTCAGAGCTGTGACAGGAATGCTATTCACATCCACATCACTCAGTTCATCAGATTCCACACCTTGAAACTGAGAACTGATGGAATCTTGAACACTTTGAACAAGAAGCTGCAATTCATTGTCAGCTTTGGAATTGGTGTCGGTGTTGCGCCTCACAAATCTGTTTCGGCGACGTCTGGTTTCAGATGATGGTAATATGGATGGTGTAGGATTCAAGGGGAAAACAGCAGATTCTGTTTTTTGTCCAACTATTGGTTGCTCGGTAAACATCATATGCAATGAACTCTGTGAAAAAGAATCACAACTGGAAATTTTGTCATCATTAGAAAACTCAGAAACGCTTGCATTTAATGACAAAGGGTTCATTTTATGGTTGCTTCCCATGTTAACAGTGTTAGTCATTGCATCAGCTATCAATTCCTTTGTGCTATTAAATTCCATTCTTTTATAATCTGACAGCATAGACTCCACTTTGGTGCCAATGGAAGTTTTAAACTTTCTTTGCACATCTTCTTGCACCAAAAGAGGAGCAGGATGGTCATCTGAACTTTTTCGTTTTTCTGTGTGGGGTTGGGAATCATTACTTGTCCATAATGGTTCAGGCGGTGTCAAAACTGGAGGTGAAGGGGTGGGGGGCACATGTTTAGTATGAGTTTCATGTAACCGAGATGTTTCTGACACATCAGTCCTATTAAAATAATCAGATGGCATGATACTGGCCGAAGTTTGATTATCAGTTGAGAGATTTTGTGAAGTTGGTGGCGGCAATTCACACTCTATCCTAAGAGGAGAATCGCCTGATGACTGAATACCACTATCTGGTGACACATTAGACAAAGAGCTGGGTAATGCATCCAAGTCCAGACTTGTGCTAGGCACAATATGTTGTGATGGCACTTGATCCATGCACAAAAAATTAAAGTTACATTCTACATTGTTTTGATTTTTACAATTTTCATTATTTACAACAACTAAATGCTTCTCATCATGTAGTCCAACTTTGCTTGGGATATTGATGTTGCACTCCACTTCTGCGTTAGTAACACTCAAAACTTGCATGTGTAAGTCCGAGCTACTCTCATTTTTAAACACACTGTCCTCAATGATAGCGCAATGTTCTTCCTCCACCTTTCTCCACATGCTGAAACATTCCTGGAGGCTGTTATTTTTATCAGCCTCTATGGATGCAGTTTCATCAGAGGATGAGATGGTAAAATAGTCAATTTCTCCAACCTGCAACTTTTTATTGCGGGCACAGTCACCAATTACTCTTTTGCTCATGCTCGATTTCTCCGATGGCAGGCCTGAATTAGAAAAAGAGTCTCTGGACGACTCAGAGCATTCACGAGATGTCTTACAATTTAATTGGCACTTGGTGGACGCCTTCCTCAATTTAGTACTCTTCCTCCTTCGGCAATGGCCATATTTGGAAATGCTGCAGCAGCTCTCACTTTCAGAAGAACTGCAGCTGGAGCTACTGCTGCTGCTTGAGCTGCCCGATGAACTGCTGGAGCCACTGGAACTACTTCCACTACTACTGCAGCTCGTACTACTCCCGCTGCTACTACCACTACTGCTGCTACCAGAGGAGCCAGTAGAACTGCTGCTTGAACTGGAAGAACTAGAACTACCACTTGTACTGCAGCGACGAGATGCCCTGGGACCTTTACAAGCAGAGTACTGTCCACCACAAGAAACTCTAGGATCTTTAGTCTGGAGGCATCGTTTCTGGAATAAAAACAAATGAAACATTCAAAATTTATTTGGTCTATATATGGATGCTTTTTTTTAATTAGAAAACACATCTCCATAAAAATACATAACAAATTATACAATTAACATGCAGAATTAGGAATCCCTCACTAGAAATTTAACTATGTTACAAATACTAAATATATGATACAAAATAGCAAAATTATAGGATACCTTAATTGTAGGATACCTGTAGAAAACTGACTGGTTACGAGATTATTTTTAAACTTTGTTGTATGTTTTCTTGTATCTGGCAACTTCTTTTTTTTATGAGCACTTGTTTTCAATGTTTATGTTTTGATGTAATGTTTTATGTGCGTCGTAGTTTTAGATGTTCGTGAATGTAATTAGATGTAATTAAAATAGATTAAAAACTTTAGTAAGTTTTTGAAGAGTATTGAGTTTTATATACTACATCACATGAGTATTGAGAATTAGGAATATTGATCCGTAATAGAGTTTTTGGAGATCGATATCTGACAATACCCATTTCAGAAAACAAAGGAAAAAATATCTAAAATATAAGCAACATCATTAAAAATATCATAGAAAATAATCTATAAATCCATAAAAAAAATCTTCTACCAGAGAGAATATTACTAAAATCTTTATACATGATATATTCTACATATTACATAATTTATATCAGAAATAATTATTTTTATGAATTTATAAGCATGTAACATTATGCTGCAATATTCAAAATAATACTAAAGGATCATGCATTTTAGATTTATAATAAATCTGATTCTTTTGAATTCAGCTTTTGTTAATATTACATAATAAAACATCAAATTCAATAAATGTATTCAAAAATATGCAATTCAATTCAAATTTAAAATTGGTTTGGCTATTTTGTATCAAAAGCATGTATCCTTCACTATAATGAATTTAATATTAAACAAAAAAAGTTTTTAGGCCAGTTTCCTCAGGAATAAAATCAAAGGCTTTTTACTGATTAATAATTATAAACTATGGAAATATCTACTTAATTTAATTTAATAGCTGCTATTAATACTAAAATCATACTAAGAAAAATATTTATTTCATTTATTATTTTTAAAAACAATGAAAAAAATTCACATATTCAATAAATGTTATTGAATATAATCTTGAATATTCTCAATTCAAAGATTTTATTAATTAAAAGAAACTATGCTGTTATCTTCTGGTAAGAAAATATGATAAAAATGAATTTTTCATCAGCTAAAGTCTTTACTAAAATGATATATTTTTCCTAATAAAATTTATGAAGACAAAATTAAAAAAAATCTATTTGTAAAGAAATTAAAGATATGTCACTTTCTAAAATTTTAGACATCCTGAACTAATTGATAAGATATTAATTTACAATGGAAGAAGTTACTGTAGAATTAAAGTAGACAGATTTATAATAATAATTTTCTTAATTTTTAGAGTAAAAAATAATCATTTCATTATGACTGCAACAATAAACATTCATCAATTATGAATATTTATTGTTGGTTCAGTTTGAAAACAACTAACAAACATTTTTCCCATCCTGATGTCATAATGGAAACAAATTTTTATTTCAATTTCCTTTTAGAGTCTAAACCTCTTTTTTTTTTTTAAATCCTTAAAAAAAAAGAGGAAGTCAAGAAATAGTAAATTTCAAAGAGAAAGCTTTTTAAAATCAGCAAGGGAGAAAAATTATAAACTAAGATTAATTAATTTGCTTCAATCACACAAATTCATTAGAAAACAATAAATAAACTACAAAAATCTATGGTAACTTATACGTAAATAAGTGAAGTTAATTTTTTTAAAGGTATATTGAAATAGATTGAATTTTTTTTCAAACGAGATTATCTCAAATTCTTCAACATCAAAGATAAGTGTTTTTTGACATTAAAATAAATATACGAAATACATTTGAGTTTGGACATTAATGTTTTGAATAATATTTTTTTTTTAACCAACAAAGATTTTGAATCAATAAATTTAAAAAAACATACTCTTTAATTTTGTATCTCATCAAGATCAGACTGTTATGTCATGCCGATAGTTACATAATTTCAAACCAATACTATTGAGATAGTGGATGCTGTTTTTCATCTTTTTGTAAATGTTTCAAATAACATATGTGTTTAGATGTGTTTTGTGTAATTACTTTATAAAGTAACAAAATGAAAAATATTTTTAATTTTACAGGACAAGTTTGGAGAAACATTAGAAAGAAGTATTACAAGGTAAATATTATTCAGAAGGATGCGCTAAAAGCAATCAAAATAGCCTTGAAAAACATTGAAAAGTTAGAAAAATTTGATGCTTTTTACAAAATAGCATGACATAGTAATATCATGTCATCTCGAAAAAAGGAACAGGAAGCATAATACTATCATAGACCTTTCTAACAAAAAGTAACTATCTTACCCTCCTAAAGTCAATTCAATACCTTTTTAAAGTTAGATTTAGATAATTAAATTCTTAATTATATGTTGTCTATTATTTTGAAATATATCAAACAACATTAATTTTTAAAAAAAAGTACTGCAAAAATATAAATTATTATTTTTTTTTCTCTATGTTCACTTATCTGACATAAAATAAGTTACAGATAAAGTAATTATATTACAACAGTATAACATTTTCTGTAACAAAATCAATGTTTTGTTTCTTTTTTACATTTAAAATTATCATATATTCCTCAGTTTCATTGAAATATGGTGTAATCAAATTATAAGTAAATATCAAAGTACAAATACAAATTAAGAAGTGAATTCAAAAATTACAAGATGATTTTAAACATTATATATCACTCATTCTCTGCCCTTTTTACAGGTCCCAAAGAATTGAACAGACAATAGACGCAGGTGCAATATATATCTATTAACTATTTTAAATATATTATGATTTAAAATTTTCACTCATGAAAAAATAATGAATTAACATTCTTATTAGAAGTAATTATAAAGAAAATATTGTCAACATCGGATGAATATAACGGGGGAAAAAACTTTTATATCTGCAAGATACATTGTGGTCATTTAAGAATTAAAATTAATGCAATTAATGGAGGATAAATAATAGCAAGAATAATAATATATTTTGAAATATATCATATCAGATAAGAAAGTTGAAATTGGAAATATTTTAGATTAGCAAAAGTTTTACCAAATTTTCACTTATAGTTAGGAAGAAAAATTTATTAAACGAACCTAACCGAAAAATATTAAAATATTATTAAAATTTTGTGAATAATAGACAGTTAATAATAGCAAAAATAATGAATATACCTTAAAATATATTATATAAAGAATAAAAACAAGAAATTGGAAAAATTTTAGATTATCATAACTTTCACATTAAATTTCCAAAAAGCCAAGCAACATAAATGAAGCTACATCTACTTAAAGCTGCAATTCAACTACAATTAATATGTTTTAAAAATGAATCTGTTTAAACTTTTGTTGTTTATAGAAACTGAAATTAAGTTTTCAGTTAATAAAAGGTGTTTTACAGTACTCCAGGAGGATACAAAGTATACAGTATACCAAAGGAGTTTTACATACTACTTTTTTTCAATACTCTTTTTAGAAAATAAATACTCAAAAAATATCCATAAAAATTTCTTTAAAAGGTAAATTTTTATATGAAAATCCAATGCAAATACAAATGCATTCCAAAATTAATCATGGCTAATATTACTGTAATGATTGAATAGCTAATATTACAGTAAAATAATCTTTAATACACAAAAAAAAAATTACTCAAAAGGAAAAAAAAAAAAAAAAATCCCAAAAAGAATGTAACAGAAATTACTACTTTTACAAAAACAGGAAAATAATATTTCTACAAATTTATTAAATGGATACTTGAAAAAGTATATTCATAAAAAGACATATTTCGAAGGCTTTTTGTATCAAACCCCATTTAGGGATAAAAAGTGAATTTTTTTCTGAAATGATGACTGAAGTTATTATCATATACAAAATTCTGTGTCTGATGAAAGCCTGTTTCTCAGATACCACATTAAAACATCATTTCAATAATAAAGAAAGGAAACAATTTGGTTTCATGCTAATATGCTATATGAAAAATAAAATTTTATTTTTTGATAAAAATCATAGAAAAATGGAATATTTTAAATTATTTTCAGTAGTTCAAATAAAGTAGCACAAAGTGAATTTTCACAATTTAGCATATCAATGCAAAACTGATAAAATTTGCATGTTATGGTTGATGATTATTATGATTTTAATTGCGATTACGTATTTAATAATTTCGTCTTCAACAGCATTAAAGATTTGGGGGTTAAACTGAAAATAGTTAAGAAATATGATATTAAGAGAAAAGAGCACTTAAAAACACTTTTATAGAAAGAAGAGAGAAAAAGTGAAAAATATTATCTCTCCGTCATAATGAATTAAAGTGTTCTACAGCCAAAAAAGGTATACAACAATATATTATTTGATTTTCCCATTAGACTTTCTAAAAACAAATTATACAAAATTTATACTCAATTTTTATGATCAGTGATTTGTAAATTTGATATAAAACTATACCAATTAAAATATTCCAAGATGAACATTTATTTTTAAAATTCTGTAAATGTCTATTATGCAACCAATTTTAACTATATTCTCTAAAACACATAAAAACATAGACAGTGGAATATATTCACATTTTTGAAATTCAATATATACCAGGTGTCCCAAAATTGGCTGATGAATTTTGATAATCTGTATAGAAAGCACAGAAAATGATAGATATGTATTGTCTACACTTTACGTTTAGAAAATCATAGAATGTTATCCCATCAAATTGTATATTTAATTAACATTGTCTTCAATAAAGTGACACAGGAGGCGACATACAACAAAGGTAGTTAAAATGAAATACTTGAGATCTGGAATTTTTTTTCTTCAGCTGCATATGGGGGTTGAAAACATCACTGTTTAGAATTTTTTGCAACGGTCCTTGCAGCATTTTCATACCAGTTTTTATTTTTACTATTTTGTATAGTACTTTCAGTGGCAACGTTAATTAAATTTGCAATTTTGTATGAAAAAATTCCTGACTTTCCTAAGCATAAGGCAACAAACGATATATTTCTATTGGATTCTGTCTTTCTTTTTATTGATTTTCAAAACTAATGTCATTTTTGGGAAAACCTGGAATACATACATATAAGGATCAAAAGGGTCTGTAATAATAAAAATTCCTATATTGAAGCATCAAATAACCTCATTAAAAATTCAATTAATAACGAATTTCCCAGAAACTACTGTAATAACAACTTTTTGATTAAACAAAGTATGATTTGGGATTAATCCTTCACCTAAAATAAAAATAGAACTTTCCTTGCATATTAGATCACTCAATAGATGGCGCTGGGACCCTACAATTGTTTTTACCTTAAATGTGTTAGCTTGGAGGGGTTAAAAAGTGGGAATCACAATCGATAGCTTAACATTTCTTTGCCTGCTGCTGGTATGTGCTTTCCTTTTTTGTTTGCATTACTGGTTTGAGTGTTATTATATGGTATTTTTGTCATTATTGTTATTGTATTTTTGCTTATTAGTGGATGTATTCTTCTAATTTATTGTTTTATATTTTCCTTTCTATTAAAATGATATATCTCTTGGACCTAATTTCAGGGGATTTTCAGGTCACAAGGAATCATTATTAGACTGTTTAGTCTGCATTCCTTCACAGAAAAATCCTTTTTTTTTAATCTGCCTGAAGGTGAACCTTGAAAAAGTCTTCAGGCTGGATTTTTTTTTATTTGGTTTTCCTATTAACTTGATTTTTATTACTTTTGATTACTTGATTTAATTCATCTGTGTTTTAGAAGTAGCTGCATTTGCACTCTCTAAATACTATGATGTTTTTCCTGTTCTTTTTTTTGGTTTTAGTATGAATAAGAAATACTTTTAGTTGTAATTCTGAAAATATTTCGTTTTGTTTTCAAAATATTTCTTACTTTAGATTGGTTACTATGTATATACACACACAAACAAGAGCATTGCTCAGTAACATACAGTTCTAAATAAATGAGGAATGCAATAAATTACCTTTTCTATTTTCCTTTTACAGTGCTGTTTTCTGTTATTTGATTCTCCCACACATGTCACAACTCGTGCTGCACTTGTGCCAACAACAGGTACTTGTTCAGAATCGCTCTCCAAAGGAGGCGAATCAATGGAATCGTCCTCCTGATCATATGCACTATTTCCCACATCTTTCTTCACCCTTCGAGCAGCTATCTTCAACTTGAGAGGACCATTGGCAAAGTTGCTCTCCTTGACAATCGAGAATTCTCTCTCAGCTGTTGCAGAACTCTGGCTTGATTCCACCTCCGAGTCACTGGTACTGCTGTAGCTTTCATCACTGCTTGACTCGCTACAGCTCCTGGAGCGCCATTTCTTTGATAGATGCTTTTTAGTCGCCTGGAGTGTCCGCATCGTGGAGCCGTACTCCACACCACGCTGAGTCAAGAGGCTCTGCGCCATCTTCACACATTCCTACTCATTTCTAAGCAACTTCTTTGATGAGCTTCCTCACTTTAGCAACCATGCTGGAAGCCCCTGGAAGAAGAAAAATAAATTAAGATAACAATTTTCACTTCAAAAACTCTCATAATCAATATAATCTTACAAATATGAAAGTTAAAATAAATTTATAATACAGAATTATTCAAAATAATCACCCCAATTAGAAATGACTAATTTTTTTGTAGACTATAACTGGAAGAAAAATTTTATATGCAATGCAAAAGAATGTTTCAAGTTTTATTTGGTTATAAAACAAATCACTTTTACTACTATTTTTAGCCATGCAAACATAAGCAATATATCATTTTACATAAGACATTATGACGCATTTTAGCAATCATTAATTTGATAACCATTTACATGTGACTATCTAAAACTTTTGAAATTAATTACTTCTTACATCTCCGTCTCAGTGAGACACATCATAGATTCTGTTGTAATGTTTTTCTTTATTTTTATTTTAGCATGTAACAGATTTGAAACTTGAAATATGCATACTTCACATGATAATTAAATGGATGTCGCTTGTTGTATCAAGGGAAGTCGCAAAAAGGAATTAGTGTATACTCAATCAAAACTTTAAGCTTCATTTTTTATTGTGTTTATATTTTCCCTGCTTATCAAAGTTTACAAAGAAGTTAATATCATTTGAGATACAATCATTTTGTAATAACCGTGTATTTTGATTGTAAAATTTATCAAGATTTGTACAGCTTGCACAGTAACAAATAAAAATTCCATATTTATGGCACAGAATATATTTCAAAGTGAAATAAATCATTCAAAACACTATAAGGAAAATATCATGAAACCGATATTATACAAAATTTGCAAAGATTATTTAAATTAGTACTTGTACTGTGTGCAATTTAAACCTCCATAAAAACAAATAAAAAGACAAAAATTCTATCTTTATGGTGCAGAATATATTTTAAATCAAAATAATTCATTTAAAATACTGTAAAAAAAATAACATGAAAACAATTTTATATAAATAATGTATTTTCTGCTTCAGCTCCATACTTAAATCCCTTTTTAAAATTGAATCATAACTAATTCAATAGATTCAAATTAATTTAATTTCAAAAAGTTTAATGAGAAATTTAATGTGTTCAGTACACAGAGTAGCAATATTCAAATATCTCTATTCAATGTAAATTGTATTGTAAAGAAAAACAGTAGGAAAGGAGGAGAGGGATAGATGCATTCCAAAATATGGGATAATATAGAGAAATTATTTTGTAAAATATCATAATTTTTAGCAAACATTAATAAAGCTGATATTTAGATGTTTTTAGCAACTATTTAGAACTTCTGTATTATTTTATTACTTACAATTTTATATACACATCACAATAGTGATTTGTGCAGCAATGATTGAATTATGTTCATATTAGGGTGTGTTCAGTTGGTTCAAATTAACGAGTTTTTTCTAGCTGCTTTGTATCACTATTCATTTAATTTACCATGATTTGAATTAGATCTGTAAAAATTCTAGTCATTAAAATCGTAATCAAATTTTGCTCATAAAACCATTTAAAGATCTGAAATTTAAAAGTTTGTATAGGATAATACTTAATGAAAATAAATTAACATGCTTATTTAAAAATATGGTTAAAATAGTTTCAAACACTAAAAGCCAAAGTGTATTTTGTGCTTTTAAAAAATAGCTCTCATACTAATTACAGATAACAGTATAACAATTATAATGTTTCCCATTTTAAAAAATTTAAAACATTTAGAAAAAAGTATTCATAACAAAAAAAACAATCAATCTTCCTAAAAGCATAAAATAATAAACAAAATCCTTTTTTTAAATCACAATTGTTTACAAATGCCTATAAGAATTAGATGAAGAAAGAAAATTTAATCTACATAAGAGATATATGATACTTAAACTGCATCCAAATGAAATTTTAAAATAAATTATTATTCCAAAATAACATTTTTTAACACTTGACAATTCAAAACAATTTAATTGTATAAATCATAATATTATTACTTTTAAAATAAACTGAAAATATTTTAATGACTAATATAAAATGAAATATAATTTGCAGTCTTTGAAATGTAAAAAGTATTTTTTCGTAACTAAGTACAAAAAAATAATTAAGAAACATCTGACTGTCAGACATGTTTTATAAAATATAGTTATTAGTATTGTTGTTTTTAATAACAATTATACAACATAAATGAAAAATATTTAATGAATGATTTATGGTTTAATATATTAAATATAGTAAAAGGGATTCACTTGATTGTATCAATTTTAATAATATATTAAAAAAGGAATTTTACCACAACATTTAAAAACACTTATTTCCATTAAAAACATTACTTGGACAATAAAAGTACAAAAAGTGTAACACATGACATCAGCATTTTAACGTTAAAACTAATGTATTATTCAAGTTTTCAGTTTTTTTAAATGAACTAGTAAAATGAACTAGTTTTTATGAATTAGTAAATGCCCATACTAATTCATAAAATTTAGTTTTAAAAATGTACAAATTACCTAAAGAGAGTGGCATTAGCTACAATTATCCTTCATATAATTCTAAAAGTCACCACTTTCTTATTTCGCGTAATACTATTTAGTAGAATAATAATACATATGAACATGTGCTTAAACTATTTAATAAACATGCACAACATAAACAAAATGTTTAGTTGTTTATATAATCGTGTTTATTATACAAAACTTAATATGACAGAAAATGGAAATGAATTTTAACAAAAATTTCAGTGCAATAATTATATTTTAATCATATACATATGACTTTAAAGGGCAAAATTGTGTTCTTTCAAACTATAAGATTTGAAAATAAGGAATATTAATCCAAAATTCTGTCTGTAAATAGATTAAAGAAAACAGAAACCATAACTTTAATAATCATGGAAAATAAAAATTTTGTAATTTAAATAAGGTAAATAGTTTATTTTCCTAAAATATAAGTAATGCATTTGGGAAAAATCACATCTTAGTTGCTTATTAAGATGTACACTTTATACTTATTTGTTGCTTATTACATTATTTCAACTTAAGTTCATTTCAACCAAATAATCAACGATATATGCATTTCATATGTACTGTAATTAAGCATGGAATAAATAGAAAATATTATGTTTATGTAAAAAAAATTAAATAACAACTGCAGCTATAATATATCGTATTTATTATATTCGATATGCAAAATATATGAGCTTTTAATTGCAAATCATATTGAGGTAGCTTGAATATTCGGCATCTGTGATTTTTTTTCTCTTAAATATGCACATACTATTTCTATAAATGTATTTGAAATTTTTAAAAATCTGCTTTATATGAAATTAATACAAAAAAATTATTTTATACCACTGAAAAGAAGAGCTAATGCAAAAATGGGAACATTAAGTTTCAATAAAAAATATCAGTTACTCTACAGTAGAGGGTGCATTGGTTTACAAACACGCCGTTATAAGTTCACTGGCCAAGTTGTCATGTGAAGAATATGTATAAAATAACAGATGAAAAGTGATAAAACTTACACATCATGAATCCTTGAATTTTTATGATAATATTGCATTAATTTTATTAGTTTTTATTAAAATGTTTATTAATCGTGGGATTGAATTTCATAATAAAAACAACTGCACTACCAATCAACATGGCGGGAAACAGTTGATTTCCAATAAATACAAATGACATATTTGATAACAAACTTATAGCATAAGAAAATATATTCAAAAAATTATAACGGATTTTTCATGATGAAGTCACATGGTTTGTTACGGTATTGATTGATATATATTTTTTTCGTTTCTGCGGATATTCGATGTCCGAACTTAATACAAAATGGCGATTAATTAATATGCCACATAATTAATTGAGAAGGTGAAATGAAATACAAAGCATGTAGCAAGACATTCTTTTAAAGAAATATTTACTGCATAATTAAGAAACTGAAAACTTAACTGAGAGATAAAATATAAATACCTTTCCAACAAAATAACATGGACGCCTATAAAAAATTTAAATCTTGTGTTGATGCCAAAATCAAAACTAATCTCTGCTCCATGTGATCTGAAAACTATCTTTTACGTTAAAAAACAAAAACAGAACGAAAGGAAAAAGAACATAGTTATAAAAAAAAAGTTCAAAATATTCAAAACACAAGTGCAAGAAAATTTCAACCACCATTTCTTTTTCTTTTTCTTTTAACGAATTCTCTTCAAAAATAGAAAAAATGAAACAAAACTGAACAACAAATGAAGAAGAAAAAAATAACAAAAATAAATTCAAATGTTTTGAGTTGAAATATATTAATCTGTAAGCAAAAAGAAATATAAATTATAAACAACACAAAAGGAAAACATTTAGCCAAGTATATTTTTCATCAAGGTTTGGGGTTCAGCTACTAAACATAAAATATTCTTTTAATGATAAATACATTTCTAAAAGAAAATATCTTCTTTCAAAAATAATTCCAAGTTTCACAGAATTTGCAGTCATACTTAAAATACATTTTATTTTATTATATTATTCCATAGAAGATAATTTGATTTTTCTAGCAAAGTTGATTTATAGTTCATCAAATAAAGTTAATTATCGCAAGAACAGTATTTCTTTTTCAATCAGACAGAAAATAAACTACTTTCATTCATATGATACCATTAAAAATTTGAGAAACAATATTATTCATAAATCTTTTGCAAGTCAAGAACCTCTTGCTTTAAAATCCTAAGATGAATTTTAAATTGGATTTTCTGTTCTATTAATTTAATGACAAATCAAAGGTATATCAACATTATTGGATCATATAATGTCAGCGATTATTAATATTTTTGAATTATAATTAATGTTTTAAAAAAGTATTGGAAGAAATAAATGCCAGTTTCAATTAATATTTTTCTAATATCTTTCCCATTATTCTGCAATCGTTTACTAATTTATGTTATAATCGAATTTTATTCAATAACATCAGATATATTTCTTTGTAAAGAATAAAAATGGCAAAATTAAAACTTTTCAAGACTTAAAACAATTAAAGCTTTTCAAGGCTTAAAACAAAGTCGGAAAGGGTAATTAAAATACCATAAAAATTAAAATGCATATTAATTAATTTCAGAAAAAGTATCAGGTTATTTTATTAATAATTTTGAACAGCTGGCACAGTAGAGAGTCAATGATAATTTTTTTTTTCTTCAAACCGTTTTCTATTTTTAAAAAATTAAATAGGGATACACAATTGACAACTTTATGATAAGAAAAATTTATACGTTTATCATCAATACGTACTCACATATTCAAATGAATTGTACTTTATAAAAGTTTATTGCTTTTTTTGATTAACAAAATGTTATTTAAATAAAGAAAAAAATAACAATATCTCCGTAACTGGCATTTTAAACAACAGTAAATCTTTAGCACGCATATTAATAAATTGAAAAATGAAAATAAATGTAATCATATACCTTTTTTTCTAAGAAAAGTTGATTTTCGGACTTCACTGAATGCTTTATCGACATCAAGCAGTCGACAATAATAATTGAGCGCATCAAAATTGTGTGCTCAACTATTATTATTAGCAGATCAATCAATCTTTCCTGGACCAAGGTACATTGTACATTTGTATTTTTTTTTTTTTTAATCAATTTTAATTTTGGGAAATTCCTTTCTGTCACTAGTAATATTCAAAATATATGTAAATAAAATTAAAATTATGTAAGCAATATAATTCGAACTCTATTTTCCTCGACATATAGAGGATATCGATTGTTGAAGTGTTTTCGATAATCAAGCTTTTATTTTTTCCCCCTGGAATTCTGTATTTAAAAAAAAAAAAAAATCAGCAATACATCCAGAATTATTGTGGGTAAAAGGGTAAAATATTTTCCTAATATTAAGCATTCTTCGAGAAATATTTCTTGAAATCTACGTACCATCAAAATCTTTTTTTTAAATGGAAACAAGTATTTGTATGCATCATCCATAATTCCAATAGTTTATGATTGAGAAATAAAAAAATTAACTTTCAGTTTTGTTGTAAATTGTTAAAAGGCTTATCCTTTTGCTCGTGTATGTTTTCTTTCGTTCGCTTTTTGTTCAAAACTGCTGATGCAATAAAGTCTGTAGCAACTTCTGTCATATAAATCAACATTGTTTGAAATTATTATCATATCGAATACGCACAAAGAATTTTTTAATGTTATTTATGTTACATTGCACATGTCAACGCTTTTATTTGCAAGTTCTTTATTCTCTCATTTGCTTCAAACAACACTTTTTGTCACAAAATTAAAATTTAGAAGAATTTAAATTTTAGAATTTTTAAAGAATTCCATAACTTTTTTTTTTTTTTTTAATTCTATAATGAGACTCGGCTAATTCGGAGCTCAGGGAATCGCCATAAAAATTCGATTCCTACCGATGTTCTAATAATGAAAAATTCCATTTAAAAACAGTTTCAGCGAAAGAAAACACAATGTTAAAAATGCCAGTAAGGATTTAATTTTTTATATTTGCCAGTATTAACAAATAATGCACAATAATAAATAATATTTATCAAATAAATAACCAGTAAGTAATTTTAATTAATGAAATAATTATCAATGATAAGATTTTTATAATTTTATTTAATGGATAATATTCAGCATTTTGAAACAGCAGTAATAATAATAATTTTTTTTTAAAATATGCAGCCAGATGCACGATGCCGTATAAAATGAAAGAGAAATGGCGGTTTACATAGGGGCAGATTTACTAACAAAAACCGTCAAAAATAAAGACTTTTTATTTTTTTTAATTCAAAGTTTGATTTCGTATAAGCCAAAATAGATTTAAATTGTAAATGAAATTTTAAGTTACTAGGAAAAAAATCTAATTGCACTTGAATTCGAATGAAAAACAGGTTTCGCTAGATTTTTAATACAAGTTTCCAAATTCTTTACATTTAATTTCTTCAATTCGACTTTTTTGTCGTATTTCAAAGACTGCAATAAGAATAAAAATTAACTGCCCCTTTTCAGAAATTTTCATTAATAAGGCTAGATGGAAAAATAGGTATACAACGTTGTATTCCATTTGTAATATCACAATTCACTATTAATTCAATAAATGATATCAGTTTTCATTCTTTTAATAATTTACAATTGGCATTACTACAGCTAACTACGAATTCGAGTATTAAGGAAATTTCTTGCTTTATCTGCGATATAAAATTTTCTTTCGATACATATATTTTTTTAAAAAAAATTATAAGTAAAAAGTATAATAAGTAATGACAGAACTGAAATTTAACAAATATTTGACTAATCAAAAATTTATAAAAAAGTTTCATAAAACATATTATTATTACATGATTTTAGTTTCATAAGTAGAAACATGCAGAATTAAAAAAAATATTTAAAAATACAATTTAAGAGGATTTTTTTAAAAATTATTAAACTTTATCGAATATATTTTTTCCGAAGTATATTTTGTTTTTGGTACTGTAAAAATTAAAATTGGTGATTCCTAATTCTTTTTACTTTAAACCTGAAAAAGACATTACAGTACGCATTTCACATATTTATTATTTTTACTGAATTAATAGAAATAATTCAATAATCAAATATTCGAATCATTGCAGTAACAGCAAATAAACAACAACAAAAAAAGTTGATTAAAACCCTTATTGAAATTCCGAATAAAAAACAAATGTAATTTATCTTGAAACATTGAATATGATATTAATATTCAGAATATGTTATCCTTTTTTTAACGTTATCATTTCAATGAGAAAGAATAGAGAGATATTTTAAACATTTTATTTCTTTATGGTCGAATCAGTACTGGTAATGTTAATAACCCACAGAAGAATATTATCTTTCAGTAGTGTTTAAAAATCGTTTGCCCACTTGATGTTTTCTTTTTAATTAAAAAAAAAGTACCAGGTGTTAAAAGGATATCGTGTTTTATAAAATTTTGCATTAAAGTATCTATTTTCAATATGCCATTTAGGTTTGTTTGTTTTTTTCAATCTTTTTACTCCTCGTATAATCTTTGAAAAATTCTACTCAGAGAATTGAACCAATTACTTCATTTTAATAATAATAATAATAAATTAGAAGATAAAAATATTCTTGCAATTAAATATCTGTGTCTGTGTGCGAAACGATACCGCAAAAAAGCGAAAAACTGGGTGAATAAAATGATGTAGTCTATCAAATTTTTAACTAAATCTTTCAACAGGAAATTTGTCTGTGCGTCCATGGATATGTGAATACGATATTCGAAGACCACAATGAGCTATCCTAAAGGAATTAGTTTTGTAGCATTTATTAAAAAAATTTCAAAATGCATAAATGACGCTTTTCATTATAGGATGGAACTAAGTATAAAATTTGAATTTTTTTTAAAAAATAAGTAAGAAAGTTGAACGATCAATATTTCAACTGGTTTATCAAGGCAATCGGTCAGCTTTATCAATTTAATTTTTTTCTTAATAAATACATTTTATGATTTAAAAAAAAATAACAATAACTTGTTCATGTGGCAACTCAAGTGAATACCCTGTCAATTTTTGAATGCTTGTAATTATGGATTGAAAAATTGAATTTATAAATTTTTTTTTAGTTTAACAGTATGCTCGATAAAAAAAAAAAAAAGAAGTATATGGATTTTTGAATATACAGTTTAAATTTAAAAGAAATATTATGTAGAATCGAATTAAAAAATTGTTTTAAAATCGCTTCCGATTTCGAAAATAATCATTTAAGTTCTTCAGAATTTTTCAACATTTATTTTAAGAAATTTTTTTTTTCAAAATTTCTACTATTTAAAAAAATTTGCGACGAAGGGAAAAAGATCTTTCTTATTCGAAATTCAGAATAAATTGAGTTTAATAAAATTATATAGATATATTACAATATTATCATATGAGAACATGATATTGTTTTGGCTTGAAGTTTTTGAAGCGATTTCAAGGCAACAAATTATTGAAGCCTCAAAATGCGTAGACCACAAATTATCCCTTTTTTTTATTTTGGAGTCGGCTTTCACAGTACAGCTTTTGAAATATCTATCGTCTGCTAATGTAGTTTTATTTTGGAGTCGGCTTTCACAGTATAGTTTTTCAATTATCTATCGTCTGCTAATGTAGTTTTATTTTGGAGTCGGCTTTCACAGTATAGCTTTTGAAATATGTATCGTCTGCTAATGTAGTTTTATTTTGGAGTCGGCTTTCACAGTATAGCTTTTCCATTATCTATCGTCTGCTAATGTAGTTTTATTTTGGAGTTGGCTTTCACTCTATAGCTTTTTAATTATCTATCGTCTGCTGTTGTAGCATTTCCTTTGGAAATCACAATGTTATTGCCTAACTCGCACAACATTTTTTTATAAAATAAACCAAACAAGTTAAAATATTGCTTGTTTAATCGATGAAGATTGTTGTTTCAGGGATAATTTCAACTAATTTTAATTAGTTGAAATTATCCCTGAAACAACAATA
Organism: Argiope bruennichi; assembly: GCF_947563725.1. Lineage (NCBI taxonomy): Eukaryota > Metazoa > Arthropoda > Arachnida > Araneae > Araneidae > Argiope > Argiope bruennichi. The sequence goes on from NC_079161.1 coordinate 94,227,757, forward strand.
ACCTTATTTTAATATAAGAAAATAATGCAGAAGTTTGTCATATGTGGTGATTTATCGCCAACTAAAGTTACAACTTGATTTCCAAATTATACATTCTCTGAATTCTTACGAATTGTCTTAATTAATTTGTCATTAACCGATTTAAACCAGTTTGAAGCAATCACGAAACTATGTGACTACGCATGCGTTGATGTTTAGAAAAGCGATGGTTTTTTTCATCTTAAAATCGGCCGAGCCCCAAAACTTTGTTTGCCAGCTAAAAAAATTGAAAATGAAAGTTTAAAAAAATTATCATTATATATGTTACGGCCAAAGCCGGTCTGTGTTCGGCCAATTCGCGAACTGGCCGAACACAGACCGTTTTGGCTAAGAGGTTTGGCCAAAGTCTGAAGTACTTGCATATTCTATTCTACTTTGGCTGGCCATTTCGCGAAGTGGCTGGAAATCCTTGGCCAAAGCCCGATGTGATAATGATAGATTGATCGGTAGGCGGCACATTAAACAGAATACTTAAAAATAAGTAAAATGTATTCATTCTTGAGTACTTAATGTTGTAATAATATGCTTCAAGTACAGTAGACTTAAATTTGAGAAATGCATGTGCTCACGTTTTGAATACGTACATGGATTCGAATATGAGTATGTGTTTTTCCAAATCTGCAGAAATTATGCAAACCTAAATTTGCAAAAAGAAATCTCGACTGACATAGGTGGACCCAGAGGGAACACAGACTGTTCGATCTGCAGCCCAATGAGCTGCCAACTAGGATAACTCTCACACGAGCGGTGTATTCGAAGAAATGTTTCAAGAGTGATCGTCAGTCTTTTTCTGCCTCATGACCTAATGCTAAATTTTCCAGAACACATTCTCCTCCGAAATATCGATTCATAAAATACGAACTTTTTTACAAGGGAAGAAAATAATATTAAGAGTAAATTAAAATAAATATAATGACATTTATGTATAAAATATATTGTAGGTGCAATTCGATTGATGGGGCCAACAAAGAAATGTCTTTAAATAATATTTAAAACAAAACTATTTTTCCTTCATATTTGTTTTAATTAGCCCTTATATTTGCTATTTGCCTTTGCAAAAGATTTCACATTTTTTGAAGCGATATTTCGGGAGACAAAGTGATCTGGGATCTTTAACATTAGGTCAACTTAACTATGGAGCAGAAAAAGACTAAGGATCACCCTTAAAGATAGTTGACAAACTGAACACTCAATTTGCCTTTGTATTCATACACGATACGCAACGCCTTTGCTAAAGATATAATTCGTCATTTTGAAGGGCGCAAATCTAATCTTCGCGCTAAAATGTTGTTATAGCATATACTTTCACTGAATATTTTTTATGGCTTTAATATGAGAACAGAATAACACAAGATCATATTTTTATATATTACAAGCTTATTTTTAACTCAGAGGTGTCACTTATATTTGAACTCGTTTCTGAAACTAAAAAAAACAAACAAAAAAAAAAAACAACAACAAAAAAAAAACAGTACACAGAAGTACTCATTTTTAACAGTGTGTAAAATAATCTGTTCTTGATTTCTTTTTTCTTATTTTGGCCGATTTAAGCCACTTCGCGAACTGATCGGCCAAAGCCCGAAATCAAGTAAAGATCGGACATTGGCCGGTAAGTTTACAGCAACATTGGCCAAAACTCGAATTGGCCGATTTTGGGCTTTGGCCGTAACATTTATATAGAGAGAGGGGGGGGGGGGAATAAAGATCGATAGAGAAGTCTCGTGATTATCTCAAACCGGTTTAAACTGGTTAATGACTTTAATTAATTAAGACAAAGAAAGACTTATAATGTTCCCACATAATAACATGAAATTTGCTACAGTCGATTTCATTTTTTTTAAAATTTTATTTATTTTTCTCTGAAAAGTTTCTCGTAACGTCAAATTATATATTACTTCTTACCTCATGTATAATTATGTATTATTGCTTCAAAATAAGAAATTATTGGAACAAATCTAGATTGCAGCGGTTTCTAAGAATCATTTTTTTGCAGACAATATTCTCATTTCAATTCAAAATTAAATAGCAGCTCATAAAAAATTCTTAATTTAATATAAATAATTTATAATATTATATACCTATCTTATAATATATTTTTAGATAGTAATTTTTTACCTTTTTCACTTTTGATATATGATTACATCTTTTGATATATTTGCTATTTATAGGAAATACATTAATCTTCACAAAATTATATCTCAAAAATTCAATGAACTCGACAAATTTTAGTCAGAAAAGAATTGATCAGAATTGTTTCTGAAAATTAGTTAAAAAGGATTTCAAACAAAAACTTTTAAAAAATATTTTATTTTTCAAAATATAATTTAATATTCAGAATTGTTTACTACATTGACAAAATCCATAAAAATACAATAAATAATATGTTGATTTTTCTGAATGATTACTGTTTTACTTTCTCGAATACGAAGTGTAGAGAAAGTATAGTAATCATAAAAAAATTCGAACCAGAGATTTTGATGAATCTCCATGTTTTAGATCTCTCAGAGTTCGAAAAATATATTTAAAAAAAATCTGTCAGTGTGGCAAAGAAAACTCAAAAATACTTTGAACTGGACGGATAGCATTTGGTATACGGACTTTACACCAAATGTATAGATTTCTGTCAAATTTTGAGCAAAATCTGTTCAGAGGAAGTCTGTACGATGACTACAAAACGAAGACAACTGGATGGGTAACATTCGGTACACATATTTAGTATTGTTACGAAATTTCCTGGGTTCGTTTGGATAGTGTAAGTGATATGGTGTGGAGAACGCTCAATCAGCAGGCTGCAGTAGAAAATAAAACAACGACGTTTATTTACACGAAGACACACAGGACAGCACAAAGACGACAAATATATACAGCACAGCAGACGATTATCTTCAGCCGAGACGTGCAGCATACAACCAGACTCTACTGCAGACAGTAGTGCACAGCTTAGTTCAGCACTAGCTTCACTCCGTCAGCTTATCTCTGGAAGGCCAGTTCTTTACCGTCGATCCCGACTACTCTACTGTCGCTTCCAACTACGACGACTCAATTCACGACCACTCCCTGGCAACTGCAGCTCCTTTTATAGGTCTCAGGAGGCGGGGCTACAAACCTCTCAACCAATCAGGAACGTTTGAGGCGTATCTCCGTTCCTACTGGACGGATCGGGAAAATTCTCGATGTTTCGGGTATAATCTATTTTGGCGCGAAAGTCGCCAAATTCGTCGCCAAGCCGCCAAATGGTCGCCAAGTTTGTCGTTAAGCTCTGAGACCTCCTATGGAGCCAACTATGCTGGGAAGCCGCGTCACAGATTCGTAACAGTATCAATGGTGTAGACGCCTTTCAAATTTTGAGTCAATCCTGATTGCTTACCGGTCTTAACTTTTAGAAAACATGTATATACGATTATTCAAAATCGCACTGATTTAAATATATTTAATTTTATTATTGAATTTTGTGCCTACAAGTCTGGTTTTGCATCATATTTTTTGTTTCAGTTGGCTGGTAAAAACGCGTCTAAAATACATATTTGATAGACGGATACTATTTTCTGTCGCCAAAATCGCCAAAACACTCGCCAAGAATCACACGATAGACTCAGTAAAAATGTTTAATTCACACTGAAGATTAATATTAACTAGGGATTAATCGCCAAACAATATAGAACTTATTTTGCATGGCAGTTTGCTCAAAATTTGAGAGAAATCTACATATTTGACTACATCGTCGCATATTGAATTTCATCCGTCCAGCTCAAAGGGCTTTTGAGTTATCTTCGTCACCACAGAAAGACGACCATTTTACAGAAATGCGTTTTTCGAACTCAGGAAGGTTTAAAATGGTATGATTCGTCAAAATCTCGAATTCGAATTTTTTGACCATTACTATTCTTTCTCTATACTTCGTTTACAAAAAAGTAAAAACGCAGAAAATAAAATCAATAATACTTTTAAAGTCCTAATATTATCGTGCTGTAATATTTCAACCATACTTTCGAATTACCCTTTTTTTTTTTGCCATCTATACTTTTCTTTACAAATAATTAGCCACTCTTAGCAATAATCAGTATATCTGGGGTTAATATTATTTTTATTCTAGGGATATTTTGTTCTCAATTTACTTAATAAAATACTTTTAAGCAAAAAAATTATGGTAACCCTAAAGTTGTGTTATTTGAATAAACTTACACCTGTTTATTGTGAACTAGAACGTTTCTAAAAGAGTCGAATTATATGACAAAAAATTATGAAAAGTACAACTTATGAATAATCTGTTTTCAAATTGCACGTTGTTTCTCGCGGTATTTTAACTGTCTTTCTGATTTCTCAAATAAAATAATTATCGAATTATTCCTTTTTTAGCTTTCAACAACAAAAAATCATGTGATGAAATATTTGATTAAAAAAATGAAAACAGTTTGAAATCCGTTCCAATAAGAAAAAGTATTGCTGAAAATTAAATAAATACATCTTAAAAAATTACCAATGGAAAAAAAAAAAATGCACAGCAATTAAAGATTTTTTCTTTTTTGAATATAAAAAAAATGTAAATTATTTTTTTTGTGCAATTATATATGTGGAAGATATTGCGGTAAAATATCAAAACCTTGATTACTTTTTAATTAATTAAAATTTTAAAAATATCTCTCAGGTACACATTCCAACCTTCCAAAGTGTATAAATTTGCTCAGTTTGGTAATGCTATGTAAAATGCTTTAGCCTACGGAAGGTCAAAATACACATACACATTCTACTTTACTATTAGCAGCAGAATATTTGTAGTATTAGTGGTTATTATTATATTAGTATTAGTAGTTATTTAGTAGAGATAAATTTATCGGATTTTTGTAAGCGTGAGAGCATATGAAAGTGCATTAAGGAATCTCGGGACTTTTAACAATTATACATAAGAAAGGGAAAAAAAAACCATCATATTTTCCAACCCATCTAATTTACAAATGAAACAATTGTGAAATTTGAAAATTGATCTATAGAACATTCATATACCATTACATAATTTCTCATGTTTTCATATTACTTCAAGAAAAAATTTTTAAAAAATTATAAAGAAATATAAATTGGATATTTTTTCAAAATCTAGAAAATCAGTACTTTACTGCACGCCGGATTTTTAGTTTAAAAAATGGTCAAAATTTTCAAAATTTATATTAACTTGGCCACAAAATTTTCAGTTTTGAAGCTATACATACTTTTTATAAAATATTTTTTAATTATAATTATTTTCGGAAATTGAAATTTTTATCTAAAAAAAACTAATTAAAACTCATGTAAAACTTTATCTGTGAAAATTTTGTCTATAAATGGATGTATAAGTCATAGAAGAACTTATTCTGAGAATGTGCATGAAATTTCAAATTACTAGGATCAGTAGTTTTTAAGATTTTATTTGTGCGCAAACGCAACATTTTTTTTTGTTGTTGTTGTTGGAAAAAAAATGACATTAAAGTTGAAAAATAGTAAAAAAAATTTGAATAAAGTTATATAAATTAAAAAGCTCTAGAAACAGAACTGCCTTTAGTTAGATTAAACTGTTACTTTTGTTTTTTGAAAATATGATTTTTAAAATACAATTATCAAAAAAATGAAATGCTGAGAAATATCTAATTAAAACTTAAGTAAAATACTTCTATAAATAATTTATCTAAAATTTGATGTATAAGTCACAAAGAAATTTATTTTGAGCATTGCATGAAATTTTAGATTATTAAGATATGTAGTTTTTGAAAAATTCTACGCACAAGCTTTTTTTTTTTTTTGGAGAAAAATGACGTTAAATTAAAATAATTGAGAAAAAATAATTTTAAAAAAGGAATGTGAATTAAAAAATCACTGAAGCATAGACACTGTCCTTAGTTAGCTAAAATTGCTCCATTTCTTTCAGAATTTTAAGTTTTTTGTGCACCAAAGAATGCTGCATTTGTTATGTCTTTTGGCATTCTGGCAGAAGTTCCTATTTACTTTTAATCTGAGTTGTTTTAATTTTTTTTATCGATAACTCTGAAAGTTCGATAGTATTAATTCTGGTACCAAAAAGTTCAGGAAAGATGAGACATTAAGCCATTTTTTTTTCAGAAAATCGAACAATTTGAAGTTTAAGTCCTGGGACCTCTTAATAGCAGATGGTGACCTCAATTATTTGCGACTCAAAATTTCTCCTATGGCTCAAAAAAGAAAATGTAGTTCCTTATTTTCATGACATCATTTAAGCTTCTCATCCAGTTTGCACAGAATGAAAACCTAGTTCCGCGTCAAAAGTGCTCTCAGCAGTCAAGCCTTCACCCAAGTCATAGTGAAAAAAGAAATTACACCTGCTCAAAGCAAAGGTGTGTGCCCCAGAAAGGCCCCGGCGGTTTCGGACATCGTAAATCGTCGTCCCCGCGTTGGCCCCTACCTCACTCTGATGGCCTTGACAAATTCCCGGTAAGAATGTGGTTCGTCTCTTTGGTCCCGAGGGCGAAAACAATTACAGGTAACCCCAATTTAACATAATAGGTTAATGTTACTGAAAGGACGTTTGAATCACATTTTACTACCAGAGTAAAGGTGTATAAATATAATACCAGCGGGAGTGGTCTCTTAAAACTTTCTCGCATATTCTCTAATAAAGGTGTAATCCCAGAGAATGCCGTGCATAGAATTGGCGTACAAAGAATATTAAACTTTCGAGTGAATTTAGCAGTTTTACTGAATTTTTTGTTCATCCTTGGCGAGTTATTAGGCGATTAATCTCTGGCATGCGGTTAACAGTATCGGAAATCTAATTCGTGTTTTAAACGCGTTTTTCTCAACCGATTGAAACAAAAATTTGATATTAAATTGCGCTTGCAGTCACAAAATCTCATACCAAATTTAATGTGTTTGAGTTTTTGAGTTATCGTGTTTACATGTTTCTGAAAGTGCAGACCGACAGACGGTCACTTCTTGTCGTATTTGGCACAAACTTTAAAGTTTAAATTGTGTAAACATTTATGTACCAAATTTTATTTATCTAACTCTTTTCTTTTTGCAGCTATCACGTTAGCTTATATTCGAACAGTTCGACACATAGACTTCCTCTGAATGGATTTTGCTCAAAATTTGATACATATCTTCGAATTTGGTGTAGATACCATTTACTAAAGTTCATCAGTTTTTGAGTAATTTTTGTCAGACAAACAAATAGAAGGACATTTTTCAAACTCAGATCTAACATATAGAGATTCGTCAAGTTTTAGACTGCCGAATTTACTCGAGTTTTCTCGAGTTCGATTTTTTTTTTTTTTTGACATTTACAATACTTTCTCTATACCATGTATAAAAGAAAGTAAAAATTGCCATTGGTGTTTAGCTCAAACCTCTATAATTTGTTATATTATACCTATAAATTTAAGCGCATACATGGAAGGAATAAACTATTTGTTAAAATTAAGTTTTCAAGGTTGAAAATTTTAATTATAATGATTTAACTGTAATTAAATAATTATTTAAATTTAAATCAAATTAAATATTTAATTATTTTCAGGTATAAATATTTTCCTAGATTAATATACTAGCCACTTTTAGAGGCAGGTCATTTCGCCTTCAAAATTGTTATGCTTAATTCCAATTATAATGGTTTTTAATAAAATTTCATTATTCGATGGTTATGATTTTTATTGTCTGTTATACGAGATGTAGAGAAAATATTATAGTCTTTAAAAAAAAAAGTCGAATTTTTGACCAATATCCACTTTTTAGACCTCCCTGTTCGAAAAATACATTTTTTCCATCAATCCTGACTGTCCGACCGTCCTTCCATCGTCTGCGAACACAATAATTCAAACGTGCTTTCAACAAATAAAAAAAAAAAAAAACGAAATTTGGTATTTGGACTTTAAATTAAATTTGTGGATTTCTTTCAAATTTTGAGCGAAATCCATTTAGAGGAAATATTGAAACAAGCGAATTCGATAAATACAAAATGCAAAGAGTATTGGGGAAATAAGAGAGATGCATAAAAAATTATTTCATCGTATGTAGGAAGAGAAGTATCACCTTAATAAAGAAATAACTGTGCCTGCTACAAATTCATTTAACGATAATATTGTGTCACATTTTCGACAAATTTTGATCGTAGCCAAAGACTTCAGATCATTTTTTTTGTAAGAAAACATGTATTTAAAATAATAAATTACATTATTATAAATTTATATAAGTATTTTTTTAATGGAACGCATTGCTCTATCTTACAGTGGCTCCCAAAAGTGTTCGTACACTAAAGAAATTTGCAGAAATTGTGTTCTATACTTCTTAATAAAGCATTTTATTAGTTGGTTTTTTTTAATTAGCATCTTTAAATAGTTCTTAATAAAACTGAACAAATATTTTTATAAAAAATCAAGTAGTATTGTTCTAAAAAAATAAAAAAATAAAAAATGTCACAAAATTAGAACACAAAAATCTTATTATTAGAACACAAAACCAAACATTATTTATTTAAATTCATCATAAAAATATCTTTTGAGGCTTATTTTTCTTCTAATTGAAAAATACACTAAAATCATTTGATTTCAGTATTTAATATCACAATTATTTATTCTATTTACTTTATTCTTAGATATGATGCGCATTCGTAAAGAAACGAGTTTAGACGTACGAAAATTAATTATATTTCATTTTAAAGCTGGAAAATCAATTAGAGGCATTGCAACTATAACTAATCTACCTCATTCAATGGTGCAAAGCATAATAAAACGTTACAGAGAGGGAAAAAGGATTGCAAACAAGCCTCGTAATGGCCTCAAATTCTGTCAGCTAGAAAAAGAAATATTGCGAGTAAATTTCTAAAAAATTCACGTCTGAGTGCAATAAAGTTTACTTCACAATATAATGAATCAAATGGAACTTCTATTTCCTGTGAAACTATTCGTAGAATTCTTCGGAATGCTGGTATACATGGCCGCTCTGCACGAAGAAAATTCTTTGTAAGTCAGTAGAACAGAATTGCTAGGCTTAAATTTGCCAAATCTATGATAAACCAGCCAGAGAGCTATTGGAATCGTGTCTTATTTGCAGATGAAAGTAAGTTTAACATCTTTGGATCAAATGGAAGAATCATTGTATGGAAAAAAAAAAAAAAAAAAAACGAAGAACTTAATCCCAAGAATTTAGTTGGAACAGTAAAACATGGCGGTGGAGGTGTCATGGTTTGGGGGTATATGTCAGCGGCTGGAGTAGGCAATTTAGTATTCATTGATGGTATAATGGATCATAGAGTTTATATAAATATTCTCAATAATAATTTAAAAGTGTCAGCACAAAAAGTGGGCATTTTAAACAACTTTGTGTATTACCAAGATGTATTACCAAGATGTAGATTATTTGTGTATTACGATCCTAAGCACACGGCCATGAATGTTCGTCCTTTTTGCCTCTATGATTGCCCTCAAACCCTTAAAACACCAGCTCAATCACCGGATTTAAACCCTATAGAACATATTTGGAAAGAATTAGAGGTGCGAATAAGAAGTCACGACATTAAATCGAAAATTCAACTGAAAGCAGTAATGATCAAGAATGGAACAAGATCGGTGGAGAAGTAACCGACCGTTTAGTTAAATCTATGCCCAAACGTTTAAAAGCTGTTATAAAGAATAAAGGATATCCTACTAAATACTAAACATTTATAAAAATTTAAAAAATTTCATATTTAGTGATGTTTTTTTAAAGTGTATGATCACTTTTGTGTCCTATTTTTGTGCAATTTTATTTACTGTCATTTTAAAAAAAATAATTTGCATCGTAATTAAAATTTATTCTTCACTGCTTTATTAAGAACTGTAAAAATATGCTATGAAAAAATTTTCAAGTAAAAATAAGAATATATAATGGTAAATAATGAGGTTTTTAATTGATTCTTATTGGTGTACGAACACTTTTGGGAGCCACTGTACATGAAGTCCCGCCTTTGTCTATCAACGGAATATTTACAATTTCTTTTAATTAAAAGTCGTCTGCATTTATTCAATTATTTATTATGCTTAAAAAAATATCAAAACCTACTGGGAAAATGCACATATAGAAAACTAATTTCATTAAAAAAGTTTATATTTTAAGATGACATAAAAAAATTTCGTAGAATAATTTGATTACAAGTTACTGAGGAAATACGACAAAAAAATTTTTAGAATTCTATTTACTTGATTATTTAATTAACTTCTGTAATTTAAAACTTCGCTTAAAGAATGTTTCGTATTACAAGTAAAATTCGAAAGCAACAGGAGTCAAATAAGATTCGAACACAATTCCTGGCTCAAGATGATCGCATTACCTCACATACATAACATTGTGACCCTTAAAGCAAAACATGTTTTTTTTTTTTTTTTTTTTTTTTTTTGAGAATGAAGCTAAACTCCATTTTTCTCATCTAAATCATTTTTGTTGCCAAGTTTATGTTGCGTGATTCTTTCAATTAATTACGCTTTCGGATTTGGAAATTTATTACAAAAGAAAGGAAAAAACTTTCACTTTTTAGAACAGTTTTAAATATTAGAGATTATCTTCTTCTTTTTGCATTACCACCAGCTTTAAGTAAAATAACGTCGTAGACATCAATCATCAGTTCTAACATCTTCTACATGCGGCAACGCGATTTGTTCTGTCCTGTGTTCTGTTGAACACTTCATCTTTTCGAAACATACAACTTCAAGAAATTCAATAACAGTATTTAAGGGCCGCCCCCCAAAAAAGCGGGTCTCAGTGTAAAGATGACTTAGCATGTTTTTGAAACAACTTTTATATAAGAAAATAATAGTTTATTATCGTTTAACATATGCTGTCTAATGTATCGTCGTCGGTAGGGATTTAAATCCTCATGTTTGCAACATTTTAATGTGGAAACTTTTTGCATAAAATTCTATAATATACAAGACTCTTTAATGAAATAAAATCTGCATTCAATTTTCAGCAGGATTAATAAAAGATTTTAAAAAATTGCACGAAAATGAGGCCATTGACAAAATAAAGTTTTTAATTTTTAATTATTAGTATAAATTTTTTTCGGACTAATTTCCCCCGAAGTTTTTGTGGAAGAAAGGCAAAACATTGGTTAATTTCTCACAACCTGAATCGGGTGCTGTCGATACATTATATCTGTTTCATTTTCATGCAAGAGCTTGACGTTTCTTGCTTTTGTTTTATTATTGATTTACTCTTATTTTTAGGCAATGCTAAATCTTTGCGTTGAAATAAATAAAAACCTGGCAAAAAAAAAATTGTATTACAATAAAAATTTAAATTTTTTTGAATGATAATAGAATAGTTCAAGGTGAACATTAATTTTAATGTACTTTAATAGCTTTGAAATGATAAAATTTTGATTTTTAAGATTAAATATTTTTTGTAAAATTATTTTCACCGAAATTACTGCAAAATATCGGTAACATTTCGGCTAATTTCTATTTAATTAACTTATAAATCTTGAAAAGGTGACAGTATTCTTTCTGCTGTCTTCACGAATTAATGTGCAAAGTTTGATAGAAATCGGCTCAATCGCTTAGGAGGACACATGGAACATACAGTGGCTCAAACAATCGAGAATACACCTTACTTTTACTTGATAAATCAGACTTCCAATATAAATAACACATTACTGAGAAGTACAAACATGTTTTTATTTTTACACATGACAATGGTATAATTTAAAGTAAAAATAAAGAAATGTGGCCTCTTTTTAACTGTAAAAAACAGTTGCACACACCACCACAGTCCCCCGATATCAGTGTCATTGAAAATCTGTGGGTGACACTCGAAACCGTGGGACGGAAACTCAAAATTAAAAACCTATTTAAAAGAAGTGGTGCAAGAAGAATGGGGTAAAATATCTTCAGATATAACAAAAAATGGTCGAATCGGTACCACTATGTTTAGAGGCCATTATTAAAGTCAAAAGGCATGCAACTAAATATGGAAATGTTCTTTCTATGCAAGATATTAGAAAAATTTCGTTGGTATAATCTCAATTTTTTTGTAGCCAAAATCTGCATGTGCTAATTTGAAATGCTACTGAAACTTTTCAATTCAGCAATTTTCCCTTGATTGATCTTTAATTTTACTTTAAATTAAACCATTTGTTATGTGTAAAAATAAGAACATGTTTGCACTTCTCGGTAATGCGTTATTTATATTGAAAGTCGCATTTATCCAGTAAAAGTAAGGTGTACTTTCAATTATTTGAGTCGCTGTACATACAAATGTTTATAATCACAATGACTATTATTTATATCAAGATTAAAATATAGATTGAAGCAGACGATTTTAAAAACCACCGAAAGCTGATTTTCTCCAAATATTTGAAATATTTGTTATATTATTGATGCAAATTTTATCCGCAAATATTGAACTATAAGAAAATTTCAAAGAGCATTTTGAGAGATATTAAATTAATTAATTAATTTTTTATTTATAAAAGCTTGAAAATGAATTAAAACAATGATACTTCTGTTAAATTTGATAATCGTCTTTGAATTTTCTCGTAGGATTTTACTCATGTGTTCAGGCAACAACTCATTGTGTTATTCTTGCTCGTCAATAGGAAGAAAAAAAAAACTGTTCACCAAAGATTTATTTCACATGAATTTGAGAAGTGCGCTAAGGTTTTCTTTTTGTTATCATCAATTCACTGCTTTTAAACATTCAAAAAATGTAAGAAACAAATATATATTAACAAAAAGAGAAATTTAAAAAATAATGGTAGATTAGATCAAAGTCTTAAAGTTGATTTGCAAAGGAGTATTTATAAATTTTCTGATTTCGGAATCGTCTGCACTAAATTATTTTTTTAAATTAATATCAAGCGAAAAATATTGCACAAAAATGAAATTGACATCATTGAAAAGTTACAATTTTTATTTTAAGATAGGGTAAAATTAAATTTTGTAGGATAATTTTCTACGAAGTCCCTATAGAATAAAGGCAAGATCTAGATTATTTCTCATAATCTGAAATTTTTCTCATTTCTGATAATCTCCACGGCAGTCATTGAATATTCGTTTCAACTGTTTGTAAAAACCTTACTTTTCCTGATTCAGTCAAAGTGACAGACCTTTGTTTACTTTTAATGATTGTTAAATCACTGCCTGAACATCATTAAAATCGCTATTAAATGGTATGTATAAAATAAAATAAAAATTTAAGGAAATAATGATAACATAGCTCAAAGTCTTAAAGTATCTACAAATTTTTTTATTTCAAAATCATCTGAATAAATTTTTTAAAAAATAATCAACAATAATTGAAAGAGAAATTTCATAAAAATGAAACTGATATCATCAATAATTATTTCTTGGAATAATTTCGTTCGAGTTCCTGTGGAAGAAAGCAAAATATGAATCAATTTTTCATAGCCTCCAAAGGCTAATGTCGAAATACATTCTGTTTCATTTGCTGGTAAGAGATTTACTTTTTTTGCCTCCATTTCAGCGATTGACTTATGCCTATTTTTAGCCATTGTTAAATTATCACCTTGAAGTAAATGATAAGCAGCGACGTTTTCCAATAGAACATAGAGTTTGCACTGCAGACATTAAAGATACTATATTTGGCACTTAGTTGCTTCTTAGGTTATAAAAACTCACTAAGACAAGAGTTTTTCGAATTTTAAGTAAAATTGAATAAAAATTTTAGCATTTTTATTTTCCCGTATATGAAGTATAGAAAAATGGCAGTAATTGCCAAAAAAAAAATCCGAACTCGAGATTTTGTCGAATTTTTACATTTTAAATCTTCCTGAGTTCGCAAAAACACATCTTTGGAAAATGTTCGTCTGTCTGTCTGTGACAAAGATAATACAAAAGCGATTAGAACTAGACGGATGAAATTTGGTATGCAGTCTCAAAACCAAATTTGTAGACTTATGTCAAATTTTGTGCAAAATCCGTTCAGAGGAAGTCTGTCTGCCCGGCTGTTCGAATATAAGTTAGCAAGACAACTGCAAAACGAAGAGAGCTAGATAAATAATATTTGATACCCAGATTTAATCTCTTTAGTTTAGACGCTACCAAATTTTCAGTGAAATCCAAAAGGCGGTTGATAGTCTGTCTTTCTGTACTTTCACAAACATATAAACACAATAATTGAAAAAATGGAAATATTAAATATATCGAATCTGGTATATGATTTTGTGACTTTAAATGTAATCTTATGTCTAATTTTTGTTTCCATCGTTTGGGAAGAATGCGTTTGAAACCCAAATTCCATTTTTGGGATTTTTGACCGCATGCCAGGGATTAATCGCCAAATAACTCGTCAAGAATGCCACGATCGATTCAGTAAAATTGTTAAATTAAAGCAAACAGTTAATATTTCGGGACTATTGTACGCCAATTCCATGCAAGTCGTTCATTGGGAGAACATCTTTACTTGAGAGTGAGCGAGAAAGTTTTGGGAAGACCATTCACGCTGGTTTCTGAATAATTTCGGAGCGTATATAATTTTTTTCTATAATTTTAATAAATTAAAAAAATTAAGATATCTTGCAATAATGATTTTCATTCTTTCAGTACCTAAATTTAAAATCATATACGTTGCAGTAATATGAAATTGTTTTATGTTGAGTGTTTATGCGATCGGAATTATATAATTAATAGTCCGTTAAAACTGTGATGGAAAAGAGTAAAGAGTGGAAAAAATACATAATAGTAATTTTATCGACGTTAAGTTCTTAATATGGCTGTCTAAAAGAAGCCTAGAAGTTTATACCTTGGTGTATTGCCAGATAAAGAAGTAGGGAGGGGGTAGTTTTAACACTATTTCGCATTTAAATAAAAAAAAAACATTAAACTGAAAAGGAAATTTTAAATTAAAAAGTTGTAGATATTGAAAACCTATAAAATTAGTTATAGAATTAATAATATATTGATTATACAAGGAATATAAAAACATTAAAATTTGGAAAAATATTTTATATATTTTTTTATTATTATTTGTGAGAAATTTCTAGAATTCCATTTAGATAACCATTATTTAGCAAGGAATGATTGCAAAATTTTCGAATCAGTAGCCGCATTATTTTCTGAAAAATCGTGTATATTAAAAAAAAAAAAAACAGGATCTTCAAAAAATGTCTGTAAGTATTTTTCTATCAATCAAAAGCCACGGACAGAAAAAAAAAAGAATTTTGTTCTAAAAGTATTATCCCACGATCTCAAACGACTTTTATTATAATCGATTTTCAAATAAATAAATAAAAAGCGGTGGAAATTAAAAAAAAGCAAAACATATCCTTGTGGCAATTAATTATCAAAAAAAGAAATTTTTTTTTCTTGGTTGTATTTGGGAACATAATGGTAATCGAGAAATGCCGTAAGAATAAGGCAATAAGAATTCATACAAAATGTTAGCTTCAAATTTAATTTTCAGAAGTCTTTTTTTTTAAATCGTTTGTTTTTACACCATTTGTGATAGTAGAATACTACGTGTAGAATAAAAAAAATTAATTCGGTTTACAAAAAAAATCCTAGGTCTGTTTTGGATAGCCATCTCAATACTTAAGCCAAAAAAATTGCTGACATTAATTTATTCCAAGGAGAAAAAAAAAGCTATTCGACTGGACTATAATAGTAAATAATATATATATATATATATATATTAACTTGATTCTAATACTTTTGTATATATATATATATATATATATATATATATATTAGGCATATATATATATATATATATATATATATATATATATATATATTAGGCATATAGCATATATATATATATATATATATATATATATATATGCCTAAAACATTATTACAAAACGATGCTTTTCAGGACAATATATTCGAATTTTTTTTAAATTTTATTTTTCTTAGATAGACACATTTCTAATAAAATGGATTAGATCGGGATTTAATCAATCCTGATAATTAAAATTTTATTCAGTTCAGAGTTAAACAATTTAATATTGGAAAAATTCTTATAACAGTTCCTAAATTAACATTTACATTATTTGTGTTATATTTCGTATACAAAGAGCTAAATAAAAAAGAAATAAATAACGTTGTTGAGAGTAGATATAACTTTGATATGAGTTATTTTTAGATTTTTTTTATTTAATGCTTTAATGTGGTATGTAGAACAAAGGAATTGTGATTTATAGTATGTAGAACAAAGGGAAAAAAAGAATCGAATTCTTTTTTCGCATAACGTCTTTTTATTATTTAAAGTTTATTCAATCAGCAAAGACATTAAATCCTTCTAAAGCATGCTGTACTTAAAAAATTTTATACAGTAACAGTATTTAAAACATGGAATATTTATATTAAGAAGAAGGCGGGTTTGTATTTTCGAAAATGTTGAAACATTCCCAGAACAATATCATCATTTTTAATTACAAGATTTTGACAGAATTTTATCTTTGAAGCATAAATGAAAGCTTCATTTATTTTTTCTGTTATTGTTTTAGAATCATTTAATGAAAGATATATACCATGTGTGATCGTAAACAAGATGCTTTTGGTATGAATGAAAAAAGCGATACCTTTTTACTTAGCAACTCATCGATTTGATACCGAAATTATTATAATTAAGTCAAATGAAAGCAGCTCTTCCAAGTTTTATACGGATTTTTCCCCTGAGTCTGCAAAAAAAGAAAGAAAAAAAAACACTTGGAATGATCTGTCTATTTGTTTGACTCTTGGTTTTCTTGAGGATTCTATAACAAACATCAAGATTGGTCTCCCGAAAACTTACTCGCATACTCTCTAATAAAGGTGTAATATAAGAGAAAGGCTTGTATGGCATTGATATACAATAGATACAAAACATTAGCTTTTGGCGTGAATTTAGAATTTTTACTAAATCTATAGTGAGATGGTTGGCGAGTATTTTTTTTTCGATTAATCTTTGCTATGTGGTTAACAGTACTCGAAAATCGGATTTGTGTTTTAGAGGTGTTTTTCCCAATCGATCGGAAAAAATTACACAAAATTCCATACCAAATTTGATATATTTAAGTTTTAGCGTTTTTATATTATCAAGTTTGCATGTTTCTGAAAATACAGACCGACAGACAGTCAACCGCTTATTAGGTTTGGTTAGACACTGGATATATGTCTACACTCTAGATGTTAAATTTGTGTACCGAGTTTTATCCATCTAACTCTCTTTACTTTTTAGTTATCGTATTAATTTATATCTGAAAATCCGGACAACACCGGAATTTGCTCAAAATTTGGCAGAAATCAATAAATTTGGCCTGTAGCCCGTATAAAAAAATTCATTTGTCTATCTCAAAGCGTTTTTAAGTTATCACAGACAGATGGACATTTTCCAAAGACGTGTTTTTGTGAACTCAGAAAGATTTAAAACGTGGAGATTCGACAAAATCTCGAGTTCGGATTATTTGAAAATGACTATAATTTCTCTAAATTACTTATACGAGAAAATAAGAATTGCAACGAGTTAGAGAGTAGGAAATTGGTATCTGATCTGATGACTAAATTTTATATTTACGTCACATTTTTCTATCCTGATTCAGACTTAATCCGTCTGAAGGTTAATTTTCTGTCTAGCTGTTTATATATGAACACAATAACTTCAAAAAAATTAAGAAAAATATACAAAACTGGAGAAAAATGAAAATGAAATCTACGATCGCAAATTTCAAGTTATCATATGAGAACATTATTATTTTTAAGTCATTATTTGTCTTAATTAATTTAAGTCATTAACCAATTTAAACCGGTTTGAAACAATCACGACACTTCTCTATCATATATATATATATATATATATATTTTAAAACTTTCATTTTCAATTTTTCTAACTGGCAAACAAAGTTTTGGAGCTCGACCGATTTTGAGATGAAATAACACCTATGATGTCATAATTCTACGTCAACCTTTTAAAAACGCATCTACTCTCAAAGAAGCGTGCATAATAATAAAACAATAGTGGTAAAAGCAGGTCAACCTTTTAAAAACACATCTGCTTTCAAAGAAGCATACGTAATAATAATGCAATAGTGGTAAAAGCAGGTAAAAAAATATATGCGATTAAAAGATGATGATGAAAAATGCCATTTATGCTCTATTCATTGCCTACGCGATTTCGAGATTTTAAACCTTCTAACTAAAACAACATCATGTCCACACATGATAAAAATGAATTGAGCTCAAAGAGGATCAATAAATGGATTTTGTAAATCTATATCAGAATTGTGATTAAATCGGTCAACAAAACGAACTACGATTCCATACTCATTTCGCAGGGCAATATGGCGAAACTAAATACCGTCGTTGCGCCATATTGAGACAGCATATGAGAAAATTAAGGAGAGAAATTCTATCTGATTTAGCATATGTATATAATGCATCATCTACAAAAGTAAACAGATTTATTTATTTTCTCTTTGCTCTCCCTTATACGAAGTATACAAGCAAAAATTATTCTAAATGCCAAAATGTTCGAATTCCAGATTTCGACGAATCTCCTTCTTCCAAATCTCTCTGAATATATTTGCAGTCTCCTATACGTAGTACAGAGAAAGTAAAATTCATATTCGAGATTTTGAGGAATCGACTCGTTTTAGACCTCTCTGAGTTCGAAAAACACGTTTTTGGAAAATATCTGTCTGTCTGTCCAAAGATAACTCTAAAAGACTTTGAACAAGAGGGATGACATTTGGTATATTATCTTTATACCAAATTGTAGATTTCTTTCAAATTTTGAGCAAACTCCGTTCAGGAGACGTCTGCCTGTCCGACTATTCGAATATAAATTAGCACAATAACTGCAAAAAGAAAAGAGTAAATAAAATCTGGTAAACGGATTTGAAGTTTACAGTGTAGACCAGAGATGGCGAACCAATGGCACGCGTGCCATTGATGGTACACGATACAATATTTTGGGCACGCCACTGATCAAAACGGTTAGCATTTTAGTTCAAAATAACAAAGTTACTTATAAAGTAATTCGA
Organism: Argiope bruennichi; assembly: GCF_947563725.1. Lineage (NCBI taxonomy): Eukaryota > Metazoa > Arthropoda > Arachnida > Araneae > Araneidae > Argiope > Argiope bruennichi. The sequence continues at coordinate 94,246,745 of NC_079161.1, forward strand.
ACATACTCGAATGATCGGTTGGCGGTGAACATATTTCCATTCCCTACTCTATTTCATACATGAAAAAAAAAAAAAAAATCGGGCAATATCATTGGTTCATCTTTATCTTAGTTATTATATGCGAACTTCGAAGTAATTTCAGTTCGTATTGTTAGGATTGCACATCGTAATTTTCAAAGGACGAATTTGGAATCATCGCTGGAAGCACACTCGTTTGTTAACATCTTGCCTTAGTTACGTCGTGGACTACAATTGGTAATGATGTAAAGTTTTTCTACGCATAGCATAGTCACTTTCTTTCACACAACTGTATTCTAAAGTTTATTTGTGTTATATTTACGATTTTTAACTTTTTTTAACATGGTGAGTTCAGCAAAAAAAAAAAAAAAAGAAGTGCAAGATAGTAAGTGTAACTGAGAATTTCAAACTTGATGGACTGAGAAATATGGCATGATAAGGAAAGGCGACAAAGCGGTGTGTGTTTTATGTTCTGGAACAGTGGTATATAGAACATTTGCGTTTGAAACGGCATTTTGAAAGAAATCACAACTCCTTTTGCCAAAAGGGTGAACCAGAGCAAAAAGAATGAATTGCAAGTGCAATGAAAGACAGAAATAAACAGTCGACGTCTATGATCAAATACGTTAGCAAATATTGCCATACAAGTTACTAGGTTGCAAATGTCATTGATCGGCATAGTAATAAGCTTTTTCAACAGGTCGAGTTTTTGAAGGAAGCCTGGTTAGCATGCGCGTCCTCACTTTTCGATGATTTTGATAATAGAGATAATTTAGCGCATCAAAGATATTCCTCTGTCTAGAAACACAATAAAAGAAAGAATCCTAAAACTGGCCGGAAATGTATCAGATCAACAAAAAAATGATATTAACCCCGCTCCTTTTATGTCGCTGTGTCTTGACGAAAGTACTGATGTCACTAAATCTGCACATTTAGCTATTTTTGCTCGATATCGTGCAGGAAACATCATTAAGAAAGAATGAATTACGATAACATCGTTGCTAACAACTACAAAGGGCACAGATATTTGTTCGGCTGTTAAAAATTCGCTTGCTGAAATTGATTTAAAAAAATGCTTGAATAACAACTGATGGTGCTCCAAATATGGTAGGCAAAAAAAGCGGTTTCATTAGTTTATTTCAAACAGACGTATGAGATTCGATTCTTGAATTTCACTGCATTATTCACTAACAAGCCTTGTGCGCTAAGAGTGGTTTAACATCTTTTCATAATCCAATGGCGTTAGTCACAAAAGTAGTCAACCTCATATCGTCGCAGGCTTTAAATAAGCGAAAGTTCGATGCTTTGTTGGATGAAGTCAACTCGATGAATAATGGCTTACTAATGTATAATAACGTTCGCTGGTTAAGCCGCGGGAACGTACTTCAAAGGTTTGTTGACTGCTTGAAAGAAATCAAACTATTTCTGCAAAATGAGGGAGAAATTGAACAATACCTTCAGTTGTTGGATATTATGTCGCTTTCAAAATTGATGTTTTTTTACAGACATGTGGCAACATTTCAATGAATTTAATTAAAACTTCAAGGCACAAATAAAACAATTGTCACCATGATGAATCTCATTCGCACTTTTGATGCTAAAATGTAGGGTTTGACGGTTTTTCAAACCCGGTTTTAAAAACCGGTTTTTTAAAGTAAATTTGTTACGTTTGAAAACCAGTTTTCCGGAACGCCTGGATATTCCTCTTCTTCAATAAAAACAAACAAATATTTTGAATTTTATCGGTTGGGTCCAATTTGCCTAGCAGCTGAAGGTTTAGGGCGACGAGATGCCAATTTATTAACAAGTGAAGGTATATTTAAATTTCTGTTAAATGAACTAAAAAATTTAAACACTGAAATAAGTTTCAAATTATTATATGCTTTAGAAGAACGAATTCAAAAAAGAAGACAAGTAGAATGAGCAACTCTTTTGCTGTATTTGCAAAATCCACAAAACATTTCTAGTTCAGTGAAGAAATCTAGTGTAGTTTCTTTAGCTTCAAAAACCGAAATTATTAAGTTATCTGGAAAGATATTGTCTAGAATATTTGCGAATTCTTACGTGGAAACCAATTCTGATGAAGAGCAAACCGAGAAACTAATCATCAGAGTAATGCTTTTTTAAAGGAAGCCATGGAAAAATCAATTCATAAGTTTCTTCAATACCCTGAAGGAAAACTTACAAATCCACTGAAAGCAAACGATTCTTATATCATTATTTGAGGCAAGGAATAAAAGAACAAAAAAAACACACCCTAGATTTGTTATTTGATGCCAGAAAAACTATAAAATCAAGCTCAGTAGATAGTGAACGAGTATTTTCAATTTCAGGCAATATTGTCTCCAAAATAAGCACAAAACTTATCCACCATTCAGTGGATATTTTATGTTTTTTAAAATCCTATTTTCTTAGGAGAAATTTAAATTAGTGAAAATAATATAAATATTATTTGAAATCGTTGTTTGCGTTTTCGTTATTTTGTGTAAAAATATGTTTATGAATCCTTAATTTTTTTTTTTTTTATATTTGGACTTTGATAATGATTTTGTTTTTTGTTATTTTATATAAATTAAATATTTTTCCCTATTCTTTTTTTTTGTTGACAAAAATTTGAAAACCTGCTAAAACCTGTTTTTTGGAAATATTGAATTCGAAAATCGGTTTTTCAAAAAATCGGTTTTTGTATAAACCCTACTAAAATGCATGTTTTCAGAAACGATATTATTACAAGAAACTACAAGTATTTCCTAAATTTGAAAAAAATATCAAAGATTTAGATGTACATAAAAAACCAGACGAAGAAAAGTTATTGAAGAATTTATTTCTTTAATTGATTCTTCAATCGAGGAATTTTCATCAAAATTTTCCCAGTTCAAAAAATTATCGGAAACGCTCATTATTTACCCTGACGTGACTTCATTTGATAGACTGAACTTGTCCCAATTCAATTGTTTGGAAATTGAAGAATTTGAAATGCAACTGATTGAATACCGGTCTGGTTCAATATGAATTCAAAAATTTATTGAAGCAAAGAAAAAGTTGTAATTGATTGAAACAGAAAGATTAACAAGCAATGTAAGTAAAAGTACCAATAACGAAATTTTGGAAGCATAGAATTCGATCCTAGACCTATTTAACTGTTTGAAGAAGCTGGCTCATGCTGTTTTAACCATATTTCATCTACCTATGCCTGCGAATTATTATTTTCAGAGATGAATAACATTAAAGATTCGCTTAGAAACCGTTTGGCAGATGGCTCCAATTCAGCGTGCATTCTACTCAAAGGAACATCTTGCAATCCAAATATAAGTTATTTGTCATCTAATCTGCAACAACAGAAGTCACACCAATGTTACTTTAGTTTGAACTATACGTATAACTAAAACATTTACTACTATATAATGCAAAATGTATTTTTTCGTAATATATAAAGAGTTTTGAGTTGTTAGAACTTAGTTTTACTATTTTTCCAATAATAACAATTCAAAATTATTTGATGGCACGTCTATACATCATTAAATATTTCTTCAGAAAAAATGTCACGTTGATCCATAAAGGTTCGCCACTCCTGGCGTAGACCCGTTGTAAAGTTCAGCTAAACCGACGAGGAATTGACCGTCTATAAATCTGTATTTTCAGAAACACTTAAACGCGATAACTAAAAATTGGAATGACTTAAATGTTATATCGAATCTGATATAGAATTTTGTGACGACTACTAGTGTAGATTTGTATCAATTTTTTATTTCAATGATTGGGAAAAATGCGTCTAAAACGCATATTCGATTTTTTGGACAGTATTAACCGCATGCCAAGAATTAATTGTCACATATCTCGCCAAAGGTGACAGGAGGGATTCTGTAAACATAATAAATTCATGCCAAAGGTTGATATTTGGCGACTACTGTACGCCAATACCATACAAGGCGTTTTGGGGGATAATAGCTTTAATAGAGAGTATGCGTGAAAGTTTTGAGGGGACCACCCCCTGGTTGTAATTATCTTTTTGTCTGAGAACGTTAACTCAATGAGATTGAGACCTTTTGAGATGGACAGATGAAATTTCCCATATGTACTCTACTTCAAATCGGTAGATTTCTGTAAAAATTTCAATGAAATCCATTCGCAGGAAAATTGTCTGTTCAATAATTCAAATACAAATTAGCCGTTTGGGTACATAGAGGGCTAAGATTAGTCATATAACCGTTACGCCTAAGTTACGGATATTGAATACAATTTATCAAGAAAACTGTTATTTAACTCGTCGTCATAATAATAAATTTAATAAAACTTTATTCTTCAATAAACCTTTTATATAATATTCCATATATCACCAAATTAAATCAGTTCCAAATGTACATTTAAAAAAAATCGGTACTCAGGTAAGACTAATACGATAATTGCAAAACGAAGTGAGCTAGATGGTTGAAATTTAGTACATAAACTTAACATAAAAAGTGTATAAAACATCACATTTGGTATCAAATCCGTCAAGGCGGTTAACAGTCTGTCGGTTTGAACTTCTTCATGAATATAAGCGCGATATCTGAGAAATGCAGCAATTTTATATGTGATTTTGAGACTATGATTATAGTTCTGTGTCACATTTTGGTTTCCATCGGTCAATAAAAGCATCTAAAATAAATATCGAATTTTTTGGTACTTGTGTATTAACAGCATTTAAGTGATTTTTTCCCCCACCTAGTAGGTTCTTTCTTAACTATCATTCGCCAACAGCAAAAGTTTAATGACACACGAGTGCCGGTTTTCTTTCCTACATTGCGGAACACTTAACTCTCATGTGTGATACTCTGAAAATAAAAATCTGAGCACTCGCAAAGTTCACGGCCTTGCCTAAAATTCACAATTTTATGGAGGGCAGAGAGATAATAGATTTATTAGAGAGTATGAAAAAATGTCGAATGAGTAAGAAAAAATGTCAAAGAGATCTTTCCTCTGTCGAATTCTAGTTTTAAAAGATTTTAAAACCAAATAATTAATTTCTTTGTAAATTAGTTGACAGCTGCAATATATGAGCCATTGTGATAGCATGTGGTCTATAAAGTAATTTTTTTAGAAAACCGTTAAGCGGTTGCAGTTTAAATAATATTTCAGTGTTATTCTTTAAATATTTTAACAAAAAGCTATAAACCCTAAATCTATTTTTCAATAAGTAGAAAATTGGGCTATTATATCCTCAGAAATTTTTTTTATCGATAATTTACTTAATGAAAATTAAGAGGTAATGATAAGGTTTGAAAATTAAGGTCTTTTTGCATCATCCTAAAATATAAGAAATCGTCTTTTTAATAATATATATAATTTCAATTTTTTCCCCAGTTTAACAGGTTTTATTTTTTGTTTTTTTTTAATATTCTAGATGTGATTGGCAACTGTAGTTTTCATTGATGGAATTTACTGTTGACTTATTTCTTTTTTCTTTTAAACCTTTAAATCATTAATTTCTGTTCAGAACGATTATTGTATCTCAAGTAATAATTTTAATAAAGTATTTTACTTCACTCTTAATACATAAAAATATAATAAATGATTTTGTAGCTTACAGGTATTAGATTCTCTCTCTTTATGACTTTAAACAAAACGTAAATTTTATTTCAGAATGTGATTTAAAGGAATTATTTAAGAAATTTTCATAACTTCTAAAGCTATAAATATTTTCAACTGCGCATTTGATAAATAAATGGCAATTCTCTTTATTTTAAAAATTCACCAATATATATATATATATATATATATATATATATATATATATATATATATATATATATATATATATATATATATATATATATATATATATATATATATATATATATATATATATATATATATATATATATATATATATAACTACTGTTCTTTCTCGGTTTCTAAAACCCTCTGTGCGTTTGCGCATGCCAGGACGGATTTACTTAGTCAAAATAGGGGTGAGAGGAAATATGAAAGAAGAAGATGTTTACATGTATCAATGAAGTGAACTCGGATTTTACACTGTATAAAAAGTGCGTATAACTCGTAATACTGTCGGAAGAAAGATGTAATTCGCAGTAAAATACTTTAAAGCAATTTTCATTTATTGAGGGCAGTGTCTAAGCGTTAAATTATAATGAATAAATAGAAAATTTCTGTTCTTAAAATTTGATAACTTACTTTTTTACAAAGTAATAATGATTTTTAGCTTTAAAAGTTTTTTTATCTGTTATTAATTTTTTGAGATTAATAACAGTAGATAATCTCAGTTACATTTAATGGTGTTATATAAAATATTTTTCGCACCAGTTTGTAAGGTTTTTTTTTTTTTTTTTTTTTTTCACTTGAACTTGCCATATAGGCAATCAATACGCAATTGTGAGTTATAATAAAATAGTACGAGCAGAAACGACATAACACTCCCATATATGTAGTAAAAATAGAGTGAAAAAAGTATCTAATGGGGCTTAAATTAGGGTCAAAGAATGAAGAACTCCGGAAATGTGCTCATCTTTCTGCTTCTCACCCCTTAGCAAGGTAATATCGTTCGAAATTGATAGTCTAGGGATATTGAAACAAGCAGTACTAATGTGTGGTACTTATTTATGCAATATAGTTAGATTAAACATGTAATTTGTGATCATCTGATAAATGCAAATATAGAAATACCCATTAGAATTTTTGCTAAAAGTTTTCACATTTAGATGTTTTACAGTTTATTGTTATTTCAATGAATATAGTAATCATATGATCTATACGAAAAATCTAATTATCTTTTTTGTTTGAATCACTTTTTAACATACTCGGACAAAATTTGGTACATATTTTCCTTAGATCCCGGAAAGAATAACTTCGCTAATATGAAGTTTCTTAGGCCAATAATGATGAAAAATAGGATAATTTTTTAAAACTTTTTCCCGCCATAATTTCGGAACATACCACTGCACAAAGAGTAATTTTTTACTTATATACAACTTAGAAAACAACAGCAGTTGGTTGTTTTAGTAACAGTATTTCTATTTTCACGCATTTATTTCATGATTTTTAATTACTATTTTTAAAGTTAATTTAAGCGCAGCTTGTAGCAATTTTTTTAAATCTGAATATTAAACTCTTTTCACGTTTTAATGATACATCCCCGCTGTTTTCGGATATTTTATTTTTAGCTTGTAAAATAAGCACCAATATGCGCGAGCAGTAATTTACTTTTAAATACGTTTTTAGATTTGATACAATTTCTTCAACTGTTTTACCACAATTTATCTCATATTTTAATACTTAAAACTTTAAAGCACTCAATTATCATATCATGTTTATGACAACTGTCTTTTTAAGTTGAAATTGCAAGGGCGTGCAACATTTGCTAATTATGTTTCATATTTCGTTTCATCTTCTTATTTACTAGTCATCTTTGGTGATTATCTGATTCATGCTGTTTTCCATTAAATATTTTATGTAACTTGATCTTAACACCTTTTTCATAAAAATACTTTTAAGCCTCAAATGTGTAATAGTCATTTACAAATTGACATATAACTCATTAATTTAAAAGTAGATTTGTGTCAGCTTCCGAAAAATGTGAACTTTAAATTGAAGCTGACGTGATTCAATTAATTCAAATACTTTTTCGATTTTTTTTTTTTAAATATGAGTACAGAAAACAGAATCATTTAGTATTGAAATTTTATGTGTACTAAAGACTACTATTTATAATTTACGCAATATCACAAATTATTATTCAATTAAAATTTCTCCAATTTACCGTAAAATTAAGTTTTGAATTTTATCTTCAAAATATTTTAAATGACATAAATAACAAGCTTTTATTTTATATCAGTCAATAAATGCACTTCTAAAAAATTATGAAATCCAAATTTCATACAGTTCTTCGACTCTATGAACCATATTCAATAAGAAACTACCACCCAAAATTTAAAGCAATCTTTATGAAATTAACTAAAAAGTACATATTTCCCGAGTCAAAACTATTAAAAAGAAGATACATTGCATTTAGCGTGCGTTAATGCTGTTATATCTAAAACCCAAGTTAATTTAATCAAATTTGAAACAAATATTAAATTTAAGTGCAAAAAATAAATTAAATGGAATAAAAAAGGAGGAAATGATGAATCTAGTCTGAAGACTCTACCAAGGGTCACCCTCATGCAAGGATTCAAACCAGAGACCGGACTTTCGAAGAGTATGACTTTCGTCCGAGTATTGATCCCTCGTCACTCGAAAATACCAGAAATTGGGATTTTGAAGACAAGAATTAATATCAATAAAGTAATTATATTAAAATTACGTAATGATAATACTCAGAATATTATTTCAAAATTCGAATCTAAGTAAGACTACAGAAAAACAGAATCACCTCAAACCACTATAAGACCATTATCAAACTATAAAAATCATAAAACATCAATAAGAAAAAAAAGAAAAGAACATATCAGTTGGATGCTAATGTACTCCAAAAGAATTTATGAAGAACGTTAAACTTATTACTGTAGATAATTAAACTAAATTCAACTGTCCCACACTTAAAGCTTAATACGCCTACAACGCTTGGTCAAGGTACCTCGTCATCATCTATCTATCTATACTTATAATAAAGCTCAATGTGTGTGTGTGTGTGTGTGTGTGTGTGTGTATGTGTGTGTTGGCGCTCTACAGGCCAGACCGTTTGACATACAGCTACCAAATTTGGTACATGTATACCTTGGAGGTTGGGAATGTGCACCTGGGGTTTCTTTTTTCGAATTTTTAATTAGAATTTTAATTATTAATTAAAAACTAACTTTCCCGCCAAAAAAATTTTCCATTTTTCCCACTGCCAACTTTTTCGCCAAAAAAATCTTCCATTATCCCCAGCGCCAAACGAGAAAGGCTTCAGTTTTTTTTCTCCCAACAGTAATGAGGCTAGGGTTAAAATTTTTCGGCGGATTATTTCAATCGGTTCTGTTTATTTTCTTAATGTTTGATGCATTTAAAATTAAACTTTGTTAATGAATCAATCTTTCAGATTCATTCTGAAGTACTTTTGAATTAAAATAAAACAGAATAAAGGAAATTAAAAATTTCTAATCCGCATAGCGTTACCCCAACAGGCGTAGAAAAAATCACGTATTTGCGTTACGTAACCGGCGAAGAAAATTCACGCATGCGCATTCTGTTCTGATTGTTGCCATGACAACGTTATCAATGGATGATTTAAATTATTTTTGGGTTAGTTGCATGCTTTTGTAAGTAAATTGTATTTATGTTAGTTATATATTTTTTGTATATGCTTATAGTTTTAAGTACATCGTTTTTTAAGTAGTTTTTTTAAAACCTGTTTTCAACCGTTTATTTTAAACGATTCGTTTTATTTTCTTAGTGTTTGATGCATTTAAATTTAAACATTGTTAATGAATCGATCTGCTCATAATGAATCTAAGAAAATTTTGTTGACCAACTCTTGAGATATTACATAAATTTAAAAAGATATTCTTTAGTGTCCATAAAGTTTAAACGCTGAGTGACTCTATTTTCAGTAATCAGATTATAATAAAATGCTTTGTTTCAGTAAAAAATATTATTATATTAATTGAAGATAAATTCTTTCCACTTTAATTTAAAGCATAAATTCTACGGGTGTTAACAGAAAATGAGAGAGATACATATTACGTTATGACTGAAGGCCTTTATAATATTATGAATGAATTATATGATAATCAAAATTTGAAGTTTTAAAATATTTTGATGAAGAAGCTATTAAAGTAGAAATTGCATAAAATATTTAATTATTAAAATTTTAACGAATATTAAGATTGGCGAACCGGCTGGTCGCCAAAGGCGGCTAGTACTTATAATAAAGCTCAATGTGTGTGTGTGTGTGTGTGTGTTGGCGCTCTACAGGCCAGACCATTCAACCTACAGCTACCAAATTTGGCACGTGTATACCTTGGAGGCCGGGAATGTGCACCTGGGGGTTATTTTTTCGAATTTTTAATTAGAATTTTATTTATTTAAAAATTAAACGAAATTTTGGCGTGTTTCTGCTATAACTTCCGAAAATATTATCGCACAAAAAAGATTTTTACATGAAGTTAAAGATCAAAAATTTATCTTTTAAATCATACCAATGTTTTAACCTTAAAATTAAATTTCTATTTTTAATGAATTTTTAAATAAATATTTTAACTATATATTTCAACAATTTTTTTCGATCAAAATAAAAATAAAATTTAAGCTGCAAGAGCACGTTTCGCATTCGTGGGGGAAAATTAGCTTTTTTTCAAAGTGTTGCCATCACATTGATTAAAGCTCCAATTAAAAATAAATTAAATATTTTTGGAAATGAAATCTGCAAAAATATAATTTTCAGCACGTGTCTGTAGGAAATGAAACAAATATGAAATATTATTTTTTCTAAAAAATAAATTTAAGAAAAATTATTTTATGATCTTTTACACTCTCTATATTATTAATCCAATAAATCAGTTATATTTTAAGGCAAGTTTTGTTTAATATGAACAGGATATCCATTCAAATCATGGCCATACAGCTAATTTGTAAACCTTTAGTAATAGACACAGATCTGCTAAAATGCTCTAAATGGAAAATAATTATATTTTATGTAAATTGATTCAATAAATGCTCTAATAAATAACGAATTTTTTATTTTACATAAACCTTTTGCTGTGGAAATCACGTTTAACAAAATGTTCTTGAAACACTAATATTTTAACTAAAAAGAGTTAATTTCCAATCAACTAAATCAATCACTTAAACTGACTGATTTATGAAAATTTGAATATCACTATTCAATAAAAAAAGATCATTTTAGATTTTCCATCGATCGTTTCAAAGAAAATACGCCAATCAGCGCGCAAGTTTCTGAAGATTAATTGGCCTAAGATTATGAAAATGTTGAGTTTTTCTAAATTTTTAACATTCAAAGTTTCATAAATCAGTCTTAGTTGATCGTGGAAAATAGAAACATTCATTCATTTATTTAAAATTTAGTGTGTCCAGAATATTTCTCAGAATATGATACCTTACTGCATTAAATTTAGACTTCATAATTTTTGAAATATATTTATAGGTCGAAACAAAATATTATTATTGATTTCATTTCAATCCTCTTGAAAGCAAAACTAAAAACTGAATTTTATGCTGAATCTGAGAAATTTTTGTTGAATTATTCTTTGAGATATTATATAAATTATGAAAAATATTTTGTAGTGCACATAAGATTTAAATACCGAACGATTCTGTTTGCAGTACTCATATTCAATAATAATAATAAATAAATAACACTAAAAATGATAAATAAAATAAAACGCTTGGTTTCATTAAAAAATATCTTTATATTAATTGTAATTTCATCATTTCCACTTTAAATTAAAGTTGAAGTTTTACCGGAAATGACAACAAATTAGCAAAATATATATATTGTAAATTAAACGAAACGATCTAAAAAACAGTATAAGTTTGGTATGATTATCAACATTCGAAGATTAAAAATGTTTTTTTTGAGAAGATATTAAGAGACAAGTTATTTGAAATATTTAATTGAAAATTTTAGCGAGCGGTAATACTGGCGAACCGCCTGATCGCCAAAGGCGGCTAGTATGAAATAAATTGAACGCTATGGTTAACTATTAGGAGTTAAACATAGCGAAGTTGTTCTGGCATTTCGTACGCTTCAGCAGATCGGGGGTTAACTCTCGCATTATTATATTGTTTTAAAAATAAGTAAATTTTCAAAAAAAAAGATTTTTTTCACTCATTTATAAAAATTACTTCATCCTCAGCTGAAATTAATGTTAAATATAAAGATGCGACACCTTTCACAAAACACTAAAACACACTGCCGGAATGCTATAAATGCCCTACAGTAGAATTTAAAAAAATTTAACCTCAATTCGATCAGAAGCCTTAAAGAATCCACTTTTTTCACAGATAGACTGCAATAAAATTTGGGTAAATATCAGTTTGTATGAAAAACATTTAAAACATATCCTCCAACAGCTATGGCAATTGGATGAAACCCTACAAAATTAAGGATATGCAGTGTAAAACTAGGGAAAAACTACAAAAAACGCCGGAAAGAAACCCTATCAGAACTTTGATCACAGAAGTGCGGACACTGAAAGTACTTTTAGCATGGTCTGGGGATAAAAAGTAAAAAAATTCCTGTTCCAGCTTGAATACAAAAACACTGGAGTCGCTACTCATAACAATAACGAATCAGATAGTAGGTTGTGATATTAAATTCAGAAATGACAATTTAAAGAAAAAGCAAAAAGGATTGCTAATCAATGAAATGAAATTGTAAATGTCTAACAAACAGTGTTAATTCGTTTGATCAACAAACTAATGCTGTGTGATTTTTTTAATTATTTCGCTTATGCATTTAATTAATAATAAATGTCTATTAAATAGTTTTGAATAACGTTTGAAAATATTTGTTTTAAAATTAAACTAATTATTAATTTATCATTATTGTTATAACTAAATGTTTTAAAATTAATTAAATTTATAAACTAAATAAAATTTTTTAGAAGTATCGAATTTAAAAGCAAAAATGATTGTTAATGAATGAAACAAAGTTGTAAATATCTAACAAATAGTTTTGATTTGTTTGATCAACAAAACCGTGTCCTGTGATTTTTTAAAAAATTATTTATCTTATAGATTTGATTAATAATAAATGTCTATTAAATAGTTTTGAATAACGTTTGAAAATATTTGTTTTGTTAAAAAATTAAACTAATTATTAATTATTATTATTACCAATTGTTTTAAAATTAACTAACTTTAAAACAGAAATTGATCAACAAAACCGTATCGTGTGATTTTTTAAAAAGATTATTTATTTTATACATTTAGTTGGTAATAAATGTCTATTAAATAGTTTTGAATAAAGTTTGAAAATACTTGTTTTAAAATTAAGTTATTTTTATTATCTTTTACTAATTGCTATAAATCTAAATTAAACATTTGTTTTAAAATTAACTAACTTTTAAATTAAATGAATTAAAATTCTTTAGAAATATCTATTTTTCAATAATTTGCCGCTACTACTTTATATGTAACATATTGGTAAAAAGTTCTAGGTAACTAATTTTGGAGGATATGATTTAAAACCACCAGGAGTGATCTCTTCAAATTTCTTTGCATACTGTGAAATACAGGTGCTATCCCCTCCATCCTGTATTGAATTGTAGATCTTCTTAAGTCCACGAATAATGCCATGAGTGCTCAGATTTTTATTTCCACACATGAGAATTGTGTGCTTCGTACACAGTAAAGAAAAATCGGTAATTGTGTATTATCGGCTACAATAAGCGAACATCAGTTACGAAAAATCGTTCTTCTAAATGAAACTGGTGTGCGATGTTTGATTGCGATGCATCATTGGCATATGGTTGACAAAAAAGTAGCAGGAAATTGAATATGTATCTTTGGCACCCTTTTTTCATATTGATTAAAACTAGAATTTTGTACAGAACTCTTATTTCAGCAATAAGAACATATATGAAATTTCATTTAAGCTATTGCATTTACAAATTCTCACGCTTCCACGCATGCAAAACTGCCGGCGGACAGACGATCCATCTTTCGATTGAGTTGGTTTAATATTTGAAAAAAAAAAAAAAATCTGCAATTTAGATGCTAAAGCTGTAAACCAAATTTCAGTTATCTAGCCCTTTACATTTTGAAGTTATCGCGTTCACTAGTATTTGAAGTAAACATTTCCTTTGTATGAATTTCGTTCAAAATTTAACAGAAATCTGCATATTTGATCTAAATTCCATATAGCAAATTTCATCCATCTAGCTCAAAGTATTTTTGAGTTATCGGGTTCACAGTCTGATATAATTCTCAAAATGTATTTGACCGTCGACTCCTTGACCGATTTGGTTCCGAATTCCATACAAATCTACGCTTTAGATATTAAATCTACGCACTTAATTTTACAACTTAAGCTTTCTTCGTTTTGTAGTTATAGTCCTAATTTATTCCCATATTTCCATGCTCAAAGCATTTTTGAGTTATTATGTTAACAGATATACAGATAGATAGACAAACATAATGCCAGAAATTAGTTCTTCGGTTCAATTCAGATATCACCATCATCATTTGGCTTATGACAATGATAAAGTTAATATCTCGAAACTTGCGAAGCCAATTATATCTAAAAATAACATCATCTAAAAATAATTTCTTTTAACTTCAAATTAGACTCTGAATATAATAAATTTTAATTATTTATTTAAAACTCAAAAATCAGTTTTTTTTTTCTTTTTTATTTTATTGCTAGAGTGTAAGAGAAAACACCTGCTGTTAAGGATCATTGCATTCGCCTCATGAAAATTCGCATATTTAAAAGTTATAACTCTCTTACCTCCGCTTCTAAAGTTTAAAAAACAAAAATTAATTTATTTATTTTTTGATTTCATAAAAATTTTATTTCAGAAACCTATTATTTTTCTTGTATTGTGAAGATGTCGGTAAAGTCGATTTTTACTAAAAGATTACTAATCGCACGCGATATGGAAAAAAAAATCATTATGACAAAATGTGAGATTGCGGTGGTAGCGCCATCTGTCTTCATGATATAAAAATAATATTTAAGAAGGAAAAATATTTTGGAGCGATACGCGGCTTTAATACTCATGATAATCTTTTTACTAATAACCGAAAAATGCAAATAAATATTAACAAAAAATAAGCAGTATTTGGGAGAAAAAGTAAAAAAAAAAGCAGATATTCAGTCTATTTTTGTGAATTTTTTTACGATGTGAATTTGTTTTGTTTTTAGGTTCTTAATCTTTTATTTTTTCAATTTTCTTCAACCGTTGAAAAACTCCAGAAAAAAATTGGTTGTTTGTTTTAGTTTAGTAAATTAACTCCCAGATGAATTTAAAACATAGATTTTTATAAATTTCCTTTAAATCATGTTTAAAGCACCAAGACTTCGATAATTGTTAAATAAAATAAAATTCCATTTAAAAATAAAGAAATGAAAGAAAGAAATATTTGATAAAAAAAATCAGTTAAAGAATGTTTTTGTAAGTTAATATTAAAATATTAAGAAATAATTATAATATTAGAATATAATTAAGAATAAAAAGAAGAAAACTCTACAATTTCGTTGCAATTATTAGAAAATATTTCAAGAAAAAAATTGAGAAAATCTCAAAATAACGTTGATTTGTCTTGAAAATCTGGATAATGTTTAGGGATTTGAGAATACAAACTGAATTTTTAGACTACGTCACTGTACAATTTTATAACTGCACTTGATTCAATACATCGCTAATTAATGAGCCTAACCCTTAACTGGGGAGGGGTGGTCTACAAGACCGCCTTTTCTTTACACTCAAATTAAATTTTCTAGTGAAATTATTAGTATAATATTCAGCCAATATATCCTGCAGATATTTTTCTTGATACACAAATATATTTTTGAAATTTTTCGAAATATATTATCCTTGAAAAAAAGTAACTGTGTTTAAACATACATTTTCTTCTCAAATTACATGTTACAACAAATAATATTCCCCCAAAAAACATATTTATTTTTATTTTTTAATTCATATTTGTTTTTTAAGTATACAAAAGTATATAGAAAAAAATAAAATGGAAAATTCAACAATTAATTTTAAAAACTCATTGGCCCCTTTTTTTAATGACATCATTTTTACGCAGAAACTTGTGAATATTCGTAGTACGGTTTTCGAGTTTTAAACATAATACTTAAGTACTAGTATAAATATCTGCCTCTAAATTCTGTAGATATTTTTCTTGGTATATTAATATATTTTAGAAAGTTTTCAAAATACATTATCACCAGAAAAATTAATTATATTTGAACATACATATCAGAATCAGGCGAAAGCGAATTTTCATCGAGCAAAATCTTCTTTAAAAATATCCGCATCACTAAAATGAATTTCTGCTTCATTTAAAAGCGTCTGGAGCTCTGTTTCGTAACATGGATCAATAAGTTGGATGATATTTCGAGGACCAAGTTGGCTAAGTCTTGTATATTATTGGAACACTAAAAGGAATGTGCGGTATCACAGACGTCGTGCAAAGAAATAGCTGAAATATTTAAAACAGCATCCGCTGAAACCAGTTGAAGAAATGCACGTGTAGTGAAGATCATGTAACAAGAAGTTACAAGGTCAATACATTCTATTGAGCTAAAAATATAATACGGATGACCAAAAGTCCATCTTTCGCAGTCTGAGATACCGCATATCTCCAGTAAAGGGTTAAAAATATTATTAGAAATTATCCGGATAAGGCATACCAAACACTCGACTGACTAAGAGAAGAAAAAATATGTAAAAGAAAAAAGGAAAATGAATGTCAGACTGACGGGGCTGGTCTTCCTATCAATTTCTCGCATAATCTCTAATCAAGATATTGTACCAGAGAAAACCTTGTATGGCATTTGTGTACAAAAAATATTAAATATTAAGCTTTGGCATGAATTTAGCATTTTCACTGAATCAATCGATTCATTTTTGGCGATTAATTTATCGCATGCGGTAAAATGTATCCGAAAATCGAATTTGTGTTTGACACGCGTCTTTCTCAATGGATAGAAATCCCATATCACACTTTATATCCATATCACAAATCCAAGTCACCAAATCCCATATCACACTTTATATATTTAAGCCATTGCGGTTTTAAGCTATCGTTTTTACCTATTTCTGGAAGTACAGATGGTCAACCTTTTGTTGGATTTGGCTCCAAATTTGATAGGGGAAATGACAGATGTTAAATCTTTGTACCGAATTTTATTCATTTATTTCTCTCCAATTTGTGATAATCGTAATGATTTCCGGAGAAACAGACTTCCTCTGAACCTATTTTGCTCAAAATTTGAGTGGAAATCTACAAATTGCGCGAAGACTGTATGACAAATTTCATCCGTCTAGTTCAAGGTTTTTTTAGCTATCTTTATCACATAAAAAGAGACGTGCATTTTCCAATAATGTATGTTCGATTTGAGGTAAGTCGGAAGCATGGTGATTCGCCAAATCCCGATTTCGAATTTTTTGACGTTTTTAGCACATTTTCTGAATTATGTATAGGCAGATTTTTTTTTCTTCTAAAAGACGTCGTGTACAACAGAGAAGATTTAATGAAAATGAATTATGATCTTTCATATAAAACGAATAATTTACTAAAAATTTAAGAAAAAGCATCACTTTTTCTTGATTCTGCATTTGAAACAGAATAGGTTTCCATTTGTTATTCCATTTAGATTGAAAGTTTAAAAAATCTTGTTGGTCATTTTTTTGACTCTGAAGTGAAGTGAATCTTAGAATAATGCATTATATATTACATTAAAAGAACAACTATTCATTTTTGAAATCACATAATCAATTTGTAGCTAGGTGTGTGTGTTTAATCCAAGGAAAGATGCTTTCTTGTTTTTTCTTATTTATTTTCGCACACACACACATATAACAACATACATGGACGATGATTAGACATATGTAAGGTAATACATAATATATACATTTAAAGTAGAAAATGCCGCTAACATAGAGCGAACGGTGCCTGCTTGCACCAGTTTCACACCAACTCTTAGGTTGAAGTGTTTACAACAAAAAAGCTTAAGTGCGCTTCCCTCACATTCCAAACATACATATGGTTTAGAGCATACTGCGCCATCTATATTCAGTATTAATCTTTACTGTATGAATAAGTATACAAATAAAACAATTAAATAAAAACAAAAATTACAAATAATAAAATCACATAAACACAATTATCGCAATCATATTAGTTTTACCACACATAAAATAATAACGCATAAGCTGCGAATTGCAATTGCATTCTCACATTTGCTATTGTATCTCATACATGGACGCCCGTGGAAATTTATCCAAGCTCTTTGTGCAGAAAAAATAGATGTTAATTTTTTGGCGAGAATAATAAAATCACATAAACACAAAAATTACAAATAATAAAATCACATAAACACAATTATCGCAATCATATTAGCTTTACCACACATAAAATAATAACGCATAAGCTGCGAATTGCAATTGCATTCTCACATTTGCTATTGTATCTCATACATGGACGCCCGTGGAAATTTATCCAAGCTCATTGTGCAGAAAAAATAGATGTTAATTTTTTTTTAGTTCAGGTAGATTGTGGCGTAAAATAAATAAATACATAAATTTTAAAAAAATAAAGCTCATTTTTGTGAAAAGATGAATTTTTCTGTTATTTAGTGTTCTTAATGTTCCGATAGTTTTTTTTTATATATATATATATAAATACGTTTGAATTATGTCTCTAATTTATGTATGTTTTAATGCTATTTTACATATTTTAAAGCTGTTTTCTAATATTCTTATCTTAGATAGCATTTTTTTTACTAAAAACCTCATAAATTAAAATCTAATGCATGTTTATTTTTTTCGTTCAGATGAGATGGAGTAATTTCTCATTGTGTCCAGCAGTTACTAAAGATTTTGGAATTTATCCTTTAAAAATATTCTATATTAGTTTTTAGTCTTAACAATGCAAAAAATTGAAAAATCCGTATCAATTATCCAATGTTTAAGAAGTGGATAGGTATTATACCGCTTATTTCATAGTTCAGGTACTAGGTAATATATAAACTAAGCTATCTGCAACGTTTTAATTATTTGACAAACCTATTGATTAAAATATTTTTCTATATACTTCCTTTTTTTTTAAAAAAAATGTTTGTTTCTGTTTTATAAAATAACTTTTTGCATTTAATTGGTATGTTTCGGTTTAATACATGTTTTTAAAATTTTTTTACTCAAAGATTTAAAAAATAATAATTATTTCAGTGCATTTTTCACACACTTCATCCCGAACACATATTTGTTTATTCGTCATTTTTGTTTCCGCGTATTAGTCATGCTATTCTAAGTACATTGGGATCTGAGCATCGGTACAATGCAAAGTGATTTTAAAATTACGAAATACACTTTAAATTTAGATTAGGTATACAAAAACAGGCATTTCAACAAGGAAACGCGGGATCGCAAATGGAAATTGAAGCATCAATTTAGGGAGAATTTATCTCTTTAAACCAGAGGCTGTCATCTCCCAGAAGCATTCTCGCATTCTCTCTAATAAATGTACTTTGGCATTATTGACCGCTTGACATCGGAAAATAATAGTTACGAAAGAACCTATTAACAATGTTTGGCGATAAAATTTCCTACATCTATACTTATAAATAAAGCTCAATGTGTGTGTTGGCGCTCTACAGGCCAAACCATTCAACCTACAGCTACCAAATTTGGTACATGTATACCTTAGAGGTCGGGAAGGTGCACCTGGGGTCAGTTTTTTTGAATTTTTAATTAGAATTGTAATTATTAATTAAAAACTAACTTTCCCACCAAAAAATATTCCATTTTCCCCACCACCAAATAAGTAAGGCTTCAGTTTTTTTCCCCAACAGTAATGAGGTTAGGGTTAACATTTTTCGGCCGATTATTTCAAACGATTCTGTTTATTTTCTTAATGTTTGATGCATTTAAAATGAAACATTGTTCATTAATCGATCTTTCAGATTCATTCTGAAGTACTTTTGAATTAAAATAACACAGAATAAAGGAAATTAAAAATGTCTAATCTGCATAGCGTACCCCAACGGGCGTAGAAAAATTCACGCATTTGCGTCTCTGTAACTGTCGTTGAAAATTCACGCATGCGCATTGTGTTCTGATTGTTGACATGACAACCATTATCAACGGATGATTTAAATTATTTTTAGGTTAGTTGCATGCTTTTGTAATTAAATTGTATTTATGTTAGTTATATATTTTTTGTATATGTTTATAGTTTTAAGTACATCGTTTTTTAAGTAGTTATTTTTAACCTGTTTTCAATGATTTAAATTATTTTTTGGTTAGTTGCATGCTTTTGTACTTAAATTGTATTTATGTTAGTTATATATTTTTTGTATATGTTTATAGTTTTAAGTACATCGTTTTTTAAGTAGTTTTTTTAAACCTGTTTTCAATGATTTAAATTATTTTTAGCTTAGTTGCATGCTTTTGTTATTAAATTGTATTTATGTTGGTTATATATATTTTTGTATATGCTTATAGTTTTAAGTACATCGTTTTTTAAGTAGTTTTTTTAAACCTGTTTTCGACCGATTATTTTAAACAATTCATTTTATTTTCTTAGTGTTTGATGCATTTAAAATTAAACATTGTTAATGAATCGATCTGTTCATGATGAATCTGAGAAAATTTGTTGACAAATTCTTGAGATATTACATAAATTAAGAAAGATATTCTTTAGTGCCCATAAAGTTTAAACGCTCAGTGACTCTGTTATCAGTAATCATATTATTAAAAAAAAATGCTTTGTTTCAGTAAAAAATATTATTATATTAATTGCAGATTAATCATTTATACTTTAATTTAAAGCATAAATTCTACGAGAGGTAACAGAAAATGAGAGAAATACATATTTCGTTATGACTGAAGGCCTTTATAATATTATGAGTGAATCATATGACTATCAAAATTTGAAGTTTTAATATATTTTGATGAAGAATCTATTAAAGTTGGAATTGCGTAAAATATTTAATTATTAAAATTTAAACGAACATTAAGATTGGCGAACCGGCTGGTCGCCAAAGGCGGCTAGTATATAATAAAAATGAAATTTGCATTTTAGAGGTTTCTTTCCGAGAGGATTTAAATTATTATCTGGTACAGAAATACAATTGCTGTCACAAAATTTCATACATTTATCTCATTGTATTTTTCAGTTGCAAATACATAGCGACAGATGATCAACCTTGTAATGAATATGGTTCAAAAAATTGATACACATTTAAATATTAATATTAAATCTATTTATGAAAGTTTTATGCATTTAGTTATCTGCATTTTGCATTTAATGTGTTAATTTATATATTGACAGACTTCCTCTGAATGGATTTCTTTCAAAATTTGGCAGTAATCTGCAAATTTGGGCGAGATATTACATATTAAATTTGATCCGATTCATTCGAAGTATATTTGAATTGTCTTTCTCGCAGAGAAACACGAGGACAAACAGACAGGCACAATTACAGAATTTGTATTTTGGACTGTACGTGGATCCACGGAGTATATAATTTTAGCATATAAACCAGCATGGATTCATTAATGTGATCATTACAACTCGCACAAAAACTCCTAACTGAAATATCAGTTAGGATGCCATATAGAAAATAAATTTTTCGAATATTTGAAATAACTTTAAAAGAACTTGCCCTCTGCAGCAAAGTTCTCCATGCTGCTGTTGAGAAGTGTCTACATTATAGCTGTTAAATCTGAGTACCAAATGTTAACTATTTGACTCTTGTCTTATTTTCCAACCTGTATTCGAATGTTTACATATATTCAAACAGACGTACAGACAGAAATTATTCCGAAAGTATTTTGCACAAAATGTGATTGAGATATACAAATTTCTTCTAATGACAGTATACCAAATTTCAAAGCGATTTTATCTTTGTCATAGTCGGACAGATGAGCATTTTCTAAATATGTTTTTTCGAACTCACAGAAATCTGAAACGTAAAAATGCGTCATTACCTCGAGTTCTACAGGAGAATTACAGTACTTTTTTCTTACTACGTACAATAGTAAGTAAAAAAAAGTAAAAAATGAAAAAATAAAAGAACTTTATTTCGAACGACGTCGGGTAAGTCAGTGAATATTGAATGAAAATGAACTCTGTCCTTTAAAATAAATGGAAATAATATACACAGAAATTAACGAAACAAGCAATAATTTTTGGTATATTTAGATTTGAAGCTAAATATAGCAAAATGGAGTGTCCATTTGGCATGTTGTTGTGTTGTGACTTATGGCACTTTACAAACCCGCTGACAGTTACCTGTCAGCGATTTTAGCCGAGTGAGCGTCTCTTGTTTTTACAGTAGCACCAATTAGGGCCAAGAGTAGATTTCGCTACTCAGGCGTCACAACCCTTTTAACGGGGCGGACTTCATTCAAGCATTTCATTCACTCAGCCACAGATCGTAATTTAAACCTGAATCATAGAACGATCACCTCTGAACCAGTTCCCTAAGTAGCATTACCCCCGACATGGAGAACTTTGTGACCACGACAGATTTATACGTGCCACAGCCACCACACACACGGAGTGTCTTTTGCTGGAGGGGTTTGAACTCACAACTAAAGGAGTCCAACGCCCTACCAACCAGAATATACCGGCCCCCATTTGACATTCCGTTCACAAAAAAATTTTAGGAAATCTTGTTGGTGCTTTTGTTTTCACTGTTAAGTGAAATGATTCTTAGAATAATACATTTTGAGCAAGTTTATATTTATTACATCAAAAGGAACAATTATAAATATTACAATCATATAATCAATTATGTTCTACATTATCAAAATAATATTCCTTTCTCCAAACATAAAATTACAACGAATAAAAGGCGAAATGACTTCCGTTTTCGAAATAATTGTTTGTTACAGACATTGACTGTTTAATGAATATCAGTCCATGCACCTCATCGAGAAAAACTAGAAATAATCTTTCTCCGTTTAAGTAGATGTCATATAATATAATAAAAAATAAAAAAAAATTTCCAAAAGATATATATTTTTTTTATTTTACATTCTTTATGTTTGGACTTTTTTCTTTATAAAATCGTTTGAATTTTGTTTCTAAGTCTATTTTATATATTGTTATTTATATTTTCATTGATATATGTTTTAATATTATATTACAACCTCTAAAGCTATTTTTACAAATTCTTATCTTTGATACAATTTTCTTACAAAAATCTCACGAATTAAAATCTAATGCATATTTTTTGTTCAAGTTTTGTATAATAATTTCTCAATATGCCGTTCAGATGCTAGATAATAAATAATTTATTCATAAAGAAATGTTCTATAATTGTTTTAATGTTTCACAATGATAGAAAAAATTCGGGTTACTTATTAGTCAAATCCCAGTACTTGAGGAGCTTTTCAAATAAGTTTTTTAATCAAACTCGAAAAAATCTAAAACCTGGAAATTCGTCATTAATTCGAGTTTTTGAGGAATGCGTTCATTTCACTATGCTACATATAATAGTATCTAAAAGAAAGAAATTAAAAACTTTTTTTGAACGACGTTAGGCATAAAAGTGTAAATTTAGTCAAAATAACTTATGACCTTTAAAATGAAAAGGAATATTTTATTCAAAAATGAATGAAATAAGCATTCATTTTTGGCGCTTTTAGATCTGAATCTCCAATTGGCAATCCGTTTACATCCAAATCTTAAGAAATCTTGTCGATGTTTCTTTTTACTGTTAAATGATATGATTCTTAGAGTAATGCAGCAGATATATATTAATAAAAGCAGATATATATTATTTTAAAGGAAACAATTATAAACTTTTGGAATAACATAATCAACTATGGTTTTATATTACCACAATAATGTTAGTTTTTCTACACATAAAATAATAACACATGAGATAGAAACAAAACCAAAATGTGAGCAGTTGTTATTTATTTTAGACGTGGGTGGTTTTTTTTTAGAAAGTTGTCCATGCACGTTATGAAGAAAATTAGATTTTACTGTTATAGTAAGTAAGTTATAGTAAGTATTTACTGTATAGTTGTCCTGTTATAGTAAGTGACAGCTTCGAAAATTCGACAGTGGAGACCGCATATGGTCAACTCCTTGTTGGATTTACATGTTTCTGTAAGTAAAGACATATAAATGAAACCTCCTTGTTGGGTTTACATGTTTCTGTAAGTAAAGACATATAAATGAAACCTCCTTGTTGGGTTTACATGTTTCTGTAAGTAAAGACATATAAATGAAACCTCCTTGTTGGGTTTACATGTTTCTGTAAGTAAAGACATATAAATAAAACCTCCTTGTTGGGTTTACATGTTTCTGTAAGTAAAGACATATAAATGAAACCTCCTTGTTGGGTTTACATGTTTTTGTAAGTAAAGACATATAAATGAAACCTCCTTGTTGGGTTTACATGTTTCTGTAAGTAAAGACATATAAATAAAACCTCCTTGTTGGGTTTACATGTTTCTGTAAGTAAAGACATATAAATGAAACCTCCTTGTTGGGTTTACATGTTTCTGTAAGTAAAGACATATAAATGAAACCTCCTTGTTGGGTTTACATGTTTCTGTAAGTAAAGACATATAAATGAAACCTCCTTGTTGGGTTTACATGTTTCTGTAAGTAAAGACATATAAATGAAACCTCCTTGTTGGGTTTACATGTTTCTGTAAGTAAAGACATATAAATGAAACCTCCTTGTTGGGTTTACATGTTTCTGTAAGTAAAGACATATAAATAAAACCTCCTTGTTGGGTTTACATGTTTCTGTAAGTAAAGACATATAAATGAAACCTCCTTGTTGGGTTTACATGTTTCTGTAAGTAAAGACATATAAATGAAACCTCCTTGTTGGGTTTACATGTTTCTGTAAGTAAAGACATATAAATGAAACCTCCTTGTTGGGTTTACATGTTTCTGTAAGTAAAGACATATAAATGAAACCTCCTTGTTGGGTTTACATGTTTCTGAGATTACAGATCGACAGATGACCAACTCCTTGTTGGGTTTACATGTTTCTACAAGTACAGATCGACAGATGGTCAATTCCTTGTTGGGTTTATATGTTTCTGAAAGTACCGAACGACAGATGGTCAACTCCTTGTTAGGTTTACATGTTTCTACAAGTACAGATCGACAGATGGTCAACTCCTTGTTAGGTTTACATATTTCTGTAAGTAAAGACATATAAATGAAACCTCCTTGTTGGGTTTACATGTTTCTGTAAGTAAAGACATATAAATGAAACCTTCTTGTTGGGTTTACATGTTTCTGTAAGTAAAGACATATAAATGAAACCTCCTTGTTGGGTTTACATGTTTCTGTAAGTAAAGACATATAAATGAAACCTCCTTGTTGGGTTTACATGTTTCTGTAAGTAAAGACATATAAATGAAACCTCCTTGTTGGGTTTACATGTTTCTGTAAGTAAAGACATATAAATGAAACCTCCTTGTTAGGTTTACATGTTTCTGTAAGTAAAGACATATAAATTAAACCTCCTTGTTGGGTTTACATGTTTCTACAAGTACAGATCGACAGATGGTAAACTCCTTGTTAGGTTTGCATGTTTCTGTAAGTAAAGACATATAAATGAAACCTCCTTGTTGGGTTTACATGTTACTGAGATTACAGATCGACAGATGGACAACTCCTTGTTCGGTTTACATGTTTCTGGAAGTACAGACCGACAGATAGCCAACTCCTATTTGTGCTTACATATTTCTGAAAGTATAGACCAAAAGATGATAAACTGTTTTTCGAGTTTACATGTTTCTGAAAGTACAGACCGACAGACGGCCAACTCCTTGTTGGGTTTACATGTTTCTGTAAAAACCACTCCTTTATGTATTTGGTGTCTACATTATAAATTTTCAATATGTGTGTCGACATTTATCCGTCCTTTTGTAACAAGAAAATAAACTTCCTCTGAACGGATTTTCCTGGAAATTTGATAGAAATCTGCAACTTTGTTGTAAAGACCATATTTCAGCCGTTAAATTGAAAGCGTTTTAGCGTTTTCTTTGTCACGGACAGACAGACGGTGATTTTACAAAAATGTATTTTTTTGAAAACTCGAAGTGTAAACGCGGCAATTCGTCAAAATCTCGAGTTTTATTAATATTATTTTTGACGGTTTGTGTTACGCATAAATAGAAAGTAAAAAAAAAAAAAAAGTTTTTTTAGACAACTTAGGGTTAATTAAAATTTTAATTAATGAAGGTTTAATTAAAATGAATTATTTCCTTTAATATGAAAGGAATAATTTATTCAAAAATTCATGAAATAAGCTTCAAATTTTAGTAATTTTAGGTTTGAAGCTGAGAGTGTTCAGTTGACATACCGTTTGCATTAAAATTTAAGAAATCTTTTGGTGTTTTTTTTCATTGTTAAGTGAAATAATGCTTATAATAATACATTATGAACAGATATACAGGGTGGTTATAATTATACTTCCCCTATAAACAGTATCCTACAACGGAAATGGATGAACAGATTGCAGCGAAGTTTTGTATATAGACTATACACAACATGCACTCGAGTATTTCGAAAAAAAAAAAAGTTCTAAAATGTCCACTAGAGATCGCCTTTTCCGGAAAACATTAAATTTAACATAATAAACGCCCAATACGGGATATAAAAATAATATTAAAAATCCAGCACATAAATTATAAGTAATAAAACGTAAAACCTGGAAAAGCTGTCAATTCTAGGGAGAAAAAAAATGTCTAGATTTGCATGCTTGCGAAGAAGAGGGAGCTTTATGTAAAACAGGTGAGGGTAAGAAACGTTTGCATGTTTTATGTCGATGTTTCTGGGTGTAATGATGACGGTATTGCGACACTAAATGACGTAAGAACTTCATAAGGCTTCATGTGCGAAGCATCACAACTGATCAATTACAATCTGCTGTTGAACACACTGTCCATCGACTTGAAATTTTGAAGGTGAATGAGGTGGTCCCATGGAGCATCTTTCCCTACATCATCCTGGACATGATTAACACCTGCTCCTCTTGTGCCATTTCGTCCTAATCTGTTCTTGTTTCTGCAAACTGAACTGTTTTTCTCTAACAGCGCACTGTTATTTTTTCGTTACCTTTACTTAGTATGGTTCGATGACAAAGTGATCAGAAACGAGTCAATAAATATTAATATTGTTTCTGTATTCCGTTTGGGTCGTTTATTGTATTAAAATGAATGTTCTTCCCGAAAAAGCGCCCTCCGGTGGACATTTTGGAACTAATTTTTTTTTCCGAAATTCCGTGAGCGCATCTCCTGTATAGGCTGCTTGCGTTGTATGATGTTGTTTATAAGGGAAGTTTAATTATAACCACCCTGCATATTACATGAAAAGAAGCAAGGAGTCATATAATCTTCGGAGTCATATAATCAATTTTGGTTCTATATTACCCCAATAATATTAGTTTCTCTGCACATAAAATAATAATGCATAAAATGCGAAAGGGTTTACATCTTAAAACTAGCAAGATTCTTCCAGGCATGGATGTTTTTTTTGAAAGTCTGTCCATGCGCGTCATGAAGAAAAAGAAGATACAATCTGTTTCTGCTTAGGTAGATGGCATATAATATTACATAAAAATATTATTTTATTCGAAAAGATATTTTTTCACTTAATTTTCCTTATGTTTGCACAGTTATCTTTATAAAACACGTTTGAATTTTATTTCTAAGTTTATTCTTTATAATGATTTTTGTTTTGCATTTAAATACGTTTTAATCCTATTTTAAAGCTTCAAAAGATAATTTGACAAATTCTTATCTTTGGTAAAATTTTCTTACGAAAATCTCAAAAATTGAAGTCTAATACATATCTTTTTGTTCAAGTTTTGTATAATAATTTCTCAATATGTTGTCAGATTCTAGAGAGTAAATAATTTATTCTTAATGAAATATTCTATAGTTGTTTTGATGTTTACCAATGCTAGAAAAATATTCGTGTTATTTATTAGTCGCACTCCAATAATTAAAGAGTTGATAGGAATACAGGTTAGTGTTTTCGTTCAGGAACTAGATAATATATTTCGTAAGCTATCTATAAAATTTTATGATAAACATCTAAGATTTTTGCCTTATACCTTATTTTTGCCAAATAACAGCCTTTTCCTAGTTTTGAAAAACGTTTCTCTTTTAACGGATATAGTTTGCGTTTCATACAATTTTCTACAATTTTGTTTATGCAAAATTTAAAAGATATAACTAATGTAGAGCGGTTTTCAAAATAAATAAATAAATAATTCTGAGCTTAGTCGCATGCCTGTTTTAACATTTAATGGAGATTTTTGATTCCAGTTGGATACATAATACTCATGTTATTCTAAACGGCACAAATGCCTTGGCACGTGGCATTGGCATAGTGCAAACTTATTCTAAAATAATTAAATTAAAATTAGTTTAATTATACAAAACCAGCCCTTTTCACAAGCAAACGAGGGAGTGCAATGGAAAAGTAAGCAGCTACTAGGAATTAATTTCTAGGGATCCAGAGGCTGTGATCTCCCAAAAGCCTTCTCGAATATTCTCAAAAAAATGTATTTGTGCATTATTAACCGAATATCACTGGCGAGCGAAAGTTAAAAAAGAGCTTATTATTGATGTTCAGCTCTTTACCGCTAATAGAAATAATAGAAAATGAAATGTGCATTTTGAACGTCTTTTTCCAGCCGATTAAAATAAAAATGTGACAAAATTACAATTTTCTATAAAATCTTTTACCAAATTTCATATATCTATCTCACTGCATTATCTTACTGATACGTAATATCCATGCTAGTCTAAAAGAAGAAAAGTAGTTTTGGATCTGAGAGTACATTGCAAACTGATTAAAACAATAAAAAAATAATCTTTAAAATTAGATGAGGTATGCAAAACCTGCTATTTTCACAAGGAAATGTGGAATTGCAATATAAAGGGAAACCACTACGTTTAGATCTTTTTTAGAGATTAAACATTTTATATCCAGCGGGTGTCGTTTCCCAAAAACCGTCTTGCATACTCTCAAATCAATGTATTAGTGCATTACTAACCGAATGCCATTGGCGAGCAATAGATACGAAAGAGTGTATTACCAATCTTTGGCGACTAATAGCTAACACAGATAATAAAAAACCAAATGTGTATTTTTGCCAGATTATTAAAATTGAAATCTGACACAGAATTGCAATTTATGTCACAAATTTCTATGACAAAATTTCATATATTTATGTCACTGCATATCTGAGTTAAATGCTAGTGAAAATACACACAGATAGATGATCAACCATTTGATGGACGAGGTTAAAAATTTGATACATATATACACAATAGACATTAAACCGCTTTATCAAACTTTATCCATTCAACTATCTTTATTTTGTAATAAATGTGTTGGGTTATATTCAGATAGACGGACCTCCTCTGAATGGATTTCGTTCAAAATTGGAAACCCGAGGGCAGATATCTGACTTTAGCTCACATGAAGATGGCACTCACACACTGGCTTGCGCAACCTCTTTTTATCGGAAGGGGGGGGGGGCAGCCTCTTTCACACACCTCACAGATAGAAGACAGGGTAGAGAACAACCATGTCTGAACCGGGACTCGAAACCTTGACGCCCTGATCACGCAGAAGACGCTCAACGCCTACGCCAGGACGCCAGCTAACTAGTTTTTTTGTTTTGTTTTTGTCAATTATTTAAATATAAAGATGGTGGGTAAACAGTTAATTACACAGGGGAGGGATTAGATGAATATTTATATTAGTTTGGATCATGAACATAAAGTGAAACATTAGATACTGAAATTAAATACAATCGTTCTTCTAAACAAATTAGCTGGTCCTTCAAAAATAAAAATAATCCATCCTGTATCATTTATATCATAGTTCACATGTTCCTCGTAAGTGAACTTTGCTCTTAAGACATTCCGATCTTCGAATATTAGAAGGGGGAAAGAACGACATATAATTGGAACTTTACGTCATTTGCATGATGTGAATGAAGTACTTTATCACAGAAGTATTTACGAATTATTTGGCATTTTGAAGCTTAACAATGTTACATTTTGACGATAGAAAGCATATAATTAAATTTCGGATAGCTGGAATTTTTCTTATTTTATTTATTTATTTTTCATTTTTATGTCAAGAATCAAACGAATTCTTTCTTATCAGACATCCACGAATAACTAATTAAACTGGTCTCCCCTAAACTTTCTCGCATACTCTTTAATAAATGCACTTATGTGTTATTAACCTTATGACATTGGCGAAGAATAATCACGAAATAGCCCATTCTAGTGCACTCTTTAACACTTTATTGGCGACAAATCTCCGAGATGCATACATATATCAGAAAACTGGATCTGTTTTTGGACGCCTTTTTTCCGACCAACAAAATCAAAATTTGATACAGAACTTAAATGTTGTCACAAAATCATATACCAAATTTCATATGTTATTTGACTCGTTTACATGCTTGTGAAAGTACAGACCGACAGGCAGTCAATCATTAAATGGATTTGGCTTCAAATTGGACGAAGGCCTATACTTTAGATATCAAATTTGTGCACTAAATTGTATGTATCTAGCTCTCTTAGTTTTGTAGTTATAGCTTTAACTTATATTCAGACAGCTGGACAGATATAGTTCTTCTGCTTGGATTTCGTTCAAAATTCTTTAGAAATCTACACATTTGGATTAGAAATCATCTATGAAATTTCATCCATATAACTGAAATTATCTTTGAATTGTCGTAGACGTGTCTTTGAATTGACAGATAGACAGATATATTCCAAAAATCTGTTTCTCGGCCACAGAGAAGTTTGAAATGTGGATTTTCTCACCTCAATGTGTGTGTTTTTTTGAGGTGCGGATTACATTTTCTTTTTGTATATTTATATACTAGAAAGTAAAAATCCTTCAATATTCTTAATAAAGATTCCTATGAATAAAAATCATAAAATAAATATCTTCATCAAAATAAGGCTTTCGGATTTCTAATATTTATAATTCCATTATTTCAACAGCTAGAACACCAAACAATTAATTTGAAAAGAACATTCCAGAACAATTAGAAATTTCCACAAACGAACTGTTAAAATAAATTACATTCCTTTCTGTCTTAATCAGAGCCACTTACTAATTCAAAACCCACACAAAACTTAACTTTTCGCCGAAACTACACAAATAACCACTTTAATAATCCTTCTAGTTTGGCAGTTACGGGGCAGATCCGGATAATTATGACCTTTCCAGAATCTAAAAAAGGGTTTGCTTTTCAGTAAATCGGAAAGGCGGGCACCGGCTGTAAAAAAATAATGAGTTTTATATCAGAACACACCAGAATGCATCCCTCGTTCGTGTCATCAATAAAGATAGTGGCCAATCTGAAGATCGCTGGGTGGGACTCGATACGCACGGCCGGATCGCGGTCCCAACCGATGTTTTTGAGAAAACACTTCACTTCAAATCCAATCCGAAGAATCAACCAACTTTTCTGAAAGTAAGTTCCGAAGATAATATATTTTTTAGTATTAAAAAAAAATTCGTTTGAAATATTCATTATCTTTGTTTATAAAAATTATTTTCTAAAAAAACGAAATATCGTTTGGTTCCAAAAAAAAACAACTTGTTTCTTCTTTCCATTTAATAGATATGCTTCTAGAAATGATATTTTATTGCTAATAAAAATCCTAATTAATGAAAAATAATTTATGAATTTAACATATGAAATTACCTTTTAAAGATCATTTAATTTTAATGAAAAATAAATTATAAATTTAACATATCAAATTACTATCTGGGTTATTAAGTTTTATTTTAAATTTTTGTGATGTTTTTAAGTGAGTCATATTTAATTAAACGTTTGTTTTTCAAACGATTTTTTATTTTTAAATATTTGTCAACTACTAATTTTTAATTATTATGTGATTTAACTTCTTATACTTTTAATATGTTTGCCATTTTATTTATATGTTATGCTAATAGTTTTTATTTTACTAACGCTCACAAAATTTACAAAAATCTGTTAGTATGAATTTTTCAGACCCTGTTGATCATTTGTTTAAAACACTTTTTATGATATAATTTGAAAAAAATTCCTTTTGGTCTTATGTAAAATGAATTACTCTTCTTTCAATTTAATAAAAAGATTTTAGATTGTCAATTGAAATAATTAGATTGTAAATGATAAGACTTTATTATTTATAAAATATTCTAATAGTTTCAGCTCCGAAAATATTGCAATTTTCTTAGTTAAAAACAGTTATGATTTATTTTTTAAAGATTCTCTTTTTCTCTTAAATGGAAGCAAATTGGGTATCAAAATTTAAATTTGTTTAAAAAGTGTAACAGTAAATGATAATTTTTTAGCTATAAAGCAATATTTTTCCTTAAAGTAATAAATATATTTTCTATCAAGTTCTTTAAATTTCGACACAGGTTTAAAAAAAAAAAAAAAAAAACTGGCAGAAATACAGGTTTTAAATTGTTAAATTAAATCATTTATTTTTAATTATTTTAAAACATCTCTATATTAACAGAATTTAAACTGGTAATTTTTGCTAATATTTATTATATACCCTAATAGTGTGATTCATCGGTATTTTTCCTTCTGATTTTAAAAACCTTTACTTACATTTGAGAAAATAAAACATAGATTTATTATTTCTTGAAAGTTTTTAGCCTATTTTGTGAAAAAAAAAAAAAAAAAAAAAAAACAGCAACAAAAAAAACATGACTTTTGATATTAAGTATATTTTCAAACAGTTGATCTGGAAACAACTAAAAAAGAAAATATGCATTGAAATATCGCTTCAAAATTGTGTATATTTTTTATGTTTTATTTTTTAATATTTCATATTTCCTTTTCATTAGAAATTTATTTTTAATACTTGATTTTTTTTCTTTAAGCAATCGTGATTTTCTTAAAACTGAGTTGAAAATCGGATTGTAATAAATATTTTATTATTCAGTGCTTTTAATGGTATTTCTCTGCGTTTATATATTTTTACTCTCAGAACAAGCGTATGATAGAAATTACATTTACGTATACAATAGACATTATTTAGAAAAAGTTAGAATCTTTTAGAATTAACTTGACGTGCAGTTTCCATGAAAAAAAATTGTTCGAATTAAAACCAGAATAATATATTGTATCATTACTTATTTAAACACTGATTTTCCTATTTTTGAGATTTTAGTAAAAATATATTATAATGATAATATATAATTGAGGTGATAATAGTCACTATAATGGACTTATAATAGAATCCCAATCGAGTATAATATAATAATAGGTGCATAAAAATAGTCATGTCTACTTCCTTTCCTTTTTTTTAAAAATTTAGAACCATTTTTATTAATATATGAAATACATAATATAGTTTCCTTACACATTATCAATTGAATAATATAATTGTATACTTTATGATATGTATCAAATTTTTCAAATGAGAGAGTTTGAAGAATTATAAAATTGTTCATTTCTTCTACCCATGGTTATCAAATAAGCTAAGCAGGCAACTGGTTTGGCGGCCGTGATTTTTTTTCTGGGGAAGGGGTCTGGATCCCTCGAGAGCTTTTGTGGGAGGATTATATTTTTAATCTAATCTGATTTCATGCATTCGTTTGATTAACAAGGGCCATATATCCAGGTAAATGAAATCAAAACGAAAAACCTATTAAATTTCAGAACAACATTCTTAAGAATTTTTTCATGTTTTCAAATTAGTTGCAGATTCGTCGGGCCCCATCTTTTCCACAGTTCAGTGATTGATTCGCACATCATTAGCTCTAATAAACTTTGCATTAACGTATTTAAATTGTATTAAAAAGTTTTATAATTTTTACCGTCTGATTCGAAATTATTTTTATATGTGATTTTTCGAATTCAAATACCTTCAAGATGGCTGTCAGTTAAATGTTTGCTTATTTAAATTAACTATAATATTTATAACTTAAAAACTGTTATTATAGAATTTAAAATAAAACAAACAAACCAAATTTCTGGTTTTGGAAATTGAGGAAGTGAAAGGGGATCGGAAATTTTTATTGTCTGGGAACTCCTACAGTGCGTCATCCTGCTCTGATTCTAACAATTCTTTTTGTTAAGGAGTGTTCCTAGTTATTTCATTTACATATTTTGCTTAATCTATTTTTACTTCTTGAATTCCTTTGTCGGAACATCGTTGTCAAGATCAGCAATATCAAAATGTGCCTCTTATTTCATGGTATTACATTTTTATCATCATTCACAAATCCTAAGAAAGAAAACTGAAACTCAAAATTTTTTTCAGTTACATTTCGGTCATCAATCTATATTTATGATGCACTTAAATCTACTATAGCTATCAAATAATTATCTTTTGAAAACTCTGCGTGCTAGAAGCGTATGTGCTCCGGGAAATATATTTCATGAAGCTAAAACGGATTTCATATCCTCGATAAATATTCCATCTCAATATTTTGTAAGCGTTATAGTGAGGTATTACTTAAATTTTACTTCTTATAAGCACATACAGCTTGCATCTTAAACATTAGATCATTGATGTTGTATCGTATATCACTCGTTATAGAGAAATTCTATTTATAAACTGTTATTGCTATATCACACTTTTTTCTGTATGCGCTTTAAGAGTTAGAAAATCTCATACCTAATTTCATATATGGAAGTCATTGTGTTTTTGAATTATCGCATTTGCATGTTTCTGAATATTAAATAAACAACACGTGGTAATCACACAACAATCTGTGCTCCGAATTTTATCCATCTAGCTCTCTCTGTTTTGTAATTAATAAGTTAACTTATATTCGGACAAACGGACTTCCTTTGCACATATTTTACTAAAAATTTGATAGAAATCTACTCTTATTTTGTTCTGCTCCTGACAGTTTTTTTTTATTATTATTGAGGAGCGTTCCTAATTATTTTATTTTCATATTTTGTTTAATCTGCTTTTACTTCCTGTATTTTTAGTATTACATCTGCCTATCTGTGAACAGATTAACTTAAAAAACACTTTGAAGAAGACGATTGAAATTTAGAATAGGTCTAAACTGTAAAATTTTTATCAAATTTCAAAAAGGAAATGCATTCACAAAAACTGAATATTTCTCTGTCTGAATGAATACGACTACGCAAAATGCAAATAACTGGAAAATAAATTTGGTACACGGATTTGGCAATTAAAATGTAGATACTTATCAAATTTCGAACCCAATCAGTCAAACAGCTGCGCGTTTGTCCGTCTGTACTGCCGTATGTATGTAAACGCAATGATTTAAATCAATGACATTTAGCAAATTCTCTTGTGACTACAGTTGTTTTATGTTAAATTTGGCGTCAATCAGCCAGTATAAAAGCACCCAAAATACATATTCTTGAGATAGATCCATCAAAAATGCTTTCACGCCAAAAATCTCTATTTTGTACCTATCATTCACCAATGCCATTCAAGGCCGCCTTACCCAAGATACCGAATTTTATGCGGAGTAATGAAGATTGAACCATTGTTAGACATTACGCTGGAAAGTTTAGAAAAGATCATTCCGTTCCGTATTCATTCAAAATCACAAGTAAAATTTTAATAACTAATTTTTAATTAACGATATTGCTTCACCTCGACTTTCTCGTATATTTATATAAATAGAATCTATTTTTCTGTCCTTCTAAAGGATATCTATACTCTGAGTTCCCTGAATATACAAATGGTCTTAAAATACTCGAAGATCAAGGCAGTCAAGTACGAATGTACTTGTTAGCCTTTGATGCAATATGGCTGTTTTGTACTTCGTAATATAATGAAGAAAACGGAGTCTTCAGGACGCCTTCTTTTCCACCAATTGATACAGATCTGTCACTTTGGCCATATAATAGTATAAAAAAATGAAGCTGTTAGTTTTTTTTAACTTTCATGTTCATCTTCTATACTTATATAAAGCTCAATGTGTGTGTGTATGTTGGAGCTCTACAGGCCAGGCCGTTTGATCTACAGCTACCAAATTTAGTACATGTATACCTTGGAGGTGCACCTGGGGTCGCTTTTTTTGAATTTTTAATTAGAATTTTAATTATTAATTAAAAACTAACGTTCCCACCAAAAAAATCCTTTCCTTTTCCCCACCGCCAAATGAGTAAGGCTTCAGTTTTTTTCCCCCACGCTAATGAAGGTAGGCTTAAGATTATTCGGCTGATTATTTCAAACGATTCTGTTTATTTTCTTAATGTTTGATGCATTTAAAATGAAACATTGTTCATTAATCGATCTTTCAGATTCATTCTGAAGTACTTTTGAATTTAAATAAAACAGAATAAAGGAAATTAAAAATGTCTAATTTGCATAGCGTTACTCCAACTGGCGTAGAAAAATTCACGCATTTGCGTTACCGTAACTGGCGTTGAAAATTCACGCATGCGCATTGTGTTCTGATTGTTGAAAACCATTATCAACGGATGCGGACTTGATTTAAATTATTTTTAGGTTAGTTGTATGTATTTGTAATTAAATTGTATTTATGTTAGTTATATATTTTTTGCA
This sequence comes from Argiope bruennichi, assembly GCF_947563725.1. Taxonomy (NCBI): domain Eukaryota; kingdom Metazoa; phylum Arthropoda; class Arachnida; order Araneae; family Araneidae; genus Argiope; species Argiope bruennichi. The sequence continues at coordinate 94,282,918 of NC_079161.1, forward strand.
TATGCTTATAATTTTAAGTACATCGTTTTTTAAGTAGTTTTTTTTACCTGTTTGCAACCGATTATTTTAAACGATTCGTTTTATTTTCTTAGTGTTTGATGCATTTAAAATGAAACATTGTTAATGAATCGATCTGGTCATGATGCATCTGAGAAAATTTTGTTGACAAATTCTTGAAATATTACATAAATTAAGAAAGATATTCTTTAATGCCCATAAAGTTTAAACCCTCAGTGACTGTTTCCAGTAATCATATTACAAAAAAATACTTTGTTTCAGTAAAAAATATTATTATATTAATTGCAAATTAATCCTTTCCACTTTATTTTAAAGTATAAATTCTTCAGGAGCTAACAGAAAATGAGAGAGATACATATTACGTTATGACTGAAGGCTTAGTTACAAATACGCAGAACATCAAATAGTCTCTCCCACTTTGATATATTGGGCCCAAATTTTGAGTCATCATGTCGACAATAGGCATACAGACTTACTTTGCACAGATTTTGTCTAGTATTTAATAGAAACCAATGAAGATAGTTAGACTTCATACTAAATATCATGCTCTAGCACAACTCTTGTGTTTCTGAGATACTGGTCTCACAGATAGACAGACATAATTTTAAACATGTGTTCTTTAAACTCAAGAACATTTAAAAAATGAAGATTAGCCAAAATCTTAAAGCTGGATTTTTTTATGACTTAAATTTTTTTTCTTAGCATAGTTTGTATCGGAGCAAATAGAATTTAAAATGAAGCAAAAAACAACTCAGTTCAAATTATGCAATTTTGAAAAATATTTTAGAGTTGAATTTCAAAAATATGGCATGCACTTTATGGAGTAAACCTTCAATTTAATAAAAAAAATGTTTTCATTCCTTTCTAAGAACTTTAGTTTTATAAAACATACCAAAGCTTTGAAACCTTCTCTTATCTTTGATAAAGCTTTATCGTATAAAGCTTTATGACTTAAATTTCCTGAGTTTATTCGATGAAAATTTGAAAGACGAAATATTTGTAGGACTTGATAGAAAACTAATGAAAAATGAAACTTTTAATTTAAAAGGGAAACAAAAGAAAAGCTTACAAATCTCTCTAATGCAGCAACTAATTTTCTTGAAAAATAAAGAGATCCAAACTGTTGGTCTATTGTAAAAGGTTTATAGTTTAGACACAAGTGTAAATAAATTTAAAGATATAAGGTAAGCTTAAAAGTTCATTTTCTCAGTTCGCACATGGACTAATTCATTGAAAACTTAGGCTCAGCCGGTGAGGAGCAAGGTAAAAGATTCCGTCAATACATATTGGAAATGGAAAACACACCATCAAGGAATGGGGAGTATCTTCTAAAAATATGAATGGATATCAAAAGATATAATACATTAAATTTGTAGTGATCCTTCTTTCATCAAGATGACGTCGTAGCTTTAGCTGCGTCCTCGTGCAAGCGGATTAATCATCCGATGCACGAGTAAATGCCACTGTATTTTCTTTTCTTTTTTTCGAGATTTATATATGTATTCGACTAACTAGCAAAAACTTCTTAATGTTTCCTTTAAATAAAGATGTAATTATTTTGCCCCATTATTGAATTGAATATTAGGGATAACATCCATAAATTCTTTAAATTAAGTCAGAAAATACGTTTATTATTATTATTATTTTGAAAAAAGAAGAAAAAACTTTACAATGAAGATTTGCAACTTTCATCATAAACTAATTTATTGCTTAAATTCTGCCGGAGCTGAGATGTAATACACTGGAATAAAAACTCAGTGATATAAATACTTCCTATAAAACAAAAATATTGAAATATTTTGGTTTGTTTTCCCTATTTGTGTTTTCCCTATAATATAAAATCGTCTAGTGAAGAAAAAAATTACGCGACAGAAAAAAAATGATTCCATTTCTAGAATCAGCAGAGAATGTAACTGAAAAAACTAGCGGTAGTTGTTTTGCAAAAACTTTCTTACACACTCTCTAATAAACTTGTCATGCCATAAAACGCCTTGCAGATCATTGGCGTACAATAGTCACGAAATATTGTCATCCATGGCGAGGTTTTTTTTTTTTTTTTTTTTTTTTGGCAATTATAGTATTTGAAAATTGAAGTTAAGTTTCAGAAGATTTTAAGCCAACCGATTCAAACAGAAATTTGACTTATAACTACAAAATACCATAACAAATTTGATTTATTTAAGTCTTACCGTTTTTGAATTATCACGTTTACATGTTTCTGAAATGACAGACCGACAGACGGTAAATCCCTTGTCGGATTGTTCTAAAAACTTGAAAACTGACTAGAATGTAAATGTTAATTCTGGATATTGATTTTTTTTAAATCTATCTAGCTTTTTCCGTTTTGTAGTTATCGTGTTAAAGTATATTCGAACAGTTGGACAGACAAACTTCTTTTGAGCAGATTATGCTCAAAATTTGACAGAAATCTGAAAATTTGGTGTAAAGACCGCATATCGAATTTCATCCGTCAAGATGAAAGTGTTTCTTTATCGCAAACATGGAGACAAACGGACACTTTTCAAAAATTTGTTTTACGTTATTCAAGGAAGTCTGAAACTTGGAGATTCATCAAAAATCTCGAGTTCGAATTTTTTTGACGTTTACTATACTTTGTCTGGAGTACGCATACGAGAAAATAAAAACTGTTTATCAAAAATTAAACAACTTTTAAAGAGTATTTTTTTCTGTATTTTGTGTAATAGACGAATTATAAATCTCCAGTTTTGATCAACATTCGCTAAAATGTTTAGCAATATAATGTTTATAGTCTGGCATGCTATCTATAAACTGTATAATAAAAGAATTCGTTTAAAAAGTTCTGCAATTCAAACCATCGCACCTAAAGTGTTAAAATGTGGCATGTAGTTAATTTGGGATAGTGCATTCTCTGTAAAGAAGTAGTTTTTTTATTTAATTAAAACTGAGTTTTAATAAAAAACTACTTAGAAATATTATTGTGTTTCCTCACTAACTACTGAACGCATAATATCTCGAAATTCGAACAGTTGGATATCTATACAATCATTTAAAATTCAATTTTCCAGAGAAACAAATTTTGTTGCGTATAATTTTCCTTCTAATTTCAACAGTTTTCATTTTCGCCCATTGAGGTGTTATTAAATATATATTTTGTGTGTAAACGTTCCATTGCTATATAATTAACAATAAATTTTGAAAATAAAATACATATTAAGGAATCAAATCTAAAACACGATCATGCTATGATGTTGCTGATTAGAATATTCTTTAAATTTTGTATTGTGAATGTTTGAAAATCTCCCTTCTGCTGTGGTCAATTTAGTAGCACCGTTTAAACCAACAGGGTCCAGTTTCTGTTATTGTAGTTATCATTAAGAAAGCTACCATTATCAGTTATGTTACCATTAAGAAATTTGCAAATTGAATACAATTTCTTTTACAATACTTTTCACAAAGAAATACTATTCGAGTACAATACTTTGCTTTAGAACCTTTCGTACAAAAAAATAAGAGAAGAATATGAATCTATTGCCTTATTATAATATTTTAAGTTGAATTCCTTTTTTTTTTTTTAAATATTTGTCTGACTTAATGGCATCAATCGTTACATTCTGTACATAAAGCATCGCGTAGTTTAAAAAGAATATCAACTTCAAAGTATTATTTATTTTAATTTATCATCAGAATTTTTATACTATTACCTGAAATATCTAGCTATAGTGTGGATAAAATTTTCGTGTTTTTCACTAATGAAAATCTTAGGGTTTCCAAAGCTTCATTAAAAGCGTGATTATAGTTCAGTATTTGGGATCAAAATTTTAATTTTGACTCGTAGGCAGAAAGTAAAAATATCTTAATGTCAGCGCTAAATAAGAATCCAACTCGTTCGTAAACTGATTTTTTTAAATAATATTTTTAAAGCAAAAGCTTATTTAATATAAAATATTATAAAGGAAACTTTTTCTAATGCCTACGATTCTAGTTTTAATAAATGTGTTTTAAAATTCTTTTAAAAACAATACAATTCGTAGCATAAAAAATTAAAAAATAAAATAAAAACGTAAATAATATAAAACATAATAATATGAAAAATAAAGGCAGATTATTAGAAATCTAAAAATATACAGATTATTCAGAGTTACGGTTGCCTAGTAACGGCGTTTCCATAAACTTCCCAGTTTCAAAATCGTTTGCATCATTTCAATCGTTTGTTTAGCGAGTTCGCAAATTGTACAGACTAAGTCTATGGCAAAGGATACCGACGTTCTCTGATTGGTTTAAGCCTTGGCATCTTTTTGGCAATGTTTTGCACTCATAATAGTGTAGTTTTCGCTTATTTGGCTCAAACTTTGTACCTTTCATTAGTTTTATGAAAGAAACGAGTGAATATCAACACGATCTAATTTTTATTAATATAATTGTTTTCTCTAAATATTACTAGTAATACTACTAATACGAATAATTATTAATAATAATAATAAATATTATCAATAATACTAGTAATACAAGTAACTAATGTTGTTTATGCACAGAAGTATAAAAACTGTATGAAAGTAATTACTGAACATATGATGCAGCAATTAAATAATTTTTATTTTTATATGATTTTCGTGCCTTTATTAGATAATTTATGTAGTCATTGAAACTGGTTGCTGAACGTTTGTTACTTTCCCATCAACTACATATGGGGAGATGATTACTTAATGTCCAAAACGTATAAATATGTAAGCTTTAACGGAATATGTGATTTAGTAGCTAATTTATTTAGTTATATCAAAATAATATTAAGAAGAAACACACACAAAAAATATTTTTAATAAATTGTAATTTTTATATTTCTTGAATTTAGGTTTCAGGATTTGATCTTTTCTGCTGTTTATGTGTTCCAGATTAATATTACATGTAAACCGTAAAAAATAGGGGGGGGGGATAAATTCGCAAATTTTATTTATTTTTATAAAAATATATTTCGGTATGGCATCTTTTTGGCAAAACATTGCCAAAAAGACGCCAAAGCTTAAACCAATCAGAGCACGTCGGTATCCTTTGCCATAGACTTAGTCTGTACAATTTGCGAACTCACGTTTGTTTAGATATTATAAAAAAATATAAATATTTAAAGACAGATTATACAAAAATGAAACTGGCATAATTTAAAAAGTAAAATTTTAAATGTTAAGATAATATAGTATTTCTTATGAAATAATTTGCTTCTTATTGCAAAAAAACTACAAAATTTCAGTTCATACTAATTAATTGACTATTTAATTACCTTTTGCATTTCATCTATATATAGCGATATTCTTTCTCTTATTTTAAATAATAACTGAGTATGGTATGGTTAAATTCAGCTCACTTGTATATGAGCAGATGAGCCATAATGACTTTTGTTTATATTTAAATTTAAACTCTGCTTAGGTTAAGTTAGGTTTACAAATTCATAAAATTATATTTAAAAAATGCGACATACTTACAGTAAATTTCAATTTAAACAAATATTGCGAATTAAATATTTTAGAAAACTAAGCTGTTTAAATCTAAAGCTATACTCTAAAAACCAGCTGGATAATTAAGCAATTTCAACAGCGAATCTATACATATTATAAAATGAAGTCTCCTGAAAGTACCTGTATGTTTGAAAGAGAAAAACTGGAGAAATACTTTGTAGATATTTGTACCATTTTGTAGGGCATTTTTTGGGGAAGGTTTTAGTACATTGATGTCATGTCAAAATAAAAATAAGTTTTATAATTGCGATTTTAATTATTTTTCTACTACGATTCACGCATGCGTAAAAGAGCAGTATCTGGGCTTTGCACTTATCCGCGCATGTGAGAAAACATGGAACTGCGCATGCGCAAATAGAAAGCTGTGATATGCATATGCAATACATTTCTTTGTCTACGTCCGATTTTAAACCGCTATTCAAAAATCATTATGCCCCCCCCCCGAAAAAAACAGGAAATAAAACCTTGACCAGAGCACATTAAATGCCAAAATGTTTCGTTTGTTGCGCGATAAAGAAAATGTAGAGGAAAGAAACGCTGGGTTAGAGAAAAAATATCCACACTTAAGGAAGGATAGTCTTCTGTTCAGTGAAGTAACCAACACTCTTTAAATCGCACTACAATTGAATTACAGACGCAGAATGAATCTCACGAGGAGCGAAGTGATTACCTATATTCTATTGCTGATCCTGAAGTACAAGCTTCAACATGTTGTAACATAGCTCTGAAACTCTTGACAATTCTTTGGCAATAACTCTACAAGAAATATTACACAATCATAATAGTTACGTGCAGGCCTTCAAAACAGCAACTGAAAGTGCCTCGCCTGATTTACCAGACTTCAGAATTGTCATACATGCAAATAAAGTACCAATTGGTGAACATCGAGGCAGACATGATGCTCCAACTTCCAGTGAAGTAGCTATTGTGCTAATGAACATATCTTAATCTTACCTTTTTAACAGTCTAAATATTTCTGAATGTGTGCTATAAAAATTGTATTGTAGTTATTTTTGATGATTTCTAAATATAGTTTTATGTTTGTTTGATGTTGCGCGACATGCCCAGGTCATATCGAATGGAGGCAGGACTTAAGTTTAAAGCTAATTTTTCCTCTTTGGTATGCCACGAGCAACGCTGTGCGGGTACTGCTAGTTAATTATAAAATCTGCTGCATTAAGTATGCTGCTTAAATAAAAAAAAAAAAATGCACGAAAATAAAATTCGAATAATCGGAAAGCCCTTTTTTTTTTAATTTTGAAGCATCGTAAATACTATTTTTATACAGTAATATTCCTTAAAGTTATACAGAAAAACAGTAAAAATTCCATTTTTAGATTAATCAAAAATTCATTTAAAACTTCGAATATTCTTTCTCATAATAATAATGAATTAGAGGAAGTTGTCGCCTCAAACTTTCTCGTATATTCTCTAATAAATGTACTTGTTTATAATTAAACACATGCCATTGGCCAAAAATTGTTGCGAATGATCTTAGCGTGAGATCTAGAGCGATTATTAACTGGCGTGCGATAAATACACAAGCACCAAAACACCAAATGTGTAATTTAAACGCCTTTTTTTTTCAACCGATTGAACCACAATTTGACATTGAGCGACGATTGTAGATATAAAAATTATAAACTATATTTCGTATATCTAAGTCATAGGGGTTTTTTAGTAATTGGATTTATAGGCTTGTGAAAGTATGCAGAGACTTTTAACTAATCCCTGAACGAATGTGATTCCAAATTTGCTATTTAAATATTAAATCTGTGCACTAAATTTTATCCATCAAGCTCTCTTCGTTTTATAGTTATCATCTTAACTTATATTTGGAAACCAAATAAATAGAAATTTTACATTTGTCTACAAAATTGGTGCTTGTGTATTTTCACCAGATTTCATCCGTTTAGCTCAAAATATTTTTCAGCCATCGTATTCGCAGACAGAGAGCCATAAATCCAAAAATGTGTTTTTCTATTAGTTCTGAAACATTCAGATTCATAAATATCTGAATTTCATTATTATTTTTTTAAAAAAAATTTCAGAATATTCTATTTGTCCGAGCATACGAGGAAATGACAATTTTTAGCTTCGAAATTATTTTGAGGTTCCCTCTTGTATAAAAATTAATTCAAAACTTTATTCTTACTTTTGAAAATTGATAGAGCTTTAAATTAATTGCTTAAAGTGATTAACTGTATTATGACTTAAATTCATCTTTAAATTTTCTAACACAAAGTTTAAAAATATTTTGTATCATTCTTTAACAAGTATTAACAACACATGAAAACTTAGTTTTCTGTGGTTTTTATAAAAATCGTTTCAAAAAGTCTGTTGTCTTTCTAGATTTAAAAATTTTTTTGCTCAATTTATTTTCATTTCAATGAAAAATAAAGTTGCAGACGATAAAAAGATATTAGTTTTTATAATAATTCAAATGAAAGAATTTTTTGTATTTAAACATTGTATATATTTTCTTATTTATTTTATGGGATCGTGCAATTTTTATTTGAATTATTAATTTTTTTCTGTCTATATTTAAATTTATGTACCATTATTATTACAATTTCGAGCTTTTATTATTTGTGGTACTTAATATATTTGAGTTTATTGCTCATGCTTGAGCTAGCATCATTATTTGCTGTAATCAGGCTTTTAATTTTTTGTGTACATATTTGCACCATAGCGTATAATTTCTCTAAGATTTTTTTAAATTTTTTTATTAGCATTTAAAAAGCCATTTCATTCAAATACTAAAGAAGTAAATATATTTTTACTTCCACTGTTACAATGTTTATATCATATAATTTTTAACCACTTATTCGATATTTAAAAATTTCAAATTTTATTAAGAATATTATTATCGTAAGCTGAAAAACTGATCATTTCCAAAAACGAAAATTCTTGGTAAAGTGGATTTTTTTTTAATCATATTTATACAAAGTGATATTTGAAAAAGAATGCATGACCTTCAAATCATTTGGGTAATGCGTTTAGATATGCATATAATATGATAACGCATATAATTTTTATAATGCATATAATTTTTATAATATGATAACGAAGCACAAAGAAGATTATTTATCCATATTTTGTTTGGAGATTATCAGTTTTGGAGATCGTTTTAAATATGTTCATTTTGCAACTTTCTGAAATCTAAATAATTACATTAAATTATATAAAATGAACGGTAATTAATTTTCGTAAAACTTTATTGAAATTATATTGTGTTTATATTTATTATAAAAACTAGATTTAAGTAGATAAAATCAGATTCTCATAGCTATAACTTCCACAATCTAGCACAAAATATTGTTTGAGTTCTTCCTATAAATTTCCTTTCCCGCATTCTTATGCTTGTACTACTGATTATTAAAACATTTGTTTATTTTTTATTATTTTATAATGGATTTGTTATTATTATTATTATTATATTTTTCATTAAGTGATCATGCATGTTTTTTATAAAATTAGTTTCAAAATATCCTTGATGTGTTTCCACAAATATTGTTGATAAAAGTGATCTCAAGTATTACATTTCCATCGTAAATATTGTTTTTGCTGTTCTTTGTTATAACGCATTTTTATTAATAATTTAATTTTTCTGTTAATCTTTGCAACAAAAATTTTTTAAATCTCAAATTTACTTTTTATTTTTTCATAAATACTTTTCTAGATTTTAATATAAATAAAGAAAAAAATCATAAATTATTTTTTAAGAAAATGTTTAATTAATGTTCCTTTAATTATAGTCTCTTGAATGATTTATTTCAATCGTTTTTATTTCATGGAAAGCATTTTTATTGAAAGTGTTACAGAGAAGCTGGGCGAGTTAAAACATATATTTGCTTCATATGTGAAAAATAACAGAGTTAGCCCTGCTTATTTTAGGAATTCTCATCTAGGCAAAACCTTTTAAGACTATACCTGTCATTGATCTGAAGTTAAATGAGGAAACCAAGATTGTAGAAGCTAGAGCACTTAAATATTTTTGAAATATTAAGATAACAGAAAATAGATCGCATATTTAGTAATAATTCCAATTCTGTGTAATAATTTGACTATAATATCTCAATTATATAATATATATTTAGATTTAAAAGCATTGTCCCCAAGCTCATACAAAAATTGTCTGCAACAAAATATAACATATTTTAATTGTATCAAATTTGATTCCTTACATTTTCGCTATCTTTTAATCTAAAATAAACGCAACTGTCTTCGAGCCTAACGAAAATCGCCTGTTTCATTTTCTAACGGAACAATCCATCTTTCATTCCATAATCAGCCGTTGTTCCATAGATAATGAAATATGAATATTCCACCCCCACTTAGCATGCATGACAAGCAGCAGAGAAGGCGCTTGTGAACAATTCATCTCCCGCTCAAACCAGCCACGAAAATTACAACGAGAACAAATCAGTTATCGGCCCAGCTTCGAAGAGCAATGTCGCTTTTTGCTTCAAAATATCAATCTTCTCGTGAAGCACCTGGTCATGCTCGCTTGACCGTAACTAAAACCGCTGGTCAAGCACAAGGGACATTTTTTTTTCGTTTCTTATTTTTGCATTTGGACCATTTCTATGTAATTTATCGAACGTGCTCCACTGAGCTGTTAAAACGAGCACGGCTCTTTTCATTAAGCCTAATGAGATTGGTTGGATTTTACGATGCCAGATGTATAAATATAAATGTATATATTTCATAACAAATTGATGGAATGTAATGTAAAATTTAAGCATCAAGGTTATGTGACGTGGCTTTCAGTGATCCAATGGAAGAGCTTCTCTTAATAAAAGGTACAGTAATTGGAAAAGAAAATTCGAATCTCTTCTACGTAGCATGATAACGTCATTATGTTAAAAAGCATTATTTCACCATCTGCAATTTATAAAAGTATTTCATCATCATTGCGAAATCGAGATTTAAAAATCATAAAATTGTAAAAGAAAATAATATTATAGTCTAAATGATAAATAATATAAAGTATATAACACAAATCGTAAAATAATATAATTAAATACTATAAGCTGCAAAATAATAAAAAGTAGAGTAACTGGAAATTAAAAAAAAAATCGAATTTCTTTTCAAACATTATCATCCGTTGCATGATGATGTCATTATGTTAAAAAGCATTATTTTATTATCTGCTATTTATAACGTTTATTCGTGATTGAGAAATCGAGATTTAAAATTCATAAAATTGTAAAAGATAAAATAAAGTACGAGATACATTAATTGAATTTAAAGCGAAGCAAATCTTAAAAATTAAATATTTTTAAAAATATAAATTTATTAATTTTTGAATTAGCGTTTCTATACTGTGTAAGCCGACTTCACAATGAAGCAAACTATTGAACATTTCAATAATAAATGAATGGTAAAAATTCAGTTTATTAGCTATTCTAGAGTAAATTTTGTAAAATTTATTAAATGTTTTTGGGCGAAATGAAAATGATATGAATGAAAAGATAATTTTTAGAATTATAAACTACTGCAAAAATCATTTTTGTATAATCAAATGCTGCGAAATTATTAAAAAAAAAATTATATTTCGTTTAATTTTAAATTGATTCATTTAATTAAAATCCATGAAAAATTCGTTTTTATGAGTAAATGTCTTAGTAGTCTAACTGTCCGATAGAGAATTTTTGATTGATTTTTTTCATCAGGTATTTTATACAATGTTTGTTAATTTAAAAGTATTATCACGTTATAAAGGACATAAATTTTTTTATGGAATTTTATAAGGGAAAAAAATTTGAAAAAGGTTTTATAGAAAAAAAAAAAAAAAAAAGAAGTTTCCTTCTCTCTTAGCATGTTTTCTTTTCACTTTTATACTGGATGGTAAACATTCAGTATAAGTACATCGAAATTTTTAATCTGAGTTCAAAGACATTAGCGAGGTATTTCCCCCTCAAAATACTTGCATGCTATCCCTGGTTTTCTTTTTAGCTTCGTAATACAATGAACGGAATTTTATTTACTCGTGTGATTTGATTAAAAAAGTCATCCCAGTTCTACCATTTCAGTGCCAAAGCCATTTAACGAATTTCACTGAACTCACTTGCAAGGATTCACACACCTTGAAACACAATTCGAAAACTGATGTTTAAATATAGATGGTGTGACAGTTAACCAATAGATATATTTCCCTTAGAATTGATTTACATTTACGGTAACTCGGCCAACGGTAACTCGGTAACTCATCCAACGGTAACTCGGTAACTCATCCACGGTAACTCGGTAACTCATCCCAAAGTTTCTCCAATACTCTCATAAACTTATCATGTCAAAGAACTCCTTGCATAGAAATGGCGTACAATAGTTACGAAATACTGCCGCATTGAAAAGATGCAGTCAAACTCTCCATGGCCGAATGGTCATAGCACTGGTCTCTTAATCAAGAAATCGTAAGTTCGAATCCCGCTGGAGACAATGCGATTCACAGACTGTATAAATATTTCGTTACTTGATTTTATGTTTTCCTTTATTTCATGTTCCAGAAGATTCTGGACATTTCTTTAGTTTACCATACAAGTGTTCTGGACTTTTCTTACTGTCTCCAGAAAAGTATTCTGGAACTTTCGCTGCTAGTATAAAAGTAGAATATCTGTCAGTCACTGTGTTCTTAGTTCTGAGTTGAGTTAATAAATTGGGTTAGCTCTACTTCTTGTGTGTGTCATTGAGTTCCACATTAGACTATCTACGTGCCAATATTAACTTTCGGCGAGAGTTTAACATTTTTTACTGAATCTATCGTGTCATCCTTAGTGAGTTTTTGGCAATTAATCCCTTGTATGCAGTAAGCAGTATCAAATAGTCGAATTTGTGTTTTAGACGCGTTTCTCCCAACCGATTGAAACAAAATTTTAACACGGAACTACAATTGCAGTCACAAAAATCCATCTCAAATTTGATATGTTTGATATGCGTTTTTGAGTTATCGCGTTTAAATGTTCTTGGAAGTACAGAACAACAGACAGTCAATCCCGTGCTGGATTGAACTCAGCTTTGATAGGTGTCAAGATTACATATACATGCATCGAATCTCTACGTATCAGACATCCCTAAGTCCAAAACACATATTTGTGGAATTATTTATGTCTGTGAACACGATAACTCAAAAAAGGTTTTGAGCTAGATGGATGACATCTGGTATAAAGTGTTCACATCAAATTTGTAGAATTTCTGTCAAATTTTAAGCGATATCCATTCAGAGAAAGTCTGTCTGCTCTTCTGTCCGAATATAAATCAATATATATATAAACAACCGCAAAGATTTATTGTTAAAAGTGTAAATTTGTCTGAAATTTGAAACCAAATATGTAAAGGGCGTGACCGTCTATTGATCTTTATTTTCACAAGCATATAAACGCCATAAAATAGAAATGTAATGACTTAAATACATCAAATTTTGTGTGTGATATGGGATTACACTATAGTTTTATGTAAAATTTTGTTTATCAATTGTCGAGAAAAAGCCGCCCAAAATACACATTCGATTTCTGACGCTTTTGTATTAACTGTATCCCAACGATTCATTATAAAGCAAATAGCAGAATATCGCATTTTAATGAGCTCTTTCGTAACTACTGTTCGCCAATGGCATGCAATTAATAATACAAAATTGCATTTATTAGAGAATATGCGAGAAAGTTCTGAGGAGACCGTTTCCTCTTGTTTTATACCAAAGGAAAGCGATAAGACACTATCTGTATTCTGTATATATTTTCATCAGCATGATAGCTTATATATTGTTTCGAAAATAAATTTTCCATGCTTCGCAATATTCCGCTAAATCGACGAGTTCACTGTATGGTGACACAGTCAGCAGACCTCAATAACAAAAAGCGTCTATTAACACAAAGAAATGAATACACACATGACAAGACACGTATTCAAGCAATAAGCAGCAGGACTTCCAACAACCAGCATCCCACAATTAATAATCTGTAGTAAACAACCTCAACAGCGCACAGAATGGTTATGCAGAACTCAGTAGGAAGAGAGAATTCACTTAGCTATTCACTATCTTCAAATTCCTACTATTCTCCATTATCTCACTCTCCGACTCACTACTATAAGTTACTCCACACGTGACTCGAGGCTGCTTCCATACTAGTTTCAAAGACTTGGCGCACAACTCAGTTCTCAATCCACTGATCACTTGAGCTCCACTCAACGCTTGCGCTTCGCTGGACTGATCCAACTAATTCGTCGTTGACTTAACTATACTACTGACTTCGACTTGGACTGTCAGCCTTTTATAGCTTCCGGCGTGGAGAACAGAAGGTTCTCGAACAATCAGCATAATTTGCCTCCAAGTGGTCTTTTCATCAAATTTCCTGAAAGCTACCAGTATTATCCATTCTGTCGCCAAATACATCGTCAAATAGTCGCCAAGCTCAGGGGGTCATTGATCCGGATGAATCCGATCAGCATCGTATAGAGTTGACCATAAAACCGCCTTTCCTATGATGGAACTAACTGTGCTAGAAAGCAACATAACAGATTTATAATAATACTGAATAAGCACCAAGTGAAAACAGCTTTTCATTAATAATTTTTTTTGATTTAATTAGTAGTGACTAAATCTTCACTAAAGACTTTGCTATCTTTCATAATAATTGTGAGAAATATTGGGAGAAAATCTATTTAGTTCTGTAACATTCAAACAATTCAAACTTATTCACTTATATTTGAATAGATATTTGACTATCCATTTTAATAGGCTCAAAAAGTTTATTTTTTATTAAGAAGAATATATTTTTCTTCTAGAAAATAAAGTCGGAGATCCAGGAAACATGAAACAGAGGAAAGACCTATTGAAGTCATTGTTTTTCTTAACATTATGGTTTCAATGTGTGGTAAGTAGTTACACAAGTATTCAGAGAACAAAAAATTAAAAACAACTTTTGTTTATATATCAAAAAAAATTTTAATGTATAAAACAGAATAAATTTTAATAAAAATTACACGTTTTCATTTCTTTCCAGGTACTGTCTCCTACTCCTAAATCGTACATTCGAACAAGTGGCAAACGAGAAAAAGGACTGGGGATCGCTCGAATCCCCGAACGAATAGAAGTCGCCAGCTGCCTTGCTCGATGCCAACAGACACCCTCTTGTGTCTGTGCCCGGTAAGGCTGTTTTGATTGACTAAATATCACTTGCAGAGTGATTCAAAACCGAAGACCTCCCATTATTGTTGGAATACAATGTAAAAGTTTCAGGGATTTGTTTAGTCTAAGATAACCAGAAATCATAGATAATATGAAAGATAACCGATTTTAAAATTCTTTTTCCAGAACACTTTTTACAAAATACAGCCAGATTTGTCACGATTTTAGGTATATCAGAATTGTCCTGTTTTTAAATTACAATAAAATAATTTATAAAGTCATTTTTTAACATTAATTTAAGTCTCTTTTTAGTATTGGAATTTATGTTACAGACTCATCGGAGGATTTTTGGAAAGTTGCTACATAAGCCAGTGCTTTTAGCTTTTCATTTTCAAAGATTTAAAAAACCAAATTTGAACAATTAGGTTCTGATGGTCATGGAAGGGTCTTAAGGTCGGGCGCACCGGATGCTTTAAATTCACTACAACTCCCTCCTCTAAGATATCTGGCCCTCACTGCGCCTCTATACTCTTTCATTTCATCTTTTTAAGCCCATACTATCCATCAAACGAACTTCTCACATTTCACAGGAACAATTCACTTCATCCTAAATTTAAATATGAAATTAAAGGAAGGTAAAGGTAACTTTTTAATATTGATAGCATATTTAACAACTAACAAGGCCAATGTATAATTATGCAGATTAAAATTTTGCATCAACATTTTTATTTTCAGAATATCAACCACAGGAAATGGAGTTTGTGAGACTTATACGAATACCAGCAACCCCAACGTTTTGAAAACAACTGGATTTGTGTATTACGCTGCTGTAAGTATTTATCTTAATAGTAATGTCTAAATAATAATATCTTTTCATTCTTCGATGCAACATTTAACAATTACGAAGTGTACAAAGAGGAATTATTGTAAGCATTACAATTTTCAACCTTGATTATAATGGAACACATTTAAAATAAATAAAAATTAGAGTGTAAAATTAAAGATGTAATTGGTGCGAGAAAGCTTTTTACTGTACCTTCTACAATAAGCTAAGAGTCCTTTTATTTATCGTGCAGCGGATTTTTATGAGCGAGGATAGAACCTGGGACCTTGTGGTTCGCAGCCGAGTAACAAGACCACAAGACAAAAACAATTGCCCGCGTTTCGTAGCTGTTATCTGGCTTATAAGTTTTTCACCACAATCGACATGATTTCAGAAACACATTTTTAAAAGCTTACAGAATCAAAGGAATCTACTTCGGAGTTAGTGTAGTTAAGATATTAAAAATATCAAACTTCTTATTCTTTTCTCCCTTCTAACTTATATTGTCTCTCAGTCTATAATTTTTAGAACAAACGAAAAACTTAGAATAAAAAATTTATAAAACAATACATCAAAATCAAAGAATTAATTTATGTAAATATCATAAAGAGGACATAAAAAGAGAACATAATACAAAGTGTTTCTATCCACATAAATCTGAGAACAGTAGCAACTGTTATCAAATTAATGTCAACTTTGTTTAAATTCAGTAAAATGAGCATGTGAAAGGAGATTAGTTACAACACCACTAAGCAGCAACCAATTGAGAAAGCATTCCTATTCTCGGAAAAATGTAAAGATATTCATCGTCCAAAATACGATGGAAAAGCAGTTATAAAATTCTAAAGCCTCTTCGATTTAGAACGAAAAGATGCCTTAAAGCACAAAAAAGCTAAGAACAAAACTATGAAACACACATTTGTTTGATTACGATTTTGTTGGAAAAAGAGTAATAAAACAGAATAATTAGTTATCAGCAGATACTTTTGTTTCCCATGTTTGAAATGCTCTACCCTATTGGGTCAACAACTATTGTTCAAAAGATGTTATTTTCTCTTATTGTTGCGAGTTGCTACATAACAGGTGTGGAACAGAGCAAGCCAAATATATGCACGTTGCGCTCGTTTTGCTCTAATCATTATTCCATTCAAGATGCTTTTTTTTTGTATCAAATTAAAGACGCAAAACGATTTTGAAATTAACTTTTTTTCCACATATTATGCCATTTCCGAAACAATAACGCTGACTTCGTGGTTTACCTCTAGAGGGCGCTGTAATAGTATAGGGTCACATTTCGTCTAGACATCAAGTTTGTAGTATCAGTTGTCTTCATTCTCAAATTCATGTAGAGCAGAAGGCCTTCCTTGCAAGTATATATATCGCCACTGTGAACAAATAAAATGCCACCTCTCGCAGCGCGAATAATGTACTAAATAAAATTCTGCAGAAGCGTTGCAATAAAGCTACGAAACTAATTAGATTTTTATTAGAGAAAAATATTTTTACAAATAGTAAAATAATTATGATTTTTTTTTTAATGTCGGGAAGAAAACCTATAACAGTTAAATAGACATCAAATGAAAAGTAATTTTTTTTAAAAAAAAATTTAAGACAGCACAAAAAATATTACTACATGATATTATAAAAATGTAATGTCAATCTTATCACTTTGATCAAATATTGCTTTCTTATTGTATTAAGCTATTTTATATTAAATCAGAGAAAATTTTATTGAATATTTCTTTGCAGTATTATATTAATTATAAAAAACATTTGCAGCACACATAAGACACTAATGATGAATGATGAATTTTTGTACTCATTTGTTTAAAAGCATATTTGGTATCAGCAAAAAATAAATGAATGAATTAAAAAGTATTAATTAAAACAAATATATTAATTAATTTTTAATTACCGTGCTCAAAGGCAAACAAAATTCCAAAAATATGTTTTTCGAATTCAGAGAAATCTGAAACGTGGAGATTCGTCAAAACTCAATTGCGAGATTTCTGATGATTATATTATATTCTCTTTGTATAACTCGCATAAAAAATATTTTTAAAAAATTTACTAGGAACTTGTTAAAAGTATTCACTTTGTGGACAGATTTAACTTAAAATTTAATAAATATCTACAGTTTTGATTTCAGAACAATATACTGAATTTCATGCCCGTAGCTGTAAACGCAGTAATTCGCATTATTGTAATATCACATTAATTACATTCGTATTACTATAAACGCAGTAATGTGAATGTCATTACTGCGTTTACAGTAATGACATTCACATACAACTGGAGATGCAATTTCAGAAAGTAATTTTACTATTAAAATACTACTTTTAGCTGACGTACTCTTTAAAAGTTGCATGGTTTTAAAAATGCTTTACAGACTGATTACTGGGTCTAGAAACCCTCCATGTAGCTATTTCTTGAGCTCGATAAGAAAGTTTTTTTCATAACAAGTTTGTCATTTTCCTCTCAATAATCCCAGAGCCAAAAAATAGTCCTAATTCATTTTTTAAAAATGAGCTGATATTCTCATTGATAGTGATTTAATCGCAGAGTAATTTGTTATTTTAATTTTAATATTCTTTCAAAATAAATTTTAAATTTGAATAGTTATGTTACGGCCAGTTCGCGAATTGGCTGGCCATTTCGCATTTTGCCCAAGAGGTTTGGCCAAAGTCCGAAGTACTTGCAATTAATATTGTATATTCTACTTTGGCTGGCCATTTCGCGAAGTGGCTGGGAATCCTTGGCCAAAACCAGATGTGATAATGGTAGATTGACCTATTTTGATATTTGCTATGGGCCTTTGCAAAAATTTCATATTTTTGAAGTGATATTTCGTCAGACAGTGTGATCTGAAATCTTTAACATTAGATGTATGGTGCAGAAAAGAAACATGGATCCCCTTAAATGTAGTTGACAAATTGAGTACTCAGCTTACCTTTGTATTCATACACGATACGTAACGCATTTTCTCAAGATATAATTCGTCATTTTGAAGGTCGCAAATCTAATCTTCGTGCTAAAATGTTGTTATAGTATATACGCTCACTGAATAACTTCTATTATGGCATTAATACGAGAACAGAATAACACGAGATCATATTTTTATATATTACAAGCTTATTTTTAACTCAGAAGTGTTACTTATATTTTAATTCGTAAACAGTTGTACTTAAAAAAAAAAACAAAGTACACAAAAGTACTCATTTTTAAAAGTGTGTAAAACAATCTGCTCTTGATTTCTTTCTTCCTACTTTGGCCAATCGTCCCAAGCCACTTCGCGAATTGGCCGGCCAAAACCGGAAATCAAGAAAAAATCGGATGTTGGCCAAAACGCGAATTGGCCGATTTCGGGCTTTGGCCGTAACAGTTATAAAATTGCTTCTTTTATTGTGGTAATGAAATTCATACTAGTATTATTTTATTAAATATTTTAATAGCTTGCTTCAGTTAATATTAACCCTACGATTAAGGGGAAAATAATGCTTTCTTTAGACACTAACCCCAAAGCGGAATTTTCTTTGTTCCTTTTATAATCATGATGATTTCTTAGTCTTTCTGTATATTGCGCGATACGATAAGCACATAATGCAACGCCTGATTCAATCAAGTCAGACAAGGATTAGATGGACAAATCAATCCAAAACATTATCCTGCCTGGGCAACTACAGTATTTTTTCGCTCATACTCAGTATACGAGATTCAATAAAATTGTAAAATAATTTTATCAACAAATATTTCAAAAAGAACAAATATTTCGAAAGATTAATCGTATCCATTAATTCTAAAAACGAATGCTGCCTTTTGTTTTGAATGTATTCGAAATATTTTTGTTGAAACATGCGTTAAAGTAAATAATTATATATTATTATTTTATAAGGGTAAATGATGAAACATATAACTGATATCTTTTCTTTGTTGTTTTTTTCAGGACATGTATAAAAAGACCTTAGAAACAGGTAAATTTGAATTTTATGTTTTACATTTGCAATTTTGAAAATTGTGCATAAACTGAGGTTTCGTAATTTTTACTTTATTTAAAATATTTTTCTAGCATTCTGTTCTAAAGTTCAATTTCTTCATAATTTATTTTCATCCAAAAATATTGTTCATTGATTATTTCTTACAGAAAATATTTTCATTATTATTTCTGATTAAAAATTAAAAACAAAATATTATTGTCAGACAGAAAATTTATGAATTACAAAATTAAAATGAAACTGAACAGAAGTTTTTAATATAATTCTAGTCATATTCAGATAAGTCTTAATTTTAACTTGTCTGGTCTGAAAATAACACGAATATAAGAAAAAAGAACGAAATGCATTTGAAAAACTCATCGTACAAATGTTTCTAAAAGCATAAAAGAAACTTTGAAGGTATGTTGTATTTTCAAAAACAATTTATTTTCACAATAGAATTGGAGTTCTAAATAGGAAGGAATATTTGATGACTTAATGATGAGCGAATGGAGTGATTATAGCTACATTTTGATTCCATTTGAAAAGTGTCATTTTGTAGTGAATTTAGTGGAAAAAAATATACTGCAAGGTTATAAGGATAAAAAATAAATTATATATCAATATATGAAAATATAAAATATCAGTTAAAGACTAAATAGTAAGAAATAACAAACATTTAAAAGCACATTTTTATTGTATATTAAATTGCAAAACACAAGTACACTAGGTGCGTAGGGGGGATATTTGAGGTTCATTCTATGGGGAAAAAAATAAAGGCATACCTGAAAACCGGATGTCTCTCACTGGACTCCTTTTGATAATTTAAAGAAGAATAAATTGTAGAACCTTTCTAATGACGGAGCTCTGCATTATAAGGACAACAAACATTATACGTGTGGCCTACAAAAAGCATCTAGCATGGAATAAATACAGTTTTCATCAAATCTGTTTAGTGTTAACGTTGAATCTATTTTTTATTTTCTCGTATACATAGTATACCGAAAATATTGTAATCTTCCAAAAATTCGAACTCGAGATTTTGACGAATCTCCACGTCTGAGTCAGGAAAAACACATTTTTTGTCTATCTGCGACAATAAAAAAACCCCCCAAAACAATAACTTTGGGCTAGACGATTGAAATTTGGTGTACGATCTTTATACAAATTTGTAGATGTCTCTTAAATTTTGGGGAAAATCCGCTCAGAGGAAATCCGGCTGTTCGGATATAAGTTAACTAAAAAACGAATGAAGATAGATAAAATTCGGTACACAGGTTTAACATCCATAGTGTAGATGTCTACAAATTTTGAATCTATCAAGGGGTTAATCGTCTGTCGGTCTGTACTTTCAGGAACAAATATGCGAGATAGCTCAAAAATTTAGTGATGTAAATATATTAAATGTGGTATGGGATTTTGTAACTACAAGTGCAGTTTCGTGGCAAGTTTTTGTTTCAATCGGTTGAGAGTTGAGCGACTAAAACACAAATTCGATTTTCGAATACTTTTTAACCGCATGCCAGAAATTAATAGCCAAATAACTCGCCAACGATAATACGATAGACTCAGTAAAAAAATGCTGAATTCTCGTCAAGGGTTAATATTCCGTTACTATTGTAAGGCAATGCTATGCAAAACGTTCTTGGGATAACTTAGAGACTATGCGAGAAAGATTTGTGGAGACCATTCCCGTTCGTTATTATCACTGTAAAAATATTTATGCACTCGAGTGTCTTTATGGAGATGGTCAGTTCTAATCCTGTTTTCCATAGTATCTTTCATGTTGCATATGATTTGAAATTTAATCATGCGATTGAGTTACTATGTTATTGTGAATTTCTTTCTCCTTAAAGTTCTGTTGTATTTTGCATCTGGTGAATATATTTTCCGATTTAATACACTGACAAACAGCTCTTTCCTTTGTGTTTAGAAACCCACGCTCTTTTACAAGAGTCATTTATTGCTTTATGTCTCGTCTATTCTAAAATTTGTACAATACTTTTAAATACGTTCTGTATAAAAGACGCCAAATGAAGGTGAGACTGTTATTCCATGTGGTAGAGCTTTGTTTAATAGATGGTCGAGATAATGTAATAATGGATACAATTCAAGGAAAATCAGTGATTTTGTTGTCAATAACGATGTGGCGTTGAATGATGCATTCATTGGGCAGAAATCTAACTTTCGTATCTCAGGGTGTAAGAGAAATGTGTTACCTGGTACTGATTAAGGAATGAGGAATGAATAGAGGTGTAGGACTGAGTGCATGGTCAATTTCCAGATGGCGCAGTAATCATGGATGTGTGGTATTGTTAACATGCCAGTCAAAACATTAAGATTTGATGAGTTGACTGTTGCAGTTGACATCCTTGTGAAAATGAAACATCGAACTCTTCAGGATATCGAAACTAAAACGTAACCAAAGATTGCTTGGTACCTCATAGCGGCACCAAGCAGTTTTTGATGATCATCTACATTATTATTAGCCAATATTTGATGATCATTTACATTATTATACAATCTTTGATAATCATATACATTATTATACAATCTTTGATGATTATCTACATTATTAGTACACAATTTTTGATAATCATTCAAATTATTACTATGCAATCTTTGATGATCATTCAAATTATTATTATGCAATCTTTGATGATCATCTACATTATCATTTACAATCTTTGATTATCTACATCATATCAATATCATTGTTGTACAATCTATGAATTATCTACATCATATCTATATCATTTTAATACAATTTTTGAAATCTACATTATTATTATACAATATTTGATAATCATTTGCATTATTAATATACAATCTTTGATAATCATCTATATTATTATTATACAATCTTTGATGATAATCAGACTTTCATCATTTGAACAATCAAATGATAAAAACCTCATTTGCGGTATTCATTATCTGATTGAAAAGTATTACATTTGTTTTAGCAAACAATGTGATTATATGTGGACAGTTTATTTATGCAGGATTATGTGCAGTTCTCTAAATTGCATGGAAATAATGAGCTGCTGCAGATAATTATCTCAGTCCCATTTTCACCAGATCACAGCTTATATTTTAATGAGGAGTTTTCAGTTTTAAAACTTTGTGTTATAGAAAGTCTTGCCCTGGCAAAACCTTCATACCAGAGTTCCACCTATCGTCTGAAGAACGTCAAGTACACGGCCGATCGAGCCAACGACGGCAACCGTAATGTAGAAGGTTTCTTGCAACCCTACTTTGCCCATACCATGGATGGTCCCGACTCCGAACCCTATCCTTGGTGGCAGGTGGACATGGAAGAAGAATACGTCATCACAGGAATCTTTATCCTGAACAGGAGGAACTGGGGTAAGGAAAATACAAGGATAACACAAAATCCTTTTCACTTCATTCTTCTATTCTATCTCATCCCTTTATATGACCATTAAAATACACTCATTTTTAAAATCCCTGCGAGCCAGTTGGTCACGAAAACCGGCAGGTTTAAAATGAAAGAAGATGTATAGAATGTAGATGAATAGTAATATCATGAATTAGTTTTATTATATTTTTTACATAATCACGCCCATACAGACGATGCACACACACACTGCTTAAAATTTACAGATCGATATATGGATTTGATCTAGTTTCTTAAATACAGCGATATCATAAAAAGTAATAAAAAAAATCAATTAGTATTCTTTTTCCTACATGACGCTACCACTTTTTCAGGAAAGAATTTATGTTTAAAATTTTATTGCTGTTGATTGGTTGCGATTCTTGTAGGGCGTGGGCTATGCGGAATGTATATCAAAGATTGTGGTTGTAACTTCCTGGTTAGTGATCAACTATAGGATTAAAGATAATTCATTTATCGTGTTGTGCCCAGACTTGATTGAACAACGTACTATTACTGCGTGTAAAAAGTTCGCAGCGTCTTTCGTTGAACAGTACAATGGGATGTTTGAGACTCTATTTATATATACACTTATAGAATCTGGTACATAATTATTTCTGAGTCAAGGGTCTAACAAATTCTTCAGGACTGCTTTACATTTAAAACGTTTCAAAATTAAAATTAAAACGAAAAGAATTTACCTTTAAATTTTAGTTTATATTTTTTAAATTAGCTTTAAGAGAAAATTGTGATCCATATAAGAAATTATTCCTCTAGAATTTTCCGACAAATATTTTTGCAGAAATCTGTGTCTTAGGAGTTAAAATATTCAAAATAAAATCACTGTTTTCCTTAGTGATGCTTTATCTAATATATTATTTAAGTGTTCTATTGAGGTAAACATAATATATTTCTCAAAATAATACTCTTTTTATGATTATCAAATTTATCATCAATTTTGAAATACTGCTGTAAATAAGAAAACCCACATTCATATTAAAATTTAAGCATTTCACAAAATACTCCCAGT
This sequence comes from Argiope bruennichi, assembly GCF_947563725.1. Lineage (NCBI taxonomy): Eukaryota > Metazoa > Arthropoda > Arachnida > Araneae > Araneidae > Argiope > Argiope bruennichi. The sequence continues at coordinate 94,306,776 of NC_079161.1, forward strand.
TTTACAATTACACAACGGATATCAGTTAAAGAGAGAGTATGTGTCGTGTCCGTTTTTAACAGTATCGAATTCTCATACAAAATTTTAAAATTTACTTACAATTGTTGTAGATGTTCTTTGGTCATGATGCAGACGAAATCTCTTAAAAGAGAATCTTGAAGCATTTTTATGAAGAAAAAAAATTACGATTTGGATTTGTACTATAATTTGAAACAAATTTTTACCATTTTGAAATCATTAGAACATTTGCCAGGTATACTATTGTTTATACATGGACAAATGCAGTAACATATAATAATGAATCTTGTCTTTCTTGGACAATAGAGGGGACTGGATCTGGTTCTCACCAATTTTGATTGCAATTTTTTTTTTTCTTTTCTTCTTTTTAGTAATGATTAGACAGCTGATCTGTCGCACCATACATTCCGATATACCCGAATAATTTAAATAAGAAATAATTTTTTTAAAAAAAATAAAGAAAAATTTTCACTTCATTGAATGAATTAACAACACCAGAGCCAAGTTATACGAGAGTTAGGATACATTGACTTTATACGCAGGGCAGATTGGAACCGTATATTTTACAGTGGTGGCTAAAATTGTGGGAACGCTCTAGGAAAAGTTTATTTTATGATGTTTGAGGGCTCGCATCTATAATGTATTTGGAGTATTGTCAAAAGATTACATATCATTCGAAAGATAATTTAATTATAAATACAATGTAATAAAGTTTGTTTAATTATCTTAATTCTATCAAAAGTTACAACTAAATAACAAGAAAAAGAAGCACGACAGGCTTAACTTGATAAATTTGCAACCAATGAGCTTGAATGTTTAGAGAGCCAATCAAGTATCGCTTTGTTTTGGCAATTAACTAATTAGATTACAGTAGGTTAAAATCTCGATATCCTTCATTGGAGTTCAAACGAAAACATTTGTCATTGCGTTAAGGGATTGCTAGTAAATTGTGTTTTTTTTATTGTTTTCTTTCATTTAATAAGCTAATAAAGCTTTAAAAATTATTCAAAAAGTTGAATGGTCAAATAGAAATTGATCAAAGCTTGCGTGATAGAAGCTGCAGTTATGGAGAAATTAGAAGAAATATTGGCGGAAACTTAACGAAAGGTGGTATTTCTAAATTTTTGAAGAGTTGTAAAGAGATTCAATCTTTACAAAACAAAACTGGTAAAGGAAGAAAAATATGCACAACAGGAACTGATTTTATGAGAATTATAAAATTAAGCTTATGTGACAGAATAAAATCATTTGTGAGAAAACAAGAAGAAATGGCATAATGGAATGTAAAGGTTAGTGCAAGGTCTCTTCGATGTAGACTAATAGAATTTGGTCTAAATGCGAGAATTCCACGAAAAAAGCCATTTTTCTGTGAAACAAAGGTTTAAAGGATAAAACTGGTATAAAACCCATGTTAATTGGGCAACGGGACAGTGTTATTTGGAGTGATGAGACCAAAATCTCCCAATTTGGTAGCGATGGCCTAAAATGCATAAGACGAATAATTGGCGAAGATGTGCATTCTAAATGCATTACACCTATTGTGAAACAACCAGTGAGTGTCATGATATGAGTTTGCATGATATCAAAAAGTGTAGGTAGAATTTCTATGAGAAATAAAAATATAAAGGCTCAAAAATACATATATGAAATACTTGAGCCCAAATTGAAACCGTCAACTCATGATCTTTTCCAGGACAACCATGCATTTATATTTCAACAAGATTCAGCTCCTTGCCAGGTTGCTAATGGGTGCAAAAAGTGGTTTCAAAATCGTCACATTCCTTTACTAGAGTGGTCTCCAAATAGGCCAGATTTTAATCCAATCGAAAATTTAGGGAAGTAGATGACGAAACATGTGTCTGAGCAACAATACTGCAATAAAAACCAGTAAGCGGCGAAGTGCTAAACTGGACAGTTTCGAATTATAAAACTTATCTTTGTCGACTTCGTGTATCGATAGCAACATACTGCGAAGTTCATAAAATGCTCCTATTTCATTCATCCTGGCGAATTACAGTGTTCAATTCTTTCTTTAGGTGTCCCACTGAGGCAGTGATCCTTAAAATGTACATGTGAGGAATCAAAAGGCTCATAATCTTGTTTCTGATAGGAGACACAGACCCATCCAACGTGACAAGAGTCCTTACCACCCCCTAATGTATTGGTGAGGACCAACCATGCTGGCACTACATAATTTATGACTACACTGCTTATCGAGTTAAAAAAACTCCAACATCGTACAAAGGAAAAAGAATGATCGTATGTCCTCACTTAAACTTTATTTATTGGAAATGCCCAGAAGATTGGCTATGACGTCATTAGATCTCTAGCCTTTCAATATGTCAGAGAGACGCAAGAAAGGTGGCAAAGTCGTAGCAGATTTATTGTTAGCCATGTATAATCGCGTGGAGGCCTGCTACGTTACACTCCTCTTTACTTAAAGTAAATGTTAACGATAGAAAGTTCTAAAAGAATTCTGTTGTAAAAATGTCCTACTCGTCTTTGTCTAATTTAAAATCTAATAAAATCTTGTAAATATAAAGTTTGCTATCCATAATTTATGCAGTTCAAAGCAATTGGCATTTCAAATTTTATGTTAATAATCTACTGTTAACAAGCTATTGTATTTTTCAGCTTTCCGACTGCATGATATCCAAGTGAGAGTCGGCAATGTGAAACTATCTAAAAAATGGGACAATGAAATATTCGAAGAGAATTCCTTATGCGGAGAACACGTTGGTGGTGGGATTGGAGATGCTGTCGTGAAACAATTCATTTGTCTACCATGTCCCCTACATGGACGATACGTCAGCGTTCAGATTGTCAAGTTCTGCGGCGACTGTCCTGAGAATGACGCCAATGTCTTACAGTTAGCAGAAGTGGATGTCTACGGCTACAAACACATACCGTGAGAAACGGAACGGAAGTAATCGCCAACTAGAACAACCGCAAGAATATAAGCAAAGCGTTCTTAATTCTCAATAACTAAGAATTAAGAAATTGATGATGTTTTTTTCTGGCGTGTTGATAAATTTGAGCCTATGGTTGTTGTAACATGAATAAAAAAATATTAGATTCTCAGATTTCCTATGTCTAAAATTGATTCAATTGCGAGAAACTAACATTTATCAGATTAAAGTATTTAAAATTGTTGTTAGAAAAATAATTTTCTTATCATTAATAATCAACACAAAAACATACTATTTGCAGCTAAACAGATTAATCTATTCACAGAAAACAGTGGATTAAAACGAAAACTTCGCTCACTTATTCCAGAACAAGAACTACTGGAAATTTGAAACAAATAGAAATGTAGAGGTTGATGTTCTAGTTCAATTCAGAGATTAATGTGTCTTTTCGAATCTCAATGATGAATGTTTTAGGAAAGACCACGTCATCTTGAATATTTATCAGATGACTTTTTTCCCATTTAGGGATATTTACATCTTGTTTATTTTCCATATGGCTTTTAGCCATCACATTTTATTCTGCTATTGGTCGTCGAAAACGGGCTAAAACCATCATTTTAAAAGTATTCAGAAATACTGAAAGACTATTTTCTAAATGCTCAGAAAGAATTGTCTGCATATTTAAAATTGTAAAATATTAAAAATTATTCTCTTTCTCTTTAATGTCATGAATAGATTCCGTCAGAAAAATTACCCGGAAAATATAAATTTGGTTAACATTTCATGATTCCATTTAGAGATATTTACATTCTCTGCAAAGGGGTCACTTCCATGCTTAGATGTATATGATTTACTCAACTTACTAGTCAGACCCTTGTTTTTATTTAATTTAATCTTTTAAGTTTTCATGAGTTTATACTATAGTAATGAAATCCTCACATTGTAAAACAATATTCCTAATAATATAACATGTGTGCTGTATTTAATTGAATTTCTTCTTCTATAAGTAAACCTCATTTTGAATGTTTGTAATTTATTATATGATCTTCTCATACGGCTAAATAAAGGAATTTAAAGACGAACTTCAAATAGAATTTAGACGCTGTAGAATTTGAAAATAAAAAATCTGAAGTTGAATTTCTTTTCTTTTTTTTTCATTAAAATAATTGTTGAAAAAGATTTAATCTCTGCGGCCAAAACGGTGCATAAAAATTGTTAAAACTGATTTTAAGATGGGCAGTAATATTGCTAATTGGGATAAATTACTGAACAATTCAAAAGTTACAAAATAAAATAATCCACACAACTGCCTTATAATTAACAGGTACGGAACGAAAACTAATTAAGAATATTTCGCATCTTTTCATCGTTTAACTACTGTGAAATTCCCATTTCAAACTCTTTCTTAAAGTAGCCAGATTTCAAGATTTTTTTTTATATTAACCTTAACACAAACAAAGATAGTTGTTATTTCTGAGGGCTTTTTTATTGCGATTGAATTTTCTGTAGAAAAGAATATCTCTAATTTTATTTATTTGAAAAACACATATGAATGTTGCCAATGATTAGCGCACAACAAGCGTGACTGAAAAATGTTTCAAAATTGTAAGTAATTTTTTTTTTGTGTGTGTGTGTGTGCAAGTGAAATTTGGATAGACTTTGTAAAAGTAATATATAAAAGTGATTTTCCTTTTTGCCATCTTTATCGTGACACAATCCAGCCGGTCGGGTATTTCTGATAGAAGACTAGATGGCGCTATTACCTAATTAGAAGACGATTTGCTGTCGTTAACAACAACGAAAAGGACACTGCTGTTTGATATTTATTATCGCATCTTTTTAGCATTTGATATCGATGGAAATGATTCGAAGGGATTCGACTGTTCTCCAGACGCGTCTGTTTATTAAAATATCTTAAAGAAATTGTTGTACATTTAAATTACTAGGCCATGTTTCAGAAATCTTTGTATTATTTTGTCCTAAGACGGATAAAGATTGCTTCAACGAAATACTAAAGAGATTAGATTCTTCATCAGCAAGTATTGTATTGCCAAAGATTGCCTCTGAGAAAAGACTCGTAAAAAGTTTATTTCACGTGTTTTGAAAATTCATTTTGAAGCATTCACGGCGCCAGATTATTATAAACAGAGAGCTTTCGAAATTTCGAAGCCTTCTTGAAGTGGGTTATCTTGCGTCAGATTTCAAATTAATTTGATTTCGTACTTTCGTTCTTCTTACATGAATAATGTATTCTATCATTTAGAAATTATACCAGTGAGCTTTTAAAATTTCAAATGGCTGCTGAAAATTTATTTTGTAATCTTGAATTCGTCGGCAAATTCCCTGGGCATGTCATATTATTTATCGACTTATAAGTCAATGTACCGAAAACAATTTTGACTTTCAATTTTTGGATAATTTGACAAAGCTCTTCATAATACGTTTTTTTATCATTCGACTTAACGCAACCTTATAATTTAAAATGTGAGTATGCTCTTACTTTCAGTTTAATTAGTTTTAGTTTAGACTATTGTACTTAATCTTAGCAAGATTACCTATAATGGTCAAAAAAGGAAGCCAAATACTGACGATAAATTGAATTAATTTGAAATAAAGAAGAACTTCAAAGAATATATTATATATTTGCAAATTATTAACTCAAAAGTCAGAAGCAATAATAAAAATAACAAAATATTTATTCCAATGAGCCGTTTTTGAGATAAAAAGACTAATTCTTAAATTTTCCTCTTATTGGCGCTAATTATTGTCTCATTGTCTAATAGGTCACCACATTTTTACATATTTGCGCCAAATTTATGAGTAAAACTGTCAGCTATTTGAAGTTATGACTGCCGATTAGAAATTTTTTTTCAGACCTGCAATATAATCGCACTTTTTAATTTCAAAATTAAGTAACTTTTTTATAAAAAATGTATCTAATTTTTTAAAGGACTTAATGTTAGAATTTCAGATTTCACAGAATATCAGTTATCTCGTAACAACCAATAATTCAACACTCATTCGGGCTATGAAGTAATATTTATTTTGGATAAAAATAATATCTGATTTATTTCGTCTTATTGCAAATTCCTATCATATACAATTAACTTTGCCATTTATCTATTGTTCTCTAGGAATATTGGTTATATCTTTTTAAATCGCATTGTCATAGCGTCATATTTATGATATTCATGATTTCCGCAATATTATCGCATATAAGAGCTGCGTTATTTTAATTGCCTTGCTAATGTTCTGTTGATTGTGCACATGATTTCACAGCACTATTAAAAACGTAAATATCTGGTTCGTCTTTAATCTGAATTTCAAAGTATTGTGCCTTCAATACTTTTTATCCATTCCGTAAGCGACAGAAACATAAAACAAACTATTTCTTCTTTAGCTTTCAAAAACGGGGGAAAGCAAAGCAATCCGATTGTTGATGAAACAGTGGAATTGATTTGAACTGCAGGCTAAAATGTATTCTGTTTTTGTAAATTAAGGGAAAAATTATTTGACGGAAATTATTTATTAGTTGCAGTATAGTGGACTTAAATATCACACATATTTTTCATGCAAAAACATCTCACATTATGCCTCTTTGTTGACTTGATGAATTCTTTGCCACTTCCACAGTACTGAACAATTCCAAATCTCAGAAGAGGAATTTCATCTTTAGTAATATCTTCAATTCTGAGAAAAGAAAAAAAAATCACACAATAGGCAATTCTTCATTGCAATGAAAGAATAGGTAAAAAATTTGCGAAAATCAAATTCTGTCAGGGAACAAAGGATAAATTGAAAAGGGAAATGAACGGACTCCAACACAAGCTATCTGAAATTTGATTAACTTCAGAATGAATTTAGAAAACCTATAACTAAAAAAAAAGAAAAAAGTAACAGGACACAGGACAGAATAGAGAACATTCGAAGTAAGAAACGGAACACAAGACAGAAAAAAAATGAAATAAAAAAAACATGAAATGAAAGAATGCCTAACTCGAGATTTGAAAGCGTAAGAACACAGAACAGACTTTATTGGAAAAAAATAAACTCCTTTTCTGAACACAGGACATACATGAAAAGCAAATAAAACATTAGAAACAGAACATTAACTTATGAATCAATTTGGAAAGTCCATTCCTTGAACGCAGAACATTGCATTTAAGAGCGAATAAACAAAGTTTGAAATCGAAAATTAGAACACGGGACAGAAAAAAAAATTTAAAAAAAACCCTGCCGGCGGCATCGACAATCGCCCGGTCACAGGATGCATCTAAATAGATCGCAGTACGGTGTCTGCTCAACTACTTTCGTCAATCAGACCATTCCCAGAACTTTACGAACCTCCTACATTCAGAGAGAAGTCTAGTATGGGAAATTTGCTGGTGTGAGAGACAAAAGCAGTTGAACCTACACCAACCGAAAGATCTAATTCGATTCGTCCTGGACCTTTCATTGTCAACCCCGACGGCAATATAGCATTCAACACAATAATACAAACAAATGAAAAAGAGTACACAAATAATAAATACAATGTAAATATATTGTACGAATAAGCAATTCACAGTTTCACATAAAAAACTTATACACAGAAAAATATATTTCAAATTCACTTACAGCTTCAATTCAAACTTATTTTCTAACAAAGTCTCAGATAACTTAAAAATTAAGTAGGCTTTAACCGACGTATCTAAGATATTCTTCTTTCTTTCTTTACAACTTCTGCTTCAGACATGCTGTCGGGACTTTAGCAAATATTTATCCTCAATGGAAAAATATTGGCTACTGTCCCGCCAGTGCCCATCTTCAGACATGCTGTCGGGGCTTTAGCAAATATTTATCCTCAATGGAAAAATATTGGCTACTGTCCCGCCAGTGCCCCATCTGCTCCAGATATGTCTTCCATCCATCTTCCTCGTGCTGCACCTGGAAAAATAAGTGTATTGAATCAGTATTGTTTGATAATGTTGCATTAAATGTCAAGTAATAAATAAAATCCAATTACCATGAAAAGGGACAGCACTTCTCTACTTGGACAGACCGAATAGCAGCGGACATCTGGAAAAACAAAGACAAAATGATATGGAGTATTCCGCAACCGACAATGAAATATAAGAAATTACTAACCGTAAAAGATACATTTACCGACCCTTTCTGAAGTCCTCTGGCTGAAAGAGAATCATTTAACATGACACAACAATATTATGCATATACAAAAGAAATCAGTTAATAAGTGTTACAGGAATTTTTCGCGACAACCAATGGGCCTGCCTCCACCTCCATGGCCCATTGTTTTTTGTGTGGTACCTTTGAATGACTTTTGCCAGTTCTGCTCTTCCCTTTACGGTACAATTTTGTTTAAAGCCCCATGAAAGTGAACCCGCCCCCATGTAGGTGAATTGAATCCCATTCTATGCACTCAAATTTTGCATTTTTCTCTTCGATTCAACGGACGAGAATTCCAACAGGGATCCCGCCAGATAGAAGGATACCGGGATAATTTGATGCTACGTTCCCCAAGTCGCGTGAGACCCAGCACCGGCAAGGAATTAAATATATACTCTTCAATATCAATCATTTCTCATCTCATCAATTCAAGCCACGAGAATCCGTTAAGACTCCCGCCAGATAGAATTACACCGGGATAATTTCGTGCTACGTTCCCCAAGTCGCGTGAGAACCAGCACAGGCAAGGAATTAAATATATACTCTTCAATATCAATCATTTCTCATCTCATCAATTCAAGCCACGAGAATCCGTTAAGACTCCCGCCAGATAGAATTACACCGGGATAATTTCGTGCTACGTTCCCCAAGTCGCGTGAGAACCAGCACAGGCAAGGAATTAAATATATACTCTTCAATATCAATCATTTCTCATCTCATCAATTCAAGCCATGAGAATCCGTTAAGACTCCCGCCAGATAGAATTACACCGGGATAATTTCGTGCTACGTTCCCCGAGTCGCGTGAGAACCAGCACCGGCAAGGAATTAAATATATTCTCTTCAATATCAATCATTTCTCATCTCATCAATTCAGGCCACGAGAATCCGTTAAGACTCCCGCCAGATAGAATGACACCGGGATAATTTGGTGCTACGTTCCCCGAGTCGCGTGAGCACCAGCACCGGTAGGGAGCTAGATATTAGCTGCCCGGAATCAATCTCTATTAACTCCTCCATACCACCGACGAGAATCCGTCACGATTCCGTTTGGTTAGAGAAGCAGGAAGCGACGTCCCTCGCTTATAATTGTCGTCTCAATCTCGGACAACGATCCAATCGTCCTGATAAGATCGAGAAAATCTGAGCCGCGCAGCTCTTAATGTTCGCGGGCAGTAAGCAGAAGTAGGACGCACACATCTGTGTGATATGTCTCACGATCGTCTACTCTAATCAGCAGACACCTCCTACTCATATAGGGCTACGGACGATCCCTGATAATACAGACGAAAAAGTGGGCAGCGTACACCACGGCAACCCTTCGGCCGAGGGGGTAACCTCAACGGAGGTGAAACATTGAAAAGCTGTGAGTTAGCAATCCGTTCATCCGTATGGTTTCGGCTTATAATATCATGCGTTCCAGATCTTCCTCCTCCCCTTTTGGACTTTGAAAATATTCTCGCTTTGGGCTTTATTTTTCAAGCAAAACATTGAAGAATATTGCGTTACTCGACCTGATTTTTTTATAAATTGTTGCCAGTTTATTCTTTCAGGAATGTGAAGCATTGTAAGAGATAATTCATGTAAAAATTGTGTAGAAGATAGTGACATCTGGTGCTTTATTTACTAATATGTAGTTTCCATTTTAAGCATAATTACTAAATAAAATAAAGAATGAAAATTTCTGCAGAAGTTTAAAAATGAAATACGATTTTAAATCTTTGCTCTTTCCTATGAAATAAATGAAAATATTTAAGCTTCTTATTAACAAGTATTTTATATTCATAAACACGGTGAAAAATAAGCGTAGATATTGGGAATTGTCACAATCAACATTTTATTCTAGAAGTGCACAACCATGAAAATTTCTTGATATTACAAGATCTGAATTTTCTTAAAAAATACCTCCTCGAGTTGAAAGTAACCTTCGACACTTTTTTAGTGGAAGGCCGAGATATTCTTCAATGTTTTTTATTAGATATTTTGTCAGTTCTCCACCGAGAATAATAATGTATTTTAAATTAAAAAATATAACCCGATATATTATTTAAATTTATTTACCAATAAATACTTTTTCTCATAATTGACCATTTTTAAAAAAATTATCTTTTTAACATAAAGAACTGTTTTTATTGTCTTATCAAATTTTTAATCATCTGGTTTTCTTCGTTGCTGATTGCTAAAGAAAATTCTGTGTAGTGTGCAAACAATTTGCGTAAGCAATAGGAAAGTGAAATGAAAAGACAGCGGGCGGTAATGCGCCATTAGATTATTATTTGAAATTTATTCTTTGAGTAGTACTCTGTCATCGTCAAACTCGATCCGTTTAGAAAATTTAATGAATGCAATAAGCAGAGCAAACATAAGGTTATAAAAATAGCACGACTTCGAACCATTTCAAGCTTAAAAGTATTTTGTTGCGGGAAGCCTATGCATTCAGTTATGCATTAGGGATTTCATTGAAATAACACAAATGCATTATTATCGGCTAATTAGTTGCAATACTTACTGCAACTGCGTAGATTCTATAAAAGCAGAATATACACAGCCATTATAAGAAGAATGTTTGAATGATATAATGGCGTGTGACTTGGAAGAGATTTGATTTGAGAATCTCGAGGATAGAAATGTTTACAAGTAACTTTAAACAATATGATAATAATTAAAAAATAATAATAAAATAAAATCTTTTTCAGTATATTCCGTATAATCAAGTACAAAGCGTTTTATTCCTCGACAAACCTACATGACTTCTGAGAGGAATTGAACAGTCAGTATGAATACGTAAGGTAAATTCAGCCAAAATCTTAATCATTTCGTTTTGTTGTTTTTTTCGATTTTTGAAATATTATATGATTTGTAAAATGAATTAATTACTATGCATAATTGATAATTTTAAAAATAGCATAAGAATAAGAAGAATCTTAAAAATTAATGTAGTATAATAACATTAAAAATTTTTGAATTATACTTATTTTTCTTTTTATGAAAGTTTATCTATAAAAATGTTCATTTTCACACCGATTCCAAGACCCAGTAAAATAAAAAAATGAACTGATGACAACTCAGCCGGGAAAATGCAATTATAAAAAGCTCATTTGAAAGAAAAAATTTTAATTAATTAATTACTTTTAAAAATCCATATTATGACACCAATTTTGCTATATGATTCTTGTGGGTTTTCAAGGAGAATAAAAAAAGTTCGCAAAAAAAAAAATCAATCCATTGGCAAAGTTGGAAAATGACTTTCACAAATAATAGATTTTTTCTGAAGAGCAAGCTGCTCATGTTTTACAGCTATGAAAATTGACACAAATATACTTGGAATGTAGAAACGTAATTTTTTTTTTTTTTTTTTTTTTTTTTGAAAAAGCATTCTGGCTTTGATCTTTCATATCTTCCAAAATACTGCATAGTAAAAATGATTCTTACACCACAAAAAAATTCAAGGATTTATCTTTTCTATCTGACCAAATCGTTGTTTTACATTTCTTAATTTTAATTCATTTTTTATAATATTTCAAAAAATATTTTATAAATACACTTTTTATTCTTCTAATGAAATTCAAATAATTTCCACAATTGCAATAATATATTTAATGCTAGCCAGGTATAAAAATGGGGTCTTTCTTTGCATATTGGGATTTCTTTTCATTAAATTATTTTAATGGGATTATTTTCCTTATAATTTTTGGATAATTAGATATATAATTTAATTTCTGAAGTAAGCAAAGATGAAACTTTAAAAAATATATTATTCGGTTTTTTTTTTTTTTTTTTTTTTTTTTTTTTTGTGATAGATTTGACAGTATAAAAATACATCATCACTCTTTAAATTTGGAGATAGGCATTTTTTTTAGTCACCATATTGAATCAGTAAATTAAGAATCTTTACAGATTACAAAAATCATTAAACCCATTTAATATTACACAAAAAATATTGATGTTAAATGATTTCATTAGCTATCCTTTATATATCAGATATATGTTTTGATTCAACAAGCCAGTTACAAGTTTATTCGAAGTTTAACAATTTCCTACCTCAATTTGAAACTCAAATTTTAGATAGGATGAAGAAAACAAATGGCAAAAGCATAGCACTATGAAAGGAGCAAAAATAAGACTTCTAAAATAGCACATGCCTTAAGCCTAAATTTGATAATTCTTTGCTGAGATCGGATCATAAAAGTCATACAACAAATAAAGAAATTAGTTGAAATTTTGTGCAAGCATTGTTCAAAGGAAGACAGTATAACAATAGAAAAAAAATAAGAGTATAAGAAAATAAATATTCATAGCAGTAAGTCATATTTTTAGTGAGTTTATGCTGACTTACATGCTGAATTCAAAATCATAAAAAAAAAAAATATTACAAAAAAAAAAAGAATAATAAAGAAATATTTAGTAGGTAAATTTGATGTTTCTAAAATATGAAATTCTTATTTTATAAGATAGAAGTAGCAGGAAAAAAAAAGTCAGCTATAATTTAATAATTTTATTCATGTGTATTGTATTATTTCATATTACTCTAATAACACTAGATATAAATTTAATAATCTTGAATATGAATCTAATAACACTGGGTACAAGTCAAAGATGTTAACATTTAAACTAGACACAAAATTTCTGGCCTTGACATATTAATGCGCAAAATATAGGTTCAAAGACAACATTGAAACATTCAATTTAAAGCTAAAATATTGATACTACTTATCACCAAATACTAGTAATAACAAAATATAAATAGTAGCCCAATGTTGGCATCATATTTTAGTGTAGTGGTGCTAAAGCCAAATTAAAAAATAATAATAGCATTATAGTAAACCTGCACGTCAAGATTTAAAAAAAAAAAAACTTCAGAAAAGCATGAAACATCTATTTTTCCCATATAGTGATATCAAACACAAAATCAACTTCTTTTACAAAAAAGTAGCTTCAAAATAGTATTATAAAATGACTAATATGCAAAAATAAAATTTTATTCATACTTGCATATATTTTATCTTGATTTCAAAAGGACATCAGCATAGCAGACGTTTTACAGATCAATTCTGCAAATGTACAGCAGGCAAACACATTTATTCAAAGGCTAATGCTCCCAATCAGGAATCAATTGTAAATTTAGTTGAAAACAAAAAAATTCATTTATAGTGATTGCATAAAATGGTTATTTATGACAGAAAATTTTATTTTCTTAACATAGAAATCACATTTTAGACATAAGAAGAGTATTGAAAAAAAAAAATCATAAAGTGTTCTTTTTTTTCCCCCATATTTAGTTCAAACTGTCCAAAACATTAAAAAAAAATTATATAAAATTAAAAAATTATCCACATTTTTAACAATCTCTATACAAAAAATAGTAGATAACGAAATTCTTGTGCACAAATGAAAAAGGTGTGCAAAATACAACCAAAGCTGACTTATATATACATATATATATAATTTTGATATGGGTAAAGTTGATCAATTGAAAGAAATGTGCAGCACCAATCTCCATAACATCACAATAAGGAAAAGAAATCATTTGCAAAAGTTCTAAACGGTAGCATCAAATTACAGTATGGATTGCTGGAACAAATTACAAATAGCAAGAAAGGACTAAAAGTAAATATCTATGTATTACTACAAAAGAATGATTATTTAAATTCATCATCCAAAAACAATGTATAGAATGTAGAGTAAAATAATTATAATAATAATATCATAAAATTGTAGCAATTACAAAGTCTTTTATGCTGCCCTGCACATAACTTTTCTTATTTTTTTTATAAATATTCCCTTATATTCATTATGAAATCAGGTCTTTTATTAATTAAATTATTTATTTTGATCAATGATGCATCAATTTTATGTATCTAACATCATAAACTCAGCTAGATATGGCCAAAGTTTCTAATTTGGAATGTTATGAAAATTATATACAATTTTTTTTTATATTTTATTGATTTTTACCTTTAAACTAAAGCATTTCAAGGAGAAATATTCAAAAAATTTAAAAACAAACCTAGACGTGTATTTAGACTATAAAATATTAAAATCATATTGATATCCACATTTTTGTCTTAATAAGTTCATTATGAATTCAAATAGGATCTTTTTCATTCCATAACAATATTTTGTAAAAATATTTTTTATAAAAGAATTCAGAAATATATTATGCATATTTGATTTAATAATTGGCGGTTTATAAAAATAAATTTAAAACTTTCTTTCATTTGGCATGAATAAAATTAATAGGTTTTATTAAAAAAAATGAAAAGGATAAGAAAGCTAATTATTTATATATTGATACCAAATAACTATACAATAGAATTTCTGATAAATAAACACCATTTTGCCATGCTCATTGTTCTTAAAACTAATATCAATTATATCTATGTCAATAAAATATTGAAAATTATTTAAAAATTTTCAGTTTAGTTTAAAGAAATCAAGAAATTTGCGCAATTAACTACAACAAATCAGAGACAATCACATAAGTTAAATTATATCATAAAAATACCCAAAACTGAAAGGGATATTAGTAATAAGTATAAATATGTCTAATAAATATATAACGTGATTAAAAAACTATCAAAATTATTATAATTTTAAAATTCTTAATGCAACATAGAGGATGTGAAAATCTTTTCTGTCTTAAAGGGTATAAAACTAAGATGTAAAATAAATTTTTTTTAATAAAACCCTTCAGAAACAAAGAATAGTTGCTTCACTTTCTTACACTAATTTTGAAATCTGAATTTGCAAGATACATTTCAACATTTTAAATTCTTTTATTATTTTTATTTTAAATATTAATAGTTAAATATTCAAAGTAGGTTCTGATAATATCACAGAATTAACATTTGGAAATTTTCTATCATGATTCAAAATTATATTTGAATATGAAAAAGAAAATGAATATGTAAAAAGTAAGCTCACATACTATTAGTAAGCTGATAAAAATTCTTTCCAATCACATCTCATCTCACTCAATCACTCACATCAATTCATTCACAAGAATATAAATTTATAATTTACAACTTTATAAAAATTCTCAAATCACATCTCACATTCTTTCAAATTCTTTCCAATCACAATTACTTTGATGCACATTTTTCTGATTTCATTTTTGCTAAAAAAAACAAACAAAGAAAGAAGATTTATTCAGTGTAAACCAGTGACCAATTTGTTCAGAGTTGTATTTTAATCATATTAGTTAATTTATTACTCAAAATCTCTGGAAAATTTAATCACAACACATATATTAAAACAAGGATACATAAAAAACTTTCATACATTGAGAATTTTCAAAAAACCCTTGGCTTTCCGTTAGAAAAACTTCCAGTATATAAAATATAATTTCTCTAATAAAATTTATGTACATATAATACAGTCCATAATGTATATCTAATAAAGTAGAGGGAAAATATGCTTCCCCAATTCTTACTAAATCAGAAATTCATGCAAAACTGAATAGTTGCTAAAAAAAAGAAATTATTATTTCCTAGTAAGTCATATATTACTCTTAGTTCCTGTTTTACCAAACCATCTTCAGTTTGAAGTGAGATTTTTTAAAAGAAACTTAGTTAAACATTAGAACTTTTATAAAAAAGTATCCCTCTAAATAAAAACAAATGATAAAATAATTCACCTTAATTAATAATCTTAGAAAAAAATTGAAAAGCATGCTCAAAAACAAATAAAAATTTAGTTTCTTTTCTTGGTACAAATTTTTTTTTTAATTGACGGTAAGTAAATCGATACTTATATGAACAATTATTGAAATAAGCTACTTGGCCTCTCTTTTTAATCCTAAGAAAAAAAATGTCAATTGTTGTTCGTCGGAAAATGATGAAAAATCATCTGCATACATTTTTGTAAATCAATATTTAACATATTCAATTTTTACCTAGAACCATATTTATCATTTTTTTAACTACTTTTTTTAAAAGTTAAAGAAAATGTTGAAATAATGGCATATTAAGGCCTATGTTTTAGTTAATTAAGCCAGTATTTGTCATTCCCAATAGTGGTTTATCAAATAAATAAATAACAGTGAGCGCATCAATTTACTTTCTTTCATTTGATTCACAAGGGCCTTGTATTTAAATACAATCAAATTAAAATACTATTTAAAAATTAGAAAATAATTCAAGGAATTTTCTTTCCCATATTTTTAAATTCATTTCAGACTGATGTGATTGGCCATTTCGTTAGTAAACTATATATTCACAAACCAATAATCCTGGCAAAATTTTAATTATATTATTTTTAAAGTTTTTTTTAACTATGTTGGATTCAGTTTTAACTTTTGGAGTCTAAACTTAAATTTCTTACCATCTTGTTTAAAATTCTTAATTTTAATAAAAATATTCAGAAACCATCAACGGTATTTATTAAATAAGAGTGAAAGATTGGCGATAATTTTGTTGACTAAAATATCACTTTATTCCTGTAAACCTTGTCTTAACATAAAATGTATTCTGTTTTTGTAAATTAAGCGAAAAATTATTTGACGGAAATCATTTATTAGTTGCAGTATAGTGGACTTAAATATCACACATATTTTTCATGCAAAAACATCTCACATTATGCCTCTTTGTTGACTTGATGAATTCTTTGCCACTTCCACAGTACTGAGCAATTCCAAATCTCAGAAGAGGAATTTCATCTTTAGTAATATCTTCAATTCTGAGAAAAGAAAAAAAGATCACACAAAAGGCAATTCTTCATTGCAATGAAAGAATAGGTAAAAAAATTGAGAAAATCAAATTCTGTCAGGGAACAAAGGATAAATTGAAAAGGGAAATGAACGGACTCCAACATAAGCTATCTGAAATTTGATTAACTTCAGAATGAATTTAGAAAACCTATAATTAAAAAAAAAGAAAAAAGTAACAGGACACAGGACAGAATAGAGAACGTTCGAAGTAAGAAACGGAACACAGGACAGAAAAAAAATGAAATTAAAAAATACTTTTGACTTAGGTGACCAAATTCTAAACAAATAATGCCTAACTGGTTCGTCTTTAATCTGAATTTCAAGGTATTGTGCCTTCAATACTTTTTATCCATTCCGTAAGCGACAGAAACATAAAACAAACTATTTCTTCTTTAGCTTTCAAAAACGGGGGAAAGCAAAGCAATCCGATTGTTGATGAAACAGTGGAATTGATTTGAACTGCAGGCTAAAATGTATTCTGTTTTTGTAAATTAAGGGAAAAATTATTTGACGGAAATTATTTATTAGTTGCAGTATAGTGGACTTAAATTTCACACATATTTTTCATGCAAAAACATCTCACATTATGCCTCTTTGTTGACTTGATGAATTCTTTGCCACTTCCACAGTACAATTCACAAATCTCAGAAGAGGAATTTCATCTTTAGTAATATCTTCAATTCTGCGAAAAGAAAAAAAATCACACAATAGGCAATTCTTCATTGCAATGAAGGATTTCAAGGAATAGGTAAAAAATTTGAGAAAATCAAATTCTGTCAGGGAACAAAGGATAAATTGAAAAGGGAAATGAACGGACTCCAACACAAGCTGTCTGAAATTTGATTAACTTCAGAATGAATTTAGAAAACCTATAATTAAAAAAAAAGAAAAAAGTAACATTACACAGGACAGAATAGAGAACATTCGAAGTAAGAAACGGAACACAGGACAGAAAAAAAATGAAATAAAAAAACATGAAATGAAAGAATGCCTAACTCGAGATTTCAAAGCGTAAGAACACAGAACAGACTTTATTGGAAAAAAATAAACTCCTTTTCTGAACACAGGACATACATGAAAAGCAAATAAAACATTAGAAACAGAACATTAACTTATGTATCAATTTGGAAAGTCCATTCCTTGAACGCAGAACATTGCATTTAGGAGCGAATAAACAAAGTTCCAAGTCGAAAATTAGAACACGGGACAGAAAAAAAAATTTAAAAAAACCCTGCCGGCGGCATCGACAATCGCCCGGTCACAGGATGCATCTAAATAGATCGCAGTACGGTGTCTGCTCAACTACTTTCGTCAATCAGACCATTCCCAGAACTTTACGAACCTCCTACATTCAGAGAGAAGTCTAGTATGGGAAATTTGCTGGTGTGAGAGACAAAAGCAGTTGAACCTACACCAACCGAAAGATCTAATTCGATTCGTCCTGGACCTTTCATTGTCAACCCCGACGGCAATATAGCATTCAACACAATAATACAAACAAATGAAAAAGAGTACACAAATAATAAATACAATGTAAATATATTGTACGAATAAGCAATTCACAGTTTCACATAAAAAACTTATACACAGAAAAATATATTTCAAATTCACTTACAGCTTCAATTCAAACTTATTTTCTAACAAAGTCTCAGATAACTTAAAAATTAAGTAGGCTTTAACCGACGTATCTAAGATATTCTTCTTTCTTTCTTTACAACTTCTGCTTCAGACATGCTGTCGGGACTTTAGCAAATATTTATCCTCAATGGAAAAATATTGGCTACTGTCCCGCCAGTGCCCATCTTCAGACATGCTGTCGGGGCTTTAGCAAATATTTATCCTCAATGGAAAAATATTGGCTACTGTCCCGCCAGTGCCAATCTTCAGACATGCTGTCGGGGCTTTAGCAAATATTTATCCTCAATGGAAAAATATTGGCTACTGTCCCGCCAGTGCCCATCTTCAGACATGCTGTCGGGGCTTTAGCAAATATTTATCCTTAACGGAGAAATATTTGCTACTGTCCCGCCAGTGCCCCATCTGCTCCAGATATGTCTTCCATCCATCTTCCTCGTGCTGCACCTGGAAAAATAAGTGTATTGAATCAGTATTGTTTGATAATGTTGCATTAAATGTCAAGTAATAAATAAAATCCAATTACCATGAAAAGGGACAGCACTTCTCTACTTGGACAGACCGAATAGCAGCGGACATCTGGAAAAACAAAGACAAAATGATATGGAGTATTCCGCAACCGACAATGAAATATAAGAAATTACTAACCGTAAAAGATACATTTACCGACCCTTTCTGAAGTCCTCTGGCTGAAAGAGAATCATTTAACATGACACAACAATATTATGCATATACAAAAGAAATCATTTAATAAGTGTTACAGGAATTTTTCGCGACAACCAATGGGCCTGCCTCCACCTCCATGGCCCATTGTTTTTTGTGTGGTACCTTTGAATGATTTTTGCCAGTTCTGCTCTTCCCTTTACGGTACAATTTTGTTTAAAGCCCCATGAAAGTGAACCCGCCCCCATGTAGGTGAATTGAATCCCATTCTATGCACTCAAATTTTGCATTTTTCTCTTCGATTCAACGGACGAGAATTCCAACAGGGATCCCGCCAGATAGAAGGATACCGGGATAATTTGATGCTACGTTCCCCAAGTCGCGTGAGACCCAGCACCGGCAAGGAATTAAATATATACTCTTCAATATCAATCATTTCTCATCTCATCAATTCAAGCAACGAGAATCCGTTAAGACTCCCGCCAGATAGAATGACACCGGGATAATTTGGTGCTACGTTCCCCAAGTCGCGTGAGAACCAGCATCGGCAAGGAATTAAATATATACTCTTCAATATCAATCATTTCTCATCTCATCAATTCAAGCCACGAGAATCCGTTAAGACTCCCGCCAGATAGAATTACACCGGGATAATTTCGTGCTACGTTCCCCAAGTCGCGTGAGAACCAGCACAGGCAAGGAATTAAATATATACTCTTCAATATCAATCATTTCTCATCTCATCAATTCAAGCCACGAGAATCCGTTAAGACTCCCGCCAGATAGAATGACACCGGGATAATTTGGTGCTACGTTCCCCGAGTCGCGTGAGAACCAGCACCTGCAAAGGAATTGAACATATACTCTTCAATATCAATCATTTCTCATCTCATCAATTCAAGCCACGAGAATCCGTTAAGACTCCCGCCAGATAGAATGACACCGGGATAATTTGGTGCTACGTTCCCCGAGTCGCGTGAGAACCAGCACCGGCAAAGGAATTAAATATATACTCTTCAATATCAATCATTTCTCATCTCATCAATTCAAGCCACGAGAATCCGTTAAGACTCCCGCCAGATAGAATGACACCGGGATAATTTGGTGCTACGTTCCCCGAGTCGCGTGAGCACCAGCACCGGTAGGGAGCTAGATATTAGCTGCCCGGAATCAATCTCTATTAACTCCTCCATACCACCGACGAGAATCCGTCACGATTCCGTTTGGTTAGAGAAGCAGGAAGCGACGTCCCTCGCTTATAATTGTCGTCTCAATCTCGGACAACGATCCAATCGTCCTGATAAGATCGAGAAAATCTGAGCCGCGCAGCTCTTAATGTTCGCGGACACTAAGCAGAAGTAGGACGCACACATCTGTGTGATATGTCTCACGATCGTCTACTCTAATCAGCAGACACCTCCTACTCATATAGGGCTACGGACGATCCCTGATAATACAGACGAAAAAGTGGGCAGCGTACACCACGGCAACCCTTCGGCCGAGGGGGTATCCTCAACGGAGGTGAAACATTGAAAAGCTGTGAGTTAGCAATCCGTTCATCCGTATGGTTTCGGCTTATAATATCATGCGTTCCAGATCTTCCTCCTCCCCTTTTGGACTTTGAAAATATTCTCGCTTTGGGCTTTATTTTTCAAGCAAAACATTGAAGAATATTGCGTTACTCGACCTGATTTTTTTATAAATTGTTGCCAGTTTATTCTTTCAGGAATGTGAAGCATTGTAAGAGATAATTCATGTAAAAATTGTGTAGGAGATAGTGACATCTGGTGCTTTATTTACTAATATGTAGTTTCCATTTTAAGCATAATTACTAAATAAAATAAAGAATGAAAATTTCTGCAGAAGTTTAAAAATGAAATACGATTTTAAATCTTTGCTCTTTCCTATGAAATAAATGAAAATATTTAAGCTTCTTATTAACAAGTATTTTATATTCATAAACACGGTGAAAAATAAGCGTAGATATTGGGAATTGTCACAATCAACATTTTATTCTAGAAGTGCACAACCATGAAAATTTCTTGATATTACAACATCTGAATTTTCTTAAAAAATACCTCCTCGAGTTGAAAGTAACCTTCGACACTTTTTTAGTGGAAGGCCGAGATATTCTTCAATGTTTTTTATTAGATATTTTGTCAGTTCTCCACCGAGAATAATAATGTATTTTAAATTAAAAAATATAACCCGATATATTATTTAAATTTATTTACCGATAAATACTTTTTCTCATAATTGACCATTTTTAAAAAAATTATCTTTTTAACATAAAGAACTGTTTTTATTGTCTTATCAAATTTTTAATCATCTGGTTTTCTTCGTTGCTGATTGCTAAAGAAAATTCTGTGTAGTGTGCAAACAATTTGCGTAAGCAATAGGAAAGTGAAATGAAAAGACAGCGGGCGGTAATGCGCCATTAGATTATTATTTGAAATTTATTCTTTGAGTAGTACTCTGTCATCGTCAAACTCGATCCGTTTAGAAAATTTAATGAATGCAATAGGCAGAGCAAACATAAGGTTATAAAAATAGCACGACTTCGAACCATTTCAAGCTTAAAAGTATTTTGTTGCGGGAAGCCTATGCATTCGGGATTTCATTGAAATAACACAAATGCATTATTATCGGCTAATTAGTTGCAATACTTACTGCAACTGCGTAGATTCTATAAAAGCAGAATATACACAGCCATTATAAGAAGAATGTTTGAATGATATAATGGCGTGTGACTTTGAAGAGATTTGATTTGAGAATCTCGAGGATAGAAATGTTTACAAGTAACTTTAAACAATATGATAATAATTAAAAAATAATAATAAAATAAAATCTTTTTCAGTATATTTCGTATAATCAAGTACAAAGCGTTTTATTCCTCGACAAACCTACATGACTTCTGAGAGGAATTGAACAGTCAGTATGAATACGTAAGGTAAATTCAGCAAAAATCTTAATCATTTCGTTTTTTTTTTTTTTTTCGATTTTTGAAATATTATATGATTTGTAAAATGAATTAATTACTATGCATAATTGATAATTTTAAAAATAGCATAAGAATAAGAAGAATCTTAAAAATTAATGTAGTATAATAACATTAAAAATTTTTGAATTATACTTATTTTTCTTTTAATGAAAGTTTATCTATAAAAATGTTCATTTTCACACCGATTCCAAGACCCAGTAAAATAAAAAAATGAACTGATGACAACTCAGCCTGGAAAATGCAATTATAAAAAGCTCATTTGAAAGAAAAAATTTTAATTAATTAATTACTTTTAAAAATACATATTATGACACCAATTTTGCTATGTGATTCTTGTGGGTTTTCAAGAAGAATAAAAAAAGTTCGCAAAAAAAAAAAAAAAAAAAAATCAATCCATTGGCAAAGTTGAAAAATGACTTTGACAAATGATAGTTTTTTTTCTGGAGGGCAAACTGCTCAAGTCTAATAGCTATGAAAATTGATACAAATATACTTGGAATGTAGAAAAGTAAATCTCTCTCTCTCTCTTTTTTTTTTTTTTTTTTTTTCCTTTTTGAAAAAGCATCCTGGTTTTGACTTTTCATAACTTCAAAAATACTGCATAGTAAAAATGATCCTTACACCACTAAAAAAATTCAAGGATTTATCTTTTCTACATGACCAATTCGTTGCTTTACATTTCCTAATTTTAATTCATTTTTTATAATATTTCAAAGAATATTTTATAAATACACTTTTTATTCTTCTAATGAAATTCAAATAATTTCCCCAATTGCAATAATATATTTAATGCTAGCCAGGTATAAAAATGGGGTCTTTCTTTGCATATTGGGATTTCTTTTCATTAAATTATTTTAATGGGATTATTTTCCTTATAATTTTTGGATAATTAAACATATAATTTAATTTCTAAAGTAAGCAAAGATGAAACTTAAAAAAAATATATTATTCGTTGTTTTTTTTTGTTTTTTTTTTCTTTTTGTGATAGATTTGACAGTATAAAAATACATCATCACTCTTTAAACTTGGAGATTGGCATTTTTTTTTAGTCACCATATTGAATCAGTAAATTAAGAATCTTTACAGATTACAAAAATCATTAAACCCATTTAATATTACACAAAAAATATTGATGTTAAATGATTTCATTAGCTATCCTTTATATATCAGATATATGTTTTGATTCAACAAGCCAGTTACAAGTTTATTCGAAGTTTAACAATTTCCTACCTCAATTTGAAACTCAAATTTTAGATAGGATGAAGAAAACAAATGGCAAAAGCATAGCACTATAAAAGGAGCAAAAATAAGACTTCTAAAATAGCACATGCCTTAAGCCTATTAAAATTTGATAATTCTTTGCTGAGATTGGATTATAAAAGTCATACAACAAATAAAGAAATTAATTGAAATTTTGTGAAAGCATTGTTCAAAGGAAGACAGTATAACAATAGAAAAAAAATAAGAGTATAAGAAAATAAATATTCATAGCAGTAAGTCATATTTTTAGTGAGTTTATGCTGACTTACATGCTACATTCGAAATCATAAAAAAAAAAAAAACAAATATCACAAAAAAAAGAATTAAGAAATATTTAGTAGGTAAATTTGATGTTTCTAAAATATGAAATTCTTATTTTATAAGATAGAAGTAGCAGGGAAAAAAAAGTCAGCTATAATTTAATAATTTTATTCATGTGTATTGTATTATTTCATATTACTCTGATAACACTGGATATAAATTTAATAATCTTGAATATGAATCTAATAATACTGGGTACAAGTCAAAGATGTTAACATTTAAACTAGACACAAAATTTCTGGCCTTGGCATATTAATTCGCAAAATATAGGCTCAAAGACAACATTGAAACATTCAATTCAAAGCTAAAATATTGATACTGCTTATCACCAAATACTAGTAATAACAAAGTATAAATAGTAGCCCAATGTTGGCATCATATTTTAGTGTAGTGGTGGTAATGCCAAATTAACAAATAATAATAATAGCATAATACATCTGTACTATTAGTATTTTCATAAAGTAACTTATAGTAAACCTGCACATCAAGATTTAAAAACAAAACTTCAGAAAAGCATGAAACATTTATTTTTCCCATATAGTGATATCAAACACAAAATCAACTTCTTTTACAAAAAATTAGCTTCAAAATAGTATTATAAAATGACTAATATGCAAAAATAAAATTTTATTCATACTTGCATCAATTTTATCTTGATTTCAAAAGGACATAAGCATAGCAGACGTTTTACAGATCAATTCTGCAAATGTACAGCAGGCAAACACATTTATTCAAAGGCTAATGCTCCCAATCAGGAATCAATTGTAAATTTAGTTGAAAACAAAAAACTTCATTTATAGTGATTGCATAAAATGGTTATTTATGACTGAAACTTTTATTTTCTTAACATAGAAATCACATTTTAGACATAAGAAGAGTATTGAAAAAAAAAAAAAATCATAAAATGTGTTCTTTTTTTTTCCCATATTTAGTTCAAACTGTCCAAAACATTAAAAAAAAATTATATATAATTAAAAAATTATCCACATTTTTAACAATCTCTATACAAAAAATAGTAGATAACGAAATTCTTGTGCACAAAAGAAAAAGGTGTGCAAAATACAACCAAAGCTGATTTATATATACATATATATATAATTTTGATATGGGTAAAGTTGATCAATTGAAAGAAATGTGCAGCACCAATCTCCATAACATCACAATAAGGAAAAGAAGTCATTTGCAAAAGCTCTAAACGGTTGCATCAAATTACAGTATGGATTGCTGGAACAAATTACAAATAGCAAGAAAGGACTAAAAGTAAATATCTATGTATTACTACAAAAGAATGATTATTTAAATTCATCATCCAAAAACAATGTATAGAATGTAGAGTAAAATAATTATAATAATATCAAAAAATTGTAGCAATTGCAGAGTCTTTCAGACTACCCTGCACATAACTTTTCTTATTTTTTTTATAAATATTCCCTTATATTCATTATGAAATCAGGTCTTTTATTAATTAAATTATTTATTTTGATCAATGTTGCATCAAATTTATGTATCTAACATCATAAACTCAGCTAGATATGGCCAAAGTTTCTAATTTGGAATGTTATGAAAATCATATACAAAATTTTTTTCTTCATATCTTATTGATTTTTACCTTTAAACTAAAGCATTTCAAGGAGAAATATTCAAAAAATTTAAAAACAAACCTAGACGTGTATTTAGCCTATAAAATATTAAAATCATATTTATATCCACATTTTTGTCTTAATAAGTTCATTATGAATTCAAATAAGATCTTTTTCATTCCATAACAATATTTTGTAAAAATATTTTTTGATAAAAGAATTCAGAAATATATTATGCATATTTGATTTAATTATTGGCGGTTTATATAAATAAATTTAAAACTTTCTTTCATTTGGCATGAATAAAATTAATAGGTTTTATTAAAAAATTAAAAAGGATAAGAAAGATAATTATTTAAATATTGATACCAAATAACTATACAATAGAATTTCTGATAAATAAACACAATTTTGCCATGCTCATTGTTCTTAAAACTAATATAAATTATATCTATGTCAATAAAATATTGAAAATTATATAATCATTTTCAGTTTAGTTTAAAGAAATGAAGAAATTTGCACAATTAACTACAACAAATCAGAGACAATCACATAAATTAAATTATATCATAAAAATACCCCAAACTGAAAGGGATATTAGTAATAAGTATAAATATGTCTAATAAATATATAACTTGATTAAAAAACTATCAAAATTATTGTAATTTTAAAATTTTTAATGCAACATAGAGGATGTGAAAATCTTTTCTGCCTTAAAGGATATAAAACTAAGACGTAAAATAAATAAAAAAAATTTAAAAAAACCTTCAGAAACAAAGAATAGTTGCTTCACTTTCTTACTGTAATTTTGAAATCTGAATTTGCAAGATACATTTCAACATTTTAAATTCTTTTATTATTTTTATTTTAAATATTAATAGTTAAATATTCAAAGTAGGTTCTGATAATATCACTGAAATAACATTTGGAAATTTTCTACCATGATTCAAAATTATATTTGAATATGAAAAAGAAAATGAATATGTAATAACTAAGCTCACATATTATTAGTAAGCTGATAACAATTCTTTCAAATCACATCTCAAATTCCTCCACAAGAATATAGATTTATAATTTAGAAGTTAATAAAAATTCTCAAATCACATCTCACATTCTTTCCAATCACAATTACTTTGATGCACATTTTTCTGATTTCATTTTTGCTAAAAAAAACAAACAAAGAAAGAAGATGTATTCAGTGATTTATTCAGTCAATTTGTTCAGAGTAAATTGTATTTTAATCATATTAGTTAATTTATTACTCAAAATCTCTGGAAAATTTAATTACAACACATATATTAAAACAAGGATACATAAAAAACTTTCATACATTGAGAATTTTCCAAAAACCCTTGGCTTTCCGTTAGAAAAACTTCCAGTATATAAAATATAATTTCTCTAATAAAATTTATGTACATATAATACAGTCCATAATGTATATCTAATAAAGTAGAGGGAAAATATGCTTCCCCAATTCTTACTAAATCAGAAATTCATGCAAAACTGAATAGTTGCTAAAAAAAAGAAATTATTATTTCCTAGTAAGTCATATATTACTCTTAGTTCCTGTTTTACCAAACCATCTTCAGTTTGAAGCAAGATTTTTTAAAAGAAACTTAGTTAAACTTTAGAACTTTATAAACAAGTATCCTTCTAAATAAAAAGAAATGATAAAATAATTCACCTTAATTAATAATTTTAGAAAAAAAATTGAAATGAATACTCAAAAACAAATAAAAATTTAGTTTCTTTTCTTGGTACAATTTTTTTTTTTTTAATTGAGTGTAAGTAAATCGATACTTATATGAACAATTATTGAAATAAGCTACTTGACCTTCTTTTTAATCCTAAGAAAAAAAATGTCAATGGGGTCAATTCACGGTCACGTACCAAACAAACCATTTCTAGTAAATTTTCAACTGTTATGCGCATGTCAGGATGTCTGCCGATAACGTTGATGAAACTATTGTTTAGTAAATGTTATGCTAGCCGATCAATTATTAAAAACTTCTGATTTTTTTTTTAAGATATTATTTTGAATTATTTTCTCCAAATTTTCGTAGTTATATAATTTTATTTCTTATATTAAAATTTTAATTAGTATTTTCAATGGAATTATTGTTTTTGCATAATTAATTAACGTCGCTTTTTAATTCGTTTGGTGCTGCTTTATTCTTTCCTTTCCCATATCCTTCCCACCACTTTTTTTTATCCAAAGGATACATTTTGACAAATGATCATGGCAGTGTTTTTGAAAAATTACATATATTCTTTTTTTTACATATTATTTAAATATTATTGAATGTTGAATCTTATAAATATAGTTCTTTTCAACAACAACAAAAATAAATTATTACTCTTAGATAAGTTAATATTTTAAAGCTTACTAATAAAATTATTACATTTTTTTTCTTATGTAATGATTTTTGTTCATATTGAGACTTTGATGTTTTCAGTTTGCTCAGAGGAAAGAACATGAAATTCAAAATTGAATAAATTATGTTTACAATTTCAAATTATGAAATATTAAAGGTAGAGATACCTTTTTTAAATCTATGCAACTTATGAATCAGTTATTTCATTTTAATTTGTAGAGATCATTAAAGGAAAACAAACAAAATTACAGTTTCATATTTTTTGTTTACACATTACAAAAAAAAAAAGATAGATAGATAAAATATATATGATAATTATTTGAAAAAATGTGATCAAATGGATGTTTCAATGTACTCACTAATTCAAAAAACTATTTATCAACATTTATTTTTCTAGACACTTAGAAAAAACATAAACACAGTATGACAAGAATAGCAATGTAAATGATGAAATCAATTTTATTCAACAGAAACAATCAAAATACTAAACAACAGTTTTTTTTTATCATGAATAAGAACATTATGTTGAACAATATACTTTAAAAGCAGAACATTTTTGAAATTTTATTTAAATGTTAAAGCTACATTGATAAAAATTACATTGAATGAATATCATAAAATAAAGCATACAATACAATAAATTTAATAAACAAGAATAAGGTCATGATATATATATATATATATATATATATATATATATATATATATATATATATATATATATATATAGAGAGAGAGAGAGAGAGAGAGAGAGAAGTTAAATAGGATATAAAGATGAGTTAGAAGAGACCCTTTTATGATTTTACAGAATTTTATAATTCAAAATTAATATGCTAAAAAAATGGGGGAAAAAAAGTGAGACATGCATGTAGCAGTGAAGTTAGAAATAAAAATTATATAATAAATGCTGATATGGAAATTGATTTTCAATGAAAAGACCTGTATTTATTAAAACAGAAATCACTGAGGTGCAAAATGGTATAACATGATATTATGATAAAAGTCAATTTCAGTTTAAATACAATAAACTATTGACATCTCATTTTTAACAATAGAAGAGTTGTTTGATATAAATTCACTTTGAATCCATCACAAATCTCCAAATGTAATTAGAAAACTAGTAATAATGCTTTCTGGAGCCATCCATGTTACTCTTTTGTTATTAGACCTGATTACCCAGCAATAACTGAATTATTAAAAGATAAAGAAAACTTTAAGGTTCATAATAAAAAAGTAATACCTCATAATGCATTTTATTATAATGCCAAAAACTAAAAATCAAATGTAAAAATTATTTGATGTTAGTTAATGGTTTTTATACTTAACTAATTTATATACTTAATTAAATGACATGTTTTTTCAAAACTTAAATATATATATTTCTTATATATAGCACTCAATTTATCAAATTAAGAGCACATTTAATAAAATACATCAATTATATATATATTATAACAGTCAATAAGAAAATTCAATTTTCAGTAGTTAGTAAAGATTTTACTTATTAAATAAATCTTTAAGAAATTTATTCATTTCCACCTAAGTTTAGTATTATAGCAGTTGTAATTTTTGCAGCAGGAGTTTGTTTACTTACATTAATTAAATTTAGATAAGATTTTTTAGAAAATGCAATGTAATATTCATGTTAACATTTTAAAACCTTATAAGCATATTCAAAATTATCAGAAATTTCATCAAATGTGAATAAAGTGAATTAGAAATGCTCTCACGATTTTGTTTGATTGTTTTTGTTGGCAAATCGCTTACCGATTTCTTTTTTTTCGAAGAATTTTTCTAAAAAATTACAGAAACATTTGCTATTACTGGAACTCCATTTACGATTTAATAAATGAACACACACTGAATGAATTCTTCAAAATGATCGAAGCATATCACCGACTTCGAAGGCTTGAAAAAATCTATACCAAAGATACCAATCCTAGGCAGGATTGTTGAAAAGAAAATAAGAAAACATTTTATCATGACAGTCACTCTTGTGTTTCGCATTAAAGCATCCATCAGCACACCAGTATTTCCTCTTTTAACATATAATAAGAGGAAAGAAAATGACTCAAAAATTATAACTTCAAATGTAAACAAAAAAATCCGCTTCATACTCGGCGGAGAACGTTAATGGCAGACTAATCGACGAAAGCGGTGCGGATGAAACTTAAATGCCATGCGCGGATAGCTCATGACATGTGACTTTTACGTCACATGAATTGACCCCATTAAATCTAATATATTGTTTCAGATGCTGCTGTACAATTCTTGAATTCCTGAGGCATTTTACGAAATAAATAGATGGATAAAAAATTGCATGCACTTTGTAAAAATTATATCGGCCGTATTCACCAAACCGGTTGCTAAACATCGGATCGTTCAACCCATGATCAACGACAAATCATCAGTCAATGATCATTGGTATTCACGAACGTTAATTTTACGACTAAGCATCAAGGTTACGACAAGCAGCTTTTTCTGCCTTTTTCAACCGGAAATGGATCTTCATTGGTCTATATATATCACATGATTATCAGCTGATGAAACAAAATAACAACAAAAACACGAAACAGCTGCGCTGTTTCGTGTTTTTGTTGTTATTTTGTTTCTTTCCCAGATGTGTACAAGGAATGTGGTAAGATCAAACGAGAAAACAAAGGTGATATTGCCTAGTGACAATCTCACCGATTTGCTTACATGATATTATAGCTTTTCGTAGGATTGTTTCTCTGACTATACATTATTAACCAAGTATATTTTAAATTTCCACTGTATTATTATGTAATAAAACATTTGAGCATTTGCTCTCTTTTGAATTGAGAATATGCGTATTAGCTGTGCTTTGAATAGTTTTCCAATGAATTAAACTTTTACAAAAGGTCTATCTGAATTAAATTTTTGAAAAAAAATGCATATTAACCTTAAATTAGTTAATTTACTTATGGAAATATTTAAACATTTTTTATATAATTATAGAGTATATACATAAACAATAGAAATAACAAACTGCTGCAAACTGATTTCGCAAGTGAGGAGTTCATTGAAGTTTCTTCTAAACAATGAATTTAACAAAAATTGTAGTATCCTGTATTTTTAATATAATAAAAGAGGAGGAAATGTAGTGTATAAAATTTTGCTTACAAGTATTATGACTTTCGTATTAGTAAATAATTTTCATTTACACAAAATATTTCAATTTCCAAAGGTTATTTAAATTGTAATGAAAAGCAATGATATCTCTGGCAATCCCATATAATTGTTTGCATGAAGTTTATAGCATATATTACAAACTTCTCTTTAAGATTGTTATTAGACTTTCAGCATTTATTTTTAAACAAATAGGTTTTAAACTTCCACAATATATTATATTTTAAAAAAATACTAAGATTGTTTTTGGTGTCAATATTTAAATATGTATTAGCTGTCTACATATTCAGTAGTTTTTGAGATAATTTTTTTCCCTCAAAGCTGAATAAAAGTAAAAAATACTTATTCTGTGGTATGCTTTTATTTCTATCGAAAAGCAAATATGGAAAAATTTTCTTTTATTAACTATCAGAATATTAAATTTTTACATATATTTTGTTAAAAAAGATATAAATTTATAGTTATAAACGTCAGAATATATATATATAAGAAGAATATATACATTCAGAATATATGCTGCAAATCAGAAGATTCAAATTATAAACAAAAGTCAGTGAAAATTGTATATGAATATTGAAGACCAACAGCTATTTCACCAAAATAAATATTCATGCAATAAATTTGTATAGTATATAGTTATTGTGGAAGTGAAGAAGCTCATTTATACCTCATATCTAAAACTTTTTGTAAACAATGAATTTAACAACTCTTTAAATTTGAATGGGCTAATTGTTAGCTTGACAACATGTACTTGACATTACAAATCAGTATAAAAATAATGTAAATATTGATGAAAACCATACTTATTTTAGAATTGATATCCCTGAATGAAATAAATGATTAATTTGCACATCATAAGCATTCACTTTTGTTCAAATAAATTGAGTGGCAAAACATCTACAATTAACAATACATTCTTTAACACTTTCTGCTTGATGATTCAAGCTTAATCAAAAAGCAACACAGGTTAACTTGATTAGCTTGTCAGAAACTAGTAATGATATTTTAATTCTTTCAAGTAAATGTGAAATTCCATTTGTTTCAACAAGTTTTTGTCTTTTTCTTTTTTTTTTTTTTTATTCCCAGGATTTTGTACCAAAAAAGTTATTAATTTTTTGATATTTTAACATTTAGTTTCTACTCATACTTGAATAATATCTGTCACTTTATTATATTAATTTCCAATGATGTTTTTAATTATTCATATCTTCATGACAATCATTACTTCCTGAAATCATAAACCTATGAGCACAACATCTAACTAAATACTGTTAAGTCAGCATAATTTCCTTTGTTTAGTTGTCAAATTTTTCAACTCAGGATCTTGTGTATTTAAACAAGGAATTTCTTTCTATATTTAAATTTGATGAAAGATGATCCAAATTGAAATGTTTCAAAAAAGTAAAAGAATTTTTCACAATTTTTTTTTTTTTCTTGAAATCATCTTAAATATTATTCTAATAGGTTACATTAAACTGTCAGTTAAGTTAAGTTGAATTTTTAAAATAAAAACCTCTTTTTTAAAATTTTATATTTGCATCATAATTTGTAGAAATTTGAATTAACTCGGATAAGTTATTATCTATACTTGTTTTTCAAATTCCAAAATTTTCAAATCCCAATTAATCTATTTTCTTTGTTTTTCACACACTTCTCAGAATGTCTTAAAATATGCAAAATTAAAAAAGGACTTCTGTATACAAAAATCTATTTTATTTAAATTTGACTCGAAAAGTAACATATATGAATTACAAAAGAAAATTCTGACAGAGAAGTTACAGCTTCTACAAGCATTAAAACAAAGTTCCATTAAAGGTACTTTAAATAATAACATTCATGCTGATTATTAATTCAAAATTCTTCTACAAGAATTACAAGAAAGTGTCAATAGAGGTGCAACATTAATGCTGATTCTTAATACAAAATTCTTCTATATGTGTCTTTTTATTTCTCTAATACATATACATATTGTAATAAGATAATGAGCACATAAAACCACTAAAAAATAACTACACTGATATGAGCCATACATGCATGTCATTTTCTATAAATCATAAAAAGAACAACATCAAATTAAAAATACATTTGATTTTCAAAGATGGGAATAAGGAATTATTTAGTTATTTTCTATACAGATAAATTCAAAAAATAATCAGGTAGAGAATACATTAGAAATAATGTTAAAATTTGTTATGTAATGAGAAGGAAAACATTAATAAAAATTGGGAATCATTTTCAGCAGATAACAAAGGTCAAAATTTGATTTCTTTAAAAAATGTTAATTTTATACACATTGTTGAAGATTAAAGCTGAAGTAAACTGATATTGTAAAAGAGATTAGCTATATTGAGTGACTAAGCACATTATTATATCACACAATTTATAAGTAACAAAAGTAATTTCTTTAAATTTCTAATTATTAATCATAATAAAAACTGCAATAATTCTTTTTCTATAAAATAAATAATAACATAAAAAATCAATTTACTAAAAAAAAAAAAAAAAAAAAAAAAAAAAAAAAAACTTATATACCCATGTGAAAACAGTGTACAATCATGGAAATGAGTCATACAGGAAAGTTTCAAAAATACAAAAAGCAATCCTGTATAATCATCACCAGACAGATGAAAAAGATTTTTTTGTTTGTTGCTTTTCTTTCTTTCTTTTTTTTCAGGAGGAAAAGGCTGTTCCTTATTTCTTCCATATCTTTGCAAGTCTTTAATCTGAGAAATGTGAAATAAGAATTAATTATAATATTATAAATAACTAATGAAAAAAATTGCTAATTTAACAATAATACTTACATGACATACTTAAAAATTGATAGTATAAACACAAATATTATAATTTATTTGATTATAATATTAAATATTTTAAATATTATAATATTTGATGTAAGTCAAAAATTCCATTTTTTGCAACGAAATTTAGAATTCATTTATACAGTACTTTTTAAAACTGTTTTATATATATAAAAAAAAAAGACATAAGAATTTCTATTCTCAATCACTAGAAATGTGCATTCTAAAATATTTGTAAGTGATTTCAGATAACTTTGGAAAATATTCTACAGAATGAATATTTTTTTTCCTAATCTTAAAATATTATTTGTCCAACGAAAACATATTTATTATTTAGGTGGTTGTTTCTCAAAAACCCTTCTTGCTTTATTCATACAAAAATCTGCCATAATCTTTGATATACAGTGGTATAATGGTAGGGGTAGAAGAATAAGATTTTTCAATATGGAATAAAGCATAATTAAAATGTTAAGTTTATATTGCAAATAATCTTTAATACTTGAATTCTTTATTATATTTTTACAGATTTACAAAATTGAAAAATAAAAGGAGCAAGGTTAAAATTGATTAACATGAACACTGTCTATGTAAAGAATGGGAAAATTTTCTTATAGCATAACAAATGCAAAAACTGTTACAGATGAATTCTAGTTATAAAAGTAATATTAAAAGTTAATTAAAAATGATTTGAAAAAATATTACATGCATACATTATCAATTTTTAATAACTTATATCGCCATAATAACATAATTAAAAAAACTATAAGACTACACAAATGATATGAATATATATAGATATGAAATAACTTATTTTATTAGCAAGTCATTAGATTAACCAAATAGAAAATACGCAATAAAATGTTTTTAATGGAAGCATTTTAAGGAACAAAAAACTGTAAAACAGTATTGACAAAAAACAGTATAATCGTACTAAACTTGATGAGTTTTCTAAAAGGTATTAATAAGTTTAGAAAATTCTTTTAATTATAATTCCTTTGCTTCAAAAATTTGAATGTTCACGGAATTATACAAATGACAGATTCTAATTTTAATTCCAGAAAATAATAATCAAAAATCAACTCGGATATAATAACAATAAAAAGGGATTCCCATATGAACGATGTAAAAGGGATAAATGTAAACATACCTCAAGTCGCTCAGATTCATTATTTGGTAGGTAAATGAATCTTGGCCTCATTTCAGCTATACATCTAGATACTTCATTTATAGCCCGGCAACATGATGACTGGCTAGTTTGATTGAAATCACCAATTATTTGCTGATGACTTCCAGAAGCAAAAAAACGTAAGGCAATACACAATTTCTCTTCAGTAGTTACAGCACTGTTTCGTAAGATATTGGTGCTTAATTTCTCCTTCTCAAAGATAAAATGCATTGGAAACAAAATCACATTCATCTAACAAATCCACATCAGAAACTCTGTCAGTGTAAATTATTCACCTCCAATCTGATATCAACTGCAATAATTCCAATGTATCTAAATCCTCCATGTTTGTTTGAAAACTAATGTAACAGTTGTCCTTCTTGAGAACTGCGCATGCGGAAAACCGTTGATCAAATTTGATCATCGGAAGTCCGTGAATCCAAAAATGGGGCAAAACTGGGGGAAATCGTCAACCGATTTGGTGTGGTGAATACCGATTTGACTGCTGATCAGCGTTTAATCATCAGCTGATGTTTAACAACGGTTGGTGAATACGGCCGTATTCACCAACCGTTGTTAAACCTACCAACCCCTACCATTATACCACTGTATATCAAAGATTATGGCAGATTTTTGTATGAATAAAGCAAGAAGGGTTTTTGAGAAACAACCACCTAAATAATAAATATGTTTTCGTTGAACAAATAATATTTTAAGATTAGGAAAAAAAAATATTCTTTCTGTAGAATATTTTCCAAAGTTATCTGAAATCACTTACAAATATTTTAGAATGCACATTTCTAGTGATTGAGAATAGAATATCTTATGTCTTTTTTTTTATATATATATAAAAAAGTTTTAAAAAGTACTGTATAAATAAATTCTAAATTTAGTTACAAAAAATGGAATTTTTGACTTATATGAAATGTTATAATATTTAAAATATTTAATATTATAATCAAATAAATTATAATATTTGTGTTTATACTATCAATTTTTAAGTATGTCATGTAAGTATTATTGTTAAATTAGCAATTTTTTTCATTAGTTATTTATAATATTATAATTAATTCTTATTTCACATTTCTCAGATTGACTTGCAAAGATATGGAAGAAATAAGGAACAGCCTTTTCCTCCTGAAAAAAAAGAAAAGAAAGAAAGAAAAGCAACAAACAAAAAAATCTTTTTCATCTGTCTGGTGATGATTATACAGTATTGCTTTTTGTATTTTTGAAACTTTCCTGTATGACTCATTTCCATGATTGTACACTGTTTTCACATGGGTATATAAGTTTTTTTTTTTTTTTTTTTTTTTTTTTTTTTTTTTTTAGTAAATTGATTTTTTATGTTATTATTTATTTTATAGAAAAAGAATTATTGCAGTTTTTATTATGATTAATAATTAGAAATTTAAAGAAATTACTTTTGTTACTTATAAATTGTGTGATATAATAATGTGCTTAGTCACTCAATATAGCTAATCTCTTTTACAATATCAGTTTACTTCAGCTTTAATCTTCAACAATGTGTATAAAATTAACATTTTTTAAAGAAATCAAATTTTGACCTTTGTTATCTGCTGAAAATGATTCCCAATTTTTATTAATGTTTTCCTTCTCATTACATAACAAATTTTAACATTATTTCTAATGTATTCTCTACCTGATTATTTTTTGAATTTATCTGTATAGAAAATAACTAAATAATTCCTTATTCCCATCTTTGAAAATCAAATGTATTTTTAATTTGATGTTGTTCTTTTTATGATTTATAGAAAATGACATGCATGTATGGCTCATATCAGTGTAGTTATTTTTTAGTGGTTTTATGTGCTCATTATCTTATTACAATATGTATATGTATTAGAGAAATAAAAAGACACATATAGAAGAATTTTGTATTAAGAATCAGCATTAATGTTGCACCTCTATTGACACTTTCTTGTAATTCTTGTAGAAGAATTTTGAATTAATAATCAGCATGAATGTTATTATTTAAAGTACCTTTAATGGAACTTTGTTTTAATGCTTGTAGAAGCTGTAACTTCTCTGTCAGAATTTTCTTTTGTAATTCATATATGTTACTTTTCGAGTCAAATTTGAATAAAATAGATTTTTGTATACAGAAGTCCTTTTTTAATTTTGCATATTTTAAGACATTCTAAGAAGTGTGTGAAAAACAAAGAAAATAGATTAATTGGGATTTGAAAATTTTGGAATTTGAAAAACAAGTATAGATAATAACTTATCCGAGTTAATTCAAATTTCTACAAATTATGATGCAAATATAAAATTTTAAAAAAGAGGTTTTTATTTTAAAAATTCAACTTAACTTAACTGACAGTTTAATGTAAACTATTAGAATAAATAATATTTAAAATGATTTCAAGAAAAAAAAATTTTGTGAAAAATTCTTTTACTTTTTTGAAACATCTCAATTTGGATCATCTTTCATCAAATTTAAATATAGAAAGAGATTCCTTGTTTAAATACACAAGATCCTGAGTAGAAAAATTTGACAATTAAACAAAGGAAATTATGCTGACTTAACAGTATTTAGTTAGATGTTGTGCTCATAGGTTTATGATTTCAGGAAGTAATGATTGTCATGAAGATATGAATAATTAAAAACATCATTGGAAATTAATATAATAAAGTGACAGATATTATTCAAGTATGAGTAGAAACTAAATGTTAAAATATCAAAAAATTAATAACTTTTTTGGTACAAAATCCTGGGAATAAAAAAAAAAAAGAAAAAGGCAAAAACTTGTTGAAACAAATGGAATTTCACATTTACTTGAAAGAATTAAAATATCATTACTAGTTTCTGACAGGCTAATCAAGTTAACCTGTGTTGCTTTTTGATTAAGTTTGAATCATCAAGCAGAAAGTGTTAAAAAATGTATTGTTAATTGTAGATGTTTTGCCACTCAATTTATTTGAACAAAAGTGAATGCTTATGATGTGTAAATTAATCATTTATTTCATTCAGGGATATCAATTCTAAAATAAGTATGGTTTTCATCAATATTTACATTATTTTTATACTGATTTGTAATGTCAAGTACATGTTGTCAAGCTAACAATTAGCTCATTCAAATTTAAAGAGTTGTTAAATTCATTGTTTACAAAAAGTTTTAGATATGAGATATAAATGAGCTTCTTCACTTCCACAATAACTATATACTATACAAATTTATTGCATGAATATTTATTTTGGTGAAATAGCTGTTGGTCTTCAATATTCATATACAATTTTCACTGACTTTTGTTTATAATTTGAATCTTCTGATTTGCAGCATATATTCTGAATGTATATATTCTTCTTATATGTATATATTCTGACATTTATAACTATAAATTTATATCTTTTTTAACAAAATATATGTAAAAATTTAATATTCTGATAGTTAATAAAAGAAAATTTTTCCATATTTGCTT
Organism: Argiope bruennichi; assembly: GCF_947563725.1. NCBI lineage: Eukaryota > Metazoa > Arthropoda > Arachnida > Araneae > Araneidae > Argiope > Argiope bruennichi. The sequence goes on from NC_079161.1 coordinate 94,344,970, forward strand.
TTCGATAGAAATAAAAGCATACCACAGAATAAGTATTTTTTACTTTTATTCAGCTTTGAGGGAAAAAAATTATCTCAAAAACTACTGAATATGTAGACAGCTAATACATATTTAAATATTGACACCAAAAACAATCTTAGTATTTTTTTAAAATATAATATATTGTGGAAGTTTAAAACCTATTTGTTTAAAAATAAATGCTGAAAGTCTAATAACAATCTTAAAGAGAAGTTTGTAATATATGCTATAAACTTCATGCAAACAATTATATGGGATTGCCAGAGATATCATTGCTTTTCATTACAATTTAAATAACCTTTGGAAATTGAAATATTTTGTGTAAATGAAAATTATTTACTAATATGAAAGTCATAATACTTGTAAGCAAGATTTTATACACTACATTTCCTCCTCTTTTATTATATTAAAAATACAGGATACTACAATTTTTGTTAAATTCATTGTTTAGAAGAAACTTCAATGAACTCCTCACTTGCGAAATCAGTTTGCAGCAGTTTGTTATTTCTATTGTTTATGTATATACTCTATAATTATATAAAAAATGTTTAAATATTTCCATAAGTAAATTAACTAATTTAAGGTTAATATGCATTTTTTTCAAAAATTTAATTCAGATAGACCTTTTGTAAAAGTTTAATTCATTGGAAAACTATTCAAAGCACAGCTAATATGCATATTCTCAATTCAAAAGAGAGCAAATGCTCAAATGTTTTATAACATAATAATACAGTGGAAATTTAAAATATACTTGGTTAATTATGTATAGTCAGAGAAACAATCCTATGAAAAGCTATAATATCATGTAAGCAAATCGGTGAGATTGTCACTAGGCAATATCACCTTTGTTTTCTCATTTGATCTTACCACATTCCTTGTACACATCTGGGAAAGAAACAAAATAACAACAAAAACACGAAACAGTGCCACCCATCAGCTGATAATCATGTGATATATATAGACCAATGAAGATCCATTTCCGGTTGAAAAAGGCAGAAAAAGCTGCTTGTCGTCACCTTGATGCTTAGTCGTAAAATTAACGTTCGTGAATACCAATGATCATTGGTTGATGATTTGTCATTGATCATGGGTTGAACGATCCGATGTTTAGCAACCGGTTTGGTGAATACGGCCGTATATGTATTACAAAGGCACGGAATAGCTTCCAAAACATTTGGAATTACCGGTATGAATTAGGCCGTCACATGAATTCAAATCATGTGATTTGCCATTTTCGCGCCAAAAAGGAAACACATTTTAAAGATAAATTAATAAATTTACAGATTTCTGTAAATATAGGTAAAAATGTTATGGAAATGCTTATTTTTTTCTGTTGTACCTATTATAAGTGAAACTGAAAAACATGAGTAAAAAGAACGAAACACAATCTAGAGATATACTCTTTGAAAGTCAACCTTTTTTGGTCCAATCATAGGCTTTCTTTCTCCGTCTATGTGTGGTTTGTTATTTCCTGGATTGTGATTGGTTAGAGATTTACGTGTTAATTTTCATTATAGATGGAAAATAAAGAGGGGAATTTGTATTATTAAATTACTGTTTACCTATATAAGTTTGAGATGGGACATGAAAATGTTTTTTCCCTCATACTTTTGAAACTTTAATGCCGTAATAGGCATTTTTTAAAAATTATTTTCATATTGTCTTTAACAATTTTAGAAATCTTTTAGTGAATATAAACAACAAGTAGTTCAGAATAAGGTATGAATGCTACTGTATTCCTAGCTTTCAATAGGTTTTAAGAAAACAATTACAATTATTTATTAAGTAATAATTAATACTTTAAAATAATTAAAAAAAATCCCATTAAATTTATGCCTGTTTTAAAAAGTTATCTAATTTATGGAATTTTTTTACGAATAATTCACTCTAATCATCTTAACTTCCTTTTAATCAACACTCATGCTTTTTATGTATTTTATATTTTATTTTAATTAATGTTCATCTAATTTTAGTGCTGAATTTAGATATCATTAATAATAATTTAATTTACAATCAATAAATAATTTTAATTAATGCTAACAAAAAGAAATATTTAATTTTTGTATTTAATAATTTTTAAAGGATTTTTAATTTTAAAATTATTAAAACAGAAAAAAAATTCAGTGAACAAAAAGAGAAAATAATTGCTGTAACTTCTACATATTCAAAATTCTCACGAAATAAATATTGGCCAGTAGAAAATAGAAATAGTAATTCCTACTTCATACCAATCATTAAAGGAATTAACTAAAATTTGCATAAACATCCTGCACTATTTAACGGATTTATTACTCTTCAATTTTGCTTCATAATGAAGTTTGTGCACTGTAGGACATAATTATTATTAAACTGAATTAAAAAAAAAAAGGATCTTTTTTCATAAAATTCAGTTGACAGTGCATTCATATATTTAGTGTTTATTTTTTCCCTTAGTATTTTGAAAATTTTCTTAACAATGAATGAAAATTATATTATTTTTATTTCTGAATACTATATTTATTTTTAATATTTTTATATAATAATATTTTATTATTATAAAAGTTACCGAAATATGCGAGTTGTATTAAAAATAATGTTTTTATAAGTTATCTTGCTAAATAAATATTAAAAAAGAAATTAAATACTATCCATAAAAGAAAATTACTACTATATATATATTTGAAAGGAACATAACAATAATTATGATTTGTGTCGAATACCGCTTAAGTCAGAATAGAAATAAACTTTGTACTTTCTTTTTGTTTCTTTTATTATTTCCTATATGTTGATTAATAAAATTAATGCATAAAATGAATTTTTTTATCAGCTCAAATGAAGGGTTTGCACTATAATAATTTATAGTATTCTATATAGATATCCTGTTCTTTCTTCTAGTGTCTGTAGAATTCTTTCTTTTAGTAACTAATTTTAAAGGTACTGTAGAATTCATTTCAAGTCATTTCTTGTTTGTAGTTAAATTGGCTGATGATCTAAGTTGTCTTGAAACAAACATTCTATATTGATATAAATTTTCTATATTTATGTTCAATTTATAAATAATCAATATTATATGTGCAAAAAGATTTGTATTATCAATTACACTAATGAACTAACCTGGCCTTTTCAAATATCCAGATAATGCACTGGGCAAATTTTAAACAAATAATATTTTCAAGTGAATTTCTTGTAGAAATCCTTAACCATTCTATATTGGTATAATTTTAAACAGACTCATTTGTCCACTTAATTGAAATAAAGATCTTCCTTGAGGTTCCAGCTTATGTATTAAAATCATTTTTAATAAAATTATAAATATATAATTTTTTCTTATATAAAAGATACTATAATTTCAATAAATCACATCAAAGCCATTTCTCTATCAGTGGTATTCCTTAAATCAGATATTATAGTATTTTCACATTAATACTCAAGAGATAATTATATTATGACAAAGAAAACAATAACTTCTTTCAGAATATAACAGTCAGAATATTTGGAATTCTAAACTATGATAGTTTTTGTTAAAACGATTATTGTCAATGCATTTTTAAAAGTGTTGATACAAAAATATTTTATACAAATGGAATTTTTTCCATCCCCCCCTTTTTTTCTTGGAGGATTATATAAGAAATTGTTTATGGCAGTCTATAGTAAATTTTAGACTTATCTATATCATTGTCATTCAAAAAGATGAGAAATTATATGACTAGGAAACACTTAAGTGATGGAAAAACTTTCAACTGAAATTTCCAGCTTCCTAACTTTAAAAGGCTGTTGATATTTCAATGTATCAATTTGCATTATTCTTTTAAGGAGAATTATAGAAAACAAACGGCTGTGTAGATATAAGATATAGAATTGTTTTATGATTTTAAAAATCTTGATAAAAAATATTTATGTATTTAAATGTTCAATTTTTTTTTCTTCTTCTTATAGGAAATACTTTCTTTGCATAGTAATAAAATAACTTTGAAACATATATGTTAACAATACAGCTTTATAAATTAAATCCCCCTATAAAGTATCCTCCTTTCTTCTGTGTCAGGGAGTTTATAAAACAACAAAAACAGTTTGAACTTCAGGACAACAATGTAATCTATTTTTGAAAATTAGACAAAATTTCAAATCTCGGAACCTAATAAATTTTCAAGTTTAGCCAAAATATTGTGAATCATTGAAATTTCTGGAATTAGTTTCTAATAAATCAAATAATTGCATTTCAGTCTTCTCTTGCTAATAAAATAGAATATATAGATAAAAATGTCAATAATTGAAATTAAAAAAAAAAGATATTTGTGGGGAGGAGTATTAACAGTCTAAATTCAAAATCAAGAGCAGTATACATAAGCAAGAAGCATGTGAATAATTTACTGGCATATCCATTCTAGAAGATCTATCACAACTGTGATGCAAATAAATAACTGCTATCACAGATGAACAGATCATCTAGTCTGCCACAGATCTGGCTGGATTTTCTTTTGACTCTATAACGAATCTTCCAGTTTCTTATCCAGTATTCCCAAGTTGAACAGTATTAAACATAAATACATGTATCCATTTCTGAAGCGAACATGAGATATTTAGAAAATGTAGATACAATCCCAGGAAAAACACAAATAAAATGATGTAATAAAGGAAAACATGAAAACTAAATATGTAGCTCAAAATCTAAAGACAGTAGATAAATTTTTAATATAATTATTATAAATCAAGTAACGATTATACATTATATTTTTTTGAATTTAAAAGAGTTTTGCATAATAAATTTACTATAAAAGATTGAAGAAAACAAAACAAATATTGCACAATATTATGTATAAATAGTTACAGGGACAAAAAAGTGCATAAGTACTGATGAAGTAAATACAAATAGAACATCAAAACTTAACAATAGAATATTTTTTATTAAAATCATTAGAAAATAAGCTGATTACAATATATTATGCTTGATAAAGCAAGAGCAAATAATACACTCAAAATAATACACAAAAAAATCTTTAAAAAAAAGGGGGGGAGCTAAAATAAAAAGAAAAATTATAAATACTGTTTTTTATGTCTTGCAATGTTATGGAAAAGTAAAATTAGAATTTATTTAAAAAATAAGACATAATTACTATTTAAATTAATGTAAAAGCAGAATAGATTCATCCAAAGTTTGAGTCGAAGCTATTTTAAAGATTCTTAGATAACTCAGCAAATATAGTTGATTGTTAATACTGATTCTAAAATGTAGTAATGTAAAATAAGCAGAACTAAACTAGATGTTTCCTATTGTACTTACTTTGAGTTTCTAATAACTTACTTTGAACTTTATTCATTTTAGAAAATTTAGTAACAAATTGTTATAAAAAGATCATGCATTATACAGCAAGAAAAATAAAGTTAAAAATTGATAATTCTTAATCTTATCTATTATATGCATGTGATAAATATATTAAATAGTCAGATTTAATGTGCATTTGCTATAAATCTTTCTTCTTCAGAACTGTTGCAATTTATCATATACCTTACTTTGCTTTTATCCAATTTGCAGGATATTACTTTATACATATTACAACTTTTAAAAAATGGGTACTCGCAATTTACCTTATATATGTGTTCGCTTCCATCATACTTCTTTGGGACATTTTCCTGTGCAGCAGAAAAATGTTAACTGAATGAACTGAATTTACCAAATGTTAAATTCAGTTTAAATGAACTGCTATTTACCAAAATAGTTAATGAACTGAAATTTACCAAAATAGTTTTTTCAAAATGAAATTTTTCAAGTTTTCATTCACATTTTTATTATAACACACAGGCCTATATTATGTGTGATAGTCTATAGTCATGGTCTGGCCGATCTCTAGAAAGTGTCATAAATAATATTTCTGATTGACATAAACTAATTATTCATTAAAATATAAGATGCGCTGTCTTTTTAAATAAGTTCCAAACAATTTTATGAGGAAATAAATTATAAATATAGCATAAAACTACATATTATATAAAAATATTCATTTACTTACCAATTATTGAGTAAACTGTACATATAATATACAGTATTTGCATATTCACTGCATGTAGTTAGCAAATATAGTCAAATTTTATTTATGAAATAACTTATTAGAAGGTGATCTTTGGTGGTAAATTGTTAGCATGAAGTCGATACATAAATATCTAATTACAAACAAACTTTTTCTTGAAGCATGATTTTCTGAAATTCCTACTTATTCAATAAATCAAAGAAGATGACAGATACACTCATTTGATTATCATTGCTAAGCATTGAGAGATTATGCATTTAGAATTGAGTAAAAAAATGTTCATGACAATTGCAGTTTTATAATGACATTTGGTCCAATAGTTTGATTCTATCTAAACATGGGAGGAAATACATGCTCAGGTTATTGAATTGATTTTAAAATGTAAAATAAATACATAATAAAAAAAAACCCGAACCTGTAGATACATTTTTTTTTGTATATCTTTTTGCATATATTTCATAACAAAGAATTGTAATGATAGTTGATCTTGTGTCTCATTTCCTCTTACATCATTATTACACAGAAGTATGTATAAAACTTTTACATTTTCAAAGTTCTCCCCCCCTTTTTTATTCAGTCTACATATTTTGAGTTGAGTATGCAAATTGTTTTGTTAAACTTTACATTCAGTTTTGTATAAAGAAAATAATATCCCTTCTCAACAAAGTTCACCATTTATCATATTTATAAGTAATTAAAAGGGCTGTCAAAAGAGGTAAAAAAAATATTAAAGGAAATAAAACAAAGATTTAACAAAACAAGGTTTGAATTTTCTTAACTGTCAAGTTATTTCTTGGAAAAAAAATTAATTTTAGGATTATAGCAAAATCTTAAGATTACAGAAAGTTGGAGAACTTCGGTAAAATATTAGGAATTTCCTGATTTTGAAAAGTAAAAATTCTGGAATACTGTGGCCATTTATTCAATAAAAGAAATTTACTTAGCCAGAAATGCATTCAACTTTTTAATAAAATTATTATAAAACGAAAATATAAATAATTCAAAATAAAAAATTAAGATATTGGTAATTCTAACAATCATTTTCTAAACCATCTGTAGAAATTTTTCATTTATTGTTCGTTTTAATTTTTCTTTGGCATCTATTTGAAATGCTTCAAATCCAGCAGCCCTTTCAGGAGGCATTTTAATAAATATAATTAAATGCTTTCAATTTCTCTATAAAGAGATGGTTGCACTATGGCTGATTTTTACATAGCCAACTCAATGAAAATGAATGTTAAAAATGAACAAAGAAAAACAGGCAGCTTTTGACTATTTACTAACTATAAACAAAGCATTGTTGCTTGCTACACAATCAAACTAAAGTCAAATCTTTCAATTTATATGAAAACCAAAAATTTCAGCATCATACTTTAAGGAGGGAAAGTCATTGAACATCTTAAAGAGCAGTAAATAAATTTATTCGACGCAATTTATTTAGCAAATAAATGCATGAGAAAAAATTTATCATCTGTGTCAATCAATGAAATTGTCTGAAGTGTATAGAACACGGTTATTTATGGAAAAAAGATAATTATGATTATGAAAGCAGAAAATAACTTTCACGATACTAAAAATGCATTTTCAACCTAAAAATGTTTAAAAAGTTCAAATCGTTTTCCATCAAAACATGAATTATTTCAGAATGATATTAAATTCTACTCTCTCAAAATCATTTCTTCAGAAACAGCTAAATATTAAGCAGACAACAATTTTTGATCTTACCAAACTAATTTATTTAGTACATATTTATTTTAACAGGAATACCTTTATGCAAAGTTTATTTCAAATTTCTAAAAAACAAAGTATGTTTTAAGCAAAATTAATTCTTAATTTTTCTGAATTTAAATAATTGTTTCTTTGTTTTTTCCAAGTAGATATATCTTATTAATTTATTTTGACAGCTGTATTGTTACATAAATCCATTGAAATTATTCAAATGTTGCTTATATTTTCAGATTGAATGAATGAAAAACCAAAATAAAGAACAAAGAATTAACATGAACAATTTTATACTCACCTGCCTACTTTATTATTATTAATACTGGAGAAAGAAAAATAAATCAAAATCACACATTAAATTTTACTCATAACAATTGTGGACAGATTAGTAAAAATTCACATATAACTAAGTTTATATCAAATGAAACGACTCTAATTAGTGATTGTAGTGATTCAGGGCTTTAACAGTAAATATTACATGAAACACAGCTTATGTACAGAAATTTTTTGTATTAAAATGTATTTGCATTACATATCTTTTGTTTGGCAAATCTAAAAACAATTCAACAACTGCTTTAAAGCAGTCTACAAGTTTTACGCAAAACAGGATTCAAATGTGTAATTAAAATAACAATAATAATAATAACAAAAAGAATTATTATGCTAAAGAGATCATGTAATAACATAATTTCATTTTTATAATTTTTTTTTCATATAATATTTCTAGTAGGTTAAGCATTCATATTAATTTATAATATTGATATAATTTCGTTATTGCAATGCAGAATGGAAAAAAATTCCTCATCTGACCCTCTGCCTTCTTTGCCAAAGCTGAAGAAATGAGTAAAAAAAATCAAGAAGATATCTGAAAATAAATTAGCATCATTTGTTCATGTCAAAAAACATGGATTCCTTTATTATATACTGGTATTCAAAAAGAAATACAGTTTCTTAACAGAAAGCTATAAGAACATATTTTGAAAAATCTCTTATAGTTTTCAATAGCTATATTCACTCCCATTTTTGAAATGGAAAAAAATGAATTATAAATTTTTATAATTTCTTTGCAGACAACATATGTTGTTTTATTTAATACTGGCATCTTTTTTTTAAAAAAAGGATCTGATTTATTTATATAATTCTATACTGGCGTTCAAAAAGAAATACAATTTCTTAACAGAAAGCTATAAGAACATATTTTGAAAAATCTATTATAGTTTTAAATAGCTATATTCACTCACATTTTTTTATATGAAAAATATTCATCAATGCATTTCAAAGCTATCTACTGAAGTTCTCTTTTATTTTCCTTAATGAAACATACATTAAAAAATGAATAAATTTTCATAATTTCTTTGTAGACAACACATATTGTTTTGTTTAATAAATTGTAAAATTATGTAATTTTTTTGTAATTATTATGTTTGTAAAATTATTAATGTAATTTTGCATATAACTGAGAATGAAGGAAACAAACATGCTACCAAATCTTAAACCAAAGAAATAATAAAATTTCTCATCAGTTGATCCAAAATAGCTGTTCAGTTAATCAATCAGTTACATGATTTCAATGAAGATAAACACAAATGACAACTTAGAGTAACATGAACATCAGTGTTCTACTATAAACATAGTTATTACAGAATAATAACTATAAGTAAATACAGTTACACAACCAGTAACATACAAAAAATTATGAACTTAAGAATCAACATTAAGGGGGGGGGAATTAAAAAGGTAAAGACTATACAACTATAAAATTAACTTTCTAATTATTATCTGAAAGCTTGAATGAACTTATATGCCTTAAGAAAAATAGCATTAAAAAAGAAAACAATGGAAAAGACTAATAAAACTGAGGAAGAGCATGCACAAACACACACACACACAAACAAAACAATTGCATAGTGATATTGAAATACAACAAGCATTTGGCAACATCACAAAAAAACAGTGGAACAAATACTTTTGTCCAAAAAGAAAACATAATTTACACAGCGAGATATCTCTAAAATTAAGGTATACATGGAAACAAAAAAAAGTGACATGGATTCAATTTTCAATTTTAAACACAAAGCAACATTTAATTTTTTTTATTGCAAAAGATAAACAAAAACTAAATATTCTTTTCAAAAATACAGAGAAAAACACTGCGATTGCATTTTTTGTTAACGTTAAAAATAGATTTCAAAAACTAATACATTCCATGCCTTTTGACAGACATAATACAGTTTAGCAGTTCAGATTTTTTTTTTTTCTAAAAACGTTGAAATAAGAAGAAAAACTTTCAGAAATTATATTCAGAATAGAAATAATTGAAAGTTAGTAGAATATTTAAAAAAAGCTTATTGGTGAAATTAACTCATATACATGGCACATGTACTGATTGAGAATAATACATCAATCCTTATTGCAAAGCAATTGCAGATGACAGCAAGCTCAATAAAGATAGGAGCAATTGTGATGACTTTAATATCAATAATAAATTTAAATGTTATTTGATTCGAGATATAAAGTTCAGAAACTGCACAATGAATATCTAATGAGTTATTTGAAAATTGAGAGAAAAAAAATTTCATGAAAGAGTATCAGGCCAGAAAGCAAATAAATAAAAAATAAAGAAAATACAGTTTATAGAAGGGGCTGAACTGTTTGTATGAGAAGAGTTAACATTTCACCCAGAATATTTAAGGATAAAAGCATCTTAAAGAGTGCGAACCCAAGGGTATTTAGAGGATTTCTGCAATAGCAAAGAATTAAATTCAGAAAGAGTAAGTCTTATAAAGCACATAGACATTAAAATAGTGTCTGCAGATAGTTTTCTAAAGAAAGGAAAATACTATTCAAACAAATCTGGACAATTTAAGTTAACCATTAGCAAGAGCAAAAGCACAACAGAATATATGGAATTTCCAAATTTGGAAAATATTAAGATGCCATTACAAGATTCTACTTTATCACGATATTATATTGCAAACAGCCAAATTAATCAAAAATAACTAAAAAATAATAATCACAGAAAATCCATTAAAATTATAAAAACAAAGAGAGAAAAAAACTTTCCAATTATGAATATAGATATGACAGAAGCATAATTTATCAAATTATTTTTGCTGATCAGAGATAAACAGTGAAATTTATTCACAGAACAGATCATGGCAAATCTTTAACTGTAAATAAAACTCAGGTGTGCATAATAAAACAATGAGGAGATATGATTGCTGCTTTCAACCTCCTATGAAAATAATGATCATATTAATTTTGATGAAAACACAGCATCCACAATCAGCAATGGAATGCTAAATGACTGAGTGAGCAAAGGAAGGTGTAAAATGGCAGTAAGATTCTGTGTTCAAGTGAGAAATATGAAAGGCATAGAAACTGCTTGAAAAGTATTCAATAGATACCAAGAAATTCAGTAAAAATGTATTATATACTTAATATGTGTGAGTAAGAAATTTTCCAAATATATAACTGATTTATCACAAAGGAACCTGTTAATATGATGTTATATGTGAATTCATCCATGATAGAAAAAATAAAAGATAATTTCAAGTATATAAAATTAAACAAATATTCTATATTCCACATAAAAATATGCACAAAGTAAAACGAGCATGGGTGAATGATGGAATAAAATGTTGTTAAAGAATTCTAATACTCACACATTAGTAAGAATGTTCCAGATAATCAAATGTTGTTAGAAGAACACTAAAATGAGATGCTATGCTCCAAGTAAAGTGGTTTCAGTAAACCTGTAATGTTTAAAAATAATCATTTCATTTTAAAAATATGCATAATTAGCAGCATTTTTATAACTTTCAAAGAGATTCAATATATTGAAATAGAATTGAAAAAGGTTCTGATGGAGAAAACAATACAAAAAAGTGGCATCAGCAATAAGCGATTTATCCCATTAGCAAAATTATCCTAAATATTCTTAATATTTTTTGCTAGCATTTCAAAAATACTGTTTAATCTATTCTTAAAAATGGGTTTCCCTGATTGTATCTATTCAAGCAGAATAAGCAGCAGAATTTTAAAAAGCGGAAGTGTTTCTCAAAAATAATATTTTGTAAAACATTTCAGTTAAGACTGGAAGAAATGTGCAAGTTGAATAAGTATATTGTGTGTGTGTGCGTGCGTGTGTGTGTGTGAGTGAGTGAGTGTATAATGTGTGAGTGTAAACATACACTTACACTTAACTACATCTACAAAATATAACAGCAAAAAAAAAAAAAAAATGCGATCGTTTTGGGAGGTAGTTATTAATATACAAATAATAAAAATGCTTGAAAAGCAAAATCCATAATTATGTTTTTCAAAAAATAACTGTGCATGCACTATTATGTGGAAAAAATTTCTAAAAAATGCAACAATTACAAAATAGAAATTAGAAAAGTATAATAAAGCAATCTAATAAATTTGCTGGCACTTTCTATATGATATCAGAAATTTGATAAAATTTTATTGCACTTGAGTTTTAATGGTGTTAAGCCTGGAATTTTGATAACAAAAAAGATTAATAAAAGCACTTTATCCTAAAAGGTAGTAAATTTTTTAACTTTCTGGGTGGAGGAAATGTAATACTGTAAGAAGAAACAAATGTGGAAATATTAAGGAAATATAATATGTATAAAATCTTTTACATTTTAGTCTGTGTATATATAATAGATGTCTCAAGGTCACATTTACTATTTCATTTCATTTGGAACAATGCAAATGATAGCAGTGTCACTTTTTCTTTCTTTACATTATCATCACAGAGTTTCAACAGCTTTCTGTTTTCACAATCTTGGTGAGCCCATTAGAGTTTGATCGCTTGCCATTTGTTCTCAAATAAAATTACACTTATAATAAGTTATATTCACTTTCACACAATAATGTTAAAGTTCTAAATTTTAAGATTCAATTATGATGAATAGCCCTAATGTCAGGAGGCAACCAAAGATGGTTACTTATAACGTGTATTGATGCTTAAAAGAATTATCATCTAAATTATATTTTACAGTTAAAGAATTACTTTTACAAATGCAAAAAGTAACTGCTGAAATGTGTGGTGTTTCCTACAGAAGTGTATAGTGAATTTGTGCAGAAGTGATATAGCAGTAGCAGGTCTAAATAATATTTCAGATTTTGCATCAACCAAGAAAAGAAATCTACAAACAAAATCCACTGTAGACTTGTATGACAAAAGCATTATACATCAAACTGTACAAGAGTTTTATGACAGAAATGAATATCCAAAAGTGGCAAAATCAAAAGCTTGTATATGAGAAAAAAATTAATTTTTCTGGATGCACAAAATACTTGAGCATAAATTTGAAAAATTTGGGATTTGATGGCAGAAATTTTTAATGGGAAACAAAAACACAATTGTTTCTCATGTGAGGTTTTTTAAGAAAATGTGTGAAACGATTCTTTATCCAGGCCAGAGATTTCTCTTGATGAAATTTAGATAAATGCAAACAATTTACCTAAATTTGTTTAACAAAATTGCACGGCAGACTTTATTTCATCCACAGAACTTGAATTTCAATCCAAAAGTACAATTGACTATCACAATCAGATGAATAGTGAAGTTTTTAAAAAGTGGTTTCTTGATGTACTAAGAAAATTGGATGACCCATCTATCATTGTTATGAACAATGAAAGCTATCATTTTACATATGCAGATAAAAATTCCCTATTAAAAAAAAATCGATATTGTTGCATGGTTTCTGAATAAAAATATTTCTGATAACACTACTAAAACCAGACCACAATATTGTAAATTAATACAAAGAAAAATACAGAGCATATAAGCTTGATCAGATAGCTTACAAAATGGGAGATGAAGTGGTGAGATTCTCTATGTGTTATTGCCAATAGAAAGCAATAGAACTTATTTGGATGCAGGGGAAAGGTGAAATTGCAAATAAAATAAAATTTTCAAAGTGAAAGATATTAGGAAATTGCTGAAATAGTGTTAAACACAACAGAAGACTGGAAAAGATGGGTTAAATATGGGGAGAAATTACAAGAAGAGAACATCACTAAATCTGATGATAGAGACAATGCAAACAAAGGGATTGTGATCTACTTACAAGAAGACAGTAAAAACGAAGGTCAAGCATTTTTAACTGGGAACTTATAAATGAGAGATTTTTTTATGTTTATAATATTCCTATTTCTTTCAAAATGAAACATGCCAAAATTTACCCTGATAATCATAACTGAAAACAGATGCATTTATTTTTTAAACATATGAATTTATAAAACATGCATGCTATTAAAAGTGTATATTTATTAAACTGAAATTTATTAAATTTTCTTAAAAATTGAAGAATTTATTTTTGCATAATAGAATAATTATATCAGCATTTGTTAGACTTATTTTTTCATTTTTAAGTACTTAAATATTTTAGTAAATAATTAATATATGCAACAATAATATGTTGTTTTATTATAGGAAAATTCTTTACTTCAAAAAAAAGTAACAAAAATAGCTTTAATATATAAAACTAAGTACTTTTAATTATTCTAAAGATTTCAAAGTAAAACTTTCATTTTGTTTTTTAAATTTACTAATGAAAATATCTAAAAAAATTAATGATTTATTAAAATTGTTTTGTTTACAATGCTATTCTAATTCTTAGTGACAAAAATAAATTATGTTAAAATATTTATAAAGCCTGTATTAAACATCATAGAAAAAGAACATAATGTTATTATATTTAGGTAATATATAAGCTTTCAAACAAAAGCTATCAGAATATCAAACTATTTGTTTCTTATTCTAATTTAAATGTACTGATATGTAGAAAAAGTAAGATCTTCCAAAACCATTTTAACAGAAATGGAGAAAATGTGGAGAGTGAGAAAATACTGTGACCTTGAAATGCCTCTTTTATTGACATAGACTATAGAACAGGAGGATTTGAACATGCACTCAGTGTATGAGATGTATTTTGAATGTATTAATCTTTAATATGCTTCAAATAGTATATCAAATCTTTTGTATATGATACAAAGTACCTCTATTTATATATTAAAAGACAATTAGATTTACTTACCAGCAAAATTTTGTCTGTCAGAATTACTGCCTGGAATTTTTTCTAAGTAAATTTTAACTTAGAATGTTAAATCTGTGAAGGCCAGGACACAGAACTTCATTCATTTTCCCTGCTGAAAATTCAAAATAGCATTAATGCTTCATAAAAATATCATTTTAACTGTTTTTAATTGTATAAAATTCTCATTTGATGAAATGCAATGCAATCAAATAAAAAGTTAAGAAATGCAGTAAGTCTAATGTTAAGAAATCTTCACTTCTTTGTCATAGTGAATAAAGAGTACCTATTAAATTTTCCTATGTTCATACTTTTTGATTCAATAACTAAAATCTTCCCGACATGTATAAAGAGTGAAGATCTAACTATCCACACGCTTACCTCCCTAAAGCTATTTATCATTAATTTGGATAATTCTTAAAACCAGATTTTCCTTAATGTAAAAATATGACTAAATGAATAAAACAAATACTTCTTTAATTCATTGAATCATGAGGAAATGGTATTTATGTATTCACTGCATGTCATGGCCAAATTTTTGGCTTGACTGCTTTATTTGTTGAACTTTAGATTTGACTACATGATAACAGAGCCAATAAGCAATAACAATTGGCGATAAATCGTCGGCATGACATAAAGAATAATGAAATATACACTGTTGCTGTATGTTATAATATATATAACTAATACTGATTTAATACTTTTTTTAGGCTTATAATAAATGTTTATGTTTTCAGAATCTTACACATGGGACAATTCTTCACTTCTTTTTTGAGATTATGGGAAATAAGAAATTAAGATCAGCTTATATAAAAACAAAATACTGTTGTATAAAATTTCTTTTCTAAGAAATGCAAATTATAAATTCTGGAAAAAATGTATATTATTTTTATGAGAATTATGCTTGACACACACACAAAATTACATATAAAACTAGGTGAATATAAGGTACTTGTGGATATTTATGGTCCCTGGCAATTTTTGATCCCAGATATTTATGATCAATGGCTTACATGACAATTTTTTGATCGTGCTAAGGCTGCTGAGCTTCATAACACATAATGCATCTATTGTGGTGATATTTCTTTTCCACAACAGAATCAAATCAAAATAAATATGATTCATTATTAAATTAATAAAAACAATTTGCATGCCATATTGCTATTTTAGAAGGAAATTTTATCCCATTCACAAATAAAATATTTACACACAGTTCTAGGAAATATGAATTCCTGAAAAGATTACTTTTTCTCTAAAATTAAAACAGCAAAGTTGTTAATTAACAAGTAGAGTTCAAACTCATAAATTTGAATTGTTTGAAGGGGTAACATTTCATTTTGTCTAATTAGAAATGCTAAATTCGCATACTTAATACTTTTTATGTATATAAACCAAATAAATTGTAAGTCAAACGATTTAACTTTGATGTTTGGATAAATACTCATATTCTATACATCTTCTAATCATTGAAATAAAATCATTGTCTCTAAGCCCGCATGTTCATGAATATAATAATTCAACAATGCTCTGTACTAGAATGACAGATTTGGACATGAGGTCTTTACCCCAAAGATATAGATTTTTAAGAACTGTTCATTGTAATGCAGTATCAGGAAATCCATTTCCCTGTGCATGCATTCAATAATCCAGAAATGCAAAAAGCTGGACATGAAATTCAGCACTCTTATGACTGAAATTGCAGATGTGTATGGAAAACTGGACTAAATCCCTTCACTGTTTGCCGATGTACCTATTCGTGTACATTTGATAAGAAAATTGAAAAATGCAACAACCCTGGTGAATAAAATTTGTCAAATGATTTTCAGAACAAACATGAATTTTACATCAAATTCGGGACCCAATCGTTATGAAGGAAATATATACTTTTCCAAAATGTATACTGTTTTTTTTCTTCTTTTTCTTTTCATTTTCTAAAGAAGCAAAAAGATAAAAAAAAAATGTTCAACTGAATGAGACAGTTTAGATTAGAGTGCTTTTTTTTATATATATAACTGCTTCTTTGCATAAGATAGAAACGATTAAAAATGCATACTTATCCATTAGAAGCACCACATTTATACAAAAATTGCAAATTCATTTAATTCAAATCATTAGCATTTTTTATCACATTCCTTCGTTAAAAATTGCAAAATTTACCAAAGAAGCTTTTAAAAACCTTTTACCTATTCTATACAGATTACATTTTTATATCCACAAACATTTTTTGGGATAGCAGATTGGAAACAATTTCTAAGTTCTAATTTTAATAAGAAAAAGGCAAATCAAGTCAGTAGCATTCAATACAATAGCAAGAAAGTTACCAGTTATTTAATTAACTCATAAATCTTCTTTGAATTAATTATAGATAAAACTTTAAATTTAATTAAGGCTTTTAAAGAATTTTCGATTTCTAAAACAATTAGACAAATTTATATATATATATATATATTGCAGTTGAAAATCAGACTTCATTGCAGAATTGAAAATAAAGCTCAATAAGCATTAATAGTTATTTAGCAAAAGATGGCACAAACAAATTAATTACTTTTAATTTATAACTACTCAAAGCAAAAATGATGGAACAATTAGTACCAATAAATAATAACTAAGTTTGTCTTTTAAAATATTACCTACAATTAACTTCATTATATTTACATCAAAACAAAAAAAAGTAGCATTTTAATTTATCAATAATTACCAATTTTCACAGATTGCACACAAGAACTGAACTAAGAACATACATGTCATCATCCTACATAATGATTGACATATATTGGATTTTTTTTTTATGAATAAAGAAAATATTTTTAAAAAATTATAAGAGAACCTGCTTTTAGCAACAACTTTTAAACTGTGAATATTAAATTGAAACAAAATGCAACTAATGTCTAAATCACAACTTAATAATTCTCCTCAGAAAAATATTTATACTTGAAATTGCTATAGATATTTAATCACATTATCCACTAAATAATGTACTATATCCAATCTAAGCACTTCTTCAGATACTAATCTATATTTTAATATAATATTGCAGATTTAAAATAAAACCAGGAATAAAGAAAATAAATACATTTCAGGACTTGAAAAACTATTTATTAAAAAAAATGAGAATAGTAAATATACTATTCAGCATTAAAGTTTTGTATTACTTAAATGCAAAATGCACATCAGAATTTAAGTAATAAAAGCTTTTAGTATTGGTTCAACGAAAAAAATAAATTAATGTCTCACAATAACCTAGTTAAATTGCAAGACATTAAAAAAATTTTAAAAAAATCTGTATTATATTACATTGGGGGGGGGGATTAATAGTGTCAAAAAGAACAAACTATGAAATTACTGTAACATTGGCTATGTTTGAATTTAATTAAGTACAAGTATGTCAATAGAGAAAACAAAATAATCCATTTTCAATAAAACCTCCTCATGATGCAAAAAATTATCCATTATAGATTTTAACAATGAAGGGGAAAAAAAGAGTGACTGATTATTTCTGAAAACAATAAAAATGATTTGCTCATTTTAATTATGAAAACTATTAATATCTAATATGCTTCGAAAAACAATTTAAATCTTGACAAATTATGAGGGAAAAATTTGTATGACACCTGAACTAGTATCAATTGATTAGAATGAATTAACCTAATTTAAAGCCAAAGTAAATTGATAATATTTTCACAATATAGCAATACCTTTCTGTTAAATTTTTATAATATTCTTATTCAAGAATAAAATACTGCCAATTCTTTAAACTAATATCTATGAAAAATTTGATTACTCTAGATGCAAAAATAATACAACTGCAGCAAATCAATAAACAAGAAATTTTTGTAAATGTAAATGCAAAAAGAAAATCACCAAAGAGCCAGATTCAAATAATAAAACTGTTAAAAGCATAATTCCATATCTGACATTTAAAACTAAATTAAGAGGAAAAATTAAAATAACAAAACAAAGAAAACTGCAACTTCTTCAGAAAGTGAATTATCTTCGATATTCAGAATTTAATTTAACTAAGAGCCAAGTTTGTTATAAAACACACCAAAAGGAAATATGATAAAATACAGGTAGTGTACCTCATATACTAAACAAACAAAATTTCATACAAATGCAAAGGTTTATTCCAACAAATAGTGTCGGATTCACATACAAACTACCCAAGCTTAGTGTAATATCTATTATGTAATAAGAATTCGGCAATATTGATTTTAATGGGTTATGAAAAATGATACAAAAGAACTCGATATAGAATAAAGTAACAAATTTAATTGGAATTTAATTTTTAGTGTTTAATTCAGTATTACATTTGTACAAATAAAAATAAAGTTTATTCTTACCTTATCTTTGACAATACTTTCTCTATGTAAATGTCCCAGTTTGAAATATATTACATTTAGCTACTTCAACTTTCACTTCTAACTAAACTAAACAGTCCAAGTAAGTGAGTATCACATATATTAAATGCATTATTTGAATGTACGTAACAAGGTTTTGTATTTGAAATAGCTTAGAACTTTTTAAAATCTAAATTCAACATTGCCTAAACACAGGGCTGGATTATCAAACAAATAGACAGCAGTAGTAGGTAGTTAGATGGATGACTGCTTAAGGTCAAATTCTATAAGTAGGGTGAGAAAATTTTACATAGTATTGGTAATATTTTCTGAGCACATACATTTTATGCTTTCCTTTAATTTACAAGAATCTTGCTTTGGAATTGATTATGAATCATTTAAATATTAGAATATTATTCTAATATTCCATCATTTGTAAGTTTTAATTATATTTAAATACTCTACAAATATTTTGATTTGTGATTTTTTAAAAATATATAATTTTTGATTAAATAGTATTTAGTTTATGCTAAACATTTTTTCAAAAAATTAGATTTTAAAAGAAATTTTAACAAAAACTGATCTTGAAATTGCCTCATAATTAAATGTTTTATCAGTTGATCAGAATTTACAACATAAAACTTTATATAAATATAAGCATTTTATGTGAAGCAGAATGATGTTGCGACAAGCAGTGAAGAGACTGAAATTTTTAAGTTCGTTTTATTCTCTCTAATCCATTCCAGGAATCCTTGTCCACACCAAAAAGGTGAGGACAAGGCACTTCTGCCAAAGTGCGACACAAAAGCAGAAGTGGGGAATAGCGAGAAATAAATTATCCCTCATCTTATATAACATGAGATATTGATAGGGAAAATATTTTTTACATTGCTAATATATTATTAAGACTCTCATAGGGATTTCTGATGTATGTCAATCACAAGTAAAGGAAACACAGGGACTTTTGAAAAAAGAATGTGCTTATTGGACATTTTTCTAGCCCTTCACGAAGAGCATGTGAATGTGTTGGCATTTAGCCGATGCAGCAATTTTATAAAGCTTCTCTCGAATTAATTAAGTAAAGAAAGGGGAATTGGATCAGGAGATAAGAGAATGAAGTTATTATACACTAAATTAAGATAAAGCTTTGGAAATTAATCTGGATTAAATTAAGAGTTTAAAATATCATTACACACATACACACACATATATATATAAAGAATTAAAATTAACAAAAAAAAAAAAATCTAATGTAGGAAATTAGAAAGAAAAAAAAAAAGAAGAATTGTTTACACATATGCTTTCAGCCCATTTACACAATATAATTTTTAATTAGAATAAACGATAAATATATAATACAAAATTAATTATAAAGACTAACTTGCATTTTTGGAACAGATATTCCACAACTGCACTGAATACTATACTTTCAGAAGCACATAGCTGAAAAATAAACAGAAGTTTAAAACATTATACAACAAACATAGAACAATATGCAGGTTTTCACCTTAACTATCTCAAAACACTTTTTCTGTACATTCTAAAGAAAGTGCAGAACTGAAATTACTATACTATTACAATCAAATCACATTTTGTTAAATTTATAGGGCAGCTGAAATTGAATAAAACTCAGCATTTTTAATTTCAGGTTCAAAAGATGCTTTATATTAAATAGAAAATAGATAAATAAAATTAACTTCTCTTCTTAAAAAAATTAACTAATAAATAATATTAACTAATAACTTAAAATTAATTAAATTAATTCTACTTAACAAACCTGATTTTTTTTATAATCGATTTTAGCTGTAGCTAACATAATAAGAAATACAGATTTCGAAAATACAATGAATTATTCAACTCAGACATAAATTTTTACTAGAAATGTTTGTTGAAAAAAATATAGCAAATCTTTGAGCTGTATTTGTATGAAGAAATAACATATTTAAGTTAATAAATACGAATGAATTAAAATTCATAAAATTATAAAATATGAACCAGATGAAGACACATTTTAATAAACATTTATTTATTCCAGCATAATAGCAAGAAAAAATACAATTATTCAGAACTCGTACATATACAAAATAGAAATACTATTAAAATGTGATTAAGAAACAATTATTTTTTTGCACTATATAAAAAATACAATTATTTAGAATACATATATACAAAATAGAAATACTACTAAAATGTGATTAAAAACAATAATTATTTTTATGTACTATATAAAAAAAACCATTATTTAGAGCACATATACAAAATAGAAATATCACTTCAAATATGATTTCTAACAAAATAAAAATGACAATTTAAATTGTAATAGTCTTAAGCTGTACAGGATATAATTTTACTAATCTTAAACAATATAAATAATTTAATTTCACAGTTACATTCAAATAAATTTCTAAAAATAATTTTTACTTTATTCCTTCAAAACAAAAATTTCCCCCTTCTATATTTATTGTTACAAAATATTTTCTACAAATACCGCCAATCAATCGTAATAAGGCAGCGCATTTATTCTCAAGTTCAATAGCTTGCTTGCTGTCTAATCCTCTAATCTTTTACTTGTCGGCGACTCCGACTACTCTCACCCACGACTTCCCAGCAGCTTCAGAGTGCCCGTCTTTTACAGTTCTGGGAGGAGAGGCTAGAATCTTCATACCAATCAGGGCGTACCTGGGTGTATCTCGGTTCTTAGTGGATGGATTGTGAAAGTTCTCCAACTTTCCAGTATTATCCATTTAGTCTCCAAATTCGTCGTCAAGTCGCCAAATGGTCGCCATGGCCTGAGATCATTGACGCGGCACCCGCTCAGCACACACAGGACAGATCTTACAAGGTTTTTTCCCACGATGACACTATTCGTGTTGGGTAGCAAAATTACAGATTTGTAACATTATATTATAACAGGCACTTTTTCCCTTTTCAATTGATCAATTTTTCTTCATCATAATTTCCATGGCAAACTGGAACTGAGCATTTATATGGCATTTTTATTTTAAAGAAAGAAAAGGTAAAATTTATTTACCAAAAAATAAATGATTTAATTAAAATAAAAGTTCAAATTAAGTAATATAAATTTCTTTGTTTATATATATTCATAGTGATATTAATCTACATTGCAACTTTAAAAATAAAACTCACTGTCATGATTAAAAATACTTAAGAGATAATGGATGCAACTTTATAAATTGTATGTAACCAAATAGTAAATAAAAGATAAGCTTGAGATTAATTGATGAAAAATTTAATAAAGAGTTTATTTAAACAGAATTTTTATACCAAAATTATGAATAAGAATCGAATAAGTAAGAACCCTGACAGGACTATCATATATAAGCAAATGATAATCTAAAAATCGATTCGATTTTTGACATTAAGAAATATAGAATTTGTATAAATAGATTACAGCTATTTATTCTTTTTTCATTCAATTCATTCTTCATCAACTCTACATCATTGAGAGAACAAATGATATTGAAAAACTAAATCGTAATTATAATTTGTTGTTAAAACGGAAGTAATGAACAAATAGGCTTAACAGTAACAGATTCAATAACGCTTTAAGTTTATATTGAGGATTATAAAGGAAATACACTTACCTTCAATAATTTGTATCCTAAACGTGCTTTTGCATCTCATCCATTTCAATATAACACCATCTTGGATCAAGAAATAAATATAAAAATAGAAAAAAAATGAAGGCTTATAAACGCCAGCCGTCGTTCACTTCGAGCAGAAAACGTGCAGAGTGACTATTGTTAACTGGCTTCTCGATCGCCTGGCAGTGATGACTCATGCAGAAGCGAGTGATAGAGCCAGCAAGCCTTGTCCGTGACCTCCGAGAGACATATCCGAGAGATTTATAAGCATGCCGGAAATGTGAATGTATACGATTAATTTAAAACTAAAAACGATTTGGTAGCATCTTTATTTGCGATTTGTCTTAAATATGATTGTAGTTTCTTTTTTGAAATATTTTGAATGCACTTTCGATTATTTTTAAGCATAACAGAAATGTGAATGTATATGATTAATTTAAAATATGATATTATTGTGTGTTTATATTTATATTTTATTAATGTGTTAAATCCAGTAACAAAAGCCTTAATAATGTAATATTTTCAGTTATTTATAAATGCAATTATAGTGGGTCTGGAATCGAAGGATATAGAAGCCTTTTTTTAGGATTACCCCGTCGACCTGTCAACGCTCGCGAAAAGGCGCCAAACTTTTGGCGCCATCATAATAAAAAGTAATTTGCAGTTACTGGCGCAAATCTACTTTTTGGCGATGATATCGGGTTGACGAAAATGGTGAACTGGATAATCGCAAAGTTCCCAGTTGTGTGTAATAAATACTAAAGTTATAAAATTAGTTTAATCATGCCAATCAATTTCTGCTTGGTTAATAATGCTTGAAATTGGAGAAACAGAATTTTGGCGACGAAAATTGGCGGAATTGGTTCAATCGTTGATGTTAAGGGCAATGTCAAAGTTTTAAGTTGGCATATATCTTGAAATGGAGAACAACAGGATGGCCGACCATTCATGTGTATTTAGATGTCATCAAAAATGTTCGAAATATGCAAAAAGGTTGTGGCTGGGGAGCTCTACCCGCGAGTTTTCTTTTCAGAAAATGAACAAAACATATAGTGTTTTTTCGATTTCTTTCTAAAATGGAGGGTGAATGATAGCAAAGAAACCATTGCATATGAAATAAAAGTTCGTGATATCGGATCAGTGATTGGAATTATATAACTGTTTGACTGCTTTTCTTATTATTTTAAATATTTAAATGCAATTACATAGCTCAGTCTAATAATAAATTGGCGAATTATCGAGAAAAAAAAAATCAAGTTTTGCTATGATATCATGATTTGAGTCTAACCACTTATTACCATATAATATTTACAATCAAATTACTCACTTTAGAAAATATCTTAAAAAATAATTAAAGTATCGGAAATTATTATAAAAGCGTGCATATATTTCATTGAAATCATATATAAAAATGTAAGTACTTAATATTTTGTTTAAAATTAATTTAAATGCTAAAAGAAAATTTAAATTATTGAAGAATAGTAAATAAAATAGGGTGTAAGATTAATCTTACTGAAAGTAGATTCATCTTACAAACGTCAGTGAATCACATGACCAGAACAGCCAATCATGTTCAAGATGGTAAATATGGAATCGGAAAGATATAGCCGCTTGTCTTATAACTGGCCGAGTGTAAACGCGACATTAAAAAAAAGAGAAAGTTGCTGGGCGCTATAGTGTTGCTCCGAAATAAAGCTATGAAATTAAAATAGTTATGCGCATGTGTATGATGATACAGTCCACGTTTTAGAAAGTAGCTCTTCTGCTGTATAACGTATGATCCAAACGGAGCCGGAATGGAGAACTAGTTTGCTGTTGTAATGAAGGTGAATACACTATTTTGAATATTATCATTAACTTTAAATTAAGAGAACCATTTTGTTGATTATAGTAACTTGTATTAGAAATGGTCACCAGAATGTAAGATTTTCTTGCTAAGAAAAGAGATCAATAAGCTCTGTTGACGAAATTGAAGCAAACTCTGTGAACCTGATTTAAGTGTTACTGAATCGCAATTATTAAGAACAAAATTTAAAAATTTACAAGTCTAGACAAAAATTTTTGTCTAGCCAAATATGATGAATATATATACTATATATAAAAAGGAAAATATATTGGATAATTTAATAGAAATGTACAGATTTAAGCGTGTACTCTTTGGAGTGAATTCGTCCCGTTTTGCTAGAAAGCTGCTATATATATATTTAAAAATTTGTTTCCAGATCTTTTTGAGATTCTTGATTCATGAGTATACGTAGATGATCTCATAACGGGTGCGAACGACACTAAAGAAATTATGACTAATTTTCGCATGAAGCTAAAGGAATTGTGAATAAAGATAAATTGAATTTACATAAATAAATTAAAAATGATACAAATTTTAGAGAAAAGTTGAAGGAAGAAAAATGTAACAGTTTGAATGAATCAAATAAAAAGAAAATGAAGGTTTGGGGAATACAATGGAACCTTCACAATGTTTGTTTGAGTGTAAAAATGACTTGTTTGGCAGATTTCTTACGGCAGAAAAAAAAAGACGAAACGATTTATTCTTCAGACAGCGGAGAAAATTTATGATTTGCTGGACTTATCACAATTTTCTATTAGATTAAAATTTTTGTTGCAGAAATTATGGATAATGAAAGCATTGAAGGACGACGAGCTTACATTTTATTTAAAAGACGAGTGGTCTTAATGGTGTAGCGAGTTTTCAGAAATGACCAAAATGAATTAATTCAGAAATATTTATTTTGAATTCAACCGGCAAAGGAAAAGAAATTCACAGTTTCTCTGATGTCACTCAGAAATCTCATGGAGCAGCCTTATATGTCAAAGTGGAGAATCGTGAACAAGTGTAGGCAAATTTGATGACGTCTAAAAGTAGAGTTGAGCCAGTGCAGAGAATTTTTATGCCTCGTTTCGAATTACTGGGTACATTGATTGCTGCAAGATTCGGAACTGAAACTAAAAAGGTTCAACGTTTTTGGTGTAATTCAAAAGTTGTGTTATATTGGATTGAAGGATCTAGCAGAGGATAGAAATCATTCATTCAAAATCGTGTGAACGAAATCCAAGAACTGACTCACCCAGGTTCTTGGTTTTATTGTCCTACCAAACCCAATCCTGCTGATCTCCTGACGAGTAGAGTTACTGCTGCTTCCCTGATGAGTAGCGACAAGTGGTGGACTTGTACAGAATTTTTGCTAGAGCCACAAGTTTCCAGTCAGTATTTGCTACTTGTGGTTCACGAAACTGAGTGTATGACACCAAGGGTGAAAGAATCCTGTATGGACGAGAGAACACCCTCCACTGATACCTTTGACTTTTCCGAGAAAACTTTGATGATCTGCGAGAACTCTGACTTTTACGATGAACTCTTATCCATTAGTAATAATTATGATGAATCTCCTTCTTATATTTTGAGATTTTTGGTTTGGTATGGTTTGTTAGGTTTTAATGACGCAAGAGCCATGTCTGACCATATTGCGCCAAACTTATGGTAGATAAACTCGATCAAGGAGAAGAATCATATGATGATAGATAAAAGAAGTTGAATGCTTAAAAATGTTTTTTATTTACTTATATTGAAATTTAAAAACAAAACGTATTTTTGGCAAAACTTTGATTCTTAATTAGTTAATTTATTGCTCAAAATCCGTGTTTGGCCATCCTACGTCAAACGTAAAGAAGATAAATAATATTTGTGAGCTAAATAAAAGGTGCATAAAGTTTTCAAATATATATTTATTTATCATGGTGATAAAACGCATTTTAAAAAATTGTTCAAATCAATCAGTAAGAGTTCAATTCAAGATAAATCATTAGCTAAGAAAGCTACATAGAAAAGAATTTTTTTTTTTTAAGATGTGAAACTTATAAAAACAAAATAAAATTACTCAAAGACAGAAAAAGTAAGTAGCAAACCTATTTTTCTTTCTCTTTGGTTGGAATGATTGTATGAGAGCATTTTTTCTCCCTTTAAGGTGTAGTAGAGGGAAGAGGAGTTTGCAGAAGAAAAGTCTTCATGCCTCTCCTCCAATTTCTCAGACATGTCATATTCTACAGCATCGCCTTCCAATGCACTGGAAGAACTCATCTCAGCGTCATCATCCGATTTGCAACATTTTGAAGCTTTTGCTTTCCCGAGGAGAGATCAGCCATTAATTTGGATTCGTAGTCAACCGAATGGGAATAAGATTTAGCAACTATATCAATAGCTGGACTGTTTTGCAACTCAGATGCAGTCTATTTGGGATCAGAAATGGAAGCTTGCTTTTTCTTTGCATTAACCAGAATCTGTGGAGTTTTTAAACACCTTGCTATTTTCCAACATTTATTTTTTGATTATAAACAGTATTCTGAGAGTTTCTCTTTTGTTTTTTGCTATTGTAGACAACTTTGAAATCTGAAAGGACTACGTTGCATTCCAGAACCATAGGTTGGGTTGAAATCACATCTTTTTTAGATGTAAGGGAGGATAATTTTATAAAGGCTTCAGCGGAACAAGGGCAAATTTCTGATGGTATATAAGATTTTTTAAAGGAAATAGGTTTAGAAGGAAAACTATGAGTGCTTGTGGTGTGGATTTTGTACTAATTGAAATTGAATAAAATGGACTTTGGAGTTGGTGTACGAGACAACAATTCGACTAGCCTAGGCATATGAAATGTCTTTTTTATTTTTTCAGCAATTAATTCCTTTTCATATTTTCAGGCAATTAGGAACAACAAAAGGAAGTCTGAGGACCTTTGTAATTTACACATTTTTCAGATCTATACATACAGAGCTGTTATGGCCTACTACCACACAACGCGTGCACGAGAGGTTCTCGTGGCAGGAAGTTTTTGAATGGCCAAAACGCTGGCATTTCAAGCATTGCAGAGGTTAGGAATATAAGGCCTAATTGCAACTTTCATATACCCTGCTCTTAAGAGTCTGGCATTTTGGGTGAATGAAATGTTAGAATTAGATATTTTGTATCAACCAGTTGTCCATTCTGACTTATTCTGATATGATGCACATTGGTTATTCCTTGTGGTTTAAAATCTTCACAAAGTTGTTCCACAGAGGTATTCAGCAACTCTTTCCACAAGACATTACAGAATTAGAGGAGTTAAGAGTTGCATGAGGAGAAAAAGTAACACTAATAGTTCATAAAGATTTGAATTTAGTTATTTGTTCTGCTTGTTTGAGAGAGGCAGCCTCTATAAGAAGGTCTCATAAGAGAAGTTTCCGAGTAGATTTTGTGCTTCCAAGATATGTAGACAGTGCCTTTTAAACGAGAAACGCGGAAACGATGTGAAAGGTTTCATTCGTTGTAGAAGTGCGTTTAAGAATGGAAAAGAGCAAAATAATTTATTCATTTCAATTTGGTCAGTAGGATGCCCACCGGAGGGAGAACGATTTTTTTTTGCTTATATGTTACTTATGGGGATTCTGGCCCGACTGCACCTCACACCACGAAGCCCAACAAGGAATGGAAACCACCGGCTCAGGGTATCCCCAGCCTAGACACTTACCATGATGCTAATCGAAACCTATACGCCGAGAATTACCATCCAGAGACAGTGACTTCCCTTAGTGCCAAGCCGAAGAAGAGACCCCTTCGCTTAATCCCCTTGAGAAGCCCAGTCTAATATCTGGGATATCAGCCGATTGATACACCAGGGATCGAAATGTACCACCCACTTTATAGGTCTCACACAAGTGGGGGTTTTGTTTGGTTATCGAAGAGAAGCAAGAAGCAAACAGAGCGACGACAGCTTCTCACGGAGATCTCCCTCGCATACCCTTAAGGGAAGGAAAAAAGAAAGCCAAAAGCAGAAGAAGAGGGGAGGTGAATCTAGAAGGCAGACCAGGTCACTAGGGTATCTCGGGATTGTGAATCCCGTCACACCTGAAGAAGGTGTGCCACCGAGGGGGCTGAAGAGAGAACTCCAATAACAAAACTCGACAGTTTCATTGAGACTGTCTCATTCGTAAATGAAAGGCTTCTCGACAAAAAGAGGTGACAAGAGAATAATATAAAAAAGAGAAAGGTCTCATACGATTGTTCAAAAAGCCTTGCCGATTTCTTTGATTTGTTCCCGAGTGTTAGCCATGCGCACAGAAAATTATCAGGGGGAAAAACAAACGCGTTTGATAATATATATTTCTTATCTTTAGACTTCAACACTCATTCAATATCCTCACGCTACAGGGTGACAGTGATCAATTCTGTCAAACGAAAGGTGCTGATTTGTTTTTGAGTGCTTTTTATTGGCGCAAGAGCCATATCTATCTATATGAACCAATCAAATGGTAGAATTGTAAAGCACATAAAATATGAAGATACGAACAAAATGATTTTAGCGTCTTCAAACTTAATACAATAATTCAGGATAAATTGAAACAATAATGTAATAAACAGACACTTAGAAAAGAAACATTTAACACAAATAGAAAGAAAAAAATTGCCAAATGTAAGTAAAAAAAGCCAATATCTTTAAAGAACTTAGAAATATATGCATGACAATTTTCAACCCAGGTCTTGTAATGTCAAAGAAGACAAGGTAAAAAAAATAAATATGACAAGAAAAACAGGACAATGAATTAAAATATGAAGACCAGTGAAATGAATTTGACAGCTGTTGCACATAGATGCATTTTCGCCACATATGATATGCTGTGCGTGAAGCGTGCATGTCCTATACGGAGACTAGTCAATTTACGAACAGGAAGAACAAGCCGCAAACCATTATCTTTTTTCTTAGAATATAGTAGGTAGAAAAAATGTGATTGTATATATACTTTTTAATACCACAGAATGATAGTTCCAAGTTCAAAATTGCCGTAGGAGATTTTGCAGCTGAATCAACCTTTTCATTCCCTAAAATGCCGATATGATTTGAAACCCAAAAGGATGGATTGTGGTGTTTATTGGCAGAAGATCCAGATCAGATTATACTGCGCCAAACACATGATATATATTTTAGGTACAAAGTAAAATGTGAAGTTGTTTAAATAAAACTTTATATACTTTAAAAAAACATAGTTAGAAACCTCAAAAACGTATTAAATCTATAACTCAGTAAAAACGATATTTTAAATGATCAAATGGATTATGACGAAAAGCAATAAAAGAGGAAACATTTGTCCCTACAGTAACAGAAAGAAAACGTCAATAAAAAATTATCTGATGCGAAAATTCGAACGAGATAAAATCTGTAAAAAACAACGTTGGTTCCAGAAGATTGAAGATATCACTGGAATCTTTTAACTTGATGATTTTTTTAAATACCTATCATTTCCAGGGGTACTTAAAGTGGATGCATAAAATGTTTCGAAATCAACCGATTTAAGTGGTTCCCATTATTCAATTCAGGTATCGTAAAAGCTTTATTAGAAGTTGTAGGGTTTGCAGACGGTGATGGTGGTTATTGCTGCGGTTCAACAACGGGAGGAATGTCTTCGATTGCATCATTTGGGTCATAGTGGGCTGCATCAAGTTCAGTGTCAATTATGGTATTAGAAATATTGTCACCTAGCTTATATTCAGCTTCGGCTGGTCGGTTGGAGTTTAATGGCGCAAGGACCATATTTGGTCATATTGAGCCAAACATATAATGTTATCTAAACATACACTGAAAATAAAAAATTTTGATTTTTTTAGAACTATGGAAAAATACATAAAATGTATTAAAATATAAACAACCGGCGGTAAAATATTAAAATAATGTAAAAGTGTAGCTCTTAAAATGTAAAGAAACTTCAAAAGAGTTTTTATAAAGGTATGAAAAAAATTCATAAGTACAAATTTTTTTGACAAATATTAGCAAAACGAGCTAAGATTTAAAATTTGAAAATTCGGCAGAATATCAGCTTTTACTCTTTCGTCTATGTTTGGTACCTTTACATTTATATGCAGTAAAGGACATTCGATAAACATAGGTACGACCTGTAGATGGTTTCTACTCTATAAGTTTGTGAGTCAACTCTTCAATGGTTTCTTCTGGATTTGTAGCCAATGAAATCACCAGTTTCTGATACATCCGCGTCGTTACGTGAAGTGTCAGTTAAACATCGACTCTGATAATTGAGGAATAGAGGCTGCTGAATGGAGCTTTTTAAGTTCGAACTCATTCTTTGAGATATTAAAATTCTTTATAGGAGTTGTAGTCTGATAATTGATGAGTTCTGATTAGAATGAATGCTGGAATTCTGCTTAGTCTTTTTCTTTTTAGGAGGGCACGTAACATTACAGATCTTGTCATCAGTTATTGTGGATACAGGTGTGTTAGACAAAGGAGAACACAGCATGCCAGTAATACTAGAATCGGTTAGGAATACTTTTTTCTGAAGTTTCAACGGATTTTATTTGCTTCACAGCAGTGGCAAAGGATGGAACTGCTGTTTACTTGCTTCGGAATAAGATATGTTTTTCATAACCCTTAATTCTTGAATTTTCTTTTCTTGTTTCTATGCTGGGCAATGAGAGGAATTTGCTTAATGAGACTGTGCGCAATCAAGACTGTCTGTAACAATCTGGAGCAGAATGATCTGTTGATGAGCATCTAAAGCAAACTTGTAACCCACGGCAAGCAGTCTTGGATTGACCATAACGTTGGCATTTGTAACATTTGATTGGGTTTGAATGTAAGATTGGACATGACAATCAAGCTTTGATTGATATGACATGATTGATTTAGGACTTAAACATGATTAAGAAGTAAAATAAGGTTTTGAACAATAATAGTGATCACACATATTAAAAGTATATAAACTAGGATGTTTCCATGTGGCTGGCAGAGCGTCTTCTGACGTCGTTAGGAAATGATGTGCTTGACAAAATTTAGACAATATGAAAGCAACCACCTGCTATGGTATCGAAATAGATTGTACTAATGATATTTCCATAAAGAACAAACTTTAATCATTGTTATGTATGTATTTTGAAGAGAAAATATTAACTATAAATGAGTCCTTTATAGAGTTTATTGAAGTAACTGATGTGACTGGAAAAGAAAAATCGAAAACTCAAACGATTAAGTTAATTTGATTTTGATATTATGAATTGTAGAGGGCAAGCAAAAGACTCATGAAAGGGAAATATAAAGGTGTACAGACTAGAATACATTCTCTAAACCCGCATGCAATTTCTGTGCCTTGCCTCTCACAATCTCTAATTTATTAATTTGGGATACTATTTTCAGCAGCGTATACTGTAACAATACTTTTGAGATATTGTAACGTTTATATTGTTTATTTTCTGCATCTGCAAAAAGATGTATAATTCTACAAAAGTATTTAAATATTACTCTTAAATCATTATGCGATGCTCGTTGGGAAGCCGAAATAGATTCGGTAAAACAATGTACACGCAGTTTGAACGAACTTGAATGCTCTATAAAAATTTATTGATGTAAGAAAAAAAAATAATACAGCCATATCAAAAGTTATAAACCTATCTGACAAATTACAAAAAATGCTATTTATTTTATGCTTAACAGAATGTTTTGCAATATTTAAAAAATCAAAACTATCAATAAATTATTTAAAGAATAATCAATTGCTCTTGACTCGCTTTTTAATTTTAATTAAGAGTGAAATCCAAAATTTCAGAACAAATTGTAACAAAATTTTACTAGCACATATTTTACACACAAAAGCACCACAAAATAATTTAAGTATTTCAGATACTGAAGTATTTAAGTATTCAGATACCGTTTTTTCCTGGAAAACGAATTCGCAAAAGAAAATATTATTCTGCGAAATAGTAGAATATAAAGTTTTTTTTTTCAAACGATATATGAATTTAAGTGTTATTTTTTAAATATCATAATTACAAACTGATACTGTTACAGCTCAAACAGAAGATAGATTTAAAAATACGCCAAATATTATTTCTGATTTCAAATTAATCACTGATAGAAAAACTTTAGAAAAATATTCCAAAAACTTTGTACAGTGTTATAATAAAGATGGTTCAAAACCTAATTCAGTAAATTTGTTTGCTACGAGATTTGAATTTGAATGAAGAAGATATAAATAATGCTCTAAACATATTGCAATATATATTAATTAATAATTATAATGAGTTATTTCTAAATGTTTTAACTGTGTTAAAACTTTTCTTTGCATTGTCAGTTACTATAGCAAGTGCTCAGCAAACTGAAATTAATAACGAATTATCTACTTTCAAGCATGTGTGCTGAAAGCTTAAATGCGCTTCCTATATTGAGCACCGGAAAAGAAATTGAAATTTTTTTTTAAATTTTTCTGAAGTAATTTATGTATTAGCAAAAACAAAGTCACGTATTAAATGAACATGCATTAGTAATATATATTAGTGTTTGTAATTTTTTTTACGAAAAAAGTTATGGCCTCAAATGTTTTTTTTTTTTTTGCATCTTTACAGAGAAGGCTGGCTCTGCATGAGATGAAGTTCTTAGAATTGCGAAATCAGATAATTTAATCTCATTTTTAGAAAAAAAACCCTGAAATATTAGAAAAAAATAAACATTTTAAAATAAAATCCTTTTATGTAGAGAAATACAAAGAAAAGACAATTTTTTGTGGAACTTTTCAAACTGAACATTTATGAGTTAAACCGTTTCATCTTCAAACGTGATATGTTCCTGAAATTATCTGCTGATCAAAGATTGGTTGAATTTTTACGGTGACAAAGCCTGGTCTGGCCGTTCATTGCAGAACAATAATAATTATTCCACCCTGGGCATTTATAAAAAACACCGAAAGGAAAAATCGATTAAGGAAAACACAATCAAGAGGTCCAAGACAGCAAATCAAATTTTATCATTAAAACAAATTTCAGAAAAAAAATATTCACTATGTCTGGGATAGTTGTCGCTGAGTAGACGGAGTCGCTGGTAATTTAGTATGGCTTCAGCTTGTAACCCATATAGGATTGTTTCCGTTAAAATCGCCCATTAGTCGGAAGGCCTGAGGGACCTGACTGGTGAGATAGCCTAACTGCTGTTAAGATACATTATCATTTGGATGTCTTCAATTGCAACAAATGGAAGAGAACCAATTCGAACCTAGAATGTAGATCCTTGGATAGGGTATAGAAAGGCATTTCGTGGATGGTGAAAGATTTCGAGATCACTGTTTTTATTCCAGTTGAGCCCCTTGAATTTGGAGCCTAATCTTTTCTTACTATGTTATAAAATTGAGTTTTGATAGAATAATCAGAATTAGGAAATATTTCCATCAATCCAAGACAAAACAGTTAAAATTTTTATATTTTGTTTTTTTGTATCTTAAACATGAGAACGTAATCCCTCACCGTTTGGGAAGATATTCTGAACGGCAATGCTTTTATGATAAGTACTCCGCACTTAATGGCATTCCATCTTGTTCGGAGAGACATATTTTGAAAGCATCATTCGCATCACATATATCGCATTTCGAATTTTTTAAACTGTATTTTTTGCGGTAATACATTTTTTTAGAAAAAAAAAAACCTTTCATTTTATTATCTAAAGTTTTTCCTTTCCACTGCAGAGCTTCATTTTTCTATGCTTTGGCTTCTTTAAACATCTGAGGCTATTTTTTTCTCAGATTGTTATGAAGATATGCGCTATAATGGAGTTGGATTCACGTAATTAGAATATATATTTATTTCTGTTCTTTATACAAATCTAAGGAAAGTGATTGGATGCGTCTCCTATTCATTTCAAGCTTGTTTAAATCTTAATATATATAAATTACGTGTCACGTTGTTTGTCCGCGATGGACTCCTAAACTACTAAACCGATTTTAATCAAATTTGCACACCGTGTGCAGTTTGATCTAACTTAAAAGATAGGATAGCCCTTTTTTTGAATTTTTAATTAGAATTTTAATTTTTAATTAAAAACTAACTTTCCCGCCAAAAAAAACTTTTCATTTTTTCCATCGCCAAATGAGTACCACTTCAGTTTTTTTTTCCCAAACGGATAAAGTATCACGAGCTTATGTTTGAATTTTGTTTTACTGTGGACGGTGGCAATTCTCAGAAATAAGATATTTTATTAGAAAATGTTTAATTCAAACGTTTTAACGGATCACTGATTAATATAACATACTAAAATTCTGCTTTTTTTAATTATAAAGAAGTTTGGAAAAATACTTGGAGGTGCACACGGATAATTATTACTTTTCGTTTTGAATGAATTCCGATTCTTTATCTGACTGTTTACTAAGAAAAATGCTGTACGGCAATAACATTTGTTACCTTCATTGAATTTTCAATTAAATGATTTTATTTCTTCTGTTAAGGATATCGTAAAAAAGGTAAGTGAATAAGTTCCTCTAATAGGATAATAAAAAAAATATTAACTCATTTGTATGCTAAATGAAATTTAATCTTTTTTTATATAAATTATTGAAGATATGATAATAAATAATGGTTAAAATAATCGTTTCAGTTTTTCATTTCTTTACTAATAAACTGCATGTAAGTATCAAGTTATGTCAGCTATCATTCACTTCAACTACAATGCTTATCATTATTTAATAAATGTTTCTGAAACTGATTTCATTTTGTAAATGAATTTTGAATTATTGCAAAAGACAAATGTATCAATGACGGAATAAATCTCATGGCAACTTCATGTGTGGAATATAGCTGAGGAAGCCAGATTTTGTATCACTGAAGTTAGAGGATTTATTATACATCATAAAGGGTTTATACTAAGAAGGAAGGTATTAAGAAGGAACAAATTATTTGTTCATTATTTGACAGTCACAATTATCTGTTAGCTCCAAGCGATTCTATGAAAAAGTAGTACAAAGCTTCTCACACTTTTTCAATAATTGTACAACTATTTTTTTTTTCATTATTTTTATTCACCCTCAATTAAAAATTATTTTGCACACCTCATTTCAATGTGTTATAATAGCACGTTTTTCAGTTTTTTTTTAAATATTTGAACATTTAAATTATTATTTTCAGTCAAATGCCACCGAAAAAATCTAACCTCAACAACGAGCGGAGCAGAGAGGCACGACGCAAACGTGTTGAAATAGCTCATAAGTCGGCAGAACAAATCACAACAAGAAATGCAGCTCAAAGAATCAGGACAGCAGAGGGTCGTGCACAAGAATCTCAAGAACAGCATGAAGAACGTCTGCGAAAGACTATTACGAGAACAAGAGAGGCACGAGAACGAACCATAGCTGCAGCACGAATACAAGAGCGACAGAGGCAGCAGACCAGCCGCTCATTAATACGTGCATCATTTGTTCGTCTTGCTTTCGAATATGCACCAGATATTAACTACTCTGCGCATCCAAAAATTGGTATCGGTGCAATGGATAAAGTATGTCAGTATTGTCAGGCATTGAAATTTCGGAATGAAACACCCGGCATGTGCTGCGCATCAGGAAAAGTTGTGCTATCACCTCTACCCACTCCGCCGGAACCTTTATTATCCCTTCTTGCTGGCGAGTCAGACGATTCAAAATTATTTTTGCGTAAGATACGCAAATTTAATTCTTGCTTCCAAATGACGTCATTTGGGGCAACTAAAATTTGCGATCTCGCATCCAATGGGCGTAATTTTGAAACTACATTCAAAGTACAAGGCCAGGTGTACCATAAAATCGGATCATTGTTGCCAATGCCTGATGATGATCCAAAATTTCTTCAAATTTATTTTATGGGCAATCGTGAAGAGCGCGTGACAGCTCGGTGCCAGTATAATTTCATTGACCAAGCAGAGGAAAGAGGGATTGTGATATTGCTGGAAAATTTTTTAGACGATCAGAATCAACTAATTCGATTGTTTAAAAGAGTTTCGCCACGATTGCAAAATGACAACTATCAAATCGTCATAAAAGCAGACAAAGTACCATTAGGTGAACATGCTGGCAGATTCAACGCTCCAACTGTTGATGAGGTTGCCGTTATTATGGTTGGTGATCCAGTTGACAAAAGAGCCATAAAAATTACACGGCGAGACAACACTGTCAGTACGATTTCGGATCTACGCCGTTCATATGACGCACTGCAATATCCATTAATATTTTGGCAAGGACAGGATGAATATCACCTTAACATCAAACAGTGTAATCCAAATACCGGTATATTTGACAATTAACTATTAAAATTCGTACATACAGTAAGAAAATAAATTTTTTACTCCATTTTATTTTTTATTTTTTTAGGTGCTGAAGGAGATAAAAAAGTTAGTTCAATGAACTACTACGCACACAGATTGATGGTTAGACTAAATCAGAACAACTATATCCTTCGATATCGTCAGCTATTCCATCAATACATTGTTGATATGTATGCTAAGGTTGAAAGCGAACGATTGCGGTTCATTCGATACAACCAGGCTAAATTACGATCGGAAGAATACATTCACTTACGAGATGCTGTTGTTGGAAATATCGATGGAAATTTAAACCCCAATGACATCGGTAATACTTTCGTTTTACCTTCAAGCTACATCGGCAGTCCACGGAACATGCAGGAATACATACAAGATGCAATGACTTACGTACGTCATTACGGCCGACCAGATTTGTTCATTACATTCACATGTAATCCGAATTGGAAAGAGATACAAACTTTACTATTACCAGGACAACAAACAATTCATCGTCATGATATAACTGCACGTGTGTTCAAACAAAAATTGAAATCTTTAATTAATTTTATTGTTAAATATTCAGTTTTTGGTATCACACGTTGTTGGCTGTATTCGATTGAGTGGCAAAAGCGAGGTTTGCCTCATGCCCACATTTTAATTTGGCTTCAAGATAAAATCCGTTCTGAAGAAATTGATCAAATAATTTCAGCCGAAATTCCAGACCCATCAATTGATCAAAAATTGTTCGATATTGTTACCAAACACATGATCCACGGACCGTGCGGTGCTTTCAACATGACATCACCATGCATGGAAAATGGAAAATGCAAGAAAAATTTCCCAAAGCCGTATACGAATGACACTATCACGGATATTGATGGTTATCCAATGCATCGCTGCAGAAATACTGATAATGGTGGCCACACATTCACAATGCGACTGCCGAATTTTACAAATCAAGTAGAATTTGACAATCAGTGGGTGGTACCATACTCACCATTACTTTCAAAAACTTACGAGGCTCATATCAATGTCGAGCTTTGCAGTTCTGTAAAATCAATTAAATACATTTGTAAATATGTAAATAAAGGCAGTGATTTGGCCATATTTGAAGTACAAAATATAAATAAAAATGACGAAATAACACGATACCAAATGGGTAGATACATTAGCAGCAACGAAGCTATTTGGCATATTCTTATCTTTCCCATACACGAAAGAGACCCTTCTGTCCAGCATCTAGCAATACATCTTGAAAACGGTCAACGAGTATACTTCACTGAAGAAAATGTTTTCCAAAGAGCGCTTGAGGCTCCAAAAACGACACTAACTGAATTTTTTACATTGTGTAAAAAATCTGATATTTTTGGCCAATTCGCAAAGACATTGATATATAGTGATGTTCCACGTTATTTCATATGGAACAAATCCGGTAAAAAATGGGAGCCACAAAAACAAGGAAAACCACATCCTTCCATTACAGGCATATTCAAAGCTAAGACATTGGGGCGGCTTTACACGGTACATCCGAAGCAACGTGAGTACTTCTATTTACGTTTGTTATTGGTGAATGTTCCCGGACCAACGTCTTTTGAATTTTTGCGAACATTTAATGGCCGAGTATTCAATACATACCAAAATGCATGCCGTGAACTGCATTTGCTAGAAGACGATAACCACTGGGACTTTACGCTTGCTGATGCTGCGTTGACAACAACGGCCAATAACATTCGTCAGCTGTTTGCAATTATTTTGAAGACATGTTATCCATCGCAAGCACAAACTTTGTGGGAAAAATATAAAAATTGTATGACAGAAGACATATTGCACCGAATTAGACAAACAGATCAATGCCAAAACATTGATTATACGCCACAGATGTATAATGAAGCGTTAGTGCTGATCGAGGATTTATGTGTTTTAATTTCAAATTTACCACTTAATCACTATGGTATGCCATCACCTGATCGCCCAGCCACCGACTTAGGCAACACCGATTTACAACGAGAAAAATAATATGACCATGGTATTTTAGCAACAAGTATCGTGAACAGTGAGCCATTATTGACAGCAGAACAAAAAATTATTTATGATCGGATTATGCTGACTGTTGCTGCTGAGCAAGGAGGTTTTTTTTCTTGGACGCACCAGGTGGAACCGGTAAGACATTTTTAATATCATTGATTCTTGCCAAAATACGGTCACAAAGGAAAATCGCATTGGCAGTTGCATCGTCAGGCATTGCGGCTACTTTGCTAGATGGTGGGCGAACGGCACATTCAACATTCAAGCTGCCTTTGGACATTCATAATAAACCAAACGCAATATGTAACATAAAAAAGAATAGTGGAATAGCTGCAGTGTTGCGTAAGAGTTCAATCATAATTTGGGATGAGTGCACAATGGCTCACAAATATTCACTCGAAGCATTGCATAGAACTATGCAAGATTTAAACGGCAATGATAAACTTTTCGGTGGTGCTATCTTACTTTTGTCTGGTGATTTCCGTCAGACCTTACCGGTTATACCTCGCTCTACTTTCGCGGATGAGGTTAATGCATGTTTAAAACAATCATTCTTATGGCGAAGTGTTAAAACACTTCGATTGGCCATAAACATGCGCGTACAATTGCAAAATGATCCATCAGCGCAAATATTTTCTGAACAATTACTAGATATTGGGAACGGTAAAATAGAACTGCAACCAAATACGCAATGCATTAAACTGCCAGACAATTTCTGCACTGTTCTTCAGGGAAAAAATGAATTGATTCAGAGTATTTTTCCGGATATACAGAGTAATTACTTGAATCATAACAGGCTCAGTGATTGGGCTATTTTGGCAGCCAAAAATGTTGATGTTGACGAAATTAACTTCCAAATACAACAGTTGTTACCAGGCGATCTGATGTCTTTTAAATCAATCGACACTGTTGTTGATGAAAATGATAGTGTAAATTTTCCAATTGAATTTTTAAATTCACTAGATATACCTGGAATGCGACCACATAACCTTTGATTAAAGATTGGTTCACCTATTATTCTCCTGCGTAATTTAAA
The DNA here is from genome assembly GCF_947563725.1 of Argiope bruennichi. Lineage (NCBI taxonomy): Eukaryota > Metazoa > Arthropoda > Arachnida > Araneae > Araneidae > Argiope > Argiope bruennichi. Next base: position 94,384,848 of record NC_079161.1, read on the forward strand.
TCCACCTCGATTATGCAACGGTACGCGTTTGGTCATCAAAAAGATCACCGGAAATGTACTTGAAGCTACCATTTTAACTCTAAAGTTTAAAGGAGAAGTGGTCCTGTTGCCACGTATTCCGATGATACCATCAGAATCTACGATACCCTTCAAAAGGTTACAGTTTCCAATTCGTTTAGCTTTTGCCATGTCTATAAATAAGTCTCAAGGTCAAACAATGTCCATTTGTGGTTTAGATTTGGAAAATTAATGTTTTTCTCATGGGCAACTATATGTTGCATGTTCACGTGTAGGAAAACCGTCAAATCTATTTGTGTTAGCTAAAGACAGGTTAACCAAAAATATTGTGCACCGATTAGTGCTAAATTAAATTGAAATTAAAAGTATTTATAATTCAAAATAATAAACATTATTGTCAAAGATTTAAAACTATCTGCCCTACCTACCTCATTTATAAGTTTAAGTGTTACCTGTTTTTTACTAACAACTTTGTAATGTACTCATTTGTTACAAACTTGAATACAAAAAATAAAGAAATTTAAATTTTTTTTTGTATTGATTTTTGCACAATATCAACGGTAGTAGAAAATCAATCATGGAGGTCCCCATGTTTTTTTACAAATGGCATCTGTGTAAAAAAGCATGGTGGTCCCCATGACTGGTGTTCTCCTACCGTTTCCCTTGAATAGTTTACTACTATGTAATATAACAGAAACCTTAGCCACAGCAACGAGTGGCCGGGTCTGCTAGTTTATTATAGATGTGGTCGCGTCCAAGTCGTATAAAGCGAGGACAGAAAGAAAATTTCGACGAACCGTTGGCGATAGGAAGTGTTCGTATTAGCTAATTAATAGCACATTAGAAAACGACGAGACTGAGTTTCATGAAAAGGAACAGATTCAGTAAAAATTATTCTTATAATAATATGAATATAAACTTCCAGTTCGCAGTTGTGTTAAATGTCAACTGAAGTAACACTGTAAACACAATCTTCCTTCGGCCCATTCGCATTACCCAATGATTCTGTATGTCCTCTTTCTCCTTGTGATGGAAATCCATTTTATATTGCCATAATTGATAGATTTTCTAGATGTCCAAGTGTGATTCCAGCGCCCTACGTAACAGCAGAAACAACTGCTCGTACCTTCATACATCGTTGGTATTCCAGATTTGACTGTCCAATCACCATAACAACTGTTTAGAACACGATCTTCCAGTTTCAATCATTTCAGAGAATTTGTTGACATGTTTGGCTGTCACAAGTTGCATAGTGTTGCATATCTACATCTACAAAGTGAATCCGGAGACTCTCCAAAGAGATTTCAAAAAATGGACAGAGATAATAAGTTTCATGAAAAAGTACAGATTTAGAATATATAATATTACTTTTATAAATGTAAACTAATACATCCAAATAAAAAAAAAACAAAAACATTTGAGCATGTGGTTATCTTACCAAGTAAAAACTGTAATGGAGTGTTCGAGTTTAGAAAAAAAATTTCAAACGCTGAGCATTGAAATTTGAGTATTCTGGCAGTATATGTTGGACAGACATTTGATAGTCACATTGAGAGCATACAGGCTTCTGTTCGCTTAGCAACAAATGAAGATGTTTGAATTTAGTATTCCCAATGCCGTAAACGGGTTAACACTGTTTCTGCTTTTAAATTCGGTTATGAAGAACACAATTGTATATGAGGTTTAATAGCATGTATTTTATTATTAGTTTCAAAGTCCTTGTGATTTGGAATAAAGAAGCCTTTTAACACGCTTTTTTAAATCGCTCACAGGGATAGCTGAAATATTGAAAATCAAAACGAAGAAATTGATAAAGTGATTGCAAGAAATCTCATAGTTCTTGAAGATGCGTTGTCAGTGATATTGATTAAATCAACGATAATGCATTTTTAAATATTTCAGTTGCTACATATGATTAGTTATATTAATTTAATGAAGAGTTATTTTTGATAACAGAGCTTAACAAGATATTTGTGGTTCGCCACTTGCGAAATTGAAACTGATCAGATCAGGCATCCACCTGTGTTCGAATCTGCGGATCACCAACCATTATACCAGTTTCTTTTACTAACAATTTTTACAGATTTGAATCCTCTATTGGCAAAGACACCGATCGCCAGGGCGATGTATAAATTGCGGACTTAAATAAGAACGGAAGATTCTGCTTCTCTCTCTCTCGCTGGCAGCTGCATTATTTTTAATTATGTTTTAACCATTGTTGTCCGGCAGCATCTGGTTTCGGCACACCACACCACCCGCCACAAAGGAATATTCCCTTGAATTCATCTTGTCTGTTTGTACTTGTGGAACGAGACTCGGACTATAAATGTATTTAAAAGGTTTCTATGATGATTTATCTTTGTATAAATGTTTCCGAGAGTTTTATTGCAACTAATTTTGTTCAAATTATCTATAACGATTGATCCAATATCAGATGCCAAAACCTCATAAAATTCAATCATGATTGAACGTTTATTTTGCTTGATGATATCATCATATTAAAATGTTTTTAACTATATCCAGTGATTGATTATGTTGGTTTTCAACTTATAATCATTAAAGAAATTTCCTATTTTATTTAGCAAATACGAAAATTATTTAGCATGCCTGAATTTAGAACACATTTGCGCATATATTATTACCATTTATAAAGGAAGTATATAAAGTAGTAGATTTCTGTGCCAGCGATAAAGATTTCATATTATAATTATATCTCGACAAATATATTTTCTCTTAAGTATATTTGAGAACATACGTCAACATGTCTTTTAAAACAGAAATTAATTATTATATTGAAATATATATGAATTCGAAGGACTTGGAATTTTTTTTAAATTTTGAGATCATGAATTATGCAAATGCAAGTTGTTATTTCAATGGTATACTGAAAATTTTAATTTTTCGCACCTGTTCTTAATATTTTTTTCGAACGGCTCAGCGGCAGGAATATAATTTCTTTTTTATTTTCAGGTTGCTTGGAGACCTAAGTATAGGTTCTTTATTAAATGTCAAGAATTTTAAAAAATACTTCGTAGAAGAACTCACTTTCTTTTGCGAAACTAAGTTAGAAAGATTTTATTTTGTCCGAGTTGGTATAAGGAAATAAATAATACCATAAACACTAAACAGTCGTTTCTTTATTCGTTTGCCATTGTACACTGGATGTAAATGAACCCATCTTAGGCACCTAGGCCGGCGCACTGAACCCGAGCCTGTCTATTCTGTAAAAATAGGATGCCAGGTTTTTGAGAAAATAATAAGCATATTTGAATGTATAATTATGCCACAATACTGCTACGCTGGTGGAGAAGAGGATTTGCTTTTGGAATGGATGTTGCAAATGCTCCTTCTACTAGCTGTCAGGAGGAAAATTCTGTTAAAGCTGCAATGATGTACAGTGTGGCGAAAAAATTTACAAGGTCCATTTTAAAAGTATTTTTGACAGTACTGCAAAGTTGTCACTGATATATCGGACGAAGAGGAAGTTTCATGAAAAGGAACAGATTCTGTATAAATTATTCATATATTAGAATGATCCAACGTAAATCAAAGTTCACTAATCAACCATCTTCGGTTTACAAGATCAGACAACCTTCTTCTAATGGAAATTATTTTTATATTATATTTATCATAGACAGAATAACTAGATGTCCAGAAATGATTCCAACGCCCGACTAACTGCGGAGACAACGCCTCGCACTTTCATGCATATTTTGACTTCCACATTTGAATGTCCAAAGACCATAACAACTGTTCAGAGTACGCGCTTCCAGTCCAATCCTTTCCGAAAATTTGCTGACATGTTTGGCTGTTACAAGTTGCGTATGATTTCATAACTACGGCTAGAAAGGGCAGCCGAAGAATCTAGACATAGTTTACAAAATTAAAATATATTATTACTTTCATTAATATGAACGAATATTCAACAACATTCACTAATCAACCTTCTTTGAGTGACAAGTTTTTAAAATTATAATTGATCATAATAATGTTCAGAAACTGTATTTAGAGTAGCAAAACGAATATTTACTCTTTATTGTATCAGAATATTCTATATTTTCACTCCAATTGATTTCTCATGCAAAAAATTTATTATGTATTTCCTCTTAATTTCATGAACGTTGATATTTCGAGATCTCGAATTTCATTTTTTATTCCACATCTTGTTGTTTTAACATAATTTTTATGCTTGCCTTTCATATTATTTTAGTTTGAAAAAAATATTTTCAAACATCTAACTCGGTGTTTTTATTTTTTAATTCAAGAGTGTCCGTTTCAGTCATATATTTGACGCAGCATAGTCAAATCGGTCTCTAGAGCAGTTAAAAAATAAATCGACCAATCATTTTCGTCATTATTGGAAGCAAGAGCGTGAATCTTTTTATCATATGAAGGAATAGAAGAAAATTAATTTAAAATGTCTCTTTTTTTGTAGAAGTTCTGATAAGTCAGTATTTGTGTTCATAGACGTTATTTATAATTTAATATTTCAACAATAAATAGTAAAATTGCGGTAGGTCGAGAAATATTTATTTTTCTTGCACGAAATATCGCAATAATGAAATTCGTTCATTGCCCAGCCTTACTCATAGGTGTTTTTATTTATAGTCAGCGTATATTTTTACATTTGTAACTCATTCAGTGCTTTTGTTTAGAGAGAACAGATACGAAGTCGGGAAATCCACAAAAAAGCCGATCATTTTAAAATTATTCAAATCTGACAACTCCACACTGGATATTTGTTATCACACCTTCGATAAACTGAGGTTCATAAAAGTTCATCGAGGGGAGATGATTGTTTAGATCGTCTAATTAATCAGCTTATTAAATTAAAAAATATTTAGAAAATTTTCCTTTCTGATAAACGACATTCGACATACTACTAAACTTTATAATCTTCATTTAACTTAATTTTCTAGATTGAAGAAAAGTAAATATTACCTTTATTTAAAGAAGGGATAAAAAGTTTCTGAACTTCTCATATAAACCCAGTTGTTTACTCGCCGTCCAGAGGTAATTATATGATAAAATAATTATTCAAAAATTGATTACATTCCTTGAATAGAATGACGAATAAAATGAAAGGCCATTTGGATTTAAATAAACAAAATAAAGGTACCGGAATGAAAAGCATCGAAGTGCGCTATTTCATTTTTAGAATACTAAGCTTTCTGATTTGTCAAGAAACACAACTTCTTGCCACTACAATGAAACTAAAAAAAGCTGCATTCACTTCCTCCAAAACTGCATGACTGAAACCCAAAGCCCCACTAACGATTTTCTGATTCGCCTCTCTGTCCTAAATTTTCAGTATTTAATTTCATTATTGTTGCATTCAAAGAATGACATCGAATTTCGACAGTTTTCGCTTAAATATTATTTTGGAGATGGATCTTCATTTTTACTTGATCAGGACCTCGAGTAGATAAAAAAAAAAAAAAAAAAAAAAAAAAAAAAAAAAAAAAAATTGCGGAAAACAGTAAGAGCGACGCTCAGTCTCTCATGATCACTGGTTAAGAGAATTGGTGGTACGTGTGTGTATCAACATTGTGAAAAGAAACGATTTTCCCCTAAGCTTTCATTTTACTTTATATCCCATTTTCGATTAATTTTTCATGTTATTCAATTACTTTCGAGTGTTTGAATTAGGAATATCAAGAATTTTATGCTATGAGCGATATAAAAAAAGTCATTTCTCAGATTTAAACAAAGAAATTGAAAGATATTTAAATCATTTGGATTTCTCTATTACTTTTAGACAAACGTAGATTTTTATGCTTGGCTTTTGTGATATTATAATTTGAAAAACGAATATATATTTTAAAAGATTTAACGCACTGTTTATTTTCTTATATCATTAGTATACGTTTGAATCATATGCCTGACTCAGCACAGAGAAATCTGGGTTTTGTGCCATTAAAAAATAAATCGACCAATTATCGTTATTGGAAGGAAGAGCGTGAATCTTTTTATCATATAAGAACCCTGTGTTGAAATGTAGAGAGTTTCATGAAAAGGTTCAATTTTAGACTGGCTTTTGTGTACTGGCTTTTGCGGCATTCAAGAAATGAATCAACCCATCATCTTGATCATTATTGGAAAATAGAACGTGAATATTTTATATGGTAAAGAATATTTTTAGAATAAAGAGAATATTTTTTAGAGAATTTTACCTCTTATGGAATTGTAAAAATATGACCAGAAATGTCTTCAAAACCGAAACTTCTTGAGACAGCACCTTAATGACATTACTGCTGCCATCAAACATTCATGAATGTGAAGTATTTCTGCGAAATTACGAATGGAAAATGCACCGATTTCTAGACTAATTACAGGTATTCATTCAAACAGAATATGTAGCTTCTACCCCCCCCCCCCACACACACACATTCTTTATCTCCTTAGAGGCAATATTTGCTCTAATCTATCTGTGGAAATATTTACACTTCCTCGTTATAATCTTAATGATCACATATAACCATATTCACCAGTAAGTGACGTAAAATGTCGCCTACAGAAGAAAATCATTCTGACAAAGTTTCATGAAAAGAAGCAGTTTTACAATATATTTCTATTAAAAAAATGAAAATCTTTTCAAGTATATTTGTTTTTTAAATCCTGCAATCTCACAAATTTTAAAAATATCTCTCATTTATATTAAAGATGATCTCCAGAAATTGTATTACAACTGCAAAAAGGAAATCTGAATATGTTTCTCTTTATATTATAATACATATATGAATATTATATATTTTCATTCTACTTGAATTCAGCTATAAATATTTTAGTACATATTTCCACACATCTTCAATAGTTTTATTAAGGTTGATTTTCCCGAATCTTTAATTTCAATTTATATTCCACATCTTCTTGTTTTTACCATAGGATTTTTTTTGTGATATTTTTATTTTGTCAAAAGTAAATACATTTTTAAATACTTATATCACATTTTTTTTAATTATCAGTATCCGTTACAATCGTATTATTGATGAAGTTTTCTCAAAAATCAATCTTCTGCCGATTTTATTCTTCTAGTCCAAGTGCAGTGCCAAATTCTCTAAAATAGAACGAAATTAATTTATAAATATATAAAGAAAATGCTTCGAGGTTCAGGAAATAGAAGATTTGAACCATAAGTATGGCACGTCATTTCCTCCACAACGATTAAAGAGAAACTTTGCATTCTTTTCAAAACTTTAAAAAAAATTTCAGCGCATAAATCTTAATTATTGATCTATTTTTGACGCATAGAAAACTGTACTTTTTAATATAGCAAAACTCACCCTAGTGCCAGAATAGATTTTTTGGGGTCTATTTGTGAACAATCTTACTTAACCCTCTGGCAACCATGAAATTAGTACAAGGACTTCAATCATTTTTTTCTCATGTTTTAAAATTGAGGAAAATAAACAGAATTCCTGCAGGAGAAGAGCTACTAAAAACAAAAGCGAAATGACAACCAAGATAATTACGAAACAAAAAGCCCTCAAACAACAAGAATTCTGTCTTACAATAAACGGCTGAAAAACTGACGTTTGGGATTATTTAGACATTTCTAATATGATGTGTTAAAGAACAAACTTTGAGTTCATGTTAACTGAAATTAGGATATCATGTTGTTGATGTAGTATTGTTAGAATGTTGACATTATAAACAATTTCTAAAAGAATTTGTAAAGAAGAGGATAAATCGAACATATTTAAAATTCTTTTTTGAGAGTCCCGGGCAATTATGGGAAATAAAACACAATTGACTTCTAAATATTTAAAACATTTGAAATTCTGGAAACTGTGGATTAGAAAGACACGTATGGCCGGACAGACACGCATAAACGATTAAAAAGAAATACAGAGTTCCTATTAAAATTGTTTTAATGCATGGTATACTTAAATAGATGTCATAGAAATTAAAACGGTCCAAATCTCTTTCAAGAAAGATTTCTTAATATCACGTGATCGTTTTTATATTCAAATGCGTCTGCACGAGAACAACGCTGATTAAAAAGATGTATTCCTTAAGAATCGTTAATTTTTTTGTTAGAAATGGGGTTCAATTTATTGGCTATTGCAGTCTGTAAACATGAGAGAAAGGGCAGAGCTATGGCATTCGGGAATTTTCAAGACATAAAAACTATAATAAAGAAAAAGGATTTTACCTCTTATATAATTGTGAATATATGACTCCAAATGTCTCCAAGATTGACACTTCTTGAGACAGCACATTAAGGAGAACATTGCTGACATCAAACATTCATGTTGAAGTATTGTTTTCAAAGATACAAAGGAAAAATGCATCTATTTGTAGAACAATTACAAGTCTTATTCAAACAGAATATGTAGTTGCTACACCCTGCTTTATCTCCTTAGATGGAGTATATACTCTAGATCTAACAATGCGCAAAAATACCATGACAGGGTTTCATGAAAAGAAACAGTTTCACAATATATTATTATCATGTAAAATGAACAAAATTTCAAATAAATTCACTTTTGAAACCTACCACGCTTACAGGAATTTAAAATATCTATCATTTATATTAAAGACAAAGCTCAGAAACTCTAATTAGAATTGCAAAAACTAAATTTGAATATTTTCCCCTGCAAATTATATTATGCACGAAGATTGAATATTTTTTATTTAACTTACATTCAGCTATAAAGGTTTTAGTTTATATTTTCACACGTTTTCAATTGTTTCATTTTGGTTGATTTTCCCAACTATTTAATTTCAATTTATATTTCACATTATTTTGTTTTACCATAGGGTTATTTTTTTTTGTGATTTTTCCATTTTGAAAATAGAAAAAATATTTTTAAATATGTATATGACGTTTTTTTTAATTATCAGCGTCCATTACAATCACATGTTTGACATAGGTTGGTCAAATATCAAACTTGTGCCAGATGTTTTCTTCTCGTGTTTATGCAGTTCCAATTTCTCTAAAATACAGGGAAATTAATTTCAAAATATTCGAAGAAATTGCTTCGAGGCATCGGAAACAAGAATGGCCCGACAATTGCCCTAGAACGACTAAAGCGAAACTTTAAACTTGTTTCTTTAACTTAAAACTCTTTTTTTTTTTTTTTTTGAAGGAAGAAACAGTTACATACAAGCCATTCAAATGAACGCGGCAAGACTGCTTTGAAGAATAACTTATTTACATCATGAGGGTTGGTTGGTTGTTTGTTTTATTGGCACAAGTGCCAGTGTAGGCTATACTGCGCCAGACATATGGTTAATAAAAGATTTTTTCTAATACAACTTAAAAAATAACTTTAATAGGAATAAAAGATGCATTAAAAGTCTACGTTAGAATCAAAACGGAACGGTGGAAAATTGAACAAATTTAAAATTATGAAGTTTAAATGAAATTATAAAAACAAATTTCCCTAATAAATTTAAAAAGGTTTTTGTGAGGATTCTCTCCCAACAGCAATGGCATGTCTAGTGATGAGGAGTTAAAATACCGTAAACGATGAAAATTAAAATCAGGACATTCAATAAAAATGTGACGAATCGTTAAAAGCACTTGGCATCTCGAACAGAGAGGATCTCGATCACCAAATAGAAAATATTTGTGAGTTATACGAGAATGACCAATGCGGAGTCTAGTCAATTTGACATCGACTATATATTAATATTATATATTTTCATTCTACATGAATTATGATGCAAATATTTTAGTATATATTTCCACGCATTTTCAAATGTGCCATTGAAGCTGATTCTCCTGTCTCTTCAATTTCTTTTCATGTCCGTTACAAGCACGTGCTTGACTTAGCTTGGTCAAATCACTTTCTGATGCCAAATATATTCTTCTCTTCTGAGTGCAGTTCCAAATTTTCTAAAAAACAACCAACTTAATTTCAAAATATTTAAAGAAAATGCTTCGAGGCCCCGTAAACAGTAGATTTGAACCACAATTATGGCAAGATACTTCCTCCTGAAGATAAAAGCGAAACGCCGACGTTATATCAAAACTCGTTTTACTGCAATGTATGCATATTTACATATATGTTATAGAAATGAACGCGCCAAGACTTCTTTGAAGAATAACTTATTTATACCATGAGAGAGATTTCAGAATTACGAGTTTCTGAATCAGAGCGTTGTGTATTAAAAGGTATATATTCGTCGAAATGTATATCGATTCCTCCCTGCATTGCATTCCGAAATACAAAAAATGTTTACTGGCATGTTTATCTGCGTTGAGAATTAGAAAGTGCTCCTTGCGTATTATTGAAATTTGTCAGAAATGGTGCTCACTTTAATGGCTGAGAGAATCTCTAAACGTGAGAAAAAGAATCAGATCTCCCACAGTACAGAATGTGCAAGTAGAGGAAAAATATTAATAACATCGAACAAATACATAACACGGATAATTGCGAATAAATCACCACAAACTCCAATATTTAAGAAAATTACACAAAGATCTTTCAAGATTATAGCTAAATCCTAATTACATCTTCACATAGTAGTTTCTTGCAACCACTGATGTATCAAACGGACAAGAAATTCTGCAACATGACAAAGGAATGAAAACATTTAGTTAAAGCACATTTGCACTTCTAGGCTGCCATCGTTTTTATCCCCTTAGAGTCAATATTTACTCTCTAATAGAGCTAAAAAAACTGAATCCAAAGAATAAACCATTCTCATTTATCTCGTTATTAACGTTTTCGCAGTTCCGAATTATTTTTAAAGTATTGTATCAGGAGAATCCCAAGAAGTTATCCAGAGTTTCATGAAAAGGAACAGTTCGATAATGTATTATTATTATATAGACTAACACAATCCCTAATCCTGAGAAAAGGAAGCAAATAACCAGCAGAAGAAAACTTCCAAGACATGAAATTATTTGAGATTGTTCGAGAAAAAGTAGAGTGTGTACGAAAATTAAAATAATTCAATCATGATTGATAATAAACATTGCTGGATGATGCCGTCATATTATTTTTGTATATAACTATATATCTGAGACCAATGACGTTGGGTATAACTTTTGATCATTAAAAGAATATTTATTTAGACCGATTTTATTTAGTAAATACGAAAATCATTTATCACGGCTGAATAAAGAACACATTTTCACATGTATTATTGCCCTTTATTTAATAAGTACATATAGGAACGAATACATGTTATATATTGTTGCAACGAAGGAAAGATTAGTATTCTAGCGATAAAGATTTCACGTTATAACTCTATTTCACGTAATAAAATTTCTCTTAAGTATATCCAAGAACATAAGGCGAAATGTGTTTTGAACGGAAAAAAAATATGCTGTTGCAAATACTCATTCTAATAGGTGCCAGAAGGGGAGACAATGTTAAAGCTGCAAAATATGTGTGGGTGCGGCTACGTCCTTGTCCTATAAGACTAGGACAGCAAGAAAGTTTCGGCGAACAGGCGATGATCCGAAGTATTCACTGTTAAGTACAATTCTAAAATGTAGATTTCAATTCCAATTTTTGTATGTTAAAACTTCTTGCCACTGACACCATAGGCAGTAAAACCAATAGAGAAAGGAGCAAAAAAGATATAGGGTCGTGTTTAAAGATTTGTTAACAACATTTGTAAATGGTCCTTACACCCTGAATATATTATTATGATATAGGCTCACACAATCTCTAAACCTGTGGCAAAGAAGCAGACGCAGAATAATGAACAGGGAATCTTGTAATATGTTCACCGATTTGCATGCATTATAAATAAACATTTAAGATAAATGAACAGATTTTGAATATATAACTATTATATAGACTTACACAATCTCTAATCCTGAGAAAAAGAAGATCTCCCACAACAGAGAATTCTCAACACACACAAAAAAAGTAATAATGAATAAACCAAGGAATTCCACCTCTCAGATAATTCTGAATAAATGACTCCAAACGATTTCAGCATTTAATTAAAGCACATATAATTGTTACAAATGTAGAAGATCCCAATATTTCTTCAGGCTGCAACTTAATGGTTCGTTCTGCCGTCAAACGTTTACAGCGGAAAGAGCACATTCCTATTTTTCTGCGATATAACAAAGGGAAGATGTATCGAATTCTAGTCTAATTACACGACCCCATTCAAACTGAATAAGCTGCCATCGTTTTTATCCCCTTAGAGGCAATATTTACTCACTAACTGAGCAAAAAAAACTCAATCGAAAAAATAAACCATTCTCATTTATCTCATTATTACCGTTTTCGCAGTTCCGAATTCTTTTTAAAGTACTGCATCAGAAAAAATGAAAGGCGAGTTTCGAAATTGACAACGATATGGAAGTTTTTGAGAGTTTCATGAAAAGGAACAGTTCGATAATATATTATTATTATATAGACTAACACAATCCCAAATTCTGAGAAAAAGAAGCAAATATCCCGCAGAAAAAAAATTCCGAGACAAGAAAATTATTTGAGATTTTCATAAAGATCAACTGAGATTTGTCGAAAAATAGGAGAGTGTCTACGAAAATTGAAATAATTCAATTATAATTGAAAATAAATATTGTTGGATGATTCCGTCGCGTTATCCGATATATAATTATGCATGCCTCACTAATGCCGTTTTGTAAAACGTATGATCATAGGACATATTTATTTAGACCGATTTTATTTAGTAAATACGAAAATCATTTATCACGGCTGAATAAAGAGCACATTTTCACATGTATTATTGCCATTTATTTAATAAGTATATATAGGAACGAAGACATATTATATATTATTGCAATGTAGAAAAGATTAGAGTGCTAGCGATAAATATTTCACGTTATATTTCTATCTCGGGTAATTAAATTTCTCTTAAGTATATTCAAGAACATACGGCGAAATGTGTTTTGAACGGAAAAAATTATGCTGATGCTAATACTCATTCTACTAGGTGCCAGAAGGGGAGACAATGTTAAAGCTTCAAAAAATGTATGGGTGCAGCGAGGTCCTTGTCCTATAAGACTAGGGCAGCAAGAAAGTTTCGGCGAACAGGTGGCGATCGGAAGAATTCGATTCTAGTTTTTGTATTTTGTATGTTAAAACTTCTCTCCACAGGCACCAAGGACAGTAAGAACAACGGAGAAAAGAAAAATATATATATATAGGGACCTGTTTAAAGATTTGTTTAAAATATTTGTATATGGTCCTTTTACCTTTAAGCGTGCAATCCAGAAAACTAAAAATGAAAAAAAAGAAGTTTCATGAAAAGGAACAGATTCTGTATAAATTATTCTTATATTAAAATGAGGAGTTCAGCCGATTTCACTCATCAACTCGCTCGGTTTATAAGATTTTAAAATATCTATGAATTCTAATAAAGACAACAGCATTCGGAAATTGTCATTTAAATTCGCGAGCGAAATCTCAAAGATTTATGAAGTGAGATTGATAAAATTTTATTTCAAATAATGCATAAGTATCGTCATTTCCTTATTTTTCGGAATTTACAAGTGTGGTCCACAATATCCTGCTTTTGGATAATTCATAAGTATTACTAGCCATCCACAAACGAAGTTTAAAGAAATGAATTTAAAATAGATTGAATAGATTCCATCGACTTGGAGCTCAATTATACGAACTCACTCAAACTCGATTAGCTGCAAAAAAGCACTTCGTCCCTTTATAAAAACAGCTTACAGCGGAGAAACTTGAATGTGAATATCGCTAATTAAGTTTAAATCCAAACTAGCATTTTCAAATATCCAAACACACCTCCCAAAATTCTTATATTGTATATTTTCATACTACTTGAATTCCGATACAAATATTTTAGTATATATTTCCACGTCTGCAATTGTTTCATTACAGATGATTTTTCCGATTCTTTAATTTCATTTTAGACTCCACACCTTCCTGCTATAGCATAGGGTTTCTTTTTTGAGATATTTTCATTTTGGCAAAAGTAAATATATTTTTAAACACTTAAATCACATTTTTTTTTCATTTGCAGTATCCACTACAATCATATGCTTGCCATTTCTTGATCAAATATTGAATTTAGGCTAAATTTATTCTCTAAAATAGAACGGAATTCATTTCAACGTATTTTAAAGAAAATCCTTTGGAATATTGAAAACCATAGTTTTGGATCACACATATGGATCGATACTTCCCTCATAACGATTAAAGCGAAACGTCGAGATCATATCAAAATTTATTTGTATACAAATTATGCACCGTTATATGCAAACCATCCAAATAAACGCTCCAAATCTCCCTTGAAGACTTACTCCTTTATATCATAAGTTGGCTTTTAGATTTACAAGCTTCTGAAGATGAACGTTGTAGTTTATACAATACATTCGACCAAATGTAACCGATTTGTGTATGCATTCCGTTTTTAACTACAACAAATATTTAATTACACCTTCATCTGCGTTACGAAACAGGAGACGCTGCATCATTATATTATCACAGCATAAAAGTCATCCGAGAAAGAATTTCATGAAAATGAGCAGATTTGGAATATATTATTATTACATATGTTAAGACGATTTCTAATCTTGAGAAAAGAAGCAGACATCCCGCAATAGAGAATTATCCAGGCAGACAAAATAATAATAAATAAAGCAAGAAAGAGTCCCCAGAGATAATTGTGAATAACTCACCACAAGCCATTGCATTACTTAACTAAAATACACTTGTTTCAAGTGTGGGCAAGATCCCAGCACTTCTTGAGAAAGCAACTTAATGTATGTGAGTCGTACACATACGTTATAGATTCTGTATCAATTATTCTTAGATTAAAATGTGGTGTTATTCAGTGAAGTGCAATAATCAACCCTCTCGGTTTAGTAGATTTTAAATTATCTATGAATTCTAAAAACGATAATAACATTCGGAAACAGACATTTGAATTCTTGAGCAAAATATCAAAGATATGTAACGCGAGACTGATAAAAATTTTTTTTTAGATAAAGCATAAGTATCGCCATTTTTTTTCAAAATTCCCAAATGCCGTCATAAGTATCGTTGTTTTAGATGATTCATAAGCATCAGTAGCCATCATTAAATAAAGTTTAAGGAAACAAATATAACAGAGAGTGATAAAATTCCATCGACTTATAGCTTAATTACACGACTTCACTCAAACTCGACTAGCCGCAAACAAAGACTTAGTCTGTCTCTAAAAACAGCTTACAGCACAGAAACTTGAATATGAATATCGCTAATTCAGTTTAAATATAAACTGGCCTTTTCAAAGTGGGGTTACAACATTTCTTGTTATTTTCTTGGTAGGAGATTTGAATGGATGTCATGCTTCAAATATCCAAATACACCTCCCAAAATTCACAAATGCCTCTGAGGGTTTTATTTTTTACCGGTGCATACTTATACATTTGCAATATATTCACATATTTTTCACTTTTTTTGCAAGGGAACAGAGAGGCAGCCGGAGAATCCACAAAAAAGGATAATTTTAAAGTTATTTATGTGGAATACCTCCACACATCTGACATTTATTATCACATTTTCAATAAACTGCGCCTCATAGGAGTGCGTGGAGACTCAATTCATTGACTACTGCAATTCCTGAATATGAGAGAAAACGCAGAACCTCCGGATTTGAGAATATTCAAGACATGAAAACGATAATAAAGAAAAATATTTACAACTTCTTATATAATTCTAAATATGTGACTCCAAATAACTCCAAGATTGAAACTTCTAGAGACAATACTTTAATGAGTCTACTGCTGCCATCAAAAATTCATTATGGTGAAGTTTTACTGCAAAATTACTAACTGAAAATGCCCAGAATTTGAGACTAATTATTCGGTCTCATTCAAATAGTATATGCAGTTGCTGGCCAATTCTTTATCTCTATAGAGCCAGTATATATTCTAAACGAGCCATGAAAATATTTACAATTCCTCGTTGTATTTATTCTTAATGATTGGCTGTAACCGTATTCACCAGTTACTTCTATGAAAAATGACAGCATCTTCAGCCACGGCATGACCATAAGGCAGGAGTTTCATGAAAAGAAACAGTTTCACAATAAATAAATGGTTTAAAATTATGGTTAAATTTTAAACTTAAGTCAATTTTTAAACCCATCCTGCTGACAAATATTTAAAATATATATGAATTATATTAAAGGCAATGTTCAGAAATTGTATTGGAACTGTAAAATCTAAATTTCAATATTTTCTTCTACATATTACACTATATATTAATATTATATACTTTCATTCTACATGAATTATGATGCAAATATGTCAGTATACATTTCCACGCGTTTTCAAATGCGTCATGAAAGCCGATCTTCCTGTCTCTTTATATTCCTTTTATGTCCGTTACAAGCACGTGCTTGACTTAGCTTAGTCAAATCACTCTCTGCTGCCAGATATATTCTTCTCTTCTGAGTGCAGTTCCAAATTTTCTAAAAAACAACCAAATTAATTTCAAAATATTTAAAGAAAATGCTTCGAGGCAACGTAAACAGTAGATTTGAACTACAATTATGGCAAGCTACTTCCTCCTGAAGATAAAAGCGAAACGCCGCAGTCATATCAAAACTCGTTTTACTGCAATGTTTACATATTTACATATATGTTACAGAAATGGAAGCGCCAAGACATCTTTGAAGAATAACTTATTTATACCATGAGAGAGATTTCAGATTTACAAGCTTCTGAATCAGAGCGTTGTCTATTAAAAGATATATATTGACCGAAATGTATATCGATTCCTCCCTGCATTGCATTCCGAATTACAAAAAATGTTTACTGGCACGTTCATCTGCGTTGAGAATCAGAAAGTACTCTTTATGCATTATTGAAATTTGTCAGAAATGGTGCTCACTTTAATCGCCGAGAGAATCTCTAAACCTGAGAAAAAGATTCAGATCTCCCACAGTACAAAATTTGCAAGTGGAGGAAAAATATTAATAACACCGAACAAATGTATATTACAGCTAATTGTGAATAAATCACCACAAACGACTCCAATATATAATAAAATTACACAAATATCTTTCAAGATTACAGATAAATCCTAATTATATCTTTAGATAGTAGTTTCTCGCAACTACTGATGTATCAAACGGTCATAACGGGCAAGAAATTCTGCAACATGACAAAGGAATAAAAACATTTAGTTAAAGCACATTTGCACGGCTAGGCTGCCATCGTTTTTATTCCCTTAGAGGCCATATTTACTGTTTAATAGAGCTCAAAAAACTCAATCCAAAGAAAAAACCATTCTCATTTATCTCGCTATTAACGTTTTTGCAGTTCCGAATTCTTTTTAAAGTATTGCATCAGAAAATATTAAAGGAGAGTTTCGGAATTTCCAACTCTCTGGAGTATTTTCACAGTTTCATGAAAAGGAACAGTTCGATAATATATTATTATTAAATAGACTAAAAACAATCCCTAATCCTGAGAAAAGGAAGCAAATAACCAGCAGAAGAAAACTTCCAAGACATGAAATTATTTGAGATTGTTCGAGAAAAAGTAGAGTGTGTACGAAAATTAAAATAATTCAATCATGATTGATAATAAACATTGCTGGATGATGCCGTCATATTATTTTTGTATATAACTATATATCTGAGACCAATGACGTTGGGTATAACTTTTGATCATTAAAAGAATATTTATTTAGACCGATTTTATTTAGTAAATACGAAAATCATTTATCACGGCTGAATAAAGAACACATTTTCACATGTATTATTGCCATTTATTTAATAAGTACATATAGGAAAGAATACATATTATATATTGTTGCAACGGACAAAAGATTAGTATGCTAGCAACAAATATTTCACGTTATATTTCTATCTCAAGTAATAAAATTTCTCTTAAGTATATCCAAGATCATAAGGCGAAATGTGTTTTGAACGGAAAAAAAAATATGTTGTTGGAAACACTCATTCCACGTGGTGCCAGAAAGGGAGACAATGTTAAAGCTGCAAAATATGTGTGGGTACGGCTACGTCCATGTCCTATAAGACTAGTATAGCAAGAACGTTTCGGCGAACAGGTGGCGATCGAAAGTATTCGCCGTTAAGTAAAATTTTAAAATGTAGATTTCAATTCCAATTTTTGTATTTTGTATGTTAAAACTTCTTGCCACTGGCACCATGGTCAGTAAAAACAATATTCCTGATAGACAATAGACAATAAAACTTACACCCTGAATATATTATTATGATATAGGCTCACACAATCTCTAAACCTGTGGCAAAGAAGCAGACGCAGAATAATGAACAGGAAATCCTGTACTATTATCACCGATTTGCATGCATTATAAATAAAAATTTAAGATAAATAAACAGATTTTGAATATATAACTATTATATACAATCTCTATTACACATTCTCTAATCCTGAGAATAAGAAGAAAATCTCCCACAACAGAGAATTCGCAACACACACAAAAAGAATAAGCGACAAAGCAAAAAGAATAAAGACAGCGATTGAATGTATGTTATGCGCACCCTTCATCTGTACACACGAATAAGGAATAAAGCAGAAATTAATGAAAAAAAACTAAAATTTTCATTTGAGATTTTTCGAAAAATACGAGAGTGTGTATCAAAATTAAAATAATTAAATCGTTTGAAAATTACATTGCTTATTGATACCGCCATATTATCCTACGAATAACAATATATCTGAGACCAATGACGTTGAGTATAACTTCTGATCATAAAATATGTATTTATTTAGACATTTGTTTAGCAAATACGGAAATAATTTACAATGCCTGAATATAGAACGCATTTGCACATGCAGTATTGCCATTCATATAGGAAGTATATAGTATGTGTTGTCGGAAATATAGAAAAGATATGTGTTCTAGCGATTGAAATGTCACCTTTTATTCTATCTCAGCTAATAGAGCTTTTCTTAAGTCTATTCAAGAACATGCGGCAACCTGTGTTTTGAAAGGAAAAAATTATGTTACTGCAAATGCTCATTCTGCTACGTGTCTGGAAGAGGATCTGCTAACAGTATAGATATATATGATTGTAGCAATGCCTACTTCCTATAAGATTAGAACAACAAGAAAATTTCGGCAAACATGTGGCGATCGTAAGTGTTTCCCGTCAATTAAAATTCTAAAATGTAGATTTCAAATCCAATTTTTATATTTTGTATGTTAAAACTACTTGCCACTGGCACCATGGGCAGTAAGAACAATGGAGAAAGGAACAAAAAAAAAAGATATAGGGTCGTGTTTAAAGATTTGCTTACTGTATTTGTAAATTGCTCTTACCCCCTTGGGCGTGCAATCATGAAAAGCCTTGAATTATAATTAGTTTCATGAAAAGGAACAGATTCTTCATAAATTATTCTCATTTCAACGTGAGCAGTTATTTAACCATGTTCATTAACCAATCCTTTAAATTTAAATGATTTAAAAATATATAAGATTTCTTAAAAGGTAACAGCATTCGGATATTGTGATAGGAATTCCTGAACAAAATCTCAAAGATCTATAAAGTCAGATTGATAAAATTTCAGATAATACATAGCTACCATCATTTTTCACAATTCACAAGTGTCGTCATAAGTACCATTACTTTTGTCGTCATAAATATTACCAGCCATCAACAAATAATGTTTAAAGAAATAAAGATAAAATAGAGTGAATAATTTCCATTGACTTGTAATTTAATTATAAGAGCTCACTCAAACTCAATCAGTTTCAGACAAGAACTTATTTTCATTCTCAAAATTCCTAAATGAACAGAAACTTGAATTTGAATATCACTAATTCAGTTTAATCCAAACTAGCATTTTCGCAGTGGCGTTTCAAAAACCATTCTTTTTTTCATAGTAGGAAACTTGAAACTATGTCGCACTTAAAAACTGCTAACACGTCTAAAAATTCTTTTTTAATTTTTCACACATGATTCTGAGTGTTTTTGCTTTTGCCTGTGCACATTAAAGCTTTTTCAATATATTTTCAGTTTTTCAGAGAGAACACAGACGAATGCTTAAAATCTACAAGTAAAGATATTTCTAAATTTATTCAAATGGGTTTCTCCTAGAAGTATGCAAAAACTATTTTTTTGATAGTTTTAATTTTTTGTTCTCACAGCCAGGAATTCCAGCTTCCATCGATTTTATCTCTAAACAATTTGTATGGAAAGATATGCGCAGGAATATAAAACTATTAGTTCGCAGTTGTGTTAAATGCTAAAAAAGTAACACTGTAGATACAATATCGCATCGGCCCATTTGCATTACCCAATGATTTTATAGGTATTCCAGCCTCCTTCTGATGGGAACGCAATTTTATATTACCATAATTGATAGATTTTCTAGATGTCCAAGTATGATACCAGAGCCCGACATAACTGCGGGGGCAATTGCTCGTACCTCCATGCATCGTTGGGAATCCTGATTTGACTGTCCAATCACCATAAAAACTGTTTAGAATACGAGCTTCTAGTTTCAATTTTTTCAGACAATTTGTTGACATGTTTGGCTGTTACAAATTGCATAGGGTTGCATATCTACGTACAAAAAGACAGTACAAAAGAAGAAAGGAAGTTTCATAAAAAGTTACAGATTTAGAATATATAATATTGCTTTTATAAATGTAAACTTATACAATCAAATAAAAAAAAAATATCCAAAAATTTGAGCATGTGGTTATCTTTTCAAGTAAAAAATGTAATAGAGTGTTCGAGTTTAGAAAAAAATTTCAAACACCGAGCTTTGAAATTTGGGCATTTTGGCAGTATATTTTGGAGCGACATTTGATAGTCAGATTGAGAGCATACAGGCTTCTG
Source organism: Argiope bruennichi (assembly GCF_947563725.1). Lineage (NCBI taxonomy): Eukaryota > Metazoa > Arthropoda > Arachnida > Araneae > Araneidae > Argiope > Argiope bruennichi. Next base: position 94,405,611 of record NC_079161.1, read on the forward strand.
TTCGCTTAGCAACAAATGAAGATGGGCGAATTTAGTATTCCCAATACTGTGAACGAGTTAATACTGTTTCTGCCTTTCGATTCTGTTATGAATATGAAGTTTAATAGCTTTTATTTTATTATTTTTTTCAAAGTCCTACTGAACTTGTGATTTGGAATAAACACATTAATTTTTAATTATTGTTGTCCGGCAGCATCTGGTTTCGGCACACCACACCACCTGCCATAATGGAATATTTCCTTGAGTTCATCTTATCTGTTTGTTCATGTGGAACAAGACTCGGACTATAAGTGTGTTTAAAAGGATTCTATGATGATTTGTCTTTGTATAAATGTTTCCGTGATTTTTATTACAGCTAATTTTGTTTAAATTATCTATTAAGATTAATCGAATATCAGATGCCAAAACCTTATAAAATTCAATCATGATTGAACGCTTATCTTGCTTGATGATATCGTCATATTATAATGTTTTTAACTATATCCGTTAATGATTATGTTGGTTTTTAAATTTTAATCATGAAAGACATTTCCTATTTTATTTAGCACATACGAAAATTATTTAGCATGCCTGAATAAAGAACACATGAATTATTACTATTTATATAGGAAATACATATAGGAACAAACACATAAAATATGTTGTCGCAAATATAGAAAAGATTTCTGTGCCATGAATAAAACTTTCACATTAAAATTCTATCCCTTTCAAATACAACTTTTCTTAAATATATTCAAGAATATATGGGGATCCGCATTTTGAACAGAAAATATTTATTATATTAAAATATATATAACTTCGAAAGCTTTTGATTTTTAAAAAAAAATTGAAATCATAAACAGTATCATGCAAATGCAAGTAATAATTCCAATGACATATTGAACATTCTAATTTTCCGAGCCTTTTTAAAATTTATTTTCCGAATGGATCAGTGGCATGAATATATTTTTTTTTTCTACCAGCTAATAATTTTAACGGTCAGAAATATAGAAAAGAATTTGGCATTAGAAAAAATGGCTTGCAAATTGTAATTCTATTTCAGGCAATAGACTTTTTCTTAAATATATTTAAGAACATATGGAGATATATCAAGGATATATTTTGAGATCACATACAGCTGCATGCATATTGCAGGCTATTGTTCCAATTGGATACTGAGAATATCAATGTTTTAACCTTTCCTTGTTAGCATAGCGCTATAAAAAAAAGTTTTTTTCGTTTTTTTTTTTATTTTTCGGCCTGCACTTATAGAATAATTACTTTAAAAAATGTCAAGAATTAAAAAGAATACTTCGCCCAAGAAATAGTTTTCTTTTGTGACACTAAGTTAGAAGGAAAATGAATTTTTCCGAGTTGGTATAAGGAAATAAATGATGAAACAAACACTAAAAGTCGTTTCTTTATTTTTTTTACCATTCGGCTTTGGACGAAACGGAACCAAACTTACTCACCTAGGCCAGCGCACTTCTCCCGAGCCTGCTCATTCAGTAAAAATAGGATGCCAAATCTTTGAAAAAAAAGAAGTTTATTTATATGTATAATTATGCCACAATTCCGCGATGCTTTTACAGAAAAGAATGTCCTTTTCTCATTTATGTTGTTGCAAATGATCTTCTACTATGTGTTACGGGGAAGATTCTGTAAAATCTGTGAAGATGTGTGCGAGTGAATGGCGTCCGCTTCCTGTAAGACTAGGCCAGCAGGAAAATCTCGGCGAATAAGTGGCGATCGATCGTGTTCGCCGTTCATTATTATTCTAAAATATAAATTTCAACTCCAATGGTTATATTTTGTATGTTAAAACTTCTTCCCCCTCGCACAGTGGGAAATTAAGAATAGTGGAGTACGATAAAAAAATTTCAATGTCCATTATAAAGATTTATTTATATATATAAATTCTTGTAAGTAGTATTTTTTCTTAGGCGCAATCACAGCAGACATTATCAAAAAAATTTCATGAAAAAGAACAGATTCTCTATAAATTATTCTTATATTAGAATGAAGTAATATAAAAACTTCACTAATGAACATAATTTAGTTTACAAGAATTGACAATGTTATTCAATAAATGTAATTAGTATTCTTGTTTTATAACAATAGATTTCTTTAGAGGATGATTTGTTTTATTATTAAAACAAACCAGTATGACATTTCCCCCATCTTTTGTTTAAAATTATTATAAACGTTCAACTCAAAATAATGTTCCCCTCATTTTTTTAAGTAGAAATGTGCGATGATGAAGTTCGAAATGTTTGAGAAAATGATAGGCGTATTTAGATGCATAGTTATGCTACAAAACTGCTATACAGATGGAGAAAAGAATCTCCTTCTGGAATGGATGTTGCAAATGCTCATTCTACTAGAGGTCAGGAGGAAGAAAAGCTGCGAAGATGAATGGGTGTGGCGACGTCCATGTCCTACAAGACTACGACAGCAAGAAACTTTCGGCGAACAGGTGGCATTTGGAAGTCTTCAAAGTTAAGTGAACTTATAACATTTGGATTTCAACTCAAACTTTTAAATTTTCTTTGTTAAAACATCTTCTCAGCGTTATAGTTGGACAATAAGAGCAGCAGAGCATGAAACAAAAAAAAAAAATGCATAGGGACCTGTTTAAATATTTGTTCATAATATTTGCAAGCGGTCCGTAGATATTTAGACGTACATTCAAGAAAAAACTAGTAGATGCTTGGAAGAGTTTCATGGAAAGGAACACATTCTGTATAAATTATTATTGTAGCACCTGTTTTTCCCCTTGTGCAGAGAGCGCCCTCTTGTGGATTTTTACAGTAGACAAGCAGTTGAACGGGAGACCTGCATCTTGAGGTCGACTTTTTCCCATGCGACACCCCTGCGCTGACGCCGAGTGCTTTCGGCTGGAACCGGAGGAATCCCTCCACCATACTGTATTCTTTATCCTAATTGTCTATGTGTGTCTGTACATTTTGTAGTGTAGCTGTGTTTGTCATAATTAAAATATTGTCTTTAACACCGTGCAGTACATTAGAAAATCACAACATCCTCACTATAATCTTATATTAACATGAACTGTTATTCCACCATGTTCACTTATCAACCCTCTCGATAAACCAGATTTTAAAATGTCAGTGATCTCTTACAAAGATAACAAAATTCGAAAATTGTCATTTGAATTCCTGAACGATATCTCAGTAAAGTGAGGTTATAAAATTTTGTTTTACATAATGCATAAGTATGCGTCATTTATTTTGTCTTCTAAACTTTAATTTTCCAAAGTAGCATGTCATTTTCCCAATCTTTTCTTTAAAGATATTATGAACTTTGAACAAACTTCTTCGTACTGGCACAGCGGGACAATAGGAATAATGGAGTAAGATGGAAAAAATTTACAAGGTCCATTTTAAAAGTATTTTTGACAGTACTGCAAAGTTCTCATCGGTATTTCAGATGAGGAAGAAGTTTCATGAAAAGGAACAGATTCTGTATAAATTATTCATATATTAGAATTATCCAACGTAAATCAAAGTTCAGTAATCAACAAGCTTTGGTTTACAAGATCAAACAACCTTCTTCTAAGTGAAATTATTTTTATATTATATCCATCACTGACAGAATAACTAGATGTCCAGAAGCGATTCCAACGCCAGACTAACTGCGGAGACAACTCCTCGCACTTTCATGCATATTTTGACTTCCAGATTTGAATGTCCAAAGACTATGATAACTGTTCAAAGTACGAGCTCCCAGTCCAATCTTTTCGGAGAATTTGCTGACATGTTTGGCTGTTAGAAGTTGCTTAGGATTTCATAACTACGGCTAGAAAGGGTAGCCGAAGAATCTAGACATAGTTTACAAATTTAAAATATATTATTACTTTTATTAATATGAACGAATATTCAACAACATTCACTAATCAACCTTCTTTGAATGACAAGTTTTAAAAATTATGATTGATTATAATAAAGTTCAGAAACTCTAATTAGAGTAGCAAAACGAATATCTTCTCTAAATATTATATTATATCAGGATATTACATATTTTCACTCCACTTGATTTCTCATGCAAAAATTTTATTATGTATTTCTTCTTAATTTCATGAAAGTGGATATTTCGAGATCTCGAATTTCATTTTTTATTCCACATCTTGTTGTTTTAACATAATTTTTATGCTTGCCTTTCATGTTATTTTAGTTTGAAAAAAAATATATTTTAAAAGATCTAACTCGGTGTTTTTATTTTTTAAACCATCAGTGCCCGTTTCAGTCATATACTTGACGCAGCATAGTCAAATCTGTCTCTAGAGCCCTTAAACAAATAAATCAACCAATCATTTTCGTCATTATTGGAAGCAAGAGTGTGAATATTTTTATCGTATGAAGGAATATAAGCAAATTAATTGAAAATTTATCTTTTTTTAGAGAAGTTCTGATAAGTCAGTATTTGTTTTTATAGACATTATTGATAATTTACTTTTTAAACAATAAATTGTAAAATCGAGGTGGGTAGAGAAATATTCATTTTTCTTGGACTAAATATCGCAATAATGAAATTCGCTCATTGCCCAGCCCGACTTCTGTGCTTTTTTTATTATTTTTAGTCGGCGTATATTTATTTTTACTTTTGCAATTCATTCACTGCTTCATTTTTTCCTTTTTTACCACGGGGGCGGAGAATTCACAAAAAATTAGATTATTTTAAAGTTATTCAAAACTGATATACCTCCACACACCGGACATTTGTTATCCCATATTCAACAAAATGAGGGTCATAAAAGTGCATCGAGGGGAGATGACTGTATACATCGAGGGGACAGGATTGCTTAGATCTGCTAATAAATCAACATATTAAATTAAATAATATTTCGAAATTTTTTACATTCTGATAAACGGCATTCGGCGATTCGACATGCAACTAAACTTTATTATCTTCATTTGACCTAATTTTCTAGATTGAAGAAAAGTAAATATTACCTTTATTCTGAAAAAGAATAAGAACTTTCTGAACTTCTCATATAAACCCAATTGTTTATTAGCCGTCAAGAGGTAATTATATAATAAACTAATTATTCAAAAATTGATTACATTCCTTGAATAGAATGAAGAATAAAATGAAAAGCAATTTGGATCTAGATAAAAAAAAAATAAAGATACCGGAATGTAAAGGATCGAAGTGCGCGATTTCATTTAGAATACTAAGATTTCTGATTTGTCAAGAGAGACAATTTCTTGCCACTACAATGAAACTTAAAATAATTGCATTCACTTCCTCCAAAACTTCATGACTGCAATCTAAAGAACCACCAACGATTTTCTGATTAGCCGCTCAGTCCTAAATTTACAATATTTAATTTCATTATTGTTGCATTCAAAAAATGATATCGAATTTCGACAGTTTTGGCTTAAACAGTATTTTGGAGATGTGTCTTCATTTTTAAACGATCAGGACCTCGAGTAAGTCAACAAAACATGCGAGAAACGGTAAGAGCAACGTCCTATCTCTCACCACCACTGGTTAAGAGAATTGTGTAATAGAAGCGTGTATCCACATAGTGAAAAGAAACGATTTTTCTCTAAGCTTTCATTTATTTCATATCTCTTTTTGATGAATTTTTCATGTTATTCAATTACTTTCAAGTGTTTGAATTAGGAATGTCATTAATTTAATGCTAAGTCAATGGCTTTAGCACCCTTTCTTTTTCATGTTTTAAAATGAGGGAAAATAAACAAAATTGCTGCACGAGAGGAGTTTCCAAAAACAAATGGGAAGTCACAATCAAGACAATTACGAAACACAAATCCGGAAATAACAACAATTATCTCTTGTGCTAAACAATTGAAAAACTGACTTCATAAATAAGCTTCAAATTAATGCTGATTGAAGAAAGGACATCATTTTTTAAAGATATTAGTTTCAGAATGTTGAAAATGTAAACATTTTTTCAAATTAATTTGAAAAAGATAGGATGAATCCAACATAATCAGAATTCTTTCTTGAGAGTCCTGAATAATGGTGTCACATAAAACTTGATTCATTTCTAAATATTTAAATCATTGATTTTAGATTCTGGATTTGAAATACACATCTGGCCCAATACACCGTATGAAGGATAAAAGAAAAACACAGAGTTAATATTAAATCTTGTTTTAAGGTATTATAGAAAGAATGACTTATATAGACGTCATATAAATAAAAATGATCCAAGTCTCTTTGAAGAGAGATTCCTTAATGTCACGTGGTCGTTTTCATATTCAAAAGCTTCTGAATCAGAACATTACTGATTAAATAAGATATTCAGCGAAATGCAATTTTTTCTCGCACAGTGCGGTAATAGGTATAATGGAATATGATAAAAAAATTACAAGGCCCATTTTAAAGATTTTTTTTTATAATTCTTGTTAGTGGCACTCATCCTTAGAAGCGCGAGCAACAACAATCAGCAAAAGAAAAAGAAACGAATTTCATGAAAAGAGACAGATTCTGTATAAATAATTCTGACATTAGAATGATCTAACATGAAACAAATTCAAGTTTACTGATGAGAACTCTTTAGTTTACCAGATGAGACAAAAGCATTCAATAATAGTAATTAGTATTCTTTTTTTTGACAGTAACTCTCTTTAGAGAATGATTTATTTTATCTTTTAATTTTTTTCCCCAAAGTAGTGTGATATTTTCCCCATTTTTCCTTTAAAGATATTATGGATTTTCAGCCGGCGTCCTGGCATAGGGGTAGCGTGTCTTCCCCGTGTTCTGTGCGTCCTGGGTTCGAGTCCCGGTACGGGCATGGTTGTTCTTCCTCCGTTCTATCTGTGAGATGTGTGAATGTGCCCCCCTGTAAGAAGGGGTTGTGCAAGCGAATGAGATATGTGAGTAGCTAAGACGTACTCTTGGCCCTAGTTGGCGCTACTAAAACAAGAGACGCTGCCTTGGCTTAATATCGCTGACTTCGTCAGCGAGCTTGTGCATGCAAGTGCCATTATAAACAATAACAATGGTTTTTCAATTCACGCTATTATTTTTCTCATGTTATTAAGTAGATGATGGAGTGGAGCTGCAAAATTTTTTTGATTTTTCAGATCTTCAAGATTGTCATATTTTTGTCGTTTCGTAACTGGGATACTGAAATTACCTTTTTCGGCTTGTTTGGACTAGTAAGTGGTGCAAAGGTTACTTCATAATTTCCAATGTTTTTTTAAATGCGTTTGAGCTGTGACTAGTTGTTGAGTCAGTCAACAGATTGCAATTTTTACATTCCTTCAGAGATTTTCCATTGCAATATGAATAATTATTTCTTTTGCAAATCAATATGATTGAAACTCTATTAAATGAAGCATGTTTCATATAAACTATGAAGAATTTGTCTGAACAAACGGTTCTGTGTGTTCAGGTAGAATTGAGAGACTCATATACTTAATCCATTTGCACCTTAATGATTCAGCATATGCAGACAACTCGTTCATTTATTTAAAACAAAAATGAGATAAGAGGCCTATTCAATCATAAAAAAAAAATCTTAAATCAAATCATATGCTAACGGAAAATAGAAACTAAAGAAAGAAAAGGACCAGTAGGGAAACTTGGGTCACCGACGACAGTATTTATAAAATTAATAGTTCCCTTAGGATTAGAATAGATTCTTTGTTACATGTGATTATGACATTGGTTACACACATTGGCATATAAGTTTTTCTGAGGGGTGGACATCCACATGGATCTAGAGCATTAGAGCATTTATCGAGATCTACAGTCAGAAAACAACTGAAAATTACTGTCTGATTAATTACGAGTACGAAGACAAACTTGATCCAACAAAGAAGTTTCATGAAAACTTACAGATTTATAATATATTATTACTTTGGATCTAAACTCATTTTACGTTTACTCCACCCTACGCCTTCTGCTGTTTAATTGATCCTTCCATCCCTGGACGGTGAGCGAGGGAGCTCTTCATGAGAAGCTGTAGCCATTCTGTTTGCTTTTTGCTTCTCATGAACAGCCAAAAGCTAAACGTGTTGGCCGTACGTAACGACCTATTAAAAGAGTGGTGCACTGTGGTCCCCGGTGTATCAATCGGCTGGTTTCAAGCCATCAGACTAGTTAGTCTGCTAGGAATCAAGCGAAGGGGTTACTCCTTGGGCTTGGCGTTAAGGGTGGCCACTATCCCCGGGGGTAACTCTGAGCGTATAGGTTCCGGCTAGCACTAAGGTAAGCGTCGATGCTCGTAGAGCCGGTGGCTGTCTTCCCTTATTGGGCTCCGTGGCGGGTGGTGCCGACGGGCCTGAATTTGTATTTGTATCACATGGGCTTCTCCAGAAAATGTCCCTTCAGCGCGCATCGGAAACAATTACATTTTACATCCCCTCCTCCATTCGATACGTATAAAAGAGTCTCTGATAAGCAAGAATCTTTCAATATTGGTTCGCCTTTTCTCCTTCAAAAGCCAATTGCAGCTTCGTTGAAGTTCAATCCATCCGCAAAATGCGTTCAGGTGATTTGCTGGTTGAAGTCTGCTGTAAAAAGCAAGCCCAGAAAATCATAAAATTAAAAGCTTTGGCAACTGTACCTGCCACTGTTAGCTCCCGCATGTTACTTAACTATTCAAGATGTGAAATTACATGTGGAGAGCTGTTTAACGTCCCTCTGGAGGAAATAACTATGGAACTCAAGCCACAAGGAGTAACAAATATACGCCAGATTAATTTTCGCATGTAAAGTCAACTCTTCCCAGCAAAACATTATATCATTACTTTTCATAGTCCGAAGTTATCAGAATTTTTGTACGTGGGCTACATAAAATTACCCGTGTGACAATATATCCCAAACCCTCTACGGTGTTTTCAATGTCAGCGTTTCGGTCACTCGAAAGCTGACTGCTTCGGGACCCTCACTTGCGCCCGTTGTGCAGAAAAGGACCATGGTAGTTACTTTCATACCTTGTTGCTTTACAATAGGGTTTTGATTTTTGTGATCTATTCATTTTGACAAAAGCATCTCTTCATGATCAGGTGTAATCATATTCACCAGTTACTTTCATAAAAGTAACTGGTAAATATGATTACACCTGATCATGAAGAGTTACTTTTGAGCGCGGAAAGTTTCATGAAGAAAAACAGTTAATGATGTGCAGAAAATTTCATGAAAAAAATTCTTCCTGAAATATGGAAGAGTTTCATGAAAAGAAACAGTTCCCCATATATTTGTATTATCATAAATGAAAAACTCTTCAACAAAATTGACATTTTAAAGCCCTTATGCTGAAAGTTTATAAAATATCTATCATTTTTAATAAGGACCAAAGCTCAGAATCTGTAATTAGATGTGTAAAGATCCGAAATTCCCTTGCATATTATATTATGCTCGAATATTGTATATTTTTATTTTACTTGCAATCTGATACAAATGTTATATCACACATTTTCAATTGTTTCATTAAAGCTGATCTTCCGACTTTAATTTCATTTTATATTCGGCATCTTCTTGTTTTACAATAAGGTCTTATTTTTTGTGATATTTTCATTTTGACAAAAGTAAATATATTTTTAAATACCTATATCACGTTTTTTTTTAATTATCAGTATCCTTAACACTAACATGCGTCTCGTAGCCTGGTCAAATATCAAACTTGGGCCATATTTCTTCTTCTCTTCGGAGTGCAGTGCCAAATTCTCTAAAATTCAACCAAATTAAGTTCAAAACATTTAAAGAAAACGTTTCGAGAAACCGAACAGAGTATATTTGAACAAGTAAGGCCCGATACTCCCCCCCCCAAAACCATTAAATCGAAACGTCCATCTTATATCAAAACTAGTTTTTATACAATGTGTACATATTTATATATATGCCATCCAATAAACACTCCAATTCTCTTTTGAAGACTGACTACTTTATATCATATGATCCTCTTTAGATTTACCATCTTCTGAATTCAAATGTAGATTATTAAAATATACGTATTCGTCGAAATGTGATCGATTCCTGTCTGCTTTCCATTCCGAACTACAACTAGCGTTTAATATCAGGTTCATCTCACGTTCAGAAACAGAAAGAACACCTCGCATATTATTGTAATTTGTCAGGAATGATTCTCACTTTTCAGATTGAGTGAATCGCTACTTCTGAGAAATTGAAGCACACCTCAAGGATAATTAATAATACACGACTCACAATATTTAATGAAATTGCCCAAAAAATGTTTCAAGAATGTGGGGAGATCCTAATTACAGCAATTTCTTGTAACCACTGCTGATATCAAAAGTTCATAGCGTACAAGTAATTCTGCAACATTAGAAAATAAAATGCATCGACTTTTTGTTTATTTACACGGCGCCATTGAAACTCAATTATATTGCTATTATCGTCTTCAGTCTGTCTTAAGAGAAAATATATACTCTTATCTAGTTGTATACTCTATTCCAGCTCAAAGAATGCATTTATCAATTCCTTATGCTTCAAATTATCACATGTAATCGCATTTTCCAATCAGTTCTTTTTAAAGTATTGCATTCATAGACTGAGAGAACGGTTTTGAGGAGTTTCATGAAAAGGAACAGATTCAGAATATATTATTATTACATATATTAACAAAATCTCTAATCCTGAGAAAAACAGACATCCCGCCGTAGAGAATTTCTACGACAAGAAAAAAAGAATAAATAATCCAAAAAAAAAATTGACCTCTCAGAAAATAGCCACAAGAGGCTTCGGTATCCATACATTTTCCGTATTCATACATTCAACTACAGACCTGCGAGAAATGACGTTGGCTATAACTTCTGATCATAAAAGACATATTTGTTCAGACTTATTTTCTTTACCATATATGAAAATGTTTTAAAATACCTGAATAAAGAACACATTTACGAATGCACTATTACCATTTCTATAGGAAGCACTTATTCGAACAAATAAATAATATGTTTTATCGGAAATATAGAAAAGATTTGAGTATTAGCAGAAAAGTAATGCACATTATAATTCTATTTTAACTAAGAGACTTTCTCTTAAGTATCTTCATGAGCATACGGCGACCTGTGTTTTGAAAGAAAAATAAAAGTTATAATAAAGTATGCATGATTTCAAAGGCCTTTGCATTTTTTTTTCTTATCTTGAGATCACATACGGCTACATGCATATGCAGGTATAGAAAGTACATAATATGTGTTGTTGCAAATATAGAAAAGATTTGTGTGATAGAAATAAAGTTTTCACATTATAATTCTCTATCTGAACTAGTACACCTTCTCTTAAGTATATTCAAGAACATACGACGACCTGTTTTTTGAACAAAAAATAATTATTATATTAAGGTATGTCTGATTTCAAAAGACATTTGCACTTTTTTTTAATATTTTTTTTTTATTTTGAGATCAGATACAGCTTCATGCATATGCAGGTTATTATTCTAACTGGATACTGAGAAAATCAATTTTCGCGCCTGTTTTAACATTTCTTTCCAATATCTAAGTTGTTGAATAAATATTACTTTTTTTCCATTTTTTCTAATTTTTTGCCTGCACTTATAGATTAATTTCTTAAAAAAATGGCAGGAATGAAAAAAATACTTTGTCGCAGAAATGTTTTTTTTTTGTGTGTGTGTGTATGTGTGTGAAACTTGAAAAACGAAAATGAAATTGTTTGAGTTGGTATAAGGAAATAAGTAATACCAAAAATGCTAAACAACCGTCTCTTTTTTGTTTACCACGAGCGATGGATGTAACTGAACCCACCGCAGGCACCTATACCAGTGCACTTCTAAAGGAGCTTTTCATTCAGTAAAAATAGGAATTGAAGTCCTTGAAAAAGCGGTAGGAGCATTTGAATGCATATTTATGCTACGATACTTCTATAATGCTAGACAAAAATATTCTCCTTTCGAAATATATGTTTTTCCAAATTATCATTCTACAAGGTTTCAGAAGAAAATTCTGTTAAATAAGTAAATATATATGGGTGTGGCTATCAGAAGTGCTCGCAGTTAAGTCGTTGCCGAAAATATTAACCGAGGTGTTTTTGTATGTTAAAACCTCTTCCCACTCTCACAGTGGAATGATACGAATAATGGAGTACAGTAGAAAAACTTTACTAAGTCCATTAATTTTTTTTAATAATGCTTGTATGAGGTACTCACCATTAGAAAATCCATCGAACTGTTTTTAAGACAGTTTCATGAAAAAGGCAGATTCTGTATAAATTATTCTTATATTAGAAAGATCTAATATAAAACCAATTTCACTAATCAACACCATTCGGTTACGAGATTAGAAAACATCCTTTTGATGGAAATTAATTTTATATTAACATCATTGCCAGATTTACTAGATGTCCAGTGGTGATTCCAACACCTTGCATATCTAGAAAGACAACTGCTCATGCCTACCTGCATCGTTGGGCTACCAGATTTGAATGTCCAATCATCATAACAACTGCTCAGAATACCAGCTTCCTATTCAATCATTTCAGAGAATTTGCTGGCATGTTAGGTTGTTTAAGTCCAATAGGGTTGCATAACTACGGTTATAAAGATCATGAAAAAAGTTTCATGAAAAGGTAAAGATTGAGTATATGTTATTACTTTTATTAATATGGACGAATATGCAACCACATTCACTAATAAACCTCCTCGGTTTGACTAATTAAAAAAATCTGTTAATTGTAACATTGTTCAAAAATTGTATTTAGAGCAGCAAATCGAAATCTGAATATTTTCGTTCAATATTATATAGAATCTGAATATTATGTATTTTCCATTCACTTGATTTCTCGTGCAAAAGGTTTATTTTATATTTCCTTGTGCTATATATTCTTTCATAAACCTTCAGTTTTCCGAGTTTTCAATTACATTTTATATTCCTTTTTACGATTTCTATTCCTAAGATTATTTCCTGTCAAAAGATATTTTTGTATAATATTTGAAAGTGGATCAGTAACCAACAGAAACCAAGTTTCATGAAAAGGAACAGATTCTCTATCAATTATTCTTATATTAGAATGATCTAATATAAAACCAAGTCCAATAATCAGCACCCTTCCATTTACAAGATTAGACAATAGCATTCAATAATTGTAATTATAATTCTTGTTTTATGAGAGTAACTCTCTTAAGAAAACGACTTATTTTATCTTCTAAATTTTTCTTTTTCAAACTAGTGTGACATTTTCCCCATCTTTTCTTTAAAGATATTACAGAAGGTCAATTCCAGATATTATTTTTAACAAATTATTAAAGAGATGATGAAGTTCGATTTATATAATTATTTATTATTTTTATATTTCAAAAGATTGGATACGTCTGCAGTTTGTTTCAAGCTTATTTAAATTTATTCCAGTCACCGAAATTATTTTTATTTCACTAGATATAGGAATACTTGTTTCGACATGTGGTTCAATTTCTCGCTGCGTTTGTGTAGATGTTGAAGCCGCCAAAATTTTTTCGACTGCAGTGTGAAGGACACCAATTCTGGCAGTTCGATTTATTGTATTTCGACTTTCTTTCAATGAAATATTTTGTTTCATTTTGCCTACTTGTAAGTCTTTTCTTTTTTCTAACGAGAACTTGCTTTCCAGTACGCAGGAAGATTACGTTTGCTGATAATGCAAATAGCTTTTAATGAATATGCCTGGCTATCATTGCAAAGGATATTGCGCTTACGTCTGTGAGCTTTAAAAACCTTCTATTGCATATCCCGAATTGTATCACTTTTAGCAGCGCAAAGACTTATGAATTTAAGAGCACACAAGGCTATTCAGGTGTTCAGATTTCGAATCAGCTGCTAAACTAAAAGAAAATCAGTTGCTAACAGTTCCTTATCTCTCTTAATTCTGATCTATTTTGCTTCAAAAACGTTTTGTTTTTGATATCTTCAAGACTGTCATATATTGTGTCTTTCGTGGATGGGATGTAGAAGTTACACCTTTCGATTTCTTTGGACTAGTTTGTGGTGTGAAAGTTACTCCATAATTACCAATGTTTTTTAAATTGTGTTTGAGCTGTGACTAGTTGTTGAGTCAATCTACCGATTACAAGTTTTACATTCCTTCAGAAATTTTGCATTGCCATATAAATAAAAATTGCTTTTGTGAGTCCATATGATTGAAATGCTATTAAAAGAAACATGTTTCTTCTTTACTATGGAGAATCTGTCGGAACAAACGGTTCTGTGTGAACAGGCAGAATTGAGAGAGACACTTATTCTGCTTGCTCCTCAATGATTTAGCATGAGTAGCCAATTCATGGATTTATTTCAAACAAAAATGAAATAAGAGGTTTATTCGATCACAAAAGAAATTTAATTCAAATCATGTGATAACGGAAGCTAGAAGTTAAAGTAAGAGGCCGGTTGCTTGGTTTGAGGTTTTATGGCACCAGAATCAATATGAAGGTTAGACTGCGGCAAATAAGAATATTTCTAATTGAAAGTTTCATAAAAACAGTTTCGATAAAAGTGATACAAAAATAACCATTGGTAAAACGATGATAAATTACAAAAAGAAGCCACAATAGTGATATCAATCTAAGGAATATAATCGTATAGATTTTAAAAAGACAAAAGTATTCTTATGTGGATCTCTGTCAAGCAACAATAGCAAAATTACTGCTGTTGTTTTGAAGTAAAATGAGCGTTGAACATTAAAATATGGGCATTCGATAAGAATACTATAAACTGTTATTAAACAGTCACAATGTGAGCATATCGGCAATTCATCATTTCATAACAGATGTCTATGTGTGAATCTAGTGTGACCGATTCTCAAACGAGTTAAAAGTGTGTCATGCTTTCGGTAATTTAAAGAAGGCCGGTTTTCGATTAAGCATGAAGTTTGCTTCGAGATTCCGAATCCCAGAACACATCACAATATTAGTTGACAATAAAGCCAGTGCACAAGCGGAGCTAACCCTAAATACCGAAATCCAGTGGCGAAGGCATCAGCAAAAACCTAATTCAACACAGACAAATGAAAGTTTCCTGGATGAAAGCACCCGTTGGATATGATAGAAATGAAGAAGCCGACAGATTGGTGAAAGGAACCGCGGAATCAAACACGGAACAATGCCACACTAAGGTATCGAAATCCTAACAAAAATCATTCTTCAAGCAGAAAATGATGGAAGAGTGGCAAATGGATTAGGAAGCTGTTGATAAGGGACGATATACATTCAATATTCTCCCCAATGTCTCTCTACAACCAAGTAACCAGAAAAGGGAAGATATTCTTTTCTGTACATTCCATGCGCCATTCACCTCATATCTTCGCCGTTTAAATAAGATTCAAAATGCAATTTGCCCTTGTGGAAATCTTGATGCCACTCCGCAACTGTACGTATCCTGACTGTTTCTTTCCACATGACAAAGCCAACATCTGAACTAGAACAAGTTTGCTTTCCTAGTGTTGCCTCTTCCTACGGATTCATAAT
Organism: Argiope bruennichi; assembly: GCF_947563725.1. Taxonomy (NCBI): domain Eukaryota; kingdom Metazoa; phylum Arthropoda; class Arachnida; order Araneae; family Araneidae; genus Argiope; species Argiope bruennichi. Next base: position 94,421,002 of record NC_079161.1, read on the forward strand.
TAAAATTCAGAGAATGATTCATCTCGAAGAATTGAAGAATTGAATTGAAGAACACTCTTTCCAATAGTATTCATACAGACACACACACATATATGTGTGTATACTATATATATATATTATTTTCTATTGTTTTCTTGTTTGTACACAGCAGTTATTTGTATTTTGTTAATTTGTTCTTTTTGTAAAAAAAAAAATAATTCTGCCCTCATTTCTAAAAGCTTTTTTTTGTGTTAATAATTTTATTATTATTATTTTCCTAAATTTCGTAATTGTAGAAAAATTTTGAGTCGTTTATGTAGACTTGCATAAGTTTTCAATTTCCCTCTGATAGTTTGCTTAATAAGCCAATGCCGTTTCCCATTTGAATTTCAACCAGCTTATTATTCTCGGCCTCCTTTTCTAATATTAAAGTCCGCTTACCAAATTGTATACCATTGTATTACCAATCAGTTCAACAACATAAAGAAAGCCTTTCACGGAGAGTGGAAGTTGTTGTAGAATGCCGTCAATATTGTAATGTCAGACGTCGAGCAATTTGGGTGACAGTCACAGCGATGGATAGCACAGGAGCGTCTTTCGATGTCTGTTCCACCTTATGCCCATTACATTGGTTAAATAAAAAGTTGGTTATAGCTGCTAGAACATGAAGTGGCCTTATGTGTGTTGCATAACTACGGCTAAAAACAGAACCTTGAGCAATCGAGAGTTTCAAGAACAGGTACAGATTCAGAATAAATTATTATTTCTTTTATTAATATGAACGAATATTCAACCACATTCACTAATCAATCTCCTCAGATTGACAAGTTTTTAAAACATCTGTTAATTATAATAATGTTAAGATACTATAATTACATCTTCATCTGCGCCGAAAAACTAGAATAATTCCTTAAGAATCATTAATTTTTAGTAAGAAATGAGGCTAAATTTATTGGCTTCTGCAATCTCTAAACAAGTGAGTAAAGGAAGAACTCCCGCATTTGAGAATTTTAAAGACATGAAAATTATAGAAAATAAAGATATTTAATATTTTACATAATTGTAAATATATGATCGAAAATGTTTCCAAGACTGACATTTCTTGTAACAGTATTTTAATGAGTCTGCTGCTGCTATCAAATATTCATTATTGTGAAGTTTTGTCTGCAAAATTACGAAGGGATAAAGCACCTTTTTTTAGACTAATTACAGGTTTTCATTCAAACAGAGTATGCAGCTGCTACCCCGTTCTTTATCTCTTTAGAGGATATATATACTCTAATCTAGATCTGAAAATTGGTACAAGTCCTTAAAATATCGAAGAGACAGTTTCACAATATATTATTATCACATAAAATGCACAACATATAATATAAATTTCCTTTTGGAATCCTTCTTGCTGACAAGTTTTTAAAATATCTATGATTTATTTTAAACACACAGTTCAGAAATTGTATTAGAACTGCAAAATAGAAAATTTGAAAATTTTTCTCTGCACATTATACTATATATGAATATTGTATATTTTCATTCTACTTGAATGCAGCTATAAATGTTTTAGTTTATATTACCACACGTTTTCAAATCTTTAATTAAAATTGATCTTAACGACTCTTTAATTGAAATTATTAATTAATTTGAAATTTATATTCCACATCTTCTTGTTTTATAATAGGGTTTTGTATTTTGCGATATATCCATTTTGACAAGAGTAAATATATTTTTAGGAACTTATATCAGGTTTTTTTAATTATCTGCATTCGTTACAATCGCATGCTTTGATTGGTCAAATATGGAATTATTAATGGCATAGATTGGAATATGGAATTGGAAATATGGAATTAATATATGGCATAGCTTGGTCAAATATGGAATTTGTTCGAGATTTCTTCTACTCGTCCAAAGTGCAGTGCCAAATTCATTAAAATGCAAAGAAATTAATTTCAAAATATTGAAAGAAAATATTTTGAGATACTGAAAACTGTAGATTTGGACAAGTACGTGCTAGACACTTCTTCCAGAACTGTTAAAGAAAAACGTAGAAGTCATATAAAAATTTATTTTTATACAAAGTATGCACAGTTATACATATGCCATGCAAATGAAGGCCACAATTCTCTTTTGACGACTAACTCCTTTATATCATAAGATTTTTTTTAGATTTACGAGCTTCTGAATCAGAACATTGCGGTTTCTAAAATATATTCGGCCAAATGTAACAAAATTCCATTCCTAATGACAATGTATATTTAATTAACGAAACTGGAAGAACAACGCTACAATGATGAATGAATCGCCAAGAAAGTGAACGGTTCAAGAAGGAGTTTCAGAATATATTATTATTACATATGTTAAGACGATTTCTAATCCCGAGAAAAAGAAGTAGATCTTCTTCAATAAAGAATTCTCAAGATAAAAAAAATAATACTAAACAAATGGAAAAAATATTCCTCTCAGATAATTGTGAATAAATGACAACAAACGACTTCATGATTTATTTAAAGTATACATAACTGTTTCAAGTGTAGGCTATATCCCAGCATTTCATGAGGTATCTTCTGACGTCAAAACAACGGTTACTTCTGCCGTCAAATGTTTTGCAGAGAAAAGTGCATTTTCAAATGTTTTAGTGACATTACGATGAATAGATGCATCTAATTCAAAAATTAATAATCCGGAACAAATACACCTCAGAGATAATTGTGAATAAGTACAAAAGACAATATTTAATAAAATTACAAAAAAAAAATTTCAAGAATGTCGCTAGAATCTGAGTACATCTTGAGATCGCAATTTCTTGTGAGCACTGCTGATACCAAACGTTCATTGAAATGAAACTGAATTTTCTTGCTGCTATCATTTTCCTTATCTCCTTAGAGGCAATATACAGTCTAATCTAGTTCTATACTTAATTCTAGCTCACATTATGCATTCATCCATTTCTTATGCTTCAAATAATCACATGCAATCAAATTTCCCAATCAGTTCTTTTTAAAGTATTGCATCAGATAAAAGAGATATGCGCTGAATAGAGTTTCAGAATTCATTATTAATACATTGGATAACACAGTATCTCATCCTGAGAAAAAGAAGCAGACATCCAGCATTAGAAAATTTCAAATTTTATTATTCCAGGAAAAAAAATAATAAATAAACCAAAGAATGGCCGCTCAGAGAATTCTGCATAAATCTTCGCAAGCGACTTAAGTATTCATACATTCTATTCGCATAATTGTTTCAAGTATGTGCGCAATCTCAATACTTCTTGAGACAGCAGTTTAATGTATTTGATGCGCAATCCCCTCCCCTCCCCCTGAATAAGAAGTAAAATTTTTTTGCGATTTTCCTGAAGATAATTTCAGATTATTCGAAAAACACGAGAGTATGTATATAATTCAATCGTGGTTGAAAATTATATTGCTTGATGACACCGCCATATTATCCTACATATATATCTGTGACCAATGACGTTGAGTAAAACTTCTGATCATAAAAGATATATTTATTTAGACTTATTTTGCTTAGCAAATACGAAAATAATTTGCATTGCCTGAATATAGAACACATGCATTATTACTATTTATATAGGAAGTTCATATAGGAAGAGTTGTTACAAATGTAGATAAGATTAGTATGCGAGGAATAAAGTATATAAGAATTTTAAAATTATAAGAATTTTTATAAAGGTAACAGTATTCGGAAATTGTCATATGAATTCCTGTGGAAAATCTCGAAGATCTATAAAGTGAGATTGATAAAATTTTATTTCAGATAAAGAATAAGTATCGCCATTTTTCATTTTTCACAATTCACAAGTTATACATTTTGTCCTCAAAAGTAATACTAGCAACAAACAAATAAAGTTTGAAAAAATGATTATAAAATAGGGAGAATAAATTCCAGGGAATTGCACCTTAATTATACGACCTCATTCAAATTCAATGAGCTGCAGAGAAGGATTTCGTCTCTTTCTCAGAATAGTTTACAACACTGAAAATTGAACATGAATATCTCTAATTAAGTTTAAATCCAAATTGGCATTTTCCTAGGGATATTACAAGAGCAATACTGTTTTGTATTCCCATGGATGCAACATCTACTTTAATCTGTCTTTACAATTCCTAGTTATAATCTTAATGATTACGTTGAACCATATTCACCAGTTACTTTTATAAAAAGTGACATAGAATGTAATGGAGAGAATGTTCATTCACGTCCAGGAGTTTCATGAAAAGAGACAGTTTCACACTGTATCTTTAATACAAGATATAAAGAATTATTCAACTAAATTTATTGCTTTTCGCACACCACCTGTAGAAAGCCTATATGTCATCTGCAATCAAATGCCTTTAGATCTGCGACGTCTGAAATTAACTGCACATTATTTCCTAGTGCAGTCGATTCCAAAACAGCCTGTTAGCTAATTGTCCCTTCCAGCTGGTCTTCGGAGACTTTATGATGCACGGCCCTCTCACATCCTTCCCTTCAGTGAGAGAAAAAATTTTTACTAAAATTAAAGTTTAAAGAAATGAATATAAAATAGAGAGAACAAATTCCAAAGAATTTCAGCTTAATTATATGAGTTCATTCAAATTCAATTAGCTGCAGACAAGGAATTCGTCTCTTTCTCAGAATAACTTACAATACAGAAAATTGAATATGAATTTCCCTAATTAAGTTTAAATCCAAAATGGCATTTTCCTAGGGATATTGCAAGATTCATTCTGTTTTTTATAGTGGGAAATTTGAAACGATATCACACTTCAAATTTAAGAACACACCTCACTTAATAACGAAGGGAAAAGGCACCGATTTTTAAACTAATTAATAAATGGCCTCATTCAGTAGAATATGCAGCGTATAACCCCTTTTGTATTCCCATGGATGCAATATATACTTTTATCTGTCTCTGAAAAAATTTGCAATTCTTCGTTATTATCTTAATGATTAAGTTTAATCCATATTCACCAGTTACTTTTTAAAAAGTGCCGTAAATTGTAACGGAAAGAGCGTTCATAGAAAATGATGGAGTTTCGTGAAATAAGACAGTTTCAAAATATATTTATAATACAATAAAACTGATCTTCCTGATTCTTCAATTTCATTTTGTATACTACATCTTATTGTTTTGCCACAGAGTTTGTTTTTTTGTAATATTTTCACTTACAAAAGTAAATTCATATTAAATACTTATATCACGTTTTCTTTCATTATCAGTATCTGTTACAATCATATGTTTGGCTATCACTGTACTAGGCTTCTCGTCCAAGTACAGTGCCAAATTTTCTAAAATGAAACCACCCTCCCCCAGAACGATTAAGGCGAAACGTAAATATCATATCAAAACGTGTTTTTTTGCATTGTATACACATTTACATACATGCCACGCAAATGAATGCGACAAGATTGCTTTGAAGAATAACTTATTTATATCATGAGGGAAATTTTAGATTTACAAGCTTCTGAATTGGAACGTTATTGATTAAAAATATGCATTCGTCGAAATGTAATCAATTCCTATCTACATTGTATTTCGAACTAAAAGCAGTGTTTAGTTACAGGTTCGTCTGCGTTGAGAAATAGAAAGTGCTCCTTGCATATTATTGAAATTTCTCAGAAACGGTGTTCACTTTTTAGCTGAGAGAATCTCTAAATCTGAGAGAAAAGAAAAGTACATTTATCGCCATGGAGAGTTTTCAAGTGAGGAAAGAAAATAACAATACCGAACAAATACACCTCACAGATAATTGTGAATAAATGACCAAAAACCACTCCAATAATTAATAAAATTATACAAAAATCTTTCAAAAGTGTGGCATGATCCTGAATACATCTTAAGATTGAAATTTCAAGTAGCCTAATTGTAAAACGTTCAAAGTGGTCAAGTAATTCTGCAGCATTAGAAAGGAAATTATATCAAAAAATTAGTAAAACTCGTAAATCAAATTGAAATTTCTGCTGTTATCGTCTTATTTATCTCATTAGACGTAATATATACTTTAATCTAGCTCAGATAATACATATAATTGCTAATTATACTCATAATGATCATTAGTAATTATATTTCACAATAACTTTTTAAAATAAATCTATTATATAGGCAATGCATTGGAAAAAGGGGTTCAAGAAAAGTAACAGTTTTCGAATATATTATTATAAAGAGGAACACACAAGGTCTAAACTTGTGGCAAAGAAGCAGACGCTGAATAAGGAGCAGGAAAACCTGTAATATTATAATCGACTTGCATACATTGCGAATGGACATGCATTGATTGCAATTAAAACGTTTTGTAAAAAGGATCAGATTTTGAATATATTATTATCATATATGCTAACACAATCTCTAATCCTTAGAAAAAGAATCCGATTTCCCACAATAGAGAATTCTCAAGACAAAAAAAAATAATGAAGAAAGCAAGCAATTTGACCTTTCAAATAATTCTGAATAAATGACTACAAACGACTTTAGCATTTAATTAAAGCACATATAATTGTTTCAAGTGTAGGCTTGAACCCAGTACTTCTTAAGGCTGCAAATTTATGGTTCGTTCTGCCGTCAAACGTATCCAGCGTAAAGAACACTTACAAATAATTCTGCAATATAACAAAAGGAAGATGTATCGACTTCTATTCTAATTACACGGTCCCATTCAAACTGAATAAGCTTCCATAGTTTTTATCCCCTTAGAGGTAATATTTACTCTCTAATCGAGCTCAAAAAACTGAATCCAAAGAATAAATAATTCTCATTTATCTCATTATTTACGTTTTCGCATTTCCGAATTCTTTTTAAAGTATTACATCAACAAAGGTTAAAACAGGCTGGGAAGAGTTTCATGAAAAGGAACAGTTCCAGAATATATTATTATTATAGACTAACACAATCCCTAATACTGAGAAGAACCAGATCACATTATTGACAGACGAGAAGTTTCATGAAAAGGAACAGATTCTGTGTAAATTATTCCTATATAACATGAGCTGTTATTAACCAAGTTTATTCATCAACTCTCTCCGCCTATAAGATCTTATAATATTTATGAATTCTAATAAAGACAATAGCATTCAGAAATTGTCATTTGAATATTCTTGAGCGAAATCTCAAAGATCTGTTAAGTGCCATTAGTAAAATTTTGTTTTAGATAATGCATAAGTAGCACCATTTTTTTTTCAAAATTCCCTCGTGTCGTCATAAATATCGTTGTTTTAGATTATTCATAAGCATAACTAGACAACATTAAATAAAGTTTAAAGAAATAAAAATAAAAGAAAGTGAAGAAATTTCATCCACTTGTAGCTTAATTATAAGAACTTACTCAAACTCGATAAGCTGCAAACAAAGCCTTCGTTTTTTTTTATATAAACAGCTTAATGCACAGAAAAAATGAATATGAATATCACTATCTGAGTTTAAATCCAAACTGGCATTTTAATAGTGGCGTTACAACATTTATTGTTATTTTCTTAGTGGGAGGTTTGAATTGTTGTCATGCTTCAAACATCCAAACACACCTATCCAAATTCTTTTATCAATCACAAATGCCTCTTTTGCCGGGGTGTATACTTATATATATTATATATATTCACATTTTTGCTTACTGTTGTTTTCGGACGAACAGAGAGGCAGTCGGAGAATCCACAAAGAATGATAATTTTGAAGTTATTTATGTGAGATACCACAAGACATCTATCATTTTTTATCACATTTTCGATAAACTCAGCTTCATAAAAGTTTATCAAGGGTAGATGATTCTCTAGATCGTCGAATAAATCAGAAAATTCAATAATATCCCGAAATTTTTCCGTTATGTTCACCGACATATTTCCGTCATTCGACATTTTCTTTCAACTTTATTCTCGTCATTTAACCTTTTTTCTAGCTTGCAAAAAAAGTATAAATTACTTTTATTCCTAAGAGGGATAAAAACTGTCTGAAATATAAATCTTACAAGCCCAATTCTGTATTTACAGTCTGGAGGAAATTATAATATAAAATCATAACACAAGAAACTGATAACATTAACATTAGAGAATGGAAAATCAGATGAAAGGAAATATTCATTTATATATACAAAAAAAAAAAAAAAGAGCTACCAAAATGAAAATGGAGGAAGCGTGCGATTTTCTTAAGAATTGTATATTTTCTGATTTGTCAAGTCACACAGTTTCTTACCAGTAAAATGAAAATACAAACAGCTGAATTCGGTTCCTATGAAACTGCAAGACTACAATCTAAAGTACTACCAACTATTTTCTAATTTCCAGTCTGTCCTAATTTTTTCAAAACTTAATGTCATTCTTTTAGCATTCAAAGAATGACATGGCATTTCGACAGATTTGACTTAAATTGTATTGTGTGAGAGAGTTCTTCATTTTTAAATGGTCAGAAACTGGATTAAGTTAACAAAACTTGCGAGAAATGGCAAGACAGATGCCCTGTCTCCCACGACCAGTGGTTAAGACAACTGTGTGCTGCACGTGTGCATCGACAAACGACATTATTCGATAGAAAACGACATTATTCAGATTTAGACAAAGAAATAAAAAAAATATTTAATTCAATTGGATAATAATTATTACTTATTTCTCCTCTATTATTTTTAGGCACGCTATATTTTTAAAACGATCATGTGCATTTTCTTATTATAGATATGGTAGTTTTATTTTTCTGGAAAACGCAAAGAAAGGCACATGCTTGTATTGAACACACACTGATAATTATTCGTCTGGTTAAAAGATTTTCTTTCTTTCCTTCAAAGATAAATTTTACTCTTTGTTGATTAGATTTCTCCACAAATCTCACATTATTTGCGTTTCAGCATTTCGAGTTTCTCCAATTATGGTTCTGATAATCTTTATTTGAAATTTATTATACGGAAGGAACGAAAGAATGAACGATAATGAGAACAGGTAGTGGTGGTGTGTGAGACTTCTCATTTACAGGACTGTCCTTTGAAAAATATTAAAACTAATTCTGTTAAAGCATTAAAAATGTATATGTGGGGCGATGTCCGTGTTCTACAAGACCAGGATGGCCAGAAAAATTGGGCGAATACGTGACGATCGTAAGTGTTCGCAGTTAAGCAAAATTCTGAATATTTCCCTTAGTTTATAAAATTTCTTCCCTTGGATTTATAAAGTTTGAGGAAAGAGTTTCATGAAACTACAGCAAGAAAAAAGGGAAAGTTTCCCGAATAGGTACATATATAGAATATATTATTACTTTTATTAATATCAGCGCATATTCAACCACATTCAGTATCGAAGTCCTCAGATTGACAAATTTGAAAAAAAAATCTTTTTAATATAAAGTTAAGAAATTGTATTTAGAGGAGCAAAACGAAAGCTGAATATTTTCTCTCAATATTATATTATATCTGAATATTATGTATTTTAAATTCACTTCATTTCTTCTTGCAAAGGTTTCATTAAATATTTAATCGTGTTTTAAATTATTTTAAATTTCCAATTCTTAAATTTCTTTTTATATTCCACATCTTGTTGCTTTAACATAGGTTTTTATGATTATCTTTTGTGATATTTTAATTTTAAATATGAATATGTATTTTAAAAGATTTTACGGGCTGTGTAATTTCTTACATAATCAATATGCGTTTCAATCATATGCTTGGTGCATCACATACAAATCTCTCTCTTGCGTCCTCAAACAAATAAATCAACCAAT